>NC_137875.1:23448443-24705943 GCF_963924005.1 Protomyctophum bolini
GAAAATGGGACTTAATAAATCTTGAACAATCTCATGTAGGTGAGTGTGATGGGGAAACTTGACATCAAAAAGGGGGAGATCTCACAGCCATGAAAATCTACAATACAGTACATCATGTTAGTATAGGGATTCATGAGCTATGGCATACATGGGCAACTGGTGGCCAGGGCGGTGCTATTTTTGATACATCAGAATATGCAATGTGGCCCTCTAGAGTGAGTGTGGAACTATAGTGGGCCTCTAGTGAGTGTGGAACTATAGTGGCCCTCTAGTGAGTGTGTAACTATAGTGGGCCTCTAGTGAGTGTGTAACTATAGTGGGCCTCTAGTGAGTGTGTAACTATAGTGGGCCTCTAGTGAGTGTGTAACTATAGTGGGCCTCTAGTGAGTGTGTAACTATAGTGGGCCTCTAGTGAGTGTGTAACTATAGTGGGCCTCTAGTGAGTGTGGAACTATAGTGGGCCTCTAGTGAGTGTGTAACTATAGTGGGCCTCTAGTGAGTGTGTAACTATAGTGGGCCTCTAGTGAGTGTGTAACTATAGTGGGCCTCTAGTGAGTGTGTAACTATAGTGGGCCTCTCCCCTGAGCTATGGCACAATAAACTTCAGTGTTAAATTAACTTGGAGTGTGTAAAAAATGGTCCGACTCTCAGAGTTGAATTAACACTAGATTCCGCTGTGTACTGTTTGTTTGTGACTCCACACCATCGGGCGGCACAGACGGGTGACAAATTAAAGGAAAAACGTGAATAAATCAATGGCGAAACATACCAAATGCAGATGTTCCATATAGGTGTACCGCATCATACAATTAAGAAATTAACATTTGATTATGGCATGTACAAAACACTAGCTAGAGATGATTGAGACTCATATGACTCATCAATGCAGTTCTGTCAGCATCAACAACTACAGTACATAGTTAGTGATGTCATACTAGAGGACTGCAGTGCATATACCCCTCAAAGACAAATGATATTCATTCAGTCTACAGAGACATAGGTGGCATCAGATGAGTCATCCTTCACCGTATTCTCCACAAGTGGACACTGGATGAGTGCATTTGTAGCATAGCCAAAGAGAACAGCACAGGCCTGAATGCTTGGCTCTGGTGTGCTCTTTCCCTGGTATAGTTTCGGTCCACCTGTTCCTATTAGAGGCAACGGTCATTGAAGGGTCAAATGATTAAAACATTTCTATCCTGATGGGAGTGGTCCCTTCCAGTGCCCTCCCCTCCCCCCATCTACAGTATAAGGCAATGAATGGTTTGATGACCTTGTCACAGATCTCAATTGAATACCCAATTGAACACCTCCCCATCGTCAAAACACCTATTGAGGGAATATCTTATCTGGTGTTCAGTCGGGTTCCAGAGAACCTATGCCACAGTGCATTGAAGCTGTTCTGGGAGCTTGCAGTGCCCAATGCCTTACTAAGACACTTTATTTTGTTTTTTCCTTTAATGTGTCACCCATCTGCATATCTATGAGCTCTTATGTAATATTGGCGCTGCTCACATACGACCAGAGACAGGGCCTCTAAGACGTTCTCCTGGGTTACTGGATAGCCTCTAGCTAGTGTAGGTCAAACGTATCGGTGACAAGGCATCAGGCACGTCATATCTTTCCATCTCTCTCCATCCATTAACTCTCTCTCCTCATGCCCCTCTTGTGTAACCGTTGCCATGGAGGTGAGACAGGGTTTCCATGGTGTCGTGGTCATGTTAGGAGAACATTTTGTCTTGACCGGGGTCATGCCAATTAATGTCATAGGCCATAGATTAAAGATAGGGAAGGACATGTGCTGTTTCTTTCAGCAGCAAAGCACATTTGTAGTTCATAAAAACGGATCCTTTTATTGGTTCTTTAATGAGACAAAGCAGGCTACACCAGAAAAAAGCTTGTTTTTTGTTATAACAACTGCACTCTTACATACATTTATACAGTCATGGACTCCCTTTGTATAACACCACACAAATCTATATATTCAATGGCTTTTCAGGGTTTTTACTTGATAAAGGTAGCGTGTGTGTGTGTGTGTGTGTGTGTGTGTGTGTGTGTGTGTGTGTGTGTGTGTGTGTGTGTGTGTGTGTGTGTGTGTGTGTGTGTGTGTGTGTGTGTGTGTGTGTGTGTGTGTGTGTGTGTGTGTGTGTGTGTGTGTGTGTGTGTGTGTGTAAATTGTTGTTGTGTCTGACCGCTCGTGGTTATTTTTACTTTTCGAGACGACGTTCCTTACCCTCCTCTTGCCCCTTCAAGTTGACCTTTCACTTATGACCTTCCAAGGTGAATGGAATTCACAACAAAGATTAAAATTCCTAAAGGAGGTACTCATAGTACATCAACCTAGTGTCTTTGCTCTTGAAGAACATGCTTTTCTCATCTTCAAAGTACTACGTTTTTTTTTTTATATATATTTTTTTGTCACATACAAAACAAAAAAAGTCCATTATATACATCTTCTTAATTCTCCCATGTTGCAACCTCGGGTCCTTTTTCCCATGGTGGCAGAAAATGTCACATTTGACATGAATTTTTTTGGCCAAGGTGTAGACCACCGGTTCGGTCCGGTCCGGTGCGGTCCGGTTGAAGCATCCAGTTTGTTTGTTTTCCTAAATTCACTCTAATCATGCAGCTCAAAAAGACGGAAAAATAAAATGATGGTGTATAATAATCTTTAGAAATCCTTTTGAAACAGTTGGTCGGTTCAGCAACAAAGTCTCAACATATTGGAGAGAGTTCCTTTGAAGCATTGGTGGTCCATCTGGGGATGTCTGTCTCCGTTCTGTTGCGTACCATCAATTTCTCACTGTGTTCACCAGTCTGTAGCATTGTGGTGAAGGTAGGGACTGGGGAGATGGGGGGGGGGGGGGGGGGGGGTGTCAATGGGTCGGTCAGTCAGGCCAGGGGGTCATAGTTTGTCTTCATACCGGCCGGTCCACAGCATATTGGCATGGGCTCAGGTTTGACACGGGGTTCTGCACTGCCGGGTAGGCAAAGTTGGCGTGCTGCTTGGCTTTGAGCCGAAGGCTGGCCAGGCTTGAATTGCAGGTGTCTCTGTACATGTAGGGGCTCGCCGTAGTGGCATAGGGGCAGGTGGCTGCCGTCACCGCTACCGAGTTGAGTGCTGTGGGGCTGTTGAGGTTGTTGAGGTTGCCCAGGTTGTTGAGGCCCGTGCCGGGAACCCCGGTCACCGCCGAGGGCACCATACTGGAGGCCATGTTCATGGAGGGGATGGAACTGGGGGGGGAGAACATGGGCTGGGACGACAGTGGGCTTACATTCATGGAGTTGAAGAAAGGGAAGCTCTTGGCAGAAAGTGGGCTGCTCGCCAGGCTCTTGGTAGCCCAGTTGTTGTAGGAGTAGCCTGTGTACATATCATCATAGGGCTGCATGAGTCCATTGAACTGGGCACCGAAGCCATTTTTGCATAACTCTGCCTGTTGGTTTCTCTCCCTCTTTCTCCACTTGGCACGTCGGTTCTTGAACCACACCTGCGGGAACAGATAACGACAAAAACATACTTTATTTATTTCTTACAGAGGATAAACTTACACTGGAGTAACCTAACCCCTTCGAAATACTTTCTGTAATATTGCGAGTGTGTATTCAAAATTTCAGAAAGACCGTGATCCCTGAAACCAAGTTGAAGTGTATTATCGAACAGACATATTAGGCAAGGCTTATTAAACCTAATTATTCATTTATTTGAATAATGAGATCCCAATGAACTAAATGTCAAGGTAGGGCAATCTTATTATTTTCTTTCTTCTCAATTTAAGGTTCTATATTTGGAGATTATGAGGAAGAGCCAAAGCTTTATTGGCAGATCTAAATTGAGGTTATTCATATGCAGATCAGAAATAAAGTTTATTTTTTTTACAAACTTTTCCTTATAACTCTGACAAACACAAAATCAAAACAATTACCTTTTGACTACAAATACAAGAAAAAAGGTCTATACTAGGCCTGTTGCTTTGTTACCCTCTGTACAAGCCCACAACGCGTCGCAAGGCTATTTTTGCCAAATGTTTGCCCTAGAATAGGGGCGCTCGGGTTCATGTGGTTAATTTATATTCGAAACTTGTGTGGGCCTTCCGTTTGCAGAAATTAATCTCAGACTCTTTACCCTACTACCCTTGGCATTGACGATGCATTGTTCAATTCACTTCCAGCACGGGAGGCATCTGTTGTGATAATAATAGAATGCTGCTGCTGACCATTATAGCAGGAGTACAGTGTGCATGACTCTTAAGTTTTCCATCGTACTCAGTGACTGCATGGGGAAACCCCTCCATCAGGGAGAGTAGTTGCCCCATCTTTAACGTGACTCTGAGGCCATGTTAAAGTTAAATGCCCTTGGAAACATCTGACTGTCAGGTTGTCAGATGGACTATCTTCTGTCTTAAGATGTATACTTTGTTGCACGACGGTGTTGTATGCCACATATAGCTGATCTACAAGCTCACAAAGGGAGCTCGTAGATCAGCGCGTAACCAAGTACAAATCAGGCATTAATCTTCAAACGGCTATGGGCTAGAGATCCTAGTGAATGAGATGCACCCTTTTTGCAAAAGAATATATATGTTAATGACGTTTAGAAGATTTAGAACATTTTCCTGGGGGTCTGTACATGCAGTAATATGTGGTTTTAGATATTTTAGATTTTAGCACCAGTGTCTCTGATATCATGGATAATGGGCTCACTTACGTCCTGAACTACATGTAGGACAGCCCACCCCCTATCCACAAGGAGGAGCAGTGCACCAAAGCAAAGCTGTATCTGTTATGTTTTATTTTGTCTTTTTTCTCTTAATAAAGTCTGTTCTTAGTGTTCCCTGTAAAGCGCTTTGGGTATTCAGAAAAGCGCTATATAAATCTGAGCTATTATTATTATTACAAATCTAAAATATCTAAAACCACATATTACACACATAAAGACCCCCAGGAAAGTGTTCTAAATATTCTAAACGTCATTAACATTGTTTTATTTTTTATTTTTTTAAGGGGTGAAGTGTCCCTTTAACACTGAAGATAGGTTTAAAATATACTTGTGCATGTATTTAGGTGAAAATCTTATCTTGCTCTAAATATATAAGAACAGGTGCATGTTGTTTTGTCTTTTCTTTTATTCTGGGTGGTGTCAAAGCAAACTGAGCCACTGGTGCCAAAAGCAAAACCCACTAGAATTCAATTTCAGTTTCTAACAGAAATCAAATACACCAGAAATCTGTTCTCATCTTTTTTCTCCTTCATGTGATGTTGATGAACACTTATTCAGTATCGCTGTCGAGTTCCTTCCCTGTTCTTTGATAGATAATCACAACATTCTCCGACAGTACTCCACCTCGACTGAATATGAATCAAAGTGGCAGGTAGAGTATTTTGGGCATGCTGGAGTCCATGTCTGCACGAGCTTCTATGCAGGAGTTCAAAAGGCCACTGATCGACATTAGGACGCTGGCAGTGTGTGGTCTGTTGTCCTTTCAAAATAACAACCAAGAGCGCCTGTTATGTGACCTTTCGTCCCGCCAACATTAATTTGATCCATTATTAGTCAAGCAGGCCAGCGATTGCATTGTCATCCATCAGAATGTGTGCCCACCTGCTCCAAAAAAACCCACAGTGACCAAACCACTGTGGACAGGGCATAACAGGACATGGCAGTGAGATGGGGTCAGGGTGAACCATACCTCTGACATTTTGGTATCAGTTCTGTTACTATATGTTACTATTATGCGTTAGTCTAATACATTACATTATACATTAACCACAGCGAAATTAGCCGATCCACAAGCTCACAATGCGTCACTCACAATGCGATGTGTTGTGAAAATGTTCCCAAAATAGGAACTCCAGGGATGTGCTTCAGGAACAAAACATTGCAACAATTGCATGCATTAAAGAAAATGTTCTTAGTTCAAATAATTATAACAATTGGGGAAATAAAAATGTTCTTGAATAGTTGTTTGACTTTGTCGTATGTGTATACCATGTACATACAACATACAGAAACACATACTGAAACATGGTTTGCCACTTCAGCCAAGAATACTTGATTTGCCAAAAACTGTACTTAATGCGCAACCAAACAACAGACATACATGATATTCTGAATATAGATAAACAACACACCTTTTAAAGGACCACTTCAACCTATCTTATATAATAGGTCCTCACTAATAATCATGATAAAATGCCACAATTTTTTTCTACTCTGTTTGCGTCTCATAGGAGGTCTGTGGACAGTTCAGAAACCCGCCCACCAGTGACATCATCGATGGGAAATCCGAGCTTATAGAAACTGCAGGCTTTCCAGTCCTGAAAAGTTGCAATGCGATAATGGAAGCCATCGTTCTCACGTTAAAATCTAAAACAATTGTAAAGATATATTGTTTAAATGAAATTCTGCCTAATGATGATGTATGTCACTGGTGGATGGGTTTCTGAACTGCCCTATGAGACGCAGATTGAGTAGAACATGATTATTAGTGAGGACCAATTATGTGAAGATAGGTTGAAAAATGGTGAAGTGGTCCTTTAATGACTAAACCCAAAATATCCAATTGTGGATTAAACTCTCTTCTGAGATTCACTTCAAACCAAGGAGCAATAAACTCTGTTGCAAAGTCACCTTTCTCTCCATGACACACTGACCCCCTTTCCACCGGTTGGTTCCAAATGGGAACCGGTTCAGTTCTTTTTGGTTCTTAGTCCATGAGCCAGAGCTCCAAAATTGGTGGGAAAAACTAGACCTATATTAAATTGTTTATAGGATCAATACAAGTAAATGAATACATGATAACCCTTCCACAGTATGGTAGCTTTTTCATATTTTCTATTATTTTGCATATTTTCCTACATAAAGCCTCATTTGCATATTTAAAAATGTAAAATTTGTAATACAATGAATCAATAAATCAAGTTTCATGGTGATAACAATCTAATATAGGTATAGTTTTGCCCACTCAATTCATAATTAACGTTACAATTTTGGAGCTCTGGCTCATGGTCTCAGAACCAAAAAGAACTGAACCGGTTCCCATTGGGAACCAACCGGTGGAAAAGGGACCACAGTGTTTCGGAAAGCCATTAGTTTTGATCATCAGTACAAGCTAAACAAACCTAACAAAACTGTGAAGCATCACTGAAACCATGAATCAATTATTATGGAACCCCTCATCCCGGTCTTTATGGAACCCCTCATCCCGGTCTTTATGGAACCCCTCATCCCAGTCTTTATGGAACCCCTCATCCCGGTCTTTATGGAACCCCTCATCCCAGTCTTTATGGAACCCCTCATCCCAGTCTTTATGGAACCCCTCATCCCAGTCTTTATGGAACCCCTCATCCCAGTCTTTATGGAACCCCTCATCCCAGTCTTTATGGAACCCCTCATCCCAGTCTTTATGGAACCCCTCATCCCGGTCTTTATGGAACCCCTCATCCCGGTCTTTATGGAACCCCTCATCCCGGTTTTTATGGAACCCCTCATCCCAGTCTTTATGGAACCCCTCATCCCGGTCTTTATGGAACCCCTCATCCCGGTCTTTATGGAACCCCTCATCCCGGTCTTTATGGAACCCCTCATCCCGGTCTTTATGGAACCCCTCATCCCGGTCTTTATGGAACCCCTAATGCCGGTCATTATGGAACCCCTCATCCCAGTCTTTATGGAACCCCTCATCCCGGTCTTTATGGAACCCCTCATCCCAGTCTTTATGGAACCCCTAATGCCGGTCATTATGGAACCCCTCATCCCGGTCCCGGAATGCAGATAATATTGAATATTGACTCTGCTCGGCTCCAGGATGAAACAACGAGGGGGTAGTTGAAAATGGCGTCCCTCATTTTTGAGGGACAAGAGCCCCTCCTATATACAGCTTTTCGTCCTGCCATGTCTCACATTTGCCATTGACAATGAAAGGAGAATTCACATCATATGTGCCTGAAATATGACATATTTGTGGCAACACAAACATTTAATGCCATTGACAATGAAAGGAAAATTTACGTCGTATGTAGACGAGCAAATCGGCTAACCAATCACATAAATTCAGTTGTCATCTTGATCATGGTGAAAAGATGAGTTCTACTGTATATATACAGCTTTTGTCCCCACACGTCGCAATATTTGCCATTGACAATGAAAGGAGAAATTAGGTCAAATGTCCACCAAATGATGTAAATTTGTATGATGATAGGAGCTCCCCTCACTTCACACGGGTTTTAAAACATTGTATCATGGTTAAAAGATAATAACATAAGTGGACAAATTAATTCATGAAGAAGTATATTAATTTTTTATTGGATGATATACGACGACAAGAGCGCCCCACTTCACACGGGTGTGATTTTTATATAGCCTAGTAAAACTATCTATAAAACTTAAACTGAGGGGGCGGAATTTGCAACTGAGGGTGCCAGGCCCCCTCTGCATGGCAACCCTGTGGCACAGGGCCTGCATGTTTGATATGTGCATGTTCTTTATTGACTGTGTACTGAGTGTGTGATGCGAAGTATTTGGGACTGTACCCACCCTGACACGGGCCTCTGTCAGGTTGGTCCAGACGGCGATCTCCTCGCGTGTGCTCATGTCAGGGTAGCGGTTCCTCTGGAACGTGGCTTCCAGCTCCTGGAGCTGCTGACTGGTGAAGTGGGTCCTCTGTCTGCGCTGCTTCTTCTTCAGGGAGCCGTCGTCAGCGTTCGACTCGTCTAGCTGGTTCTGTTGGGATTTTTCCGTATCTGGAGAGAGAGGGGGACATGCGATGTCACGCGATCAGGTGTGAAGGGTGCTGGTGAGTGGTAGAGATATGGACACCATTGCATGCCTGTTTTCACATGTTTGTCAAGGAAATAAAAATAAAAATGTATGTAAAAAATAATAAAGTATGTGTTTTGGGGATTGCCTGAATGTATTGATATCACCAAATTGTGTATTTTAAAGAATGCTCTTGGGATTCAAACCCGCAACACACTGTCAGACATTATTAACATTTTTGTGCCTGAGCAGAAACTAAATAACGTTTTTTTCTTTCTTTTTTTATTGACATTTAATTAAATTATTATTATCATTATAATATTATTTTTTATTTATTTATGTATTTATTTATATAAGTCCCCCACTGTCTTTCAATGTTCCTCGCCATCATTAAATGTTATTGCAATTTCAGATCAAATCCTCATATAAGAGGAGTGTGGCATCAGCATCCCTCCAATTCCACCACAATATGACATAGGAAACGTGACTGTGCCAACTGAGAGTGGATCCTAACACAGTCGACCGCATTATACCCTCTCTCATTTCAAAGATGTGCCAAGCCCATCAGTCATTATATTTGGCCCAGTCACGGTAGGTTATGGGACCACACAACCCTGTTATGTCTGCCGGGGATCCTCTCAGCCCTCCATGATCAGAGCTCCGCAATTTGAGGACCCCACAGAAAGCAGTGAAATTAGTTGGCTACCTAATCCCACAGATCAGGCTTTTGTGACTGGGGCAGGTTGGGCTCTGTTTGGTGAGGGCTTAACTCTCTGGGAGTAGTTTGAAATGATCAGCAGGATTTAAAAAGAGACTCCGCAGGGCCACCGGCAAAACCAATAAGGGCCGAGGCTGGGCTGTTCTGGCAGTAAACTGACACTGGGTTAGCCGTCACTTAAGGCCAAAGTCTATAATACAATACAGAGGAAAGGGCAGACCTTTTTAAACCTTATATGTAGTCAACAACAATAGGAGCAATCTGGCTGATAATGTGCCTACATGAGAGAGCTGTTCGAGGGTCAACTTCTCAATGAACATAATCTGAACAAACTGGTGATGGAGATGCAGTCTTCACAGCCAGTTGGTCCAATAAATACCTTTTTTAATTGCATAATTTGAGTGTCATCCTCTATTTTGTTTTCTGAGACGCACTTATCAAACGAAGATATAAACCTTGAAATGGCATGTGTTCTCGCACAGTATAGCCTACATTACAACATGAAACATGCACTGTTTTATTTTACAAAACATGTTTTGTAAAAGTATTATAGGTTCTATGTGATATTAACCATAACCATTCATATTGATCTTAGAGGGGAGGGGATCAAAAGGGAATAACACGTAGCCTACCTTTCAAACTTTTTCTGTCATTGGATGCATGACAGAATAAATGTGTGTGTGTGTGTGTGTGTGTGTGTGTGTGTGTGTGTGTGTGTGTGTGTGTGTGTGTGTGTGTGTGTGTGTGTGTGTGTGTGTGTGTGTGTGTGTGTGTGTGTGTGTGTGTGTGTGTGTGTGTGTGTGTGTGTGTGTGTGTGTGTGTGCATGTGTCCCTTCTCCTTCAGGCCGTTTTAGTTCGTTTGTAGTTCCGAACATAAACGATGACAATTAATAGAAAGCGAGAGGGGCCGCAAAGACCTGCTGCACGTTTAACCAGACAAGATTATAAATAGGGTAAAGGCTTTACAGTAAATTAGCGTTCTTAAGGAGCATGCTACATGGATGCATTTATACCGCGCTGACATTTCTTTCAAAGTCATTTTGCAGCTGACTTGCGAGGAGAATGTCTGAAGGCTTGTTAGGGGTGGATTTACGAGCAGTCAGACACAGTTGTTTGGCAATTAAATGTGAATTTATACGCTTTCGCTCCGTGCGCACACAAAATAAATAAATTAATGCAGCTCCCAGGGGTTCTAAGTTAGGCTGGTTTAATACAGAGAGGGCAGATTGCAGAACTGATTTTTCTGAAAGATCCCGCTGGAAAGATCATGTCGTGTTATAGCTACTACATATTTCAGACCTGTAGGCCTATAATGTCAACAGATCAACACTGCATGTTGCCTGTGACATTCTCCAGAGGCCTTCTTATCGTGAATTATCGTGAACTTGAATTGGTTTATCAGATTTTAAAATTACATCTGTAAACAACATGAGATTGCATTGCAACCTGAAAATGTCAGGAATGTAACTCCTTATTTATTATAATATGTTTGTGATGGTGTCGGTGTGTGCTATTGGCCTGTTATAATGTGATGCTTTGACCACGTTATCACACAACATTCGATCAATTTAAATTTAGTGTTACAATATAAGCCACGATATTAGCCTATAACAGAAATTCGATATAACATAATGTTCCAATTGTTGTGCTGCATAAAATAGACAGCATATATAGGCCGAAATAAATACACAAGACTGTAGGCCTATGCAGCATGCAGCCTATAATAAACGTGGCAAGTCTTACAATTACACTGCATGCATTGCAAACTAAAACAAGATTGCGCAAATCACTGAAGCGGGTGAGATTTAGCCTATAGGCCCTACCTACACATTTAATTTTTAATGAAGGCCTATACGACCTGCTTAACTGCACTGTTTTAGTTTAAAATGTCGTGTCCATTACATTTTGACATCAATCCCAGAATAGCCTACATAAAAAGCTTCGCTTGTATTCGAATTCGGCTACATGCATGCCTCTAATTTTTAGACTTTTCGCATATCAAATATACGCTATATAGGCTTAATGTTTCGAGTAATTAAGATCAACACACAAATAACATAATATAAATAGCAGGCTCACATGCACAACAATTGTTTTTTTCCCCTTCCTATATTAGATGATAGCTCTCAGGCATAGGCCTACTGGATGAAATACACGCCAGAAATATAGCCTTGTGAAATTCACATGTTTGGTGTGGATATAGGCCACACCAAACATAGCGAACATGTAGCGAATTGGCACATGTTCATGCACACGTATACGGCTTATAGCTATACGCAGTGAAGTAGCCTGGGGAAAACATTCTATTAAAATTAGGTTAGACTGTTCTCAATATTTGTATAGGCTATATTCACTATCATTATTTGTATATGCGCATTTTCCTTGCCGTGTTGCATTGAGTAAGTATAGGCTCTGTATGCAGCCTGCAATTACGAACTTTCATATGCAGGCCCCTGAAAGTTCGTAATTTCATGCATCAACACATGGACGTGGTCAACAACGTGCATCATGGGACTGACCGCTGTTGTCTTGGCCTTTGCATCCCTGATCGTGTTGAGGAGTCCCAGAGTCCGAGAGTGACAGCGCCGGGCTACGGGCTTCACTGTCCGTCAGAAGGTTAAAATCCATAACCCCGGCGGCCAGGCTCTGAAAACAGCAAGGCAATACACATCAGCACAGCAAAACACGCACACACACACACACACACACACACACACACACACACATCACCACGACATGACCACCGCTCAAATCCGCTCATCATCTTCTCAAAAGTCAACGTGATTCACTAGGCTAATGTGAACATTGTGTGCCAACTAGAAAACATTGTGTATTTGACTTTCCAAATCCCTTTAATGTATAGATACTAGTACTTATAAAGCATGTTGCATTGATATTTGCTGAGTGCTGACATATAGCATGCATGACTCTTCTATATCTCCTTGAATTGACTCTTTTCGAATTGCTTTGAAGTAATACAGTTATTGCGGCAATAGTTATACGCGACGACACCCCCTACCCCAAATAGCAACCTCGTGGTGGAATAGAATAGGCCGATACTTAATGGAGCCTAAAATAGCAGGCCATTTATTTATACAAGCGCAGTTAACACCTTGAATATGGGGACAGTCACTCCCTCAAAGCAAGAGATTTACGGCGTCGTGGCTCGGTATTGTGAGCATATGCTGCCCACTTAGCCGTCTATCAACTGTTTCGGGTGTAGCTCCAAAAATGAGTCCCATAAAAACAGAATGGCATCTGCCCTAGAAGTATGATCGGCGTGCTCTACTGTGTAACTACTGTGTTACCAAAATTACATTCAGAATTCGAGAACTGGCGGACGACGAGTGATTGAATTCGCTCCGTTCTTTTTTCCTCCCACATATGTCATCAAAATTGTGTTAAAATCATAGCCTAATAAAGCCATGAGGGAGTGTGTGCTGGTGAAATCCGGGCCATCTTTTCTCCGTGGTTTATTAATTATTAGCCGCAGATCAGATTCAGATGCCACATTGACATTGTGTGCCAGTCTGTGTGAGACCAGTCAGACCACGTGACCTCTGCTGCGTTCTAAATGTGAAGCTCTCTGGAGGAGGTCCACCCGTGTGTCCATCATCATAACATGGCACTGTGACAAGACCCACCCCCTGCCCTGTCCACATGCCAAACATCAGAAAAACCACTGTACGTGGACGTCAGACAGAAATACTTGGTTGAACTTGTGAACCAGACATTGTGTCACCATTCGAAGCCATTGAAATTATGTTTTTTGTGATGCATTCCCCTTTGAACATCTAAAGCATGCGGCTGTTTTCTATGAGCTGGCCCTGTGATGCCGAATACGTTTTTTTAAAATATATATATATGTTTTTATTGGTAGAAAGTTTCAACAAGTCCGAGTACGTTTTTTAAGTATTCATTTTTATAGTGTGTTTGCTGCTATAGGATAGGACTTAACTAAGTTCAGTGTTCATCATAGGCAACTTTTGTTATTTCACAAAAATGCTAAATGTGTCTATGAAGTCATTTTAAGTGCCAGTGGCAGTGCATGGAATTATTTAGCCAGTGAGGATTCAGAATGTCACTGCAATTTCATATAATCTGATTTCTATAAGCAGTAAGTCTTTCTGGAATAGAAGGATCAAACACAGGCTTGCTGCCTCTGAAAGCATAAAAATGACTAACTTAACATCCACAGCCAGAATTTTATTTATTTTGCTGATGATAGCTACTAATGTTAAACCCTAAAATATATTAGCACTGTAATTTTTGGATTTCATAAGGGGAACCAAAAGCCAAAGCCTTGGAAAGAATTAAGACGCCACTTGAATAGCAGCTGGCATGGCACACAAGAGCCATGCAGCAAAGACATATTGTGCAGTATATATGGTACAGGTTCTATCATAACCTAATTAATGCCAACAAATGGGGTCAATATGAGGAGAAGGAGGTTGTGGTGCACCCAACTGATTATCACAAGGGGAAGAACAGGTGAATGCAGGGGTCACGACTCACACGTCACATGCAGGCATCACAAACCAGAACAATTTGATGCAGTGTTTTTTGAGCAATATATATAAATAATGTTTTTGCTTTGATATCTGATCCATGCCTACACTCTTAATTCCTGCCCAAATCATCCAACACATGTATCCCACCCTAACTTGCTTAATGACAAGGGCCAATGCTCCAGACAGCCTATAGAGTAGACTTTTTGTCCCTGCCAGGCTGTGTGACGTACCATCGTCAGTCAGGACCACAGTCACTCCCCATGCATCTTCTGCCGCATTCTGGAAACCTATCTCTTTCAACTTCACCTCATCGTCTCATGCTTACTTATTATGCTTGCATTTGCACCTCCTACTTGTTGACCATGTAGATTGTAGTTATGTTATGTATTGATGCTAGGTATGTTGTTTATTTGCAGACATATGGTAAGTATGTTATTTAGACCGATGCCAGGTTTGATACTTGGTGCTATAGCACATACTTGTTTTCTTAACACTGCACTCGATCACTACCCAGTTGTTGGCAAAGGTTCATGGCACTTACTCTGACCTTGCACTTTGTAATTTGCTCTGGATAAGAGTGCCTGCAAATTCCTAAACTGTAAAATGGTCATATGTATATCAACATTGTTTACAAGCTCAATCATCTCCTGATAGTCGTTTTAAGTTGTTTGTCAGTAGTTTTAGCATTCTACAGAAGTTACACAATGCATATCAAAATAATTCAGAATCAAAGCTGGGCCCTTCATCATGTGAAAGTGAATGAATAATTGATTTATTCTTTTATTCAAAGCTTTACATTTACTGTTTAGAAAGCCTATATATATCCTCTGTGGCACAAATGAAAGTGAAACTTCAATGTTAACAATAAAACTTGAATTAAAATGTTGTCAAGCTAAATTCAATTTGCCTAAACCATTTCAAAACTTAACTTAATAGACTTTGAGTGTAAAGTTACTCCAACATGAATAGCACAACTTCAAGAACTTTAAAGAGAGATCTTCATCTGTTTTTTGTTTAACATGCGTGAGAAAAAAGAGAATTTCAAGAAGATTACACGACAGGAAAATGGGTATTCTATGCTGTTGACGATCTCCCTCAGGCTATCTCTGTATCCCTGGGAAAAAAGATGTGAGATTTGAGGATAAGGTCTCACAGCAGAGAGATTACTATAGTAAGCACTGCTTCTGTGTCGTGGCTTTGTATTAATGAGCCTCTGATATGGATTTGTGGGTTAAAGTTGACTCTTGGGTCAAAAAGCTCAGATTTCCCCCACCTCATAACCACAGTGTTTTACCTTTGCTGAAAGTCTAACAATAGAGTTTAAACTGACTGTAAAGGGAATCGAGATCAAATGCATCCAGGAGTTTATATTTTATCTGCACTTTAACCTTTTGACATCAAAAGATATACACTTGGATAAATGCCTATTTATAGTCAACATACTGTAGTGTATAGTTCACTGTTTGTATTTCACGAACACACACCAGTTATATATATGTGGAGTAAAATGTAGTGAGGCCAATTGGCAAAATTCAAGTGGAATACTTGCCTTATAGAGGGCAACAGCTGTTGTTCGTGTGACCCAGGTTTAGTATATCACCATGGAACACCATGTAATTGTCCAGAAATATGAACATGTCAGTCAGACCTATATGCACCAATAAAATGCATGTTCTTTATGTCAACGTGGTGCTAAGACGCAGACTGGCTCGGCAGGCAAAGAGCTTGGGTGACGCAAGCCTGTCATTTTGTATAGAACAAGGTGTTAGTGCCCCCTCGGAGGTGTGACATGATTATATTTCCAAAGCAAGAGACCAGCTCCTTCTTGGAGCTTGATATGGCCAATAACTATCACTGGGTTAACAAGCAGGCTGATCCGTTCTAGAATATTACAGAAATGGATATTAGGTTAGATACTGAGAGTGTAAACATTTAACTAGAATATTACAGAAATGGATATTAGGTTAGATACTGAGAGTGTAAACATTTAACTGCCGTGGGGGCATTAATATCTCAACACCAAATTCACTTTAAATATTATTTTTTATTTATTATCTTATATCTCTAGAGATCGTTGTCATTTTCATGATGTTAAATCGGCTGTATTAGCTAAAACTTTATTGAGTACTGCAATCACAAACTAATTTAAGATTAATATAATATATTAATCTTAAATTAGTTTGTGATTGCAGTACTCAGTGATTGCAGTGATTGCAGTACTCAATAAAGTGATCCATATTATGGATCACTGATGCATGAACCAGCAGAGATGTCAAAAGCTCAAGTTCATCAGGCCTCCTTTGCAAGGACAGCAACATTTCTTTCCTGTTCAAAAAGGGTATTTGATCGGTTCTATCCTACACAAATGCCAAATACTCACTGAATATGTGCATCATAATATTCTTATTTTATTCTTTTCAAAATGCAAGGTGTTTGGTCATTGGGCATTATGCTGATGGAGCGGATATCATCATAAGATATTCATAACATGCCATAATAAAATGTTACAGGCAAATTGCTGACAGTCCTAAACCTACAGAGTAACCTCTACACTCCAACAAGTTTATAGAAAGACAATTGTGTTTCTGGGTCTTGTTATTAGTGCATATTATTCTGCAGCATGCAGCTGAAACTAGTCTTCCTTGTGCCCAGCATCGACAACGACCTCAAGGGTTTCAAGATTTCCTATCACATATACAGTCTGATACACCATGAAACGTTGCCATAATAGATGTGTATATTTACTATAGGCTATTGCTTTGAACTAGCGGGGCTACATGCAGCATAGGCTGGTGTTCAGCAACGAACACAAATCAAAATGGATGAGAGAGGATGAGGCCTCCGTTTGCATATACGCTGGAGTGCTTTGCATAAGTAGTAGGCTAGCCCTGTGACATCGATCTAATTAAAATATATATCTGGCCATAATAAAAAAATATATATTTATATATATATATATATATATCCCAATAATGGAAGCAAAAATCCTCTCATTTTTCAGGAGATTGCTGGGTCCATCTGTTGGTGCGGCTGAGGCAGGCTGCTTACATTTCCACGGACTCCGGCATTAGCCTTGGAATTATTCATAAACGCGTTGAGAATTAATTCCTTGGATTAAGAGTTGATTAAGATGTGTGTCACTTTGCTGTCTGAGAACTTATTAAGGGCCTCCTCGAGTAGGTGGCAGATGGAATTTCAGTCCAATGTTTGTAGATGTTAATTTCTCCCCTCCTATAACACACATTTGCATAAGATTGAGGGAGTCTATATTTTCCTGCACGCGCGCATCACACATTTTATGTTCTCGAAGTATATGCTATAAACCCTATACAACAAAAGTGTTAAAGTATATTGTTCAATATAGGACCTGCAAAATATGTCACCCAGGACCGTGTTCAACAGAAAATAGCCCCCAATTTCCTGTTGGGAAAATGTGCATTTCTAGACCATGCTTGATTATAAGTTTGTTATTGCCTGTAAACTGATTGATTGATGTAATTCATTTATTATAGGAATTTAATCAGTAATGACTAGTGATTAAATCGAAGTTAAAATAAAAAGGATAAAGATATAGCAACATCTAATAACTTTATTGTGGGAGTCGGGAAGAAACGGATGACGAATAGATATCCTGACAGCTTTAATTATGTAAGATGCCGATATACTGTATGTAACCAATTGTCTTGCAATCTATATTACACAGCCTCCATATCCTGTTTATATCCTGTAAACCATCAGTTTTATAAGTGAATGACAACCGAAATCAAATGTATTTTAACAATAAATTTATATTATCCTTATAGGCGGAATAATTTTAATGCATGATAGCATATATTTAAGTCTGATCATATAGCAAAATATGCGTAATTAAAACGTGCAGACAGACAGGCCTCTCGTGTATTGTGCCATGTACACAGGCCATTGTTGTGAGAGCCAATAGCCTACTGATAACCATGCAGTAAAATGTTTACATTGCATGCGGAGGCCAAACTTGAACTACGGCTAAACAAATATTATTTTCATATGACCTAACCTTAGGGGCAAATGCAAAATGGCCATGCACGGAAGACCTATCGGAATAGACCAAATGTTCAGTAGCCAATGAAAAAATAATAATAAAAAATAACTATCAGTATCCTGGCTTTGATGACAAATTTACCCATGAAAAACATAATATTTTACGTGTCAAAATAGTCTAATAAATATAAGCTGATGCCAAACACAATAAATAAACGGAAGTCTTGAAACTCGTAACTCGAATTCCAAGTTTAGATATACCAAGCAATTCCACATTCCATCAATCATATTCCCAACATTTTACAAAAACTATTTTTCCTCCATGAAGTTGATTTATATTTGTATAAAATATAACGGAAAGAAATATAAGTTTACATTTCTTATGTGAAACACATGATGACTGCTCTAAAAATGTATAATACAATTTGTAGGAATTAGGAAATGTAGTAACAAATGGGTCTCATTGTCCGCCTTTTAGCCTTTTTTTCGCCACAGGAGAATGGCAAAAACTCAATTAGCAGATTAATGGTGGCAGATATAGGCCCAGACAGTGGGTTGTATGGTGAGGGAGTGTGGGGTGGGTAGGCTATGGTTCTGTTTTTCTTTCGGTGGTCTCTTGTGGCTCGCGAGCACCTGCCACCTATCAATTTCGACTAGATCCCCAAATATTTTTGACCTCTGAAATATTTTCACAGTGTTTCCCCCAGGCAAGTCAATAGCATTTGTGTGTTTGGTTTTTGGATCATGTAGTTGTGTATCCTAGGTATATAGTCTAAAAGATCAACTTTAACTTGTAGCATATAAAACATTGCGGTGTGTAAATTGTGAAATTCAAAATTCTAATGACATGAGAATAATCCGAATTTGAAACAATATACGCAAACAATTACCAAACATGTGGAATAAAATGTATAGGCCTGTAGCGGATGTGATTTTAGTTATTATTCAACTCTAAAAATAGTGATTTATGTTTAAATAGTGATAAATAGTGATTTATGTTAAGCTTAGAATAGTACACACCTATAGGCAACATTAGGTCTATAGTATTTGTATGTGGCTGATCGCATTTAATAATTAAAATCGCGCTATCTGATCTCCATGACCAAAAGCCAATTGTTTAGCAACGTTTGAGTCAAATCCGTCAAAAATGAGTATAGCCTTAAGTTTATAGTTTAGGTCTGTACACTGGCTTGGGGTTAAATGTTAGTCTAAATACAGAGAAATGCAAAGCCTGTATAGCCTATAGTTCAGGAGGCACTAACCATGGACCCATCTCTATGACTATGAGTGATGTTCGCGTGTCAACACCCCACGCGCGTCCGGTAAACTTATACGCATAAAATTGTATAGATGTTCCAAACGAATGCGCACAAACAAACGCGCAATTCAGCACAGAGAAACGGAGAGTTTACGCACTTACATCAAATCCCGGTGTGGTTAAATTAATCCCTGGAAAAGGCAAAATTGTTGCGGGAGAATAGCTGTCCTAGACTGATGATGTTGGCTGCTGACATGGACAAAGTCCCCGGTCTGTAAAGACAAAAAATAGGTGAGTTCCTTCCCTCTCTGCGCGCTGTCAGACATGAAGGCAGAGGGAGAGTGATAGGCTTGATCCCCATACAGAGGGGGACTGACTTTATGCTAAATATTGTGTGACAGGTCCACTGTAGAAAGGACGGCCCACTTCACCGCTTTTTTCTTGTCCCCTGCCGCCCTTTCCAGGGCACCCGCACGGAAACACACACACACACACACACACACACACACACACACACACACACACACGCGCGCACGCACGCACACACACACACACACACACACACACACACACACACACACACACACACACACACACACACACACACACACACACACACACACACACACACACACCGAGAGAGAATTCTCCGCATCATTCTCTCTCTCCAACCATCTCTCTTGCTCGCTCTCTCTTTCTCTCTCTTTCTCTCTCTCTTTCTGTCTCTCTCCCTCTCTCTCTCTCGCACTCTCTCTCTTGCACGCACGCGCGCGCGCGCACACACACACACACACACACACACACACACACACACACACACACACACACACACACACACACACACGTACACACTGTAAACATATGCACGCGACGTCCTCTTCACCCTTTCAGTCTCTAAATCATTTGGATTGAGTTAGTGATCAGCTTCATCTGCGAGATTAGCGAGTTATCCCGTTGCTTTTATTTTATGTTGAATCACACATCACAGCGGCTTTTTACAGATTGGTCTTCATGCTTATGAAGGTGCGCATCTACATCCCCGCCCAGGGCCAATTGCCTTTCGTGATTTTAACCAAACTATAATATGACAGGGAGAGCTATTTTTCTGTAAAATAGAGTTTAAGTGAAAAGAAAATTGGTGAGACCTTCTTACCGTGCACGGTCTTCTAGCCTCTATCGATCTGGTTTTCATCTCCATATATGATAAATGGCACGTCAGGTGAAGAATGGGGGTGACAGACAGACAGAGGAAAAGGCTATATGTCAAACCAAGTATACGTGTCTCAAGTAAAACCCAAATGTGAGCCACGGAAGGCGTCTCAGGAGGACATTTAACCATCACAATCCATATATTCACCAACATACCTTGAAGGTATATATTCAATTGAGTCCATTTACTTTATAACTTCAACAGAACAGATATGTGCAGGGAGGGAATCGGTTGTGGAATCACTAAACCCAATTCAAATCAAAACCTCACATTGGACCCCAGGGTGAATAAATATGATATCTTAGTCTGTGTGAATGGAATGTGTCATAAGGATCTCATGGGAAATGAATGGTTGAAGTTAAACGAATTTTGCCCTTTTTTTCTCGTGTCTATTCTCGTGACTGTAATGAATAATGAACAGTCTTACTTCCAAGACACTAGCTTACATAAATATTTTCAGTTTGGATCAAGTTAATGTAATCAAGAGAAATCCAGATGTTTCATATAGAGGGCTGAACAAGGATAGAACAAGGATATGGTGGATCATGGTGAGGATATGCAACACAACATTATATGGTTATTAAACCAGTTTAAATGAATACAGTTGTTATGAATATATAGGTTACATATAGATGCATTTTTTTAATCCTCCCCTCAAATGGGCTAATGCCACTTTAAGCAATTGAAATTAAATTAATGGGCGGCCACATGTTTACTTGCCAACCGTTGATGGATTTCAAAAAATGCATTTGGTAAGTAATCCCTTGGTTGATGCATGACAAATATCTACTTATAAAGAAGTAACTTGTTATTGTCTCAGTTGTGCCAAAATATATTCTATTGTAGAAATGGCACACTCTTATTTGCAGATGAAATGTTGCAATGACAAATCCAACAGGTGATCAAACACTTTGCTGAGTGCAAACAAAGGTCTGACACAAGTTCGTTCTGCAAACAACGTTCAATGTAAGCATTGGGAAAATGGTCCACCACTGATTGCATTGTGAAAGATAAGAGTTTGTATGTATCTGTGATCTATGAACTCTCTGTATAATGTAGGACCCCCCCACACACACACGCACACACACACACGCACACACACACACACACACACACACACACACACACACACACACACACACACACACACACACACACACACACACACACATGCACGTGCCCAGTGCCCAGTGTTGTACAAAGTATAAGCTATCACCTGAACTATCAGAACTATAATATAACCTTGTCCTAACACCTATTTGTCAGTGTCAAGAATGTACGTGTTATCCTATTCAAGCATGGATGAATAGACTACATTGTGTCTGTCAGTCAGTCAGCTAGCTGAAACAAACACTATCGCCTGGACATTATAACCTTGCAACCTATAAGCTTGCAAATATCATCTAGTTTTTTATGGATTTGAGTTGTCAGATGTGATGAACCCATCTGTTTCTTCAGCTATAGCTATTAAAGTAATTATTAACATTCAGCATTACAGTCAGCAATTAAGTATTAAGTTATTTTTTTTCAACCAACCAACCAATGCAATGCCCCAGAGCACTGGAGATGCTGGCAGTGCTTTCGTCATCACATGACCTAATCAACCTAATGGCGAGTCGACCTATAAACTGCTAATTTGATCCATGATGAATTATTTTATTTCACTATTACAATTGTATCTCATTCATAATTCTATTGATAAAGTAATTGTAATGTAATGTATTCCATAATACATGACAAATATTGCCACATTTTATTGTCAGGAATTCCATACACAAGTTTGACGCGTCGCTGATAAGTGATTGGCTCCGAAATCTGCCAAACAAACACCGAAAGCCTCGCGTTAGGTTGAGGACGCAGAGTTTTTACACGTCAGTGTGTTTACCAAGCCCAGATTGACAGCTGGTTGGATGTGTTGAATTTGTTCACTTTTTTGGACCGTCATCGCGAGTGAATGAATCAACCGTGTTTGATGTCAATGGTTTCCACGAACTGCGATGCATGAGAACTGTGGTCTGTCACTGTGAATTGAACTTTGGTCTTCTTTAGTCACTGTTGGTCGGCTAGCCTGCTAGCCGTCGAGCTAGCCTAGCGTTAGCTGCAGGAGGACTCCATCTTGGAAATAGTGCTCACACACAGGTAGGGTGCTTCATTCGGCTGTGGAGGGTTGTTTGTTACGCTGTGGTGTGCTGCTGTATTGATGCCACGATGTCTGGTGTGTTGTCAAGTTAAACACATTGGGGGGAAAACAAACTGCTAGACGACTGTTTCTCATGCTAGCTAGCTCGACTAGATGCTTCCGCTATGCTGGAATACAAAATACCAAGGATGTTATGGTGACGTCACATTATGTAGCGGAAGTGCTTCAGGTCCTCAGCACAGCGCTGCTGTGTGTTCATATTGTCTGTGATATCACTGTCGTGTCCTTGGTATATTTACGTTAGCCGCTAGGCTAAGTGGCTACGTAACCGTTGTCGCTGGTAGAAGTGAAAGTGTAGCTCATGTTAACACGTCGACAGTCATCCAAACGGCCCTATCCTAACTTATTTTTCCTGCATTTGTCTCCCGAATGAGCTGTCATTTGTCTATCAAACTGAAATCACAATGTAATGTCAGTCAGCTCGTTACTATTGGCACTGTGATCTGCATGGTTTCAGCCAGCTAATTACCCAACCCACAAGAGTGTGTGATTCTACTCAAACTGTCATTGATCTCATTCTGACCTCGGACAAATCCAGAATCTCCAAGAAAGGGGTTATTGTATGTGGGCTCAGTGATCATTTTATGATTTTCTGTACCCGCAAAATACAGAAACTAAAATTTGACTGTCACAAAACAGTCATATCTAGGGACCTCAAAACCTACTCTAGTGAGGCCTTTAACCTAGAACTGGAGAGACTGGATTGGTCCGATGTGCTCAGGAGCTCACTAGTCGAAGAAGCATGGCTTGGCTTTAAAACCAAATTTACAACAGTACTAAACAACATGGCTCCTCTGAGAACCATCAGGGTCAAAACCCGCTCGGAGCCATGGATGAATTCGGACATACTGACTGCAATGAAAGCCAGAGACAACAAATGCTCTGAACTTCTTAAATGCAAGTCCAAGCTAGCTAAGCGCTTCGACAGTGATCTCCAAACCAAACTGTGCATCCTTAAAACCCAATGTAACAAGCTAAGAAACGGTGTAATTGCCATGACCAAATCAGCCAAAAGTAACTTTATCAATGATAAAGCCGAGGAAATCAAAAACAATCCTCGGGAGCTCTGGAAGCTACTAAACAACCAACTAGGCTGTGGTCAGAAACTTAAAACCAGGTTTACTAACATAAACATCAAATCAAATAACACCCTCATCACTGACAAGGTTGATGTAGCCAATCACTTGAACATCTTCTTTACAAACATTGCAACAATGCTGGTTAACAAACTGCCCTCCCACTCTGGGCGTTTTGGTGTAGAGCACATCAAAGGCTTCTACAAAAACCTAGGTGTTTGTAAAGATGATTTTAAAATGACAATGGTAACAACTGAGGAGGTACTTAAGAAACTGAGTGCCCTCCAACCCCACAAGGCCACTGGCCATGACAATATTCCCTCCAAATTTCTCAGAGACTCAGCCATTTCCATAGCTCCAGTCATCACCCACATAGTTAACCTCTCCATCAAACAAGGACAGGTCCCCAGAGATTTTAAACTGGCCAAAGTAACCCCCCTGTACAAAAAAGGGAGCAAATTAGAACCCGGCAACTACCGCCCTATTTCTATTCTAAGCTCCATCTCGAAAGTGATGGAAAAAATAGTCTATGAACAGGTTGAAAAGTATCTTGCCACTAATAAATTGTTGTACGAGTTCCAATCTGGTTTCAGAACATCCCACTCCACTGACACATGCCTTCTCTATTTGAGCGACCACATCAAACACGAGGTGGATGCTGGAAAATACTGCGGCATGGTCATGCTGGACCTCCAAAAGGCTTTTGACACCGTGAACCACTCCATACTGGTTAACAAGCTTAAAGCTATTGGTTTTGATAGCACATCAGTGAGCTGGATGCAATCCTACCTGGAGGGGAGAGAACAGATGGTGGAAGTGAACGGAACACTGTCCCCCCCCCTCCCAGTGAGCTGTGGCGTCCCACAAGGAAGCATACTAGGGCCTTTACTGTTCCTAATATATGTAAACGACATGACTTCAGCTTGTGACTGCAACTTGTTCCTGTTCGCAGACGACTCAGCACTGCTGGTCTCGGACAGGAACAAACTGCAGGTTGAAAAGACCCTCAGCTCTGAACTCGGTAGAATCTGCACCTGGCTCGCTGATAACAAACTATCCTTACACCTGGGAAAAACTGAATCCATTCTCTTCGGATCAAATAGTAATCTCAAAAAGGCAGATGGCTTCTTGGTTAGAGTTGGTGATGATATTATCACACGGAAGGATCAAATTACCTACCTAGGTTCCATCCTGGAGGCCAATCTTTCCGGTGATAAGATGGCCACCAACGTAATCAAAAAAGTCAATCAAAGAACAAGATTCCTCTACAGGATCTCCTCACTGGTCGACAAAAACACCTTGAAGACCTTAACAGGAGCCCTTGTACAAGGTTTCTTTGACTATGCATCCACCTCCTGGTACCACAGCACCTCAAAGGCCCTTAAAACAAGGCTCCAGACCTCCCAAAACAAACTGGTCAGGCTCCTACTTGGCCTCACCCCCCGAACCCACCTCACCCCTGCCCACTTTGACAGGCTGGGATGGCTTAGGGTCGACGACAGAGTACAGCATCTTGCAATGGGTCTGGTCCACAAGATTAGATACACCACCAAGATACCCATGTACCTGTCTAAATACTTCCTTAATGTAAACGAAGTCCACACCCACAACACCAGAGGGAGTGCAACAAACCATGTACAACCCAGATTCGGCACAAACAAGGGACTAAATTCTTTTCGCTCCTATGCGACCAAAATGTGGAACGCCCTACCAACAGTCATTAAGACATGTGAATCCCTTGGCTCCTTCAAAACTGCTCTCAAAGGGCACCTACGGATGGCTGCAATTCGAAACTGGCCTCTGTAAAAGCTGAATTTGTATCTGGATTGTACTATGTTTTTGTATGGACGTGGTGTTGGGTGCCTGCACATATGCACACATGGCATCAACGCATGGTGTTGTGTGCAGGCGCCCTACACTCTGTCTTTGTACTATGGATTGTACTATGTTTTTGTATGGACGTGGTGTTGGGTGCCTGCACATATGCACACATGGCATCAACGCATGGTGTTGTGTGCAGGCGCCCTACACTCTGTCTTTCGTTTTCTTTTCTTTTATCCCCCTGTTCCCCTCACTGTATATATACTTTTTTTCCCTTTTCGCTTCCTATATGATGAATTCCTGTTCTGTTCTTTAACTACATAGAAGTGTCTATTTGTTTGTCTCTAAATGTTTTGATGAATTGAACAATGTGGACCCTGTTGTAAACAAGTGTAAGGCTTAATTGGGTCGTCCACTCACAGTTAACAGTCTTTGTATTGAGTTTGTGCTTGAAATGTACTGTAATTCTGCAAACTGTTAATAAAGATTTCAATCAATCAATCAATTGTCTTTGCTTAGCTAATCCAATTAGCTATGTGGTTAATGCTAGCCCATTTGACACCAATGCAATGTATGTGTTGTATCATTGCATATGTGTATATTGATCCTTTTCATAGCAGACATTTTGACATGTCAGCGAATAAGCGATGGGTAAACCCAGGCCCAGCTGAAGGTTGGATCTGTATGTCAGCACTCAGCATGAAGTTAAATGTAACAGACTTTCAGCTTCTGTTTATACACATCTATGAAATATATCAATGTTTCACTGCTGTGAAAACTTCTTGGATCAAGACTATCATAGATGTTTGCTGATAAGAATGCAAAAGTCAGACTCAAATACATACATCTGAATCTAGTCTTGATCCAAGCCTATAGGTTCTTTAAGTGAGACCCAGGACGTAACTCCCAACACATCATCCCTAAGGTATAACTTAATAAATGGTAAATGGTAAATGGTGCATTTATATAGCGCCTTTATCCAAGGCGCTTTACATAGATTGTGCATTACATTCACCCATTCACACACCGATGGCAGCGGAAACCATGCAAGGCACCAACTAGCACATCGGGAGCAATTAGGGGTTCAGTGTCTTGCTCAAGGACACTTCGACAGTAACTCTGGGGGAGCCCGGGTTCGAACTGGCAACCTTGCGGTTCCCATCCAGGCACTCTACCCCTGAGCCACCGCCGCAAGCTATGATTAACAGCTCTGAGTCACTTTTAAGTATCGAGAGTAGAATAGATTACATTTACTTTTCTAACTTTGAAATTGTATGCCAAACGGTCCTACACCTACGAAATTATTAAAAAAGGTTATGCCTACTGTCAGTGTTAAGCATGTGCCATCACTATTCAAGCATGGATGAATACATTTTTGTCTGTCAATGAGCTATACTAGCTGAATCCAACACTAAGCCTATTATTCTGTCTCGACACTATTACAACCCATCTTTCATTCTTCCATATTTCATTCATCTTTAATTCATCCTCTTCAAGTCCTCAGCAAGTCATTGCTGTCGGGCAGAAACCTTGTATCTCCATCTTTAAAATGTTATGCTTTTTTCAGAAATGTATATCCTTTTTTACACTGTTATTACACGATAGAGGGTATGCGCATGCAAAACATGCAAAGTGAGTTTAACATTGTTTAATGCAATCAGATTGAACTTTCTGTTTGGATGTATGGACTGTCAAGGCCAGAAAGTAGTTTTTTGCCACTCAGTAGGCATTCCTGCATAACTTCCGGGTTTGATGATGTCACGCGCATACCCTCTATTAAACAAATAGCACATTAGCTGATCTACAAGAAATTTGTGAGATTTTATTGAAAATCTTTGCCTATAATTATATGCCCAAAATAGGGATAGGATACAAGGTTGAACTTGAAAGTGGTTAAATCTATCTGTGGATTATATAAATATTTAACCAATAAAGTATTAAGCCTATGACTAAATAATAACTACATTGGATTAATTTGAAAAAGTTCCAATTTCCTCCAAGTAACGGTTTTGGACATACATGGTTCCCACTTCCCGCTCGACAGCGACACATATATATAGCGAAGTATATTGTCTCTACAGTGCCTGACATGGCGTGGAAAAAAGGTTAATCCAACCATTTCAAGATGCCCTACTTCTCAAATATGCGCATTATGACATCCTGATTCCTGATACTGTTTGGTTATCCAGATTGGTTCGAGGCATTATATCCACATAACCTAGGCTCGGTATTATGCTATTCTATCTTGCCATACTTTTCAGCAGATGTTGGCAGTTGTATTGAGGGGTCTTTTTAATCTGCTCTGAAGGATACTGCAGAAATGCGTCACCGTTCAAATAATCATGAGAAATTGCATCTGAGCCAGTCTTTTATTTTGGAGTGTCGCTTTTTCCACTTAGTTGGTTTATGAGATGAGTTGGTTTTCAAAGCTGAGCACCCACTGCCTTTAACCAAGCGCAGTTTCCAGAGGAAGCGCACCTGCTTTTCTTTCTGGGTCTGTATTTAACTTTGTGACTTGGTGTTGTTTTTTTTGGCATATTGAATTCTATTACATTTAGCTGGTCCTAAACATGTTCCAATACAATCGATTCATTCCAGTTTGCCTGCCTAAACTGCTGCAGGGGATGCAAGAAATAACTAGGCCTACTTGTTTAACTTGCACAGTTGACAGGCAGCATTGCCAGAGTTTACTGAAAGGGCACTGACTGTAGCCCACAATGTATAGTTTAGAGACTGTTGTAGATTGAAACAGCACTATAATAATACAATGCCATATTTCATTTAAGGATATCTGGACTGCCGAAGGCCGGAGAGACTATGTTTTTTCTCCTGACTGGACATCCATGTCTCTGTCTGTCTGTCTGTCTGTCTGTCTGCAGCATCTCCAGCAATGTTGCATTGATTGTCGTGAAAACTTGCATGCACAGTTTGCACACTCCCAGTAGGCCAAGGAAGAACTTTGGATCTTAATGCAGCTCAACTAGGCCACACCCATTTCCACCTGACACGATTTTTGTGTGTTGATGTGTTTTCTTCAAAACACACTTTTTGCCTCTACTACAGATATCGTCTAAAACTCATACAAATCGATTCGATACACTATGTCTGTGGTCACCTGATCAAGATGTACAGTATTGGCCATGGTCAGTTCTTTCACATGGTCTGTGTTGACAACATTTGCTACAGTTTCAGCTTTAACCAACCAAACCTTCCTCTGTGTTCCTCTTAGGAAGCAGGATGGTGGACAAAAACATCTACATTGTCCAAGGTGAGATTAGTGCAGTAGTTGGTGCCATCAAGAGAAACTCCAGATGGAATACCCACACTCCATTGGTAAGCTATAATTATATATTATGATTTGAGTTTTATGAATGGTTTAATGAGTCTGAAAATCATATGCTATGGTCTTCACAGTCATCAGATGAATGGACCTTAATCCAGTTGAGCACATTTGGGGGATTTTGGACGCATGTGTAGTTGGACAGTGCTCCCCATCACCATCAAAACATCAAATGGGGGGGGGAATATGTTTTGTTAAAATGTTGTTCAATCCCTCCAGTAGAGTTCTTCCAGTCAGGGAAGGAAAATACTTGTACCGTGTACCCTTTTCCTTGCATTTTTTCAAATTACTGTATATACTACAGTTGTGTGACACAACGGGGAAATCAGAGCTAAATTGAGTTAGATCTGAATGGTGTCTGAATTTCTCAAGCCTAATATGCTTTTCTGATTATTTGTTATTGTGTGGAGAAAACATTGAAGCACCGGGTTTGTAGTATACATTTAATTGGATACATTTAGAGAATGCTGTCATCAAGCAAATTAGGTTCCACCAATTCTGATTTTAAATGTCCTCTCATGCTAGCATTTTCTCTTTCTGTCTGCACAGGATGAAGAACAGGACCCATTACTTAATAGCTTCGCGCAACTCAAAGATATACTCAACAACATAAAAGGTATGCAGCTTTTTGTTGATATAGATCATGTGTGCAGTGACAGTCTATAAAATGTAAACCTACATAATGTCTATTATTCATCCATCCATCTTCAACCGCTTATCCGTAGTCAAGTCACGTTCGGGCATCCTAACCAGATGCCCGAACCACCTAAGTTGGCTCCTTTCCAGGAGAAGAAGCAGCGCACTCTCCCGTGTGACTGAACTTCTCACCCTATTTCTAAGGCCACCCATCGAAGAAAACCTATTTCGGCCGCTTGTGTTCGCAAACTTATTATTTCGGTCATGACCCACACTTCATGACCATAGGTGAGAGTAGATAGCATATAGAGAGCATATACCGTATTATGTATTTCAGTCTATATGGACAGACATACGTTATTGTGAATGTCTGGTAGATATTTCTCCTGGCATAGTGTAGCCTAGTTTTTATGACCATTAGTTCTATAACGATATTAAGACCTAATTTAAACTTCTTTGACACAGTATATGTTGCACTACAAGATATATGCAAATTTGACAGTTTTATGTCAAGCAGACACTTTATCTACTTGAACCCTATATACTTCTTGAACAAGTGTCTATCCTTCCTAATCTCTAAGCTGACAATAGCCGATTGTCAGCTGGTGAAGTATTGTGACCTAAATGTTTTTTGGTGATTTGCTCACTATAGGGAAGATAGGGTTCAACTGGTTAAGGGAGTCAGTGATGGGTGTTGCTTTACCTCCATTAGAGGGGATCATAATCATTGTGATAAAGCACCCACCCTTCACCATCTGTGATCCACTGTCACAGAGCACAATGAGCAGATGTAGCAGGTAAGTCTCATCTTCTCCCTGTTTCTCTTCCAAATGTTAATACATCACCCCTTTTTTGTCTAGTGTTGTACCGTTTCTGATAGCAACCTACCGTATCTACTTTGCTCTTCCCATTTTTCAGAAAGATCAGTGCTTTTTGTATTGATCCCCAAAAACTGAATTGTTCTTTCATTTCTTTTTTTCTTTTCAATATTTCCAATATGCGACCAAATTACCCATATGCAGTTCCCTTGGACTCTCTGAGTAAATGTCCTTAGGGTCCGTAATTCCGCCAAATACATTTTGTATTATTTAGTTGTTTGTGTCATGAGTGCATCCCATGAATATTGCATCAACCTGTATGGATGAGGCATGACCGATTACTTTTCAGTGAATGTGGATAAACCTCAGTCAGTTGGGACGATTGTGATCACAATGTGGCTTTTTCCCCCTTGCGTGAATCAGAAGAGCATTTTTAATTAGGTGTACTTAGCAGATTTCCACTGAGAAATGTCCTGGCCTTTCACATTGGTCAATATTATCTCTCTCAACATCTTATTGTGCATGGTCTTTTTCTCCACTAGATCATTTTAACACATCCGTCATACATGATACTGCTGTTTGTTAATCTTTTATAATGATCAAGTCCATAAAGACACATGTTACTGCCTTATGGGGACTTTTGCAAGTGTACACCAGTAGTTAAGTAGGTACAGTAGTAAGCCTTGCCGAGCCATGAGGCCCATAGGTCTTCTTCATTCCTGAAGAAGATCCCAGTGATGGTAACGTTGAATTAATAAACCAGTGGAGCTGAGTTATTCCTTAACAGTGTTGCAGACTAGAGCTGGGATCGGGCCGACTATATACAGGCTGACCCGGGCCCGACACAGACAGCTTTGTGTCTGACCCGAAACGAGCCCGACCCTAATTATTAATATATGCGTCCGCCCCGACACCGACGCTTCCCCCCCGGCCCCCCCTTCATTTTTCTTTGAGGAAGGCACTGACAGCAAGCATGTTATTGTTATAATGTACAGCTTGCCTTGCCTGACTAACATTTAAACATCATACCACACTGTCTTGTAAATACCTACTACTATGCTGATAGTATAACACACACACACACACACACACACACGACACACACACAAACACTCGTGCAGTCTTACCAGCATTGATGATTGATTTGACATCGGCAATTCTGCATTGGCAATATTTAATCCACACAGCGTGGAGAGGGCAGCTGTAGGCTACTTTGGGACTTTTCGTGCAAAGTTGCAAACTCTTAATAAAGTACTATTCAATCAAACAATCGGTGCCAGCGGGAGGCGATTATTGGTAGCCTAATTTGCCATGGTCCATGGGCAGGATCGAGTTATTTACTCATACTCAACTCTTCACTGTTTAACAGCTAATAAATCAAACTATTTATATTAATCCAACGGTCCCAACCGGACCCGTCAGGTTTCGGTCGGGTATCCCAGTTCTATTGCAGACTCTATTTAATTCTCTTGTACTGCCATTTGTTTAGCACCTGGGCTAGAGTGGCTGTGCATTCTCTATTACCTTTGCCCATAGGTGTTAGCCGTAGCGTGTACTAGGGATGCACCGATGAGACAAGTTGGATGATATCCGATAATTAATTGCTATTATGGCCGATAACCGATGTCGATATGATCTCATTCTGTATTTAAAAAAATATCATTATTTTGGCCATTCTGAAAAAGGCTGAATTTGAAAAAAAGCAATGCCTCTTTATTCCAAAACTAGGGATGAATCGTTGAAATGTTGGCTCATATTCCAACATAAATGGCTTGAATGTAGTATTCTTTTTTTTTTATATGTTCCAACTATTGACTCTTTCGAAAGCTTGCACAGAAAACACTGATATAATTTGCAGCCTTCATCATCACAAAAGGCTTTTTCAGGCTTTTTTTAAATTAATTTTTCAACATAATTATAATAAAATTAAATATCTGCTAAATCCGATTATTATACAGATGAATTGGTTTAAGTCCAATATCGTCCGATACCGATGTGTTTGCCGATAATCTCCCATCACTAACAAGTACCTCCACTGGACATGATGCTAGTACAGTATGTCACAGGGACTTACCCCAATCTAACTGGGTTCTATTTTTGACGGTATGACCTGGCCGGGGATCGATCCTCGACCTCTCAGTCCCAGGGCGGACACTCTAACCACAAGGCCACTGAGCTGGTTGTAACCTCACCAGTGGTTACCACACTGAAATTGTTCAGTGTGTTCAGTCAGATCCACTTTCCAATTCTCACTATGTATGCTTTGGAAGTTTTAACAGTATTAAGCAGTTTCTCATAGAGGGAGAACAATTGAAGGAATGATAAAAAAACAAACAACAACGTGTTGTCGTGTTCATACGACAGACGGACACATTGGAGTGGAACAACACCGCTCAAAGAAGAGACAACCCATCCTAACCCTACTGTCTGTTTAACATAATCGTATAGTATACAGTTGAAATGCAGATACAATTGGTCTGTCTAGGAAGTTGTTTCGCTGTCACTGCTCAGTTTCACCCGCTTATGGGTGAACCTTTATTGTGTGACAGGTTATGCAGCCTCTCTTATTGCATAGAGACTAGGGATGTCCCGATCATGTTTTGTTTTGCTTACAATCCGATTCTGATCATTTGATTTTGAGTATCTGATACCTGATTTTCCTGATCTGATATTTTTATTTTTATAGAACACTTATGCCATATCACAATAGTACAATATCCAGTCTAATATCATGATATGGATATAATATTGATACTAAAGATGTTCCGATCAGGTTTTTTTGCTCCCGGTCTGATTCCGATCATTTGAAGATGACGTGATCGACCCCGATTTCTGATCATGTGATCAGATCGAGACAACCCCATAGACATTCTTTACAGCAAAATCTTTCACATAGATAAAAAAACATATCTTGTTTTAATAGCAGTCAATTTGCATTACCTGAAGATAGTAGGGCAAGTAGTCACTTTTCCTAATTGTTAGAATACTTAGAGTTGCAATTAAGGCCTTTCTTATTTTTTTCTTTGTGGCTTTCGCCTTATTTTATTTTATGGAGGGACTGACAGGAAATGGGGAGAGAGATGCAGTAAAGGTCGTCGGGATCGGGAGTCGAACCCGCGGCACACTGCCAGACTGGATTACCAGCCAAGGTGCCTGGACCACTGAGCCATGGCCCAGGCTAAGGCCTTTTTTATCATGAGATTATATTTGTTTCCTTGTTCCTTGATGTTACTTGGAACAGTACAGATATCTAGTTGAGTGTAAAGATTGAACATGACCTCAGTGTTTTGCCTATTTCTCTATCACCATGTGTGGTGGTGATTGATCATGTGTGAGTGCCAGCCTGTGTAAATGGAGTGGCGCTAGCTGACAGCCCTCAGACCAACCAAGCCAGCTCTGCGGTCAGCCCTATGTATGTCGTCATGCCTTTGCAATGAGAGTCCACTCCAGGCAGCTCCCACAAACCAACAAGTCAGAGTTGTAGCAGCCGCAAGCAATGGGAGAGATGCAACATATGGAGTCCCAACAGCCACGGTCTCACTGCCTCCCCCACAACCCTAGTGCTCCCCTCCTCAGGGGAATGCCTCTGCTGCTATGAGATGGACAGGCACGGCTGTGCCAGGGGCCTGGTAGGAATCTGCAGCACTTTTTTTCCCCTCTTTTTTTTTTTTTTTCCCCCCCCCTTTCACAACTTCCAGCCTCCTCCCTTCTCACCCTCAGATCACAAAAAGCCTTGTTAGTTTGCCATGGCTACCAGCATCATGGCGCAAGTGTGCTGTTATCTGTAACATATGATTCCATTACTATTGGCTTGAAAAGGGGACTTTGTATGTACTGCTTTTTTTAACATCTTTTATATTTATTAACCTTTCCTTAATTTAATAGGATTTAAGAATTATTAATGAGTTCCTATATAGGATATGTAGAGCCCTTGTCATATCCATAACATTAATGTCTTTGTTATGATGAGACACAATGGAAATCACATAACCAGGGCAGAGCTGAATTGTGTGCTTGACGCGCTGATCAATTTTTGTTTTTGCAGCAGCATAACAACACCCCCCCCCCCCCTTCCCAACAGATACACACAGGCTATATCTTTCTCTCTTTCTCCTCTATACACACACAAACCCACCAATATTTCTGTGTGAAATGTTCCGGGTGGGCTGTGTTGTGCTGCTGCTCTGAGGGTTCCTCGTGGCCCAGCTGTCTGCTTAATGAAAGCCCAGTAATTCCATTCACTCTGGTGTGTATCGTAGCTCCCTCTAACAACAAAAGCCAACCAGTGAAGGAAATGTGGATTAGTCCCCATAAGGTTTCTCAGACCCTTTTCTCTCTTATTCTCTTTCTCTCTCTGACTCAAGCGGTCTCCCCTGTGTCCCCCCCCTCCACCCCCACTCTCTCTCTCTTGCTTCAACTCCCCCTCCTCCATTCCGTTGTTGAAGGTCCCACAATTCTGCCTCCTCTTGTTCTGCCCAGTGTGATTGGCAGGACCATGTGCTATGGCGCTGGCAAGCAGTGCAGCTGGAACTATATCATCTGCAATTTTAGTTGGGTAAATATAGCAGGGAGTCTTGTCAAGCAGAGAGATAAATTGTTCTGGGAAAGGAAGTGTTGTCTCTCTTTCTGAAAAGGGGGGTGTGAGTTTCCTATAACTTCTGGAAGACGGGAGGTTTTCTCTTGATTTTCAAACAAAGAGGGCACAGTTAGAGAAGTTGGGCCAACAGTGGAACATGTGTTGCGGTGCCTCATCCCCACCTAGCCCCAGCCGCTCTACCTCATCACCAGAAAGCAGAACCCATGCCTCATATTTGGATGGGATGTTTTGGATTGGACCTAATGCCTAATCTTCCGTCCCTAAGCTCATTAGACCCATATAATTGAGTGCTTTCCACAGCTTTGCGGTTGGCATCTGTCTTTACATCTGAACTGCTTGTTTGCAAACTCTAAAAGAAATGTCTTGCCCCTACTATTATTATAAACTAATGATGGGCCTTTCCGGTCAAAAAGGAGAGTGGGTAGATTAAAAAGACAGACAGACGAAAGAGACACAGAGATGTGCACCATTGTGGCATAAAAGCGGAATAGGAAAACGGTTATGTAACTTATGTATGCACCGTAGCAGGAAGTATAATCAGGGACACATTCTTATTTTCTTTCAGTATTATGGTATGATTATCATCTATTAGATATCCAACATACACCCCGCCAGACAACTAGCAGTGTGCTCTAACAGATGGTATGCTAGGTCTTCACTATTGAATGATTCCGCTGTGCACTAGTCAGTGAACATTTGGTTAAATGGACCAGTAGCCCATGCGATGACAGGCCTGGCCATGTGGGCATGTCTTGTCTAATCCTGGCACTGCACTGGAATTGCAAACAAGCAACTAATAGTGACAATTGGCACTGAGATATGATTTGTGCTCTCAGTAAGAATGAACTCTCCATTTGAGTCTACTTCTCATGTTTGAACCCATAAAAACCCATACGCATTAACGCTGGGTTCTCTAACATCAAGCATCCCCCCCAGCAATATATTGAGTGTTCCACCTCTCCCATGACATTGCCAATATTCCATATAGGATCTACAAAAAGACAAATCTGTCTCAATCCCCCGTTGAATAATTCTGTGGATTTGTATTATTGGTAGAGCATACCTTGGAGAATAGGAAGTGTTCGTTGAACACGGCAATTCATTCAGAAATATATTTTATTCCTTCTCGTGCTCCCTTGTCTTTTTTTTTCATCTTCTGGTCTACCTTTGTTATGCAGAAGTCAGTCCCAGCCTCAGCTTTTTAAATCTTCAATTCTTTTTTTCTTCCCTCCTTCCCCATCAAACCCCCTCTCCCTTATAGCGAAGGTCAGATTTTTGACAAGTCTGCAGAGGAAGCAGCCGGCCCTAAATCCCTTCATTTTTATTCATACAAATACAGGTTTAGAGATTCCGACACCCACCAGATCCAAAGCCAGGGCAGCCTTTTTGACTGACAGCTTTCTCAATTTTTTTTCTCCAAACACTAACGAAATTCACAAGCACACCTCTAATTGACTCGAATCACCAGCACGGCCCCAGAGGTAGATATCGGGAGGTGGGGTAGGGGGGGGGGGTCGTATGGGGGGCATGGCAGTGGATTTGCAGAACGAACGTTGTGGAGGATGATTTGATCACATGCCAGCTGACCTTTCAAATAATTATTTCGCTGTCCCCTAAGCAAAGGACAAAGCAGAGATAATTTTGTGCGGAATAGCAAAAATTAGGCAGGAGATAAATTACTTTAAAAAAGTTAAAATATGGTCTTTCATACATTCTGGTAAAGTGGAACTTGTTCAAAAGCCCATGCTTAATTATACCATTACGGTGTCATAATTGTGTTTTGAGATTTGATTGGTTTTAGAGTTTTCTCAGTTTGTTTTCATATGGGCTAATCCAGGCATTACTGACAGCCTCACTAATTCATCTCATTTTACTGTCTTGTCAATCATCAAGAGTGAGCACACACACGCGCTCGCTCTCAATCACAGTTCAAGGTCAAGTGTGTGTGTCATCTCAACCACCCAGCTGCGCTCAAGCAGGCATAGTTAGGCCTCTGAGGGTCGCAGCCTGTGCACGTGGGAAATGACTGCACCCTTTTAGGCCCCCGCTCTCCTCTGCCACCTGATATCCGCACATATATCACTCCCAATTGAACCAGCAGAATGTAGTTGGCAAATCCTGAGAAGAACAGCCATGATTCATTTCGCCCAATCACTTATGCAAATGTGTGTACTCACGACGACATTCCGCAAAAAGGAATTGGCCCCATGTGAACTCTTTGCACATCTCCTGTGTTCACTTGGCCTCGGTCTCAGGCTTACTCATCTGCGAAGAGAAAAGCCTGGTTCGGACCGGAACATCTGTCAGATGTATTTTCACCGGATACAATATTTTTTTCGACCAATCACACTTGTTTCATTCACAGATAATGTAAAACGTCAATTCCTTGAGCGGTACTTCCTCCAAAATCCCACAACTTCCGCCCCCCAAAAATTATAACGTCTACAGCGTAAACTAGCCTACAGGTTTAGCAATGATTGAAAGTGATTGGGTGTCTCATAGATTTATGTTATGTTATGTTATAGTAAATTCTCAGTCCGGTGTTTGTTTATGTTGTCTTAACTTTACCATAATTTGTATGGCTGGGGTGTTATTAACTATGTAATGAATTTTACACCTGTAAACCTTTGATGTGACAAAGTTGGAAGTTAATGCCTTGTTAATGCCCATTTGTTTCCTTTTTTATTTGGGTGCAAACTAAAAAAATAATATAAATAATCATGAGGAAAAAACAACAGACAATCCGGGCGCTCTGGAGTGTGAATATCATACAATTTTGACAGTGCTTCACAGTGCGTCATCTTCAGAGTCAAATAAAATAATTTGACAAACGGAAACCTTAGTTGTATGTTTGTTTGCACCTAATTCAATCTTTTAAGCATTCAAGTGCTCAAGTACTTTGTTTGTGCTCAGTTGTTCAGAGCTGGTCCATACAAATAAATTTGAATAATTTGTCACTTTTCTTTGAGTGGTGCAACCACTCCTAGTCTAGACAGCTATGTTTGTGTGTCTGAAAACACACACACACACACACACACACACACACACACACACACACACACACACACACACACACACACACACTTCCCTGTGTAAATATATTGCCAGACTCATCATGCTAGCTCATATGCTTCAACAAGTTTCAGATTGTGAATCAATTCCACTTACACATCTATAAACGGGAATAATATAAGTAACTTATTCATCAACTAAACAAATTGATTAAACTCTGCTGTGCCAGACAAATTTCTGAGTATTTAGCCAACATGTTTGGCCTGAGTGGCCCCACATCTTTGGTTACGGTTACACATGCATGTTTTTCACCCTTTCAGGAATTTACTACTGCTGCCCACCGATGAGTTGGTAAAGCATCAGCCTGATTTATTCTTGATTGCACACCGAAAGTAGCCAATCTACAAGCTCACAGCACGTTGTGATTCGATGCGTTGTGAGCTTGTAGGTCGCCTATTTTCGGTGCGAGACACCCTCAACTAAGTTTAACTCTGGCTTTCCTTTCCTTTGCAACTAAACCAGAGACCTCGGTTTCCATTACAGAGACTAGATAGTATCCTGTCTGCCACTGCTCCAAAGCTTTCATCTCTTCTCGTTTGTGTGGATAGGGGGGCGCGCTTAGCACCTCAGCAGGGTTAATGACTCTGTGAGGCACAGAGTTAAAATGTCTAAGAACAGGTCTTGGGTTTTCATCATTAGGTGGATGCCGGATGATAGCAGCTGCCATCAAGCTAGTTTAAGTAAACTAACTAAATGGCTTTGCTTGGCAATTGGTATAAATAGTATGTGTATAAATGTGTGTGGTTGATATGGTCCACCAAGTATTGTGCTGGTTTTAAAATTGTGTCGAGCCTGTGGCTCAGTAGTCATAAAAGTGCCCATCAAAATGGAGCATGATTAATTGGGGGGGGTCCACCTCCCCAGACAGGCTGCCACCTAGCGCTGGTTAGTAGCTGTAAATCTGGCCAGTTAACAGTGCCCTAACCAGGGACTGACAGGCAGGGCTTAGACCCGGTGTGAAGAGTGGATGCAACTGTTGTCCTGTTTCAGACAGAGCCTCTCAACAATGTGCTGAGTGGATGGAGAGTCTCAGCAGTGGGCCATTAATCATGCCGTGCCGGGGTGTCTGTGGAAAGGCCCTGGGTGATCATAGGTGGGAGTATTGGAGGGAATCGGAGGGGGTGGGATTGGAGGTTGGCATGGAAGATCCGGATGTGCTGACAGGAACAGAGGACAAGATGTGAGCATAACAAACTCGCACCCTGTGAGCCCCAAAAGTGCGGCAGGCACATATGCTTTGCACTCTCATTAAAGCCATCTGTATGTTCATGGACATTTTTCAGCACCATTTTTTTTACTTGATCTGAATGAGACTTGAATGTCAAGGATTGTAGCGTACAGGTCAGAAACATATGATACCTTGACTGAAAATGTAAAATTAACTCTGAGCAGAAGATGACAAAGGATGCGCATATATGGCGTGAATGGGACTGCACATGGAATTGCCAAGGACTCTCATCTCTTTCTGATTTAGACTGTGGTCATCTGAACCTGCAGCCTGAAAGGAGTCACAGAAAAAAAAAATCCTACGACTTCGAACTAGTGTCCGTAGCTTGAGGAAAAGACAAAAAGGTGAACTTGAGAAGCAGGTGTTTGTTTGCTTTGTTAACTACCTAAAGCTAACCGCTGTGACGAACCCCTGTGGTTGCACACCCGTTTGTGGGTGGTAAGGGAAAGTTTGAATTAACCAAGTACATTTCCACATACTTGGAATTTGTTGTCTGCATTTAACCATCAGTTCCGCCGATAAACATCTGTGGCCAAAAATTTGTTGTGGTAGTACTTTTGTAATCAGTTGTAGTATTGACTGCAGGGTAGGAATTTCATAGAGGCAGTGAAGGCCATGGCCCCTCAGTTTGACCATTGACCATATGCCCTTAAAAGATGATGTGCAGTGGTCAGGTGGGTGGGGGGGGGGGGGGGTGGGGGGTGGTAGAGCTGTTCATGTTCAAACAACCTGTTCATGCTTCTATACTGCTTGCACACATGTTTACTTCTAACTTTGACACAGGTTATAGTACTGTTTTCTCCATTATTTCCATATGTAAATGAGTTGGGTCAAGGGTGTGGGTGGGAGAAGGGGAGCAAGCTAACTGTACCTGTATGTTATGTTGCACCTATGTATCTTTTTTACTGTGTACTTGCACTGCTGTAATGTTGTATGTATAGGACCCCCTCTAAAACGAGATTCGGCATTTCAAGGGGCCTCCTCTCAATACAATTCTGCGTGTGTGTGCGCCCGCACTCCGAAGCAAGTACCATGCCAATTCGACCATCAGATTTTGAGATATCACATATTTAAGTGGAAATATTGACCTGAATGGCAATAGAGGATAGGCCATGTGGTCACTAATTACAGATGATTTGTGTTTTTTTGCCTTTTCTCCGCAACATGAAGTCACTTTGTGTAGCTGCTGGTGCATTACGCTTCGTCATCCAATGCTGATGCGTATCGGAAATAGTTAGAGATGCTACGGTAATCGGTCAGATATATAGTATAATATCATAAAATTTCACAAGATCAGTATCAGTATCAGTATCGGACCTATCGGTATCGTCCGATCATGAGAAAAACAATCGGTATCGGTCCCAGAAAACCTGATCGGAGCATCCCTAGAAATGGTCAATTTACAAGCATTTTGTTAGCTTGTAGATCGGCTTAATTTCACTTACGACACCGTAGTACAACAGAGTATACAACCGAGCTGAAAAAGTAATGGCTCTTGTAGATCTGTAGATTATACTTTTAGATATGATTAGTATATCACATGTACAGTAGAACAATTTCACCCCCTCCTATAAAAACCATAACTCGGATATCATTAACAGTTTGACTGAGGAATTTATGTAATTGCAGTGCCACGTTCACTGCCTGGATTTCACTAACCTTTGACGGATGCGTCACCTATCCCACTCTGTCCGATCGAAAACCCTGTACTGTAAGTCTTAAAACGTATTAAAAACGTGAATTAAACAATGAAAACGTAACCCGTGAATGGGGGGAAAGTGTTAAAATAATTCTGACTTTTTTGTATAGTGTGTTTAGAAACAAATAATTGAATTTCCTTTACAGTCTTTAAATGTAAAACCAATTAAAAAAAACCAATTTAATTTTAATATGAATTATAATATGCTTAGACATTACATTGGTGTTACTAAACGGTAATCATGCTAGCTTCTGTGATCACTAATCTGAATAGATTATTAGCTATACAGTATTTACTATGTGGAAAAATAGAAGAATGAAAATAATATAAATGTTGCTTGTAACATTAGTGCAGGCCTACAGGACAAAGAATCACACTGCATTGCTTCTGTTGCACAATTGTAATCCATATAAATAGTGAGACTAAGGGGTCACTCATGTTTTATGGTGCATTGAATTTGTGATACAGGAGCTCTGCACTGTGCAGTGTGATCTGTTGTCTTGGATTTGATACTTTATGTTCGGCACCTGCGCAGATGTTTTTTGGGGTGTGAATAATGAATTGCATTTTTATAGCGCTTTTCCAAGTGCTCAAAGCGCTTTACAATGGTCCATTCATTCATACATTGGGAGGTGAAGCGGCGAACAGTCGACGCCAGCGTCCTCACTTCCCACATTCACACACCGCGAGCTCACACCGACCAACTCATTGGAGGCAATGTAGGGTTCAGTGTCTTGCCCAAGGACACTTCGACATGTGGACGGGAGGAGCTGGGATTCGAACCACCGACCCAGGGATCATTGGATGACCTGCTCTACCTCCTGAGCCACAGCTGCCCTACGGCTGAATACGTATTCTTATTTTTATTATCGGTGCATTTGTAGATGTCCCAAAGCCAAATGTATTCCCCTGCCTGGCTTATCCTGGTCCCACAGAGTCTAGAATCGATCAGTTCATGTCTGGACCCTACATCATTTGAGTTGTCAGTTGTGAATCAGTGCTGAGGTTCCCCTGTGTTACCAGGATCACATTTTAATGTTCTGTTAAGCATATTCTTATGAGGTGGTAATTTGGTTCCGTGTGAGAGATACCCCTCTATGTTGTCTTTGTTTTCCCTGGAGGTAAGAGCTCTTAAGTTCAGTGTTGCTTTAATGACTCCACACTTTGAGCTCAGAACATTATTAAAGCAGTGGGTATTACGGTAGAGTTTGGGACATTTCAACACCTCTACCTCCTGCTCCCCCTGCTCACTGGAAGACCGCTCTAAAAACAAACTCACAGGCCACTCGTGGTGACACTTTGATGGGGTGGACAGCATTTGCAATACAAGCAGGTATTTGCAATTTTTGGTGCCAAGAGGTGCCAAGTGTTGGATTTCAATGTGTAAATGACTGTTTCTAATTTAAGCACCAGGCGCAAAGCTGAAACAGTGGTTCAGACAAATAGGCAACCTGGCTTTTGTTAACATATCTGGCTGTTATCATTATGTCTATTCTTTCAGATTTTAATAAATTTGGCACATTCAGTGCTTTGACATTTGCATTGGTTTTAAGGAGCTTTTATTGTCCTTAAAACAGTGGCTAAAGCAATCCTAATTAATCCTCTGAAAAACTTGTTGGAAGAGTATATAAGTGTAAATGTAAATATATAATTGTATCCAATTCATTGAAGAACATATTACATCCCACTGAAGCCTGACTAGTCTGGTTTGTTTTCAATTGTTACTTTTGGGGGAATCTGAAATTGGAATTTGAAACTCAATGGTCTCAGACCACAGGCTGATAAAGCCTTGACCAGTTTAGATTAAGCTAATCTCTGATGCACTTTTAGATATTGTTAATTTCTAATAAATTATTAACTTAATTTGTTACATTATTACATTGTTTTGAAATCGTTTTTTAATACTCCAAACAATATGAGAGGTTAGTTATTGTTAAAAATATGTCAACCGTGGTGCCGATACCATAAATAGGCTCTAATGCACAGCGAGTCCATGTCATGTTGGCCTGGGGTCCACCTATGCTTTCTATGGCATAGGCAGCTCCTGGCAGGAGGTGCAGACGATCAGAAATCAGCAGATAGTGATCGACGTTTGTGCTACTCAATGTCAAATTGAAGTGGACTCGGTCCCAGACTTTTTTTTCCTCCCTGGAAATAAAAACGTCTGGGTTTCCGAGGCTAATGTCATGTTGACGTGTGTGACAACCATGTCATACTTGATGAATTGACGACATAGTACCACAATGGAAACGAGCCCTTGTGTGTTATCCTTTTAGCATTACTTACTGCGTAATTGTACCTGCTGTACTGTTTACAAATTGTTAGTGTTCAATCAATCAATATCTCATCGTCTGCATGTTCTGAGCCCTTTTCAGCTGCACTGATAAATTACCTATTTTGGCTGCTGGGGGAGCTGTTGAGGTGATTTTCAATGAAAGCAGATCTTGTTTTTAAGCTTTTCCCACCCTGCGGGAATTGGTTTACCCAAAAAACACTGTAAAGCTTTTCCTGCAGTGTGTCTTGCTGTAAGAAAAACTTCACTTGTACCTTCATTGAAAATCCTGAAAAGGTTTGCCTGTGGGCGACTTACAGTTTTCCACATTCTTCCTTAGATCCAACATTAAACATAAACAAACGGCTTACAATGGCCCTGGCCGATGATTGTGTAACTAAGTGATTTGCTTAGGAATAAATGTATCTTACAATAAATGCACCACGTGTGTATGTACATCTGTAATCCACGTAACTCAAGAACCGTTCGCCCCAACAAATCAAATTTGACGCACACATTCTTCACCGTCAGGTCAGGCTCTGCCAGTGGACCAAATATACCACACCTGTACAATTTACAGGCTCTGGCTGAGCCAATTGATTGCCCTGGCAATCCCACACCTGCCATTTGATTACCTAACCACTCCACTTTCACAGTCCGTTTGCACTCTTCAGACTTTCTCCTCAAATTCTCCACTGACGTTTACCACTGCACAAGGACTTCCCACAACAGAGCTGATCCCCCATCTGCCCATAACAGTATATGGCCAGGCCCATATATGTATATGCCCTTATACTGATAACATCATTGATCTCCAAGGACAGACATGTTTAGAGAGCTCCATATATGGGTACAATTCAATCGCGTGCTATGACAACGGATATATTGGTTATTGCAAGCCGATGCCTTGGGTGGGGTATGCATTCCCGATTTTCATCAGAACACAAGGGTGTTCCCGAGCACATCGGGCACAGGTCTAGTATATCAAATTCCCTGTTCTCTCAGTTTATTCCGTTTTTATTCCGTGTTCTTAATTCCCATGATGCATAATGCATTCCATTTGCAAGCAGAATCGGCTTTATTGTCACATCACAGGTTTACAGAAGTAAATAAGTGGGTGAAATTAGTTTTTGTTCATCGTTGGTACCTGAGATAAGGTACATAAAAATTGCGTGAGCATAGCACCAGATGCAAACTGTGCATGATATTCTTATGAATATTAGTTATTGTGCTAGAAAACAACCTGGTCGGTGAGTTGTACATGGGATTAGGTGCAACATTTTCAAAAATGTCAACTAGTTTTCAATTTTATTCCAGTGACATAACTGTAGTAGACTTTATAGCACAACGTCCGCAGCATTTCATACATGCGTACACTCTGAAAATGACACGGAGCTGTAGGTTGGCGCTAGTCAGGAAGTTCTGCAATGTGGACAGCACATAAGTCACCATTGCTATTTAGTGTCTTCCCCATCATTTAAATGTATGCTGTGTTGCCCTAACAGGGTTGCATGCAGAAATGCAGAATGTGTTCGTCACTGAGTGGACAGATTTAGGGTCTGCCAGTCCTGCACTCCTCTGCGACAACACAGTGGTTGTTGCATATCGTCACTGTCGGTGGAAGTATTATTTGCATCTTCAAAACGGTTACATTTCGGGAAATTTAAATAAGAACCTGTGTTCCAATGGATCCAATGTAGTCCTAAGCTCTCTTAATACTTTTCATTGGTTAAATATTTATATATATAAAAATAATAATCCCCCCCCCCCCCCTATAGCAAAAATAGTGTGCTATGATGTGACACATTGTGAGCTTTTAGATCTACTTTTGCCTGATACTGTCATACGACAAAGTACAAAATAGGTCTTTCATTTATGAAAAAACAAAATGATAAATGTTTTCTGCCTAAGAGCGTCAATATTGCTAGTTATATAGAGCCAAAGTTGGTTTCACTCTCGCCTATCGATCAATATCATACTTTGTTTACATATTTGTAACAATGGCAGGTAGGGGAGAATGCATTGGTACTAGCGATGGGATAATCCTTCGTGGTGTAGTATTAAAGCCGGTGAAATCAAAGCACAGAGTCTGGTCTCGGGGAGCTGGGAGGAGGTGCTTTTTGTTGTTCTGGAAAATAAGGGCCAATATTAGTATTGCGAGGAGGCACTGTCTTGCTTGTGTGGCGCTCACATCCTTAAGCCTTGGGCGTCCCAGTGTGAATCCCAGACTGCCTTGATGGACTGGGTTAATAAACCTCTCGGCAGCCCGCCCTCCTCCCTCCCTCCCTCCCACTCACACTCACACACAGATGCATTCAGACACACTCGCACTCTCACACACACTAACATGAGGACTCTTGACACACACAGCTGCTTGTTATTTCATGCCCCATAAGGGGGCTGCGACCACGGACATTCTAATACACATATCCAATTAGATAAGCATTGCATCCCACATTAGTTTCAAACTGTGATTCTCAATTTCTCACAGATGCATATACTGTATCAATGCATCCACACTTGTATGTGGTGGTCATAGATTGTATTTTCTTGTGCAACTCTTGCCGTAAGTGATTACTTTTATTTAAAGATGTACGTTGCTTTGTTGGAACATTGGGTTGAATCACCAATATCCGCTGTGTGCAGTAACCACTGGCTTTTGCCCTTCTTTTTAGATTCACAGGATGTATGCAATTTGATAACCCATTTCTCTACCTAGGCCAGAAACATTATTTTCATGGGAGTTTTCACTAGGGATGCACAATATATCGGTCAACATATGGGTACTGGCTCAGAATGACTTAAAAGGGTGTTATCAGTATCAAACAGAAATTATATATTACCAACGGGTCTTACTGATATGATGACGCATTAATGATGTGCCAACCACATTGGCACATGTGTAACACGATGTGTGTCCTGTGATTAGAGTCAACCATGAGACAGGGAGGTCAGGGTTCAATCCCCAGCTGAGTCATAACCTTACTTAGCAGTTAGCACTCAGTACCAAGGGTTGGATTAGATGCAAGTCTAGCCTAGCGTAATGTAAAGGGGTGTACTTTTACATCAAGCAGCCTCATGCTACGGAAAAAGGAGATAAGCTTTTGACACATGGGCCACATGTCTCGGGGACCGTTGGTGAAAAAAACCTGCTTGTGTTAAACATACCTACACCGAACACATTTGACCCCAAACTTAATAACCATATAGATTCAACATCCACATTTAGGAGAGAATGATCGTAAATGAACATTGCAATAATATGCCCTACTTCGATGTTGCAATTATTTAAATCTGTCCATTGGACACAGTCTAGTTCAGTAGGCCTAATAATCAAGGCAGTGTTGTTTAGATACTGTACCTGCACCCAGCATCAGTGTTGCAGTATAACAGATGTACGGTAATCCTAATGATGGAAACTAGCTGTATCTGTGTCCATATCTGTGGAACCATGGAAATAAATAATTAAATAAAATAAAATCGGATATCAGGAAAATATTTTGATATTGTGCAACCTTAATTTGCACGTATAGTATAGTTTGCTTGTCATGACAGTTTCCTATTGTACATTCATGGATACATATGCACTCTCCCACCTATTATCTTGTCTTGTCTTATTTTAGTTTTTTTTTTAAGTACAATTGTTTTGCTACAGTATACTATGCAAGTATATTGAGAATTGTTTGTGTTGTTGATAGTTGCAGAAATGCATGTGAACATCTAAATCCTGTGATGAATATGCTTTGGAAATGATCATTTCCATTCACATAATGCAACAGATTAACTTTTATCAGTTGCACAAGTAATTCACTTTCCAGAATGGCTGCTTCGCCGCCTTGTGTGTTTGATGAGGTTGTGGTGGGTAGAGGAGATTACTCATCGCCTTGTTCATCGAACATGCCATGGCTGATACTTCATTACACTTGAGTGAAATCACTGTACAAAACTCTGCCGGACATCCATAGGGTTGTCACCCCCCTTCCTGTTTCAGCTCGGAACAGAAGGACACTGGTAAAAGGCAATAGCTTCCAAGTGGACACATAGAATTAAAAAAAGACAACCTATTTCTGGGCTGCAGCTGGGGGTTTTGAAAGGAGAGTGTGCTGTAAAGGTGACTAGGGTCAAAACTCTCTTGTCGAGGGATGAAGGGGTGTGTGTGTAGTTGCGTGTGGTGGGGGGGTGGCAGTTGGATAGAGGCGTGTTGGCGGGTGTATACAGGGAGGGGACGGGGGTGATTAAACAACTGCATGCGTTTGGAAGCATAAATATTGAATCGAGAAGAGGTGACATATGCGGCGAGTGTGCTTTAAACCTGTTGACGCACCCCTTCTTAAATAGAATGGGATCAGCGCTGCCGATTACAAATTTTGACAAAAGCCGCCTGCTGACAGGGGAGGGAGCCGACGGGGCCGCCGTGAGCCAGTGCAGCTGACGAGGGGACATGCTAACAACCTGGGACAACAAGGAGGTGTTGATTGGTCTGAAAGCAAAATAGACCTGCCGATCTATGCAGCCAGTTTCACTACCTAGTTTCTCTGTCTACGGAGTTTTATGGCCTTGGATGGTGTTACTCTAGCAAAGAGATGTGCGAGTGTAGCTTAGACACAGAGTTGGTATAACGAGGGTTGGTATTGGGGTTGAAGGGTTCCTGGATGTTTTAATAGTTAAAAAAGTGATTAAATAACTATTTTGGACAAACTGAATCAAAGTGAAATGTTTGAGGAATATGCACGTGTCATGCATTGTCGCAGATTAAACAGTAAAAGCAAAATATTTGTGATTGTGTAATTTCAATTCATTGTTTTGCTACAGCACATGTATACAGTGAAACTGCACTTAGATGATTTGAGGTTCTATACAAGCTAGACATATTCAGTCGGTTAACACAAAGTTGAGGTTGTAATCACAAAATAGGCAGTGGGAGATGCAGTATTTATCCTCACTTCCTCAGATTTGCCGTTGTAATTTATAATCCGTCAGTGAGAGGGGCGCCCTTCTCAATTTAAAGACCTCTGCCTCCCCTGTGTCTGACCAGGGCACGGTCTGCAGTCATGCCAGCGATGCACACCACATAAACCCATGTTGGTTTTAAACTGTAAAAAATTCCTGCTAAACCATCGAGTCGATGAGCAGATTATGAGTAGTGAAATGTTGTCTCTGATTTTACGACCTGGGAACACTTGTTGGGGTGCAGTGGCACCATGTCTTGTGTTTCTTTTTGGCCTTTGGGGTGGTGGTGAATGGTGATGGGGGGGCTGGAGGCCTTCTTTATCTCCAGACAAGGCAGGTCAGCGGGGACTGAACTTAGGAACTGCTGGACAGCACTGTTACTGTTGAGTCAAGTATAGGTCAGACTAATCCATAGCTCAAAACACAGATTCCTCTGAACTCAACACCACAGATGTATAGGTCTGCTCTTTATATAGAAGCAACATGTACCGACGTCTGCATCCACCTATTCGAAAGAAAATCTATGTATGCAGAGAAGTAAAAAGAAGTAGTGAACTCTGTGTAGGTTTCTTTCTGTAAGTCGTCCCAGTGGTATATATAATTGGAGTTTCATTTAGCATTATATTTGTGATTGATGTGTGTTGATGTTCAACATTTATGTAATCTTTGTCTGGCCTCCAAGTTAACCTAATATGCACTGGTTAGATTATTCATTATTAAAATCGATTTATTTGGAACTACCTTCAGTAGTGATGATTTTCACATTGTTGGGTATTGTCTAAGGATTAAAGACTGTGGTTAGACATTTGAATCTTAATTTTTTTGTGCATCTCTAAACAGAATTTGTCACGGTGAGGGTGGGACATTATTACACTGAAGCAACAATATAGACACATTTTCAATTTCTTACTCAAAATATAGTCTTGCATAAGGGCATCAAAGTATTTATTGTCTGCGTAGTCACCGTACATTTTTATGTCAAATATTTATATCATTGTTCCACTCTTAAGCCCTACATGTACAGCTGTAGGAGATAAGCTGAGTGATTCAGCCATCTCTCAACACACATGTAAGACGATTATAGGGCAATGGGATCATAGGACATAGAAGTGGTGGTTGATATAATCTTTTCTCAATTAATCACTGGAAATGTACAGAAGTGTCGTATCGTCATTTTGCGTTGATGTGCTTATATAATTTAGTATCCCAGGCCGTATAGAGAGGATGAATTTATCCGCGGTACATTTATACAACAACACACTCCTCTTGTGTACAGAGAGATGCTCCACCTTTGTCTGTTTGTCAGACAGGCTATCTCAGTTGCACACGTGCACACACACACACACACACACACACACACACACACACACACACACTATCCACAGCCATTTTCTTTTAAGGTGACAAAAGGGATAACCAATTGTTTTTCTGTTTATCAGAGGTGACATGACCAGTGGCGCAAGGGGGAGAGGAGGCCCTGTGTTGCCATAGCTAAATATACATCCCTGACAGCTCCATAATAGGTTCCAGGAAGTTCAGTTGAAAATAAAAACAAAGCAACATTTCTAGCTGATTGGCTTTGAAAGGACGTTTTTCCTTGCTGAATGGGAAAAATGTGGACTTCAGCATTCCATGGCCGTGATGCCAGTCGGATCGGATAGGCGCAGCCTTGCGTGTGCAAAACGAGCTGGGTGTGATGGAGACGCGTTGCACTGCAGAAACTCAACTTTATAGGAAAGAATATATTCATAGGGTTGGAATAGAAAATAACAACAAACAGAGAAAATAGTGGGATTTATTTTTGTAATAAGCACGTCTGTTAATAATCTGTTAAAATAGATTTTGTTTTCTGAAAATAGCAAAGTGGTAGTTACTATCGCTGTCCTTTTAACCTGATACAGTTTGGTTTTTAAACCTTTAACATGTTGTTGTTGGCGCTTTTTCGTTTTATTTCTGAAGTCTACAAAGTGGTAGAGTGTGAGGCCCACCATTTTGTGGTTTGGACCTAATCCTTGTAAAGCCTGCAATGTAAGCAGAGTTGTCTCAACGTTTGGCTCAGTGATCGACCTGATGTATTGCACCACATTACGAGATCAATTGGAAACCAGACACTCATAGTCTCCCCACACAATATTTTCATGTATCTTTTCATTATTGCTGATCATTGGCACACGTTTCTCATGGGAAGTGCATCCAATGTATATTTGTTTTGACATGAAAACACTGGATGGTTTGAAGGACAGGGTGAGGGGAAATTGTCTACAGTTTTGAAACCACTGAAAAGACCTCTTTATTTTCAAATTATTCTAGGAAACTTGAGCCTTTGATATTCCATATGCTGAGCATTATTGTATTTTAGTGTGAGGCTTAATACACTAATTTCAACTAAATTAAAAACTGCAGCTATTCAAATTTCAGCTACGGCAAGATATAATAAATCTTAGCAAGTCTAGCTTGCTGAATAGTGTACATTTTTGCTCCTCTGCATTCTCTTGTGAAAGCAGTGTTTACAAACACCTACGACTCCATCGCTATCCGTAACAGATTTTGTCATGAATTCATAAAGATGATGCACTCCCTGGATCCCATCCCATTTGCTCAGCTGCCTGACATTACCCCACAGTATCTTTTGAGGAGCCACTTACTACAGCGTGGTTTAGAATTACTGCACTCCTGGCAAACAGCCTCAGTATTAGACTCCAACGCCACTTTTGTAAATTGTGTTTGTATTCTTTTTTTTCCTGCCTTTGCCTCTCCAGTTTGGTTAAATTATGTGCTGAGAGATGTTTTATGACAAACAGCAAGCCCCAGGGAAGTGCACTTTATACATCACTGGAAGTGAGCTGCCATGTGAACTGCAGTGAAGTGGTTCAGTTTTTTTCCCCTCTTCAACCTCTCAGCCCTCTTCTTGAGTTGACACACTGAAGAAAACTTGGAAACACGGATCTTCTGAAGCTCTAGTGCTAGAAAGTTTGTATTAAAGTGATGTTCCAGTCTAGTTGAGCTATTTCATGTTGTAAGCACAGACACCCCTATTAGGTTACAAAATGTCAACCTATAACAATAGGCTACTGTGCAACAATGTAGTGACAACACTAAGAAGTAATATTATTTCTAACAAAATATCGATTAAAAACAAATCTAATATAATGTTAGGGTTGGTGTTAGAAATATGTTTTTCATACTTGCACAGGGAAGAAGATGCAATGAAATTGGTTGTCTGAAGGAAAGAGATGAAGTCTGAAGGAAATAGATGTTCTTTACTTCTTTTTAGAATGCTTCCAAAGCATTATAGTATTTTACTATTATTTTTTAATATAATATTTGAATGTGCTGTACAACGTTTAGACATGAAGTGGTCCGTGTCACGTACCTGATGAAGATCATTTCAGGTCAACATTGCAACTGGCGTACAGACATCATCTCTTTTCTCTAGTACATATATTTTATCCAGCACCTGTTGCAGTTCTATTTGGATGTGCGTGCGTTCGTTTACTTGGACTGCATCAATATTGGTTGTCTGCCCATGGGCTCCCATGGAGGTATGCATTCTCCAAAAATGTAAATGTCTCACAAAAGTGAATAATGTCCCTCTCTTGCTGACAACCTCTTCTGAGACTGCTGATGTGGTATATCTTGCGTCAAGAACCTGCCGGCAGGAGGACGCCCCATAAGATCAACCCCCCTTGGCCTATTGCCCTCCCAAGTAAAACCATGTGGCCCCTACGTTCCCCCAATGCTGGTTACAGTATGGCAGACATGTGGACCCACAGGGGAGTAATTTATGACAGTTGTCGCCTTGGTTTGCTAAGCCAGCCACGGGCATCTCCAGCCACTCTGAGCTGGACATTTCAGAGCCCCAGTGGGGATAAACCCGATAGGCTTTAATGTTTCCCCACCATGGAGCCCATGTGGCATCATTGGGCATAAATGTCACCCCGCAAGCCTCTGTTGTCTATAAAGTCACCGTGTGTTGCCATGGGGATGGAGGCCTTCCACATATGGTGAACTTACATGACACATTGGCTTTTGGACAGAAAGTTTGTGTTTTGTAAGAAGACATATTTTGAAACACAGAATATCTATATAACATATTTTACAAAAAAGTCTATCTATATCTATATATATTATAGTTTTTTTATATAGGCTTTTTGCCTTTATTGATAGTTCTACATCGGGTCCATATGGTTACACCCCAATGTTGGATTACTTTGTGCTTTTTATATCTATTATAAATATAAATGATATCCCAAAAAGTCGAGGGAGTGGGAAGACGGCTCAGCTACAGATGTTGCATGACCGCCCGGTCAAGAGTGAGCTGGAGTGTGTTTCTTTTTTCACCAACGCTGACCTGCGCGACGTGAAGTGAAGCGACAGTGGAAACAAATATCTTCAGGTTTGAACGCACCGGTCCTTCAGTTCCCAAGCCTCTAGCCTGGTTTTGGCCATATTATAAAGTGCATTTAATCTCGCTTCCTCCCCGATATCATAGCAGGGAGGAGGCGTGAGTGAGTTCACGTTGTCTGGCAAAGCCATGGCTACCAAGCCAATCACTGCATCGTTTAGTTTACCTACCAGCCAGGTTGTCTGCAGTGTGTCTGTCAGGCAAACTCTGTGTCAATAAGAAGGCTGAATAAACATTCCACTCCTCGCCAATATAGCGGCACAAATTGTCAAATAGCTCTCTGGTTAGTCCCAACAGTGCCTAAATACCGTGACGCACGCAGACAGTGCAATGGCCACCATCCCGTGCCGAGAGATGCAATGATAGTTAATTTGACCAAAGTTTGGCGAAAGCCCAGTGGCTGCTGCAGTGCACACACTTTTGCAACAGCTCTGGAGTGTAGGCTAATGACGTCGTGGAGGGAGTTAGAAGAGGCCAGGGTACCCGTGCGCTTTTGTTTTTATTTTATGGGTTCACCATTAGCCATTAGTGTTTACCGATTACAACGTTCTTAACGGCTAACTTTTAGCCATTGGACACCGCTAAGGTGGCCAGACCGTTGCTTTCCACAATTTCAAATGTTACGTCAGGATTACGGGAGCTCTGAAAATGATCAAATGTTAAAGGGGATGTGCACTGACGTCTCCTCCCCACTTCCATTTGTCTAAAATAATATGTAAAGATATTTTAAAATATATTTTCTTGAACAGAAAGGACGAAGCAAGCCCCCAGTATGGCTATCCAATGTTGAAGCTGCCACTACCTACTGGCGAAAAGAGGTACTGCAGCACTTTCATTGAGGTGGACGGACGTTCATGACGTCATGTGCGTCAGCCCCGGACCTTAAATTTGTGGTCAGGGCTAGGCTAGGCTAAACTTCCGCTCGCTCGATCCATTGAGTTATAATTTGACTTCCGGCAGTCCTCCGGGTGCTTCAAAACGCCACTGAGCAACTTCCATTGAAATTAATAGCTTGGGGGCGGGGCTAACGCTCCGGTTCGGTCTCTATTTATCCTTTTATTACTCTGGGATGAACACATGCCAGCTTCCTGTCTTGGATTTCGGGAGGTGTAGTTCCAGCCAGGCTCTATGTAGGATTTGGACATTGTGGAATAGTTGTCTGGTAGTCTCGTGTAGCCAGACAACAATAACTACATGTGACTACTTAAAAGGTAACCAAATACCCCAAAATCTTGGCAGTGGCTAAACGCAGCCAGCCAGAAATAAATATGGCAGTGAATGAGTTTTAATCATCAAAAGAGCTTCAGGGCACCCGACTGCATGACCGGAAGCAATTGAACAGGCAACAGTCTGGCTACGCAAGACTAGTTGTCTGTCTGTGCAAGACTAATACATACTGTAGCACAGTGAAGATAGACAGGAAACAAGACTAATACATAGCACAGTGAAGATGGACAGGAAACGGGAAGTCACATGCAGCAATTGTTGGGCTCGGGAATCAAACCTGCAGCTCGCTGTCGGGCTTCAACAGAGCAATTTCTTGAATGGCCACTAGTCTTTAGTTCAGTGCAGATACGTTTAGAGGTCTCTGTTCCGGCCTATGCTGAACTGTACTGACTTTTACCCCTTATTGCATTGTAGATATACTGTCCCTGTAAATTTGTTATTATCCTATATCTTTTAAATATATAGTGTGAAATAATATTAGGTTTACCGGTACATTGTTTTTAAATTGTCTTTGATTATTTTTTCTATTCCGAACTAGACTAATTTGCACACATTCACTTCTGTGCAGTCAACCAAAAAAGTAGTTTCGATCTAGTAGTTTGCAAGATTAGCCACAGAAACACAGACAAGACAGACCCTCTTCTAGACAGCTCGCCCCCTACTAGGAACCACACCGTAAAAGCGAAAAGTAAAAGATAAACCAAGCTGGCTTTCAGTCCTGTATATCCAGTCTCAGCATCTGTTTGTTTGGGTGTTTATCCCAGCCGTACAGAGCACATAACAGGGCTATTCAGGAATGGGTGGGGATAGACTGCTTACTCGGTGTGTGTGTGTGCGTGCGTCTGTACGTGCGTGCGTGAGTGTGTGCATGCGCTCCAGACTAGCTAAACAGCATCAAGCCCCAGAGAGATTGGCCCTTTCCTCAACAGAGATCAGCATGCAAAACTACCTCATTAATGTGCTTTTGCTGTGTTTAGGATCTGGCTGACAGGCTGCTGGACTGGGGATACACTGATCTGTTGTCCTGTCCACCCACCTCTATCCCATGGTAAACTGAAACAGCCAAGATTAGTATTAATCCCCCTTAATGCCGCGGCTCATAATATAGTCATTAGGTGACTTGAGACTAAGCCGTACCACCTAACTGCTGCGATTTATTAAACACACACAGAGGATTTGCTGTCAATGCTTAGTGGGTATAAAGAGTGCATCGCGTCTAAATACTGTGGTATCAGCCTATTAATACTGATGAAGCTCGGCTGTGAATGGTTGCATTCAAATAAGGGACTCGCACAGCGAGGCCAAGATGAAATGGGATGACCAGCCTCTACTAGATCCTCGTTTCCTGTACGTTGTTTCTGATTACTGACTTCACTACCTGCAGCTGAATCTGCTCTAGTGGCTTAGTGCTTCCCCAAGCTTTTAATGAAAAGTAACATAATTCAATTTGATATTTAAGGTGATCTGTGTGTTAAATTAATTGCATTTCACCATTTCTTATCACAGAAATTAGCCAAAAATGATTATGAACCTAGATTGTTTATGGTCAGACTTTTGGTCCACTCTGAGAATGGATCTGAACTGAAAGCAAAAATATCTGAGTGGCCTAGATAATGTCGTAAAAATGCTTGCTGGGCGGCAGATCAGAGGCATGGCGTCACTTTTGTGTACCAAGAGCACTACGTGATCATAACAGTGTTTGCTAGTCGCAGGCAGCTAGCCAGCAGACAGCACGCAGCAGCAATACATAGCATAGAGAGACTTAAATATGTGATGTATCGGATCGGTATCAGATCGGTATTGATGCTACCATATTGGTATCGGATCGGAAGTGAATAATCTCGATCGCAGCATCCCTACTGAGAACCAGACCCAAAACGTTATGTGCACCCCTGTATATTGTATATTTAGTATTTCATTGTTGAGATACTAGTCATCTTCACCTTGCTTCAGCCTCACACAAGTTCAAATAACACAAACAGTAGCACAGCTGAGTCTGATTTTGTTCTATAGGAATGATGACTATCCTTGCGATAATTCACCAGAAGTTGGAAAGGTCTCTCTTGGAAGATTGCCAGAGTTTGAGGGATTAATCTAATTAACCTTTTGTGGCTCCTGTTGTGAGACGGTGGGGGTTTATTGTCCCAAATATGAAGTCCAGCGTCCAACTTCAGCCAAGTTTGTAATGTAAGACTTTTGGTGATCAACCGTTGAGGACAGTATAATATAATAAACAAAAACCTTTTAGTAGGACTGTAACTATCAACTATTTTCTTTGTGATTATACTGTATATGAACACCAAGGACTTAATTTACAATGCTTCTAAAGACGATCAAATTAGCTTTAGCTGAGTTTCGCTAACTATTTTTGAGGGGCAGGAAACTGTCTTGTTCTCTAAGCGAAATAGAACGAGAGTCTATGGTGCCGGTAGCCAACAGTGCCCGTGGGTTTTAGTGGCGGGCAATGAGACTTTTTTGATTATTAGAATAATAGAGAAGCATGTTTTTTTTTCCTAATGTTTTATATCGATTAACCACATGAACCCTATTTTATTTCCCTACCCTATTTATACCCTACCCTATTTTTGCGAACGCAGTGAGCACTTACTATGAGACCTAGCAGATCATGTCTGTCTGTCTGTGTGTGTGTGTCTGTGTGTCTGTCTGTCCGGCTATCCAAATATGGAGTGTGTTGCATCAGCAATCACTCAGCTCCATATATGGGCACAAAAGGGGCCAGGTCCACTCAGCTCCATATATGGGCACAAAAGGGGCCAGGTCCACATATACAGTAACAGCGGGACAGACAGACAGACAGACAGACAGACAGACAGACATGATCTGCAGGGTCTCAGCTGCGTTCGCTTCCCGCGTTTGCGCGTCTTACTGGTATACCATATTCAAACACTGGAACACTCAATAAGTCTGCAGGTTTATTGCAGCAGTTCCTGGATGACTTATTTTTTATTCACAGCCACTTTTTTGTTGGTATTATATGAACGTTCTTAAATACAAAAGCAATTGCAACCGCAATACCAAATGAGAAGAGTTTAGTTGTGGCAAGCCATAATATATGAGACGGTGGTAGAGCAGCCGGCTGAGAATGGAAATGGAAGAATGGAGAATGGAAAAATGCCAACAACTTCAACCTTGGCAGGTGATCTGGTCTCTTATCAAATGTAAGAATGGGTATTAAGAGTAGTTCCTTGCAAAAATGGAAGCATTTGTTTTAGAAAGGGCAGTCTGACTCTTTATTCCACAGCAGTCTGTCAAATAAAATTGGCCATCTCAGCGAGTCCAAACTGTTGGGTTGTAATTCCAGGCGGGCTGCCTGCGGTTTTTTAGTATGCGCCTGTGTGGCGATGGGCATTGTGGCCTGTGTGAACACAGTAGCCCCAGCCTGTTGTTTAAAACTACAGTGCATGGTTGCAGGATTCTCTCATACCCCTGGGAATGCCATTAGTGGGGAGCTGAAGGAACGCAGCAGGTGAAACAAATAAGGACGAGCCCACTCCCCGTTTTGTCTCTCGGCTGTTCTCTCTCCCTTTATATTTCCCTCCCCATCTTTTCCTTCCCCTCTCATTGTCTCCACCAGGCCGAAGGCTTGGGGAGAGAGTATGTTTGGCACTCCGTCCGTGTGTGTGTGTGTGTGTGTGTGTGTGTGTGCATGCGTCCGTCCGTCTGTTACCAGCTAATCTCCGGCACCGTTAATCTGGTCGGTGTGACATTTTGCACGCACACTTCCTGGATGCCAACGATGAACCTCTGCCCCACATTTTCCAGAACGGCCTGTTAAAGGGCCACCAGGAGGCCGACTTTTGAAAAACACATTTTTGGATATTAGTCCTCCAGATTCTGTCCAAAAATACCGCAAATCGTTACACACTATCTCTAGTCATGTGTTCAAGACGGATCTGAACAAAATGCCTCAAATCATCCAATTGCCACCCAAGGCGTAAAAGAAATGGCACCCTTTTCACATTGGCCTATTATAGCGCCACCAGGAAGCCACAACCTGACCTGGCCTGGTGGAGACCTGTGCCCCGAGGGGCACTTTATCTAGTTTAATCTCGGCTCTTCATCTTTTCTCATTTCCCCCTCTTTTTTTATCGTCTCGCTTTCTGCCTTGAACTTCTCTACTACCGCTCTCTGTGCCTCTTCCCCTCATTCTTTCCGTGCAGTTGTGGATGGCACTACTCATCAAGAGGGGCGTGAAATCCAGTCCAAGCCGGAGCATGTGTGCTGATTTATCCTGCCGAGTAGACGGCCATCTGTGGCTTAACCCCTTACTGTACCCAGCGCCAATGAAGGACCATCGGACTCTCGCTGCGGGCCCACCTTGAATGTCTATCCCGCTGCCCTTCTCAGTCCCAACCTTGGCTCTCACCTTGGGCCCCGGTGTCTTTCCCAAGACATGTACCGTACCAAGACTGGCAAGGGTACATGGTTAAAGGAGCGGGTGGAAATGTTCTGTGTTGCTCTCCACTGTTTGTTTTTCTGGAAATAGAGGTGATAATGCGAGGCCACCTCGTCTGAAGGGCACCACTCATGTATGTACTGTATGACAGTACAAGCAAATACTTATGCATCAGAATTAACTGGATAGATTTGGATTAGTAAGAGGGTCACATTTGCAGCTGGAGGAAATGGTTTAAAGAGCCAGCAAACTCATCACAGAATAACAACGGTTGTTGTAATTGAGAACTTACAAATTTGCATGAATATTGTGTGTGTGTGTGTGTGTGTGTGTGTGTGTGTGTGTGTGTGTGTCTGTGTGTGTGTGTGTGTGTGTGTGTGTGTGAATCAAAAACTTTGTAGACTGCCACTTATTCACACCCCTAAAAGAAAGAAAAAAGCTCCCACAGAACATGGAAGTGAACACAGTGCACATTCTCCTCTCACTCACTCACTCAGTCACTCACTCACTATGTTTTAATTCAGCATGATAAAACATCCGTTATTTATAAGTAGATTGAGCGTAAAGTATTTGTCCATCCATCATAGGGGCGACGGCAGGCTGTGAAACACATTAACTGGACACCGGGGCTGGCCAACTCCCTGCCGGAATAATACAGCTTCTGTGCGAAGTATGCAGCATAGAAAATACATTTTATGTACAGGATAACAGGTGCAAAGCAGTGCAGCGCCGGCCCCGGCTACAGCCCAGGCAAGGTTCACTAATGAAGTCATGCTGTTGAAATGCACACGCTTTATTTTAACTAGGTTTACTTTGTTTTTTTTAATGCTTAGCTTACTTCTAATTTTATACTACAGCACATACTGTCTACAGTACATTGTACGTTGGTAGTATACTGTCACTGTGGTATTTGGTGTACATATATTTTATATATTAAATATTTTGCCAGAGTTTTTGAATATAGCAAAAATTGATGTACAAGCTCATAACTAAGTTGCAACACAGTCAGATTGTAGATCGTATAAAATGGGGCTTAAGCGGTCAAATTGAGATATTTACTGTATTTTATGTAGATAAATGGACAAAATGATATGTGAACTATTCTTATAGTTTTCTTATTGAAAAGCCTTGACTATTGGATGTGTGGGGGTGTGTCGCGCCCACATTCCTCAACGAGCCAGTGTGTTCAGGATCGCGATGCCTCTGCTCCTGCTATCATCCTGTCTCACACAGGCTCTCTCACACCTCATAAACATGAGAAGCCTCTATCTCCCCAGTGACATGAGCTCCAGTTTGTCTTAATGATCAATATGGAGCCCAAAGGGCAATTTGAATGCAGCCCTTTGGGTCAGAGGTGCCTGCCATTGCTGTGTTTGTTTTTGTCTTTAGGGGTGTCTGTAATACCTTTGTCTTTAGGGGTGTCTGTAATACCGTTGTCTTTAGGGGTGTCTGTAATACCGTTGTCTTTAGGGGTGTCTGTAATACCGTTGTCTTTAGGGGTGTCTGTAATACCGGGGCCTGTAATACCGGGTGTCTGTAATACCGGGGCCTCAATTGTTTTTGTCTTTATCTTTAGGGGTGTCTGTAATACCGGGGCCTCAATTGTGGCAAACAAAGCAGGAGTGATCGAGGTCGGTGTGATTGTGTGTGTGTGTGCGCGCAGATTGAGGGGTGGCTTTATGGTCATATTCTAATTTCTAAGACGGCAGAGAGAGACGAGCTTCTTGCCATTAGAAGTTGCCATCAATTAAAACGTGAATTCATCATGGATCAATCAATGCTTTCAATTGCCATTAATACTGTTTATAATCAACATTGATAAATTGAGCAAGGTACTAGAACAGTTAAAACATGGATTTTTATTTATTTGCTATCAAGCTATTTGACTGTGTGATGATTGATTAGGCCTAAGCCTCAGGAGTACAAGTACACAGTACAGTACAATACAGTAGCTGTACTGTGATGCTTGCAGGTCGGATGTTGTGTCAATCCTTTGTACAGTAACAGTATCACTCTCTGCTGATCTCTTTTGCTCCCTGAACCATAGATGGCATGTATACTTGTATATACAAATGCAAACTATATTCCATTTGCCCCTCTAGGACATGTACTCTGGCGGTAGCCCTTCAAGTGAGCTAGCCTTCCTCTCAAGCACTTGGAAAAGTTTTAATTTCTCTGGGGCTTTCAAATTGCCTGTTTAGGTTGTGCAGAGGCATTGTTGAAAGCATCTATAAAATACCACTGTGGCCCGAAAAAATGAAATAAATAAGACGACCTTATAGCGCTCCATAGCATTGTTACATCCTAATTGCCCCCTTCGACAAGTGCCAATTTCCTTCAAGAGATGCAGGGACTGAGGGCAGACGGGAGAAACGAGAGGGGGTGGGAGGGCTAGCCAGAGTTGACATGCATCAAACTTCTCCCGACAGATTGATAAGAGGACGGTCGTGCAGGACAGATGCACAGATGTGAACTCTCCCTGGATTTCATTTAGCCTTGCTGGTCTTGTTAAAGCGTCATCCCGCTCCTCAGTCTGAGGAGCTGTTGTTACGAAGCGGTGTTTGCTACGAAGGACCCTGGATCTTAATTCTAGCAGCAGTACAGTTTTAGATCAATAACCATCAGTGTTTGGTTTTGGGCCGCTGCGTTGGTCACCGGGGTGATTCACCCCTCCCTCAACCTCAACACACTCTCCACATATCCACCCCCCTTATCAAGAGTGTAATTTTGTTTTGAGAGAGCTTGTGAACTGATCTGGGGGCCCAGGTTGAACGTGTGCCTGTGTGTGAGCCTCAGTGATTTGACAAGGCTGTATATCATTGCTGTATATTACTTAACTGCTTATGTGTTACATACCATATTAATTTATTTTTTGTAACAAATATCCACACTAGGATAGGAAGTCGTATACAGTATAAAAACATTAGTGGCGCCTTTAGCTACTTATATCCAGGAATGTACAATATATCTTATAGATTCGCAATATGTGCGCAGTGCTTGTGATAAGTGTGTAGATCATGCGTGAATTCTCCTTGATCACATACCACTGTTCACAAAAAGACTAGCGGTATAATAGTATATAAGGTGCATGGCACAGGAACCCTATAAAACATAACTTTGGAAATAATGTGCAGAACACTCGAACGATGGTGTTAACTGTTTCATGTTTGTGGTAGCGATTCAAAGTCGGTTAGAAAATGACTGGGTTGTTGTCAGATACAGCTAGTACAGTAGGATCAAATGAGACATTAATGAGCAGCACTCCTCCCTAAAAGTTGAACTATTTTGTGTCCACTCAAATGGAGGATCAACGCTAACCATCTGAGTGGATTCAGATTCTGACCCTAATCACCTTTCCTCAAACGCAGATAATCTCATACTATGATGGGCAGATAGATACTGACTTTGGTGACCCTTTGGCTTCTAGCCGCCATCATTGGGCCACAATGTTCCACTTTCTTTTAGGTACTTTATTTAATTTCATTCCAATCAATTCTGGCACTAACCATAATTTTTGTGTTATTTAGTACATTTTACTAAATAAAATATGACCTATTGGTCACAATGGTCAGTTAAAGCCACTTGGGGCGATGTAAAAGACAACCTGAAAGTGATAACAAGTGGCAGGCTTTAAAGAGCCATGTGTGGAAAGACATGTAAGATCAATAGAGGTGCTTATAGCACTGTGTAAAATATGACACAGGAGGCTGCTAAATAAAGTTATTCAGCCTTTTGTGATTCAATTAGGCAAATACAAAGAGGCTGCGGGACCCGAATCGTCCACAGCCAAGCAGTGTTTGTATTTCTGGTGTTGTAATCATGTGCAGCTCTGAATAGCTTTGCACGACCCCCCCATCTCTCTCTGTCTCTCTGTCTCTCTGTCTCTCTCTCTCTCTCTCTCTCTCTCTCTCTCGCGCACACGCACACAATGCTGTTCTATACTTGTCTTTCTCTCCCCCTACTTTTCAATAACACTAACATACGCATGCGCACACAATGTACAGTGATGGAGATACTTGAATGCCTGCATACTTTTGAAAATTAACTTTTTGTTTGTAGAGGCTAACACTGGCTAACCTGGAATTCTGTATTCCAAATACAATTATTGAAAAAACTACCTACATATGATGGTCACTGAGTACCACGCACACCATGAGTTTAGCTGAAGTATTTTTGCTGAAATACTGGACCTTGTGCTAACACGGTATTTGCCATTATGATATCAAAGTCCTATCAGTTGTCAGTAGCGCTGTGGGCAGCATATGTTTTGTGTTACATTTCTGTTTGATTTCACGCAGCTAAATTTTTCTGCGTTTTGTACCATTTTGGATATTGTCCAATGTGTGCTTTATTTAACTTGCTGTACTAGGACAAGGAAGTTACTTAGTTGCACTGCCAATACGCTAAGAAAATAATCCTTTTCTCGTTTGATGTGTTGGGCATGAAAAGAATAGTGCATTGTGTTTGAACTCTAGTTCTAAGTCGGACCCTCTTACTAACGAAGCATTGCACTGATGTTAGTTAAACTTATTTTGGACACATCATGATATGAAGTGTGAATCCTTGTACAATATTAACACATTATTTATGTATCTAGTACAGTATTGTGAGACATATGGATGTAGATGATCATTTTGTTCCAGTTTGTCTTTCGAGTTTTATTTTTCCGTCATTCACCATCTAGTTTGGCAAATCCCTTGTTCACATTCTTTTTCTTCACATTATGGTTCGTACACAGCATGGATTCATCTTGTGTTGGTCCCTGCGTTCTAAGCCCTTTCTGGTTCAGTGCCAATGGATGTGCATGTGTTAGAGATGGCTCCTGTTCTGTGCCTTGCCTGCCTCATCCTGAGGTGCTCTCCTGGGGGGCAAAGGTTCAGCCCCCTCCCCCCTCTCTCTGCTGGGGTCATTTGTAGAGGTAAGCCACACATGGCTGGCTGCTCACTCCAAAGCACACAGCAGCAGGATGGGGGCTCCAACATGGTAAAGGTAGATGGGATTAGGCCAATGGTGAATCCTGATATGCTCATTTCACAAACCTTTTCTACCAATTAAGCTGAACTCGAGTTGGATGCGTACGTGTGCTCCTTCGCTCGACTCGCACCCGCAAAAACAGACCTTAGATTGCCACATGCATGGCTGGGCCAGCCACATTAATCCTGCTTTTTTATTTTGGTCAATGTCAGTCAGAGGTCAACCTGGTTATAGCATGATTGCTTCATCGCGACTCTGGCCATCGTTATTTATTTCACTCCACTCCACAAGCCCGGGAGATTGATCTGAAGTACAGAATCTGTATTTAGCCTTCATTTAAGAAGATTGGTGGTGGCCACAGACACGGTGCTCCAGCCAGCCCTGTGTTCACCGATGGCCAGTCGGATCAATACGACACAATTGAGTTTCCAATCTGGGTGTCTTTGGGAACGCAACCGTGGCGCTTACAGGGTGATCGCCTTTGATGAAGTCTTCATCAGGATCTATTGACAGATTCATTTGAGCACCCTCCTTCCACCCTTACCACATTGTATTTTCTCCACTGTAAAGTAATGGGACACTAAGACCCCCCCTTTAAAAAGTTTTCTGGAAGCTGATGGGATGATTGAACCAACAGAGCCTCCTCGTTCTTTGAAGTTGACACTTGATTTTTATATATTTTTTGGAGGTTGATTTATAACTTTGTCTTTTTTATTTCTTTCTGTGATATTTCATGGAGGTTACGGCAAAGGTTCTTTGAGACCAACCCAAATAAATAAGCAAAATATACACCAAATATACTGTCCCTTCCCAACATCAAAAAACGGCATTGTGGGATTTCACTATGATGGAACGAAAACACTAGGCTCCGAAAATATAGCAAAAAAACAAGCACGAGAATATTTGCTTTGGGAGGCAAGTCCTAAAAATGACCTGGCGGCTGATGAAGAGAGTGGGGAAATTTCTAAATTATTACATATTTTATTTCCAAACAAGCCGCCGGGGTATTGGGTATCACACACTAAGGCACAGCGGTCACATGTGCACTTTTGGAAATTGGTTGGAGGCTCTACTTGTGCCCCTTTGAAGTTGTTTTTTCGCGTTTGGAGTATAGCTGTTCTGGAGAAGGCCCTAATCCTCACGGTATTGCTGTGGCAAGCACTATTTGGGCACAACGCTTTGTGGCGGCGTGCGTGACTCCACTAATTTGGCCCTTGTTGTTTTACCTGGTTTGTATTTTTGCTGCTCTGTCCTGACCCCCTCTCTTTCTCACTTCCCTTCGTAAAATAGAGAGAGAGAGAGACTATCCAAGTCAGGGCAGAATGGCCTGAAGTGCGTTCTCATTGTTAACTGTGATGTAGCGTGGTTCTACATGCTCACTATGTGCTGCGAATTGGACGTATTGTGAGCTTATAGATTTTTCCTTTTGGCCCGTGACATTCTCACACAACTACATTAAACCGTAGATGCCCAGCAAATTGCCTTAAACTTTCTTTTTTAAAGAAAGCTCTACGATGTATCGCACTCTCATTATGATAAGTTAGCCTACTCATCGTACCGACTGAGCATCCATTGTCATTTCTCCCACTTGGAATTATGGTACACAAACACAGGGGCTGTTGTCAGCGATGTTGGTGAGATTTTAGTCTACTCGCACGTGTCGTGTCGTGTCCGACTGAGCTAATGGCATCACTCTGAGATCCCCACCACCATCACCACCCCCTCTCTCTATGACAGTCAATCTCTTATTATCATTAATGTTAAGCTGCTGTGGAAAAAAAACAAAAAACATGGAGCAACAAAAAAGGTGAATGTACCATCCTCTTTCCACTCCATCTCTTACCCATTTTATATCTCTTTCGCTGATAATTTCTCTCACACAGTTTTCTCATTGAAGCCCCCAACCCCCACGGCAACGTTCCATCTCTCATGGCCGGACGGGGAGGAGGACGGAGGAGGTTACAACCTCCTGCGTGGCTAATTCCCCAGTGATCTGTTCCCCCCGAGGGCAACTAGTACTGTTTACACAGACCTTTAGTGGGGGGGGGCAGGAGTTATTAAACTCCTCACAGTGATGTTGACCGCTCTTGTCTTGGCCCGTTTGTGTGCACAACAAAGTTTGGGGCTAAGGCCTACCATGGGCCGTGGCACACCACACATGGTGGGGATTAACAGGAAACTGCTGGCACGATGAGGGATGAATAAGCGGGGAATGTTGAGGGGCTCTAAAGATATTTGAAAGTAATATCACTGAGTTTTCTGCATACTTGTTAGAGTATGATGTGTAATGTTATGTAACAATTTCTTCGTAGCCAGTTTCTTAGTACGTGGGGATACAATAGGATTGCCAGAGAGGTTGCTATATACAGTAGGCCTAAGTGAAAGATTGCTCGTTTGATTCCCAGAGACATCTAGAAAGCTCCAGGAGTGCAAAAGTGCCCTTGAGCAAGGACACCTAATCCCGTTGTCCAACAGCCTTCTGCTGCTCCAAGGACGGGAGGTGGAAACTAGCATATCAGCTAAAAATACTGTGATGCTGGCAGTTGCTTGTAAAATGTCCTTGTAGTAAAGTTGTATCTGTCCTTTTAAATATAACTCTTACTGTACATGTATGTACTGTATACTTGCATTGTGAGACGCGTTACATTGTGAGCTTGTCGATCGGCTGTTTTCAGCTAAAGCTTCCCCACAATAACAGAAACTAATATAGAGCCCTGAGGTACTCCTTCGGTGGTTACCCATATTAGGGTTTAAGTGGTTAAGAAGAACAATCTCCTGTTGCATTTCTGCTATGCCAGCTAGTGCCATGGCATGTCTCCAGGCTATAAACCAAGCTTGATTGTGAGACATCTTCAGTTGACACAGGGAGAACATCCTCCATTATGGCTCCTCATTTTAGGCAGGCTTTCCGGTATAATGGAGCAGTGGTTCCTAAACTGGAAGTTGGGACCTCTTTGGGGGGGTCCCCAATGATTGGCCTAATGTGCAACAGTGTGTTGTACAGTATAACTTACTGAATGACTTTTAGACCTTTTTAATGCCAAATTGTCAAATATTATGTAAGAAAGAGGCAAACTTTGTGAAAATACTGAAATGGCTTGTAGTTAGGCCAATTTCACAATATGTATCTGTGGAAACGAGTCAAACTACCGTTGATTTAGCTGAAAGAATGCCTCGTCTCTCCTAATCCAGGGTGTTCTCTGTGGTTTTGATCTGACGGTTTTTTCTGCTCCTCATCCGTCTCTCCCTAAAAATATGAACTCTTTTTTAATCGTATATCGTATAAATTAAAACGATAGCAATGTAAGCTAGCATTGTAAAGCAAACTTTTTTTCCCCGGTTGTTTCCGGTTCGTGGGTTTCAGAGTAAAAGCAACCATGTTTTTCCGGCACCCCAGAGCTTCTATTTTGAAGGAATCGCGGCACGGATTGTGTTAATAGAGCAGAGCACTCCCGTCAGTGATGGCAGTGGAATTCTATCGTGTGATGCTACTCACAAAACTGCCATGGTGTGTCAGGTGCTTTTGTGCAGTACAATCGTGACTGAGTCTCCTTGTCTTTGTCTTTTGTCTCAGAGTTGCCTGATGTGGAGCCCAACGTGTTCCTGAGACCCTTCCTGGAGGTGGTGCGGTCGGAGGATACCACTGGCCCCATCACAGGCCTTGCCCTCACCTCTGTCAACAAGTTTCTGTCCTACGGGCTTATAGGTATGAAAATGGCACTTTTCTCTAATGGCAGCCAATGTATTCTTTTGACAACCTCGTGATTAAGCATACGCTGTTATTTTGTCTATAATGTGCCTTATTAGATCAATTATTAAGGTACATTTTGCTTATACAGTACTACTGCATGTGTGTGTGTTATATTATACTATATAGTAGTACTAGTATATACTATTATACTATACTAGCCCATTGATTTCCAAAGACTGATTGGGTCGCAATTTTTTATTTTGCGCCTTGTGTGTGTAATATTTGGAATTGCCACCGGCGAGAACACACACACACACACACACACACACACACACACACACACACACACACACACACACACACACACACATCTATATTGTATAAAGTGTGATCTAAACAGTTCATTACTTTTGAGTTTTAAACCACCCACGGAGACTAAATTGATTGAAAATAATTATGCATGATGTCCACAGACTTATAAAGGTCACAGATGTTTCTATTGTGACTAATAGCGTGTGTTGCTCATCGTCCACTCACTCCAAAAAATGCCAAGAATTGCCTATTCTCATAATTGATGCGTAAGCGAACTTATTTTGGCTCGCAAGCAGCACAGTCTGTCCTCAGCAGCACTCATCGTGGACATATGGCTCACCGTCCACCAGTTGTTGTGTCAAGTGTGAAATGAGCATGCATCACCAGATGTTAGTCTAAATAGCAGAGGTTGAGTAAATAATGTTAGGTTGCTGTCAAAACAGCTGCAGCCATTGCTAAACTAAATAAGACCCATGGTAACATTAAATAACTGCATATTTTCTTGGTCAAATATTCACTGGAACAGGGCGGTTCATTTGCAGAATTCAAGCTGTTTGTCTGGTCAGTGCAGTATGTGTCATCCATCCATCCATCTTCAACCGCTTATCTGTAGTCTGGCAACAGCTCCACCAGAATGTTCCAGACTTCCCTCTCCAGAGCAACATTAGTGACTTCCTCCTGGGGGATCCGGAGACGTCTGCCCCGGGGTCTCCTCCCAGTGGGACGTGCCTCGAGGACCTCCCTAGGGAGACGCCCGAGAGGCATCCTAACCAAATGCCCGAACCACCTAAGCTGGCTCCTTTCCAGGCAAAGAAGCAGCGGCTCTACTCAGAGTCTCTCTCGTGTGACTGAACTTCTCACCCTATCTCTAAGGGAGATGCCAGCCACCCGTCGAAGAAAACTAATTTAGTCCGTTTGTATTCGCGACCTTATTCTTGTATGTGTCATTAGGTTAAAAATGTCCCTGCGCATTTGAATTTTGAAGTCACTACCATCAATTCTTAATATTTTATTCTAAATCTCGACCGATCCTCGAACCCAACCCTGGACTACATTTTGTCTCAGTAAGACAGCCCTCCCCCTATCCACAAAGAGGAGCAGTGCACCAACGCATTATGGGAATTGTAGTCCAGGAAGTAAGTGAGCCCAGTGTCCATGACATCAGAGACACTGGGCTCACTGCTTTTCATTGTTCATAGTACCAACAGCAGTTGTACAGGGAATGCAGTATCTCGCAGGGAGAAAAAAGAAAACAAAAAGGCGTACAAAACATTTTTTTCTTAAATGTAACCGTAACATGAGTTGCGCAGCAGAATCTGTCGGCAGCTCCTGTTACCACATGTGGAATTCGGTATGTTATAGTCTCGCGTAGCCTAACTATTCAACAAACTCCAAATGCTATATAGAGTCTGGAATTACACGTCCCAAAATCCGAGTAAGGAAGCTGGCATTTCCGTTTCCAAAAATATTTTAAAATATCTTTACTATTTTTTGAATATCCATTTCTGCTAAGCAGCAAGCTATAGATACTTAGATGATTTATATTAGAATTAATTTTCCGACACGGAAGTGGGGAGGAGGCTTCAGACTGTATGATGGGAAACATTTGAAAGAAATTGGGAGACAACAGTCCACGTGAGACTAGGTATTTTAGGAATGTAAACTAAAACACATGAAACCGGAAGAGGAGTGACTAAACAGGCCAAAACGGCAGAGGGTGCTGTTTTTCCTCTTTCTTTTGTCGGAGGGCCCAGATTGTGTCTATACAAACGGCAATGCTGTGTACACGTCACAAGAATAATGCACTGTTAACTATAATGTCACCCTGCAGGTCTGGTCTTCCATCCTTTCATTTCCACCTAATTTCCAAACGGTGCTCAGAACTGAACACGAAACAATTATGTAAATAATGTTATTTATGATTTATATTAAAACGTTTGTTAATCATTCCTAAATGGATAGTGATTTATATCCGTGTACACTATTAACCGCACACTATCCCCAACTATCTCGCACACTCACGCACATGTGTCATGCACACACACACGCACACACGTGCACACAGTCACACACAGATAACCTCACAAACTACTCCCTGACTCCCAGAGCCTGTCTGTCACTCCAGACCCAGCGCCAGCGTCCTTAATCCTCCATGAGCTCTCCTCCAGCCCTCCTCGCACCACCACCACCAGCACTGCATTTCATCAGTGGTGTTCAAAGGGACATGTAACCATGGCAATGGGGCCTGGAAGACCTTAAAACTCTTTCACACCATCGGTAGAATGATGGGAGCGGTAAAAATCGGATGACATCGGTAGACTGTGATCTCTGAATGCTGCGAAGGTTTGAGCAGCTTTTTAACATGCGCACCTCACCATACTCGTAGCAGTACAGTGTTCTGGAAGGGACAGCTGAGAGGTTAGCGAGGGATATTTTAAAGGACAATATTAAAAGGGAATTCAATTCCAATCTTTAGTAAAGAGTGTGAAGAGCTTCCTCATGACACTGGAATTTATTCTTTACGAGGATAAATCTAAATAGAAGTATATTGAATTTTACAAATGTAAAGATAGAAACTTTAAATAATGTGCAGTGTGTATGGGCTAAGTATTACCTGGGGATATGTACATTAGGTATATTGATTATTTCTTTCTTAAATCTTAATTTAAATTGAGATTACACAACAAATCTGTGATTTTGATTGACATTTTGTGTAACTTTTACATTCTCTTTTTTTCACCCATTACATAGGCTACTGCATTATGTATATTTGATTTTATATATCAAAACCTCTAGGCTCTTGCTCGCCATTGCCTTTAGGTCTTGTGTATTCGTCCATAATATCAATTTGACGTGTTAGGACTTAGGAGAGAGTCCAGAGGGAACATGTTAAATCTTCTCCTTCCTACATCAAGGTCACATCCCAACAGTCACAGTATGTCAAAGGGTCATGTCAAGTTCACATTAAAGGCACCTCATGTAAAAGCTGATCCCCATGGAATCTGATGTTGGATCACAGAGGTTGAGGAGTAATGCTCATGTGTGGGAGACTCCTGATATAAATGTGCGTGAATTTAAACAAGGACAGGGGGTGCCTGGTGGCTCAGCCAGTCAGTACAAGCACCACATGTTCTTTGTGAGTCGCGAAGACCTGACTTTGAATCCCACTCCTGTCATGTATCGCATTTCTCTATTCTGTCTGATGTTAATTTCCTGTTTCTCTACACTAATATCCAATAAAGTAAAAACTAATATTTAAACCACATGGCCACAGCTTCATATCAAAGTGATCAAATTATCGCCGCCAGGCCCAATGGCCAAAAGCTAGAGATTATGTTTTCGCCCCGGTCCTCTTGTCTGTTTGTTTGGTTGTCTGTGAGCAGCTCATCTCTGGCACCACTGGACCCATCAGTGCCAAACTTTGCACGCACACTCCCAGTAGTCCAAGGAAGTGCACGCACACTCCCAGTAGTCCAAGGAAGTGCACGCACACTCCCAGTAGTCCAAGGAAGTGCACGCACACTCCCAGTAGTACAAGGGAAGAATCGGCCTCATGGTGGTACTAGAACAGGCTACAGTTAAACAATTTAATGTTTCCCTCTGTATTCCTTGGCTTATGACACAACTCCCCATATAGGCCACTCCCATTTTTGCCTGGAAAGGTTTTCCGCTAGTTTGTGTTTTCTTCAAAGCACTCTTTTTGCTGCTATTCGTACAGATTTTGTTGTCCCAAACTCCCAAATCTGTTGAACAGATTCTGTTCACATCATCTCTGGAATTGTGTGATCAAGATGTCAGATTTGTGTGTCCATATGTATGTCATGTACAGATTGTTTTGAGTGGTGCCTCCACTCCATTACGTAGCTATGTGTGCGAACATTCTATTAACTGTTCTTGAGTCCAAAGCCACCGCTCAATTCACATTGGTGTGATTTTTGTTATATTCCATTCCAATTGGCTTTCAAATGTTGTGGGACCTGGGTAGCTAAGCTGGCCTGGTAAAAACTATTCTAGTTTTTTGATGCCTCTTAAAAGGATGGTACAGAGAGAGTATTTTGGAATAAATTGTTACAGTGATTTACCCACTGAAAACTAAAACTCAAGTTATCATTTTATTTGACGGCCACTGCATTTGTCACTGAAATGCTTTATTCTAATCATCATAGGTGAACTATTGTCTCTCACATGGTCATTACTCATTGGTGAATCATTTTAAACATACAATGTATAATTAAAAAAACAATCTGACAAATGTTGGAACTGCAGACTTGGTCAACATTCTCATTCACAGCCCATGTGTTAACCTATTCCTCCTTATAACCTTCTTGTTTGTTTTGTTTGTTGTTTTTAACTACAGTATGAACGTATGTCACCATGATCCATGACATGGTTTCAGGCTAAGAACACTATTGTAAAAGTGGGATAGTAGTTGAGTAGAACTCTACAACAGTGAATGGATGATACTGTAGGTCCTGTCAAATACTGCCATCTCCTGGTTGGAAATGTTTTGGATTTTATTTTTTGGGTCAAGATCTGAAATAAATAGAAGCCTTTCATTTACGTTTTCAATATTTTACTTCGGGATTTCACCTTGTACTCTTGACACATATAGTTTTGGTGTATTATTTGAATGTTTCTGTCAGTAATTTGGATATTACATTCATTTGAAATGACACCCGGTATTATAAAAAAATATGCTTATAGACTAATTGCAGAACACTTCATAACTTCATCACTGCACTGTGTGTGTGTGTGTGTGTGTGTGTGTGTGTGTGTGTGGTGTTGGTTGGGAGTAATCATGGCCATATCATATTTCCAAAACATGCTATTAACAGATAGTACAGACTAATGGAAGAAATCCTCGACGGCATGTCTAATAACGGTCCCTGTGTCTTTGTAGGCACAGGGGATCAACACGTCTGTCCTTTTGTTGTAGAGAAACACTGATTACAGACCCTGGCACTCTCAGCAAGGCCGTCTGATGTTTCGGAGAGGGGAGTGGGGGGGGGGGCTACATATGAGTTTGCACACATTACTCTAAATATCCATCCCTAAGTCAGTTCTCAGAGCAACCCCCAGCAGGCAGTCCTGTTCCTCTTTATCCCGTCATGACATGCTGAATATGAGCCCCCCCTTCCTACGTGACACCCCTAATGTGATCCCTGTTCTCCTTGGCATGTCTTCCCCTTTGTGCTCCCTACGTCTCAACACCACCCCCCCCCCCCCCCCCCCCCCCAACTCTCTCTCTCTTGCTCTCTCTCTCTCTTTGCCTGTCCTCTGCCGCTTGTAGGGGTCTGGTAAGAAGGGAGAGAAGGGTAAATCTCTCTCACGCGTGTACATGCGTGCTCACAAACTCTCTCTCTCTCTCACACACACACACACACACACACACACACACATTTCATTTAGCACAAGCTAATTCCTCTCAATCTGTGGCCTGAGGTCTACTGGCACGGAGGGAGCAGCAGCCTTAAGCCCTGGTACTGACAGATATCCAGATCTCTCCTCCTCCTACTCTTTCCCCGTTCCTCTCATCTCCTCTTCTCTCTCCTTCTCTTCTTTCTCTCCCTTTCTCTCTCTCTGGTCTAGAGTAGTCAGCACTCGGCAGAGCCCTGCAGTCACTCTGCTGCAAGCGGCCGCATGGTCACTTATTCTCATAGGGCTCACAGTGAGATCCAGCTGAGGCTTAAAACCAGAGTTGCTGCCAGAAGAGATGAGCTCAATGTTAACAGCAGTAGCTAAGCCTCCTTTTTGACTGAATGTGTTGGGTCACATTAAAAAGCTAAATAATGTAATCATGTGTAAAGTATTTGTATATATGCAAATATTACATGTATTCATATAAACCATGCAATTACATAAAGGAACTATCTTCGTTCTTTGTTACTGTTGCATTTTAACAACATGCCCAATCTTGAACTGCACTGCCAGCAGTAGTCAAGTCTCCTTTATGACTGAATGTGTTGGGTAACATTAAAAAGCTAAATAATTTATTTAATTTAAATTTAAAACTGTTATTTAAGTTAATGTACAGTATTTGTATATTTATTCAAATTTTGCTCTTGCATAAAGACACCATCTTCAAGCACTGTTACCCAAACGTTGTATGCGTTCTTTGTGACTACAGTAGTGCATTTTAACAATATGGCCAATCTTAATAAAATGCACCCTAGTTAATAGTTTATAGGTGATCGTGTTGCTATTCAGAGGCTGAACAGGTGAACAAACTGAACGTCTCTCTTGACCAGGGGAAAAACCAGCAGTCCTTTTGTTTGGTTTCTAAAGATGTATTGGTCCTTGTGGAGAGTGGGGCTTGAGAGCTTTTTGTGTGGCGTGCCTCAAAAAAGAACAAAAAAAAACACTCCGTCCCTACGGCTCTTTTCCCACTCAAACTAGTTCTTTGATTTCACGACAGAGTTTGATATAATTTAACTGCTTCACGTTCACGTGACAGCTGTTTCTCCCCCCACACCCCAATGGCTTTATGTACTGTACATACCCCTAGGCGTGCGCGCACACACACACACACACACACACACACACACACACACACAGAGTCTCTTCTTTACCCTGTGTTATTTTAACAATGGTTCCCTCTCCTTTGGACACTGCTTGTGGGGACTTGGTGCCAAGAGAAGGATTAGTGTTTTATATCACTTCTGACATTCTGCTGGCTCCCCCCCCCCCCCGGTCTCCAGTTTCTGTGTGTGTGGATAGATGCCGATGTTTTCAGCACAACCGGCCTGCTTGTTGCTTGCTGCCATTTTGACCACGCCTGGGCGGGTACCCACACAGTAAAATCCTCAGTAAAACCCTTACCCTCAGGTCCATTTGGCTTAATTTTAAATCTGGATTTTAAGGCAAGGCAATTTAGGTGAAACATTTAGCAAAAGAAATGTGTTAAACACGGCACTTATATTTGATATTACTGTGCAGCAAGTAAGCAACATCTGAATTGTAAACTCCATTCATTTCAGTATAGTTTACTTTTACATACTCACATTTGCTAATTAAACGCATTTGTGTCCACTTACATTTTTGGACAGTTATTCCAGTCACTCACCACCCCCCTGTCTTGAATTTACTGTACAGCTGCATCACAGTTTCACCTGGAAAGCTCTCACCCTCTCCACCCATTGCCCCCCACCCCTCCTCCTCCTGCAGCCCATGCTTATTAGTTAATGAATTGCGGCTCTTGAAGGCGATGGGAAAGAAAAACAGGCTGACTCCTGGCAGCTATCTGGCCAACCGCTCGGGTTTCAAAAACACCAGCTCCTGTTGCCCTGACATCCAATTTGCCCCAGCCTCTACTTCACAAAAGGCCACATCTGGTGATTACATCCCTGGCTTTGAAGGACATTCTGGATGGAACATATCGGGGGGGGGGGGGGGGGGGGGGGGGGGGTGTGTGTGTGTGTGTGTGTGTGTGTGTGTGTGTGTGTGTGTGTGTGTGTGTGTGTGTGTGTGTGTGTGTGTGTGTGTGTGTGTCCTCATTTTATTATGTCATAAATATGTTAAGACATTTCAAAAGAATATTCCTTAATTATCACAGTAAAGTGCTTGTTTGTCTAGGCCAAAGCGTATTGCAACTGCAGATGTGGTGGTTATTCCTGGCCTTGGTCCAACTGAAAAAGATCATCTGAGGTTGCACCATGGTTGTTAGTTATTGCTTTCCAAAAATACTTTGCACTATCTTAAGCACTATTTGTACACATTTTAAAAGTCTTCACCGTTCCCATAATATCGATTTGAACAGGCCTTTGTTGCATTTGAATTTCCCCAATGAAAGACCTTCGATTCTAAGGTCTTACAAGTTCTAAGGCTTAGAACATGTTGGCTTATAAATGGAACCGGTCAGAAACATCACCAAAGACAACACAAGGCACATTAATTCTATCCTTTTTCAGATGCCAACCATGAGGCAGCAGCAGAGGCCATTGAGAACATGGCGGACGCCGTCACACATGCCAGATTTGTTGGAACAGACCCTGCAAGTGATGAAGTGGTCCTAATGAAAATCCTTCAGGTACACATTATACAATATCATATTATAGATATTTTGTCAAGCCCCCACTTAAGAACTCTGGAAAACTATTTATATATTAGGAACCAAAGGACCTTTTTGAAGTTTTGACAACGGCACGGACTGCACAGGAGTGTTATATCAGAATAGAAATTATGATGATAAAGTAGAAATAAGTTTATTTAATTTGGTTGTTAAATTGATTTTACATTGGCATTAAAAAGTTCATTCACCCAAAATGCAAAGACAGCTGACTGTAGGGTAATGAAAGGGAACACAAGTTATTGTTCAGGTGAACAATATCTATATTCTTACAGTAACTTCAAAGCGTGAAAGTGTTGCCCTGAGGATATTTGTTCAATCACACATTGTCTGCGTGCTACACCAGGTCCTCCGGACATTGCTGCTGACACCAGTCGGAGCCCACCTGACCAATGAGTCTGTTTGTGAGATCATGCAGTCTTGTTTCCGCATCTGTTTTGAGATGCGTCTCAGCGGTGAGTCTTATTCCCTCCCTTCTCTTCTCTATCTCTCAATTCTGTCTCTTCTCTATCGTCACATGCATCACAGTACACCTGGGAATTCTGCCAGGCAATGTTCCTGATGCTTACTTCTGGGAAGACACATACGCCATCTTTATTGTGACTTCAGAAAACATCACATAAACCCATTGCATCACATGGGCACATTTCCCACAGATTTTATTGTATATTTTATTTATACTTGTAGCCTCAGGCATCCCATAATGCACATGGACTTAACAGTAAGTAAGAACTCCCTGCTCGCTCTCAACTCCAGCCTCACAGTTCTGAGTCCACTAACCCTTAGCTCTCCATACCCCTGAGCTGTCAACTGTGCCTTAATAAGCATCCCCTCTAAGCCCTGCCAAACAGAGGTGGACATGAGGTCCCCCTCGCTCTTTATTTTCTTTTTGTCTCCCTCGCCACTCTTATGCCACCTAACCTGTTTCCTATCTCTCTCTCTCTCGCTCCCGCCTCTCCTTCCCTATTCAGAGCTCTTGAGGAAGTCCGCCGAACACACACTCGTCGACATGGTCCAGCTACTATTCTCCAGGTAAATGGGACAGGTGTGGGAGGAGGAAAGTGAAAAGGAATATGGGGAAATATTTGTCTTATCTGAACCGAAACCCTCCCCTCTGTCATCCAGGGAATAAAATATTCTTCAGGTTACCCATAAAGTTTGAACAATAACTAATACTAATACTGTACACGCAACGTTCAATTAGGAGATTGGAGTTGGACTTCTCTCTCGGGGAAACTCTCCAGGCAGAAGGAAGGGCAAAAAGAAAGGTGTTGGGTTATAGGTTAGTCTGCTAGGCACAGAGTTTATTTTTGTTAATTAAAACTTCTAGTCGTTTAGAGAGTGTTTGGGTAAACCACATTCCCTCTCATGGGGATGACATTTGAAATGGCCAGAGATTGTGGATGCGGTTTTTAAGTCAGTTTCCCCCATTGATAACAAGGGGAGAAGAAATAATGTAATGTACTGCATGATATAGCCACATATCTCAAGTCAGTGACGGGGCTCATTTGCGCCCTTCAGTCACCCGTGGATTGCAAATATAAGATTCTCTCCATAAACATGGCTCCAGAGCATCATTACTCCCTTTAGTTCATGCATTTCATTGTGCGCTATGCACCGTGTCAACGGGTCACTGATCCACTAATGGAATAACACGATTTCCTGTTGGCATTTAGCATAAGAGGCCCTTTCCCTGTCGCCCAGCACGCTCCCCCTCCCCCATCTCACATCAGAGTGCCAGTCACATTCAGCCACAGACGAGGGGATGAGCCAATTGAGCTCCTGACTGTATGATCTGCATATTGATGAAGATGGTCTCTGCCGTGGTAGTGTAGCTTAGCGTCGTTGTCTGGTGGAAACCTTGTATGTCCAAAACCTTTCAGGAAATGGGCAAAAGAAAGGACCTGTATTCCAATCTCAAATCTAGTTGTAATTTAGACAGAAGCTCTTGTTAAAATTCCTTTCATTGGTTAAATATATAACTCACAGGCAAACTTAATCACTTTCACATTTTTATCTGTTTGAAACTGCCCGTGCCCGATCTACACGCTTCCAATGTGTCGCATTGGGCTTGCAATTCCACTATTTTCACTAACTTTTGCTCGATACTATCAATACGATGAAATACAGTTGAAGTTGAAATATGGAGATACAAGGCGTCTTAGGCCTCATTTATACTGAAGTCACACTCAAATCTGATTCAAATAAATAAATAAAAATGCTAACAGCTAGCCGCAATTATAGAGTAAAATAAGTCTAAATGCTGACAGGTCACTGACAAGTCACATGGAATCCGATTTAGATCTGGTTGTTGCGTTCAGATTGAGACAGATCGCCTCAAATTATATTTGAATCCAATTTGAAACCAACTCTGAATGTGGCTCAAGTCACATTGGAAAAAATCTGATTCCATGTGACTTGTATGTGACCTGTCTGCATTTAGACCTATTTAAACTAATCGGATTTCAATCTTGATGTGTCACAGATCTGAATCTCAGGCTAGATTTGGCTGCCAGTGTAAATGGAACTTTACTGACAGCCACGATAGCTTCTAGTCTCAAACACACACACACACACACACACACACACACACACACACACACACACACACACACACACACACACACACACCAACCATACAGATCAGGACTCGAGAATTAGCATGGCCAGTAATCCCAGACAGAAGCGATCAAGCCAGACGGGAATCAACTCCATCTCTATGCGTGAGGCAGTGCATGGCACAAGAACAAACGGAGCTCTGAAATAAAGTCCCGGTGTAAATTCACCTCCTTCTCTGAAGGTGTGCCCATCTCAGCCAAGTCTATTTGATGCAGGATTTGAAACAAAGCGTTGCATTATCTTCCTTCAGTGGAGCTCACTATTGATTTTTGCCAAGCTTATCGCCATTCACTGACACACCCTCAAAAGCGCTGTCAGCTTGTTTTCTTGTTTTTTTTTTTAACGCCATAGAACTATGGTGTCGCATCTTGTTATCATACCCGCTAACGTGGCTGGGTCATGGAAATAGAGAAGCATGACAATCATCGTCGTAAAAGAAGGCATCCCTGCCTTTGAAGAGATGTATATTTAGCATGGCCTTTTTACTACGTGCTTCTGGTATCACTCACAAAATAACATGCGCACACCACATCTCATTTTGCTCATGTCCATCCCCAGTCTTCCACTTGTACACGGTCCCTAGATAATAGAGATGTGAGTGAGTCTGGGGTGCACCCCCCCCCCCCCAAACCCCCTCTGTCATGGAATAATGAGCTGCAGGTCTCCTCAGAAGGAGGCTTAGATTGCCTGCTGAAAGTATTAGGTATGTTAATCTGTTGGACCCACAGATCATCCAATAATCGTGGCAGCAAGACAACACTCCATTAACGTGGAGTTAACGTCAGGGGGACCCCCGTTGTCGCCCCCCCTGTTTTGTGTGTGGGTGTGTGTCACCGGCGGTGACATCTCATTTTACAGCAAAGCCCAAGAGTCCATAGAAACCCAGTGGCTCATGGTTGAGAACATTGGCTAACAGGGCTCATCTCATCAAGCCTCGAAGTCGTTTATTTGCAGCTCATTTTAAGGATGTTGAATCACCCGGTGTTATTGCCTCTGGCAGCCTAGTATCTCATAGGCTTTGTTTTGTATTTCTGTTGAGGCTTCCCCCTCAATCTATTGTGGAGTAACATAATGCATTCTGCAAGCTCTTTCTCCTTTGCATACAGTACAAGATATAAATGCTAGATTACCTTTGATTATTTCCTGAATCACACATTTTAGAAGTTGTCGTGATATTTTTATGATGATAATTTTACTTTATGCCTAATTAATAAGTAATTATTTACTAGTTATTAGTTGTTGCAGCGCATAGAACATGCATGCTTGCATTTCAGATTTAGTCTAAAAAGATAAGGATTTGTGTCGGTCAGCGTTTGTCGTAGAAGCAGTCAAGGTTTCCTGCTGGCTCACAAATTAAGTTCTATGAATTCATTCTTGTGATTGAAGCCTATGCAAAGGCTAAAATTATGTAATTTAGATATTATACATACATTATACATATTATGTAGACATAGCATTCTATAGTATAGTATAGTGTATACTTATAGTTTCATTGTACAGATAATCTACTGTTAGATGGATGTTAGGTTCTTAGCTTACTTATGGTCCTTGATGACTATTTGTATTTGATGTGGTGTTCTTGCTTACTGTAAATTGCTCTGGATTAAGAGTGTCTGCTAAATGTAAATTGTTTTCTATTTTTCTCTCCAGACTACCCCAGTTCAAGGAGGAGGCCAAAAGTTTTGTGGGTGCCAACATGAAGAAGGTAAAAAGGAGTGAGATGATGAGTGAAAGTTTTCTCATGTGCTTGTCCCCCCCCCCTCCCTCTCTCTCTCTCTCTCTCTTCCTCCCTTGTTCTTGTAGTGTGGGGACATTGTACCATTTAGCTCATTCTCATTCATCTTTCTTTGAAAGCAAATATACAGGGCACTCGAGGTGGCTATTGTTTCATAACATTTGAGGGGAAACTGACGCAAATGGCTGTAGTCAATTGAAATAACCTATAGTCCAACACGTGCCCTCTTCCTGCTCACTCCACCTCTAATCCCACCTTCTCTCGTCCACTTCACGGTCTGCCTTTTTTTTGTGTGCGTGTCTTTTTGAGTTGCCCGTGTTTCAGCTGCACATGTCTGCCTGTTCTCCTCCCCCACAGATACCATCGTGTATCCTGGACACACAGGATCTTATTTGTGCAGAGCAGCCTAGAAACACCAGTCAGAATGGCCTAGAGAGGGTACTTACTGTACTGTAACTGAGGCCCCAGCTGTATAGTGCATTGACATAGGCAGGGTTAGCATGGCTTGGAGAGAGTGCATGAAGGGTGCATTGGGTTTGTTCCATTATTGGGTAACAATGTAGCTGTAAGCATTTCGCACAGAGTTCATGCCTTGGTTTTGCAGGATGTTTTTTTTAAATTCAATCATAGTTTTCTCTGCCTTTTTTAAGGTATTGCAATTCTAACCTAAACCCACATCTGTTAGTTAAAAACATGACTAAATGTATTGTTTTGGAGATTAGAAAACATTTGTCCGTTATTCCGCTTACTCACAGATTTCACCAACATAATGAAATTATGTAGTGTTAGCAGTTTCAGGCTGTATAACAATAATATCAGATGTTGTTTGTTTGTAGTCATAATACCATGCATGCATTCATGGCTTGGATTGGATATAAGATGTAACTGCATTGAACCGCCGATCAGAGACAGAAAAACAAACTCTAAATATACCATTAAATATGACATTTCTTTGTTATATTTATATTTTCACTACATATCATTGACGTTGGGCAGAAACCTTCTCCATATTTCCATATCTATCTAAGTTTAAAGTTTTTTTTTAAAAATACAATATTTTACCAATAAAAAGTATTAAGAGTATTAATTAAGAGCTTGTGACCAAATTATTAGCTAGTACTGTACATTGGGTCCATTAGACCCAATATTCTTTCCATTTTGTGAAAAGTAAAGGTTTTGGACATACAAGGTTTCCGCCCGTCAGCGACGATATGACGCGAAGCCGTTTTCGCCAATCCTACGAGCCATGTGACTCTAATTTGCCTGCCATTTCTTCTACACAGTCTGGTCCCCATGAACTGTGTATTCCTCATCCTTTCCAAACACAGGGCCATCCCAGTGGGGTTTGCATTGCATTGTGTGCCCCCCTCTCCCCCCGTCTCTCTCCCGTCATGCATCAGTGTGTCTGGTCTGTACGTACTGCTGCTAACATTTGGCCCATCACTAATCACGGGCACCTGCCCACCTCCCTTCTCTCCCGAGGCTTACAATATCTTGTGGAAAAACAAAAGAGTGCAGGTAAGGAAGATGATGTCCAGTGATCAGGTTCCAGAATGACCCACCCCCATCCCCAGCCTCTTTCCTATAACATTTACGTTCTCCGTTTATTCTCAACCCACTAACCTTCCACTACTTATTCTTTAATACCAGTATTACTGGCTAGTAGGTAGAGTTTTGGTACAGAGTATAGGTTTAAAATAGAAATACCTAATAATAATTTTAATTCTTATGGGAGTCAAATCTGGACTGGTTTAATTATTGGTTCATTAATGCATCACCTTTTTGTGATTTTTTTTTTTTTTTTAACCTTTTGTTTTGCCTACTTCACGCTTTGGAGGTCACCCATGCTGTCTGCTTTTACAAATGGGATGGTATCATGGTGCATGCAGCTGAATTATTCATCTGTCTGTCATCCAGTTGTCATGTTAAACTTGTGTGTTTGCAAATGGGATGTGTGTATTCACTGAAGAGCATTCTTATATTTTGCTGTACCACTGACACCGTTGCAAATACACATCAGGAGAGCAGAATGTCGTTTCATTGCTACATTTGGCTTGCGTGCATGTTATGCTAGTTATTCTCAGACTTCTCTATCCATATCAACAGTGTTTCTGCATCAACCTGCATTGTGTGATCCCTGATGCAATAATGATTACTAGAACTAAGGGCCATTATTAATTATTGCATTATTCATTAACAGGCATGTGCCCCTATTATCACAAAATCCCAACCAGAACAGTGTTTGATGTAGCCCTTTTGTCTTTGCTGGGTTCCAGTTGAAGATGCGGGCAGGTGGGATGAGTGAGTCGTCCAAGTGGAAGAAGCAGAAGCGCTCACCGCGGCCTCTTCATCACACTGCAAAGACCACCTCTGGTCAGTTGGAGCAAACTCAACCCACTGCGCTCAGCAACAACAACCTCTCTGGTGAGACTCTCTCTCTGTGTGTCTCTCTCTCTCTCTCTCTCTCTCTCTCTCTGTCTCTCTCTCTCATGCACACATGCCCATGCACTTAAAATAATCACTGCATCTGCCTTATCATTCACTGTTTCTTGGAACCTGGTGTAATCTAAGGTCAAGTTCTACGAATGTACTGTACATGCCACGGAGGTCCCTGGGGGGTAATTGTAGCCGTGTATTGTGCAATTTGAGGTTAGTGTTACATGTATTAGTCTCTGGGGAAACCAGACTATAGTTAACTCCCGACTCTATTTATTTATTCTGTATAAACCTTTTGGGGTCCCTGCGACGTCCTGTGGGTCAATACATCATCATCATACATAATCATCATACTGTACTTATGCAAGACTCAAAGCTTGAAATTGTCGGTACAACCACACTTGCAATTTCCCAGAATTTTTAGTTGGAATACGTGAGGGGTAGTTAGGGTTTTGTTGAGTTAAGAAACAGGTTGATTTTTGAGGAGCATGTAGGCTCTGGCCTGACAGTGTGTCGCATGTTCGAGTCCCGTTCATGACGACCTTTGCTGCATGTCTCTCCCCTTCTCTCTCTCCTTCTTTCCTGTCATTCTTCACTTGATAAAGGCAGAAAAGTCCAAATCGTCCATATGACTACAAATTGTGATAACTCCCAACGTGCTAATATTTGTGTTTAAATTGACTGCACGTATGGAATAATATCAAAGCCGGATGCCCGATGGCTCTGTGACTCTGTCTCAGCAGGTGGCGTCCCCTTCATCGAGCAGGGCTCCTCCATGCCCAGCCTGTCGGCCTCAGACAGTGTCGGCTCCACCACAGACAGCGGCCTGGACACCTGCTCCAAGGCCACCTCCAGGGAAGACCTGACGGACCTGGAGCAGACTAGCTCGACTGCCACAACCCCCTCCACGCCAGGAACAGAGCCCAGCAGGCTGGAGGCACAGGTAGAGGCTACTCTGTCTAGTACCTAGTAGGCCTGTCACAATGATGACAAGCGATACTCTACAATTTATTAATACATTTTTCAAACATTTTCCAAAAGTTCATATAGCATATCTGCACAGCATTGCAGTTCACAGCATTGCACGATGCTTTTTAAAAATGTTTTATTTAAATTGACTGAATCAATTAGTCCGACTAACCACCAGCCAGTATTATACTCTACTTCGTTGTATAATGTTGGTGTACAACAAAGTCGAAGTAGCTCACAACGCAGATTTCCAACACATTTGAGCCTGTAGATCTGCTATTGAAAAAAGGGAAAGAAAATCACAATCAAGGCAAAAGTTTAAAATGATTGTGATATTGATTTTCAGTCATATCCTCTCTCTTTCTCTTCTTCTGCCCTCCGGTCCAGTCTGAGGTGGAGCAGGTCCATTCAGCATCAGTAGAATCTATCCCTGAGGTCCTGGAGGACAGAGAGGGTGTCACAGAGCAGTCGGACAGTGCTTCCGTACATGACATGGACTACGTGAACCCCAGAGGAGTGCGCTTCACGCAGTCCACACAGAGAGATGGTTAGATTTGAGTTCATTATGTCCATAAGACCTTTCTACTCCCTATTGCTTTAATAAACACCCACAGGACTCTATTCATGGCCTACTGCTTTTTTCTTCTTGTCTACACAATCATTACTGTAAAACAGAAATGGACAAAGTGTTGCCATTGGTTTCTACAGACGTTACATAAGGCCTATTTTGCAGCGATTTCAAATATATCCGGTCCAAAATGCAAACGGAAATTAATGCTATTGGCTGCATCCGCAGTGAGGGCAGGTCTTCACTTGGTAGAACCAGTAGAAACCCTAGAAACCTCCTACTTTATCACTAATTTTAAAATGAATGGGACAAAAATGTACTAAACCCCTCCAATCTCATGATGATTAAAAATATATATTAAACTAGAGATTGAAAAGCTTTACTAAGGTAATAAAATCAAGTATAAAGTCATATTAGGCAAACGTTCTGTGACGTTAGGCGATTTACAAGCTCAAGCTTGTGTTGGGAGCTTGTACGTTGCGTATTTTCAGCGAATGTTCGTATATTGTGACGTGCCCGGAATATTCTAGGGTTTGTAAATGGAAATTCTAGAATTTACAATTTAGATGCAACAGATGCCACTTACCACAAGGGTGTTCTAACACAACTCTCGTCCTTGTAGGAGCGTCCCTCATCCCGTATGGTTTACCGTGCCTGCGGGAGCTCTTCCGCTTCCTCATCTCGCTGACCAACCCCCACGACCGCCACAACACGGAGGCCATGATGCACATGGGCCTCCAGCTGCTGACCGTGGCCTTAGAGTCTGCACACATCCGAAACTACCAGTCACTCCTGGGACTGGTCAAAGATGAGCTCTGCAGACACCTCTTCCAGGTTAGTTATCACAGGCTGAATCTGAATATTATTTTATATTTAGGTACAGTATGTTAATAAGAGAGATTTGTCTCGGCGAGGTTGGTGTTATACAACCATTCACTCAAAATATAAAAAGAATATAGAAATTATTGCGACTGTAGGTGGCAGTTTACTATGGCCGTCTCATATTTATATACCGTATAGGTCCCTGCACACAGAGCGCGTATTTCGGATTTTTAGTTGCGTTTTCCCGTCGGTTTTCCGAAAAACGCGTCCAGTGTGCAACCGCCTTTAATCTGTATTTCTAATCTAAATCCCTCTCTCTCTTGGTTGCAGTTGCTGAGTGTAGAGCGCATGAACCTGTATGCTGCCTCAATACGTGCTTGCTTCCTGCTTTTTGAGGGCATGAGAGGGCATCTCAAGTTTCAGCTCGAGGTAACGAAAACATCATGTTTTGTTTGTAATATTTGTATCTTTGCATCGGTTAATCTTTCAAGTCCTTCATAGCGCATCTTACTGGCTGCAACAATGGGCAACAATAATATATCCGCCCTCCACAGATGTACCTGAAGAAGCTGACGGACATCATCACGTCAGAGAACATGAAAATGCCTTATGAGATGAAGGAGATGGCCCTGGAGGCTCTGGTGCACTTGTGGAGGATCCCCAGCTTTGTGACGGAGCTCTACATTAACTACGACTGTGACTTCTACTGTTCCAACCTGTTTGAAGACCTCACCAAGTTGCTGTCTAAGGTAGACAAGTTATATGGATTTTAATGCCTCATTCATACTCTGCAGTTAGTGCAGTATAAATTGAGGGTAAAGTATGCCTTGTTAGCTCAATACTGTCTGTTCGGTTGTTATATGAAACGTCAATAAAGATGAATCGAGATGTATGAATGAAAAGAGAGATTTACTGGTCGATAGTTCTGTCAGTATTGTGCTTTATTTCAGCGATTTAGCCTTAAGTGAAGTTTTGTTCTAGGTCAGTTTTGTTCAGATACTCACAAAATGTATGCTTCTCACTTTCACTTCCTGCAGAATGCCTTCCCAGTGTCTGGGCAGCTCTACACCACTCACCTCCTCTCTCTAGAGGCTCTGCTGACTGTGATTGACAGCACTGAGGCCCACTGCCAAGCCAAGGTGCTCAACAGTGCCGTTCAGCAGGACCAATCAGAAACGGCGCCGGCAGAGGAGACGGGATTAACTCATAACAGCACAGACGCAGCAGCAGGTATACTCTCCTATACAACTTTATAGACTGTGTTGGACCAAAAAATAGGTTATTAACCATGTCAAATATGTACCATAATTTAATGGTACATTTGTAAAAGTTTATGAATATTCTATCTCTTTGTCTTTAGACACAACTTTATTGGAGAACAGTGCCAACGGGGAGAATGTTCCAGAAACTGAGAGTGCTGCAGTGTGTCCACCTACCAGTGGACACCTGATGGCTGAGAAGATGAGACTGGGCAGGCAGGATCAGGACGAGACTGACCCTGGTGAGTCTGTTACACCACATTCATATGACGCAGTCGACAAAACGTACATGGAGAACCAAATCATGCTTGATGCTGTAGTTAATGGAAGTCTTTTTGTTTTGTATTGGATTTTTTTTCAGCCGAGAAGAAAGCACCAACAAAGCCTCAACGATTCTCTTCAACTTTTCCAGATTCCCAAGAGTTGAATGACATTAAAATCAAGAAGAAGGTTAACTGTCTTAAGACCTACAGATTTTATTAAACGGTCCACAGTACACACTAGGACTGTCAAATAAATAATCAAGCATCGAATAGTCATTGACTACTATCTATAATCTACTATAATCATAAAATATTTGATTAGTAATATTTGATAAATGTTTTAATTGTGTTCTGCTCTATCTCTCTCCAGTTGCTGATCACTGGGACGGAGCAGTTTAACCAGAAACCCAAAAAGGGGATCCAGTTCCTACAGGAGAAAGTCCTCCTCAGTAATCCCATGGATAACGACCAGGTGGCCCAGTGGCTCAGAGAGAACCCACGACTCGACAAGAAGATGATTGGGGAGTTTGTCAGTGACCGCAAGCACATGGAGCTGCTGGACAGCTTTGTCAAGTAGGCCTCTTTTTTTTTAAATATATATATTTTTTTTATCCCACGATTTTGTAACCCATTTTTCACCCCTGTGTCAATCATCTAATATGATCCTGGGCTCTACACACCCTCCACCAACCTAGTCCCCATATATGGGGGACAAGGGGAGAGCAACGGACTTGAACTCATGCTTCCTTCATGCCCGAGTGTCCAAGTTGCTCCTTTACACCTGACAGGGGGGAGTTTCCCTGGTTGGACGTAGCGCGTGGAAGGAACACGTTATTGCAGTTCCTTTCCCCTCCATCAGGCGCCCCAGCTGGCCAGGGGGAGGCAGTTTAGTAGGCCTCTTCTTCGTGTGTAGTTTCTGTAGATGTCCAGGTGATAGGACAGTCCATTAGATCAATTTGGTGCAAGTAAAAATTGCTAGAGACGCTGTTGGGCATCTCGGATTCAATTCCTCTGCTGTGCCTCCGCCTTCACTGGCCACTCCAATGAACACAGTTGGTGTTGTTCATGTGTGGGAAGGTCGACTCTCTGTCGCTGGTCGGGGCGGGTGTTCAGTTGAGAGTGTAACTGCAAAGGATAGCATGCTCTTCTGCACTTGGGCCTAAATACATTATGATGTGTAAAACATAACTGAAGACAATAACATAAACATTACTTGTGGATGTGTTTCATTTATGTATTACTGTGTGCACGAAACGCACCCACAATTAAGTTGGGGTTAGAGACGGGCGGGTTAGCTAACCCAGCTGCATTTACCAGTCAAAATGAAACGGCGTGAAAAAAAAACTACTAAAAACATCACAGCAACAATTATTGCATAATTCAGGTCTGTGACATTTAGATGCAAACCTTTTTTATTATTTAGCGTGTGTCAAAACACATTTTTTTAATTGTTTATATAATATGTACAATGTTATTGTACATGACTGAACAATAACATGTTCAATAACATGTTCAATCATGGCCTAACAACATAATTTGACAGAAAATCAAATCCATGTTGTGTTAACTGTTTGAATTCTCCTTGCAGCACGTTCGGCTTCCAAGGGCTGCGTATTGACGAGGCCCTGCGTCTGTACCTGGAGGCCTTCAGGCTGCCGGGAGAGGCTCCAGTCATTCATAGGCTCCTAGAGACCTTCACTGTCAACTGGCATGTAAGGCAGCTGCATACGTTCAGCCTACACAATCACACACACACGCCATTTTCCAATACTGCTGGGCAGAGAGAGACACAATGCATGCACACCCACTGTCAGTCACTATCATCAGGTAACAGCCGGTGGAACGGTAGCATGGCATCATCACTCAAGGACAGTCGTGCACGCAGGCCATTAAGTACAGTACAGTGGCTCCATGACATAACCATTGCCATTTATTACACATACTGTACACACAGACACACGAGCGTGCAATGGAAGGTAGGGCGTGACACGCTCAGCAGGGGACATTAATTTACAACATGACGGCTACTCAAAATAACAGGCGGATGTGTGTGACCTGGAAACTATTCCTGTAATATCCTTTTCTTAGGATGACCTCGCAACACAAATACTCCAATGAGTTCATGAGTGTATTTGAGACGTTGCACTGTAAATGAGTTTTCCACTCCACGGGGTGACCAGTAATGCCAGCGGTCTATACTAGGCACTAGGGATGTCCGATGTTGACTTTTTTACCGATATCCGATATTCCGATATTGTCCAACTCCTAATTTCCGATACCGATATCAACGATACCGATATAAATATGCAGGCTTTTTCCAGTCGTGGCAAAAGGACTCAAAATATTTACGGTCTATTGGCGGTCAGTTCAGTTGGAACTGGATGAATAAAACCAAACAGCCAAAACATTTCCGGGGTTCCGGACAACATCGTCAGGACGCTATGGGTGGAGTCGTTCATTCGTTGGATGCAAAGGTCGCCTTCAGTAGGATTTTTCCAGCTGGGGCGAATATACCAGGTGACCGTTTGCATAGCCCTGTTCGCACGACTTCGCATCTTTCCATTGGCTTTGTACAGTATGTAATTGCGGCGCTCTAACTATCCAGGTTTGAACGTAGCGTTACTGAATGTTTATAGAGGAGGCTGTCGGTGAGTGGGTAGAGAGGCCATCTGGGAATAGGAAGGTCACCAGTTTGCCCCCCTGCCCAGCCTGCTCATTATACGTGTCAAAGTGTCTCTGACCAAGACCTTAACCCCTAACAGCCCCCCCGCCCCCAGAGTGCTCATTATGACCATCTGAACAGCCATCAGCTTGGTGAAGCTGAAACGGAATATCCCCCGCAGGATCAATAAAGTGTGTGTGTGTGTGTGTGTGTTTGTGTTTGTGCAGAAAGTGAATGGTTCTCCCTTTGAGACCAATGATGCTGGCTTCGCCCTGGCATATGCTGTTATCATGCTGAACACCGATCAGCACAACCACAACGTGCGCAAGCAGAACATTCCCATGACGCTTGAGGTGAGTAATGAGCTTCTACATCTGCTATTTTTAGGCACTTTTTTTGTTTTAGGCATTTTTATATAATGACATTAATGACATTTTTGTATAATGACATTTCCAAAGTAGAGATACCAGGCTGAAAGTGGCTAAAACAACATGTATGCCACGATTTCCATTTACAATGTAAAGCCATTTGAAAGACCTCATAAAAGCCTTTCACAGTTTTCTCATTGGGACCCGGTGCCCCCCCCCCCCCCCCCCCCCCCCTTTGGTTGTGTGTCTGGTTGGAGGAGTGGCATTCCACCATGGGTGCCAGCATTTGCCACTGGTGCTCTTTGGCGGTAGGAGCGACTGATGGCAGTTCAAAAAGCCCTGGTCAACAGCTGTACGCAGTGGTGGTCTATCCCAGGGATGAGCTCAGGCTGCTTAGTCATGTGAACAGGCGGTGGGGGGGGGGGGGAGCAGCAAGAGCACAGTACCCCACTTCTTGCTCTTCTGCAAAGTAAAACCCTCAGAGTTCATTTAACTCCAAAAGTGTACAAATGTACTCTCTCAGAGTTACAAATGAAAAGTTTCTCTTTTCTCTCTCTTTCTCCTATTTCTCTCACACACTTTCCTGTGTCTATCTCTCTGTCTCCTTCCCCGTTTCTATTTCTGAATCTCTTTCTCTCTCTGTCTTTGTACTCTTGGTTGTCTCTCTCTCTCTGTTTGAGTGACAGCGGGTGAAGACTAAACACAAGTCCCTAGGGCAGTCTTTTGAAGACGGTACGGGTGGGCCACTCTCACTGACACACAATCACAAGCGCTCCCCTCCGCACACGTGACTGTGCAGCCGTGCACACACACGTGCACAAACTCTCGCTCACTATTGCACTCTGTGGTTCTCTCTGCAACGTTCTCTCTCTTCACACATGCACACAGTAAAACCCTCAGTCTTAATTTACACATGGAAAACCGAGGGTAAGTTTCATCACCACTGAGGATTTTACAGTGCATATTCACATTGTCACTCAATAAGTGACACGCAGGCCAACACAACGCATACAGTAGTACATGTACTCATTCACACTGAAACACACCCACGCCACATTTCGTACATGTGGTGCCCTGTTTTTGTTTGAAGTATTCCGAGACATTCCCAAGGGCTCAGTCGCAATTTGGTTCAAGTGGGCTCCCAGAATTCCGTGGGCAATCGACAACAGAGCCCCTGACCCAACACTTTTGAGGGGGGCCAATAAAAGTGGCGCCATGCACTTTACTGACTTAGCAGCTTGCAATGCGTAATATTCACCACCACACCATTTGTTGACAGCGTAGGTCGATTTGGAGATCGGCAAGCTATGCCCGTTGAGAAATTAAACTTCAGTCCCCTGGGCTGGGCGATGGCATGACATGTTAAGGGAGGACACAGCAAAACACTCACGTTGAGTTTGATATGATGTTTGCTGTATTGTCTGGGCACTCAGTGCCTGAGTAATCTATGTAAACATAGCACAGAGGAGCAAGATGAGTGGTTGTGTTCTGGTTTGGCAGCCTGTCTGTCCAGCTGCTTTGTCTCTCTGACACCTATTGTTTCCACTTTCCACCGGCCGCTCCAAAGCGCGTTTGTCTGATACTATGCATGGAAGGGTCCATGAATGTGTGATAGTTTGTTATATGGTGTGTGTGTGTGTGTGTGTGTGTGTGTGTGTTGGGGAGGGGGGGGGGGTACAGGGTGTGTATGTGTGTATCTGTTAGGTACAGGGTGTGTGTATGTGTGCGTGTGTCTGTTAGGTACAGGGTGTGTGTGTGTGTGTGTGTGTGTGTGCGCGCGTGTAATGCCTGTCAGGCAAACACATGCCTGATCTCACTACCCTCTAAATCCCTTTCCCTATCTGGCTGTGTGTTTATTTCTCTGTCTGTCCCATCTCCCCACAGAGAATCTCCTGTTTCCCTTTTGCTTGACCCACCAGCACGCCAAACCCCAGCCAAGTGGTGACACAAACCCGAGCCTTGAGGTTGTCCGTCATCGCTGCGCGCTTGTGTTTATTTACAGGAGGTCCTTGGCTCCGATCCCTGTTTTCCTAACATCGCAACTGAAGCATATTAAGTGACACATAACAGGGGCAATCCCCCTCGGTCCTTTTTTAATTGTCGTTGGGTCTTCTTCTGCGTTAATGAAGGCAGGGATGCCAGAGGGGTTGTGTGTCGGAGCTAAGCTTGCTCGCTGAGACGCATTGACTGACATGTTGATGGTGGAAATTGGAAATGCGAGTCCATCCACGTTTTAGTTTTTTTGATATTTGAATAAAGTCTCTTGCATGACAGGTGACGGTGTGTTTTTATGATTCATATAATTTTTTTCTATTATTCTGATTGTTTCATACAGCAATTCAAGAAGAATCTGAAGGGAGTGAATGGGAACAAAGATTTTGACCCGGACATGTTAGAAGAAATCTACAACACTATCAAGTAAGCTCTCTCTAGGAATGCCCACCCAGCCTTCACCTTAGCAGGCATTAATTCAGGACAGGCTGTATAGTAGACGGACAGTAGACGGACAGGAAATGGGGAGAGAGAGACACACAGCAAAGGTCGTCATGATCGTATTGCAGTCTATGTGCCCGGACCGCTATGCCAGACGTCGGGCCATCTGTATTTCTTTGACTAGATGTCAAGAATTTGTTTATTTCTTGCTAGCCTTTACCGCAGCCAGAATGGCCATGTGACATCTCCTGTGATCATGTCACCTCGCACATCAATTCCCGACCATCAGGAATTAATAGAGATTCATAGAAATTATTTAGTCAACATCCATAGATTGATGCAACTGACTGCGTCTGTGCGTCACAGCGGAGGTGTGTGTTGTTGTCTATGAACGAGTCTTTTGAAAGCGTCAATACTGCAAATCAACCTCCGCCTCAATAGGAATGACGAGATAGTGATGCCGGACGAGCAGTCGGGCATGGTGAAGGAGAACTACGTGTGGAGTGTGTTACTGCACCGCGGCGCCACACCAGAGGGCATCTTCCTGCACGTCCCGCCCGGCAGCTACGACCACGACCTGTTTACCATGACGTGGGGCCCCACCATCGCTGCTCTGTCCTATGTCTTTGACAAGAGCTTAGATGACACCATCATCCAGAAGGCTATCGCTGGCTTCAGGTAGGCCTGCAAACGGCTAAAAGCTAGGTAGTGACAGTAACACAAAGGTCTATCAGTGTAACACAAATTTAACATAAACATTATCTTCTTTGGCTACCAGATGTCTGTAAACCTGAAATGGGTCAAAATCAAAGTGTACAATCTTTTATCTACGGTTTTCTACTGACTGGTTAACTGAAGTCCTTCAGCTATGATACCATCAAGGGGGGGCTTTTTTGTGGGATATGTACATTTCTGTGGTAAGTGCTTTGTACGGTGTATGATTATTACTATTACTGTTTTAATATACTGTTTCTCTTCCCACAGGAAATGTGCCATGATCTCTGCTCACTATGGCTTCAGCGACGTGTTTGACAATCTGATCATCTCCCTCTGCAAGTTCACTACTCTCAGCAGTGAGGTAGGTGGGGAACATTCAGTTCACTACTCTCAGCAGTGAGGTAGGTGGGGAACATTCAGTTCACTACTCTCAGCAGTGAGGTAGGTGGGCACATTCAGTTCACTACTCTCAGCAGTGAGGTTGGTGGGCACATTCAGTTCACTACTCTCAGCAGTGAGGTAGGTGGGCACATTCAGTTCACTACTCTCAGCAGTGAGGTTGGTGGGCACATTCAGTTCACTACTCTCAGCAGTGAGGTAGGTGGGGCACATTCAGTTCACTACTCTCAGCAGTGAGGTAGGTGGGGCACATTCAGTTCACTACTCTCAGCAGTGAGGTAGGTGGGGCACATTCAGTTCACTACTCTCAGCAGTGAGGTAGGTGGGGCACATTCAGTTGACAAACCACAGCATACTTCCCATTACGCTGATGTGGATCAGTTTGCTTAATATAACTTTATTATAGTACAGTGGAAATAATATCCACAGTGAAAAATAGAGTAGAACGTTATTCTCTGCATGAGGTGGAACAAGCAGGCACACAATCAGCACACTTAATACCTTCTAATCCTTAACAATAACGCTCATACTGTAAGTATGTTTGTCTGTGTCCTCCTCCCTACAGTCTGTGGAGAACCTGCCGACGGTGTTTGGCAGTAATATAAAGGCCCAGGTGGCAGCAAAGACCGTGTTCCACCTGGCCCATCGCCACGGTGACATTCTGAGGGAGGGATGGAAAAACATCATGGACTCAATGCTGCAGCTCTTCAGAGCCGAGCTGCTGCCCAAAGCCATGGTTGAGGTCAGGACACTGGAGGCGATGCACATGAATAACACATGAATAATAATTTTCACCCCCCCAATATTGTTTTTTTCACATTTGTTTTTCATATTATATATTTTAGTATTATTAGATTAAATTGTACGGTTCACTGCAGCTCAACAGTTAGTGTGAGGGGTGGTCAGGAGATGTATATGAACTCTGCGTTCAAAGGCTTGAAAGTCACTGTCTGTGGTGGAATATGATTTTGTGTTTTACTTTCTCTGTCCGAGCCGGATTCTGCATCCCAATTCCATACGGTATACTAACTTAATATTGTACACGTGTTTTATGTATGTCAAGTAAGTAGCATTGGGAACCAACGGTGAGCCATGTGGCCCATAGATCTGTTTCTGTAGCGTGATCTCTTGGCCAAGGCCTACAAGTACTCCCCCTGGACATGATGCTAGTATGTCACAGGGACTTAGCTTCAATTTGAGCTGAATGCTGAGCAGGGAAGCATTGGGTACCGTTTTTATAGTATTTAGTTTAACACAGGGAAGCATTGGGTACCGTTTTTATACTATTTAGTTTAACTCGGCTCAGGGGATTGAAGCCTGACCTCGCAATCTCAGGGCGGACATTCCAATTTGAAATGATAGTAGTTGAATAAGTTGCAACTCTATGATGTTTGTTGGCAAAAGCTCTATCTTTTCCTTTCAGTACAAAACAGTATGTGAATCCCTAGCATGCTAACTGCGAAAACTACTATAACGATTATAAGCGTATGTATGTTGTGTATAGTATTAATTATATAGCATGAAATTGTGACAGCATATGAGTCTTAAGTGACTTGCTGTTATAACTTCTGTGTTGTACTGCCATCTGCTGTCCGGTGATGAAATATCTGCACTTTTGGCCTCAGGTGGAAGATTTTGTGGAGCCAAATGGAAAGATTTCTCTTCAGAGAGAGGAAACCCCTTCAAATCGGTATGCACGTTCTTTTTCTGGTTTCCTTTTTTATAGCGGCTAATGGAGTCTTTATAATAATAATTCATGAATACTCATATTAATAGTAATTCACTTTATTTAAATGGCACTTTACATAAAACCGAAGATAAAATCAAATGGAATAAAACATTAAATTAGCATTGCAAATAAAACAGTTAAATCTTTTGTGAAATTATGGTATTTCCTCCAGCTGAAACTACAATGAGAACAATGCACTGCACACCATAATGTTTCTTAGTATTTATCAAGGTCTGCTGATGGAAGGGGGTTAATGGCAGACCTGGCAGCCGCCCATAGAGCTAACAGACAAAAACAAACCATTCAAATGATTATTCATTCCTGTCGTTTTGTCAGCGGCGAGTCAGCAGTGCTGAGTTTTGTCAACTGGTTGACGCTGAGTGGAGCAGAGCAGTCCGGTCGGACAGGACCCTCTACGGAGAACCAGGAGGCCAAGCAGGCCTCCATCCTCTGCATCAAGGTACACATGGACTCAACTTCTCACTCACTCACAGCGAGTGAGTAGATCGGCTATTGCCTCTGACGCAAAATTTGAGTAGTAGATTGACTATTCTTTGTTATTATTTTAATGTTGGAGCATTTGAAGTGGTCAAACTCACATTATGTTCAGAAGCGTCTACCATAAAACTTAATAGTCGCGGATATTTCATATAAAAGCAAAGGCTAGCCTCAGTCTGTGATTTCTTCACCTGGTTGGCAGAACAATATGTAGAACAGCAATATTACTAAAACATCATAATGTTACATCTTGTGTCAATTGTTTAGGAAACAACACTTTCACAAATCGCACATTAGGACTTTGGTCATACAAACATTTTCAAATGTGAGATTAGATTTTGCTTTCATCCATGGGTAGTACGACGTACTCACTGCTGGAGAATGTAGGCCTGTCACATTTATTTCATAATCGCCTGATCACAATTTGCATAATTGTCATAATTGTTGCTCAAAACGCATTGCGATGTGAGGTTGTCTCACAATTAAATATTTTAAATGTATGCCGATATCTAAAGTAAAAGTATGCTATTAATTCAAACAAAGAAATCATACACATTCTGTTTCTGAACTTTATCAAGTTTATTCTGTACGCTACACTTCAAATTTCAGGGTGAATTTTCAAATGTAGAAATTAAATTTCAGCCGATAAGAATCTCCCCTGACGTGAATTGATTTGAATTAGATATGTCTAAGGATGAGTTGCATCTATTCTAAGGGCTCACAGACTTATTTTATTTTCAAAGGAAACTTTTTGTCATTGGTTTAGAATATTAATGTAACGAGTACTTATAAGGGGGCATGAGGAAATGTATTTGCAGTTAAAAGTAACCTTTAGAATGGTAATGAAATATATGATACATTTATAGCCTACTCAGATATAGTAGAGATAATCAAAAGAAGCACTAAGTACTAACTGTTCTTTACTAAGTAAAGAACAGTTTACTTTGGTAATTACCATCTCTGTTGAAGCTTTTAATTTACTGTTCTGTGTGGGATTGTATTTCCCTTCAGTTACTTACTTTACCTTGTAATATGAATTATGTAAAGTAACATAGCTTGTGTCAAACATTAGTTTTGAATCTGTTGCCCACTATCATTGTTTTTAGTGCAATTTAGGTATACTATAAATTGATTCACTCTGTTCCTCCTCTCTTCCAGCAATGTGATCCAGAGAAGTTGATCACAGAAAGTAAATTCCTACAGTTGGAGTCACTACAGGAGCTGATGAAGGTAAGTAGTGAAGGAAGATCATCATATTACTGTCCGGTTGTGGATTTAATTCAGTACATACAGGTTAGTTAATACAGGGGTTCAATACAAGTTTTTGGGGGGTCCCCAAATGATTAAAAAAAAAAAAATTGCAACTGAATGGCTGGAAAATGGTAATTTAGAGTTTACATACACATGTTCATTTATGATATATTTTCTCCATTATTAAGGTTATTTTTGCTGTCAGTTTGTATTGGTGGTGGGGAGGTTGGGCGGGTCAGGGGTTGCGAGACATGGCCAAAGCATTTCCGGGGGTCCCCAGCCAAAAACGTTGAGAACCCCTGAGTTAGTAGAGCATGGCTCTGCTAAGCCATTTCCTGTCCAAGAGAAGTTGCCTTACCTGGTCCTGCCATCGGGATTTTCTACAGTAATATTATCTTATTATTATTGTATTGAACTTTGGTAGAGCCTTGGGTTGTATACTAGGTCAATATATATGTCAATATATATAAATATAATTAATTTAATTTTTTTTGCCTGCTGGCAGCATTGCCATCACTCACATTACCCCGATATTGGTGACTTATACATACCGGTATTTGATAAAAGTCAGGTGAATAATGATATTTGCTATTTTGCATTCTTAGGCTCTGATCTCAGTCACCCCTGACGAGGAGACCTATGATGAAGAGGATGCTGCCTTCTGTCTGGAGATGCTGCTTCGCATCGTTCTGGAGAACAGGTAGGAAGGAACACATTTATAAATTTACTTCGGGCACTGAATTCAGAGAAGTGAACTGTTGTACAAATACGGTGTGTGTGTGTGTGTGTGTATAGGGACCGTGTGTCGTGTGTGTGGCAAACTGTGCGGGATCACCTGTGCCACCTGTGTGTCCACGCCAATGAGAGCTGTTTCCTGGTGGAGAGGGCCGTGGTGGGACTGCTCAGACTGGCCATTCGCCTGCTACGACGAGAGGACATCAGCTCTCAGGTACACGACACATGTTCCAAACTATTTGTCTGCTTCTTTTGTTCTAAGCAAAGGTGCAATGCATGCTAGCGCTCTATCATGCAATTTCCAAATGGAGCCCACAAACTCCTTTGGAATAAACGGTTAATTGAAAAATAGGTTCCGGAAGGAACAAAACAAATTTTAATTTGACAGCTGAATACCTTTTTAGAAACACTTATCCAGGGAAAGTGAGACTGTGAGCACAATGCAAAAGACGCCCGTGGTTGGCCTCCTTCTCTGACCACCCATTTTAGATAATTGCCATTAAATAGTTATCAGAAGAAGAATTCTGTCGCTATGAGTAGAAAGAGACCTGATGGAATAACCTAGCTAATTAAACACTAGCTCACAGGAAACAAATCAGTTGGCTCTGATGTTGCATCATATTTCTCTCCTGGTAAGTAGGCTAGTCATAATTGTCAATTAAGTAAGGAGGTCATTGAGACAAGGTCTCGTGTCTCATTTTATGTGATGGAAACGAAAAGAGTGACTGTCATGTAACCTTTATTGTCTGTCTGTTATTACAACAGACTAGCAGCAACCTAGTACTGACTACTGTCCTAATGAGCACAGAACCAGTGGTCAAATCCATGTTTAAAATGAACAATTAACTTTTCTGTGGTATTACGACCTTGTATGCTAATCTGGGTTCTTTTAAACCGTTTATTTTTTTTAAATCTTTTAGATAAGTTTAGTATTGTTATTCATGCGCTGTTTTTATTTACGTGTATTATGGAGCATCCCCTCAACCTAGGTTTTTCACAATGCATAACTTGTACTACATCTGTGTGACAATAAACATCTTGAATCTTGAATGTCTTGGTGAAATCTAGTTAAATTGAATGTAAAGTTATACTACTGCTAACACAGTGTTGCGTCTCTCTCGTCCACGTGTACTGAAGGTGCTCCTCTCACTGCGTCTCCTGCTGATGATGAAGCCCCATGTCCTGTCGCGGGTGAGTCGGGAGGTGGCCTACGGCCTTCACGAGCTGCTGAAGACCAACGCTGCCAACATCCACTGTACAGACGACTGGTACACCCTGTTCTCCCTACTGGAGTGCATCGGAGCCGGGGTGAAACCTCCAGCCTCCTTCCAGCTCGCCTCCTCAAGTACAGACAATGACACAGGTCAGAGCTCGCTGCACACAGTAAAGTAAATACTCAGGGACAGGGTTATATTTGAGGTTATTTTAACTGGGAAGAGGGTACCAATGGATTTGTATAGTCTTCGAGTGAAATTTAGAGATTTTTGTGGCTTTCGCCTTTATTTTATCGGTTTTTTTTTATAGAGGGATAGGTATACAGTAGGCTGACAGGAAATGGGGAGAGAGTTGGGGGGAGGGGGTGACACGCAGTAAAGACCGTCGGGATCGGGAGTCGAAACCCGCGACACACTGCCAGACTGGAATACCAGCCAAGGTGCCCAGACGGCTACGCCAGCCACCCGGGCATGAAATTTACTCTTAAGGATTTCCATACAGTGTAATTACTGTAGGCTGTCCTATACTGTATATTGACCGAAATAGATGATATGAAATAATGGTTGTAGATTACGTTTTTTCCAACGACTCTTCCTCTTTTCAGGTGCTCTGTCAGGTAGTGAGTTGTCATCCCACCATGGCAGTGAAGTGAGTCTCGATCGAGGCTATACGTCTGATCCTGAAGTCTACACTGAGCACAGCAAGAACAGGATCCCTCGCTCTACTACTGACGTGGATGTAGCAAGCAGTGGATGGCTCGTGGTCCGTGTACACACACACACACACACACACACACACACACACACACACACACTATTTTATCTCTTTTTGTTATTAATCTAAACAAGTGTAAAGGGTTCAAAGATCCGATCTTAAGCTTCCCAATTTGTTCACACGATAAAATATATTTGGATGTGTGATATTTATCTAGATTCTTTTTTACCGATCGAAACAACCTGTGGGTTGGACTGCTGTGGCAAGAAAATGTCCACAAGTTTAACCGGCTCTGTTGTTTACAATCTGATACTGCCTGAGATCACTTGAGATGAGACCCCATGAGGCCCTGCGTTGCTCTGGCAGGCAGGATAATCTTAATAAAGTACTGTGGTGTACTATGTGATGCGCCATTATTTTTACATCTTGAAGTGTGTGCATGTTTAAGATTCTAGAGAAGAGTCTTATAGGATTATCCTGTAGTACGTGATGCAACCTGATTTCCAAATCGTTTAAGATTTTCAAACTCCTTTAGTGAGAGCTGGGCTTTTGTCCAGACACTTGGGCAATGTGACAACCCTAGATGATTCATGCAGTGCTACTATAACCCCTGAGCTTAGGGAAATAGTTAGCATAAGGGACAAACTTAAATTTGAAACTTTAAGTCATACTATATCATTTAACTTTGGGCTGCATGCACAAACAACCTCCAAGGCATAATTTACATACAGTATATACATTACTGTAATTACATTTTGAGCCATTAGTGCGCAATGCACCAACGAACTGGCCAGATGTATGGAGAACTGGGATGACTGGAAGCCAAGATGGAGGGCTCGTCTGAGGACGACCTAGAGATCAGTGCTTCACAAATATTTATTTTGATTTCACTTCTCTCAGGTTTGTAAAGATGACCTGGATCTCAGTAAGGGCCAAGCCGCTGGCACCAAGGCTCCCCTGAACAACCCACTGGTCAACCAGTACAGCCTGACACTGGGACAGGACCTCGGCCAGCATGACACAAAATCTCTCTTGAAGTGTGTGGAGACGCTGTCCTTTATTGTCCGTGACGCTGCCCACGTCACCCCCGATAACTTTGAGCTTTGTGTCAAGGCTATCCGTGTGTTTGTAGAAGGCAGCCTAAATGGAGGTGAGACCGCCTTCATAGTCACCTTCAAATGACACTTTGAGATATACCTTAACCCATTAAGACCTGAGGCTGATTCAATAGTATTTCAGTAGTTAAACTCAAATGTTTGTCTAAATTCTAAATTATTCAACATCTTTCAAATACTCAAACATAGATGTACAAGCTGGCAGCATGGCATAAAGTGACACACTGTGAGCTTGCCATTTTGAAATAGCAAAAATCTAAAATGTTTTAATGGGTTAATGTATGAATTGAAAGTGAGTTGAGATGATGAGTGGGTGAAATTATTCATGTCATGTTCCACCTCAATTGCGTCCTTACAAAGACTGCAAACATACCATGATTTACTAATGAGTTGGTCTTTTTTATTGCATATACGTGTACTGTAGTGTAAACTGTATGCTGTCATCATTTTGATCACAACCCCCCCCCCTGCAGTTATCGGTATGGCGGCTCAGATATCCAGTACTTTATGTTGTTTTAAAAAAATGTGAACGCTGCCTGATTGAATTGTCAGAGAAAAACAAGAGCTACCACTTAAATCCATATTTAACATGGCAGATTGGAGTATATCACATGGCATTTAACAATACATAGTTCATATTCAATAAATAGTGTATGTCAAATACTCTTTGATATTTTAACGCTAGGCAAAGCTTAGTGCTTGGAAAAGGAGATATAATATACCTTAATGCTGACTAACGTAGCTCAAGGGCTAACAATCTCAACATTCAGGGCTTCATCAAGTCCTATAATACCAACCTGCCACCCCTCTCTCCTTTCCTCTCCTTTTCTGTCTCGTCTGTCGGTCGTCTTCCGTGGCGACCTCTGCCTAGTCTACTCTCTCCCCCTTCCTCTTCACCATCTGTCCCTGCCCCCCTTCTCCAACCCTACTTTCCATTCATCCCTTCTTTTTCTGTGTCTTGATCTGGGGTAATGCTGGGATTAAAGCTTGGAGATGGCAGCGGTGCACTTTGGCGTTTGACAACACTGCTGGCCTTTTCATTCTCCTCTTGTGCTCCAGGCCCTTGGATACCGCTGTCAACACGGCTTTACACACGTGAACACATGAACAAAAACGATGGGTTGATCAAAGCGCCAGGCTGAGGCATGGCACTAATCTACATGGGATACTAATAGAAAGCACAAAACCTGTCGTTACTGTTTTGAATTTTTTTGTCTGTGTAAACAAGCCTTTTGTGCAGGGTAGTTTTTTTAAAAGGTAGATGGAAATTCTTGGGAATGTGAATTGAGGTCTCTTTTTAAAACATCTGGGCATCTTACTGTAGGTATAATTACTGTGACAAAATATGTTGGCACAACACCACTTAAATGGGTGTTGGCCTGGGTTGCAACCCAGTAATGCAAAATCAGTTAGAAGTGCTTGTAGCAAAGCACGGGTGTGTCCTCTGCGTGCTACTGCTATCGCCCTTCAAATGGTGTCATAAAAAATGTCTATCACTTGTCCAAACGTCATTTCCTTTAGCTTGTTGCACCAAATCCTCCACCACCAAGGGGATTAGTTTTTACAAGATTTTGTTATACAATTCTTCAGCATTAAGAAAAAGAAAACTATAATAATATAATAAGATCAGATGATGTTTTTAAGTATCTCTTGTCACAACCTTACTCAGGCTTCCGTAACCACGACAAGAAGAAGAGTCACAGCTCTTCCAAGTCGCGTCTGAGGAAAAAGGCAGGCGGGCGGGAGAAGGAAGGTGCTGGAGGCACGCGGCGGGGTGGCGGCCGCGTCTCCAACCAGCGTCTTTCGCGCTCCCACAGTGACGACGAGGAGGACGAGGGCGTGCCAGCCAGCTACCACACGGTGTCATTACAGGTTAGTCAGGACGTAAGTACAGCAACCCTCTTTACCCTTCTACCTTTTCATCCTCAAGCCCCACTGCTCTCCCAAAAACATCTCCCTGCTCCGTTTCACTTGGCCTCTGAAAGTGAAGCATTTACAGTAGATGCCATGTGATGTTTAAATTCACGATTTGAACTAAAACAAATGTAATTCCCATGCTGTCTGATCTGTGGTATGGGGAAACGGGTTTGCAATGGAACAAAGGTGATCTTGGCACTAAGATGTTTGTTTTGGAAACCAATGCCTGAGCTTCCAAAGGGGCATTTAGGAAGAGTGCAACAATGAGAGACTAACTGAACCTAATATAGAAATGCCGGATAATCAGTTATCGCAAACCTGTCCTTATTCTTCCGCAAAGAGAATGAGAGCGCAACATTCAGTCACATTCTAATTGAATGAATAGATTAGCATTACTGACAACAAGGAAGTACTTTGGTGAACAAATTGGTAGTCCTGGGATTTCACGACAGTGTGAAGAGGGAAGGCTGGTGTTGCTGCATTTTCCACCAAAAGAACTTTGGTTCAGTTCTACATTCTTGGAACCTTCCGCGCTTTCACAGAACCGGTGGCCATTTTTTGGTTCCAGTTCCGAAACAACTTTTAGGTTTCTGAACAAATTCATTTTCAGTGGAAACACTGAACTGGTTTAATATTAAGCGGGAAAAAATAACTGAACTGGTTCAACTCCGGTGGAGAAGGGGCCTCTGTGAAAAAATAACTGAACTGGTTCAACACCGGTGGAGAAGGGGCCTCTGTGAAAAAAATACTGAACTGTTTCAACACCGGTGGAGAAGGAACTGTTTCAACACCGGTGGAGAAGGAGCCTCTGTGAAAATTCCACGGTGTTTTTGCTTCCGTGCATCTGAATAAACGTTTGTGTCTCCTCACTCAGCTGTGAATTCACACTGCGCGACCGCAGTCACACAGTCACACTACTATAGCTTAGGGCTGATAACAGTTATCAGCTCTAGGACTGATCATCTCTCACCTAGGGCAAATACAGTCTGGATACGTGATTAGGTTGACATGCAGTCAGTAGTAAGTATTGCAGCGACATAGTGTACCTGTATATGATCAAAGTGTTGCACTCGTCCTAACGGCCCCCCTATTTTCCTGTACACCTGGTGTGTGGTGATTTCAGTGCGAGAGAACGTTGGCAGAGTAGGACAACGGTTAGGGCTTGTTTGTGGTGTAAATGAGGTGACATGAACCTGCTATGACTGAACACGCTCGCACACATACCATCTTTTGGCACATCTGTTATGTGTGTTGCCACGGTGAAGAATCAGTGTTGTGCAGAGTCGATGAGAGAATATTTAATTGGCTGACACTGCTGTGACTGAAGCTATCTGACATCCTCTCATCATTCATATGGAATTAATCTGTCATTGAATATTGTGGGTTTTGGTTTATAATGTATGCTTGACTAACAGGGACTCTTAATGGCTCTTCAAGTTCTGTCAAAGGAGGGTTGACGTTGACTACAGTTATTTTGTATATTATTATATTATTTTACTTAAAATACTGAGTAATAACACAGTCCACAAATGCAACCAAATTGACCCATAAGAGTCCATTTTCCTTCCATGTAGTTATGTACTCATTAAATGAACAATAGATTTTACTGGGTGAGTGAAATATTAGCTAAATGTAATTCTGTACATGTAATTGTATGAAGCACCCAGACAGATGGAACATATAACTCATAACGTATCTATTAACTGATGAAAAGCTGTACATCCTTTACTTGTGCTGGTAGAGTTAGACAGCATACTGTACAAGTAATATACCACAGGTCTACTACACATAGACATGCTTAATATGAGTGCTGGTCTCTGATGGTGCAGCTGTTGGACCTGATGCACACGCTGCACACTCGCGCTGCTGGCATCTACAGCTCCTGGGCAGAGGAACAGCGCCACCTTGAGTCCGGAGGAAAGAAGATCGAGGCAGACTCCCAAACCTTGTGGACCAGCTGCTGGTGTCCACTGCTGCAAGGTTAGACTCTACTCATTATTAGCTAAATTTGTGGGTACTTTTTGTATTGTGCCGACGCCGTAGTGAAACTCTCGTAATCCCAGTGAATCTGTTATTGTCTCAGTGATGACCAGGTTTGGGATCAGGATTTTTAACAATTCTGTTTTCTTAAAGATGGAGTGCCATAGTTTTGTACTTTTTGTATGTGTCTATGGAGTTAACACTTAACAGTACTCAAATTATATTCAAATATGTCTTCCCTGTGTACTTTCTTCCTGAAAGCTGAAAGCCTTTGAGTCAAAGTGATGCTGAAAAAAACAGAAACCACAAACCGGAATAAGAGTTTTTATTTGTATATGCCATCCGGTCTAGACCGGATCATACAGGCGATTTAGAAACTCAGACCAGGCTTTCCTCCGAGGTGGAAAGCCTGGTGACGAGAGGTTAGTGGGCGCAGCTTCAGTTCAGGTGGGTGTATTGTATACTTAATGAACTGGTGGGTGTAGCCACATAAAAACATAATTTTAACACTTTCTGTACACTTTTTATTGTGAAATGTTCAAGTTCGCGAACCACCGGTAATGTAACTGCACAGCAGACGTGAAGTCCACATACTGTACCAGTTCTGACAGTGATTGAAAAAAATGGTTTCCGGAAACGGTTCCTCGATGTTGGATCCGGATTCCTGCGGTTCTGGATCCCAACCCCAGTTGTGAGCAGCCATGTTGTTTGTTGCTTGTAGGCATCGCCTGGCTGTGCTGTGATGCCAGACGACAGGTCCGCATGCAGGCTCTCACCTACCTCCAGAGGGCGCTGCTGGTGCACGATCTGCAGACACTAAACGCCACCGAATGGGAATCCTGCTTCAACAAGGTGGCCAATGAGTACCTCTAGGGTCGTCGCGCATTTTACTTAACGAATATTTGTCACACTTGCTTTGTGGAGGTCATTTGTTTCACTCCCAGCCAGGAAGCATTCATTATTGTGTGTGTTTTTGCAATGCTCATTTTATATCCCAAGTTAATTAATATGTGCAGTGCAGTTGATCTTGATACTGTACGTGCTGTTCTGTTAATGTGTGTGTGTGTGTGTGTGTGTGTTCTCAGGTGCTCTTCCCCCTGCTGACTAAGCTTCTAGACAACATTAGCCCAGCAGATGTGGGCGGTATGGAGGAGACCAGGATGAGAGCATGCACCCTCCTGTCAAAGGTCTGGATAAATGCTAGTTTACATTAGAAAAACGCCACAATAAATCTGAAAAAACACAGGATTGGGGTACTAGAGATGGTCCAAAACGGTTGAGAATCATTGGTATATACTTTGTGGTCGTTATTATCCAGGTGTTCCTGCAGCACCTGTCACCCTTGTTGTCTCTGCCCACCTTTGCTGCCCTGTGGCTCACCATCCTGGACTTCATGGACAAGTACATGCATGCTGGTTCCAGTGACCTGCTGGTGAGGACAAAGTGTGACACAATGACACATTCAATTAGATTTACGTTTTAGTCTGACATTGGTGCAACTAAAACAATGTTCCCCTTTTCATTTGTATTACTGTGTGCAGTCAGAGGCCATTCCAGAGTCACTAAAGAACATGTTGCTGGTGATGGACACCGCTGGGATCTTCCACAGCGCAGACTCCAGGACGGGCTACTCTGACCTGTGGGAGATCACCTGGGAGCGCATTGTTTGTTTCCTGCCTAACCTCAGAGAGGAGCTCTTCAAACAGACTACTAAAGGTACTTTACATGGATGGACAATAATGAATAGACATTATGTAGAGTTTAATTGATCGAATGATCGTTTGCATCTGTGATATGGAAAATTAAACATGGAAATATTACAAATTATACTGTATATGACAGTTTCCAAGAGGCGGTACCATTTAAAGGACTCTTATCATGCATATGTGCATTTCAGCTACTTCTAGTGTTTGTTTAACATACAGTAGTTTATAGAAAACTACATTTACAATGCAATCCATATTGACAGTGAAAATAATGCTGTTTCTGCCTTTCTCTGTTTACCTACAACACACTGTGCAGGCAAGCATCAGCCAGTATGGTCTATGGCTGCTATTATGTCAACTTGATTGAAATTTTTGATTGAAGTACAGACACTAGCTATTTTTGCCATAAATCATTGCTGGACATAAAAAGCTCTCTTTTTCTATATTTTGGTAATATGCAGTACAGCAAAGAGTAAAATACATGCATGGGACATATACCAAATGATGGTTGTGACCTCATTTTAGACCCATGTGCCTTCCCATGTGGAACTTGCAGGAAAATGCCTTCGTTGACCTGTCTTCTGTTCTGTTTTTTCAGAGCCAGAGCCTGCCCAGCCAGCAGTCACCAGTGGCCAGCCTCCCTCCCCTCCAGTCTCTCCACCCCCAGCGACCTCCCCAGTGCCTGTTCCCCCTGCAGAGCCAAAGACCCCTAGCAGACCAGCGTCGCCTCAAGAGCCTCCACCGCCACCTAGTGCCAATGGTAACTAAACCGCTCATGTCAGGATTGCATATTATGTACAGTATAATGGAATGTTTTCTTAAGACAGCATTACGCAAAAATACATTTAGATTTAAAACTATCTGTGAGTGAGATGAAATGTCCAGAGTGAATGACGTGGTTAACAGTGGAATCCGGTTGTCATGTCCGATTCAAGAAATGTATTGGAATGCTTTCTGCCTTCTGTATTGTAGGAACAGACCGATCGTCCCCAGTACCCCCCTCCACTCCACCCATGCAGGTCCCAGTAAAGATGTCTTCGACACAGGTGCCCTCCCCCACGACTCAGTCGCCCCTCATTCTGCAGCCCCTCGCCTCACACCTCAACGTGGGCGGTGTACCTCCCATGTCCCTGCCAATCATCCTCAACCCAGCGCTTATAGAAGCCAGCTCTCCTGTGCCACTGCTACCTGGCCCCAGACCTACCAGCCCCTCGGATGAGGTCAAATAATGTAGCTTATCACCTACTGGGCCATGACATTAGAGACACTGCCCCTACACACACACACACACAAACACACACACACACACACACACACACACACACACACACACACACACACACACAAACACTTCTTCCAACAACAGTCTGTGTTCCCCCGATATTATATCTGGTACCATAGATGTGCATGGTCATGGACATGTGTGGTCCATTGTCTAAGATCTAGAACAGTGGTTCTCAAAGGTTTTTTTTTTCGTTTCATTTGCACACTCTCAGAGTTGCAGACCTGTAAGGGTCTATAATTATGGAACCCCCTCAAGGAACCATGAGGGTCCCTGGACCCCGCTTTGGAAATTGAACTACTAGACAGAAGAGATTAAGAGAACTAGCTTTGCTCTCACTCATCTAACTACATCACTATAGCAACTCCTAGGCTTGTTAGTCACCTACGTGTATTTATCGGAATAAAATGTGCATTCGTTCTGATATTAGATAGGTGTGGGTTCAATGAAGGGCAGCGCCATTTGCGTTAGCATTATCTTTGCATTATCTTCTCTAGAAGACTCTTTAAGCCTGAAGCAACCGTAAAGCCTGATTTATACTTAGTTGGGTGCCTGTGTCGAATGCTACAAGCTCACAGTGCACTTTTTTCAGTCAAAAACAAGATTATGTCATCAAAGCATAACTCTGGCTTTACAATTTGTTGCTACTTGAGAATGCAAAGTTGACCTCATTTCCATGCTAGTATGCCTGTACTTCATATTAATAGAGATTTCTTTTGGCAGGGACGTTAAGAATCTAAGTGGATAACTTATTTGTTTTTAGGTACTGCATGCTGTTGACAGAATAGGATGTACAGAGCTTTTACTCTTGTCACATGTCATGTTATCAGGGGCAGGGCACCATCATATCTTTGACAGAAACAACATTGTTCTTGGTTATTATGCCACTGAGGGATCAGCATCGGATACTTTAATGTACAGTTAGGACAAAAGCATATTTTATATATATATATACTGTATATATATATATATATATATATATATATATATATATATATATATATATATATATATACAGTATATATATTATTAACCAATTGGTTGATTTCAGAGATGCAGAATTCTGCTGTTATGGCCAAAGCAAGGGGAAACTGGCCCAGAGTTTAATTTTACCCATTCGTAGTTTATTTTAAATCGGTGACGTTAAATAACCAACATTGTTTTCCCAAGAGAACAAAACAGGGCACTTTATGATGTCTTCACTCACAGAATTAAAGGAGATGTGCACCTTTAACCTTGTATCATTGGATGTGAAATGACATCCCTGACCGCAACTACAACATTCCAAAATGTGGCGATTTGGGTCTGTGACACGGTTGGTTCACTGTATGGATGAATGTGATGTATGTGCATCGACTTCTATAGATCCCAATAGTGACTTTTTATGGTATGTTTAAATGAGTTAAATTGTGTTCCACGTTTATCATAGTGTTTCTTTTTCTTTCTTTTTTTGTTACGTTCTGTGTAGCTTGTGCATACGTCATTGATGCCTAGGGCCTGAGGATGTTTCATCTAACTGGAGACATGTTTTTAACTGGATGCATTCATATCATAACTTCTGTCAAAGTTGGTGGTCGTATTCCTGCATGTGATGTACCTTGTGTACAGTGAGAAGTACCGTAATTTATTGATAGCAGAGCCAGGGATAAAGGCTGAGGTTCTGACTTTTCATTGGAAGTCCCATGCTAGATATCTCACCATGGTAATGGTTTGGATTTGGTGGAAACACGCCGCCTCAGGCTTCTAGTTGAAAGCATTTCACAACCAGAAAATTGGCGCAGTGGCTATTGTTCATATTTTATCTTATTTATTCAGCTAGGGAAGGTAAGTAATGTGGAGTATTCCAGACAGGAGTACCTGCATTTGGGACAGAACACTACTATTCTTCAGGCTGTCAACGTGGCATTGTGCCACCACACCAATAACGTAGAGATGCCCCTATTTTGTAAGCCGTATGTTCATACTGCGTTAGTATCAGGAGGTGATTCTTGCTTGAACGGGAAATTACATGAATATAATGTATATATAAATGAAAGGTAATGTACTTTTTACAGTGTAATAAATATAATGTAAAGAAACTTTTTGTTTTTTGTTGGCTTGTTTTTCCTCATATAGGTCCTTTTTAAATGATATTAAAGAGCATGTTTTTCTCCTGTCAAGAATTCAGGTAAGTTGTTCTAGACGTATGGATGCACACTAGGAGAGGTTATTGATGGGAAGTAGAATCCACACACCAAGCCAAATAAATGCATAAACTATATTAGACTCACAAGTCAGTCTCTAAACACCTAGCATAATAGTATCCAGAAAGCTTTTCTTCCCCCCTTTTTATGGCTGTTGGCACAACCACTGTACTTGGCATGTTGGTTAAAAGCACTGTGTGATCTGGTGTTGGTGTGTTGCTGTAGCTCCCTGGTTTCTTGTTGGATTAATCTGGAACCAACATGCCAGTTGCCACTAGCATGGACCAACAATGGTCTGTGGAGGTGGAGGACCTTAGAGCAGTGATACTCAACCTCAGGCCCGCGGGCCACATCAGGCCCGCGGGACCATTATGACTGGCCCACCAATGAAAATAAAAAAAAAATAAGAAAAAAGAATCTGGAAAATGAAATAAAAATAAATAAATCTGAATGAAGTTATCTTTAATTACATTATTATAAGTAATACTATTAGAGTTGTACTATTACTCGAACGAAAATAAAAGCTTGGGGGGGGGGATGCAATGCAAATTAAAGACTTATACCAGTGATACTCAACCTCAGGCCCGCAGGCCACATCAGGCCCGCGGGACCATTATGACTGGCCCACCAATGAAAATCAAAAAAAAGAAGAAAAAAAAATCTGGAAAATGGAATAAAAATAAATAAATCTGAATGAAGTTATCTTTAATTACATTATTATAAGTAATACTATTAGAGTTGTACTATTACTCGAACGAAAATAAAAGCTTGGGGGGGGGGGGGGGAGATGCAATGCAAATGAAAGACATACTGTGTATCCCTATTCCCTGACATAATTTTATAGCTAAACGGACAGAATTCTATTTTATTTGAATGATGAAACCCAGCTGCCATTAATAGTTGGAAATGGAAATTGCGGAAATTGTAATTGCGGAAATTGCGGAAATGGAAATTGCGGAAATGCGGAAATGGTAATTGCGGAAATGGTGGAAATGGAAATTGCGGAAATGGAAATTGCGGAAATTGCGGAAATTGCTCTTCACTTATAGCTATCTATTTTCAGGTAGATTGTTTTATTTTACTCAGTCAGCCATATCACTACTCATTTTTTTTCATGAAAAAGGTAATTGTGTTTATTGTATTTTATTTTACTACATAACAATTTATTTTCTGTTAACCAACTTGCTGGCTGGCAGGCAGGCAGACAGCTACTCATAGACAGGCAGACAGACAGACAGCTACTCATGGAGAATTGGACAGGCAGGCAGTCAGACAGCTACTCATAGACAGGCAGACAGACAGCTACTCATGGAGAATTGGACAGGCAGGCAGACAGCTACTCATGGACAATTGGACAGGCAGGAAGGCAGACAGGTACTCATAGACAGACAGACAGCTACTCATGGACAATTGGACAGGCAGGAAGGCAGACAGCTACTCATAGACAGACAGACAGCTACTCATAGACAATTGGGCAGGCAGGCAGACAGCTACTCATAGACAGACAGACAGCTACTCATGGACAATTGGACAGGCAGGAAGGCAGACAGCTACTCATAGACAGGCAGACAGACAGCTACTCATGGACAATTAGGCAGGCAGGCAGACAGCTACTCAGACAGGCAGACAGACAGCTACTCATGGACAATTGGACAGGCAGGCAGGCAGGCAGAGAGCTACTCATAGACAGGCAGGCAGACAGCTACTCATTGACAGACAGACAAATAACTACTCATGGACAGACAGGCAGGCAGGCAGGCAGGCAGGCAGGCAGGCAGGCAGGCAGGCAAAGAGCTACTCATGTTATGTTATTATAACAGCTACTCATGTTATGTGCAATAATTTGTGCAGTTATGGAAACAGCTCTTTGTGTTTATGCAAGAAAATGTAACACATTTATTTATTTACATATTGTGTGCATGCACATTGTACTTTGATACATTTTGCGAAAATAAAGCAATTGAAAGAGAGAAGTTATCAAGTATCATTAATGTCGTAATTTTATCTACTGGCCCCTGGCCCCTTGCCATTTTTGTAATGTGGCCCACAGGTAAATCTATTTGAGTATCCCTGCCTTAGAGATACCGGTAAGTTCAGCTCAACAGACTGAGGCATTTACGTTCATGACAATCCACATTGATAGCCATTGTCGGTGCATCTCAATTACTCATGCCACTAAATAGGTACGCTGCTTTTCAAACAACAGGCCATTGACGGACGAGACCGTTGTAGCCTTGCTTGACAGAAGGGGGTTTTGCTGGATAGCGAAGCATCTTGGTGTGACCACCCCTTACCTCTCCACTAGAGTAAAATATTTCTGTAAAACTTTAAGCCATGTCTGAAACAGACAGTATTGGTAAATATAAGATGGATTTCTGGTGTAAAACATCTGTATTTTTATTTCAAAGCAGAATGAGAAACACATTTTCTTTTCTTAGTAAACTAATTATATCAGAAACTACAGAGGAACTGACTAGGGGGGAAAAGTCAAACTTTGTACATGGAATGTAAAAACAACATCCGTTAAACAAGGAATCATAATGGCAAACTGTAGGGTTTAAGTTATTTCTAGTCTAGAAAGAATGCAATCTCTTAAAAGGACAGCGTAACATAAATGTGTACAATACAGTATCACTCACAAACATTTTTTTTTCTTCTTATAATGCCTAATTAGGCAGATTCCACATCAAAACCCCTACTTTCATCAGCTATGAACACCAGCTGCAGAAAAACAAACAAACCAACCATCAGAAAATATAACTCGACTCCAACAGTTAGAAAAAATACCACCCAAGACAAGCAATTACATTGCTGTGGAAAAACCAAGTATACCCTGTGAGAAAGTTCACAATTGTTTTAGTTTCATTTGGGCACATGGGATATAATTGAACATTAGTTATATTAGGGAAAGCTTTTAACCTCTTACGTTTAAATTAAAGAATTTAACTGGTGTCAATCAGTTTCATTTAAACTGAAGGGACAAATGTACAGTACATCATGTATGTTATTTCCCACTATGTGAACTGAGCTCCTCTACAACTGCCTCCTTCATTTTTTTCCTTTTCAGCTTCTGACATATAGAACACCCTACAAAAACTATTAAAAGAGGAAGGCTCATCAGACATTTAAAGAGGCAAAACGTACCTTTTCAGCATAGTGTTTTAGCAATCAATATTACTCTGCTTGACTTCCAAGCTACTCAAAAAAATTAAAAATAAACATTGACATATTGTTTAGGTTTTTTCTTCTTTGTATAACTGATTATACATTTTAGCCAGTTCTGATTGTGGGTGTATTTAAATTGCTGTTTTTCAATGCATAAGGGATTGAAAGGTGTTACTTTTGTCATGGTTATTTTGTGAACTTTGTTGCCTTCATCAGTATAATTGAAACCCACTTTTAATTTCCAATGCCTAAATATGTCAACAAAGATGAACTTTCTTGTGTGTGTGTGTGTGTGTGTGTGTGTGTGTGTGTGTGTGTGTGTGTGTGTGTGTAAGGGGGTGTACTTCCTTTTTTACAGCATCACAGTTGTCGCTTGTTCTCACTTGGCATCCAGTTTGGCCATTTCCTGAAGGTATATTCCAATGCTCTCACTGTCAAACAGAACAAAGTAAATGTTTTTCAGCGAGGAGGTGGTTGTTGACACAAAATGGTTGGAGATGGCCTTGAGGATCAGCTGGGCTGCTGTTTGCTTTGGGAAGCCATTCCTATGTGGGTATGAAAGATGTGGTTTAGAAACATGCAATAAGTCTGTCACAAATAATGGAAAAGGAGCTGTCACGGGGCAACCCGTGCCCTATATACAAAGACACTTGAAACTGCTTTCTATAACATGCAAGGACTAATGTTTTAAACTTGTGTATGGAAAACTGTGTGTTCACTGATTGTTTGCTAATTGTCTCTCCTGCACTGCTGGTGGCATTGCCCTTGATTTAGGAAGGGGCCAAGTGCTATGCAGGGGAGGGGGTACTTCTTATGCTTTGAGTATTTGTCATTGAGTGTTCATGCTTATTTATATTTGTTTAATGGTAACGCATCTTTAGTATGTTTAGGTTACTTTTATACAAGGGATTATTTATGACAGTATTTATTTATAAGTATTTATTGAGAAGAAAGGTTGATAATTGCTCTGTGTCCTGTGGTATGATCCACCCCTATTTAAGGGAGGCTGCAGGGACAAGTGAGTTAGTTAGATGTGGGCAATGACACAGGTAACATCCCTGTGGGAGAGCTACAGGGCCTTGTGGGATCAAGGTACAGCCTAAAGAGAGCTCTTATCCATTTGGGTTTTGTTCAGTAGTGTTTGCTCAAGTGTTTATTTAATTTTGTCATTTTTCAGTATTATTGTTATTGTCCTGTTGAATCTGTACTGGACTTTGGCGGAGGAGTTTTGGGGGCGAAATAAATACCCTGAAACGGCATTTCTGACTGTTCTTGGAGCCTTGGCCGTTCGGGCAACTTCACATGTGGTGGCAGCGGAAAAGTGAACAGTCAGGATGCCTCCCAAGAACCACCATCAGCAGCAAGCCACAGCCTCAAAGGAAGAGGGTGCCACAGGGGGAATCATCGAGGAAGACTTCCAGCCCAAGGTGGACACAACCATTTCCCAAGAGGCGGTGTTTATCAGCAGTGCCAGGCAGTGTGAGACCTTCATGTGGATCATGAGGGGTCAGATCGAGGAGAAGCAGGAGCACCAGCTCAACATGGTCAACCCCCAGCTCAACAGAGTCAACCCTCAAATTACCCAGCTCCAGTGGACACTGAGGCAACCAGGGTTCAGCCGATTGCACCTGCAGAACAGCAGGACCGGCCGGTGGCAGCGACAGGGCCTTGTGTGATCAAGGTGCAGCCTGAAGAGAGCTCTCATCCTGTTTGGGTTTTGTTAAGGAGTGTTGCCCAAGTATTTATTTATCTTTTTGTCCTTTCTTTATTTTGTTGCCTGTAATATAGTTTGCTATTGAGAATTATTGCACTGAACAATTGTATGGACTTTTGGTGGAGGAGTTTGGGGAAAATAAAAGCCCTTAACTACCATTCCTGACTGTTCTTGGAGCCTTGGCCGTTCGGGCAACTTCACAGGAGCGTTTCCAAATGTTTTCATTGGTGCAATAGTCCGGCAGCCAACAGGCTTCTTTTGTTTAAAGTGGGACATTTCACATATAGTTATTTTTTATTGGCCTAAAATATTGTCTGGCTGTCGGTATTGAGCAATGTTTTTATAGGGGGATATATGTGACCATACCATTAACATCCTATATAAGGCAAGATTTTCAAATTTTCATTATGCATGTGACATGTCAAACTAGGGGTTTATCATGATTCTGAATGTATTCCAACCATTCGTTTTGCACACAAAACACCCCTTGGGCTAAAGAACGGCCATAACCAACTTGCCCAAATGTGCCAGAAATGTGCACATTTGTGATGACTGCTATGGCCGTTTTTAGCCCAAGGAGTGTTTCTTGTGCAAAACTAATGCTTGGAATGGATTCAGAATCATAAAACCCTCTAGTTTGAAAGCATAATGAAGTTTTGACATTTTTGCCTTCTAATAGCAATAACAAATTGCTCAATACCGACAGCCAGTCAGCAAGTGGATTAAAGTGAATCCTATTACATTACATGATAAGTTACACTATACACACTGACTGCCGTCAGATCTACAAGGTTATAATATAGATTATAGATCGGCTATTATTGCTATCGAGTGGGCTCACCGTCCAGCAGGAAGCGAGGGGAACGCTACAGATTTCAGCTTCTTCTCTTCTGCTGCAGAGAGGCAGTTCTTCACTGTCTTTTCCAGCTGGTCCTCACACTTCTCTGAGCCCCACTGGGGAACATTGCAGTGGATAACGAAGCGTGCTGGCATGCCGTTGGCTGAGCTCACTCCCACTGAAGTGTGCCAAGAGATACACATATACAAAGTGATAGAGGTATACTTAAGGTTATGTTTGGCACAACATAACATTACTTGTACAGTTTTACAATTTAGGCCTTTTAGAGACGCTCTTATCCAGAGTAAATGGTATGAAGTCAACAAACATCATGATAAATGGTCAAGTAAGTAGAGTGCAAAGAAAACAATATATTGCTTCAAAGAAACTAGCATGCTAGGTAAACATCAAACATGGCATCACTCTAAACATGCTTTCTAAATACAATGCTTAAAATACAGTATGTAGGGAAATCCTTCCACAGCTTGGGAGCCAGGTTGGAGGGAGAAGAGACTAGGATGCTTGGTGTGTTAGGTAAGAGAAAAATTGACTACATGTATTAGCTGATCTAGTGAGTGGGGATGTGGCACTGTCAGCCTCACACCCCTTACAGGCATCAACAAAAATCTAATTGACTGACATTGTTCTTAACATGCATGTCATAGTAACAGGATATACAAAATAGCAATCATTTCTGGTGTGCAATTAACTATCATTCATCCTAAAACTCAATACTGATTACTGATGTCTCCATACAGTACCTGCCGCTACTTCCAGGGGACCCTGTGCTTTTCGCAGCTCCTTGACTCCATCCAAAAACTCTCTGCCCCCTGCTTTCTCCAGGGCATTTCCTGTGCACAGAAAACAGCAGGTAAACACGTCGGGAACCTGGTAAGTCAACGCATTCTCACTCCCCAAGTCCTCATATTTTTACACTAGGTCATGGTAGCTTTCCTGTCTGCTGACAAGTATGATGCTGACAAGTAAAGATCATAACCAATTCCCAACCCTAGCGGTATGCAAAGAGGATGCTGCTGTGTCAACAGAACCAGAGACTGTGTTGATTGTAATGTTTTATCTTGTTTCGAACTGTTTTGCAATGGTCTTATCGGCAACATAACGTTGTGCTCTTTTGTGTCCACATTCCATCACGTCACGTGACTCAGACTATCCTGAACAACATAAAAATTGTAAAATACACTAAATACCCAATGATGCCATGGGGCTCCTGGGTGTCCGTCCATAGTCCATACAGTATGTCACTGGCTGGCAGTACCTGGCATTATGTATTACATAACTCTGTGAACAGATTGATTTTTCTGATTTATTGATATATAAGTGCGTTTCTCACCCACTCCGTCTTTCAGGTCCATCTCTGCATTTGTAGGGTTAATTATTCCCTCCACCTTAATTGTTCCAATTTTGCTGATTTCACTCTCTGTTAGCGAAAGCTGTGAATTGTCATAGGAAAAGATGAACAAATCTACAATGCCACACACACTTTTTCCATATGAATGTATGGAATTGCTCATTTACAGTCTTATGCCTTGCTTACAAGCGCACACACACACACACACACACACACACACACACACACACACACACACACACACAATTTATTCTACCTTCTGTCCAAGGAATAGGCTTTTTGCTGATAGGATTGTGAATCCTTCTCCTGGTCCATCTTCCACCGTGGAGTTCGGCACAGCTTCTTTGTCATTTTCTGTGCTCTTTAAAACAAAGTGGTGCATTTCAATCCCACATACATGGTGACATAACAAATACACATAATCGGTATCATTGTAACCATACAGCTACCAACCCGTGGCTTGCGGCCTGGTTTGCCCTTTTTCTTGATGGATGGTTTCTTCACGGCCTTTGAGCGTTCCTTTCTCTTCTCAGGGACAGTCACCTGTGTGTCCACCTTCACTCTGCCTCCTCTCTTCTTGGAAAGCAGCTCTGGGTGAATACGCGGCAGAACGCCTCCGTTTGATATGGTCACCCCCCGCAGAAGCTGATGGGAGGAGTGGTCAGAAAATAAGACCAAATCTTATTACTCTAAATGGCCAGTAGCTCTAAATAGGAATGTTCTGTTAAGATGAGACATTGAAGCACAGTTGCCTTATTTTCAAGCAGACCTATGCAATCTCTATGTAAGAAGGGCATAAGATTGAGAAAATAGTATACTGTTTCAACAGAATCGATGAGCACATTTTTTATTAGAATGATTTAGGCCTGTGATCACCATTTATTTATTTAGCTAAACTAGAATTAACATATTGTCATTTCTAAACAAGGCAAGGTTGTTGGATTAAGGGTTGATTTCCTGATTCTGTAACACTACAATGGAATAGAGCTAATTGTGGTAAAGTAAAATGTCCAAACATTAATCTAATCATAACATATTGGTATGGGCCAATGTTGGCCTTAAAATGCAATATTGGTATCTGACCATTATGAAAATATATTGGTTTCAATGTGAAGCTAAAAAAGCCTTTTGTGATGACGAAGGCTGCACATTTTAAAAGGGTCAACAAGTTGGAACAATTTAAAATAAAACATACTACATTCAAGCTGTTTATGATGGGATATGGATCAAACGTTGACATCTGTATCGGCCAGAAATGGCCTGTGTATCCGTACTGAAAACGTCACTGATGATGTGAGGTCCAACTTTATGAGAGTTATTCCCGATTATAAATACTGACACATAACTATTCTACACAATAGAAATAACACTTGATCGCTTCAACTCAGAAGTGTTTTCGTTTAAGAGACAGTTATGATTCTTGCGGGGAGATGTGGCTTAACCACAGCTCATCCAGGATGAGGTTAGCCACAAAGTCGTGGCAGCTCATGCCTGCTGTAATACTATCTGTTACACATATATCGTCTGGTGTCAACCGAAACCTTCATTACCTCCATCAATCTCATAGGATAGGACAAATTAGGACATACACACCTATTTCTCTGGGAGAATTTTACAGCACCAAAAAGTGAAATTGCAAGTGTATAAAATCAACATGCACGACACGTCTAGTTTTGCACGGAAATACAGACATGACATGATACAGAGTACAGACTTACAATACAGTCAAATTCTATAAGTACTGATTACTATTTATTAAAAAAGGGGGGAAATATATATATTAATTCATGGACCACAATTTAATGTAGGCTGCGAAAAATTTTATCTGTTCCAATTCCAAATGTCATGAATGACATCAACAACATTGAGGAAGACCAGTGCTCTGTCCGTGGAGGTAATTAAAACTGTGAAAAGAACATTTACCACCCACTTGTTATCAACCGATAATCACCAATATGCTCCTTATGAGACCATGCAATGGAGCAATATAGACATTTCCTACATACTGCCTAGTAGGTGACTAGGAAACGCGGAAGTGAAACTACTGCCATCGAAGTGAAAACATTAAACTGCGCTATACAACAACTTTGCTTTGTTTACTTACGTGGCCGATTAAAACTGAGGTTAGAGTTAGGGCTAGAGTTGGACAATGGCTTACAACAACATCAATATGTAGGAAATGTCCATACTGGCTCCATTGCATGTTCTTGATAAGAACTGATGAAGGCTATTAAATTGTCATCCAAAACCGCTACATTTACTGTGTGCTGGCTGTTTTCTCAGTTTCATGAATGATGCAACACACAGTTCAGCAGGTCTACTCTGAATAGTTCACACTTGTGAAGTTGTATTTAATAAATGGTCTTTTCACACCCAGTGTACACAATACCCATGTTATATATTGTTACCTGGTTAAGCTCTTCATCGTTGGCCACTGCTAACTTGATGTGCCGGGGAGTTATTCTGCCTTTCTTATTGTCTCGCGCTGCGTTCCCAGCCAGCTCCAAGATCTCAGCTAAAACCAAAATAAATCATACGTTGAAATCAATCACACCAGTCATACTACGTTATTTCCAACTATAATCACATACTGTAGGAATTTGAATAGAAATGTGATAGTGTCACGCGTACACATGTGTACGTGTGTGTGTGTGTTGTCACCAACTCACCTGCCAGGTACTCTATGACAGCTGCCATGTAGACGGGTGCCCCCATGCCGATGCGGTACTTGTGTGTCCCTGTGCGAAGATATCTCATCATCCTCCCCACGGGGAAGATGACACCCGCTCGGGCCGAGCGTGAAAGCTTGGTTACCTTCTTTTTTCCTCCTCGGGCTGACATCCTGCTTTAGCTAATGTATGGACAAAACAAAGACAGGGGAAAGGCACTTAATTACTCCAAAACTAATACTAGTACTGAAATAGTCAAATCTAAATCCTCAGTATTCATTTTAGTCTGCGTGAACAAATGTAGGCCATTTGGTTACATTTGTACTCTCCGAGTTTCTCTGAGGAATTTACTGTTCAATAATAATAGGAGAGACAAGATATGTTTTACTATTTACAGTACATAATTCATTTGACAGGCTAATAATGACAATGTTGGGAGGCATATTGCATATTGCTTTTTTTCCCTTCTAATAACATACATACAGTGTTACGACACCTGTGGACTGGATTTTCAAACTTCAATTTACCTATATTTATTCGGTTTTATGCATCCTTTTTTAAAATCAGACTGTGTGGACTGAAGATGAACTCGATTGCACCATTTCAAGCATTTAGCTGAAACTATTTTTTTCCCCCCAGTCTATAAATGGTGGTGAGAGCAGGTGTGTGTGACATGTCCTGAAATACACCCTGGCTGTTGCAGAGCTAAGATATAACATGCATGCTCGTGATTAAAAAAACGGTTTGTATAGTCGATCAGAATTCAGCCACAATCAAAGTGTTCACTCAAGAGCAACAGGTACTGTATAGCCAGATAATGAAGCGGCATCTGTAACTGAGAAACCATGCGTGATTCTCTGCCAAAAACATTAATTCAAAGCACCATGCTGTTTTCATGCAACCTTCAAATCTGTCAACAAGGCAACTAAAAAAATACCCTTTTGTAAGCAAATGTGGATCTTATCTTGGTTGTCAGTGGTGGATTATCATAAATGATGCATCAGTAATTGATTTATTATATGTCTACGTGTCATGCATTTTAAAATCGTATAATATACCGGGGAGAAATATCCTGTCCAAATAAAAGGATTCCAATTATGTCATGTCGGTCTAATTAGCCCACTATAATGACTTTAAGTCAAGGAATTTTTATTGAAACCATATGTTCCCCAGAAGTAAAGCGCTACAGCTGATAGGTTGTGCGTTCCCTTGGAGTCTATGTAAACAAGATCCAGTCATCCATGTACAACTGACGAGTTGCGGCCTAGAGTAACAGGACCGTTAACGCGCGCGCATTAGTTGCATTGCAGAAAAAACAAATCAAGTTATCGTCAGTGACATAACAGTGAAACATAAGTTACCATAATGGACTATGGATATATCCCACAGTAAGCATGGGGTGCGTCGACCTCGATGCACCCTTGGCACAAGTTACATGATGAAAAATAAGGGAATGCGATCGTGCCACCTACTGTACCTACAGTGCAAGACCACCTCGGTGCACATATTTAACGGTGATTCAGTTTGACAAAAAAAAAAAAAAAAAAAAGCGTTAACAAAAACGCACGGCGTTATAATAGCTCGGACACGGGCAGTCATTATTATTTTAAAGGTGTGTATCCGTAATCCTGCAGCAAATAAACAACGTTTAGTACGTGCATTTTCCGTGCAGTCGAGTCGATAGGCGACACAGTATGCACACCTCTCTAATCATGGGGCCTCGCTTGACTGGCTCGCTTGCCCAGCAGAAATAACCGTCGTTATTATTATTATTAGGCCTACTGTACAACTGTATTACTCGCCGACACACAGACACACTCTTTGTATTTATTTGAACCGCGCTGTGTTCACCTCCCCGTTTAAAAAAACGCAACAACCCCCCATTTTGATTCCCCGTCGATGTGGAATCTCATCAGACATGGAAAGTAGCGTTCATTCCTTCCACCATGAATCCGGATATGCTGCGCCGACATGACATTCTCAAGTTTGTACCTGTATCGTTTTCTCCTTTCAAACGCGAATCAACGCCGGGACACAGTGGATCCTCTTTGACTGCGCCGAGGAAATGACTGACTGATATATATTTTTTTAATATATTTTGATATTCCGCTGTCCTTGTGCGTATCCTGTCGCCAAAAAGAAAAAAAGAAAAAAACTACAGGGAGAAGCGCCGTCCAATCTTCGAAGGCAGGCTCTATGCTACTGATGCTGCAACCGGGAAGAATTCTGTACAGCGAAAACAGTGAAAACGCCCCCTTAACATGGCTGCGAGGGGAGCAATAATGTTGGTTGAAAGGAACGCGATGTGCTTAAAGATTAATACAAAATACACTGTTTTCGTTGTTATTGGCTAATTATTACACACCAGCTCGCCGGGTTTTTTTTTGTAAAATATTTTAGATTTATACACACGGCTGTACTGTTCCCCAGAAACATGCGGTGTACAGTAGGTCAACATGTAGCCTAAAATGACCGCTCCATTCCGCTGGATGGACATTGAACCAGTCCACCTCACAGACACAGTCGGAGAGCTTCTCATACAATCTCTTATTTCATCGCTGGCAGGCAGGCTGCTGTGGTTTTATCACATCTTTATTTATCCACATCATCATGTAAGCCAAGGGCCTATATGCAGCCAGGCATCACCTTTCCCTGAACTGATTCCAGGTTTAACATGCGATGAAATTATGAAACGTCAAATTAAAATAGATGGCATTGAATTAATGCCTTGAGGAAAAACGTTCATGATAAATGAATCAGACAAGACAATCCCTAGTTTGTTTGATGCATCAAAGGGAAACCACATGGGATTTGAGTATGTCAGAGGAGCCAATCACATCACTTGACTCCATCTTTGATCTGTCAAAGTCAATAGCCCAATGAAAGGGTGATGGTGGCAGCCATCTCTTTTAGCAAGCCACCATTGCCACTATATATTACATAGACAATTTATTGGTTAACATTTCTGAACCACAAGATGTTATCAAAATGTACTCTGCATATAGCATATTATCTTTTAATAAATTGTAGAAATATTTGCTGGCATTTAGCAGATACTCTACAGTGACTTCGCCCCACTGACTTCAAATCCAACACAAGCGTTCCATACAACAGGGAGTGCAGTGTCTGGTGTCGAGTCAGTCGGACCCACGGTTGTCCAGAGCCGCCCCAAAAGGGCCTCTGCCTGGGTTCTGGACAGGGTCCAGGGTCCATATGGAGCTGGCCTATTCTGACATCATTCTGACGTCTGCATAGACTCCATATTTGGGCATGCCTGACAAAGAACCCCAACGGGCACCGCTGTGGAGGCTGTGGGTCATAATGTGTATATTCCTGTGTTGCTCTGTCCTTTTTCCCTCAGTGTATTTTGATTTCCGTTGTTTGTTAGGAGTTGTGTTTTGTGTTATGGTCCCCACCCTGAGGTATTGTACCCTGTAAATGCATTTTATCTTGAATAAATCCTACAGCCATAGGATTTTAACCATGTGTGGCCTGACTGAATTGGGAACTGGGTAGGAGGGAGTCCATTTTAATGTTGTGACCCAAGGTTGCCCTAGACTGAGTTGTAATATTACTCCCACACATGGTTAAAATCCTATGGCTGTAGGATTTATTCAAGATAAAATGCATTTACAGGGTACAATACCTCAGGGTGGGGACCATAACACAAAACAAAACTCCTAACAAACAACGGAAATCAAAGTACAAAGTTGACAAAAAGAGGTCACCCACCCCTACATACCGAATACATCTAGATCACGTCACAAAGCTAAAAACTGACAAAGTGCTGGTGCATGGAATTTGGCTAGAAGGAAGACATCAGAAGTACTGACAACAGGCAGCTTTATAAGTGAGCCTGGTCAGAGGAGCCAATCACCATCGGTTTCGGTGCATCCCTAGATGCAAGTTTGCAACCCATGGTTCACTGGGTGTCTTTCCACATTAAAACACATAATCACTTCCATTTTTTAAAACATCCCTCTCCACCATGTTAATCAGTCACCATGTGTGCACACTCCAAGTACAATGTGAAGGCCAAGGAAAAATCATGTTCATCCAATTCCAAAGGCCATCTCCACTGTCTATGTCTATATGACATATACAAACATTTTGACTGACTTCTTCTCACACACACACACACACACACACACACACACACACACACACACACACACACACACACACACACACACACACACACACACTGCACCATGTGCAAACCACATAAATCCTACCATGATCCATCCATATTCTGTGAACATTCAGCGAAAATAGATGGGGGTCAGCTACTTTCTGTGAAGATATTTAGTGTAGAGCGAAATCAGGTCTATTACAGTTACAGTATGTAGAGCCATGGAGGACATGATCAAAGTATATATAGGCTACGGTACACTCCAGCCTGCTTTAGTGTTTTTAAAGAGGATCCCCACCAAGTCAGTTATTATACCGTATGTTATAAAAACATAGTGTAATTATTGAAAATCCAATCAAATCAATGGAACAAAATGTTTACAAAAGCAGATCTCCTCATTGTAACTGACAGTATATTTATAATAAGTAAATGTGTGGTCTTCTTTTGGATGTATCAATACATTTTGGCCGAACAGAACAGCTAGTGGTTCTCAAACTTCTTCACATCAAGGAGCCCCACATTTATGCGTAGGCTATTTGGCTGCAGACCCCCATCTGTTTGTGACAGGGACCCCCTATACAAGATTAAAATGTTTAATTTTTTAAGATAAATTAGGAGGAAATTAGGAGGATCCCTGGCCCCTAGAACCCCCGGACCCACTTTGATTCGCAGTGTGATTCACTGGCTCATGAAACCACTATGTTCATGCATTTCCAATAACAGTAGAGGGCAGTAAAAGATCATTTTTCCCTCGACATACCTGTTCCCAAAATGGACAAGTTTTGACAAAAGTCTGTCGAACATTACTTCATTTAGATCATTCTAGGTTAATGTTTGTCAAGTGTGTATAATGTACATTAATGTTTGTAAAGTGAGTATTGAGTAGCTAATCATCAATGTAATGTGATAGTTTATTTAGCTAAACTAATGCCGATATAGATTATAGATAGATAGACAAGACAAGCATGAACAGGTTGTACTGTAAATGACTTGCTGCCAATTTTGCTGACCAGGAGAGGGCAAAGTATTCATGTCTAAACGTGTTTCCATTGCTTTGGTGGTATAGGGCGGCCTGCAGGGCTTTCTACCAATTTAATACATTTTCCAATATTCATCCAATATAATCAAATGGCGGCACGCCGGCAAGAAATGGAGTAGAAAGGGTTTGGTTGATTCAGAGCTGGGTCCTGGGTTGATTAATTTTGTTTTGTTAATTTGTCTTTAACGGGACTTGTTTTATTGTATTGGCATTTTTGGCAACTATCTATCATGGTTGTCTCTAGGCATCAGCTCGGTAAAGATACATAGTAGCCTACATTAAAGTTTAAACACAGAACAGAAGACAAAAAGTTGAATTACCTTGAAAGTTTTGCTTACTTTGTTCCGCAAAATGTTAACTTTCCTCCTGTACAGTACACGCTACACAAGACATGCGCAGTATCTAGATGACGCAACAGGTGGGTGTACCGGTAGGGATCCAACGCCCCCTATAGGCAGAGAGTTTGAGCGGGCAAAGTAATCCGCCCCGCTTCGAAAATAGCAGATGTACAAAACCAAAAAGCCGAGTGGAATCATTGGATCATTGGATGGTCTGTCGTGATGATGTACTGTATATCGGCTGTTTTGGTGAACAGACAACAGTCCATCGAACTGAGCGGATACTCTATGGAGGGACGGGATGCCAATAAATAGCGGACGGGATGCTCTGACTTCAATTCATAGTCGCCATGTTTGACATGTAAGCAAAACTGAAGTCAATTGTTATTTCCCCCCACATACGTATAGGCCTACGGTTCTGTACGCTGTGCAGAACTGTAGGATGAGCTGTCTTGTGGAAACAGGCAATATTATATTAGGCCTATTAATTCAGGTGTGTACTGTATTCTCAGGTGTGTTTTTGTTTAGTCTACATTCCTAGCCTACTTGCTAATATGCTATATCAGCATGTCTGTTGTGAAAAGTGTATTGTGTCAGTCACTGACACAATACAATGACACCTGACAGTCAGTGTCATTGTTTGTGTAAGAGTCAGACACAAGACAGTGGTTTTCAACCCTTTCATACCATGATGGCCCCTTTATTCTGCATTTGAGCCACCGTGGTGGTCTGAAATTTACTCAGACCACTAAAGATTTTTGTGTTTTTGTCCACCGTAAGAAATAACAGGCAAATATTTTGATCAAAATAACAATTCTTCTGCACTCTTTAGTTTGTGTAGACTTATAGTAATTATGTAGCCTAGATGTTTAACATTAATTTAACTCTTGAGAGCGTAAAATGAAGCCAAATGGACCCGTGCAGGTCCTTTTTGTTTAATTTTACACTCAAGAGTTAAAGATCTATAAGGGTCCATTATTTGGTTACCATCTCTTCATCATTTTGCCACCTGGAACCCTTGGCCTTTTTTTTTTTTTTAAGCACAGAAGAGTACAGATTAATTATAATGCTAAAAGGCCTTGAGCCTTGAACCCAAGAAAGCACGGACTGGACACCGGCCATGCACCGCATGGCGCTCCTGGTTCACAAACTCCCACCGAAAGTTTGATCTTGATGAAATGCATTGCAGTGAGAATGACTGGACTGGACCAGCTAATGAACAAACACTACTTCTGAACTAGCCTGGGCACCATTTCATTTAGTGTATATGATCCTGTCTAGAGCGGATGATATCGTTACGTCATATATAGTTTATTTTGCTAGCTTTAATAGTTATACTAATCATTTCTTCTTCTGTTTTCTACATGAATTTAACCACATTATAACCATATAAAATGAAATGGGAGCAATTTGTAAAAATGGCAAAATATGACTAACATCGTTGAAGGTGGGACTCATAAATGTCCCTGGGACTCATCTAAAAGACCTGCATCCCGGGATTCATTACATTGAAAACCTATTTATAGCACAATATGTAGTTGTATTGAGGCATCTAAACAGCGGCAGGTATCGTTTCAGGCTCAGTTATGGTAGTAGGCCTATTGCGAGATTCTTTTGTCAGATTGATTGATTGTATATTTATTAACAGTTTGCAGAATTACAGTACATTTCAAGCACAACTCGATACAAAAACTGTTAAAGCACATTACACTCATCAGAACATTTAGAGACACAGACGACGCAATGATGGACAGACTCGCTTTACTTTGGCATGTTCATATACTTTCCCTCATTAGATAGATGCATGTATAATATTATACAGTGTACACATCGAAAAGCAACAGCAGAAAACTATCCTTTATTACTTGCGCGAGCAGAGTGCACAAGTACTGTAATCGGCTGCGTATATCGGTGGCGTCGTCGGCCAATCAGGGATTGGCGTATGTTGGTCCGTTTGGTGACTGGTCATTGGCTGGGTGATCGGTTGGGTGTGTGTGTGTGTGTGTGTGTGTTATGTATGTTGGGGTAAGAACGGTGGTCCCTGATTGGCCGAGGGACAACACCGACATACGTGGCCGGTTGAGATATGTACTGTATGTATGTTCAAAGTTATATATAGAAAACATTTATAACGCATTATAGTGGACATCTTGGTTAAAGGGACACTTCACCCTTTTTGCAAAAAAATATATGTTAATGACGTTTAGAAGCTTTAGAACACTTTCCTGGGGGTCTTTATGTGTGTAATATGTGGTTTTAGATATTTTAGATTGTAGCAGTGAGCCTGTTGTCTCTGATGTCATGGACACTGGGCTCACTTCCTTCCTGGACTACATGTTGTCTCAGTAAGACAGCTCTCCCCCCTATCCACAAGGAGGAGCAGTGCACCAAATAATTATGGGAATTGTAGTCCAGGAAGGTAGTGAGACCAGTGTCCATGACATCAGAGACAACAGGCTCACTGCTACAATCTAAAATATCTAAAACCACATATTACACACATAAATACCCCCAGGAAAGTGATCTAAAGCTTCTAAACGTCATTAACATATATTTTTTTTCAAAAAGGGTGAAGTGTCCCTTTAATAGCACTCAATGTTTGTTTATGGCTTTCGTCTTTATTTTTTATATTATAAAGAGGAGCGCACAGTAAGTTGACAGGAGTCAGCAGTAGGTTGCGTGCTATGCTTGTGCACAAGTAGGCCAACTTGTGTGCAAAGCGCTAGTTATGTCTTTTTTAATGTTCCTGGGCAGAGTAAGTTACAAAGGTCTCACAATCATTCGGAAATAGTGATTAGCTCTCATTGACTGCAATGCATTCCATCCAACTCCCGGCTGCAGTTTTCCTACCAGTGCGACAAATCTGCCAGCTGGAATTGCTGGTTAGAGAAAATGACGTGGTGTCCAATCCTTAAATTGACCTTCCTTGGAAATAGAACACTGAAATAGAAGCCATTGTTCTTGCACCATAAAATAAGTTTTTGATCATATTTGAAATGACCAAATCCGACTACAAATGATGTCACTCACTGGTAGGCAGGTCCATTCAAATCAAATCCATTTTTTATTGTGTGCAGTATAATGTATTCAATGACCACATTACTTTCTCTCTCTCTCTCTCTCTTTCTTCTTATGTGCTGCTATGGTTGGTGCTGACGAGCGTGCTCTTTTGCGAGATCAACTGAATGATTCAAACTTATCTTATTCTATAGCCTCATTTTAATAAGCTTTAGGTATAATGTAAAAATATTTACATGCATGGACTTGTCCGGACAATGGACATGTATCGCTCCGAGCTACATAGGCCTACGTGCTGTAGCCCGTGGGACATGAACCGTGATGGAACAATAACTTGACATGAAAAAAATGATATACTCAAAACAATCTATTCAGTTTTACTGAACATCTTTGTTTAAAGAAAATTAAGATGCACAGAGAATGTTTTACATTGAAAGAAAAGACAAACTTGTGTTCAGTCGAGTCATTACCAAATGGATGTTATTATTTTTGAAGTGACGTAGTGTGATTCAACGTGTTGTGTTCATTCAGTACACCCAAGCAATGTGTTCTGCGAGCGAGTCAGGTTACTGCATCTGCAATGTGGAGTTTGTTTTACAGCAAGGGAGGGGAGTAACGTGAAGCTAGCTGCTTGCAGACTCAGACTGATGGCTCTGTGATCTCACAAGACCAGCTGCTGTGTAACAGGCATCAGAGCCTCGCGAGAACTCGCGAGGTAGATTATTATTATATTTGAATATAGCCTATTAGAATAGATGAACATTAGTGAGGTCCAACTCCAATTATATGAAGACAAGGTTGGAAATGTGTCATGTGCTCCTTTACTGAGAAGTCTATATATGTACAGTATAGCCACTGGCCTACCGGTACTCTAATCTGCAATGTCACATTAATGTTACAGTCTAGCCTTTGAGAATAAAAACATAAGAACAACTGTAATTAAGTGACTGTCATCATGGTGTTTGTTTAGATTAATATTTCATTAATTGGAGCAGCTCGGATGTATTTGGCTATTTATTATTATTTGTGTAACCTATTTGCCTCAGTGGAACTGAGTTGGCGAGGTTGACAACTCTGATTGGGCTGTTCTAGGCCATGGCAATGACATGCTCATTCATAAATTGAGCAATATTTTATTTTAATTTAGACTTTTTCCGAACACATCAAAAGCCTTTCCTTCTGATTTAGGCATTAAGGACAATCTGGATGATTGTTGGATCTGTATAAAGTAGCACACCATCCCTTGTCAAAGTGATGAATATGGTGTGTACACACAGGAATAATTTTGTCTCTTCCTGTAACAATGATCAACAATCATCAGGCAGACAGACAGAAGAGTTCCGGTAGAACCTATGCAATATCTCCAGATGTTCGTTGTATCGTTGTCCATGAGCAGGTACCAATACACTTGTGAGTGTTAACGTTTGGCCTCGACCACTGAGAAGGATGTTGCAGGATGTTGGATCCAGTTAAATGATCTTACCTACTTCTGTGGGCTCAACGGATGATGGACCCTGTGTGTGTGTGTGTGTGTGTCATCTGTAGATAAGACTACCAGGCAGCGCCACAGAGTTACTGCAGATCCAGATGCTGCCTGCTACAGCACACTCCTCTAGAGAGGCCTGTCAGATAGCTTCTCCAGCCCTGCTGTCTGAGATCTTCTAAAGGGATGCTTCAGGGAAGGCAGAGGGCCCTAGAGTCTTCCTGCTAGAGGGGCATAGATGCTCTTAGTCAGCAGCCACTCTAAATGGTGAAAACACCTGGATACAAGGCAGCCTAAACAAACTTTGTGCCCTAGTGATGGAAAGACTGGACTTGTTCCCCTCTGCCTGGAAGCAGGACAGGGTTAGAGATTGCAGTGTGAGGTAGAGTACACGTGCTGCTGCTGGTGGTCATTTCATTGGGTTTGAAATTCATGCCGCGATGATTAGCCACAACAAATTAAATAAATGTTTACTGGACATGATTCGTTTGGTTCGTTCTCAGTGACTCATTCTGAGCACGGCCAGGGACAGATGGAGTGCATAACTCTGGTCATATTCAAATGGCAGAAACAATACATTATGCATCACAGGAATAGAATCTGGAAATCATTAAAATGGAACGGAATACAGTAAAGCTGAATATTAATTTGTACTCTAAGCCACGGAGAACAGATGCACTTTTATTCCTAAAATCAAGTATACCGGTAATTAAATACAACAAAATCATTAAATTTTACATTTTTAAACATTTAAACACAGCAGAATATTATAATTTTTTCTCTGTGGGTGATTTGTGCCAATCCCTGACACGCACGCACACACACAGACACACACACACACACACACACACACACACATACACACACACACACACACACACACACACACACACACACACACACACACACACACACACACACACACACACGTACAATGAGTTATTTTAGAATGAAATGAGATGTGAATCATGTGATATTTTGGAAAGACGGACATGAAGGTATCTTGACACATGGCGGTCTCCTGAGGATAACACAGCCTACACAGGATAAGAAAGCAATGCCATAACAAAATCTCCTGGTGGGTCTGTTGTATGACACCACATTGTCATAATGGTCCACCCGGGTATCTGTTGAATCATTCACAATCCAGATAAAGTCTTCCCCTTGTTAGTTTTAGCTTTTATCCAAGCAACAGTCGGGACAACGTGTCTCACATGGTGACCGTGAGTGATATTTTCTCCATCGAGGTGTTGGGTTATATATCGGTCAAACGCGCTGGCCGTCATGTTCTGGTGAGCTGCTGTACTCCACCTTGACAGATACTCTGCTGTGTCATGCGTTATAGCGGAACGTGAGCAAAAGTTTTGATTAATGTCGTTGATACTTTTGTCCTTGGAGTTTGTGTAGGAGTAAAGAGCTCTAAAAATAGATCAAAGTTGGAGAGAGTTTGGTTTTTGTACCCTGTGAGAGAGAGAAACACACACACACACACACACACACACACACACACACACACCCTTCTCTATCTCATCCTGGGAACGTGACCCTGTTTGCAGCTGGGTGGGACTTCCTACCAACCCCTTCCCAACACTATCTCCTCTCCTAAACATGTCTGACATGAGAGGGAAACCTTGCGTTTCCTCCTTTCACTGTTTATAGACATCTATCACGATAGGTTGAGAGGTCATTGTGTGCTTCTTTTTCAGTGCTCTTGTACTTTGTTGTATGACCTGTAAACTGGAGGTCAGGAAGGATGTGATGGAAACGTTGCTCAGGCCCTACCTGATGGTGTGAGGAGACAGAGGCTTTGTAATCTGAGGACATGAGCACCGTTGGATGAGGATGGAGCAGCTTGGTCTTGATTACAGCTGAGAGTGATGACGTATAATAGCTTGACATTTGTTATTTCCTAACGTGAGTGCAGCTGATTGTTTATTTTACTGTCAGCCCATGACTTGGGTTCACCACGGGTTGCCATGTTTGTCACTTTGACTGGTAGTGGTCCCATAGTCTGTTGGTCCAGGTCCATTAAAGCCTGATTTATACTGTACTTTGTTGTACGACAGACCTAAAATAGCAAATGCATAAGCTCACAATGCGTCACATGCGCAACACATTATGAGCTTATGGATATAACCGAGTATACAACGGAATACATGTATGCAAACTATGCATTCAAAATGTCTTCATCCCAAGCACTAATTGTAAATCCATAAAAATAAACTGTAAATTCGTTCAAATCTATCCATTCAAATCCATTAAATCGTTAAAATCCATTCAAATGTGCCGAGTTATGTTGACATTTTTAAATGAACACTATATATATTCAAACTTTAAAGGTGTGGCTTGGGCCATGGCTCAGTGGTCCAGGCACCTTGGCTGGTAATCCAGTCTGGCAGTGTGCCGCGGGTACGACTCCCGATCCCCACGGCCCTTACTGCATGTCTTCCCCCCATCTCTCTCCCCATTTCCTGTCAGCCTACTGTCTGTCCCTCCATAAAACATATATATAAAATAAAGGCGAAAGCCAAAAAAAAAACATATCAAAAACAAAACAACTTTGTTTGTGTATTACAGGTGTCAGACTTGACCCTAGGCACGCCGCACAACCATGGCATGCTGGGAAAGATAACCAGAGGCAGGCTTCATTTCAGTTCTTAAGTGAGAAGAGGTGAGTCCAGTTTCAGTATGTTGTGTGACTACATATAAAAGTGTTGCAAGCAGTCGCCTGCCACTCCTGTAGGGCAATACTTTCATCCTGTGTCATTACCGTATATACATTATTAAAGTAAGATGGAGCCCATGTTTGTTGTCCAGCATCTGTTGATTCAGACATGTGTGACCAGAACATCAGTGACAGCATATGGGCCAGGATTCAAGTTGTTTCCCAGGGCCCTTAGAAAGAACCTCTTCCAAACCACACTTTCAAACCGCACTCAGGTGGCACCATTAAGAGGCAGCTGGAAAAGGCATCCAAGTGTTTACTTTGTGACAGTTTCCCCATGCGTTATGACTCATATGTTAGGCAATAATGAAGCCTAATTTAAGATTACTTTTAAAGACATTTCTAAGGTCTGGTTTCTGCCTCAGGGTGGAACCATGTTTGACAATTTCTTATATAAATTAGGAACATAAGTTGGTGCCCCAGCCATGTCCTGAAGATCAGTAGGCTTTAATAAAACTTTACTATAAAGCACGGTGATTTATCATTTTTAAGGGCAAATTATTATTCACTGAAAGAAGTCAATTATTTTCACTTTAAGTAGTTCTAAAGTCTAAACCAAAAGGAAATGTGTAAATGACATCCAAATCAATCATGGATGTTAATTAGAGAACGAGAAGAAGATTAATCAAATCAAATCAAACTGTTAAACTACAACAAAAAGAAACACTTGCAAATAAATGTAATTACATTATAGCAGTGTTGGAGATGGTGATTATGATTGGACACCTAAACTGCTACCCATCATAATGAGATTCTTCTCAAGATCTACAGTACTACTAAATGAGAGAACAGACCGAAATTCGGACATTAAACAAAATCACACTTGTGCAAAGTGAGGGGCGCTCTTATCATCATACAGTACATCACATTCCGTGCTCAGCTAATCAAATCATCACAAATGTCATTCGGCCAATCACTTTTGGCCTCTTCTTCACTTTCCTGCCCTCACCTTTTATAATCAATGTGTACTTTTCTCAGCCAATCGCTATGGGGTGATCAGCCAATCAAATCATCAGACAAAGCTCGTCATAGGAGGGGCTAGCTTCCCTCAAAAAACCACTAGCAATGTCAATCTACAATATTTGCAAAAAATGTCTAAAACCAAAGTAATCACCATTTGAATATTACTATATACAGACATTACGATATAGACATTACGATTATGACTATTTTTTTTTAATATATTTTTTATCCCACGATTTTGTAACCCATTTTTCACCCCTGTGTCAATCATCTAATGTGATCCTGGGCTCTACACACCCTCCACCAACCTAGTCCCCATATATGGGGGACAAGGGGAGAGCAACGGACTTGAACTCATGCTTCCTTCATGCCTGAGTGTCCAAGTTGCTCCTTTACACCCGACAGCCTGACAGGGGGGAGTTTCCCTGGTTGGACGATTATGACTATTTTGATAGTAAGGGTTGGTCTCAATTGAGAATGTACTTTCATTCTTGTTTGAATGTTTTGTAAATGATCCGTATGCATGTTGATTTCAGTACTTTTCTTTCCACACATTGCCAGAATACATAAAAACTGGGCTTATTCTGTTTGTATAATTTCTGTCATTATTTGTCATACTTTTCACTGAAGCCATTTTTTTTAAGTAAATGACTTCAGCCTCAAAAGTCTTTCATGTGGCAGGAAATTAATACAATAATTTCACTAATGTTACTGTAAATGTCATTGGTGAGTTAACGATCAGCCATGACAGATCTCAAATTGTTTTCTAAAATAAGAGCACTTCCTGTTCTAGGAGACTATTAATACTCTTTGTACACGCATGGTTGAATGTAAACATGAGGAAAAAGTCAAATTCTAACATGATTTGGTCCACATTTGATCTATTTGCTGTTTAATCAGTGAAAACAGATGCTCTGTAATGTCCCCATTGAGGTCTACATGAGAAAACCTGTCCTGTGCCACAAAACATAAATAATCAGACCGTGTTAACCCTTTGTAATTCTAGCCAATTAGATTTTGTTCATCCATTCAAAGCTTCTCTAGGCTTTTAGAGACCCAGATATCTTGATATTAAGAGTTATAGAGGTACCATTCTGATGATGAAGGCAACACACTATCCACACGTCACGCTATGATTTCTGTAAAACTCCATCCCATATATAATTAGGACACTAATAGTTTTGGCTTGTCCTTGTCCGGGCCTGTTGAAAGATTGCTTTACCAGAAACACATGTGCAACTCTTTAAAACAAGGTTTGGCACATGGGTCTGCTATGAAATTATACCTGTTGGTGGAAAGGCCAATAGGAACTCAAATATAGGATAGATCTTAGCAACAAGTATGGAGAAACAGTGGTGGGGTGACAGATTCCAGGTAGATCGAAGAGGGCAGTGAGGCAGAACATTATTTGAGTTGGAATCACTCGTCTTTAGAGGGTTTTACTTGTCATTCATCAACATTTCCACAAAAATAGAGCAACCTGTCCTCACATGAAATTCTACTATTTGGAGTGATTTTGAGCTACATTCAAGCTGGCAGCATAGGAAAGTGTTGATGAGCACTTTTAATATTTTTTATTCCTAACTAGAAATGTTTCCGAGTTCACGGATAGCATTGATGATGCACCATGATGAAATATGAACACAATCATGACTTGTAAATCATTCAGGAGTGGCAGCCTCTGAGACGCAGGCTGCACTGATCCCAAGATAGCATCAGTCTGAAAGTGCCAAATCATGCTGGATGCCATTGCACATTGGCTGGGACTAAGAGAGGTGGGGCAGGATGTGGATACGTTGGAAACTAGAACAAGTTGTCCCACAAGTGACTGATAAAAAAAAAAGGTCCTGCTTACAAAATGGACCTGTCATGTGGTCTTGGCCCGGAACACCTATCACAGGTATTTATAGAGCAGCCAGACAAGTTGGCAGTGGTGCATCTCTCTAAAATAAAAACATGACCCAAGGCCTTCAGAACATTCTCCCCAAGGACCCCAGGAATAGTCCCCAAAATCCCCCCTCATCCGGTCGTTCTTGGAGTATTACCCAAAAAGACTCTCTGAACAAATTAGGAGATTAAAGAGTAGGAGCAAGGAGCTGGGTTCGGGTTTCATTCAGACAGCACTCTTGTGTCAAAATAGGCCCTCTGAGTGGCGACAAGGCCTGGGCCACCAAACTGCCCTGCTGCCAAGTCCTGCATTCCAGTTGTGTATTTTTAGTGTTGGCATTTAAACTTGGCAATGTGTTACATACCCCAGGCCATATGTACTATTTCCTGTTCCTATGAAAGATGGAGGTTTGGAGTTCAACCACCTTTTAAAAATGGGCAACTAAAATTACGAACTGCCTCTTTTCCTACTCTCAGCATCACTGCGTCGGATGCCAACCCTTTTCACAGAGAACGTTCTTCCTCTGACGCTCAGTGCCTGGTAGGCAGGAAATGTGATGGTAGCTGTTATTTATGCCTCAAGTACACATAAATGGAATGCAGTGACACCCAAACGAATGGGCATCATGTTATGTCAGCCATTTCATGAATGTAATCTGACCTCTGGTGTGAGACTCAGTGGAGACAAAATTGCCCAGTCCCATTGCTCGGCCCTGCCATTGAGAAGGAGAATACTGTTGTCTAATGGACTGGGACGTTTTAGGAAATTAGGGAACCCCGCAGGGATGCCGGGGTTTGTGGTACACCATTTTATGCTTGATGTATCACTGAAGATGAAGAAGGGTGAAGAGTGACAGAAGACTCAGAGATCAAAGGCAGCAGCTGTATAAGTAAAATAAAACATAACATAACCGCTGACTGACTAACGGCAAAGCTCCACTGCAGCCAATCGGGCGTTGTGTCAGTGCCAACGCAGGGAATGTTCCCTTTTTATTCAATGAAGGGTGCTCCACAGCCGACATTACCAAATTATGCATCAGAAAGGTCAATTTTTCATCAATGTTTTGTCTAAAAAACACTCACAAACAAAAAAAATTATAGGCGAATACCGAATATTGAATGTTTTTCAAAAATTGCGATTGTGAGCTTGTTGATCTGCTATTTTAGAAAAATGTTGACTAGATCTCAAGTGGTTAAATGACTTCTCTGTATATTGTTCTTGTTTACCTACGTAAATGTTTTCTGCCAAGGTCATAGAGATCATCTATAACTCTGTAATTATCCCATTCTGTCACATGAGTTGGAATAAGGCTCACAAGATAAGGCTATGAAGTTTCCATCCTGCTGTCTCAACAGTAACCCATGTAGGCCCATGTAAGCCGTGAGTCCCTTTTGGGAACCGAGAGATTTCAGAGATTTCCACTCTGGAAGAGCCCAGAGCAGTGGATCCAGTCTATTATACATTATCTGCTTGGTTATCGCTAATTTAACACCTCCACACTGATATTAGAAGCTGATTCTGAGCTCAGCGAAAGCCTTGCGCACCGCTGGCTAACACCGGCCACCGAAAATGTGTTCAATGGATAAGAACACCTCCCACCGGGTCATGCTAACAGGCAGCACTTGTGAAGTCATCTTTGAATGTCACAGATTGTTGAACAAGTGCCTGATTTTCCTGCTGTGGAGTATGGTGTTGACAGCACGTTTCCTAAAGACTGTTTTCCTTGACACTGAATAATTAGCGATGATAGGGTGAACAGAGCGCTGGCACTGCCGGATTCAGTTTTATGACCCATATGCCTCAGTACTGCCAGCACTCCATATTTCCCTCCATAAAAGAGTGTTACATTCATTGTTAACTCAAGGAGAGGGATAAAAAAAAAAGCCTGAGTGACCATTTTCCATTACTCCATACTTGAAAACAAGTGGCAATGTGGATTTTAACTTGCGTACATAAAACTAGAGTTTGACTGATGTTAAATCCATGGGAAAGGTCCGTCCAGGATGTCCCTGCACTTGCAGTGGATTAAATTCACTATTTACGGACGATTAAAAATGGAGAGTGACTCATGCGAGGTACAAAATGAACAGGCTGTAGTATTTAAAAAAAATGAAGACTGCTCCTTTTTTCAGCCCACATTGATTTACCTAGCTTTAATCCTTTAAAAGTTGAAATATTTCCACTTGCTGTAACATCTGCTTCTTATGAAAATTGAGTAGATCAAACACTTCACTCTGCTGTCAAATGTCCTGCGCTCACAGGGAGGCAGACCTGTAAATCGTTCACCAATGTGCCACTCTTGATACACCATGGCATAAGGTGCAGGCCCTCTCTCAACACACATGCACATTTGATACCCAGAGAGATCGAGTGCTTGTGTGTGAAAATTACCTGATATCTAAAAAGTCTGCATGGTTGTGTGTGTGTGGGAGATATGGAGACAGTGATACAGAGAGGTAGAGACATGAGATTTTGCCCCATCTCCAACAGACAGAGCTGTGGTTGCACGTTCAGTAGGTAACATCCTGCAGCACTCAAACATCCATCTGGAAAATAAGTCAAACTCATAAATCATAAAGTCCAGCACGGTGGGTCGGCAAACCACTCTTGCTACCATAAATGTGTGTCTATTGCAAAAAGGAAAAAAAAAGAATTGAAAATTTACTGTGTCAACATCTACAATTGCCCTCACAAATACAGATGGTTCTTGCAGTGTACGCGCTCCGTATTCCCAGCAAAAGTGGTGCTGCCTGTGAAAGCACTTACTTTAACCATGCCTACCTAATTCAGTTCCTGCCATTGACCTGTAACTACAGAGTCGATTTAAAAGCAAAAACGTTTTTGATTAGAATTAAATAAATTGTCATGGTGATGCTATACTGTAATTCAACACCGGATGTGTTGTTTGGAAAACCGACAGAAAAACGCTGCTGATGAAAGTTCAATTATGGACAAGTATATTGTGTACATTGTACATAATATTGTGTTTAATATAATAATATCTGTTTGCTGTAGGTCGATCTGAAGACACTGAAGAAACGATGAGGACGCAAAAATAACAGAGGTAATGTATACCTGCTCTTAAAGGTTCGGCCTCTTATATTATGGGTATTTAATTTCAAAGGACTTTGTAAGCTCTCTTTTCACCAGGTTCTGTTTTCTTTATGGTAATACTTTTATTTTGAAGCCATGGAAGGAAGTGAATGTTACATATAAGCGGTGACTTACCTGGAACAAATTCATGGAAGGAAATGCAATTGCAAATGTTGCTCTGAAATATTAGGTTCAATGATTTACGGTTAACTTAGCACCCAGCTAGAACAGGAACAAGGTAATGTGTTTTTTGTGTTTTCATGATTCTGTGCAGTTACTTTGGATGTGTTCACTACAAGCCTCGCCGAGTGTGTTAAATCCTTTATAACTTTGCACTATTGAGGCAGGCAGCCAGCTCTCTGCTAGTTGCTATTTATAAAGAGAGTCAGTATTTGACAATGTGAAACACCTGCCAATCAATTAACCCTGCTGCAGAGCCCAAATCACACACCCACAATCACCCAGACAACCAACCAACAACCAATATTACAAGCATGATAAGCTGTACTGTGATTGAGGAGCTGGAAGTAGCGATTCCATTCACACTAACACAAATGAAAAGAAACAATTCATTGAGCTCACATAGACTGTAAAAAAAATCATACCCCTGTGAAGTAAGTGGTGCAACTCCGTGTGGGGGTCCCGTGGGGGGGGGGTTCCACCCAGGGAAACGCACCCAGGGTGCCGGCCCGATTCCGGCGAGCCGACCCGCGAAACGGTTGAGAAATGACAGAGTTACCGTGTGGGGGTCCCTCTACTGTACTGTACTGTACTATACTGCCACACCCAAAATCACCATATTTACAGTTGATATGGAACCAACCATGCTGTTTTCGTGCTCAGACGCACCCAGCCAGCCACCAACCCACCCACACACATAATGTAGTCACTTAAGGAAGTGGTTGCACCACTTAAAAATATGATGAATGGAGTCCCAGACACAGACACATGCGATTGATTATATGGGCACATTTCCTAATAATGGTGACGCAACCAGGCAATCCAGTACACTTTCCATTGAGATTCTAACTCCCTTTTCTGTGGATGTTCATCACGCAGCATCATTCATTACCAGGTGTGCACTGTTTTAGTGGTCGATAAAAAAATCTTCACTTTCCTACATTATTAAATGCACGGTCATGGACCATGTGCAATACAAAGTATAATAATATGTAACTTTTACGAAGGTAATAAAATAAAGTGTAAAGTTCGGCCAAAACCTCTGTGTTAGTTTTTCTGGACCATTAATGAAAACTGCAGGGGAAGCTGCGCTTCCTTATTGGCCGCATTTTAAAAACTGGACGCTTGCCGGCGTTGCCGCTAGGCTTGAGATATAGTTTTTTTAGTGGTGCAACCACTCCCTTACGGAGCTATGTGTGTGGCTGGGTGGGTGCCTGGGTGGGTCTGAGCACCAAAACAGCATGGTTGTTTTTCACCACCTGTGCGCAACCTAACGCACACACAAACACACATGCACGTATTAACTGTATATATGATGATTTCGGGTGTGCCAGGACAGTACAGTACAGTACATTAGAGGGTACAGTAGAGGGACCCCCACACGGTAAACTCTGTCATTTCTGTACCGTTTCGGACGCAGGCGGCATCACTCACTTCACACGGGTGTGATTTTGATTTGTTTATTTCAAACAGCTGACAGTTTTTGCAGTGGGGGCTGAATAATTTCAAGCACAACTGTATATAATATTTTATAATTAATATTTCTGGTGTATTGCTCAGAGCACGGAAGCATCATAATATATGATGATGGACAATATTTTGACTTACAGTATATAGATGACTATAACCAGCTGTGTATAAAGTTCAAACTTTATGTTTTATGTGGTGAGAATGATGTACTGCAGTAGGCACATGGCATAATATGTTTGCAAGCAGGCAAACACAATAACATAGGTGGTGTTCGTGCGTGTGTCTTTCTGTCACGCACGCACGCACGCACACACACACACACACACACACACACACACACACACACACACACACACACACACACACACACACACACACACACACACACACAGAGTAAAATCTGCCTCAAGTGGGAATTCAGAGAAACCACATTGTATATCTTCTCTGCAGCTTAGTACACAGTGGCTCTATCAGTCACTTGTTCAAAGTGATGTGAAACATTGTGTTCATTAATATGACAGAGGGGCTGAGTGAGCACAGTGCAACCTAACTAACACTTGACATGTGTGCACGGTACCCTATTTAGGGTGCTTGTTTATGGTTCTGTCAGGTTGATAGACAGTCGCTCCAACAACATCACATAACAGCGTTGGATTTCAAAGGCCCTCTCGGCACGCCAACCTCCTCTGCGGGCACCCCTTTGAAGTCTATGTCTGCTACTGGATACCAAAACAATACCAGGTAAATATAGAGAAGCAGGTAATAGAGACTGTAATTGAAGCAGAGAACACTCCTTGGTGTATCTAGGCATAAGTAAGAGAAGGTATTCCTTATGGCCTTTACTGGTTAACTCCAATGTACAGTACAGTGATCAGGAGTGAATGAATCAATGGAGGGTTATCTTTCAAATGCACTTCTATAGAGTAGGTGCTCTTTTCGGCATTCATCATGTTTGTTTTGGACAAATTCAGTGTTATATGAGAGCTGTGTCATACTGCTAGTCTGTAACTGATTTCGTAGACATAAGATCTTTGTTTATTTTTGCACCGGGACATTCTATGCAAGTTAAAAGACTTGTTAAATAACTATTCCAAGATTTCCAAGAATCATATCTCAGACTTATCGCTGTGTGGAGTTGCAACAGCAGTTGTCACTGGGCCAGTAGATGGCATGCTACCATGTGGAGTGACATATACCCCAGCCGGGGTACATGGGTGGCAGCTAGGGGATCCTATCCACTTTCTATCTCCCACCCTTCTCCTTTTCCTCGAAAATCTGTCTATCCCTAACCCCCATTATCACCTGGCTCACCATCTCTTCTCCCAAAATATTATTTACTCCTCTCATTCTCACCTTTCTTTCTTTCTTTCTTTCTTTCTTTCTTTCCCTGCTATTTAAATCTTCCATGTCTATTGGCACATACAGAATAAAGATCAGATTTTGACTTTTGTGGTCATCATACAGTAGGTACAATTCTCAAAAATAAATGTCCTGAGGTGTCACCCCGCTAAGAGATACATGTAAAGTTCACATCTGTTAAAATGTTCTGATCGGACTCCGTCTGTGTCTGTATGCATGCAGCCAGTTAAGAGACATGGCGTCTGGTCAATCAGTGTAATGCGATCCCAGGCTTTGACAAGGGGTCGCTTCAACAGCACAGCCACTCCAGTCACCCACTTGACGCATCAACTGTGTGGCACCTCTCCTGTTAATGCAGAGGAAGAGCACAGCAGAGTAGGGCCTCTTGGGCCTTCTGTCTTCGGCTCGCAAAACACTGTGGAAGAACTGTCACTGTTGCATAAACACTCACAACAGACGTCTAAGGTGCACTGTATTCCCTCTTCGGGTGATTGGAAACATGCTGCTGCAGAGAATGAGCACAATTCACTGTGCTGCAAGCGCTGTGCTCACCGAAGTCAGTGCATCTCCCCCCAGGTGTTCCGTTACGGTTACAGGATTGATGATGAAATCAGACGAACGAGAGCTTCAATACAACAATGGCCCAACCACAACACGGTGTGCTGACAATCCATGATATACACGAGAACTCGGCACGGCGACGGATTGGGACAAAAACGTAGCATGACATAAACCAGGCTTCCGCTTGTCCTCATTTTAAGCCCCCTGTCCTCATCCCTATCATGTTACCCATCTCTCAATGGCTATGATGAAGTGCTGGTAATGCGGTTTTGCATATCGCGGCAATGACGCATCATATGCTCTCTCTCTGATGCTTAAGCCCGGTGCTCAAAATGTTCACCAAGTGGTGGTGGACTAAAGAACGTTCCCTCCACCCTGCCTGCTCACTCTTCACTGCTCGGGCCTTAGCAGCCCTTGATTTATGGATACAGCTGTGGTTCGGCGATAAAGACACCTGTCCGTCCTCCATCAGCACTTCCTTCCCACAATGAAGAGCCCCCTGTGCTAACCTGGGCATAGTATGTCATCTCGGTGACCCCAGGGTCAAAAGAGCTTGGTTCTGCTGACAAGCCTCTGGAGCATGTGGCCTTGTTCGCCTATACACCCGCTTCCCTGAATCCTGTGCCAATGTTGACCAAGACGTATATGTTTACTACGGAGCGGCAACTGCTGCTACACTGTGACACTGTCATTGATGAATTAATTGGAACCAGTTCTTGAAAACAAAAGAGAGAAAAAATTGAGTTTCTGTTTGAGCATCATATCATAACATCTTTTTTTGTTGTTGCTATTTTTTATTGTCAATATTGTTTCATTATTTGCATAGATCATTTGCATCGCTGGAGTCCAGCTTTTTATAAATATTTCATTTTGTAGTCAAGAATATGGATTCAGACAAATGTGGCCAGTGTCATTGAAAAACGTTTGCAAAGCAGTGTGATGTCAATAATGTTTCTCTTTGCAAAACCACACACATCAATGGAGTTAATGAACATCCAATGTGTCATGTCATCTGACACTCACCAGGGTTAAACTCCTGCCATTTGGACAGACAGACGGGTCTGGTGATTTGTGGGTCTTTCAGGGTTGATGACATTGTGTTATCGTCGTAGTTATGGTGCGTATGTATGATCGGTGTTAACACTCACGTGATGGCATGAAGTCCACCGACAAATTGACCTATTTTGCCTGTAATTTAATTGGCCACTATTTCCCCTAGGGGGCGCCACACGTCCTAACACCCCATTCGCACTGCCAGCGATGCGAGCGATCAATGAAATGTCATTAGTATACATGTTTTTCAATGAGACTGTCCTGACGCACCGCAACAGCGATGGCGTCCACCCCTCCTATATTCACTCACAGAGTCTCTATTTGAGCGAGGTCTCACGACACACCATTGGTTACCAAAGGGCATATTTAGTGCAGAGCCATAGAGTATAGACAGAGTTGCAACATTGAGGGGGCAGGAAACAGCCCGCTCACGTGGTTCATGTACTCACGCGAGCCCATAGACTCCAATGCATTCCGTAAACTTCCCGTGTCCCTATTCGCCAATAGCAGTCTATGTAGAAGAGCTGTCATTGGACCGGCCCCATGAAGTGAACAGAGTTGTCGTATTGTCTGTGACTATACCCCTAGTTAATTTGATTGGTTCAGGCTATGTCGCAACGCAATGGCTGACGCTCCATATCAGGACAGTTTGCAATATTGCCGTCGGAACGCTGTTGTCCGCTGTAACCCCTCACCACGCAACAGGTATACCATTGTCTTTTAAATGTCCCATTGACCTTGCTTATAGGTTTATTAGGTTACACAACATTTCAATCCAACTCACATTGTCGGAACTGGGCCGCTCCCCTGGGCGCGTTCCTGGGGGGCTGGATGTTGCGGGGACACCCCGGGGACCCCCACATCGTACAGTTGCACTGCTCACTTCCCACAGGTGTGATTTATTTTAAGGTTGTGCAACTACAGTAGGCCTACAAGATATTTGATGCTGAGTATTGTGCACTTTTGCAGACTTGCTAAGACTGTATGATTTCTTCAACAATGATTCATTGTTAACTACAATTAATGAATTGTCAACTATTGTCAGACCACAATTAGTTTTCCACTCTGAGCTCGTAATATAGTTTCACAGTCTGCGTGTCAACACCACCAATATCAGCTCACGCATGTACCGGTAACTGGTGTAATCTGTGTAACTGGTTAGCAAATGAATCATAAAACCAGTGAGAAGTATGCCAAAAGGTGTTGTAGTGGTGGTCGGGGTGGCCAAAAGGTGTTCTAGTGGTGGTTAGGGGTGGCCAAAATTCCACCTAAATGGGCAAGGCCACGGAATGTTGAGTTATTTTCCACAATCACATCCTTGTCATTCTTGGCCTTGACGAGCTCTCTGAAGTCTTTGTGCTGCTAGCCCCCCATAGAGGAGCATCAATGGAGAGACAGATAGTTCTCTGACAGCCACTCAGTAGCCCACTGGGGGCATACAGCCTGCCTGGACTTCTTTATGGTAAAGCTATTGAGTTTGGGCAGGTCACACACTCTGTCCCTCTTTACGGGTCTCTGGTCTGTGACAGCCACTGGGAATGAAGCCCGGCATTATCGAATGGAACAGAATTCATTAGACTGTATGAACAGATCATCAGTTAGGAAAATGAGCATTTGGGGAGAAGAACTACATCTTATCTGGTTTCCATCTAGCATGTTAATACAAATTCACAAAGACTGGAAGTTCTAGTTTGATATACTATAAAGGTCATCTGTCCATATACAGTATGTCATAAATCACAATTTGAGGCAAAATTGTATCGGGACAATGGAACAGTTTGGTTGATTTATTTTGTGTGCCTCTGAAATGATCAGATCTTACATTCAAGATCCAGTCGTTCAATGCAGGGGTTCTCAAACAGATTATATCTGTTTTCAGTATTCAATTTGTATTGGGGGGTGGGGAGGGGGGCGCGGCAGGGGGCTCGAGACATGGCCAAAGAATTTTCGGGGGTCCCCAGCCAAAAACGTTGAGAACCCTTGTGGTTCAATGGACCATTATTGAATCATGCTGGTCTCATACTGTACATACAATACTTATTATTATAGGCTTTCACTTTCAATTTCTATTGAATGCATTTTTAAGAGTGGAATTTTAAATAAACTTTGAAATACATCTTTAACTTTTGTATTTTTTTTATTGCCATTACTGGATATATTATCTGATTTCAAAGAGAAGGCTTTCTGATCGATTTAACTGTACTTTAGTAATTGCCACTTTGACCTGTCAATCTGGACCCCATTAACTTTATTTGCTTCAATTGGTGTGTTCCTCCTTACAGTGAAATGACTCCGCCAGGAGCATGGGCTTTGAAAACCCTGCAGCCTACCAAGAAAACGGCTTCAGTGGTCACAGATGTTAAAGAGGTTGCGGATGGACGCCTGCACATGACTAATTTGAGCCACTGTTTTCAAGAAGACTGGACTCCAAGAAATGAGTCTTTCTGCAGACTCACCTCAGGTTTTTATCATTCTACTCAACCATAACACTGACCTTTGCAATAGCTTGCTGCTTCCTCTGTGAACATCCGATACCCTACTCAACCTTTGCAATACACTGTATCATGCCACTTAGATCCCAATGCCTTCCTCTCTAACTCTGATGGAAAAAAAACTGCCTGAGAGCTGACTTGCAGTGGAGAATACATATAGTCATTTCCTCTTTTTGCCTGCATGCGTTTTCCCCATCTATTCCCTCTCTCTTCTCCCCAGAGCTCAGAACATCCCAACCACCAAACTGACCCATTGCACATCTCAAAAAACTCCCCATCATCCCCCAACGCTGTAATTATCTCTGGGCTAACGTTTCAAGGGATGTGCTCACTTGAAAGCATAGCTGTTCTTTTTGAAATGATATATATGGTCTGTCTTGTGGGTCTCCTGACTAAAAGAGAGATGAAAGGTGGAAACCAAGAATGGACTTCTTGTCAGTATGGTGCCCTATCCGGGGCAGACATTGGAGGCTACAGGCTAGCCTGAGTGTCAGTACTTATAGGGCTTGACTTGTAGCAATAGAGTTTGGCTCTAGCAGCATGCATTCAGTGATAGTAGGCTTGGGCAATATACCAGTTAAATTGTATATCCTCTGCTCACACAACAGGGAAATAACATGGCGAAGCGCCAAGTTGGCCATGCTATTGTGGCTGATTACACTAAAAAAACTAAACATTGATTAAGCAAAAATATATATATGGGGCGACAATACAGAATATCGTGGTACATTTTAATCAAAATATCGGTGTTAAAAAATCAATACCGCCCAAGCCTAAGTGGTAGCCATGTTGGCTCCATAATCCTGCTTTTTGGTGTTGCTAAAGTAATAGGTGATTCATCATCTACTGAATCTACCGATCAACATTTCAATTGTAATTATGGAGGGCAATGTAAAATATTTGCTCCATGTTATGAGAGTGCAGACACTGCAGACATACTACACACAATTTGTAGTTAAGGGACAATAATGTGGATACATTTATTTGTTGTGAATGCCTCTGGCTAGCAGTCATATAGTGTGCGTGTATGTACTGTATTGCTGCGCTGGTCTTAGTCATTATGTAAATGAAGATTAACTTCATTAACTCCGTGGGAAATTGTTTTCTTTTGATATTGCTGTGATATAGGAGCTGCCCTATCTGTATGCATGTCCTGAGCAGGTGGTGTTAGCCATACTGAAATGCATTTTAGTTTTTTAATGCCTGTTACTTTGGCATTCATGAAAGATACGTTTCATTTCATGGACGACAATTATTAGACCAGTGTTATTTAGTGATATGCAGAGACTGGGACCTAACTGTCACAGAGGCGGAGGTACAACTCTGAAAATGTACTTTACAACAAATGTAGCTGGCACCAGTCTACTTTGTTCAAATGTACCTTTATCGTAGATAAACTTCTGCTCGAAAGATGCAATGGGGCAGTATATATATTTGCCCTGTGGTGGCTATGTTATGCACAATATTTTGTAAGGAGCAGAGGAGGTTGGAATACCATGCAGTTCTATGGACGTCAGGGTGTAAGATGACCCTAGACTAGGAGCAGGGACACTGACTCGCTGAGCCCCCGCAGGATATGTGCCATTGACAGCAGGCAGAGCGTTCAGGCTCCACCCCCACCACTTTGAAGAGTGTACGTGTCTCACATGCCTTGCATTGAAGACAAGTCCTTGAAGAGGGTGTGAATAACTCGTCAGATGAAGAGATGAGAAAAGCAGCCTTCAACTGTCCACTTGAACGTCCTGCCCAGCCTAGTGGACAGTCGGGTCATAAAGGTGCACTACTAATGCTCTTTACAAGTGGGAAACAGTCTGTGTCACGTTGTTTTCTTTCGGGGAGGACATTTCATTGGTGCACATGCTAATCCACTGTCACATTCCCGAAAGTGATATTTGGAGGTTTCGATGACGCCCTGGCACAGATTTGCTTGTAAGATAAATATATGCTAGTGACAAGATACACAGACACTATACATGTACCCCATGCATATGACTCCACATGTTCTTGTACTTGTAGTTCCAAGCATAGAGTCCATGTTTTACACGACTCTAACTTCCTGAAATACTTCTATATCACTGCATTGACTTGAAGCAGGTGTGTGTGTGTGTGTGTGTGTGTGTGTGTGTGTGTGTGTGTGTGTGTGTGTGTGTGTGTGTGTGTGTGTGTGTGTGTGTGTGTGGATCAAGGGTCAAATATCTTCAGTATCAGTCAGTCATCTGACTGAAAATATTCATGATAGTCTGAAAATATAATATTCTTGGTTCATGCTTTGTTGTTCCTAAATCAAATATTTTTTTACAATGACAGCCTGACATCTGTTTTGGAACAATATGCCCCACAAGCAAAAAAGCTCATGGTATTCACTGTCCTCCAATGGCACATTTGTACAAGGAAATATGAACACTTAAACTATGTTCCTACTGAGAAAAATGTAGACAGAAACTTCCAAATGCTTTAATGATTTACAGTGGCGAGTGCCAGTTGGACTCTGGGAGGTAGTTTTGTGGTCTTTGAAAAACGGATTTAAGCAATTTAGGTATTCAATCCCAAGTAGTGAAAGTTCATTAGTTGAAGTTGGCCCGGTGGTTTTGGAGGTGGAAAGGATTGTGGGTAAAATGGGAAGCTGTGTATTATAAGTGGTTTGGCAGATGTCCTTTAATCACCTCACAGACAGTCTGGGACTGAAGCAGGTATGTTTAGGCAGATGGCGAGTCTTAGCCTGCAGAGGATGGGAATATAGAACTAAATGCAAGACCAATGTTGTCTACAACACACTAAGGTCTAAGAATGTATGGATTTGTTGTGTATTGATTCATTTCAGTGGATCCCTGTGGAATTATTCCAAAGCAGAATGAACTAGTCACACAGCATCCACTTTGCTCTTACTTCATAGTCAGGTGGGGTTTCCCCCTGAGTATGAAGTATGAGCAGGGGTTGACTCTAAGGTCTCAGAGGCACTTGCCCGTCACGCAAGTACAGGTCATGTTCTACTTACCCAAACGTTATGCCCACTAGCCCGAAAAGTAAATCCAGTAAGTCCATTACGGTAATTCCATTGAGTTACCGTTCAATATAACTGTTATTTTTTTTTACTTTATACATTTCCCAATTCTGGAGCTATGTGTTAAAAAATGTCAAATCTCAATATGCATGCCAAATATCTAAATACCTATGACTATGGGTTCACACTTATATTTTTAAGTGTAGCAACGGTAGCAGATATCTCGTGTTGTGTTGATAGCCAACTAAAGACAGTTGCGTCCCCACTCAAACGCAAACTTGCCCGGTCAGGCAACCCGAAAGTAAACCTGCCGAAAGTTTCATTTACCTGCCACATTCAGTCGGGCAGCCCCTGAAGCAAATTGGCTCCCTGGTATAATGGGGTTGAAGTGGTTAAGAGCTACTTATGTATGAACGGATCAGTGAAAGCTATGTAGCAGCATTAATGATGTGATATAATGATGTCAGGAGACGCAGAGAGTCAAATGGAAACATGAGGTGGACCACACATGAATCCCGTGCCGCTGGTCAGAATCATGCCGTCTAGCTTCATGTCCAAGAGACATCTGTGATATCTTGACACATCAATTTAATAATTAATCACATGCTCATTCTCAGTGAAGTTCATTTTTTAAACCACCTAAAGTGTGACAGACAGCCTTGTGCTCTGTGCATCGGAGCTCCCGAATTTAATGATGACCTCCTGTTACTGCTGCACGTTGAACATGAACAGAGACAGATAAAGAAAGCCAGGAGGCAGGTGACCCAATAGCTGAATGAATGATTATCATGCTATTAATGCTATCTTAGAATAGATGTAGACATATTTAACAGTGCAAAAACATAATTGCCTTCCTTCCAAACTGGACATTTTAACCACCCTCCAGGAGTGTCTGCTCGCCATTGACAACTGGCTGGGGAGCAGCCTCCTGCAACTGAATGCAACCAAAACGGAGGTGCTGATTGTTGCTTCGGACAAGACCGTCACTAAAGTGGCGTCCTTTATGGGGTCACTCAAGGGAAACATCCGCCCACACTTAAGGAATTTGGGTGTGGTATTTGACCAATCCATGCACCTAGACAACCACGTCAAATCACTCACTCGCACCTGTTTCTTTCACCTCAGAAATATTGCAAAACTCCGGTCCATCATCTCCCACTCTGAGCTAGAACTGTCCGTACATGCTTTTATATCTTCCAGGTTAGACTACTGCAATTCACTTTTCACCTGCCTCAACAAAACATCCATTGACAAACTGCAACTGGTTCACAACGCAGCCGCCAGATTACTCACCAGGTCAAAAAAGTCATGTCACATTACACCCATTCTAGCCTCACTGCATTGGCTCCCGGTACAATACAGAATACATTTCAAAATCCTCACTTTCACCCACAAAGCACTCCACGGCCAAGCCCCTGCCTACATCACTGAACTGATTCAACCTCACACAACCACACGCTCACTCCGTTCAGCCGATCAGCACCTCCTCGTGGTCCCCAGGACCAGATTAAAAACAAAGGGTGACCGAGCTTTTGAAGTGACAGCCCCTAGGCTGTGGAACGCCCTCCCCCTGGACCTAAGAACTGTCCTTTCTGAGGTCTCTTTTAAAAAACAATTAAAAACACTCATGTTTAGACAGGCATTTGGTCACATATAATCACTGTTTTTCTACTGTTTGTGTTTTTATTTTTGTTGCTATGTTGTTTTTTTCACTGTTGACCCTGTGAAAATGGCTGCTGCTGTTTTTATAGTTTTAATTTTGTACTATTGTAAAGCACCCTGTGCACTCGTGCTGAGAAGGGTGCTATATAAATAAAGGTCATTCATTCATTGATGAACTCCCAGTTCTCAGTAACATTGGCGCCGCCCCCTTCTGTGACACATGCGGAACTGCCTCCCACATGAGCGGACTGCATTAAAGGGGGTGTCAGTGATTTCAGTCAAAAACCCTTAGGTTTCGTTTTTGTCTTGGGACACAAGCTTTCATCCAATCAGCATAGAGAACAAAAACGAAACCTAAGGTTTTTTGACCCCCAGGGGTTAACTGGGGACAGGGAGGAACTCCTTATATGGTCAGCACACTCCATAGTAGAGGATTATCACAACAAAACAAAAAAATAAGTGATATTTGAATTAAGTGAAATCACTGACTCTACCTTTAAATAACTCCCAAAACCCCAGCTAAACCAAATGGCACCGTGGTGTCGCCTTTAAGTATTATCCTTTCAATCCCAGTGCCTCGGGATCGAATCGCAGTGTCTATTTTAAGGTTTAGGCATAGTTTTATGCCTTTTTTTAATGCCACTTGGCCCACTCAGTGAGAAAAGGGGAGTCTGAGAGTGTGTCCATTTTCCGGCACTGGTGTCAGCCCCAGTGTCGCCGCCAACTGCCGATAGTAGCTGCGGCAGTGTTTCAGCATTAGTCCAACACCCTAACCCTAACCTCTCAGGGAAAACACGGGTGATTTTTAACCGGAAGCGCATGTCGGTATCTACGGGTGAGTTGTAGCCGCTGTCTTACCGACCACGGTACACTACCGCGCTTGATCGCCGCTGCTGGAGAATTTACTCACTCCTTCTGGAGAAAAGACTACAGCAGTAGTAGTTGCAATGATGGAGGCAAGCCGTCTCTGGCGGGCTTGAGCAACGAGAGGCACCGCAGAGCGTGTCGCCGTGCCAAACATTGCAAATCTCATTACAATCCAGCCAGTGTTTGGGAATATAGTGGTGGACAGACAGAAGGACTGACTGTGATTGTCATCATTAGAGCCCCTCCGCTAGTTATGATAAAAGCTGGTCTGTCAGAGGACCATTTAGCAGAACATTTGCCATAAAATTGTAGAAGAAATCTCCCTGAGAAGAACGCTACATCTCCGGCCCTGAATCTGATACCCAAAGCAGAAAATGAAATGTAAATCTTGGTTTCAAAATGTACACCGGTTTCAAAACATAAACCCTTGAACTTTTGAATTCATGTAAAAAAAAAACACAATGAAATGTCTTCTGAAGATGTCTTTGTAATATTCCGACATGTGCACATTAATTTGTACCATGGGTGGTACAGTTGTGTATTGAGACAGAAACTATATGTGTGGATATGTCATACAATAGGATGTCCCCAAATAGAAAGTAATTTGCTTCACTATTGTGCTTCAACAGGAAGATGTTGAAGTTGATATAAAAGGCTTGGCTTCAGGGGAAATGCCTTAGTCTGAAAATACCCAGCACCCCCTTGACACTGTAGCATGATAATGGCTCCTTGAATGTCCTGTCTCAAGTTTTTATTTAACATGTGCCCACCAATATTATCTTTGGTTCTCAAGAAATGTTCAGTGGGAATTATAGTACGTATGTTGCTCTCACAATATGGGTGGGCCGGCCCTCTCTCTCACATAATATTACCTAGGGGCCTGGGAAACATCTACAGTATCACTCCATAGGGTAGGTGGAAGAAGAGGATGTTTGTGTTGACTGTCCAGTGTCCAGTTTTGGGGCTTTCATGACTTTCCCTGTGCATCAGCTAATTATAAGAGCTCTGAGTCATTACGTATGGCCTGTGTAAACAGCACACTTTTGAGTATAGATAACATCCATTTCATGCATATGTTTTCATGGGGTGGTATTGTACAGGGATGGTAAAGTACGTAGCTTATATTAGAGTTGTTTTCTTTGTGTTTTCTGTTCACATGACATTCACCGGTCGACTGTAAACGAATCCTCAAATGTAGGTGAAATTAAAGTGCCCAATCTTTCTCGGCATCATACGGCATCATACACAACTACCCTCACAGTTTCACTTTCAACCTGGCATCCTAACTTTGGGCATGGCATTATATGTGATATATTTCAAACAATTTGACAAAAATGTAATAATTGCGACTGTAGGTCACATATTACTATGAAAACCTGCGAGTCCCGTCAGTCAAGTGTATGTATGGTTGTCAGTCCCTCGCGCCTCGTAACACGTCACGCCACCATATATGGCCGCCAGTCCCTCACGCCTCGTGACACGCTCCATATATATATATGGCCGTCTCCATATATGAAGATTACGACACTGACCTCATCAAACCCTGGATAGCCATACATGGAGAAGACTGGATCTTCACCTAGATCTGCATATATGGAGCCGGCCAGCAACAATACATCTGACCTCAAACCCTTAGATCTCCATATATGGAGCTGACCTGTCTGACATTCGATATGTTGATCCATCCCCACCTGTCCTTCCTCTTAGATGTCTCCCTTTTGACTTATACCTGTCCATTCAAACTAGACAGGCCCGCCCCAAAATTATTAGTGCAGCTGCACCCAGCAGCCGGCAAAAGACTACAGGCCCGGGAATTAAGGCCTACCTGGGCCCTCATCAAACCCTGTACACTCAAGACACTGCCCTCACTGCCAGACTTAGATCTCCATATATGGAGCTGACCTGTTCTGACATTCCATATGTTGATCTGACCTCATCAAACCCCGTACACTCAAGACCTGCTCCATATATGGCCAGTACAGAATTCATTCCATTTGTTGATCTGACCCCCCATGCCAAAGCAATAAGTATACAGTACGCCAGCCGCAGACAATGTGTTAAGATGTCCTAATGGGTAATGCTGTTGGTCGGTGGATCAGTGAACTGGCAGATGGGGCCCTGCCCCCCGTCACTATGACTTTTAGACATAACCATAATATGGATTATGGAGTTCCCACTGCAGCGTGTGTCATGCTGCCTAAACCGTGTCATCATGACATCAGACTCACTCTGACCTCTTGAGTAACCATGGCGATCTAAGGTGGTCAACCCTAGATGACATCAGAGCCATGGATGACACGAAACTGTCAAATGCATATTATCCCCCGTCAAATGCACATATATGGAGCTCAACATGCACTGATGTCATAAAGGTTCATATAAAAAAAACTAATAGTATTTGGTAATGCTCGAGCTTCTATATTGGCTATTTTCACTATTCATTATATAGTAATTTAGGGAGATCTCAAGTGTATAGGGAAAAGTGGTTAACCTCCTCCCCACAGAGAATTTCATGTATGTGTGTGAACCTCTTCTCTTAGGGCTTGGATTGGTACGGCAGGGACCAGGTCGGACTGCTAAAGCCATCAACCTGCTCTGGCTGGGGCCAAATAAATCACCTTGTAATAACACACGTCAGCAGGTAAAGGGAGGCCGGCAAGCTAGCTACCGTAAATCTCAGGCCCCACTGTCCACGCAGCGTCCACTTTGTTTAAAGCAGTTTCATGTAATCTGTGCTTGCCTACATACCTGGCCTGACCACCCCCCAATTTAGGGCTGTGAGAAATTTTTCAGGGGTTTCATCTTTTGGTGCTCCCACCCACTCTCCTTCCGTTTTGAAAGCAAGGCTGTTTATTGTAGTGGTCTGTTCTGTGTCACGGTACCGGTGCTGCCTGCGGTCACTTGGAAGTCCAACTCCGATGCCGGCTCTATGCAGCTTCATTGCTAGATGTTTCACATGTGCATCTGTTAGACTTTAAATCAATATATAACACCAAAGAAGAAACGTATATTTTATATACGTTTTTTTATTATCCAATATTTCAGTCAAAACCTGGCCTTTGTCAACTCAACACAAACCATATTATTCTCAATAACCTCTCTCAAAGTCACATGAAAACACAAGTCATACACAGAGAGTTGTAGATTTACACGTCATCCTAACCTTGATAGGATATATTATTTATTTATTATTATCTTAAGGAAAAGACCAGTGTGGAAGCACCTGCATTCAATACTTTTATTTGTAATTTACTCATTTAAAGTGTTTACTTTGGCAGTCAAAATATATCCGTTACTTCCTCCTGCTCCTTAGTAAAGAAGGATAGCTTCCTTACATATAAAAATATATACGTGGACTTAATATGTAGTTGCTGAATATCTAAATACCACCTACTCAATTTGGAATTCCCACCTTCAACAACGTCATTGTTCCACATCTAAGATAAACCAAGAAACACATTTTCCTAAGGAACGAATTCCTTATTGTAAAAGGTGGAAAACAACCTAAAATCTGTTAAAGATTTGCTGCTAGCATTTTAAGCCAGCTACGTGTTAAAGTCAGCAGTTCATAGTTTGTGATGTCATCCCCAAAATGGCCTCTCGATTCCCTTCAAGCAGCATGAGGAATCGGTAATAAAATCGGGCTCTAATATTTGGTCTTCCTCTGTGGAAGCGCTGACAGATGAGGCAGAGAGCAATGCTGGTCAGATGAGGTTGGCTTCCATGCCTTAGGTCATCTTTAATGCTGCTTCCCCCCAAAGGGTCGACTGTACCTTCCCAGCGTCTGTGCTTGTATTTTTGAGGGGCGCTAGCCCCTAGGTTTAAATCCCATTAACAATAAAGATAATTTAATGTTTGTTCTGATACCGATTGTTTTACATCATCATTACATCACCTAATCATAGCAACATTGAAGAGTAGAAAAGTATTAAATGTTTAACCACTATTCTATACTTTGCCGTACAACGTCGTGTCACACGAGGCTACTTCAAGCTTCTTTTTTTTTTTAAATCTTCGTCTATAATGACATGACCTAAAGAGGGACACGGCCGGGTCTCTATATGAATCACTAATGTCCTTCCTGCTGCCTTCATCTTTCCTGCCTCTGCTTGGTTTTCTTTGCGGACCGTGTATGAATGTTTGAGTAAATGGGTGAATGCACAATCTATGTAAAGCACCTTGGATAAAGGTGCTATATAAATGCACCATTTACCATTTCAGCATGCAACTTGAGTAACATAATATCACAGATTCTGTCAATGTACAAAAAACAAACTATGCTATGCAAAATGTACGTAATACTCTTAAAATATCTTTTACACTATGCACATGCTAGCAGTTAATGGTTGTTGCTCTCTTGAATTGAAAATGAATCTCCAACTGAGATAGCTAATGGATGTGCATCTGAAGACCCAGCAGCTCTCATTTCCACTGTCCACAGGTGCGGGTAAACACCAAAGAGAGAGTCTGCCCAAGACAAGGAAGGTTTAAGAGCTTGCGGCACTGCCTCATAAAAAAACACAACAGCTTTTATAACAACTATTCCTTATCTCCCATAAAAGAAAGCTGTTTCTGAGTCCAACATCTGTCGTCCATGTGAGCAAGAACGTCACTTTCTCTTCAGGTGGCAGATGTGTTAACGCATAAACAATGTAACATTAGAGTCTGGTGCAGGTGTCAAATACTGGCAATTCTAAAACCGTGCAGGTCAGAAGTCTGCGTAATGTCCTCTTTTGATAGATACTCCATCCTTCTTCTTGATGTGTTGAGTCACGCACAGCTTTGTTTAATGTGGCTTTCATCTGATCTTGTCGTGAGAGAAGTCCATGTGTTGAATTGTTAATACAATATAAAACTTTCATTTATAGATTATATATGGAGTCGTGTTCATGGTATTGTCATTATTGCTGTGTCACCTAATTTAAACTAACTAAGGCATTGTATACTGTATTACTGGTATTTTTTTACTACAGTATATATGAAGTTCTCCAATATTGGCATTATCTCCATAGCAGTGCCGGTATTCTGACTTTGTACTGTATATTGTCAGTTACTTGCATGTGTCATTATATTATCACCACTTTACCCGTATCCAGTTCAAGTGGAGATACAAGGTTCTTCGTCATTTTCCGTCATTGATGAGAACAGCTGACAATGGACACAATGCATCACAATGCATGAAAGAATGCTTTATGACACAAGGCCTACAATAATAAGCAGGATTTTTAATATTACAATAACTTCTGCAAAGAGGGATTCGCGGAGAGACAGAGTTGCAGTTTCAGAGAGAAACTGCTGTATTAACTCATCTAGAAAATACTACCTAGATTTTAGAAATAGATTTAAATGTTTTCATAACATTAGCATCAGTGCTAAGTTTAAAGCTACACTGCATAGTTACTTTTAACACCTGACTATGGGACAAAAATGGGAAAAGAACCACCGCTCATCCGCTGAAAATGTTTGACATAGGCGTGATCAATCATCCAATCAAGTGATTGTGCGCAGATCTGAGTGTGCGGAGCTTCCCTTTATTTTTTCTCAAACACCTGACTATGCGGAAAACCCTATTTGTTTCTCTTGGCTCGTCCCTGTAGCCTACTGCTGGAGCCATAATGATCTGCCTGTGACGGGGAGAGGGGTTGGAGTTGGTTGCTTTTTCAGACAACTTGAGGATGGAACGCCCAAAAACGTCACATCCGGTTTTTTAACAAGACAGGAACGCCCAAAAACATCACATCTGGTTTTTTACCCTGGGCAGAATTTTCTATGGCTGCCAATGCAACTTTTTCCAATCCTTAATCACATACGGACAAACATCTATGACGATAATATCTAACTTGCGGAGGTAACGTGCCTTGTCCACGGGCAACAGATCTTTCAACGTATGGCATTGCAAATACGTTTGATAATCGCTACTCTGCGCAATATTGTTTTGGAAATGCCGCTAATTGCATTGCAGTGAACGAGAGCAAATCACAATTTACCCTGGGGGGTGGGCGGAGTCGCGGAGTCCCTCCCTCCGCTCTGATGACGCGTTTTCGTGTCAGTGTATGGAGTTGAGATTCTTTCCGAAGCGGTTTTTGATACTTTTCATTGGTTCAATATTTTCTAAACAACAAGTCTGTAGTGCCTCACAGCTAGAAGGTCCTGGGTTCGATTCCCGCTGGGGACGCTGTGGGCATTTTGCTATTCTGAGTGGCCAAAGAGCATTGATTACGCCTCCACGTCTTTAGTTTACTCAAGTTAGGTAATAAGACCTGGTACTTAAGAAACGCAAAATACAGCCCTAGCATCTAAGAGCTGAGCTGGAAGTGTAGCTTTCAATCGGATACTGTATGTTGTCTCTGCATGATCTATTCTGGATGGATATGTTTAGACACTATTCTGCTCAGATTCAATTTGAGCATGGCCCTGTTCCTGAACTCACCCCATCCATGGCCCTATTTCTGAACTCACCCCATCCAATGCAACAAAATTAGTTCATTTTCTTTAAGACCTGACTGACATGTTTATAAAAACAACAAGGAAACATGAATTTCCCTTGTGGGCTCTACTTTTAGTTTTAACCTCATCTGCTGTAAATCTGAAAACTAAAAGAAAGCATGATTTATTATGAGTCTCATAAATAATTTCTCTAAAGGAAACAGGCTAAAATAGTCCATCATATCATTCCTCATAGAAAGGAGTGGCAGTGGCATACTGCATTATTTTTGAGAAATAGCTCTAACACCCAAGTCTGGTGCATGTGGTTCTGTTGGCTGAGATTGTGGAGTGTGCTAATAATTTGTCTGGATGTACTTGAATCCAGTCCAGAAGGCTCTGTCATGTAGGGAAGATGCCATATTTAAAGGTCATCATTATGTATTAAAGAAAACAAATAAGCAGTTTGTATAACAGAGTGAGAACATATTTTACTCCGGGAGCTTTCAACAGGCATTGCCTCAGGCCTCTGTCTTTAGCCACTATAACTCTGTTGACATCCACACACTCGCAAGCTGTTTTCACTTTCGCTTCAAGGTCTGCCTCCCTTATTTTTTTTTAAAGTGCCCTGACATCAGGCCTTTCAAGCTGTGATCTCTGGAGTGCACAATGGAAAACCTCCAAGGCACTCCTCCTAAACACTGCTTGTCGGGATACAATAGCGTTTGTGCGCTGAGTTGTCTCGGCGTGCCGACGTGCCGCACAGCTGATACCTATCATAACAACACAGCACTAGTGCTGGTGTTTACCTCCAGGTCATTGTTGATTGGTTGCCTGTCCCTTCTTCTAACAGGGCTGGTCCTCATCAAATACAATGTTCTCTGTGAATCAGGGGCCTGGGGGCTAAACCCACAATTAGCCAGCAGTCCCATAATATTGGTCACACGAAGAATGGATTAAGCAAGAGTGTATTTAAAAACAGGTGCATGTTCAATCGGAGGTCAAATGGCACTAGTATACTTATGTAAACGTGATGCCTGCACTAAATGTAGATCCTCGATTTTCAGGGAGGTTTTGTTTTTAACGTGGCTGGAGTGGAGCCATGTTTACATGACGGATAAGTCATGTTAAACAGTCCTGGCTATGACCACAAGTTACAGGAGAATGAGTTTGTTGTGTACCCATAGTGAGGCAATCAGAAGATCACTGCTGTAGCTGATAATGCTTTCAATGTAACAACTACCATCGCAATCTTGTGTTATCCTTTATTGGATAATTATTGGAATATAATGGCAGCTTGAGTCAAATGAACGAATTTCTTATATTCGAGGAAATACTCATAATTAATTATTGTAAAACAAAGGTGTGACTTATTAGTGTAACAAAGGTAACAGAGTTGGTCCTTGACCTTCAAGTGTGTGTGTAATGCCACTCGTGTTCAAGTTCAAGGAAGGGCAAAGATCAGGGCCATGTCTGAGCTTCCACCCTTCCGCAACAAGTGACAGTTGTTCAACTGTCATCATCCGCACCGATGACAAGTGAACATTGGGTCAAAGACAAAACGACATTTTGCTGCTCAGCTGTGTGTTTCCCTGAAATATCTCTCGCTCTGTTGATTCTTATGTGTATGAGAAGTGAGAGAGCTCTATCTGACATCACCAGCGTAGTCTATGTCCAAACAGCTGTGAAAAACGTCAGTATCTCTTGTTTATGTGCAGGTCCTTTCGAGAGCCTCCCTAGACCAAACGGTATATTGCAGTCAGAGTTGCCTTCTAAAAAAACCAAAAAAAAAAAACATTGTGTGCATTTGAGATAACAGGAAAACATGTCAGTGGTTTGAAGAATAACTTCATCTGCAGAAAAACATTGCCTAATTTATTATTTTATGTTCATTTTCCATTGAATAAAAACTACTAACGGTAATTTCCATTCTTAAGGTCAACAATAAGGTCAACATCGCTTGCGCAAGTAATAATTGTTCATCTGAATGCGGTATATGAACAACAAATACCAGATGCCCTGTGTGCATGCTGTCACTGTTGAACTTGCAGTTAATATATTTTGAAAATAATAACTAGACGTGTATATATATACAGGTACTTGGGATTTTTTTTTGGAATGCTTGCTTGAATTGGGTCGGTACTAACCAGAGTATAAATTCTGCCCGTCTTTTGCCCACCTGGACACTCTTATTTAGCCTGGCATGGCCAGACTAATATCACTATAGATATTAGTCTGGAACTTGTGTGGAAGATTCATTTTAAAGGGGCGGTTACAAACAGATAAAAAGAATGTCCGACTTTGAATAGTGTCCTACTTTATGCGATATTGATGACAATGACAACTATGGACTTATAGGTTGGATCGGCGAACAGATATGCACACACACACGCACACAGGATTTTGCGTCATTTATAGAAGGATCAAATTGCTAGTGAAACAAATTAACAGTGTACAAGTTTAAACAGAGTAATATTAAACAATAACCCCAATGGTTAGTCAGTGGAAATAGAAAAAAAAAAGTAGTCTTGAATTTATATCCGTCATACATCTTTCATGGAGCCTTTCCCCCAATACACGAAATCTCAATACTTGAAATGCACTGTGTCCCCTCTTAAACATTCCCAGAGTGGGAGAAGGTATTACGTTCCTTTTGACAGTGGACTGAACGATGGTTGATGCGACAATTTCATTCAACATTTAACTTATAATATACACAGGAAGTCCTTGCTTGGGGAAATTGCAGGCCCCTTGACGCTCCATTTTGAAGGAAGCAGGAAGGCTCTTCAGATTAGCTTCTCTCCATTCCTGAGCAGCTGTCTCTCTTTTGTTAAGGTGGATTCTCTTTCAGCGGCAGGGAACTTCAGGGGCTGTGGTATGTGGGATGTTCCCTCCCCTCAGGTCCTGATGGACTTTGCAGGTTTGGGAATCAGAGGGAGATTAACGTCAGTGGGAGAGACAGAGGACTGAAGGAGGAAAGGAGAGAAAGTATTGCTACTGATGTTGCGACTGGGAATCTTATCAAGTTTCTCAATAGGAGGTGTAATGGAAATGTGTGTCCATCTTTCGCTTGCAGCGGTTTCCCTTTTTGTCACTTAATTAAGGACTGATTCTTCTGCTCCCTTTGTGTCATAACGTATCATTCCAGTAGTACTGTACTGTAGTTTTCTCTATAGAGGGTATGCACATGCTTAAAGTGAATGGCACATCGAGTGGCAAAGCAACATGCAAATTGAGTTTAACATTGTTTAACGTTGTTTAATGCAATCAGATAGGACTTTTCTGTTTGGGTGCATGGGTTGTCAAGGCCTGAAAGTAGTTTTTTGCCACTCAGTTGGCATTCCTGCATAACTTCCGGGTTTGATGATGATGTCATGTGCATATCCTCTTTTGTTCTCCATGAGTACTTCCATCAATCTCAAATGTTTTATTTTTTCTCTGTCTTTCTTAACACATTCAGTCTTTTAGAAAGTCTTCTCTTTGTTGTGTCTCTTTTATGAGCTGGGGGTCTTCCCTGTTATGGTCCCACGAACCTGGGATGTAGCGAAGGGTAACCATACTGTAAACTCAACTTTTAGACTGAGTTGTCCCAATTTAGCAAACTAACATAAATAATTATCAAAATTTATACTGTATGAGTCACATGAAATGGGATACTTTTTTGTTTTTCTTCATACACTAGCAGGCTCATTTCCTGATTCATCGATTTGTTGCTGGATCATTGAGTCAAATCTCATTTTGTCTGCTTAGGCAAAGACATTACTGTGAGAATATGAAGCCGGACGTCACGTACAGTAGTAGGCCTAAGTGTTTAGGCAAAGACATTACTGTGAGAATATGAAGCCGGACGTCACGTACAGTAGTAGGCCTAAGTGTTTAGGCAAAGACATTACTGTGAGAATATGAAGCCGGACGTCACGTACAGTAGTAGGCCTAAGTGTTTAGGAAAAGACATTACTGTGAGAATATGAAGCCGGACGTCACGTACAGTAGTAGGCCTAAGTGTTTAGGCAAAGACATTACTGTGAGAATATGAAGCCGGACGTCACGTACAGTAGTAGGCCTAAGTGTTTAGGCAAAGACATTACTGTGAGAATATGAAGCCGGACGTCACGTACAGTAGTAGGCCTAAGTGGCAGGTAGTGGGCGGCCTTTATGGGCTGTACTATTATCCCTTTAACTGGGTGGATCTGCGTGTCGGATCCCAGCGTGCATAAAGCTGTCAAATTCCAGTTGATGGTGATGAACAACCTTGAGTGGAGAGAAGGTGATGACTGACTCCTAGATATCCAAGATGGATGGGGATTGAGTGGGCAGGTTCATGTGGAAGACCTTCCCAGTCAAATGCAGGTCACTGATCCTCACTGCCTTACTGTTAAGATATTCATCAGTCCTACTTGTTAGAAGGTGGTTACCATTTAATATTTGGAGATTAACTCACGCACTGAACCAGAACTATTTGTTTTGTCAGCCTAGTACCGACAGCCGTGGTTGAAGAAGGCTGTATGTCTGCACGTCCGTCCATATGTCCATGTGTCAGTCCGTCCGTATGTCTGTGTCCACCTTGTGCTATCTCAGGAATGCCTCGAGGGAATTTTGACTGATTAGGTACAAACGTCCTCTTGGATTCAAGAATTGAAAACTGATTAGGATTAGGTGGTCAAAGTTCACTGTGATCCCACAAATCACGTTCATTAAATTCCTTACATGGATGTAAAATGCAAATGTAAAATGGTGGAGGTATACAACAATGATGCAGTATTTCTAGTTTTGCATTAGGTTTTATTATTAGGTTATAATTAGGTTCCCGTGCCTTTTTGAGTTTTAGCTTCTGGCGGATTGCCGTGGCTGAGGCACTATGTTGTTGCGTCCATCCGTCCGCCTGTCCGTCCCAACCATGAGAATGCAATATCTCAGGAACGCCTTGAGGTTATGTCAAGACATTTGACACAAACATCCAATTGGACTCAAGCATGAACTAATTAGATATACGTGGTGAAAGGTCAATGTCGCTGTGACGTGTGACCTCAGAAATCATGTTTTTGATCTCAAGAATTCATATTCTATATGACAATGCTTCACACAAATGTCTAATGGGATGAAATAAATTATATTTGTTGGTCAAGGTCACAGTGAATTCATTGTCCCATTGATTTGAACACGATACTTAAAGGAGAAATACAGACCAAAACACCTGAATCAGCCTATAATCCTGTCCCAACATACATGTTGGCCTTGAATTGTTTCATACTGTAGATGCCCCCTGTTCTCCATTTCCCCCACCCCTCCCACAGTAAAATGCAATAGAATGGTGGAAGGCTAGGTGTCTAAGGCTCATAAATTGTCTATTAGTAGTGTCCTGGAACTCACTCACACATCCATTGTTTGTCAACCTCTAGCTGCCGTTCATACAGAACCCAGGGCCGGGTCTTCATTTTCAGGCCTGTTCTGGTTTTGGTCTGGATTTCTCCTTTAAGGAACACCTTGGTAGAATTTCATGAGGACATTTGGCACACAAACATCCACTTGGACTCAGAGATGAAGTGATTAAAATGTGGTGGTCAAAGGTCAAGGTGACTGTGACCTCGCAAAACATGTTCATTAAATTCCTTCAAAGCCTTCCTTTTGGAGTTCCAGTGTATGGAACTCCAATCTCCCCCGTCAAATCAAACTCAGCTTCTTCTACCCAGCGGTCGAGTCTGTTCTCCTATACGGCAGTGAATGCTGGACCCTGAAGCCAACCCCGCAAGTCCCTTGACGGGTACTACACCATCATGCTGCGTGCAGGCTGAGGACGACCTAGACTAGAGAGAGACAGAGTACATACAGTAACCACAATGCATTATTTATCAAATTCAGTATTTATTTATTTATCAGTAGTCGTTTTCTTTTCTTTTTTTATGCGTTTTTTTTGTTCGAGTATGTATTATTACAATAGTTGTTGGCTAGAGTACAGGTACAAGATAGAGAGTGACTGACCACTTGTAGGCAGTTCTGTACAGTAGTCAGATTTGACCTTTTCCAAGGTTAACTCAGCTTTCCCATTTGGGATAAAAAAAACGTTCTCAAGGCCAGACAAAACCTCCCATTAAATGTCCATAGCAGTCCCCAGCTCTGTATTCCAACATTGCTATTGTAATAATGTTTATCTATGACGTCTGGTAGGGATCAAGGTACCTTTACCTTGTTTATTTCAGTCCATTTCCCAGCTGTAATGGCTCAGGACTCATTGCAACCATATGTTCTCTGAATACCTTCAAACATTCTCGGTTACTTTGCCTTGCCTCGTATCACTCGAAATGCCCCTTTTCTCATACTATCAGGAAATGTCACACATGACACGGTGAGCACAGTGGATATGAAGGTGGACTAGTGGATAAAACAAGACGATTTGATGAATGAGGCATTCTGCTCCACCACAGGACGGGATCCTTACCCCATGAGGGAAGAAGTCTTCAAATACAACTGGAGCTTCCTGCTCCAGCTCTTTAAGCTTTGTTCTTTGGTTGTGAGAACATACGGACACATGCACATTATGAGCATTATACACCCACTCAGACACATGCATACACAGACTGGGAGCATGTGGTCTTCTAATTTGATCTGATAACTGCCAGATGATGAAGCCATGGCCAGGCAGCACGCAGGCCAGGGGCCCCTGGCTGACTGGCCTGGCTGAATGACGGACTGATAGATCCACTCTCTCTCTCTTCACACTGTGTGAATAACTGCTAAACTATTCACTCACAGTGCTGGAGCAAGTGCAACAGGGCGTATTCTCCGTTAGCAGCCAGTGTTAGTGATGGTTGTAGTGACAAATTGCTTCACTTCACACACCTCCAGTTTAAAAACACTTAATTCTTTAGTGATTGTTGCTTACTATACAGAAAAACTGCAACAGACAGCAAAAGCTTTTTATCTAAATATCTAAAGATACAGATATAAATAGTTTTTCTGATTGCATGAATAGGATACACATAGATAGACAGATGCTCTGAGACCGAGGGTGCCAAAGGTATCCATGTACCAGAAAGGGAAGAAGGCAATGCGAGAGCTTCCCAAAGAATCTGCGCTTGGCAAGAAAGACGACTTCCCTTTGTCATGGGAACTATCTGTAGTTATTCACTTGCATCTCAATCGTCCTCCAAAGTCTTGTTGAAAGTCATAGGCATGAAGGCAGAACCTGACAGTGAGAGCTTGTGCTTACATAACAGCATAATGGAGAGGGTTTTAGGTTTTTACTATCAAAGACCATTAGAAATTAACACAGGGCAGGCTATTGGGACCAGAAGAAGCACAGCAGACACACAGGCATGCTAAGGAGAACTTGGAAGACTTGAGCGCTTGCTGTGTTTGGCGACAATATCATATGTAAACATATCTTTTTCAATTAACTTCAGCAGCTGCAGCTCTCTTGCTCTCTTAGGTCAACTTATTTTTTTTGACGAGCAACTGTTTGGATTTACAGACACTTTGTCATGTATGACACTATAATGAATCATTGAAAACAAGCACTAGATTTGTTAAATGTATTTTTTATCCCACGATTTTGTAACCCATTTTTCACCCCTGTGTCAATCATCTAATGTGATCCTGGGCTCTACACACCCTCCACCAACCTAGTCCCCATATATGGGGGACAAGGGGAGAGCAACGGACTTGAACTCATGCTTCCTTCATGCCTGAGTGTCCAAGTTGCTCCTTTACACCTGACAGGGGGGAGTTTCCCTGGTTGGACGTAGCGCGTGGAAGGAACACGTTATTCCAACCAGTTCCTTTCCCGTCCATCAGGCGCCCCGGCTGGCCAGGGGGAGGCAAGCACTACATTTAGTTTGTTTTTGTCCAGAGTGCTTCAAATAACCAGATCGTGATAGGATTTACAGGGTCCAAAATCTTTCAAAGAGAATCCCTCGTCAGACCTGCTTCTGTTGCTGCTACTGATGATGGTTCCCAGTGGTGCCTTTCCCTCGTGGATTCACAGAGGGTCCTGACAACAGCTGTTGACTGAATGTGCAGTGCGCTACCGGTTCTGTGCTCGCCATGGTGAAAATGTTGACAAGCGCTGGATAATTTAGCTTATCCTTTACACATTATGGATATCAGAGCTATTTACTTTGGGCCATAGCATGCCGGTTGAGTGGCATTCATGATTCCTTTTCAAGCTCATTATACTTTGTAGCAAAGCAATGAGTGATGGAAAGGTTGGGGAGTGTTCATAAGTCATGAAGATGGCATGTTTCAGCACTTGTGTATTACAGCTGGACAGGCAATTAGCCTGGATGTATTATTTTCTCTCACTATGCGATACACTGAGCAGGAGACAGAGTAGACACTGCATGGTAATCAGCAGCATGATTCAGAGCAGCTATTCAGTGTTAACATTAATTTGGATTTTTAGTCCATGAATGACAAAGCTCACAATATCAAATGACAAGTTAGATACGAATGGTAAACTAACTCGGATTCACTAAAATATTGGTAATTTTTGACCCCTTCAAAAAAAGCAAAGACAATTTGCCACGTTCCCTACTTGGGAAGTTGAGGCTAAATTGAAGTTTGGTTTGATTGATTGAATCTTCTGACACGAAAATCCTATACTGTCCACGTCTCACTCATTAAGCATTAAGCATGAAATGACAAATGCACATCCGATTTTCCCCATGACTGTCCTCTGTGCCGTATCCTCTCCTGTCTGTGGTGACCATGTGAAACCATGACCAGGAAGCAATTTGTTAGGCCTAGGAAGGCTAAAGGAGATGAGGGGTCCTCAGGTCAGCACGCCAGATATTTCCACTTAGTTCTGTGTCAGGGGTGAAGACCTGCAGTGAAATTTCCTTTTTGTCTCCCTTAAAGTGTGTTTAACTACACCAATGAACTGAACTGCATGGTTTATAGACAGGTATGCGAGTTCAAATGCTTCCAACACATGACAAGGCAAAGCCAAAGGGTCTCGTATCACCCTCAATAAAATTCACCACTGATGCATTGCATTTATTGTGGATGTGTATACCTTGATTGTGAGGCTCACAGACTGTATTACACATGTGTGTAATTGTTTTTGCGAATTGTGATTTAATAGATAGCAGAGTGTAGGGAGACCAGAAACTGAGGTCAGAGAGAATGGAGGTCATGCAAGAGTCGGTTTTGAACTTGAGTCCTCACGACTCACAACAAGCATGTGGTCCATGCGTGGCTGAGCGGAGCCACCAGGGCAGTTGTACCATAATACGGCAGTAGCAAATCATTTTTCCCATCCTGACCGTAACTTGCCCGTGGACATGAATTCCAAGGTGATAGACAAATTAAAAAGCCTGAAAAAGGACTCTGGTGAATACTTTCAGTGTTTTGACAGCTCTGGAGGAGGGCTGTGCTTTGTCTAAAAAAATGAATAAAGCTGTCAACAGAGAGTGATGAAAATGTTTGATGTCACGGTTTTTCTACTTGTCCACAGGGAGATTTCTTTCACTGACCCATACATTCATCCATTGAGAGGATCAGAGATGGTGGACAGAGGACGACTGGAACAGGAACCCCGTGGCAGGACAAGAGCTCTCGGTCGGCCTGGTCCATGAAAAGCATATGCTTCAGCAAACAAGTTTTATGACACCTCACCGAGGAAACATTGTGAGTTTACTGACCGTAATGATTACAAAGTGCTCTATTGCTGGGGATGTGAAATAATATTTGAAGAGTCAGTTCCACATTATTTACGTTGGATTTCTTTTTTTTTTCTTTTTCTTTTTGCTCGTCCAGCTGTTATTGCATGTCATATAGGCGGTCAACAGTATCTCACGTTATTCTCTGTGTGAATCTGATCAAGATGCCAGTAATGTTAAAGCCACATGTTTTTATTAAGGGCTGTCTGTGATAGATTTATAAAATAAGTTTCATACAACAGCAGTAATGACAACATCCGGTTTTTACACAACACCACGACTGCCATAGTCCAAGTTAGAAGGCGCACCCATAACGAAGAAATGACATGTAAAATATGCTTTATATAAGATATAGTTCACCTAAAATATTTAATCTACAATATATTTATATCTATCTATCTATCTATCTATCTATCTATCTATCTATCTATCTATAAATAATTATTTCATACAGAAGGATGGTCTTCCTGCTTTCTTTGTCGCACCTCCAACGGTGCCATGGAGGACTATGCATGGCAGGGGTGTCCTCTTCCCTGAGCCAAGCCTAAGCCTGACCGCATACCAGAAAGGTAAGTTTTGCTGCAGGGTCATCAGCTGGGGGCCTATTTTACAAAACATGCCACGGTCATCAGCTGGGGGCCTATTTTACAAAACATGCCACGAATCACGAACAGAATGTCCAATCCACCCCAAAGTTTAAGTACATGTTGAGGGTGGTTTAATTCCATTTTCATCCATAGGGGACGCCGCAAATGCGAAAGTGTGTGTGTGTGTGTGTGTGTGTGTGTGTGTGTGTATTGAAACATTTATTTTATAGTAAATCAATATCAAATGTTGTCTTTATACAGTACATTTCCCGAGTTTGAAAGGGTTTAATGATTCTTTAAGTAATGTTTCAACCAAGATATACATTTAGTTACTTCTTGGCCATCTGAGAACATCGCTTTGTTGGCACAAAGTGATCTCCTAAGTACTCCATCGAGCCTTTATCATGCACCATCAACCACATGAATAGTTGGCCAAAAGGTTCCCAAAGGGCACATTTCGTCTCAGAGCTTGTCTCAGACGATTTGAAACCAGGAACTTCACATTCATTGGAGAGCTCTCACCGTCTTGGACAACACAAACAAAAACACATGAGCTTTGGGGAAACTACTGTGTGAGTGCTAAGCTTCTACAGCAATGTATTATAATAATAATTTCTTCCGTTCTGAAGGTACAGCATATGCACTATATTGTGAGAAGCCACACCCACTGTCACCATCCTTTCCTCCACAAGGTTTCATGCAAATCTCCACAGACAGACAGACAGACAGAATCCCCATTGGTCCTACTGGTGGATGTAACAAACGAAAAACATTATAAGGGTTTTTCACTAACGGTTTCCCGACTGCCCATGGAAAGTAAATAAAGCGTCCGGGCAAATGGAGTTTTACTTTTAAGTTGCCCGATGGGCAAATGAGTGTGAGAGGGGAAGCAACTGTCTTTATAGTTTGCTATAAATTGCTATTGAGATATTTGGCATAAATATTGAGGTATGCGTATGTCCATATTATAAGTAAAGTTGAAAGTAAGTGTTAAATGAACGGCAATTCAAATTTACTTTTTGGGCTAGTAGAACTTGACCTGTACTTTGCCCTGCGGACAAGTGCCTCTGAGACCTTAGTGTCAGCTCCTGAGTTATTATTCAGGGAGTGTGGCCTGCCATCATAACAAGCTGCTGAGTCAGCCCACCACACACGCAAGCCAATGGAGATACAAATCTATAAAGAGTAAAGTAGACACGAATGTCAAATGAATTACTTGTAGACCTGAACTTAGATTTATGGCCTGTGAGTGATACATTGGTTAAATCCCCAGCAGGAGTACCTTCACTCTGCTTCATTTCAAATGTTTCTGCTACTGATATTTCACCAGTTAAAGTCTGAATGGGCTCGGTGCATTAGCTCACCTGGGGATTTCATTTCACTCACTATGACGCTCTATCAGCCAAGTTCTTTTTTCTTCTCCTGCTGCTATAGAAATTCACTCTTTAGGGTCATTATTTGCGTAGCTATTTTCAGCGGAGACCTCCCAACATAAATAACACTCTGCAGAACGTATTCCATGACCGGGGTCACCTACAGGACGCAGCACTCGTAAGACCTGTAGGACTCGGCAGATTCCATACCAATGAAGTTGTGGCTGAAATGCTGAATACACCATGGGCAATTATCTAAGATTATTTGAGAGGGACTTACAGGTATCAGGATGATGGCTGTATAAACTCTGATATCAGTGTCGGTCAAATGAGAGCTAATAAACTGTGATTTTGAGATTAGGACAGGACACGCACAAGATTGACTGATACTTTACTCATAGAGGTGTATAATACATAGAGCAGTGGTTCTCAACCTTTTCAGCCTGCGATCCCCCAAAATAATCATATTTGAGCTGGGTGGCCCCACCCTGACGAGCACTTGTAGGAGTTGAGGTATTACATTTAGTTTGACTCAGTTCCACAGATAACTATTGTGAAAATAGCTACAAGTTAACAACACCTCGCAATAATCTATTTTCTTTTATTATATTATTTGACCATTTGGCCAGCTGTTTGACCAGCTTTTATACTATAGTTTGTTGATTACTTTTTGATGCAGAATTGTTTTATTTTCTTCTTCTTACTTTCTCTTTTTTCCATTTAGTTTATTTTTATTCTATTAGTGTAGACTTTCATCTTACAAAAACATTAGATTCCCATTGACAATGAATGGAGAATTTTAAGTCAGTGTCTGAGCAAATCGGCTTACTGTCTATTTTTGTCTTACACAAACATTAAATTCCCATTGACAATGAATGGATAATTTTACGTCATAATGTCGGGCATTTTGAGATAGTTTCTATTTTACGTCATGATGATAGACGATGATAAGAGCGCCCCTATCACTTCACACGGGTGTGATATTTTTGTTTTAAAAAGGTTTTAAAAGTCCTTACATTGTAACTTCACTGTCATCTGGGGCTGACTGGGGGTGCTGGCCATTTCGAGGCGGTGTTAAGGCATCTTGGTTTACATTGCGCACAATTAAGTCATTTATGGCCTACTTGTGTGCAAAGCGCAAGTAGGCACTCGACAGAGTGTAGTTCTAGTTTACTCTGTGTTGGTGCAGTCCAGGATCACTGGAACCATCTAGGAGAGAAATCAAAACTGTATCATCTGAGTATTTTAGAATGTATTGGTCTGGTGTGTCAGTGCGACGTTCAGACAGGCATTCCTCAATACGACAGCTGTCAGTATAAAGGGTGAAAAGTACAGCTGAGCTCACACACCCCTGGGGAGTACCAACATTGGTAGTTAATGCTGAGGAGAGGGTTGTGTTCACTTTCACTCTCTGTACTCTGTTAGTAAGAAAAGAAGCATACCAGTGAATTAAGTATGGATTCAGTTCCAACTGTACCATTTTTGACACTAGTATATCAGACTGTATTGTATTGAAAGCTGAAGAAAAGTCTAAGAATAGCACCCTTGCATGATTCTTATTTGACTTATCTAGGTGTTTTGTAATTAAGTGGACCAGTGTCAGACTCATAACCGCATCCTTTGTACCGCAACTCTTTTTATAGGCAAACTGACAGGGGTCAAATTTTTCTTTGGTTATACTAACAAGATGTAACAGTATTCTTTCAAGTGATTTCATAATCACTGAAGGTGAGAGCTATGGGTTTTGGGTAGTGGTTTTATGTGTGAGGTTTTCCAAGACAGGGGAATTGTGTGCGTGTCTACAGAGGTTTGGAATATTGGTTGCCACACTGGAGCCAGCTCAGATACAATATTTTTACGGAGAAAAGAAAGCACTGCATTCATCTGGCCCATTAGCTTTCCTTGTGTTAGTACACTGAAACATAACTCAAACTGTTCTGAGTCGGCTGAAGTGGACTTTGCAATGTTCGGCACGGCAACTTGCTCGCCCATGGCTCAAGTCCACTTGAGATGGCGCACCTCCGTTGCATCTGCCGAAAACAAGTGCTCTCTTACGTCTCGCCTGGGGGCTTGGGTAATACTCCACTGTATTTTGATCTAAAAGTTATAGGGGCCACTTGTTTTTAGTTTTCCTTTTTTAAGTTTTGACATGGAACTAGGTTGATGGTAATAATTTAAGTTTATCCCTTTTTTTGTTGAGCTCTTGATTTCCAGTAATTGAAAAAGGTTTGGTAGAATCGCTAAAAAGAGTAATCGATAATTGCAGCCCTAGATATAAACCAGCGACCTGAGGTCAGCTGAGGACAGTGGAAACCTGCAGTGTTTTTCAGTATCAAGTAGCTGAGAGGGAGTCTGAGACAAAGGAGGATTTAGTCAAAATGTTATAAAATCCATGAACTCACATTGTAAGGACATACTACTACTTCCAACGGCCGCGTGGGCCTGCAGGACATGGCACATCATCTTTAAAGCAGTGGTGGAAAGTAACCAAGTATTGTACTCGAGTACAAATCTTGAGTATTTCCATCTCCAGTACTTTATACTTCTACTCCACTTCAAATGTCAAATGAGTCAAATGTCATTTTAACTTTAAAGTTACTTTTAACCAATGAAGCCCTATTTATATATAATACTTTTCTTTTGTACTTTTACTCAAGTTAAATGTTGATGCAGGCCTTCTACTTGTAACAGAGTATTTCTATATGTGGTATTGTAGTGCTTCTTCCATCACTCCTCTAAAGTGATTTAATCTGTTCATACAATCTAGGAATCATCACAGTTATGCTGTTTTAAATTGCAATTTCAAGTACTAATAATAATTAATATCAACTTAATACTTTATATAGGATTTAACCTATTATGTTTTATTTTATCTCTCTGTCTCGCTGTAGGGTTTCTTCTGTAGCAACCAGAAAGTACATCTGTCTTTGGTGTGGCACATTAAAGGTAAGAGGAGTGTAAAGTGTCTACTAGTGACTACTATTAGATGCCCAGAAGGGACATTAGAGTTCAGTTCATTAAGGCACATACTGTATACTGAAAGCAGCTTTTAGAGACATCAGCCCCAGGTTACAGTTTCATGTTGTATTATTGTCAGATTTCATTTCAGTTTATTATACTGTGTAATTGCATTTTGATTACTTTGTCCCCATGCAGTGATGTCCTCCAACAAGAAGAGTGGCCTGTTCCCATGTAGCCCAGTGCCAAGGTCAGATGTCCTGATGGAAGATTCCAGATTCTGCAGACCAGGACATGGTACTGTACTGTATGCCTACTTTGATCTCAGCTTCTTTCAAAAGCGACCCGCTGATGATTGCTCAGGAAGTGTGGAAGGTTTGGACCTAAAACACAAGAGAATTACTAAAGTAGGAACGCAGCCCTATAGAGTCATTAGAGAGTGCATTAGGGGGTAATGTTTTCCCCATGTGCTTGAGGCTAACTGTGAGATAGTGTACATGGAAAATAATTAGGATTTTACCTTGAAATGATAGTGCTTTTCTTTTCCATTGACTTAATTTTTGTTGTTGAGAGATTTATACTGTACAGTAGGTCACTGAGCAGTCACCCTGCAAGTTAGTAGCCTCGGTCCCAGGCTTACTTATCTGCAAAAAGAAAAGCCTGGTCACAACGTAAGGCAGAGAAGCTATCGGCGGATGTATCCTCCGGAACAGCTGTCAAATGTATTTCCCCCGGATACGATATTTTCCAGATCAATCACAACACTTGTTTCATTCGCGGAGAATGTAAATTGATTTGTAAAGCATCAACGTAATTTCCTTGGGCAATACTTCCGCTAAAATCCCGCAACTTCCGCTGATAGTCTTTTCAGCGTAGGTCTTGCCCAGGGTGGCAAGTTAGTAGGCCAATGGAACACGTTTTTAAACGAAGGGATATCAACTCAACACTAGACAACACAGCAGTTGTCTAGTGCTTGTTGAAGCTGAAACCATATGACATTTTGTAGGCTAGATTGATACCTTCATCGATCCCACGGGGGAAATTCCAGCGCCAAAGCCAACACAGCAGTACAAGTTAAAGATAAGGACACTAGAAGTACAATAGGTGTAAGAATAACATCGCAACATCACAATAAATACGCCTTCAACAAATATAAATAAAGTATACAGAGTCAGACGTATACGCCTATACAATCATCCTGCCTGGTGCAGTGCAAGAGACACGAGAGACGAGATAAAGGTATACAGATGTAGATTATGACAGCAGCAACTACCTGTCATAATTTCACCCCCCCCCCCCCTATCTAATTATTGGACAGTATTAGGATGTTGATATTCATTTTCTATTCATCTTTTAGGGTCTCAAATCACACCTTAGAAAGCATGAGTGTCTATTTCAAATAGTTTTTTGACTGGGGAGTCATACTGTATTTTGTCATAATTTCCTATCTAATTATTGGACAGTATTAAGATGTCGATATTAATTTTGTATTCATCTTTAGGGACCCAAATCACACCTTAGAAAGTGTCTATTTGAGTTAGTGTTTTTGAGGGGCACCTAGCCCCTCCTATATTCAGCTATAGTGTAGATCTGTGTCCGAACACAAACATTAAATGCCATTGACAATGAATGGAGAATTTACGTCATATGTGTCTGAGCAAATCGACATTTTACATCATGATGATGTGCGATGATAAGAGCGCCCCTCACTGTGATTTTTTTAAGCTCTCAGAAGCTTTTGAAATGGGCTTTTCTGCCCATGTGGGGGTAACAATTACTGTGAAATGACATACAACAGTATGTTGTATGTACTTTACATTACACTAAGAACTCATAATAATTGTGCTTTTCCGAGATGGATAAGCTTCTCGTCTGTTGGTCACTGCAGTTTGCTACAACAGGTCACTGGACCCTGTGGAAGATTCAGTACTACACACAGCTTTGCCAGGAGTTGAGGGCCAGGACTTCAAAGTAGACAATTAACCATCATACAGACAGCTTTGCCAGGAGTTGAGGGCCAGGACTTCAAAGTAGACAATTAACCATCATACAGACAGTGAAAACAACCACTAGATCGGAGGACCTAGGCTCTCCCACAAACTTGCTTTCAGGACTGTTGGTGGCAAATTAAATGACAGATATTTGGCAGGAAAGAGACAATTATAAGAACTCACCAAGTCTTTGAAGGAGAAAATGTGTATATACAGTACAGTATGGGAGAGTTGGGATGTACTGTATGTTGATTTAGTTGGTAGTGCACTTAAATAGAAGGTGATCTGACCTTGCACAAAAACAGTTTATGGTGTCTATATCTGCAGGATATCCTCATTATCAACAGAAAGCCATTGTTTATACATGGCTTTTGTAAAAATCAAGGAATTAATTGTGTTATTGTGCGTCAGATGACAGATTTTATATTTCTTTTCTGGCATTAAGTTCTTAGTCTCTGTCCAGAATCGATATCTTTGTAATTTGCAGACGTCCAGACGCCCTTTTACGAGCACAAAAGACGACAAATGCTTTTCTATTTCAAGACAATAAGATGATTATTTTTGCGTGGTGGTGTCAAGGACACATTTCTTGGCGGTGGCTACATCCTTGTGTTCTCTGTGGTTGCATCACTCATCTCTAGACATAATGGGATTTGACAGAACATGTTCACTGTACATTGATGTTCATGTAATATACACACATTGAGGGTTTCACAACTGTTGGTGGCATCCACTTTTGCTCTGTCACTCATTTGGCCAAAGTCAGATGTGGTGTAGGAGTATAGAGAGTATTAAAAAAGTAGTCTACATTACTCTGAGGAAGATGCGGTAGAAAGCCAGTCTTCTCTTTGTACATGGCACCTTAATAAAAGAGGCTTCAATTGCCTGAGCTGCTCCAGTGTCTCTTCTCTACATTATCCATCAGTATAGAAAAGTAGAATTTGATTACAACAAAATATGAATACAACATAGAGCCTAAATGAAGAGGGTAAAGATAGCCTTCAAAAATCCTTTTCTCTAATTCTTAAAGTCTATTGATAAATGCTTCTGTGTTGCATGAGTCCCAAGTTTGTCAAAGTGTTTTTTGGCTTTCATCCAGAACTTTATTTCAGTATTTTTCTGGGAGACTCACAGTCCAAGTTAGTTATTGCTGGTAATGCCATTTGCTTGGTGATCCACGGGATGCTACTGTTTAGAACAACAGGGACTGATCACGCTGAACGCACATTAACATGAACGTGCAGTATGTGACTTGGCATGAGCCATTTGAGTTGAGGACACCCTGAGGTACCCTGAACACCTCCCTCCCCCAGAAGACATGATCAGTTTCTCAGGACGTCTGCACTGATGCTGGGATCAGGTCAGCAAAAGCAACATAAAAGCTGCTACAGCCTTTTCACCCCAATCAAATTACCATTACTCCACTTGCGAAAGGCACTGAAAAATTACCACTTAATTAGGAAAATTACCACTTAATGAAACCAGTGTGATATACACTGTTCCATCAGCCAACTTAAATATCTTTTGGCTATCATAACATTACCTTTTAAAATGGCTATATTTGTCAGGGATGCACTTAAATTGTTATTCAAGCAGATGGATGAATCAAGTGCACTGCAATGACCAACATTACCACCCACAAACTGATGCGGTGCCCTGCTCATGGATGTGCACCACCTGAATCAACAGGCCAACTGCACGAGAGTAATGAGGGCATTTAGGAGTCCTCGGTTTCTACCGAACTGTAGCATGGCTGCAATTACTCCTCATTGACGGTCATTTAACGCAACAGTCCACAACCCCTTAAGGATTTGGACACGTTCACTGGAGAGTCACCTCACACCATTGGGAGAGGCCTTTGTGACTGCTTGAAATTGTTCTCCATCGAGATGAGTTGAAACCAGTTCTGCTTTGCACCATAATCCCAACTTAATTACAGTAAGCATTTAATTTGGAAGAGGTGATCCCTGCCTTGGCCTGCAAGAAAAAAAAGAAATGCTTACTTGCATTCAATATGAAAATTGATTTGCAGATTGCGTGGAAATTGTTTATCAGTTTATTATCTAGCTTTTATTGGATTGTCTTCTTGAAATTCAGTTTAAATGATGCCATCATAAGCACATGACTGGATTGTACTGTAATGTAATGTAATGTTTGTCATATTGTCATGGGGTATTGGCATTGCATTTCAGGATATCCCTTTGTAAATTCCCCCATATCGGTAGATCAACCATCCAAGCCCGAAAGTCACGCCAAAACATATCTATTTCCAATGTAGGCTACACTCGCAACGTAGCCAGTTTGACCCACATTGTCTCGGAATAGCTTCACAGTGCCTGCCAATGAAGCATGGTCATTGAGCAGTGCAGGCCAAACCCAACTTTTGTAATCAGCTATTGTGTGTGGGGATCACTGAAGTAAGGCTTTAGCCTCATATGAGCCTTACCCCCTTTCCCCTTCACAAGCCCTGCACCGGCCTGTGTCTGCCCAACCCCTCAGTGCTAGGGATGCAAGGGAGACTAACGAGCTCCTTGCCAAATGTGATGCAATAAGAAAAGCCCTTGGCCGGATGAAAGTGTAAATTCTCAGTTTACTGCTTTGAAAACACTTATCCTGGCTGTTGACCCAGAAGGAGGCCATCCCACACCACGATATTGGGGATCGGCTGTGGTTCGCTGACCCCGATCACCCCTTTTAGAATGTCTAATTAAGACCACCCCTAGCTCATCTTAAAGCTTTCATTCCTATGTTTATCTGTTTTACAGCTGTATCGTTTTACACATGGTCTTTCTTGGTTTCTTGGTTTGCGGATATACATGTGGAGTAAGTATCACATTGCTTTACAGAAACAATGTTCAAGATTACATACCGGTATTTTATATTTAGAGTGCCAGTGGTATTCAGGAACTTTAGAATGTCTTGTAAAGGCCCAATATCGATGGTTTCGATTGAGATTAAAAATATTTTGACAAATTATTTTTCATCTGTGCTGAGAGCACATGTTGCTGACGGACATAATTTCTTTTGCAGTCTGGTTTTGTCTGGAGACATAAATGATCCAACACTGCCGTTTTAATGTCCAGCATCCGCTTGCCCCTATCTAATCATAATACATTGAAAACATGTTGTTCTTGGAAGCAATGCGTGAGATTCACAGATAACTCGGGAAGAATAAAGTTCAAGGAAACTTTGAGGTTATCCTAATGGGAAGGGGATATTGCAGATAGTGTTACAGACCTACTAATCTGTTCTTCCCAGTGTTCCCACCCAAAACACCAAGCCCACCATGGAATGTTCTACTGTTCACCAGAAGGGATTACATCTGGGGAAAAAGATTGAGTAGCAGACTTGGAGTAGAGGGGAGACAGGGATAGAAATGTGGAATGTTGCTGTGAATATTCCTAACTCTTCCTGTTATTAGATGTACATTTTCTATGCTTACACACCCTCATTCAAATATATTGTGAGATTTCGATAAATACGTGAAATAAAATGTTTTGCCTCATGTGTTCACACATGGAATCTTCACTTGGAAGTCACCTTATAGTGGAGAACTGAATTCATACTGTATGCTGTTGGATGGGGTGAGATTTTGAATTTTCAAAAATATAAAAAAAATTCAATTGAATTCCACACAATTTAATTTACTTTAAGTTCCCTAGGGTAGGTACCCTCACAAAAAACATGCAGTAATCCTGGTCTCTAAACTGCCTCCCCCTGGCCAGCCGGGGCGCCTGATGGAGGGGAAAGGAACTGGTTGGAATAACGTGTTCCTTCCACGCGCTACGTCCAACCAGGGAAACTCCCCCCTGTCAGGTGTAAAGGAGCAACTTGGACACTCTGGCATGAAGGGAGCATGAGTTAAGTCCGTTGCTCTCCCCAGGTTGGCGGAGGGTGTGTAGAGCCCAGGATCACAGTAGATGATTGGCACAGGGGTGAAAAATGGGTTACAAAATCGTGGGATAAAAAATATATATAAAAAAAAAAAAATCCAATTTTGTATGGCAGTGAGAACAGTATGGAACTTAAGGCAATATGAACATGAACAATTATGGCAATGATGTACTGACAGGTGGAGCCAATTATGGCTTCAGCCTTTGCAGTGCATTATGTCCACCTCTTTGTACTGCATGTTGGACTGACACTGAATGTCTTCACTCTTCAGGCTTAAGGGCAGTGGTTCTCAAACGTTGTACTCATGTACTGTGAGACGGCTAGGTCCAGGTGTGCCTTGGGATTTTGTGACCGCAAATACATTATTGCAATTCATAGAACTATACAACAAGTTATGATTTTGTTTTGTTTTCATCTATTTTTGAGGGGCACTAGCCCCTCCTATATACAGTACAGCTTTTGTCCCCACACGTCTCATATTTGCCATTGACAATGAAAGGAGAAATTAGGTCACATGTGCCTCAAATATGACGTATATTTGTGGCAACACAAACATTAAATGCCATTGACAATGAAGGGAAAATTTACGTCATATGTAGACAAATCGCCTAACCAATCACATAAATTCAGTTGTTCATGAGATGATGTATGATGATGTACAGTATAATGATAAGAGCGCCCCTCACTATTTTTCATTTTTTTTACCCTTTATTTACCCAGCATAGGTTGGCTAGGCAGAATGTTGTTTTTCAGCCATGTTGCTTTACATTCACGCAGATAACACCAGTATAACACCAGTAAGACACCCTGAGGGCGAGAAGCGACCTTGCCCTAAAGGGCGCGTGCATGCATCCGCCTGGGTGATGGCAGACTGCTGGGCGAGCGTTGGCGCTTTGGGATGGGGGGTCAGATCAACATGAATTCTGTACTGGCCATATATGGAGCGAGTCTTGAGTGTACACGTGATGTGTCACGAGGTGTGACGTGACACGGCGGAAATGCAGGTTTTCATAGTAAACATCATCATCATCATTTTTCGTGGTCGAGATCATGGATTTCACAATGCCATACTTCCCAGTCCTTCATTGCCATCCCCAGTTCCCGCTTAAGATGATGCATGTGTCTACTCTCTAGTGATGACATCAGGGATTGACAGTTTTCTACCTATGGTCTGCTTTGAGGCAGATCTCCAGAGTAGAAGGGAAGATATAACCTCATGATCAGCTCTGTAGCAGAGGCCAGGAAACTGAGTTATTCTGGACTAGTGAAGAAACATGGGGAAGGTTGCAATATATTAAAGAAGTCGATGGGTGGCTCTTCCAAGAGAGATTTTGTGCTCTCATTAGAAGGCTCCATCCAGCCGTTTCTCTAAATTCTTTGAAAGTGTCCATGTCTCAGAGCCATCGAGTAGAATTGGCTCGACAGTCGTCCTAAATATTTTTACTTTGAACCTCTTACTAAGCTGGGATGACCAGATCTTATGCATGTCATTGCAGGCTGACCAGGCCATACCCTTCCTAGTTTAAAGTCCTTTTGGGAAGAAGATATGAACCCAAATACATCAACCTGCACTCAAATGAGTGTTGTCAGTGGTGAAAGGACCTGGCAATGGGCCCCAGTGCAAATATTTTGTTTAGGCCCCCTAAAATATTGTGGCTGTGGGTAAGGGGGGGGGGGGGGGGGGGGGGAATTAAAAGACTTCAGTGCACAATGCAAGGAATAAATGCATTCGCCATGTATCCGAAGGAAGTCTGATCCAATCACTTTTAGATTTTTCCAGTTTAATCCTGAGTTTAAGTTTTGTAGTGTTCAAGATCTGATTTTAGGCATGTTTAAGCCTCCAGGAAAATCCGTGTTGAGGTTCTTAATCCACTGTTTTTCATTAAAACGTCTTTGTCCTACTGTCCAGTTAGGATTGTGTTGAAGTCCAGCGCATTTTAGAGCTTCAATGCCGTGCGCCATGAAATGTTGCACCAATCTTGTGGTTGTCTTTTTGGCATTGTTAATATTGTATCTGTGTCGTCCCAGCCTAGTACCTATTGTTTTACCTGTCTCTCCGACATATTGTAAACCACATTTTTCACATGTGATTAAATAAATGCAGTTGCTGGTTCTGGCTGTTATTTGTTGTTTAATCTCTAAGACGCGTTTTGTTGTTCTATTTTTTACTAATTGTTTGGGTTTGAAGTATTCTGGTCCCTGGCGTGCTGGTGTGTTGATTTCTTTTAGCTTGCTGTGTACTAGATAATCTTTAAGGTTTTTATTTTTTCTGTAGGCCGATATAATTTTATAATCTTTTAGAAGATCGTCCGTTCGGTTCTCAAAATTCCTTTTTATTCTGTTGTTGGCTAGTGTGCTCTGTGTTGAATAACTGGTTATCAGGGCCAATTTGGGGCCTGTATCTCGCACTCTTATTTCTAAGAAGGTATTTTGGGCTTTCCGGAGGAAGGTCCTAGTGTATCCTCTTAGTCTGAGAGCATTAAATAGAGTTTTACAAGCTATTTTGAAATCACTTCTTTGCGTGCAAATCCTATGGCATCTTAGTAGTTGTGATTTGACTATTCCTGTGTAGGAGTGTGTCGGGTGGAATGATGTTTTGTGTAATAGGGCGTGAGTGTCTGTTTCTTTAAAGAATACTTTTAAGTCTAGTTTCCCATTTGTGTTAAAGTTTGGGCCCTTGAAGATTGTTACATCAAGAAAGTCAATCCTTTCTGTGTGTGTCACATATTTTATTGTTATGGATCTATGATGGCTATTTAAAACATCAATAAATTCCTGGAATTCTTCTTGGCTATGTTCCCATATTCCAAATATATCATCTATAAATCTATAGTAATGTGTCGGTTTAAGTCTGCATTTTTCTAGTGCTGTCTGTTCCCATATGCTCATGTAAATGTTTGCATAAGATGGTGCAAATCTCTTTCCCATGGCCGTGCCTTTGATTTGTAAATAGAATTTGTTGTTAAAGGAAAAATCATTCTGGGTTAGATTTAAGTCTAGTAATTGGAGTAATTCCTCCTCTGGTCGACTTGTGTCTGGGTACTAAAGACTTCCCTGACTGCTTGTAGCCCTGCTTCTGTTTCAATGTTTGTGTAGAGGCTGTCTATATCTATTGAAAACAGAAAGGCCTCCTTTCCTACTTTAATAGCTTTAATTTTGTCCACAAAATCGTAAGTGTCTTTTATAAAACTGGGGTGTTTTATCGACAGTGGGTTCAGGAAATATTCAATAAACTCTGCTGTCTGATAAGTCTCGCTGCCACAGTCCGACACAATTGGTCTCCCGGGTGGAATTTCATATGGTATTGTCCATGAATCCGGGCTTTTGTGTATTTTTGGTAAAAGATAAAATATCCTAGCTCTTGAGCTATCCTGTCCTATTAAGTATTGTTGTTGTTTGGCGTTTATGTGCCTTTTGTCCTTAAGTCTGTTTATGATGGCTATGGCCTTTGTAGCTGTCTGCATGTAAATGGGTTGGTCTAATTGCCTATAATGGTCCTGATTGTTGAGCTGTCTCTCACCTTCTAACAGATATTGGTGTCTATCCATAATTACTATGCAGGAGCCTTTGTCTGCTAGTTTGATAACGATTAGTTTGTTGTTGATTAGTTCCCTAAGTGCCCTGGTTTGTTCTATTGTGAGATTATCTTTTTCCTTAATGTGCCCCGGTATGCGTATTACCGTATTCATGTCCTTCTGCATCAGTCGTTAAAGGCTGCTTGGAATTAACGACTCCGCTGGTTCCCAGTTGGATTTTGGTCGAAAGGGTAGTATCTCCCTTCCCTGGTCGATTCCAAAGTGTGGGCTAGTTTCAATCTGCGGTGATACTGCGAAAGGTCTTTCTTTAACCTGTTGGTTTGTTGTTTATAGATATCCAGAGTCGGGACAAATGAAAGTCCCTTTTCCAGCAGTTCGGTCTGGTGTTGATCTGGCTGGAAGTAATGGGACAGATTAATTATGTTTGACTTACCCCCCCTCCTTTCTGGGTTCATGGGGTCTATAAGTTTAAACTAGTAAGCCAATTTACAAGCATTGCTTTGCCTGTCTCTGTTTCCCAATGTACGTTATCAGAACCCACTTTAAAATCTCTTTCATCCAATTTAGGGAGGAAACTATGGCCATTGCATTTTACAATATTGCGATTTAACTCTCTTAAGTTGTCCTTATCCTTTATTGAGAGCCTACTTGAGAAGTTGACTAAAGGGACATAGATACTTGCAGTTGAGAATGCGTTCTGTGCTGCTGCGATGGTCTCTCTCAATGCTCTCTGCGTTTGTCTTTGAGGGTGGCCTCTCTCGTTTATTCCAACCGACAGGATGCAATAGGCTACAGTGGTGTTTCTGGGTATCCTCTCTAGTAGGACCTTCGTATGTTTGAATGACATTCCTGGGTAGCCATCCACTTGCAGATCCGGTCGTGTCAGAGATGGGAGTTTGCTCATGTTTGAGTCTCCTATGATGAGGATGCTTTTCTTTGGGTATAGTCTCCAACGTAGTTTCTTCTTCCCTGTGGTGCTGATGTGTTTGTAGACTTCCCCTGGGGTCCTTGGCTCGTCTATCTCTGGTTCATCTGTTTCCTTTTCCCGGTTCTCTCCTGGGTCTGTGCTGGTCCTCCTCGGGGCTGCTTCTGTGTCCTGGGTCTGGTCCTGTGTAGTCTTCTTCTTTGTTGGTTCCGTCCTGTTGTGGTCAGCCCTCTGGGGTTTTGGCGTGCCATTTGGATTGGCTCTACTACTTCGTGTTTGCCTCTGTGGTGGGCTCTTCTGTAGTGGTAGAGTCAGGGAGGGGAAATCTACTTGCGATAGATCCGTTCTAGGGGGGACCTGTACTGTGGTTGGTGGTGTTGTCTTGGCGATAAGTATGGTGAGGAACATGGGGGGGGGTCGAGGTCAGAGAGGGTGGGGAGAGAGGGGCAGTGGATACACAAGGGGGGGTAATGGTGGAGAACGATGGGGAGTGGACATAGGTATATCAGGATCAGAGGAAGGAGGCGGTAAAAGGGGGGCATGCAGAGATAGGGTAGTGGAAACTGGCAAAACAGGAGAAGGGGGAGGAGGAGGGGGTAAAGTGGGAACAGGCAGAGAGACAGTAGTAGGAGGGGGAGGGGTAGAAATGACAGTTCTATTTGTTCTGAGCTGTGTGATTATAAGTTGGGCTTTGTTTATCTCCAAATGTGTTAGTCTTTTCCCAAAGTTTTTTCTAGCCCATCTGATTGCTATGGTAAAGGCTTTTTTCTCCTCGTCCTCCGTTAAGTTATCTGTTAACTCTTGTTTGGTTGTGTTTAAGAATGTAGTGTAGTGTTCTTCTAAGGCTAAGATGGTTGTGTGACACCAGTGTCTGGATATCCCTTCGAGTAATAGGGTGGTTTTAGCCGTTGGTAGAGCTGGTTTTATCAAATTTATGAGTTCAAGGGTTTTCCTTGCTATACTCGCTGGTGGTCTGCTAGAAGAATTTACATTCTGCAGATGATGTGTACTTATGATCAATTTGTTCATGGTTCTGATGGCTTTTAAGAAGTCACCTCTTTCTGTGTGGTGTGTGTGTGTGTGTGTGTGTGTAGGTGTGTGTGTTGTATCTTACGGGACCCGATCGGGTCTGGTGTTGAGGTCTCTCTCCGGCTCTGGGCTGAGGTACTGACTGCTGGTTTTGCTGTCTCTTGTTCAACCAAGGTTTGTTCTGTCTCCGGAGGACCTGTGGTCTGTGGTCAGGCCGTTGATTGTGTGGAATTCCCTGTGACTGGTGGGGAGATCTCTGTCTGGGTCTGTTCTTCAACCAGGGCTCCTCCAGTCTAGGGTGGAATTCTCGCCTGTCTTCCGGTGGTAGGGTGTTGATTCTCTCCTGGGGGGGGGGGGGGGGATGCGATGCGATGTGATTGATTGATTGATTGAAATATTTATTAACAGTTTGCAGAATTACAGTACATTTCAAGCACAAACTCAATACAAAGACTGTTAACTGTGAGTGGACGACCCAATTAAGCATTACACTTGTTTACAACATGGTCCACCATGTGCAATTCATCAAAACATTTAGAGACGTACAAATAGACACTTCTATATAGTTAAAGAACAGAACAGGAATTCATCATTCACAGATGTGATGTGATGTGATGTGATGTGATGTGATGTGATGTGATGTGATGCGATGCGATGTGATGTGATGTGATGTGATGCGATGTGATGTGATGTGATGTGATGTGATGCGATGCGATGTGATGTGATGCGATGCGATGCGATGTGATGCGATGTGATGTGATGTGATGTGATGTGATGTGATGCGTCGCACTTCACTGTACCAAACGCGTCTTTGAACTGTACTTTGATCTGATAGTAAAATATTCATGTGTAGGGCTGCAGGCTATTAAGAAATGATGGAAAAAACTTTAGTTAAACTTGCAGAGTGACAGATTACTTTACCTGGGTTACATATTCTGATAGTGCTGACATGACAATAATCCCATCTAGTGTTTCATTAGCGCGACGGAACACGACAAAATAGGCTACAGCTGAGCTATTTTGTGCTGCTGACAGGCAGTGCATGAACACAGTAACACACACGTTGAAACAAGGTGGTAAAGATAACAAGGAGTGGACAGTGATGTCACTGTTATGCAACACGGAAGTAGTATAGACTTGAAGCTGATTATAAACCAGACTCTTTTCTTCCCCCTTCATGGGCCCCTTGGGGGCGCTGGGCCCCCGGTGCATTGCACTGGTTGCACCGTCGATATATTCGCCACTGAGTGTTAAGTGTTTTGATAACGTGGTTATTGTTGGATTTGCATATATTTCCGTATTCAGTTTTTGTCTCGTAAACAAAATGGTAAACTGAGACCTACAGTCGCAATTACTATAGTCCTAATAGTAATTTTCATTGTATCGGGTAGTATTTCGCTATACTAATTAGCGCTTGCAGCGATACTTTTTTTTTTCATTTATCTTTGAACACATGTAATATAGGCTATTTTGCATGGATATGAATACAGGTGTGCCTCAAGATTTTGACTTGCCCTTTCGTGTGCACAAAAGTGCACAAAAGGGCCTGCTGAAGGAATAAAACGTGGGCTAAACCGTGAAATGCACGAGCAGGTTGGATTTCACTGTATGTTTTAACCACAGCACAGTCTTTTTGTCTCCAACTCTAAATATAAACATGGACAGCTGAGGTGGGCAGGATCAAATGCTTCCTGGGGTTGAAGTTGTGATTTATGCCAAGGAAACACCAACAAAACCTTTAATTGGGGCCACTGGTGGCAGCATAGCTTTATGGAACAGCTGCTCGCAGACCGTGACTGTTGGAAGACAGACTTTATTAACAAAAAGTCACAGCTGGAAAACACACAATAAACTATTCTTGAGGTGCATATCATCATATTGTAACGATCCCAGAACCGGAGGCAGAGACGTAGTTCACAGGATAAGACTCTCTATTTATTAGTTCAGGATCAGACAGTATAACAACACCATTTGTGTCCCTTGCAACTCAGTCTTAAACACACACACAACAACTTTCCACACACAGCGCATACACATAGCCCCTGTCACTCACTCCCCAGTCCCGGAAGGCCCACCTCCAAGTCACTCCTATTGGCTGAAGCCATAGCCGGCCGCTACACTATGTTGCTTGTTAGCGTCAACAATTTAAAGGCCATACATATTCATATTTTTGAAGGCTAGGTGTATAATACAATGCAAAAGATCCGGTTCTTGTGTCTGGTGAAGAGCTTATACTGTATGCTTGAAATGTCTCCTGTGGTGGTAATTTGAATCGGCATGGGAGTATTTCCTAGTGTGCAACTGTGCACATTTTAATTCTTTGTCTTGTTTTCTTTCCTGTCCAGTTTTTATAGTTTGCATGTTTGTGCCATATTGAACAACCCAGCTTACTGCTGCCAGGGGCCCCCAGGGGCTGTAATCCACACTTGGCACAAACACTGATCAGACGTCTGGCATGGGAATAGTCAAACCAAATAACTTACATTACTGCCATAGGGGGCGCTACAGCAGTGTTTAACACTTTAAATGACAATGACTCGCCATTGCTTCAATCCGCACCAAACACCATTCAGGGTTCTGGGCGTCTGGCATGAGTATAGCCACACCCAAAAAATACACTGTATTTGGGGACTGTGGTGATTCTTTCTGTTCTTACAAATTAATATACTTCATCATTTCTGTTCCCGCCATACAGTACTTACAAAAGGTTGCAAGAGTGAGCACAATAGGAAAGGTGTAATAGATGGCAACCAGAAGTAAGAAGTGATTGCACTATTTGTATGCAGGAATCAGGATGTAGGCAATTTCATATTGAATCCGACAGTAATATGATTCCTTGCATCGTTCCCAACCTGAACCATTCCCAGCTGCGGTTCCCGATGGGCACAGGTCTAGTGTTGATAATCTTGAGTCCTGACCTGCTCTCTCTTCCAACAGACAGTAGGATGATCCTTTATTCATAACCTTTTTGAAAACCACCTGTTCTTCTTACATATTCATTTGATTGACCTTTGCGGTTCCCTGCATTGCAGCTACAAGACAGAGATTTCTACATTCAAAATGATATGCTTACTGTTCCTGAAAGAAACAAGGGAGAGTGTGATGGGAGAAGGAGAGAGCTTTTAGGCTGGTATTTCAGTGATCCCTGCCAGGGAAAATTGTTTCGGGGGCGTCTGATTAGCCTCTCAATTGCAGCGATTACGAGGGGTACTTTTATGTTTTCTCAGCTGATTGTTGGGCCAATGTAGCCGCAAGCCTTCACTTAAACCTGTTTGTGTTGTAATGGCTATAGCTCAATAGTATTAATAGACTATTAGGGGGAGAGACTTTGCTGAACTCCAAGGACAAAATGTAAATACGTTTTTGCAATAACAAAACCGCATGTTGTACATTATCTGTCAGTGAAGATTCCCTGAGTTTGTACATTCATACTATGACATACTGTGTACAGTACTAGTTGATTGATGTCCCTCCTCCCCTTCACAGTTTAAGGTAATTACATTTTCACTTTCAAACATTATTATAAGTTGACAATGCAGCCAGTCAGACTCATAACACCATCTCAAAAGCCTAAAACCAAACAGAGATGTGGGAATTCCAAAGCTACCTGAGAGCAAATATCACCACTCTGTAGAGATATAAAGGGTTGGAAAGTAGCAAAAGGAGGCGCTCCTTTTTAACAAAACTATAACAATCTCCTTTCATGCGAACCAAAACAAAACATTCCCAGGTTCAGTGGTCATTAAAGGCTCAGACATGTAGCCTATGTTCCTCCATTCTTATGAACAAGCTTCTATGTAGAAAGAATTTGTCTAAACATGTTTTAGGAGAGCATAGAGGTTGTAAACATTGGTCTACTACCTGACGTGTTTGATTCTTAACATAAATTCAGTAGAATTTGCATCCTTCTCTTCACGGTAGACCTATACGTACGATTAGGTTATAAATAATACAATTAATACAGTAAGGTAGATAAAGGGCTTAAGTGTTCAAATAAGAGAGAGAGAGAGAGATACCACTTGTATAAAAGTTGATGTGAGCAAGTGACTAGGTGCTACGGTAGGTCACATACAGTAGATTAGTAGAACAAAGATAATCCATATACTGTAGACTAGAGCAGCCAGTCTTTTACATAATAAGTGAGAGAGAGGGGAGTGATGGAGTGGAAAGCACCCACAGGGGCATCAAAGCACTACTTCCTTCTCCTTCATAAGGTTGCTCCACTTGCAGACCCAAGGGAGGCAGGGATCACACAACTGGGGGCCCAGACAGACAGCTTCCTGCTCAGGCCTTACAAGCCCATGAGTGATGGCCGAGGTGGAACATCGATTGCCATGCTTGACGGCTCAGACATATTATCAGACTGGCTGATATGGTGGTGGTGGTGGTGTTGTTTTTTTTGTCGCGCTTAAGGGAATGATCTCTTTGTCTGAGACATCGCCCCATCACAGTGTTGTCAGTGTGCAGGAACGTGTAGAAGACTCAGCATATTTTTAGATATGATGGATACTCGAGAACGAGGCTTAAACTGAACACACACACACACGCACGCGCACACACACACACACACACACACACACACACACACACACACACACACACACACACACACACTTAATAATTTATTTATGTCCACACAAAGGGAAATGCACAAGGACACAAACATTATGGGTGCAGTTATGTTACAATGTCCTGGTATCATGACACAGCAAGAATGTCACTCAGCAGCGCCTCTAATAGCCATATTCGTTCACACAACGGTGCTCAGGACTAGGCTTAGTCACACACACACACACGCAAGCACACACACACACACACACACACACACACACACACACACACACGCACGCTCGCACCTCACTCACTCACACTCTCTCTCTCTTATACACTAATCACAGAGACAGAAAGGAATCTAGTAGTATAGTACAATTTATTGTACAGTATATCGTATAATAGTATACACATTTGTCCAAGCTTTTACTTGTCCCAAATGTATACGCATGTTATGTGCCTACTCTCATAAACAATTAGTTTTCCTAGGAGCCTTTGCAAACCATATTGTTATCAGATATGCGTAATGCTTCCACTATTACTACTGTCAATCTCTTGGACATCTCTTACAAATCAAGGATCGCTTGTTGAAAACAAATCTTACCCAAAGGCCTCTTTACTACTGTCATGCTGTCCTGCCAAATAACTATACCGTGGTTATATTGGCAACTGTGTTCAGACGGTATGATTTCTCTCAATGACAGTTGTCTTCAACATTGCAACCAACCTGTAACATTGCAACCAAAAGCCCACCTGACCTGGTGTCAAAGCAACTGTTTTTTAAGAGTCTGAATTCTGAGAATTTGCAGACCTTAATGGCTTTTGGAATCTGGCTCTTTGCCGTGACCGAGGTGTAGATTCTTGAAAATACTGGTTCAGTGATGGATGTTCAAGGTGCATGGGAACTCGGAAACGAAAGAAAAAATGAAACAACAACCCACAAAAGACTTTGCGTTGCATCACACTCAAAAGTACTTTCGCAGCTTATACTAGACCCAAGTCTCCATGCAGACACTGAAGGTGGAAAACACAGAGCAGAACAGACTCCTCTGGGAAGTATCCATATCCTCTTGCACTGGACTACCAAGTATCATATCGTCACTGTCCGGCACAAACCTTGTATCTGCATATTTATATATTTTTATATATTGGCCACAAAAGTTTTTTTTGCATTTTCTTATGAATTGGACCGTCCCTGACATGCCTATGATGACATGCTCATGGGGAGAGGGGAGTTGCACCACTCAGTTCACACAGGTGTGATTTCTTTGTATATACGCTGAAAAGTAGCAACCTTGGACATACAACGTTTCCACCCGACGGCAACATTATTTAGAGAAATACGGATTTTTTTAGTTTGACTACCACAGCAAGGCACACGGCACCATACAGAAGGACTAATAAAGGTCCCCCCTGGCACTGTTTTGAGGGCAGGTGTTGATGGGCAGGGCTGCGCGGCAGGGTGCGGCTTGTGCTGTGCTGCTGGTTAATATTTTTTGGCTGAGCCTCAAGGAGGCACAGTGTTCTGCTGCTCTCATATTCCCGCCTGTCTGCCTGAATCGAGTCCAGAGCTGTGACGTGCAGGCTGACGGGAGGAATTTTCTGCAGTGCATGGCTCTTAGGGGGGAACATGCAGTAAGTAGTGACTCGTGCATTTCCGCATTTCCCGTCAGTGTGTTGGTTGGTCGGGCATGTGACATCACATGACATCATTATGGCTGGAGCACGTGACATCTTGTGACATCACCAGAGATGGCATGGCGATCCCTGATGTCATCAATAATAAGCCCATATATGGAGTTCCCTGATGTCATCAATATTGGCCAGTGACTCTATATCTGAGCTCAAACCTCAAACCCTTATATCTCCATATATGGAGCTGACCTGTTCTGACTATCCATATGTTGATCCTTCCCCATCCATCCTTCTTCTTCGATGTCTCCCTTTTGACTGTTACCTGTCCTGATATGTTGATCTGACCCCCCATTCCAAAGCGCCAACGCTCGCCCAGCTGTCTGCTGTCACTCAGGCGGATGAGTGCACGCAAAGAGCGAGGTTGCTTCTCACCCTCAGGCGTCTTACTGGTAGTAGTAGACTAGTAGTAGCACCAGGGCCGGTGTGTGAATGCATTCGACGTGCAACATTTACATGTAATGGAGGGAAACGGTGGTGCTGGGGAGCCAAATGTCATGTATGTTTGAGGTTTAGTGGTAGAGGTGGTTGTATGTTCCCAGTGCTTCCACCTGTTGAGCCTTCCTGGACTGAACCTCCTGCCAGTCTGCTAGAGCAGTGGTTTCTAAATGGGGGTCATGTCTAAAAAATAAATAAAATAAAAAGGCCATTACTGCATCAATTAATTGACAAACTATACTATAAAAACCTTGAGCAGTGATTCTCATCCTTTTCTGGATCAGGGCCCACTTGAAAATCTCCAAAGTGTTCACTGCGTGCATTTTCAGTACATGCTTAATTTGTGTTCCAGCTTGGATCAGTGGAACTAACAAGTTCCTATTTATCTGTATCACAATGAAAACTCAGTTTTAAAGAATCATACCATTTTATTTTATATTAATGTTATATTATTAAAATTCGAAATTAAAGTCTTAGTTGGGGGCCCTCTTGCAATATCCTCATCCTCATGGCCCACCAGTGGGCCCCCAGCCCACAGGTTGAGAATCATCATACTAAAGCTCCAGCCAGTATGACGGGAAATGGCACATGTACACACAGGCACACACACTATACGCACACAACACAAGCGCACACGCAGCCATTGATGCAGACAGGCAAGAGCCAAAGTACACAAACTGGAGGTCTAGATTCTTAGACTAATCTGTTTCTTGTCTCTTTTAGTTACTGCCTTCGTGTCCAACTTCTTGAACTGATATGTTTTTCACCTGGCGGCCTGTATGAAAGACTCAAAGAAGGACACGTGAAAAATAAATCCCTCTGCATAGCATAGATGTAAAAAAGCATAAAGTGTGTCTCCAGGGGCAGTCTCTGCATAAACAACAGACCCGTTGCAACGCAGCACAGATGGCCACAGTCTTTTCCAGGGCCCGATATGTTGACCATCCACAGACCGAGTCTGTGTGGTTGGATCTGGTTCATCTTAACTCTGCTGGTTGAGACCCAGAATCTGAGCTCGCCAAACCCCAACTTCTAAATCAGTCCACCGACTGGGGTCTGAGCACGTAGTCTGTAGCCAAGGGCCATGACCAAACACAAGTAGTAGCAAACCCCAATGAGCAGGACCTGGTGCTGAAGCAGCGCTTTTCATCATGGCTGATGCTCCGAAAATAAACCTCATCCGATTACCTCACCCACCATTACGGCAAGCCTAATTAAACCACGCGGTAGGAGTTATTTAGAAATCTTAATTCTTACTTTTCAGGGAGTCCAAAAATATCATCCACAGTGACTTCTTATTAATGATGGTAATGATATATGATAAGTGGTTGGTTGTGTTTTCTTTTCATTTTCCCCGCAGGCTTGTTTAATACATCTTGATTAACTTGAATTGCAATTGGGGCCTTATGGCCCAGCAGTGAGTTGATTGAAATTGTTATCTATAGTGCAGTGGTCAAAGAGATTACAGTGTATTAAAATACCACAAACGCAACAATGGAGAATGTACAGTAGACTAAAAATAAACATGTGACATCTTAATAGATGAGTGCTGAAAAAGGCATTTACATTTTGTCCTTGGCAGTATTGGTTACATGGGTAGACATTTGAGAATCAATAAAATACTCGACCGAGGAACCCTGTCCATAAAAATCTAATCTCCATAAAGCCTCATATTCCAAATATCAACAGAAATTTAAAACTTCATAAAGTACTTGTGTGGTAGCCCCAAATTACTTTTAAACACGCATTGACAAGTTGCATTGACACGTTAAGGCCCATGCATGGGTCATGAGCCCAACCTTCAGTATGTGGTGAAAAGCTAGTTTTCAGACACATGAACTATACATGAACTATGTACAGTTAGTCTGAAATATTTTGTCCAACTGAACAAATACACAGTGTAAAGGCTATTTTATACTCTGTAGTAAGACGTTTGCAAAAATCAGTTCTTTTTGGCAAACAACACTCTAAATTAAGCTTAATTTCAACAACACCTTTTGACAGTAAATAAGAAATACACATAGATATCCAGTTTCAACACCAACCAACCCTGATGTGATTTTTTTCCCTGCAGCTGCCTTGCCGTGTTTTTCTTTCTTTATTAGAGAGACTGTCACTCCACATCTGCATTCGACAACTCCTTTATGAAACCTCATGTGAGCTGGTTCTAATTTGTCGTCCCTTGCACGGAATTCAACTTTACCAGGCTCCAAATACTTTGGGGAGGACAAGATGGGTGAGGGATGCAGCAGGAGGAGAATTAGGGCTATACATGGGAGGAGGATGACACCAAAGACATCTAATAAGCACTTGGTGTGTTTAAGTGTGCATGTGGTCCTACTCAGTGAGAAGGTTGATGCTGAGACTCAGAGGAAAGGCCAGATGTTGGTTGTTTCATCCCTCAACTTGTGTTTCCCCCCCTGCAGAATTTCTTATTTCATGGATTCAATTAACAATTAAATGATTGTTGTTAAGACACAGGTGTTGACCAGTGATTCGGGCTCAAAGCAGAGCCCTGCATGCACAAGAGATAAAAACATGAAATGGTCGTGGCCTGGGGTGGTCAACTACCAATCAGTAAAAGATCATCTGTATTTCATCTATGTTTCATGGTACATGAACCTGTTCAGACGTTTAGAATCACTTTTAAACTCTCACAATTAAATGAACACTTGAGGGTTTTACTACCCAGTGTCTGTCAGGTGTCTCTCTCTGGTCCAAAAGGATGTGGAAGTGAAAGAAGAGAAATACCTCATCTCACTGCAGAACTAAATAATCTGACCATAAGTGCAAACAAGAGCCTATAATTTATTTGATGTGCGTGTCAGCAATACTTTAATACCCCAAAGGAAAATAACATTGAGGGTGGAGCGACCGGTTAATTATAGAAGAGTGAGAAAACCTCACAAACCACTGGAGGCCCCGGGGTTGAGGGCTCAGACCGCCTAAGCCTAGCTGGTTGCACGGATCAACCTTCACCTTGTGTTGTTGGAAACCAAGAGGGAAAAACATCGCGTTTTGGCTTGAGGAAGAGACTGAGCAAGGTGGAAAAAGGAAGAGACAGAAACACAGGGATGACATGAGCTGAAGGAAGCGAAGACCAGCACAGGGAGAGCCGTTTCCAGCACCATGGCCTCATTAGAGGCCATGCTGCATTGTGTATGTTTTTGAACAAGTGCAGCTCATGGCTGCCCTGCTGTGTAATAACACACTGGCGATGGAGACACGTTGTAATTTTGATATTTAAAAGCCACAGCTGCCTGATACTGTGGTAAACCAGATGGAGGGGAAGATGAACAAAAATGTCTTCAAGCTCACTAGATGATGCCTTGTGTTCAGTAAGGCATTGAACTGTTTCTATTTAATTTGATTCAAGATAATAGGAGACAGATTAGATAACAACTTAAAGATGGCCTTTAACAGGGTACTCAGTGACTGAACAGAGTTAGATGTTTACACCGAAAATGTGAAAATATCTTATAACTAGAACTGCACTCTGCCGAGTGCATACTTGCTTGTTGCACACTAGTAGGCCATAAATGGCCTACTAGTGCGCAAGCAGAGCGCGCAAGTACTTTCGGCCGCTGGAAAGTATCACATCTCAGTATCTCTGTGGTATATACTGTGGTTACTTGGTTCCAAAAAGTGAAGCCAAGTTTTTTTCAACCGTAGGTTTGTGCCTGGTTTGCTGGGACCAGTTACAACATTACGTCATCGTTGTGAACTGGGACCAGAGTACATGGTGTGTATATGACGTAATGTTGTAACTTGTAACTTGTAACTAGTCCCAGCAAACCAGGCACAGACTGTATGTAGTTGTTCTAGTTACAACTACATACAGAGTATGTAGTTGTAATTTGATTAGCAGTATACTGTGGTTACTTGGTTCCAAAAAGTGAAGACAAGTTTTCTTCAACGGTAAATCTGTGCCTGGTTTGCTGGGACTAGTTACAACATTACGTCATCCTTGAGAGAGTACATGGTGTGTATATGACGTAATGTTGTAACTTGTAACTTGTAACATTACGTCATATACACACCATGTACTCTCTCAAGGATGACGTAATGTTGTAACTAGTCCCAGCAAACCAGGCACAGATTTACCGTTGAAGAAAACTTGGCTTCACTTCGAAGAGACCAAGCGAAACGATTACTTGCGCGCTCTGCTTGCGCAAGTAACTACATACAGAGTATGTAGTTGTAATTTGATTAGCAGTATACTGTGGTTACTTGGTTCCAAAAAGTGAAGCCAAGTTTTCTTCAACGGTAAATCTGTGCCTGGTTTGCTGGGACTAGTTACAACATTACGTCATCCTTGAGAGAGTACATGGTGTGTATATGACGTAATGTTGTAACTTGTAACTTGTAACTTGTAACTTGTAACATTACGTCATATACACACCATGTACTCTCTCAAGGATGACGTAATGTTGTAACTAGTCCCAGCAAACCAGGCACAGATTTACCGTTGAAGAAAACTTGGCTTCACTTCGAAGAGACCAAGCGAAACGATTACTTGCGCGCTCTGCTTGCGCAAGTAATAATTTGTATCTAAAGTACCTAAGACAGCTTCTACTTCTTCATAGTAGATTTGGCAATGAATGATATTCCAAGTATTGAGGCAAATGTGCATCAAATATAAGGTATATATTTTGCCTCACAATCTGAATATATCCATCTCTCAATTTGCCCATAAAATATCTAACCAATCATCATCATCATGTATATCATCATAATATATATCATCATCATCATCATCATCATCATCATCATACTATAATTATCATCATCATCATACTATCATCATCATACTATAATTCTGACAATGTCTGTCTGAATGTCTGTCACTGTGACTGCCTGCACCAATCACTCCCACTTTTCACACAGGCATTGACCATAATAATATGGAGGTCTTTAACAAATTATAAATGAATTGAATTATAAATGAAGTGAATCTAATGGGCTAAACATGTTAGCCTGGACACTTAAGTCCATTTTAACAGGACAGGGATCTTCTCCGGACACACCTGCAGGTGATTAGTAATAATTAGCCTCAGGGGCTGTGAACATCCTTTTAACCATGACAGGTTTCCCCCCTTCAACATTAATGTTTCATCAGATGGGCTGCAAGTCTACGATGGATAGCTGTATCTACGCGACTACACCACAGAAAAACGGCCTCACCCACTCTGGGCAATTGCTTCATTTGTTACGTAATAGAGCAGTCGACACACATTCAGTCTTTAGTTTGAACTGGATCAAGAGTGAATTCGGGGGAGGATTGTCAAAATGTGTTGGTTTCATAGATTAAATTGATTGATTTATCCAATTTATTTTAAAGCAAAACTTCAAGTAGGCCTACAACTAGAAAAAGTGCCCCTCGGGGCACAGGTCTCCAGTCTCCACCAGGCCAGGTCAGGTTGTGGCCTCCTGGTGGCGCTATAATAAGCCAATGTGAAAAGGGTGCCATTTCTTGCCTTTGATGGCAATTGGATGATTTGAGGCATTTTGTTCCAAAAATGTGTTTTGCAAAAATCCACCTGTTGTTGGTGCTATAACAGGCCAATGTGAAAAGGGTAGGATATATTCCTCAGCCTAGTAGGAAAGTCTGTGAAAGATTTCACGTAAATTGCACGCTACGTTCATGATTTGAGGCTTTTTGTTTAAAACGGGCCAATCCTGCAAACGTTGAAAGCCAATGTTAGCCAATTAGGATGGAATATGACATATCGGACAAATCCGTCTTGAGCACATGACTATATAGTGTGTAACAATTTGCGGGAATTGTGGACAGAATCTGGAGGAGAAATCTAAAAACATGTGTTTTACAAAAGTCGGCCTATAAAAGGCCATTCTGGAAGATTTGGGGCAGAGGTTCATCGTTGGCATCCAGGGAGTGTGTGTGCAAAATTTGGCATCGACCGGATTAACTGTGCCGGAGATTAGCTGTACACAGACGGACGCACACACGCACGCACACACGGACGGACAGATGGACGGAGTGCTCCCATGCCTTCGGCCTGGTGGAGAGTGGAGACAATAAACAGAATCACCACTGGCAGCCCCTAGACTAGAGTCTGTACTGCTTCATACTTCATAGAGGCTGTGCTGCTCCTTATGCCTGCCTGCCCATGGACGGACTCACGGACTGGCTGACTGACTGACTGGCATGCTCATTGTACAGCACTGTAAGCTACTTGCATGCCCCCTTATAGCCACACCGCTAGGCTAAAAAACGGACCTTTATTGATCCCATGAGGGAAATTCAGTAGTAGTAGTGGGACATTACATATTTCGTGTTGTGTTATGTATGGTGTTTTGAATTGTTATGCTACAGTATGTGCCATCAATGAAATCAACTAGCTTACTTACAGTAATGAGTTGTTATCGAATTTAATCTAGATACGTGCGTGGGTGGACTACTATGGGATGGAATTCGTTAACAGTTGCTGAAAGAGTGAGTATATTTTCTCAGAATTTACTCACACAAGCCGTTTTGTGGGCGAGCTATAAATTTCACCACTCATGTTATGGTTGCACAAATGAGTCTGAGTCACAGAATACACAAAGGCAGTTTATAAGCACACATGAATACAAACAGTATACAACTCTTTCGACAAGTACAAAATACAAATGGGGAACAAAGAGCTGAGATCTATATGAGTCAGGCAGAGGAACATTGTTGCTCGTGTATTAATTAATGTGAGTTTAACGCAGAGATTCTCAAACATGTTCATGTCAAGGACCCCAAATTGCTTTGTATTTGGACCCCCATTTGAAAAGATTTGTGCCAGGGTTCCCCCATGAGAGAAGACTTGTCAATGTGACCCTGGGGGTCCCCGGACAACACTTTAAGAACCAGTGGAGTAGGGTTTCTCTAAATGCTGCACTAATGTACCTCAAGATTAGTTTCTTAAACCATGGCTCCTGACAGAAAATGGGTCACAGGGTTGTTTCTGGTGCATCACCAGATCACAGGAATTCTACTGTGTTTTCATTTGTCTGGGTTTCTCTGGCCAGACTAATGGGCCAGACTAATTTTATCCAGTTTAGGGGTTTGAGGCTGGAAACATCTAAGAAGCCCTGATTTAGACTCTACCTGTTACCACCCAGGAGAGACTCTAACAGATGCATTCATTCCAGAGCACCTAAATCTCCCTAACTTTCAAACACTGGCTGTTAATGGAAAATGACCAGACGGGGCGGAGAAGAAGGGATGAAGACCCATTGTACTCCCTTCCGCTGCCTTCTTCTTATCTCTCTCTCTCGTTCTCTCTTTCTCTATCATCTTCTGTCTTACAATCACTCCCGGTTTCTCTCTCTTTGATTCTTCACATGCTGTAGTACGTGAGGAAAGGTTGATGTAAACACTTGCACAAATCAAACAAAGAAAATAGCATTATTATTATTGCGCGTGTGTGTGCGCGTGTTAGATGATTTTTGTAATACTGTATAGGGCTCCACATTGTGTTGTTCAAACTTTTACTATGTTCTATATAGCCTACACTGTATTTGTCATGTCCATGTCTACTCTTCTACACTACTCTGTGCCAACAGAACACACTATATATCACAGCCCCCAAAGCCATAAACCTGGCCTATTGCCCTCACATAATAAGCAAGCCATGCATCAGCTCTTACTGATGAAACATCATTTACAACAACAAACAAAAAACAACAACCATTGTTTGTTTGACAGCAAACCCAACAAATCTCAGCTCATTTAAGTCCTTTGCTATCTGAACTGTATCAATTAGCGTCTTTCTAATTCAAGAGAGATTAAATGCACAAATGAACCCACGTAGATTCCTCCTAACCCATGGCACATGTTGAGTTATTGGACTCTTGGGATGATTACTAAGCACTTGACCAGAAAATTGTCATGTTGCAATGGCAACCAGATGCCTTGGAGTTTGGGTGCTGCTGCAGTAGAATTAAAGAGATATGTCACCCGTTTTATGTTATCATATTGTCTTTCTGTCAGTAAAACCAGGTTAGCAGTAATGACAGAATCAGAATGTGCTGTGCAAGCTCTCAGTAATCCTACAACTACAGCCTTGAGCCTTCATTATATTGTGCAGAATAAGCTTTTTATCTAACTCAGAATTGGTGTTTCTGCTTCTGTTTGAGAGGAAGATGTGGGAGTTCATCACCTTAAAACCGAATATAAGTGTTGTTTTAAGGGGCTGTTCCTCTATTGATATTACCTCTGTATTTTGTTTTCTTATCACAGTTTCAGCCATACTGTATATATCATACAAACAGACCATTTTCCAATAATTGATTCAGTGTTGGCATGATTTTTATGATGTGTTCGACTAACATATCATTGGAGTTAACAACACAGTATAATCCTGAGTGTTCCTTTAACTCTGTATTATTTACTACTACTATTTATTTAGTTCTATGTAGATATGATGATGCCTGGAGATTTAATGTAGCCTGTTTTATATGGAAAGAAGTGGTAAACTCACCCCTGTGTTAGTTTAAAACTACAATCTCTATCACAGCTGTGACAGCAGTAATATGATGAGTCATTTTTTAATTAGATTTAATCCTATGATTGCAATAAATGTACCTCTTACTGAGATTCATTTTCAAAGTGTGTTTTTCAGCTTGGAGAATCACAAAGCCAGCTGGCCACACAGAGTTGAGTTGTAATTACAAGGACTCGCACCACATGGGTTCATTACATAGTGATTCCTGCCCATCCACCCATAGTCATAAACCTTGGTAGGAGCATGGCGTGTAAGATGTGGCTGACAGTCGAAGGGCCATCTCTTGGTCTGACTACAATTACAGCGCAAAGACACAAGTCAGGAAATTCTCCATTAGCTTTTAAAAAGGACCTCTGTGGTGGCCAGAAAACCTTTGCCATAATCAAAACCACCCGTGTGGTTTTGTAAACGCAATTAAACCAGCCACCGCTTGAGGTCGACCATCTTGATTTTGCCGGCTGCCAAGTCACCGTGTGGCAAAGCAGGAGATGAAGTTGCTACACAACAGCAAACAAACGCTGGCATTATTAAATGTGGTGTGCCCTTCAATTTCATGTATTAATCAATATCCTGCTGTGCTGATTCTATTATAGAACACACAGACATGGAGAGCTGTTCTGGTACATTTTAACTGACATCTTAAAGGCAAATGGTAAAACACTCTCTGGCTAGACCTTTAACTATAGGGCCTGAACATGATGCACAGATGCTTGAACTATCAACAAACTGTAAACTGAAAAGCCACATAAAATAGTGACCACTTCCATTTGACATCAGGGATGAAAATGTAATATTTTGACATGTATATTCTACATTATAATATGATACTCTTAAAGTAAAAGTGATGCACTTCTATAAAGATGCACACAGAATAAACACTTTATTGAACAGGCACATATTGTATGCAGGATTAGTCTCTCACTCATTCACATTCACTTAAAGCTCCAGTCCACAATCTGTGTTGGTATTTTTGATAGTTATTGAGACATAATGTTGCAAGCCGTCCATGTTGATTTTATTTTCTTCCTTTATAAAGCATGTTGTCAAAAGCCAGCCTGACTACACTAATTCTAATCCTGCATTCACACTAGCGGCGTCAAAGCTATAAAACGGTGTGCTCAGTCACAGTTGAAGTGTTGCTCAAGTCACACTGCGTAAATTAAAAGGGTGGAGTTAAATAACACAGGGAACTTGTTAACAGCAATAATTAGTTTTTCTTCCATTTATGGAACACAGTGGGGAGTGAGAAGGGGAGTGGAAATGATGAAACAAAAAATATATGATTGGTTGATGATTCACCGCATCATTGGAGCACTAAAAAAGTTGAGGCCAGATCAAATTGGATTTGTACCGGCTCATGGCACGCCCCTCGTGGGCCTCTATGGAGCGTGCCTCCAAACACTGCACTTTCACTTCTTGTCCATTGGGGGTGTTACAAATGCAAAACGTTGCCATTTGTATAGCAATATACAGTATATGGACTAACTATTTCGGCCTGTTTGTAACTGTTCACATGTCCATGTGCAGAGACTGCCATGTGCAGAACAGGGTAGGCTACTTACCTTATTATACACATATTAATGTGTAAATATGTGGATATTTTTTGGATCTCTCTTCTACCTTGCCCCCCCTCATCCTCTTCCCTTTTCTTATGGAATTAACTAAAATGATGGAACTTGCACAAAATCTAAGGCCACAGCTTTACACCTTAAAGCCTGTGATGTGACTATAATTGTGATACCATTGGCTTATTGAGTGCACTGCCCTCGCTACCTGTGTATACACTATGAATGCCTTCCTAGCCCCTGCCATTTATGATTCTGCAGTAGCATCGAAACGTCAGTCAATACTTTTTGTACTTGTCCGAGTGTCACAGTAACAGACTTCTGTGTCTTTCGTTGTAGTCTAGGTCTTTGTATTGTTACCAGTTCTAGTTTCTAGTTTGGGTCCTCACCACACTTCAGTGTCTTCTCTAAATATGGTGTGTTGTCCTGCTCCTGTGATGCACCAGGCTTGCCTATGTTTGGCTGAGGCGCGGCAGTAGACTCTTTCTTCTGCAAAAAGTTTCACCTTTATGCCTCCAGCTTTTATCTGGCTCTCCCTTCTCCCAACTCTGTTTCATCTGGAGATCAAAACAATACAGCCTCAAAACGAAGATACTCCTATACAACAGCAAGTCTGTTCTGCTGTATGGTTCTGAGAGCTGGAGAGTGGTCAAAACAGACACGAAGATGAGTGGAAGTATTCCACAACAGATGCCTCAGACGAATATGCCAGATCTTTTGGCCTAATACAATCTCCAACAATGAACTGTACAAACAAACAGGGAGCCGGAGCATCACCAAAGAGATTACACACAGACGCCTGAGATGGCTAGGACATGTGCTGAGGATGGAGCAGGACCACATCACAAAGGTGGTCTTAAGATGGACATCACCAGGCAAAAGAAAATCTGGGAGGCCCAAAAACACCTGGCGCAGAACTGTGACACAAGAGCTGGAACAGATGAACCCAGTGTCATGGGGAGAGGCACAACATGCAGCCAGGGACTGAATGCAAGAAGAGTACGTTTTCTCTGGATCTGATGGCTGGAACCCACAACTTAGCCCTGGGTAGGCCCTATTTTTATTTTATTTTTTGTATTTTCGGGGGATGTTGTAGTCCCTTGAATCTTTTAAATCTCTACTTGGATCATTTGTATTTGTTTATAATTATTATTACATAAGGAAATTGTAAAACCTTACACAAACACACATGTTAGCATTCATGCCTCTATGACAACTGACATCATTTCCATGACATCCTATATTATCTGTTCAGCTGGCCCACTCTGGAGGCCTGCAACAGAGCCAAACACCCTGCTGTGCCAGTAGTCACGTGCACTAAGCAGTGAGTGTCCAGGGGACATGTATCCTTTTGTCTTTAGGATTATGTACAAGGCGCTATTGCTATCTTGATAGATGAAACAAATAATTTTAGGTATTAGGTACTGTATGTATCTGTGAATGAGTCCACTCTTACATTTACCTTCTCCATGAAACAAAGTCAGTATAGTTGAAAAATCGGACGCGTCTGAACTGAGGTGTGTGTGGTGTGTGTGTGTGTGTGTGTGTGTGTGTGTGTGTGTGTGTGTGTGTGTGTGTGTGTGTGTGTGTGTGTCTGTGTCTGTGTCTGTGTCTGTGTGTGTGTGTGTGTGTGTGTGTGTGGGGGGGGGGGGGGGCCTCGTTCTGTGCCTGTGAGTTGTCCAGGTGGCCACATGTGCCCAGTTGTCCAAGTGCAGTGTGTGTGTGGACCTTATGAATACTGGGCGAGCAGTCACGTTGGACTATTGGGGTGTCGGACTATTTGGGTGCCGGACTATTGGCTGTCGGACTCTTAGTACATTGGCATGTTGGACTATTGGTTGTCGGACTTTTTGTTGTCAGACTATTGGCTGTCGGACTATGTACTCTGTACTGTACTGTACTGTACTGTACTGTACTGTACTGTACTGTACTGTACTGTACTGTACTGTACTGTACTTGGTCTCATCATGCACCTGTGCACAGTGTGAAGCTCAACAGCGCCACTTTGTCACCTGTTGGTACCCTAAACAGCCATAGGGACAGACACACATTGCTGTTCCTTGGAGTGGCTGTACCACTCAAAAATCTATCTGTCTTTGTTCTGTCAAAAATATTTTGACTTTTTCAAATGAAAATGTCAAACCAGCACATTTTCTTCTTGAGGCGTTGTATAACGGTTTTGCTCAAATGGTGGTCTGTTGGTGCATCAGGCCAGCATCGCAGGCAAAATATTTCCTTTGGCCAGAGGGATTAGCCTTTGGCTAGCTGCTATACTGCCACATGGGACAAACATTTCTGAATCCAGTCTGGTGTTTTCATGGAGGGGATTCAGAGAAAGTGGTGGTGCAGACTGAAGCTTTGGAAGCCTAAAGATCTCTCACCAATTAAAAATCTCATTTGACCCACTAGCAAATTATTGGTTGACTGCATCGTTTGACTGGCCTAATGATACCACTCACTGACTCACTCACTCTCATTCATCAATTCAACCTCTCTCTCGCTCTCTCTCAATCACACACACACACACACACACACACACACACACACACACACACACACACACACACACACACACACACACATGCATAGCCAAACAAAGAGCAGCACAAAAAGGAGCCAGCTCATTGGCCCATGGTGTGTCTGTGTGGCTGCATGGCCAGCCGTTTTAATGGGGTGGGAGATGAGAACTTCAAAGACCACTAGAGCCGACCTAAACACTGTTATTTGACTGTGGGTGAAACAACAGCAGCAAACTAATCAAAGAGGGACGGACATTTGTCTACTCCTGTGTCCTGACTCCTGACCGCCCTGTACCCTTGGACACCGGAAGAATGATACAAGTGTGTGTATCATTCTTCCGGTGTTCATTTAGTGTAATCAATGTTTTTTTGTAGTAGTAGCCTAAATACTCTGGATTCTGTTGTTTGGCTTATCAGTACCTACCTGAGAATCATTATAGATTTGTGGGCTCCCATGCAGGCCGGGACTTTATTGGGTTTTTGGGGACCTCACATGGTGTGTATAAGAATGATACGGTTAGACTCCTGCTGTAATGCAGCGTTTCAGCTACATTGCACTCAGCAAGCAAGTTGTTAGCCAGGACAAAATGTGGTCTTGTCTGGTGATGGGTTGACCCATGTTTGTCTGGTGAGTCAGGGCTTTAAGACATCAACAGCAAAGTTGGGCTTTTGGATCGGTTATAGCATCAACATTGAAATACACTTGGTTACAATTGTAAATCATGCAACAAAAATGTTTAGTTGAGATGCTTTTGTAGTGTTGTCGACAATGGCAAAAATGAATTCATTCATATCTGAAGTGAACACATTGACCCAGACCTAGTCTTCCTTTTCTTATCATTGAATGGGAGAGGCTGATTACGTTTTATGACTTTGTTACATCATAAAGTTAAGCCTATGTTATGCTTAAGTGGGTGTGTTGTATAGGCTACAGAGTTCAATTAAGTAGCCTAACCTAAACATAACTAAATTATGGAGTTCAACATAAAGTTACATGTTAAGGCTAAACAACGGACAGTAGCCTATGAGGAGTATCAGTCAGCGTGTTGTTTGTTGGTGAGCTGACGTGACGTGACTATGCGTCTTCACTGCGCGCCCGACTGAGGGCACCTAAAAATATCTCTCGCAAGTGTGAGGATCAAAAGGGGCAGCAACGCTACCGTGAATCCCTCCCCAACCTAAACCCCAACTCATAGGAGGAGCATGCACGCCACTGTCGAGCAAAAGGCCCATGGTAACCACTTTAGTGCAGCAGAAGCGAGTGGGTCGGATTTCAGCGAGCGCACTGACTGCTGATCTCTCAGAGATAGTAGACTGACTGACTGTGAGTCACTGCAGGACCGCTTTGAAGAGCCCCGTCAAATGGAGCGGCTGAACCGCACGGCGAGCTAATAGAGTCCCTTTTCACATCGGACATGACTGAATGATTGCTCCAGATCTACATAATGTCTCGTTTTATAACGTCGATATAGACTCTCATCTCTGAAGACTGCAGCAAGGTAGTTTTTGGAAGAGGACAGCTGCGCAACCTGCCCACCCTGCCCACAGCAACAATCCCCCTGCAGTGACAAAAGTTGTAGGTCGTTGGGATTTCTCCTCCGCTCTTCACCTTTCAACTTTTTCTTCTTCTTGATGAATATTGGAATTTCGTGGTGGATCAAAACGAATAAAAACATATGACAGCCATGGAAGAGGATCAGAAGTGGGGAGTTGGTGGTAAATCGAATATGGAGAGGACTTGCGGCGTGCAGCACCCTTGTAAAAAGCCTCTCTGGAGAAATTGGAAAGATTTGTCTGGCATAGCAATTTGCATAACATTATCACTCTTTTCGCTTGGAGTATGCATTCTGGTTGTCCTGCGAACGTCGGAATTGCAGTCGCGGATAGTAAGTCTGGAAAAGCAGCGAGACACGCAGCTCTCTGCATGGATGTCTTTGGAGCAGCAGGTGGAACCCGTTATCTTGGGGCGACTTGACCAGATTTTGGAGCAGGTAAAACTGAGATAAAACTGTGAAATGATTTTGTTGATGCTTTATGATGCGATTTGCCTCAACAATGCGCTGCCATAGAGATTGTGAAATAATATTTTTTATCCTATAGGCTATAATTTTGAAATGTCATTGAATTGGTTGATTGGTTGATAGGCTACAATATTGACTATTACAACATTGGACGGTTGTGGGATTGATGCTCGCAGCTCGATCGCCCCATATGCAGCATATTAGTTCCGATGCGAATTTCTCTACCACGAGCAAATAGGCTATGATAGCCTTTAACCTACGGTGGAGAGAGGAGAAGTTTATTTTATTTGTTTTATTAATTGACGTGTTCAACCAAGTTAGTTGCACAAAACGCCGTAAACAAGTGAATTATGAATGAATGCAGAAATTATAGGCTAATATTAAACTATCCTATGTTTAATCAGGAATTTATTCTTTCATTTGATGGTTGCAGGTTCCAGACAGTATCATTATTTTTGGATAAGAACGTTGACCCATGTCTTCTGTTTCTAGTAAAAACGCATTCTGGAGACGCTGCCCTTTAATTGACCAGGCAGTTCCACACAGCTATACTAACAACCTCACTGTGATTGAAGTCCCGCAGTGTCCCATGTTTTCCCTCCCCCTGTTTACATTAGCCTAACTTTTGTTTTGCCCCTCTACTTTCACTAAGCCAGGGCATCATAAACGCAATTACGAGGGAGAAAAGAAGAGCACAACTCCACAGCAAGGGCCTATGATAATTATTAACATATTAGGAATGAAATTATAAAGATGGAACATTGCATGAAGTCCCATATTATTATATTAGCCCATAGAACATTGATCCCAACATGATGATATGAAAGTCGGCCCCCAAATTAGTGACAAACACTGAGATTGTATTGATAATAACATTAATATTGAACAAATAATGTAGGAAAGTATATTGGTAGTTCTTTAAAACCTTTTGTTTTCATTGTGATACCTTTGAATAGGAACCTAAATTATACTTATAATGTAAGTACCATTGATCCAAGCCAGAACACAGTCGATCGATTGATCATTAAAATTAACATGCTCTGAAAATGCACATCAGCCCACCCATCTGTCAAAATTGGTGGACCACAAATGCTTTCAAGATTTTCAAGTGGGCCCTGGTTCAGAAATGGTTGGGAACTGCTGCCATACAGGGAGTAAGCCACTGCCTTTGCAGTTGCAATATCCATGCATGATGTGGAGCTAGATCCTCTTCATGTGGGCAGATGAAGAGGATGTCCCACGCACTTGTGACTCCAGTCTTGCATCAAGGAACACAGCCCCACCTCATTGAATACTTAGGGCTGTTCATATAGGCTAAGTCATGATTGATTTGAAGCAAGTAAGCAACTACAGTTATGTGGTCATTTCTAGACTGACGTCTGAGTTAGTCTTTGTGTATACAGGGCTGTTCATATAAGTCATTATTGATGTGAAGCAACTACAGTTGTGGTGGTAATTTCTAGACTGACGTCTGAGTTAGTTTCTCACAACATTGTCCAGAGTTTTCCTCCCCGGCCGTCTCCTTGAACGACTCTATGGAAAATGAGTCCAGCCTGGGGAATTCACTCCCAATATTTTCCTTTTCTCATTTGGATCAGGGGAGATTATCATAACTTTGGTGGATAATGTTTGTTTTTTTTAAAGATATTTTTGGGGCTTTTTTGCCTTTTATTGATAGGTTACAGTAGCTTGACAGGAAAGGGGGAGAGAGACGAGGGGAAGACACGCAGCAAAGGTCTTTGGACTCGAACCCGCAACATGCTGTCAGGCTGGATTACTGGCCTAGGTGGATAATGGTGGATACTGTTTATGGTAGTAGGGCTCTCTCTCTCTCTCTCTCTCTCTCTCTCTCTCTCTCTCTCTCTCATATAACGATTATAACCTCCCTAACATTTAAAATACTATCAAATTGTCAAACACAATCAAAGCACTATGTTTTTGTTGCATTGCCAACCCAACATTATTATTATATGGCAGGCAAATATACTTCTGCCCTTTGCCAATATCAGAACCGTAATCTCTTCATAGGCAACATATATTTTCCAATTTCTTCATACAAGCATAGATGCACTGCCCATGGCCGAAACCTCAACAGGTGTCCAAAAAGAGAATACTTGTGAGGTGACTGTATTAACTCATACTCCATCAAATCAACCATGTACTCTTAAAAACATGAATTGAACCTGAACGCACCCTTATCTCGCCCCAGAGTGGCCTCTTTTGACATTTACAATTAACCACAAAGTGGCCTCTGCAGACTCGGCAGGGACCTAGCACACATTCTCGGTTGCGGAGGCTTGGTGTGAGTTGCAAGCCAGATTCAGAGGTGTGGAAAAGTGAGAAATACAAACACCCTCTACCCCGGTTTCCTCACTGTGATCCCCATAGATCTGTCACCCAACACAGTGTAAAATATATGTACTGATGTGATGTGCTTGGATACGCATGTGTGTGAGCACACACACACACACACACACACACACACACACACACACACACACACACACACACACACACACACAAGCAGAAATGACATACAGACAGACAGATAGACCGATGAGTGCACACACTGCACGTATTAACACACATACACAATGCATGTGTATGTAATGTATTGTGTATTTCCCGTGTGCGTATTTGAAAGTATGAATGCCCTATGTGCTAATCAGACAGCCTAATGCAAACAGCACACTCTAGGAAAAGTGCCTGTTCAACCTCTGCACTTTGTCAGAGCACAGTTAGTGAAGGCTTCAAGATATGCACAGATGTGCAAGCAAGCACACACTCACACGCACACACACACACACACACACACACACACACACACACACACACACACACACACACACACACACACAAATAGCAGGAGTCAAGCTCTCAACCTATCCGAATGATTTATCCAAGGGATTAAAGCCAATGAACTCTGTACAGCCCTAATGCATTACAATAATTTTCTTTCACTTTAATGATTATAACTTGTACTGTGACAGTTCTTATCTTCTACTCAGAATGCGTCCAACTGTCCACTGTCCAGTGTCCAATGTCTGCAACATTGCAGGTCTCAGAATCACTTGTTGCTGTTGGTTGAGGATTGTAGATGTTTTGTGTTACGATCCCCTGTGTCCAAATTTAGCAATGCTGGAATTCCTCAAGTACCTCAGTGCCTCAGTTTTACAACCGCTAGGTGTAACACCTTGTATCCTTGATGTGCCCTTGAGATACGGCAGCATAGCAGGATTTACAACAAGCTAACACAAGTATGTTTCCTTAATGACGTATGTTGGCAAACATGGGATCGTTGGTGAGAACAAAAGGAATCAATAGGAGCCTTTATGACATAGCGTTAAATGATTTAGGACCCCCATGGTTGATGATAGGGTTAGTGCTAATGTTACATCTGTTACATAAATCAGCTGGATTTACTTGCTTCACCCTAGAACAGGGGGTTTCAACTGATTTTGACCCAAGGATCATGACTAAGAGCAACCTGGGGACCACCACGATTGTGTCGGTGGGTCCATCATAGACCCACCTGATACAATAGTGGTGGGAGTTCATGCACCATTCCATGGGTTATGATTATTATTACTTGTTACTCACTAATCAGTAATCACACTATCACAGGCTACATTCTTGAGCTGGACAAAAAAAACTAAAACAAAACATGTTTTATGACCAGTGAGCAGGGATATAATCTGGCAAGAAGCACAACATTGTTCTTGGATACAGCCACACAAGTATTCTTCCCTGGACCAAACAAGTCCTCTCTCAAAATGTTATTATTCACATGCAAACTAGACACAAGCAAATAAATTAATGATTTTCTGAATGCATGACCAGGGACCACCTGCAATACCTCTGTGGATCATCAGTGGAAATCCCATGCCCTAGCCTAGAACTCTAATATACCGCTAGGCGTCCCATGGTTCCTTGATGTGGTAACAGTGATACAGTATAACCTGGGAAGAGATGGAGGACAGTCTGAATATTATTTTGAGCAGCATCAGTGAGGCCCTGTGGGGAGCTTAGTATAGCTTTAGGACAGTAGAAGGTTTTGTCATGCATTCAAAATAGAATGTTAAAACCAGATCAAAAACTCTGGCATCGGGTTACCATTAAAGTGGGGAGGCATAGAGGCGGAGAATTCAACGCCCCTCCCTCTCTTTTTATCACCCCATCTCTCCATCCACTCTTCAGCTCCCTTTCTCCAAAAGTACTGGGCACCCCAGCTTAAATTCATGCATGCATGCATGCATGCATGCACGCACTATGCATCATGCAATAATTTACGCATGTGATTTGTGTATGCCACACTCATATTCAAAGATGTTCCTAGAAGCTTTGTCACTGGTCGCAATGACTAACCAATCAGGAAGCAGACAGGCAAATCGACCAATGACAGCTTCTAGAATCTTTGAATGCAGATTGCAGCCCCTACATTCTTTGGGGGGTGTTCTACCCATTGCTGTCTGTCTGAATATTTAAAAAAAAGAACATCATTAAAAATTTGACATATTATTGCTTATAGCAGCTTTAAGTGGAATAATATACGAAATATAGTGGTGTATATTAATATTTTAGTTGTTCATAAAGTTGCTCATAACATTTATTTCATTTGTCTACCCGAGTGAGATTCACTTACAGTCTATGTACTGTGGTAATCCCTGACTGGCACTCCACCACCCAAATACAGTTACTACTAATCCAAAATTATTTTGTTTAATGGTGCACATTTGGACCCGAGTATTCAGGTATGATCCATGGCCACAGTCATGACATGTACTGGGACAGTGATCACACTAGGCCAACAGGCGGTACAGAGAATAGAGACGCAATGCTTAGAATGGCAGAGCGTTCATAACATCCCCTTCAGCACCTGTTTGCAGGCCTCTAAACAGCCAGCCCTGGCATTCCTATGATAGTAACCATCACCAATGGGACTGCTGCTATGCCACAGGGAATGTACTAGAATGTTTTTGTGTTCTGCTCAGGGTCAAATCGCAAGCGGCCTTTTGTGGATCTAACAAGGTCAACTGTCACACGTTGATATTGTGATGAAGTTTAAATCGAGACTAGTGGCAAATCCATTGCATGTTTTGATTGATGCTTTCTAATCTCACTAATACTATCTCTATTTGTTGTACATTGGGAGTGTTGTTTATACACATTTAAAGACAGGCCACACTTGGATATATTCACAGTATTCTGTCCAAGTGATTGGCATTGCCAATGAAGCTCACCAGCTGTCTAAAAAAACGTTATTGGACATTAGTAATATAAGCTGACATTGATTGATGGAATCAGGCCAACTGAAGTTTATACAATTATAAAGTACAATTTGACCATATTCTATACCAATGTCACCATATTGTAACATTGCTGTGTGTTTTGTCTCCTGTGCAGAAGCTTGCGGCTCGGCTACCGAAGACGCGAGAGGCCAGAGAAGTCTCCCACGCCTGCTTGTGTCCTCCAGGTAATCAATCACCCGCTTCTTCTCTCGCATACATCCCAACACCTCATGACTGACTCTTCTACACCTCCATGGCTGTGTTCTCAGGTCTAACCTAGAGGGTATTTAGCCACCGCGACTAATTGCCACTACTGCTCAAAGCTCTCCTTTGGTTTCACTCCTCTTGGGGGGGGATTTGCCCTGCTTAGATAGGTCACTAGATCGAGGTAGTGTGGGTGGGGTTCTTAGATTGTTCAGTAATAATGAGACCCTTCCCTCAATGTGTTAACCTAACTGCTAAAACCTTAAAGGGACATACAGTATGTTGCCATGTGTGTTGCCATGAAAAGGTTTCATTCGTAGCTTTGTTTTATTGATGCAATACTAACAACTGTTATCATTCATGGTGCTTTGGTTGTCAATGGAAACAGGGTAATAAGCAATAAGCGGGAGATGACAGGGGTGAGTTTACATCAGCGTTATCTACACCTGTTATAATACTCTTGACATAGTAATGACACTTTTATCGCTCAAATATGATTAACCTAGGTAATGAATGATGTTGTTTTAAGTGGGTGACATAAACGGTTAGAAACAGAAGAAATGCAAACATTGAATACTCTAGGTTTTTTTTTTTTTTAAGTAGAGTGTACACATGCAATCAAATGGACCTGCAAGAGTAAGGATTAGTGTAGAAGAGAAGAGCAGAGCAGCAGAGGTGAAACTGGGGCACCAGGGCAAACAATGCTGCATTCTTTGCCTCTTGGTCGGGATGGAGCACAAAATGGGAAGGATTTAACAGGTTTTATTTGGTACATATGACTATCTGCCACACTTGATACTGTACATGCCAACTGGTGCCCTCCTTCTGCACTTGTGCCTTCCGACTCTCTCTCAGCCATGCCGACAAGTGTAGGTGTATTTCGGGCACAGTTGGCGGGGGTGGGCATTTGGTGTCACATTGAGTCATGATGCAAGAGGGCGTTTCATCCATTGCTGGGCATTAATTATTTTAACACGGTTCAAAATGTATTGTATTTTGTTGTGCCCAACAGACCCACTGATGTCATTGGCCAATTGCACGATTATTTTTAGTATTAGCAGTATTTAGTAGTATTTGTGTACTTTGGTTCCCTTTACTGCCAAACCCCACTGTTGGTCTGGGGAGGGGTAAGACAACAATACACACTCACCAGCTGCTTTTTTCTCTGAGGTTCACGCCGTCTGGCCCAGTTCCCCTCCCTGTAGGCAGGCTGACCGTCCAGCAGGAGTCACTAGTGCAGCGAAAAAGAACAGCTCGCATTCCAACTGCGGACAACACTGCTAGCTACTGCTAGGAAAGCAAGCCCCAATCGCCATGGTGGCGAATGTGGCCTACCACCACATTTAAAAAAAAATCTCTAAATTAATTAATTTAGTTCGCATTTTCAGCATTTATTACTTTTTTATCGACATCATCAGCGACTCTAAGTTCACCTTTTTTCAAATGACATGATTAAACCAATTCCATTCTTTCAACGATTAAAACCCTACTGTACATTTTCTTACAGTAAATTGACCACTGAAGTCTGTGACCCTGTTTTTTTATTTGTATTGTAATCTCCATAGGACAATCTTAGATCGCCTCCATAAGAACTATGTTCCAAAAATAAACGAATCATCCAGGCTTTTCTGTCAGGGGGTGGCTCTGCATCATTTATGATGTTCATTCATATTGATACAGCCTGTTTCTGGAGAAAATTGAATTCATTCTGCCGTAAAGATTGTAAAACTACACTTCCGGGTTGGAAATGTTGCTACTAAATGTTGCTACTAAAATACATCACGCTACGTCAAGACAACAAGCGATGGGTATGTTGTGCGCGACGGGTCCAGCTCAGAAATCTAGTCTTTGGGAATTGTTTGACTGGTTTTTTAAAGTTTATTGTGTTACTCTTCTGTAATATTTGTACATTTCCACCTTCAGACGATGCTTCATATCAATATGAGTACAATCTCTGGGGTGATTTGTTTATTTTATATTATATGAGGTGATCTAAGAGCGCCCTATGGGGATTCCAATACAACCCCCCCAAAAATCAGGGGAATAGAGCCATCTAGTGACAGTGACGTTAGGACTTCAGTGGTCTATAAACAGATAAATCAACCAATCAAGGCAAGTCAGTCAGTAGGCCTGCTGTCCAGTGGCGTTAAAGCAGCTGGATTGTTTCCTTTTTGCAGTGAGTCAAACTTGTATAAGAATGGCTCATTCAGCTACAGATCCACCCTGTTTCTGTGCTATAGCCTCCAGGTGTCATTTAGTAATTAGGTAGTCATGTGTGCGTACGTGCTGTATGCACTCGCACATTAAAATGCGTGTGTGTGTGTGTGTGTGTGTGTGTGTGTGCGCGCGCGCGCGCGTGTGTGCGCACACACATCACTGCATGTCTCTTTACTAGGCTGTCTGTCTGTATATGCCAGGCTGGCCCATCCCCACTGACCTGTGAGAACTAGGGGAGGTGCTGGCCACCACACATTAGTGCTAATTGGACTTGTCAATAGGATGTCAGCGTTTCAATGTTCCGGTAAGTGTCTTCTGGACGTACCGTGAACACCAGTTATGGTGGAGGTGCTGTCAGAGCTTCAGAGAAGAAGCCACAGTCACTGCAGGTGTGGAAGTCTTTCAACTCCGGCTGTCCAGCTGGCGTGTGCTTTACAGCGGGGGCTGACTTTTGTGGGTTTCCGTGCGTCCCACGGCTCTGACCTCCTGTAAAAACGGGTGTCTAGAGACATTAAATTATTTTCCTGCACGAGCAGATAAATTAGATAAACTGGCAAGATACAGTTTCTCTTTTCACAAGGCATTTCGGCATAGAATCTTTTTCATTGAAAGCACTGAATAAAATAAGGTCATAAAAACGAAGACTTGACCGTCACACAGCATGATTTCACACTTAACCTAGAGCTGTTTGGATAGGTTTTTTGTCCACAAGCCATATATCTTAGAGTTTATAAGCATTCCCATTTGAATTACTAATGACCAACCATGGCCTGTTCAAAAAAATTCAATTCAGCATGGCTGCTATCTCTTTGGGAGGCTCATCGCTGTGTTGTCTTGCATTGCATGGTGGGATATGTGTATGTATAGATGGCTATACTAGAGCGCCGTCCCATTGCCCACCTGGCCCCTGCCAGTCAACATGACTGCACACCATGTTCACATGGCTGCCATTCTTTTGTTTATTTTCAGTGCCTGCTGATCAAGGTACAGACTGGGTCTCAAGAGCCCCCTGGGCAGAGACTAGGGACTCATGTTTGATGATATGGGATTATGTGGAAGACATAACAGTAGTTGAAAATGTATTTTCTTTTTGTCAATGATGAAGGTCTAAAGACCGAAACGTCATTTGGTAACAAAGCTTTTTGCAAGTTCTATCTAGAGACAGTGTACTTTTTTTCATTGTTTGCATTTGGACTTTCCTTTTGTCCTTACGCACCTGCCGTTAAACTCTTTGGCATGGGCCCTTTTTTCAATGTTTTCAATGTTGATTGAATACTTTTACAGTCAGAAATGTAAACGACACGTGGAACAGTCATTAAAGACATTAAAGCTGAAAGGATAACACAAAACAGTCCTGGGGACTTGTTGCTATTGTGGTCCTGTGTATTCAATTAATAAATGTGTTGCTTGCATGATGCTGTGCAGCACGGATTGAACTGTACATGCGTATATGCACGTGAGTCAGTGGATGTTTCTGGTCCACGTGAAGGACATTGCGTATTATTCTCAGCTTGACATGTTTTGTGGGCAGCTTGTGAAGAATTTACTCTTATTATCTGTATTGCCTGTAGTTTTTCAAAATGCTATCATGATTGTGCAAAGCCTTGATGTGCCTAAAATAGGTGTAACATACAGTACATGCTATTTTAAGTGGATGGTAATTAACCTACCAGACACATGGTTATGGTTGAGTGGTTCCATATCATCAGTCTGGGTATGCCAAGCCATGTGTACAGTATGTGACTACTTGTGTGTGTAAGCAGCCCATATGTGCCTCTATGTAAACATGGTATACGTAGTTGACCAGATGATCTGTATGTGTCACTTTCCAATAACCTTACAGTCACCGTCATATGCTAGCCTGTCATGTTTCACACAACATTACAGATCGCAAAGGATATGAATATTTCACAAGGCCACTGGGTTAAGGCATCTCTTACAGCAAAGGCCTGAGTTGTTAGACTTGTTTGTTATGATAACCTGCATGGTTTTAGATCTTAACAAGAAGAAAAATATTTATTTTCTGGGCGATCATAATAATGAGACATGCTTAGGGAAATTGAAACAAGATTTTCCAAAGAGCATAACATGTTTTTTGTCACATTTTTGGTGGAGTCGAGACACTAAAAGCAGCACTCCTAAACCTGTGATGAATGAGTCTCTGTCGAGTGTTCCCAGTGTGAGATGCCTCTGGCAACCACCAGAGGGTGAAGACCTTCAGGTCAGATAAACAGCCTGCGGATTGTCAGTGGGAGTGAGTCTGCATGTTGTGTGGAGTGGACCATTGTTAAAGTGGGACTTTGGGACAAAGGATATGCAATGTATACGTTAGTGCTGTGATTTATGGTTTTAAAAATGTCTGTGCCTCAGTGTTTACCAACGCCTGTCCACGACTGTTATAAGCAGTGTTTACTTTTTATTATTTATAACATTACACTAAGTCACACATAAAGAGTGATTACGACATGGCTGACTGGAGATAAAAAATCACAAACTGAGTGTTACATGTGACCAAAACAAGCCTGAGGTCTTAGTTGTGCAAGTATTAACACATTGGTCAAAGTGAAGAAAAGTGTCCAACAACAGTGATGACGGCGAACTTGGAAGCAGACTAAAAACACAACTCGAAACACCACGTTGCTGCAGGGAGCGGCTGAGTGGCACTTTCTTAGATGGAAAGTGAAGAAAAAGTAGAATGGACTTTGGGCCCCTCCTCCGTCTTTTTGTCAATTGCATTTCCGCCTCACCAAAGAACCGCTAACTGTGGATTTAGTTGCTTTGTGCCATGGAATCACAATGACCTATGTCTTCAAGCTATGGGGGAGGGAGAGTTTTGGTGTGTATGGAGCACATGCTCACATGAAAGATCATGTGATTCCGTAGATGTTGTCACAGACGGATGGTTTAGGATTTTTGTGTGTTAATGCATCTCCATCTCCATGTATCACTACAATTATGTCTTGGTGAGATCAATGGTTCGACCACTTGGCTTCCACGGAAACCGGCCCATCCTCCCCACATGGCTTTGGGACATGACAGGGGTGCTAGCTCACGTTCCTGCCATAAGGGGGATTAGCCCCGGGTAAAAACAGGAAAGAGGGTGGGTGAATGGGGGGGGGCGGGGGGGGTTGGAATAAAGAACTTTTTAAGCCTGCCGCCGCTGTGGGAGGAAGTAGGCTTTGACAGTTTACCTGGCCGGGATCCCAGGGGAAGCCATGTCCAGGGAACAGAGGCATGTAATCCAAGACCACATGCTCTGCCACACAGGCTGGCATGGTTGGCATAACTCCATTCAGTCTTCATTTAGCTGCCCGCCCACCCAGGACAGGACACCGTGAAGGAGACTGAAATCCTGCTGGTGCCTTTGGCTCACATCAATACTATCTGGGTCGTGGCTGGGTATGTAGACAAATACCTGTACATGCAGTGTGCCATGACAGAGCACTATATACACAGCTTGTCGTCCACATTTTTCATGTGACACGATGAGGTATTTATTGCAGTTTTCATATGTCATATCACATTGCATAACTGCAGCGCTTTCCCATGCCCATGTCCATCAGATCTAATTTGGACACTGCTTAGAACAGGATGGGTACTTGCGAGGACAGTAAGCCTTGCCGAGCCATGAGGCCCATAGGGCAGGAGCCTATCTCCTGTTTCTGTAGCGTGATGCAGCTTGATGTACAAGTACACCCCCTGGACATGACGCTAGTATGTCGCAGGAACTTACCCCCAATCCAACCCTTGATGCTGAGTGTCAAGCAGGGAGGCACTGGGCAAGGACAGTGCTATGTGCAAACATTGCAAGTCTGATATTGTTCAAGGTATGAAGAGCCATTGTCAGATGGTCTCCAGTGCCCCAGTGTGCGTGCCAGGGCTCCACGGTACACTTGTGGAGATGGAACTACCGGCACTCTAAGCATGCCTCCTCAGCCTGACTGCTGACAGCCTACTGCAGCCTTCAGTCCAACTGCAGCCTCCAGCTCCCCGCAGAGAGAGAATAAAGAAGCGACAGAGGGGCAAAGGGGCAGATAAGAGAGGGAGTCGAAGAGGGGCGGGCAGAAAGCAGAACGAGAGAGAGCCTTCGTTCTGGTAATCAAACAATACGCTCATGGCATACATTACCACATGCACAGACACACACCAACTCCATCACCTCCTAAATTAGGCTGATGCTGTAAAGCCAGGTAATCCAGAGCCCCTGTCTTTTTTTGTTCCGCATAAATACCCGTGCTGCGAAGATATATTTGCAGCTGTAAAAGACCCTCGCGATGCCCTTGTAAACAAGAGACTTCCTATAATCTTTTGCTGCCGGGGGGGAGGAAAGGGGGGTGTTGGAGGGACCCAGGGTCGAAGGGCTGGTTATTTAAGGAGTCCCCCAAGTTCACCTTGACATCTCTGCTGACAGGAAGAGAGCCTGGCAGATCCCCTTTCTTCGTCCGTGATAAGTTTACAGCGCAGCTGCCAGTCTGTGGCCATACTTGGAGGAGGGCTGATGCCCGAGGCACCAACAGGCCGCGGGTAGAGAGAGAGCGAGACTAGAGATGGATTGGGTGAGACAGAGAGAGAATGCCTTGATATGAATGGGATGAGGAAGGGAAAGTGTCTGTCAACTGAGTCGTCGGCCTGCAAACATGCCATAAACATAGACATGGGTGTCTATCAGTAGCGGTCTTACATTTTAATTCGTTTTCTGGACCAAGCGTTCTGTTGGTGTCATCACATAATAAATAAATACATTTTTTACATGTGAGACTTTCGGCCTAATATTGGTTCTTGCTACTCTTATCTCCTTACTTTCGGCATTGGCGACAATAGTAGAGAGAGAAAGAGCCCAAAGGCGATGGTGAACCACACAAAGCTACAATCAATGTACAAGAAAGGTGGGCAGTGAACATAGAGCTATTAGACCATATGTTTTCCCTATAATGAATGCTGTGCTGGGCATGCAGCCACCTGATCTCCTTGCTCCCACTGTTCCAGCTATTACACAGTGTACAACACACACACACTTCCTAAACTTCTTAGCATCTTGTTTAGAAAGTCGCTTCACAGCCAACACTGTATGCACTGCTCAGGGAGAATTGTTGTTCTGCCTACCATGTCTCCATCACCCTAACTGAATTGGACACAATACGGATATAGTGCAACAATGTATGTGCAGTATGTGTATAGTGTGTGCATTCTACATTTTGCATGCAAAGTTGAGTTTTTGTTTTTATTCACATCACATTGGCATTTTTAGATACTTCTTCTTTTAGATCTGTTGCAATACAAAGTCCACTATATCTGGTTTCACACTGGCCCATTCAGTGCGCGTTGTATGATTTAGGAAATGCGTAGTCATTCGACAAGAGCTGACCGCAAATGACGCCCATTTCTGCTGTTACAAATAAAAGCATGATAGTGAATACAGCAAGGTGAAATTAGATGTAATTGAATCCTACCTCCCCCAGTGAGCCCCCCACTACAATTATGGCTAGTTTTCCTCGTATGGGAAAATTTCTAGCTGTCTTGGCATGGTACAGTACTGCACCGTTAAGGGCTACCAACTGTCAGGGGATTAGAAATCATGGAACAGAGTTTGTAATCTTTGTTGTACAAGTTGTAGAAAAAAGTCTAAATTGTCTAGAGATAACTACATTCCAAAATATTGCCAGATATGTCAAAAGTGTTCATAGATGATATACCCATTTCATGTTAGAGTCAAATGTATGATTTAGGATTCACTCTTGGCATCGTTCAAAGTGTTAATGATCTTTATGTCCAAAATCTGAAACTTCATGTAACATCACCCACATTTTCTTGGTCTTATGACCATGTATGCATTTCAGGAATTTAAAATTGTAAAGGTATTTGAGGGGAAATTATTCATTATTTACATTGGACAATGGCCAACAAACACACCTAAGCTTTATTTTCAGTCTCAGATGTTTGGCTTTGGGGTAGATGAGTACTTTCCCAGATGGTGCTGAATTTACCTGAAATTCCTGACATAACAGCTATACTGTACCTTATAGGTTTTATAGGCATGGTTTATCTGATGTTTTGCCAGTTGGAATGCTCAGATTATATGTTATTTTCAGGGTCAGATTTTACATGCGAGTATATCACAGATCTGCAGCACAAAAGTCCTTGTATTCCTTTACATCCGCACATTGTTGGCATTTGAACACAACACAGACGTTACGTATACCTTCATTATTTTCTCCCTGAGTATCACACTAGCAGTTCCACAGAATCCACACTACAGATCAGCAATGTGATCAAATACCATAACGCAATGCACACTCTGAGAAATAAATGCTTCTTTTTTATGACCATATCATTTAAGTTCACAGTCTAGATAATTTCATAAGTTGACACTTTGCATGAAATAAAATACACGTCCATAATTGCACAGGCATGACTAATGTCTTATAAAAACCTAATCGCATCCTAATCAGCTTGACAGTCAGCCCTTTTCACTGAGGGAATCGCTGTGTGGGAAGTCTGGATGAGGACTGACGTTCCTAGTTTATAGTACAACTCTGTTTGAGTTTGACGGGGGTTTGCTAATGCTATCCTTCCTTTATGTATGACAGGAAAGGCGGCACAAGTTAAACAAGGAATTGCCACATTTGTAAACTTCAGCTCCAGGTAGAATTGACTGAGCTCTAATTCCTTGGGAAATCCTGACGTACTGTATACTGTAGTTGTTTCTTTTTTCCACTGGCAAAGAGCTACGGGTGAAAAAAAACCAGGGTGTTGTTACAGTTCTTGTGCTGCCACATCAATTCTGTACAGCTAATGTGCTTCATTAAGATATATTTATTCAATAACACATGTTTACAGGAAACAAGGGGCCAAGACTTGACACCAGGTGTGTGGCCTGAAAGCGAGACCTCCAACACACACACACACACACACACACACACACACACACACACACACACACACACACACACACACACACACACGCACACACACACACACACACACACACACACACACACATAATTATGCATGCACACAAACATGCACACACACTCCTTCTCAGAGGGCAGTGTTGTACATTGGCACTCAGTCTGTGAGGCCCCCCTCCCTGGCCTGCTCCAGACATCCTGTGGGCATCAGAGCGCAGCATGGCGAGCGAGTGAACAAACCCACAGGGAGTGCACTCTTATGTTAACAGACCTGGGATGCCTGCCAACAACAACACATTTTGTAGGCATTTTTCAAAAGGGGAGAAAGAAAAGAAAAAAAGAAAATTGGTATTGTTTTCCCCTTCTCCCATTGGCTACAGGAGGTCGATCAGTACCGGGAACAGTAGTTGAAATTGCAGTAGCTCATTTGCAAAAGGTCATGCATCACCTTTAGAGTTCACTTGTAATTAGAACCACTTGAAAGTCTTGGCCAAAGGGGACACACAGTCACAAGCACGCACGCACGCACACACACACACACACACACACACACACACACACACAGGTTTCCTCCACATACACTCCTGCACGATGGAATGGCCTTGCGCCACTTACAGCAGATAGGGTTGCGTAACTTGCGTGAATTGAGAGCTGATTGTTAATAAGGGCTATTAGGGGGTGTGTGTGCAAGTGTGTATCCATCACAGTTAATGGTCCTGAAGACGCAGGCCATCTGCTTTGGATCATAGTCTGATTGAGAAAAGGAGTGGAACGGACCTTGAATAATATTATGATCGGCTGGAAAAAGTCTCTCTGTCTAGAAATCGTCCTCCAAGATTCTTCTGTTTGCCAGTTTCTCCCAGCTGCCGGAACATCAGCAGTCAATGGAGGGGGGAATGAGTTTGTTTGCCATATGTCGACTTTGATGGATGTTGCTTTTCTCCCGAATACTATTAGATTTTCATGAGGTGTTTCTGTTTTAAACCACTTTTTGACACATGCCCTAAAGCTCCTTTTGCTGATGATTTGTATTTCTTTCATTATTCCAAATTTGATTCTTTCTTAAGTGAAATTAAAGTTTGGTTCTAAGAAATGGTGTTAGGGTTGTAGAGTTGCTGTGTAAGGACAATCTTGGGTCAGTTGTTCAGGTCACAACCTGCTGTGGTTGTTTGGAGTTGTTGCTGAAAAGGATCATTGTTTTGGACTCTATGAACTTTCAACTCTTTATATATCAAACAAACGAGACTTCCCGGCTAATCAATTCTGAAGTAATTTCCCATTTAAGTCCTTGTCAAATTTTGTAGATGGAAAATTCGGGGACATTTACATGTACTGTTCCACTTCAGATGATGCAAATTGTAACTGACACTATAATAGGTCATGTGGAGAAAAAAAAGAAACTGTACAATCTGTAAAAAGAATTCCCCAGTTTAGGATAGTATCTATTTCTGTCTTATATACATACATTTATATAATATATGTGGTTTTATACAAACAATAAATATAGTCAAGTTGGTCTTATTAAAACAAATGGCTCAAAGAGTAGGTAATAGTGGTTGCACACATCATAGAGAAGTCTCTGAAATATCAAGCCCTGTTAAAGAAGAGGTCCAATCAATGTACAGATCACTCTTTAATAAAAGTTTGGCTTTCTTGTCTTCTTTTTTTACAAGGAGGACTTTTCCAGATGTTAAAAATATGAGAGGCTTTGCCCATGGATGGGTTACCTTTTGTGTTTGACATCAGGCACTGATTTGGTTGATCGGCCTTGGGGCTCAGCTTAAGCTATTTCCCCTTATGCTCATTGACTTCATATGAGGCCATAAGCCACAGGGTCTGTGACGCACACAGCCACTCTATGCTGGCCATTTGCCCTTTAACAGTGCCATTCCCCGGCAGAAATGCAGACTCTCGTAATACGACTTTAATCACAAGACGGAGATTTCTCACAATGAAAACTGGAAAGGCAATAGTGACCTTAGTCAACTTGTAAGAGAACTGCCCGTAGAGTACCGAAGTCCTGACGTCACTCACTCGTTCACTCAATCGTCTCATATAAGAATTGTGGTCCAAAAACAAACAAACTGTCCGAGCGATATAGTCTGTCACTCATATTTGATACAGTCTGTTTCTGGCGAAAATGCAACTAATTCAGAATGGGGTAAAAACTGACCCAGGTAGGATGAGTAAATTACGTCAGACTTTGCTCTATTCATAGCTCTGTTACCGTCAGTATTGTAATAGATACAGAATGGATTGAGGAGGGCTCATATTTTCAATGATGACAGGCCTCTTTACTGTCCACTCCACACGCGTTCTCATCACATTGGTCATGGTGATGCACTGTGTCAACAATGATGTGTCGTAACAGTGGGGATCATCCTGTGATTTGTGGGAAATGGACCCTTTATCAGAAGCTCTTTAACAGGAGCCCTCTGAGGACCCATGTTTCTTTCTGGAGATTTGTGCTGAGGATAGAAGGGGTGGGGATACAGGGAGAAGAGGGAACAGAAGGGCGGATGACAAGTGTTGCGTCACAAAAACACACCAAAGAGATACCGGCAGATCGTCGGAGGTGGGAGGGGGCTGGATCTATTACAAGTCTGAGGCTCTCCAAGGGGTCGCCTTGATCTATGACCCCACACCCCCACTCTACCCTAAAATTGTCCACTAATGAATTGGGAGTGGGTACACCCGGACCTCTAATGGGTTTTTAATGAGGTCTCTCAGCTTTGCTGTCTCTCCCTGTCTCCTCTCTCCCCACTCAGTTTGTCTCCATTTATTGTTTCCTCCAGGACGGACAGTCGGAGGCCGGAGACTATATTTTCGCGCTTGTCCGTCAGTCTGTGTGTCTGTCCGTCAGTCTGTGTCTGTCCGTCAGTCTGTGACCAGCTTATCTCCAGCACTGTTAGACCGCTCTGCATGAAAATTTGCACGAACGCTCCTAGGAGGCCAAAGAAGAATATCAGCCTGTTATAGTGCCACCGTGAGGCAAAACAATGTTTTTGCAACTACTCCTGCAGATTTTGTCCAAACCCCACGCAAATCAGTACACGTTACCTCTGGTGTCATTATGATCAAGATCTACGATGTTTCATATCCCCATTCTAAGACTTCTAATTCCTGACAACGGGTAGGCAACCCGGCCAGGTCGGCCCTGGGTAGGCAACCCGGCCAGGTAGGAGGACACTTTTGTAGTTGCTTCAACATCCTTGCTGTAGGTTTTTCTGACCCTTACTGGCACTCACTCACTCACTCACTCACTCACTCACTCACTCGCTCACTCACTCGCTCAGTCGCTTGCTCGCTCGCTCAGTCGCTCACTCACTCACACACACACATGCTTAACCTCCTGTTGTTTCTACGACCCCCCACACCTTCCCCTAACCTCTCTCACCTTCTACTGGCCCCCTGTGGCCCCTCTCGATCTAATTAGGCCTATTAAACAGATAGGCTGTGTTTTTCTAAGCTGTACAGATGGAGCCTGGCCCTTCGAACTCTGTCAGCTTGGTTTGCTGCCTACGTTGTTCATTTAAGCGCGTGAACGTGTGAATGTGTGTGTGTGTGTGTGTGTGTGTGTGTGTGTGTGTGCACGCACGCCGAGTGTGTGTGTGTGTGTGTGTGTTTGTGTGTATGTGTGCTGTATATGCACATGATCAATAAAAGCAGTGATATATCATGTGTATTGCACATTTACACACAGACTTGAAGTAATACCGTGTTAGATTTAACACAACCATGGACTTTTATGATATGTACAATAGCAATATACGTACAATGCGTGTCAAACCACTGTTATGCAAGTGCCGCATGATTTGTTGATTTCATAGAGTGCACAATATTTGCGGAGACGATAAGACTGGCGTCAAAAGGTCACATGTCATATTCCTGCTAGATTTAGTTTTCCTTATCACCGTTATCACCATTGCTCTTGACCTGTCATGGCATTCATCATCTAGGGCTGAAAGAAAGGGGAAGGACTTCATCTCACAGGCTGCACTACAACAATGTTACATGTGAAGTTATTGTACAGAGTGTAGCTTCTGTTTGATTGAGAAGGTTGTGCTGTTTGTAAGTTGAGCATGTCATTATGTAGAGCTATTAAGTCTATTTAATGAAAAATATCACTTGCACCCCCTTTAATATACTGTACAGTCAACAGTAACACGAGGGGCATATTGGAAGTCCCTTATGTTGTGTAGGGAAAGAAAAAGTGAATTTGCATCAAGCATCTCTTTAGAGCACCATTCATCCACTATTGCTGTTCACTCTAAGGCAACAATCAACTCCTCCACTTTCAATAGAAGCTTTGTTGCTACTTGGATTTGGCTGATAGATCCAGAGTGCCTCGGATTCCTTATGGTCGCCCAAGAATGCACTAAGCTCCCACGTAGGACCTACTTCTCTCTTTCTTGTTGTCTTGCAAAGACGTTAGTGTGTCAGGTCTCTGAGGTGAGGTGAAGAATGCAGGAGAGCTCTATGGCTTTTCCAGAGTCCTGGGCTAGCCAGAAAGACACAAGAAGCCCAGAGCGGTGGGGATGGAGCCTGACCCTCATGACTTTCAGTGTGGAGAAGCGAGCAAAGGTATCGAATTGCTCTGGGTTTCATTGTTACGCGAAAGACTTGAGTCACCTCCATCGGCGAACCGCTATAGACAGAAAGTTCATCCAGATCCTTACAAAGTGAATCATCTTGTCAATTAATCATTAAAGGGGTCCTGAAAAGGGCACCTCTGGTGTGGTCCAACAAGCGCTAATACACCCGTATATCTTTACAGTTGTCTGGTAACAAACTCAAAAGCTACCATTTAAAAAACATTAAAAAATCATAAAGACTTCATCCACAGACAGTGTTAGATAAAGCCGCAGGAGGCGAGGGGCCGAAGTTAGGTTAAGCATTTTACCACACACCAGCGCTCGCCCATTCAGAAAAACATTAATGCATAGTATTGCCCCCCCCCTTACAGTTTCTGTAAAGCCCCCTCCCGCTGAGGGTACTGGAGCGTTTGCCTGGCAGTGTGTCAGACAAGCTACAGTATGGGCCTGTCAACAGAGTGAGGCCTTCCCAGAGTTTTGCCGTCGAACCCACTTCTAAAGACGGAAAATGGCTGCCAAACTAGGGTCAACTTTTAAGAGGACCTTGTTGGGGAAGTCGTATAAAAACCATTTGTGACCTGGTGAGGTTATAATAATAATAAGTTTTAATAAAAACCTATCTTGGCAGAGCATTCTAGTCGGGATCAAGGAACCTACTGTGTTTGAATGTGGCTGGTGAACCTCATTTCGTTCCACTTTACTTCCCTAACCTTCCCGTCATTCTTGAATATAGCATTTAATATCTGTGCACTATAAATAGTAATAGTAATAATCTTTCAAAATATTGCCAGTTGATTTTTCATCAAAATGTCAATGTTTTTCTTCCATTGTAAAACTACGTTTTTAATATTGTAAGACTTTTAAAGATGTTTCCATTACACTGAAAAAAATATATACCCCTGTCTCGTTGAGTTTATTCACTGCCATATTTCTTCTTGTTGTTCTATAACAGTATGTGCCTGTGACTGTGTAGAATCTTTTATCATTTAAGACCTGCCAGATAATGGCTTTGTTCAGATTGCTGGGAAATCTGATATTTAGTGTGTGTACAAGTGATCAGATAGGATTTGTGTATTTTCACAATATTGTTCCTTGCCTAATTTATTCTGTCATATGGCAAAATGCAGCGTGTTGTGAGCTTGTAGATCCGCTATTTTCACCGTCGTATGACAATTTATCGTATCGTAAGTAACTATGAATCAGGCTTCAGTGTGAGAGTGACTGAGACACATCTTATGATCTTTTATAACTCAGGTTTGAATCATTTCAAACCACCCAGGCCAGGACTGGTGTTCAAATATAATGCAAAAAATCATGTTACCATGTTGTTTTTGTTGATAAAATCCAATCTGGATAGGCCAGAAATAAGATTTGGGCTGTGAGTGTGAATGTTAATGTGTCTGAATGAATGAGTTCAGAGAGATGGAACCAAACTGAAACAAGACAAAGAAGGGACAAATTGACTTCCAGGATGTCAAAACGATATCTTCCTCAGATAAACTGACAGGGTGCTTTGTAAGCAGCTGTGAATGGAGCTTATCTGTCCAGGTATCTCTAGTGTGTGGATCCCTTATCATGTAGGTCATAGGGCAAGCCTGTTGCCGACTCACCCCTGGGCTGTGTTGTGTGTCACTGTGTGCACATGCATGCCTGTGTGTCTGTATATGAGTATGTGTTTATCTGTGCGGGAGTGTGTGTGACTCACATGTGCGCTTCTCTTCCTGTAAGGCGAAGGCAGATTATGACACTGTGCTGCTTCTGCACAATGACTTCCCCAGCTGTGAAACGAGAGAGCGCTGCTCACTCACAGAAGGAGGGTTGAGGATTGGGGGATACAGAGAGACAGAGAGAGAGAGAGAGGCTGGGTGAGTGAAAGCACCGGTGCCATGCAGAGGGCGGGGCGGGGGGGGGTCTGGGGCTGTCGGGAAGCCCCAGGCTCAGACAGTTGTTTAGCTCATCTAGTCCCTAAACAGGCGTTTGATGTCCTCAAGATAAACAAGGTTATTTATGGTCCTGCCGGCAGGGGACCGTGACTTGAGGAGGTGACAGTAGTGGCATCTCCTCCTCCTCAGCCTTCACGGAACGGCTCTTCAGTGCACATTCGGACAGATGGGCCTTTTAAGTGATTAGCAGCCTGTTGTGTTTGGGAGCGAGAGTGACTCTCTGTCCTTGTTTACACACATGTCTTTCTACCCCGGCGTGTGTTTGGGTTTGTGCTATTACACAGCCAACAAAAGTGTTTGCATTAGTGTAAGTGTCTGTGCATGTCTGTGTACTCCCTGGGCTGAGTTCTTTTTTCTTTTCTTTTTTTACCTGACCTCAACATGACCTTTTGACCCCTGGAGACGGTCCCACTGTACTTCACACAGGAAGGCGGCACTCTAGGTTGTAATGAAAGAAGAACGACCAGGTCGCTTACAATTACGCTGTTACAGGTCCTCTTTAATCTCAGTGATAGGAAAGGCCTGCTTGTGGGGAGATGTGGTGAAATCCTCCTCTCCTCTCCTCTCCTCTCCTCTCCTCTCCTCTCCTCTCCTCTCAGTGTGATGGGTCTCTCTATGTGGTTGAGAAGGCCACTTCTCCCCTTCCTCCCCTCGTTCTTGTGCCAAGACCTGGGGCCCCCCCTACTGCAAGGCAAGGCTGTAGAGATAAAGCTGGCAGCCCCCGCTGTCCCAGACACTCAGGACTCACACCACCAAAACCTGATATCATCATTTACTGTAGTGCATTGTGTGTGTGTGTGTGTGTGTGTGTGTGTGTGTGTGTGTGTGAGAGAAAGGGGTCAGGACTCAGAAAGGCTTTCACAGCCAGGTTGAGTGACGGTGATGGGATGAAGGCACAGCATTCTGAGCCTGTCAAGGTCCCATTCATGGTATTGAAGGATTAAAACCCTGTGTGTGTGCGTGTGCGTGTGCGCGTGTGAACGCTGCCCTCTTATTGTTTAGCTTCTGTCAACATGGTCTCAGCAGGGTGCTGATGACTGACCCTATAATCCAGACGGGACAGGAGGAGAACCTCTGCCATGGTAACGCTGACCACATAGTCAGAGACTCTCGAACTGCAGGCTGCTGGGGCACTAAATAATGGGCCGTGGTCCAAGTGCTGGTGGGTGCTGCAGTGCTTACATAACACGAGTAGCTATGGATTGTTTGGGTAATTTGCAGGCTGTTGGAAATGTTTGACCATGGTTCACAGGGTGTCCATGCAACTGGAATGGAATGGAGACCAGAGAATGACACTAAGCGGTGGGCGTCCAGGGGACATGCAACCGTTTGTCTTTATTATTATTATGTACAGGCGCTATTGCTATCTTGATAGATACCTACAAATAATTGTAGGTATTAGGTACCGTATGTATCTGTGAATTAGTCCACTCTTACATTTACCTTCTGCATGAAACAAAGTCAGTTAGTATAGTTGAAAAATCAGACCCGTTAGAGCTGAGAGTGTGTGTGTGTGTGTGTGTGTGTGTGTGTGTGTGTGTGTGTGTGTGTGTGTGTGTGTGTGTGTGTGTGTGTGTGTGTGTGTGTGTGTGTGTGTGTGTGTGTGTGTGTGTGTGTGTGTGTGTGTGTGTGTGTGTGTGTGTGTGTGTGCGTGTGCGTGCGTGCATGTGTATGAGTGCGTGCGTGCGTGCGTCCCCAGTGAGAATCAAACCCAGGACCTTCTAGCTGTGAGGCGGCAGCACTACCGACATGCCCCCAAACGGCTACTGTTCATCAAAATGGGAATCCCCCACTGGTCAAAGGAGATAATATAGTAATATTCTGGTCTTCACGGACAGGACTGCTCTGCTACACTTGCATGAGCAAATATGTGGGTTTATCTAAGGATGTCTGATACGCTTGTACTTACAGTACGTATGAGATAGAAGAACTGCAAGCATTGCCACCGGACCAGTAAATTCAGCTCTAAACATTAAAGCAGGGCCAGGATGTTGTCATCAATCCTGAGCTCATGAGAGCATTCAGAGGATGATCCAGCTCCTCGCGTCCTGTCCCGCTGGTAGTAGGAAGTCCCTTAGGAAGTCAGGCTTCCACGTTCTTCCTCGTTTTCCAGGTCCTGTCTGGATTTCAGGTGAAACCATGTGGTCAAGTAAAGAGCTATGACAGGGCCACCTGCGATTTGGCTGCATAATATTTTTGTCCTACTAGCGGTGGGGCTGTATGCATTGTTTTATTGAACCCATGGCCTTTCCTATCGAGCATAGCAGTGGATGTGGTTTTCTGGGCCCACTGAAAACTCTCCAATTCATCTTTCCCATAGAGATCAATTATTCTAAGCCTAGAATCAAGCCACCCAGGATCCTGGTGAATCATGACCATAAAACCTTTGATTCTGTGAAGAAAAGAAAACATAATCATATGATAATTATATGATATACTATATATTTAATAAATTCCCTTTGTTTAGCGTTTTTAATTTTCCTTTTTTCCCCAGAATCAAAGGATTTATGGTCATGACTCACCAGGATCATTCTAGGCTTAAAATAATGTCCCGTATATAAATATTTCTTTGTAAATCTCTCTTTTTCTGTGGGTCCAGAAAACCATGCCCACTGCTATGCTCTAGTGTCAATCTTAAGCCAAAATGTCCACAAGCCTCCAAGATATCCCAGGATCTAATGTGTGGCTTGCAAGATTTACCCTGCTGATTTTGGTGAACCCATGGTTTCTATAACCATGGCCTCTAGCCCCTCTTTCAGTGAATATTTTATATACAGTATATGTATACAATAATCTTCTGTTTTTTTCATCTCAACGTTGTCATAAAGTAATGTGCAACTAGACTAACTGGCCACGTCGTTAGCTGGGAGGTGCTGTTGTTCTGGACCACTTCAACAACTCTGGGCACTAATGGGGAGTGAGTCAGGAATGCTTGCACGAACAGGCATCCTCCCCAACCCACGTCTCTCTCTCTCTCTCTCTCTCTCTCTCTCTCTCTCTCTCTCTCTCTCTTTCTGTCAACTATACCTTGACTCTTAAGAATCTAACCTCATGCCAACTCTAAATAGCTTTGAATATGGGCTGCTGATCTGTAGTGGCCTCACTATTTGCTGTCACGGTTGACCTTTGTGCTTGCTCACGCGTGATGACATGGATATCCCAGATTATGAGGCCTGACACTGCCCAGGGGATTTGAACAACCACTGTGTCTCAGTCTCGCTCTAGTGAGCCAAAATGGATGCTATAGCTTCCTTGGTCACAGCACTATGTCAGTGGTCCAACAGTGCAAGTAGAAGGCGGGGCATCAGCCCCGGCGGTATTTGGACAGGGGTTCTAGTTGGCTGACCGTGGGGGCCACTGTTGCGTACAGGAGTCGGTTTTGTTCTGTAGGTAACAATTGAACAGCAGATGGTTGATCTGAGCCAATGTGGTCAGCACACCACAGAGATCTTCAGAAAGAGGCCCATTGCCCGTATCCCAGAACTTCCCCTGTCCGGAAACCCTTGGATTTTTTAATTATCACCCCAAGGAGTCGTCAGCAATTTAGGATTGTTTTATTGGATTTGGGTGCAAGCCTGGGGTTTCTGTTTGTCAAGCTTTGAAGTCTATAATTCCTGGAAGTGCATGACCAGTGACCACCTCAGTGTCCTACCCACATGTCCAAAGTCCAAACACATATAAACATATGGATGGACGCACGCACGCACGCACGCACGCACGCATGCACGCACGCACGCACACACACACACACACACACACACACACACACACACACACACACACACACACACACACACACACACACACAGTTTTTCTAAGATTGAAATCTGTTTTCCAAGGATTGAGGGCTGAGGTTTCATGGACGTTCGTCTGGTTATGTCTGACGATTTTCCTAATTGTATCTGATGACAGTAAAGGGGAAACCTGCAGTTAATTTAAATCAGATCAATCCCTCAGTCAAAAATCTGACCATGAAATTGACTGTCAAATTACCAGCTTTTTTCATTAATAAATCTAGTGTGTCCCTCTAAAGAAATGTCATATGATACACAATACGACCCATTGTTGCAACTTCCCATCATCCCATCATTGAAAGGGAGCAATTATAATGCTGAATTCACTTTTGACAAGCCAAACAACTTTTTCTTTTTCTTTTTTTCTTTTTTCACATGGGAATTCTACGTTTCCTCCTCTTCTATGAAAGCAGATTCCTTTTTATAAAGGAAGCTTAGCCTGAGGCATGAGCAGACTGAAGTTTGATCTCCCTGGCTTCTGAGTGGCATTTGTTCAACTCCTGGAAAAGGAGAGAGTAGAGGAGGAGTGGGGGCGGGGGCTGACTAGCTGCACACGCACGTGTGCGCAAGTGTTTTTTTGAAATGCCCTAGAGCAAGTGTTCTGTGGCTTGGGACATGGCTAATTTCTGGTGTGGATTGTGAGAGAGACCATATGTCAGCCCTTTTGAGCTGTGCTTGGAGACAAATAAGGCCTGTTTCTTGTTTATTGTTGTACGATAATGATTTTGGAGTGTGTACATGTGTGTGGGGGGCGCGATTTGTGTTTTGGTTACATATATCTGCTGCAGAGGTTGACAGAGTTTATTATGCTCTCTGCAATGTTAAGGGTTGCAAGCTCAATGTGTACGTAGTCTCGCATACCATAAATATATTTGAAAATGTTGTTTGGAAAGCCACATAACAGACCTGCTTTGAAACCTAACACTTTGTGCTGATCCGGTATGCTTGACATTTCCTCCCTACCCCACGGCACAACAGATTTATTTTTCATTTTTCATAGGTTGCATGAATCCTTCATGCAACCTATGAATCCTTCTATCATACACTATAGAACAGAGAACAACCACTCTGGCCAAACCAAGTGGTAGTTCTTGACCTTCTGAGGGCACAGTAGACCTTGTCTAGACAGAAATATCTCTGGCAGACAAGTTATTGTCATTGTCAGATTATCATATAGAGATTTGGTTGCATTTTGTACTATTTTCTGTTGATATTTTCTGTTGCTACAAAACAGTTTTAAGGTCAACCACACCAATGCAACTCCACGTGTGTGTGTGTGTGTGTGTGTGTGTGTGTGTGTGTGTGTGTGTGTGTGTGTGTGTGTGTGTGTGTGTGTGTGTGTGTGTGTGTGTGTGTGTGTGTGTGTGTGTGTGTGTGTGTGTGTGTGTGTGTGTGTGTGTGTGTGTGTGTGTGTGTGTGTGTGTGTGTGTGTGTGTGTGTGTGTGTGTGTGTGTGTGTGTGTGTGTGTGTGTGTGTGTGTGTGTGCGTGCGTGCGTGCGTGCGTGCGTGTGTGCGTGTGTGTGTGTGCGTGCGTGAGCGTGTTTAGTCTTAGCCCTGTCTTTATATCTGAGATGCAGATGTGTAGGAAATCCTGTGAAGATTACTCAGAAGACATCTGGAAAGAGACACAGAGGGGGAAATGTGTGTGTGTGTGTGTGTGTGTGTGTGCGTGCGTGCGCGCATAGTGTCCGTGCATATGTACGTGCGCCGTGCGTAACTGTGTGTGCGGGCGTGCATGCGTAACGGAGTATGGGAGAGAGGAAGACACACAGAGAGAGAGAGAGAGCAAAATATTTGAATATTTCTGTTGATGGAGCAGGTTCTGGGAAGTGCTTATGTCCAGGGTCTCTATGTAGCTGTAGACCAGCCTATAGGACGGACAGATGACGCTAGGTTGCAGTTTCTCCTCCCCTAAACAATATGTTGTGACATTTCCATTCCATTCCCATTGGCAATATCATGCAAACGTTCTATATTAACATGCCACACTTGCATGGCATCAGCTGGCAATATTTAATGGTAATGTATGTAGTTGCAGTTAGACATTGATGTTTTATTTAAATATCAATAATGCCACTTAGCTCGAGGAACACTATTCAATTTCAATAGGTATGGACACCTGGTATTCTGCACACTAGGTCCCTGCTACCATACTGGGGTGTTTTCGTTTTGCACAGCAGGATCAGTCTGAGTGCTAACGGAGAGGGGGGGGGGCGCAAACAGTTAAATGTCATTGGTGTCCCCAGCAGTAGTATTTAACTAAGCTGCAGCAGCGGGCTTCACGTATCGCTGCTCCGGGTTACAAGCCTCAAGCGTGTGCTTGATGTTTGATTATGTCTGCTTTTGCCCCTTTTTTCTGCAGTGAATTTCCTGGTCTGGCTGGAGAGAGGGAAGACAGAAAGATAGACAGAGAGAGAGAGAGAGAGAGAGAGAGACAGAGCGAAAGAGAACAGGAAAGGAAGGAGAGGAAGGGTTGTGGTGGTAGGGTGAAGGAATGTGAGAATGTCTTGTCAGTCATAACTCCGCTCGGCTGGAGGTGAGGTGGCGTTTGCGGCCAGCGCTGTTTTTCTCATTTGGGGCTGTGTTAAGGGAAACTTGATCCGTTCATGTGATTTGGCGTTTCACTTTGTTTGTCTTTGCAGTGGACATGCCATCCCTCATCAGCCCTACTGTTTATTTTGATATCCTGTTTGGGACCCAGAGCTGAGCTAGACAATATATTGATTGGGCACCGTCTGGACGGCTTGCCACAGGATTTACACAAAGCTGTTCTGTTCCCAAATCAGAGTATGTCTGTTGAAACAAAACACAAAAATGAAATAATACCATGTAGTATGCAACTTTTCATTGTACAGTTTATTATTATTATTTTATTTTTTAACAAAGGACAAGATATTCAATTTTGTCACTGTCTGGCAGCTTGATATCTGCTATTTTCACTATTTTATGATTTTTTTGAGCGTATATTAATGAATAGAGGTGCCAGCTTGAAAGTCTTTGTGTTTTATATATACAAGTCAGCAAGTCGCCCAATAGTGACAATATGCACCCTTATCATTTAAGGCAGCATTTTAACATTCAAATATATCCTGCCATGCATGCACATACACATATCATGACTAGTATCACGTTACAGCAACAAACCACAAAAATATCTCTGTACGGTTTTGAAGTGTTTGTTTACCCCCGTCAGAACTGCATACAGTATGTACTTGATTCATTTGTTTTGCACAGGGGAGTCAGACTGAATAATGTCACCGATGACAGCTCAACCTAAGCCTGGCTTGTGACATTGAGGTGTCTGGGCTAATGACAAACAGCAGACCTACGGTCTGCTAATCTTCGGACATTGCGACATTGCTTAATGCCTGGCTTGAACAAGAGATTGTTGCCTAACAACACTGTAACTCTCCTGCAGCCATGCAGGGGTCTGGTATAAAAGGTGAGAGGGGACAAGGGGTCGGATAAAGTGGGGCGAGGGTGGGTCTTTTTTCCCTGGATGTTATTTCAGAGAAGCTGAAATCCAAGCTTTGCTGCGGTCCTACTGTCAGACTGCGCAAGGGGGGGCTTAGATTATATCTCAAGCTCATCTTTCAGCTTCACGAAGCTACAAGAACACTTCAAGGACTTGCGCGCCCATCAGTGGCCACCAGTTCATTCAACTTGAGTGTGGGGACAGCAGAGATTGTGGGGCCTGATTACAGGCTCTCTATATTAAGATATAGAATGTCTGTCCTGTAGCTAACCACAGCTAGCATTATCACTACCAACAGTAAATTCTAGCCTACTAATTGAATAAAAAATAGAAAAAGTGCCCCTCGGGGCACAGGTCTCAAGTTATTGTGGCCTCCTGGTGGCGCTATAATAGGCCAATGTGCCATTTCTTCTTACGCTTTTGATGGCAATTAGATGATTTGAGGCATTTTGTTCCAAAAATGTATTTACAAAAATCCACCTGTTGGTGGCGCTATAACAGGCCAATGTCAAAAGGGTGGGATTTATTCCTCAGCCTAGTAGGAAAGTGCGTGAACACTTTCACGTAAATTGCAAGCTGCGTTCATGATTTGAGGCTTTTTGTTCAAAACGGGCCAATCCTGCAAACTTTGGATTTGGAAGCCAATGTTAGCCAATTTGATCATGGAATATGAAATATCGAACAGATCTGTCTTGAGCACATGACTATAGAGATACTGTGTAACGATGTGCGGGATGTTTTGACAGAATCTTGATGAGTAATATAAAAACAAGTGTTTTACAAAAGTCGGCCTCTTGGTGGTGCTATACAAGGCAGATGTGAAAACTGCAGGGCAAAGGTTTTTCCTTGGTCTAGGGAGTGTGCTTTCAACGTTTCACGCAGATAGGTAAAAATCTGAAAATCTGCCTCATGGTGGTGCTATAACAGGCCGTTCTGGAAAATTTGGGGCACAGGTTCGTCGTTGGCATCCAGGGAGTGTGTGTGCAAAGTTTGGCATTGACCAGGTTAACAGTGCCGGAGATTAGCTGGTGACAGACGGATGGAGGGGATAACATACTCTCTCCCCATGAGACAAAAATATATATATTTCCAGTTCAAAACTTTGAAAGTGGGTAACATTTTCAATTTAGTAACGGTTTTGTTTTCCCTCTGTATGAATGAGTGCAATTTTGGCTTGTTCCCCACCTGATTAAAGCCATCCGTATAAGTCCCTCTCAATGCATAGGACTTGTGATATTTACCTGGTGTTTCTGCCTTTGTATTTAGCCCGAGAGAGAGAGAGAGAGAGAGAGAGAGAGAGAGAAACCACATTTTAACACTATAGGACCTAATGTGCAGTGTGAAGCTGACCAAATGCCAAACTCCTACAACACACATGGCAAATGCATTGACTTCCTCCTCATTTATTTCTGCATTCTCTCTTTATGTCTCTCTCTTGCTCGCCCTCTCTGTGAGCTTCAGTTTTAATAACTTATAGCATGACAAGAATAAGATACTACAATTATTCTGTCTTGTTGCTCAGTATGAGAAGTAATCCATACAGCTGCTCAGTTTTGATCTTGGCAGATGACTTGGACTTAAGAATTCAACGGCTCCTAGCTGGTGGTCCTCAGGGAGACTTGACATCTGCACTATTTCACATTTAATAATGCTCAAAGTTGGACTAAAACATTAAGCCTAATACTTTGTTGTGCAACGTTGTCGCGTGCCAAGCTAACAATGCTATGCATCTGCATAGCATTGTTATGTGACTACCGTAATTGAATGTAGGCATTAGTCTTTATCACTGCCATAAAATGATAGAAATCAACATGAGAACCCGAGGAGACCAAACCAGCCTGTTTTCGGTTGTTATAAGACCACAGGGGATTAAGAGAGTGACTAATTGCCACGTCAAAGCCATGCTGTGATTACATTTGTCAAAAAATTATGATATATCCCAGCTGCCGCATGCATGATTACACTGAAGATTGATGTCACCAATTGAAGAATGTCAACTCTTAAAAATTCCCTCACCTCACTGTTGAACTGAATTATTCTGAAGTGTAACTGTTTTCAAATCAAGTAAGCTCAACAAACCATCCTAGATCATAAGTCTTTATCAAGTGAGAGGAAACGTCAGTATCACATGTCATGCCACCAGCACCACTTATTTTATGACTTGACGAAAACATTTCAGGTTCCTTTACGAACGCAGGCTTAAATCCGATATCTCACAGCTACCTGTTGATGTGACTAATTGACTGTACTTCTCCTTGTTTGTTTTCATAGGGCTGTTTTTGCAGGGTCAGTCATTCATTTATCAGGCTCTAAAAACAATAACACTCATTTAGATCATGTCTCAAATCGCTCACTTCACAGAGTCATCAGAGGATACACATAGATGAGGCCCGAGAGGCTGGAGGAAGGGCGAGCAAGCTCGCTTGCACAATGCATCCTCTGTTGTCCTCGACCCTTCATAAAACACTCTGAGGGTTTCACGTTAGCCATGAATGTTTCTTCTCCCGGATCGTTGTCAAGTTGTTGTTTTAACCTTCACTCTGATGCTATTTGTCTGGGTTAAATAATGTGCTTTGGGGTCAAAAAGCGGTGGCTTTTCCCTCCTGGAACGCCCACCGTCTCTCGTTAACGTGTGGCTCAAAGGAAGAGAGTGGCGCCTGGAGACTGCTCGCCCAGCGTTGCTGTGCACGTGCCGTGCCTATTATTAGAGCCCTGTTTCTACTGTTGACATCAGTGCAAATATTCTGCTCCTGGAAAACAATGGGTTTTAAAGTCTTCATACCCTACTCTATGGTTGACTGAGGAGCCTGACACATTTTGGCACAAGGTCAAAAAGTTTAGGTGTATGTAACTATTTTAATTCCTACTGTCCTACATGTAAAGTAAACTATATATTCAAAATTATTTTGTGAATAATTTATATTTATATGTCAAGTAAAGACTGTTTTAAATAACTTCAGTCTTTAGTTGAAGAGTTAAAGAGGAGGTGGTGAGTGGAACATTTATTTGGGAGGGAAAATAATCCAAGTGCAATTATCAAATCAGACAATATGAAATCAAGAAAGTCCATTGGCATGCTTTCCCTTTCAGCAATCATGGGTCTGTTTGCTTCATTAATTCGCCGCTGAAGGTTTGCATGCCATAGCATCCAATCCAAATCCCCCCATCCACGGACAGCATAGCAGACATCTTCCTCTGGCACACGCGCTGTCTGTTAACCCGTGCCTAACTCCTGCTCAGGGCCAGGCAGACATACAGTAACCCCACCCTGAACCAAAACCCACAGGATACGTCTGAATAACTCTTGATGATTTTAAAACCTAAAGAGATGGATTGTGAGTCTCTCTCTCTCTCTCTCTCTCTCTCTCTCTCTCTCTCTCTCTCTCTCTCTCTCTCTCCTGTCTCCATGCACTCCACTTCCCATATAGCTATGTACCTTCCCTTAGCTGTTTCCTTTAGTCGGTGACAAACAGCAAAGGAAGTACATGCTGCATGAGATATTAGTTTTCATGACAGAGGCTGTGTGCTTTTGAAGGTTATTTAATAGCACAGCGGCCCCTCTTGGGTTACAGTGTGGGAGGTGGGCGCATCATCACTGAAGGCATTGAGCAGAAGCCATTTCTGGTTGGCTCTGACTGTGAACATTCCAACACTGAATTCTATGTTTTTCTTTTTTTTTACACTCTGGACTTAAGTTATTATCTCTTTCATCAGCCCTTGCTATTAAATAGTGAGGTTTGGTTTATAATCTTTGGCATCAGCTTGTTTTGGCAGTTAATAGTACAGTAGTCTTTCTTCATCTAGTCTGTGGTTAGTTGTCGTATAGCCTGGAGTATCCACTGTCAGTTTTTCTTTTGTTTTGTGTTGTTTTTTCTATGTGGAAGATAAGAGCCGGGAGCCGGGAAATCAGATGACCTCTGTCTGTTGACTTCCCTATGGCTTCTCTATAGCCATTAAGTCAAATAGCTTTTTTCCCCTGCCTGCCACAGATCTTTTGTGTTGTGTTAATTCATGGCCTAAAGGTCTAAGAACAGCTCAGCATGTTCAAAAGCAAAACCCATGTCAACCTGAATAAAGCTTCAGTGCAACTGAATGCAACCCCACTATTAAGTCAATGAAAGAGGAGCCAGGGTTGAGGGCTCATTAAAGCACTGGGCATTTTCAGAAAGGCCCTGACTGTGCACTTCTAGTGGTTAGGTGAATTAGCAAGTCAGGGAATTGTAACCTAGTAGTATCCCTAGGCACTGATGTTTCACCTAATTTCTCAATGATATAGTCTAGGCTTTATTAGTTTCCACAGTACAGACAAAGTGTTGAGAATGTGAGAACATAATGTACAGAATTCTATAGGGTATGTACTGTAGTAAATATTATTTTATTAATGTATCTGTTACCATGCAAATTCACAAGGGCACCACCTGCACAAGCAGTTCATGACACATATAGACTCAAATGGGAGTTTGAGAAGGAATGTTCTGGAGCAGTTATTTTTTTTAAATAAAGGTAGACATGTAGATTAACAACATCATCAGAGGCACCTCATGGCTGAGGTGCAGTGTAACTCCCTTTCTTCTTGCATTCAAATACAGTTTACAAGTTTTCTGTTTTGCTTTGGCTTAGGCTCGCATATACATAATTGGATGGGTTTTTGCCGTAGTTTCACGCCTGTGATTTAAATACAGGAAAGTATGGTAGATGGGGAAAACAAAGGAGAGATTTATGCTTCCGCAGCATGAAAGCACTCAGTTGAGTGAATTGCTTTTGGAAGCTTTTGTAGAGTGGACTAGAGTGGAACTGTTAGGATTTTTTATGTATGCCTTTTCTTCCCCCCTGGGAGCAATTTTGGAGAATAATGGTAAAGGCAGATTAATTGTTGCCTATCTGGCACATATAGGCTACAATGTCATCTCTGTAGCGGTCTGATGTAAGCGCCACAAACTCATTATTTAATCCTAGACTTAGTGGCATTATTAATTGCGCTCAAAGAGTCGGAAAATAGTCTCTGTGAAGTCATGTTGCATAGAAAGCATACCAGGTAGTAATTTCTCCCATTCCAGAACTGATGGGAACAGTGCTAAAGGAAACTGAATAGGATTCTTTGAATCAAGATTTAATTTGCATAATGCATGGTAAGCTGGCGTCTAGACCTGTATTTTACTGATACTGTGATGAACTGTTCATAAAGGATGTGGACTTTAAAAGACATTTGAACGGTGCACACCACATGTTGCTCGTCCACCCAGCCCCTAAGCATATTGGCTCCCCACCCAGGGTTCATTTCCCATGGCCTCCCATCCCATCCCATGGATGCTAACGAAGCCAAAGCCTTCCGTGCGTATAAAGATCCAGCTCTTTGCCATGAGCCAGCTCACTCAAACTAAATTACGTAGGAAATGTGTCTGGACGTTGCTGGTATGAGTTCACGTGAAGGCGCTGCTTATGTCAAAGAGCCAAAGCAAAATCATCTGTGGTGATTCTTCTCAAAATGTTTTTTTCAGCAGAATTAGAGAGCATCTTTTCATAAGGGTTGCCTCCCTTACCTTTGATGATTTAACATTTTTATGGCATGAGCCATATGAAATCACAGGCTCTCATGACATAATGCTCAACATGGCTGCAGAGTTACAGGAGCTCCGAATGAATGGGTCAGCTGTCATCTACGGGTGCACGTAGGTGACGAGGTCGAGAATGAGGAATGAGCCCCCCCCTACACGCACGCACACACACACAGTCACACTCACACACTGGTTGTAAATGAGCAGAATATAGAGGTAAAGTTTGATAAACTATTAGTTTGTCTAGACGTGAATGTTTCGGTGGAAGGCATATAGGAACCCAATATATCCATTGTCAGCGTTTATTGGATCCCCGTGGATGCAGTGGCGGCAGTGGTGTATAGAGAGAGTCGTACTATTTCATTTTCCTTTTTCTAAGGAGTCAACTAATCTCCCTCCCCTCCCTGAAGGTCAGATTTCCCTTTTTTCCTTTTTGGAAGGGGAGGACATTCTATGTGTATGTGTGGGCAGGGGGGGGGGGGTGATATGTACAGTAACGGCAGTGAAAAGGCATGAAATTTAAAGAAGATTTTTTTTCCACATCTCAATAGGAGGTGGAGGCGTTTTCTTCCCCCTCCCTATGACAGAAGTGCAAAAGTTCAGTCTGTTTTATCCTTGACAGATACACACCCCGAGGTAAACCTCTACTGTTTGCACAACTGCAGTTGAAAATCCTTTAAGGTTGAAAGTGAATTTACAGAGTAAAATCAATTGGTTGTTTTTGCTAAGGCTTCTTTTCCCCTAAAAATCTGGAAATTTGGTATGGTTGTTACGGTTTGAGAGCAATACAATTTATGATAATGATTGGCCTTGAAAGTGCTTGTGCAAGTTCTGCTGACAGAAATTATTTAAACTTCAATCTTCGGAACGAATAAATGAATAAATATATAATTGAGTCTAATATAGTTTTATGTTGACTCATACACACACATTCCTAAATGTCAAATAACCATTAATCATATATATTTTTTGAGGGGTGCTAGCCCCTCTTATATCCACAAACATTAAATTCCCATTGACAATGAATGGACAATAACATCATAGTGTCTGAGCAAACAGACATAGTGTTTATTTTACGTCATGATGATTTTATTTTATAAAGTTATTTTCCTAGCGTATGGATCATAGCATGGTTTATAGAGGACTCTCCTCATCCTCTGAGCTTGTCCATCACGGTTGACCACCAAAGCCCCAAACGATTGTTAATAGCTTTGTAACTATTGAGATATTTATGTTGTTGCATTCACTATTTCAAGCACGTAACCTGCTAGCCATAACCTACTAATATTGAACCTATAATGGCTGTTAGGGCTGTGTTTTTGGCAGGGCATGTTGTACAGTACATGATGACATATATTCTGTTTGTTTTACTCTGCAGTATTTTCTTTTTAAAGAATTTTTTTGTGGCTTTTTTGCCTTTATTGATAGTATCAAGTGATGATGGACAGAGAGAAGGGGAGAGACATGCAGCAAAGGTCGTCAAGAACGAGACTCGAACACGCGACACGCTGTCAGGCCAAAGCTTATATGTGGCATGTGCCTGGACCACTTGGCCAGCGGGCGCCTCCTCTGCAGTATTAAGCATTTCCTAGAATGTGTCTCTCTTCGACACTTAAAGAATAGAAGCCTGATAGGCAACACATTTGCACTGGCCACTACTGAGTGTTTACAAGAGCAACCCGAGAAGCAGGGAATCTGAGAGACTGGTGCCGAGTGAGCGGGTGAGGGTTTGGATCTGGGTATTTTCAACACTGGAATCCCATGGGTTATTCCTGGATCTATATCCTCGGACAGGGCATGTCTCAAGATGGCAACCCACCTGCCCAGAGGCCCCCACCACTGGTGTACTTTAAATGACACAAAAGGTCAAGCGAGCTTAGAATGAAGACGATATGGTTATTTAACATCAGAATTATTATGTTTACTAGTGCTAACAAAGTTTCCTGCTGCCCGCCTGGAACAGTGTTAGGTCAGATGCGTTCCACTTGCCATAGGACTCGGAGTGGATCACCCATGCATGTTGGCATGCAATATTCGATGGATGCCCATTTCGAGCTACTTCCTACCAAGGCTCTTACGTAAGAAGGAACAGGTGTTAGTGATACTGTAACTGTACACCATTAAGCCCAGTGGAGGTGAAGGCGGGGCATATATAATATCAATGCAGTGTAACTACTTCCCCTTTCATGCCATGTGTACTGTATGTGTGTAAAGTATGGTTCATGTGTTGCTCACTGCCTGTTGCGTGTGAAGCTTTTGCTTGAGTGGCCCCTCTGCAAGCACCATCACTTGGGCTATATTTATTTGAAACCCCTTCCACCCAAAGTGCCTTTGGATCAAGGTGGTCTATAGATGTCCCCCCTCACCCAAGGTTCCAGCCAACAGGATGTGATGGTGGGCCCAGAATGCAACTGGAATCTGGGTTCCATACTTGCTTTCCCCTTGCTTGCATGCAGAGAGGGTTTAGGCTTACGCTTTGGGGACAGACTCGCAACCACAAGAATGACTGGAGCGCCCCAAATGAGTTGCTCCTCCCACCAGTAACTGATCTCCTTGTTTGATTTGAGTTTTGCAAATGCATTGCTTTATTTTTTTTAGATATGAGCTGCTTGTGTGGCTAGACAGTGAGTGGGTTAGTGCAGGAGTGGCTTAAAATCATGAAATATCCTGATACCTTCTAAGCTTAGGAAATTGCAGATTTTGTTTATTGTATACATCTGCAATGCCATGATGCTGGACAGTATAGTATAGTATGACAGTATAGGCCATTTCTGGTTTAAAGTGACAAAGTTTGGTAGAACCTTGTGTTGTATACTACTTACCTGGGCATGATATACATCTAAGGCTTAATACGGTATTGTCAGTCTTCTTTATGTGTTTCTTGTGCTCCTTGAGTGATAAGTAGAGGCTCATATATATTGCTGGAATCCATTTTGTGTTTAGGCTATGTGCTAAAAGTGTGCTTTAATTTTGAGATATAAAATGCCTATTCAGCTATTTATCTCAAGGTTCTATCAAAGTTAAGTATTACTGTAAAGGGATAATGCTTTAGCCAGTGACTAATGTTTACCTGATGGTTGTGTCTCAACCAGGGCGTCCTGGGTCGAGAGGAAAGAGAGGTCGCGGGCATCCAGGTACAGTAGGATGAATGAAACCTGCCCGTGTGTTACAACATGCACCGTCCTTCTGTAACTACACAGGAGAAGGGAAAGATTTCAGGTTGCACGCCACTCTCCCTAGTGGGTTGTTTTATGTGTAGCTGTCTGTATATGTAGGCTAGTATACTGTTCTGTACTTAACCGTACTGTGCTGTTTTGATAGATGCTCTCTGGTGGTGATATACTGTATCTGTCACATTTCAGATTTTTTCATTTAAAGCCTATTTAAGTCTTGCATTCTGTGATGAAGTCACAGTGAGACATCTCTGCCAGGAATGCCACATGCTGTACTGCAGCCATTCATTCTTCTGCAACCCACCATTACCTGAGGGTTTCAGCACCCACTTTTGGTTTGGACGGTTACTTGCACTCAAGTCTGCGTGAACAAAAAGGAGAAAAAAAAATTCAGTCAGCAAAACCTGAGAAAAATGCCATCTCAAGTTACTAGAAAAACACAGCCAAAAAAAAGCGGGAAAGGAAAGAAAAATGCCTGGTCCAAAAGGGGCAATATTTGTCACCACCGACCGCATCATGCTTTAACCCCTGAATGTTATCCTTCATGTCAGACTATTTCACCAGGTTGCAGTAGTGACCACTGACCTTTACTTTATGCTCACTTCGTCAAGTTATTGATTTATGGTTGGCTGTCTCTTTTTGAAACACCATACATTTCTTAATCTCTGAGTGCTTTTAAAGCAGGATTTATGACAGACAATTTGACTTAGGCGTCCTGTGTTACAGTGTTGCACCGTATTAAGGCGCTTGGTGTCCCTAGTGCCCTATTTCTGTCTCCTCCTTACCAAGTGCTAGTCTGCACGTCTGGCTCCAGTCAATTTAGCAGGAAAATGATAAAAAAAAATTGCGCTCTTTTCTATTTCAAACTGTCTGTATAACCTCCTCTTAGTATTTCTCAAACTGTCTCGTTTCTCGGTGCCAACTGGTTTTCATTTAAAGGCAGAACAAATTGATCTGACAGCGGGACTTTCATCGGGGACAGACCAAACCTTGAGGAGCAGACAAAATAAGCCTGTTTAGAAGATAATGCAGGGGATTTGTGTTGACATTTCATGGAAGTGATTTGTCATTAGTGGTTTTCCTCGCCTCATTGTGATTGACGTAATGGCATATTTAGTTGCCCCCTACCCCCGCCTCTGTCACGAATCATCGGTAATTGATTTTGTCGGATGACTCTGTGCTTTCTGATTATACTTGTGAAAGCGTCATGGAAGCAATATTTAGTTCCCTTTTTGGGTGAAAAGCCTACCTGAGCAGTCTGAGTTTGAGTGTGTAGCCCTGCCTCAATGTGTCCCTCCCATATGTTTTTGATGATCATTTTAAAACCTGGTATTACCCAGCAGGGCAGCCTTTTGATCTGGTCTCTCTCTATGGAGCCTTGAATAACCCGACTCTAAAGATAATAAACAATACATTTCCAATTTAAGCCCATTTGGACCTGCAATAATGCAATAATTATTTTAACATTTGAGTTCATCGAGTTCAATATAAGAGTAGTTTAAGATATTCTTACTGAGAGTTAGAGTTTATCCCTGAATGGAAAAACGTCTCACCGCTTTGGCCAGATGCCTTGAATTAATCTGTGACTGGGCATGGAAGAAGTGCTTAAAGGAACGACCCTGTTCATCTCTGGCACAGGCTGCGCATTGTATTGTCAGACAGCACCTCCCTGGCACACGCCATGTCCTTCTCTCTTACTTGCTCTCCATCTCCTGCCTTCTCTCATCAATCAATCCAAGGATTGATCGTTAGGCAGAATATCTGTCAGTGTAGCCAGGGTCATGAAAGGTTTTCAACAAGGCGAGGATGACTGACAGTATTTGTCAGATGTACTGTATGATGATTGACTGCATTAAGGGCAAGTCCTCTGAAATTGATACATTGGTTTGTGCTTCAATGACATGACGCGACATTCGAAAGCACCACTTGGCTTTATGCGTGGAATTAGCTCCTGCAGTACACCAAGTACTACACAACTACAGTATTAAGGCAACAGACAGACTGAATGCATCAGTGAGACTATAACAGGTGATGCCAAAGACTTATATTTCAAAGCACTTTTCCTCACCAGTTTTGTAGGTCTTGCTGAATCAGACATAACACTTTTATAATCCCCTGTTTGTAAATGTTAGAATGTTCTCAAGACATGCTCAATTTGAATTTACTCTACTATGAATCGGTCAAAAACGGGAAGTTTGCATGGGTGAAATACTGACTGTATTCTGAACAAATTGAATGCAGATTGTTTGAAACTCTCAATGCCTATCCTTAAGGTAAATTGTTTTTTAAATCACAGAAAAACTAAACAGTCTTTTTTTCTCTCTCTTTCTCTTTCTCTTTCAGGACCTCCAGTAAGTAGATGAGAAGCCTTGTGTGACCCGATTGTGGTAAAGTGACTGTTTTCTTTATGCATTTTGGTGTGGAGGCACTTTCTCTGAGGTTGAGTATTCAGGTTGGTTGATACCTGCGTCTTACCGTGCCTTGAATCTGAGTGTGTGACGTGTGCACAGGGCCCATTCATACTCATTAAGTGGTCATAATGTTATATTACACTTCCACATAGCCGCACAACCTTTATTTCAGACTTTTTAAGAACTACTCTATCACAGTTGAAAATGAGACATTTAGTGCTTAAACTACTGCTATTATGCATTCATTACAGTGTCCTAAAGGCTCATTGAGTATGAATGCCGTATTTGTAGTCGTTAATCCACACCTCAGCCAAACGTCCCTCCCTGGAAAGTATGATGGGTGATTTCATAGAGGAGATATCCAAGGTACATGATGTCAGACAACGAGGCGCGTTTTCCATTTTCGTACACTTCCAACACCACAGGAGCTGTAAACTGTAAACTCCAAAATATACTCAGATTAAACGTCTCTCCTGCACAGTTAAATTCTCAGTATTAAACGCAGATTTTTACAAGATTCTTTCATCCCTAAACTTTTTTGTCTTTTTTTGGACTAGTTTGTGTCGATGTAGATCGGCTAGTTGAACAATTTTCAAATGTTTTTCTAAATAGTAAAAAAAATGCAAAGAAGTTTAGGGATACGGAGTTTAGCACTGACGAAAATAGGGCCCAATTGCCTAGTCTGCCTTATGCCAAATCCCTATGATGTGGTATCTCATCCTATCAGTTGCGTATCAAGGCTAACCTGTAAGGCCAGTCTTTGCCTTTGGTGTCTTAAAGAGGGATGTATGCAACTTGTTGGTGCTAAAATTGCTCACAGCTGTGACAGCTGCGTCCTGGCACTGAGCAAGGGTGAAGGTCACCGCGTAACTTAGGGCCGTGGCAATGATGGATTGTACTGGGACAGCCAGGGGGAAGGATGGAAGTGGTAGAGCCAGGGATAGCCAGAGACTGACAGGGTAGACAGGCTGGGTGTGTACCACAAGGGCTTCTGTAGGAATCCATTTGGGTCGTTGTAGGTCAACTAAGAGGATTAATTACAGCAAGTTAGATGGTTTGATAAAACAACTAAAGTTACAATAGAATTATACAGTGCCTATTTTGTGATCAAAACGTAATGTCTGTCAAGCTGTTTGAATATTACAAATCTAAAATGTTATTCATCCTTTTTAGGCAGATTTTTAATTAAGCTTTGGACTAGCCAGCTTCACCAAGCCAAAGTAGTAAACCATCTTATGAATAAATCAAGTAAACTATAGTATGTTAGTCTCATATATCAACTTTAAATAGATAGTTTAGTTGTTGTTTTTTAAATCTATGTTCCATAAATATGTCTTCTAACACACTGGAATGAATGTGCACTTTGACAAGGGTGGGAAGTTCTGACAAGACAATTTGTATACATAATTCCAGGAATCTATTTACATAAGAAGCTTAAGCTAACACAATTACCCGAGTGATTCCAAGTGTAAAATGACGTGAAATTAGTCCTTTCCTGCTCTCCTGAAAACCGTGCGCTGTCGAACACACAATAACATTATCATTCTTCATAGGTCACATCACAGGGGCTTGGCCCTCTGCCCTCGCTCTGGCCGTGTGCGTTTAACACACTCTAAAACAATCAAGTGTGATGGGAAAACACCCTCCAACGCTAATAAAACGGAACAGTGCTGCCAAATTGGCGCCTTCAAAAGCTGTCAATCACAATCTCAACAAACACAGTAAGCCACCATTTAACACCATCATGGGTGAAAATGGAGGGCATGTTTATTAAAGATTAATTGCCAATGCGTTTTCATAGTCAGTTAGCCATCACCTCACATTGCTCTGATGTCAGTTTCTGGGTAAAATAACACCAATCAGAGTACAGCTAAGTCGGGCCTTTCTCCCACACATCCCAACTAGTTCCTTAGAGGCTCCAGAAAACCCAGGAGACTGTAGATCACCCGCATGATAGCCAAATACATCCCACCCCCTTTCTCATTCATTCAGCGGCACTTTGCCAAATGGGAGCCACATGTTGCAGGGCTACCGCGTAATTCCAATGAAGAGTTCCTTCCGGCGGTAGGGAACCCCTGACCCCTGCAGACGGCCCCTGGAGGCCCCGTAGCTTATGGGCAGGCACCCATGTGTCTCACTCGGCACCTGGCGCTGCACCTCACCACTGCCCTCTTACTGCCGGTGCCGTGTACGCGTAAGGTGCTTTAGTCAATCTCATCTTCTGACCAAACACTAGTCACTGGTCTCACTTGTTGTTTTAAGTGTCTGGCAGAGCATGTCACATTCAATAGATGGGCTGCTTACTGTATACAGCACGTAGACTCTAGAGTATGCACTGGACATTAGGGCTAGGTGATATGACATCACATTTTTCAAAAAGTTACAGTTATAAGAGTAAAACATATTTATGTTTGGCTTCCTACTGTAGGCTACGGTACATACTTCATTTTGTCCTTACTGTATAGCTTATACTCCTAAGCATTGTAGATAATTTAATGATTCCTCAGAAAGACCTATTACATAGAGGCAATATATCATCAAAATATGGTCCTACTGTAGTTTTGCTGGTAGCTTTTGTTGCTGTTACTTAATTTAATTCATTTTGTCAGAATCAAAGCGCAATGAGAAATGAAAGGCGTGTTAATGTCTCTTCCCTCTAGGATAATTGAAGTAAGAATAATGACTTCCCCTCTCTCGCTGTCGGCCAGAACTCACCCACACACACAGACACACATTGGGATGGTCTAACAAAGTCTCTCAGGACTCCTCAGGGAGGAATAGCGATGAAATGCCAACATTCAAGTCCAGGAACTCCAAAAGAATGATCATACTTCTTAGTAAACAGCCAGTGTGTCTAGGTACAGTTGCCTTTTAGAAAATGTCAAGAGTTCCTGTTTAATCTTACAGGCAATTAGTTGAACATCCTTTGCCAAAGGCTTACTTACAAAAGAACCATTTATTTGTTTTCTGCTACCATGGAGAACACAAAGCACACTTGACATTGACAATGTGGCCCCACTTCTTGAAGACGTCCGTAATTGAGTATTATTGTACTCACTGACATTGTACCCCTCTGCCTTTGTTTGTTGTGGAAGTCACTGAGCAGAAATGCCCTTATTTCGGCTTTCACTTAAGAGAGAGTGAGTTCAGTGTTCGGAAGTTCATGGTCAGTCGTGCAGGTGCAGAAGAGAGTTTAAGCCTGAGTTATACTTGGTTGTGCATTGTCATGCACCGAAAATAACCAACACATTGCAACCCATTGTGACCTTGAAGATTTGCTATTTTTGGTGCAGATACTGGAGCACAACAGAGAATAAATCAGGCGTTAGTCTGTAGTTAAGATAGTTTAAAAATGCATACTGTGGCATGCACTTTCACAAAAATCTTTGCATGTTTCTATACTGATAGAAATGTAATCTGTAATCTTCATCTGTAATGTTCATGAAAATCTTATTTGTTGATATGTACTTTCTGATATGTACTTTTCCTTTTCTTTATAGCATTTGACCTCGATTTAAAGAGGCATGTGATTGCATTAGCCATAGTTAGCATTCAACTAAAATCAATCACTTCAAGTAGCTACTTTCTCATGTATGTTTTTCTTCAGTCATGGAATGCTGTGTTGTCTCTTTTTTTGTCTGCCTGTTTTTGCTGAACCATCAAAGGTCAAAATAAAAATGTACACATACTGTACAATTTAAGTCAAAACCTTTACTATTATTAGGCATGACATTGTGGTTTCAGTAATGCTTATCAACACTATTTTATTCTGGCCTGGCTCAGTGATTTGTTCTTTACCTTTTATGATATAGACTCTCTCTATAATACATTTACTCTCTCTTTTTTGTACCCATCTTCTCTCACCCTTTTTTCAGGGTCCTCCTGGACGAAGCGGCTTTCCGGTAACTGTCTTTTAACTTGTGTCCTTTCTGTACCTCCGTCTGGTTGCCTGTGTGAAGTATTGTCCAGTATTGATCTGTATCTCCGTCTGGTTGCCTGTGTGAAGTATTGTCCAGTATTGATCTTTCTACACTGGTTGCCTGTGTGAAGTATTGTCCAGTATTGATCTTTCTTCATTCTACCGAGAAGCTCACATTTCTGTGCTGGGTGCAAAAATGTAAGCAAATGGACCCTTTGTACACTCTCAAATCGATATATGTACTGTGCTATAACTGTACTATTAATAAGAGATACAAGTTATATATATGATAAGAGATTTAACTTGATCACGATTGGAATTAAAATATCAGTTGCCGGTTTGATTAGTTTGTAGCTAGATGTATTACTTAGTTTAAATATATGACAGCTTCTCAGTAGATCTCAGAGACATCAATGCAACAGACAATTAGTGTGCATACAAAGCAGTTTGCAAATGAACATGATTTTTCATGATCATTGCAGTCTGTTTGGTATAAACCTCACCTCCCCTGTGTCTATTGGCCTAACAGCTCCCCCCCTGATCAGCCAGCCATCTCTCTAACATGTCTTAACAACCATGGACCCAGGCCAAACCCCACCTGGTCTCCATCACAGCATGGCAACAGGAGACCGTCTAATATCAGATCTTTGACATGAGTTTGCAGCCACCCCACTCACCCCACCCCCCATCTCCGTTACTGACTAGCTCGATTATGAAACAGACTTATGAAACAGTCAGCAGAGGCAGGACACGGGTTTCTCACAGCAGATTATCTAACTAGCACCTTTTGTCAAAGATAGGACGAGATTCTTTACCAGACTTTGTGATTGATTATACCTGTCAGCAAGCTGGAAATGAAGTCACAAGTGGTCCTTGAGTAAATGAAGGGGAAGGATGTGGTTTTGGAAGCGGAACTGTCTGCTTTTAAATCAGTATGCAGTGTTTCCATAGAATGTGGTTATAGTAGATTTTTCAGCAAAAAATTTGAGTGATGATGGATGGATTGTAAGCACGTTGTTCCCTCTTCGTCTTACACAGCACACAAATACGCAGGCGGCCGCACGCACGCACACACACACGCATACACACACACACACACACACACACACACACACACACACACACACACACACACACACACACACGCACACACGCATGCATACACACACACACACACACACACACACACACACACACACACACACACACACATACACACATATAATATACAGTGTCTTTGCCACATAATTCTCCAAAATCTCCACATACTGTACATTTCAAACTACATATGGATACGGACAATTAAGCTCTGGGCTGTCTTACAGCCCAAAAATAAGAACCATAACCGGGCTACAACCATAAAAGACATTAATGTATCATCATGCTATAACTTTATTGAAACTGCTGTGCCCTAAGCCCTGCAGGGATTTTCATTTAGCAATGCCCTGTCATGAATGTATATAGAAGCAAAAGCCATATGATTGTGTGTATATTTTACCAGTAGTAGCTTTAGTGTTGAGTGGGAGCTTCTGCAGCAGGTGTGTGTGTGTGTGTGTGTGTGTGTGTGTGTGTGTGTGTGTGTGTGTGTGTGTGTGTGTGTGTGTGTGTGTGTGTGTGTGTGTGTGTGTGTGTGTGTGTGTGTGTGTGTGTGTGTGTGTGTGTGTGTGTGTGTGTGTGTGTGTGTGTGTGTGTGTGTGTGTGTGTGTGTGTGAGTGAGTGTACTTGTATTACTATAATTGTGAGGGGCAAATTAGCACACATTTCCTGGTCCTCACTGGAGAATTATTAGGGTTACGATTAGTTGAAGACTCAGGTTGGAGTTAGGGTCAGACTGCATTTTGTTCGTTATTTAGGGGTTAGGGGCGAAACACTGCAGCTGAATATAATGCAGGCTTTAGGCTTAGAGTTAAAATGGCAAAATAATGGTTTTAATTGTCGTCCTGAAATGTTGATGTCCTCTTAAGTATAGTAATTCAGACGTGTGTGTGCGCGAGTGTGTGTGTGTGTGTGTGTGTGTGTGTGTGTGTGTGTCTGCGAGTGCGTGCGTGTGTGTGTTTGACAGGAGCCTAAGATCCAGCTGAGTCTCATTACTGCTGTAAATACGCCTGAGAGGCCTTAACGCTGCACTGCTAAGGGCCTGCATAAATCCTTCTGACTGGAGTGGAGCATACAGTACGTGTGTGGGTTGCGTTTGTCAGCTGTAGGCGTGCGCGTATATCTGTGTTTTATATGTGTGAAAATGGGTGGTCAGCTGTGTGGTCAGACACCAGTGAATTTGAGACTACTGAAGCCCCAATAACTCTGAAAACCAGACTAGAGAGTGATAGGTAATACAAAAAGAGAGTGACACAAGAGAGCTCAATTGTGTGTGTGTGTGTGTGTGTGTGTGTGTGTGTGTGTGTGTGTGTGTGTGTGTGTGTGTGTGTGTGTGTGTGTGTGTGTGTGTGTGTGTGTGTGTGTGTGTGTAAAGTGGGGGTAAACGGTAAAGTAACCCTTATCTTTTTAAGGAGAAAGACCTAAACAATAGCGGCAGTTAAGTGACACATGGAGTGGAATTGTGTGGGGAGTTATCAGGTTTCTGTCTGCGATCTCCCGGAATGTTGTGTAACACAAAAACAGACTTGGCTGCTTGGCTGTGTGAGCTTTGAGAGCACACAATTCACCCAATGGGTGGAAAACCAACTTTAGTGAAGGTTATATTTTGTGGTTATAGAAAATAACCACTGTGGGTCTTTTAGGCACTTCATATAGCCCCCGACTCTGAATGAAAACAATCTTGTGGTATTGGTAGTGTTGTTCTAAAACCTTGGCTCAAATCAGGACCTTGGACAGAGATTTAAAGAGCCCCACTTCAGTCTCTGGAGACAGTAGTACAGCATGAAGTTATTTTTAAATGTCTCTCACTTATTGGTGACACACACCATCTGGTTTGGCTTCAATATTATACCGCAAGTATACGTTTTTCAGGAGAGAATCAATTAATATTTTTCAGTATTAACCACTTGAATCCTACAGTATACTTCATTGTACGACAAATAGCGATAATAGCTGATCTACAAGCTCACAACACACCGCTATGCATCACGTTGTGAGCTTGTAGATCTGCTATACTGCGAAATGTTTGCCTACTGGTATTATGGCATGCCCCAGAATTGGATTCGTGTGGTTAATGATCAGAGAGTTAGAGTTTCATAATAAGCCTGTCTCAGACATCTGCTCAAAGTTGTAAATGTCCTAGCATGAGGTAACATTGCAATAGTTTATGGAGCCTGGCCCAACGTGTAGGTCTACTACTGTAGCTACAGTAGCACAACAGCCAGCTCTGCTCCTGTGATGGCTCCAACTCCAACCACCCTATACTACCCCCTCCAAAAACTCCTAGGCCCGTTCTTTTCCATGACGTGTCACAAGAGTGAGTCGTCAAACAGCTGTCATCACCAGCCAACTCCCCCATCCCTGGGCAGGCCTGCTATTGGGGCCGCGGGCGGCCCGGTCATATTAAAGGGCTCCAGGAATGAGCACCTTCATGTGATAAGTCATTTCAGTGTGACGTGAGTTTATGGTTGTTTGGGATGGTGTGAAAGAAGTCGATATGCAGGGCCAGACGACGTGCAAGCCTCGAGGGAGAAGGCAGGTCATTTGGGAATGCTATGCGATTGGCTGATGCTGTTGTTTGTTGTTGTTTGGCTTTTAAAACATGTCCCAAACTGGAGTCTCATACTGTACGTACCGCAGCCTCCACTGTTTCAAACCCTCATGACCTCTTAGGAATAATATCGACTTTGCAGATGGTGATCAAAACTGTACAGACAAGGTGTGGTCAGCTTGCAATCTTCATTTCAGGCAACTTCTATGATTCAAGTTATTTCAGTATATAAGAACTTTGTTCTTAAGCAAACCAATATTATTGGGCATGGCTGCATCAAAGTAGTTAGTCCTATCACTGTGTAATGGCTGTAGTCTCATTTCAACATTAGGCATGTTGGCATGGTAGACTGGTTCAGCTTTGTATAGGTGGCAAAGTTAACCCATTGTATTAGTTTTGTTGGTCCTTAAATGGATACCATGGCTTTTAGAATTCTAGTCATGACAATTAAAAAGCATGTCACAGTATGGGGGAAATGCTTTGTTACTTCAATGAATCATAGTTGAATGAATTCCAAATAAGCTTACGTGCCAATTAAAATATGACTAATGGTCAGTTTTCAGAAGTTTTTTTTTCTCATAATGTGACTAAATAGTGCTTACAGAAACAGTGTGACAGACTGTAATTCGGAATGTTATGGTATCCCTTTAAGAGTTAATTTGTTAGTTTTTTATTATTATTAACTGTCCTTTTGACTTTGCGTTGCTGAATAGGGTGACAAAGGAAGTATGGGAATCCCAGGAAGAATGGTGAGTGATTTGGGATTGTGCAGAAGGTGTAGCTTGTAGAAACTGTAGATCCACATATAAGCAAATACTCCAGTAAATAAATACATAATGCTTAAGACTTAATAAAGAATAGACTGTATCATGACTTCAAAGGAAAAGGATGACATTGTCTTTAGTAAAAAGGGAACCAAAAGACATGCCACCATGCTATTCTATTCCCTTTTCTTAATAATCCATTAGTACAGGTATATGCACGACTACTATTAGTAGGGCCTATAATCCCACAAAGAGTCTAATATAAACTGTACTGTACTATATTATAGTACAGTACAGTATATTATGTATATTATACTGTATAATTTCCACCTTTGGTGCCCCTTTTATAAATGGTGCAGGGATCGCAAATTATGGGAATGTTTTGTTCTGACACTACAACTTTGCAAATACAGCACTAACCTGCAGTTAGGACATTCATAACTGCAAACATGTAATTGTATTCACATATTATGTTGTAGTTTATGTTTTCATGTTAGCTGTCTGCAAACATGCCAACTTATTGAAATTACTTCTTTTATTATATATTCTCAGTCATGAAGAACAAGCACATTGTGCTTGATTGTAAACTATCATTACCAGTTCCAGTCTCCCTCTCCATGTAATTTATTAGTGTTTGCACGCCTAATGTCTCACAAAGCTATTTACAGTAAGCCCATTTTTACATAATCTGTTTTATGCATTAGTCTTCAATACATATGTATATAAATCTTTATGACTGATTTGTCTTTTTCTTTGAATCTTGGAAAAAGGGTTGCATACTTTTGTTTAGCCAATTCAGCTTTCTTGAGATAACATGCATTTGTCATTTACAGATATAAAGAACACATTTTGTTCTACTGACAAGCCAAAGCCTCCCCTTATATTGCAAACAGATTGCCTCATTCAGTAAGATTTGTGTCTGTTGTATATGTCAATTCTTCAAGGCAGTTACAGTATATCCCTACACCATATGGATAATATTTGACCACTATCTCTCAGCTGAGGACTTTCACTTATCCTCGTTCTTCTGCTGCCACTTTGGACTCAATACTTTGCTGGCTTTCAAAACACTCCCGCTCCAATACGGTAGGCTTTTCGCCGTCTAGCTCCCGCTGTGAGACCAATGCAGAGTACTCACTATTTCAAACAGGGTTGAATTATGTACTTCTCAAGTACCTCCTCAAAGGCAGTTAGATTTTTTTTTATGGCTTATCCCTTACTTCCCTTGCGGTCTATGGATGAAATGTCTGTCTCGAAACAACACATCTCCCGTTAGCGGCGCCCACGTCTCCCATTGACCACACTGAGACCGATGCATGCCCCATACCCTCTCCATGTCTATAACACCAATTCCTCTCTCTCTCTCTCTCTCTCGCTCTCTCTCTCTCTCTCTCTCTCTCTTTCTCTCCTCACTTCACACCTCGTTGCATGCAACTGTGTCTGCTGTGACTGACTCCAGGGCTTAAAAGGACACGCAGGGGAGAAGGTAAGTTTAGGAGCGTCTGCCATTATCCAAGGAACCTGTTGAATAATCTTCAGAATAATAGAGAAGAAGGCAGGGGAGATATACACAAATCACAACTTATATGCATGTTTGCATAGTTCCAAGGTTTTGATTTGAAAAATGTATTTGGTCATGTCATGGTCACAGACTCTTACATAGGACATACTGTAGTTGGATGAGTAGGTCAAGGTTCAATGTGGTATAAATAGGGTGTCACCCAAGACATTGCTAAGATCTCTGTCTTAGTGGGTGGCGGTGTTGGTGGTTAGCAGTGCATACTTGTGCACGGTGTAGTGTATACAGGTAGCATTGATTTATATCAGGGAACCTGGGCCTGTATTTTTAAAAGGGCATAAGGGTCACATTCTGCAAACCGCTTCCCAGCCCGGTTGGATTACCTGAGCTTTTATACATTATGAAACACAATAGTAAAGATCTGTCACAGAGTCTGAATGCTTTAATTTAAGACTCCCCAGAGAAGGTAGAAGGACATTTATGGAGACCACAGCAGAGTTCACGAGAAGATTCCCCGAGGGGAACGTGCATAGTATCAGAGGATTGATATAATGATGGCTGAATTGTGAGGTATGTTGTGCAAATGTTCCATCATATTTCCATCTCCAAAAAGCTTCAACGTGTTCACTTGCACCCCAAAGACGTGCTTGGAGACACGGCACCCTATCATGCTCTGAAGAATTGTGCCTGCCATTATTGTGACCTCCTGAATCCTGACTCGCCACATTTGCAAAAGCAATCATCTCATCCATTTCGATATTTTTGCTCGTATCAAAGCCAGAAGCAGCAGCTTTTTCAGATTGACTTTTCATCAAATGTGAGGTGATTTATAGCGTGCTGGGATGTATGTGCGATGAAACGGGAAACATGCGTCACATTCTGCACTGTCACACTGTAATAACAAAGAAACTTACTAGCCAAGCGTCAGTCAGCCAACACAGTTGTTCTGTTGGCCTCTAGGAGCCATTTATTGACCAGTGAGAAAACAGAAATAGCGTTCTGACCACCAGAATGGCTAAGTGGAGATCCAGATGATGTAGCGTACGTTTTTGGTAACTCTTGACAGATTTGTATCCAAAAGAATCCAACGGCTTCCATTTGCTTCAAGCAGCGGTTGTTTTAGGGAAGCACACGGTAATATTGGAGCCGGGGTTTCTCCCCTGTGGTTGGTTTTGCACTGTGGTTGCCAGGAGAGAGACTATAAGGAAATACAGTAAGACTTGGCTGCTGTTCAGCAGCACATAAGAAAGCATCTTCGCTAAAATTAAGACAGACAGTGAGACACAAAAAGAAACAGTGAAGATGAGTTTTTCCAGAACATTTCACTTTAAAACAAATGGGTTCTGTGGGTTTTGTGGGTTGGGCTTGTGGGGCAAATGACTGGCAAATAGAACCAGTCTGAGAGTCAAAACGGAAAGAAATGATGGATAGGTTTAGCAGAAAAGGCGCATGAACCACAACAGATGGCCAATCTGCTTTTTATGGGCTGGAGAAGATTTCATTTTGGGAGAAATTAAGTCTGAAAAGACTTTTCATAGCCCTTATTTCTACTATATGTATTTTATGTATGTTGTTGGTTTTAGTAGTGATCTTGTTTCTGCTTTGATATACTGGCTCATTTTAAGCAGTGTAATGTAACACCTTCTGTACAGTACAAGGGTCTCTGCAGATCTTTGCACATCTTGTTTACGGCAGCGTCAGATGATCAAGAAAGTAACTGTAACCTGGAACCTGACTGGGAAACCTCTTTTTCACCATTACCTTTGGCATTTTTTGCCCCTGCGACCTGTGTGATATATCCACCATCAATCTATCTAACCAAGAGTGTGAAAATAAATACTTCCCCTCCCCAAGTAGGCATTTATTCAGAAACATTTAGAATCACCTGTGTTTTTGATGGATGGCTTGGCCATCAAAGATGTCCTTGTGATAGGGTTTCCTTCGGGGGTTGTTGGCGGGGCTTGGGATTTGTGCACAGTAGAAGCTAATTAGAGAAAGTGCTGGAAACCTGAGCTGGACCAGTCTGGCCCAGTGGTTTGTGGGATTTTGCTGGGAGGGTCTGTGGTGCTATAGTACATGGACCAGGGCTGACATGGTGCAAATCATCTGTTTTGTGCCAGAGCTGAAGCCCAGAGGCTCTCTCACTGTTTGCACAGCAGTGCTGTTGACCTTTTGAGTCACATTTTCAAGTTATAAAGTATAGGCCTGAAATCAGACCCCTTTTGCTGGGTTGAAATTGATAGTAAATTAGAACAATTATGCTCGTATGCATGCTAACCTTGTCCCATGATTGGCCCTAGAGGATATAGTCATGTGTTGGAGGTAGAGATACAGTAGGCCCATGTTTAACAGATGTTAACTGATGTTATGCACTTGCCCCCACCTCCCAACACCCCTCTTTTGCTATTGTATGAATGTATTTGGTCACAGTGCTCCATTTCTGTAGAGGTTCTTCAGGAAAGAAAATGCTGTTCTTTCTGTTGCTCTTTCCTCTGTTGTACTGTATCTTCTCCCTGTCATTTGTTTATCTTTCTGTCTGTCCTTAGGGGGCACCAGGGGAGCCAGGCCTGTCCATTATTGGTCCAAGAGGACCTCCTGTAAGTCTCTTCACCTCTCCTTACACCAAATAAACTCCTGTCTTATCTCTAAACCAGGGGTTTTCAACTGATTGTGAACCAGGGACCACCACCCTGACCTAGAGTCAACCTGGAGACCACTGTTGCGTTGAGCAGGGATATGGGCTAAGATTAATGCTTTTGTAACACTAGCTATGCATCCCATGTATACATCCCACTGTTTCTCAACCAATTGTCCACTGACTACTAATAATTTCCTAATAATAATGACTCAACCAGACAATCCGCTGCACTTTCCCCTCTTGAGATTCTTACTCCCTTTTTCTGTTGAATTTCTTGACCTCCAACAAATGACTACATGGACGGTCATCATAGGTCACCGGGTCATTCAGTTCACTGTTTCTCAAAGAGGAATGACATTATTAAAAATCAACAAATCCTACATTACTAAATTAATGGTCAGGGACCACAATGCAATACTTCAGGGACCACCGATGGTCCACGGACCACCTGTTGAAAACCCCTGCTCTAAACACTTGCACAGCACACTTGGGCCTGCAATCTTAAGCATTGTATTTGCTGCCTTTCTGGAGATGTCTGCTTAATGCTTCTGGGACTCATGCCTGTTTTATGCTACGTTGTACGACGGTGTTGCATGCCGAAAATAGCCGAGCTTGCAGATTTGCTATTTACAGCTTGTGATTGGACAATTGTTGAAATATTCTGTCCATGCTCTTGTTACAGTATATGAGATCCAGGATTAAGAATGTTAGTCAAACAGTCACTGTCCTAGATTGTAGGTGAATGTACCCTGATCCAGACAATTAGGACAGTGCTACTGTAAATGCATATTTTGTGGGAATATCTTAACAATGGTGAGGGCTGGATAATTGTTTTGGTGGTAAAATAGATCATTTAACATGCCTGATTCTTTAACCATTTAAGTCATAGGAGGAAATGCCGATCTTCTAGCTTCATGTGTCACATTGTGACAAATTGTGATCTAACCGGACATGAGACCATAATAAGGTCTTTTCTATTATGGCCCTGAAGCCTGTGAGACAAAAATCAATGGACCAAATCGTGCTTTGGTGCATTTTATATCTTTCCTCTTCTTTTCAAACAGCATGAAAACAATAGTGTGTCAATCTGTGTTGCACAATATCCCTTTTCTCAAATCTCTTTGAAGACACTTCAGTCATAGTTCCTCTTTTGTTCCAGTCGGTTGCAGAACAGTAATATACACAGCCAATAGTCTAGCCACTTAAGTGGAGCCGACATCTGTTTTTCAAATTGGTGATTATTACAATATATAGGCTACCTGTGTGTGTGTGTGTGTGTGTGTGTGTGTGTGTGTGTGTGTGTGTGTGTGTGTGTGTGTGTGTGTGCGCGTGTGTGTGTGTGTGTGCGTGTGCGTGTGCGTGTGCGTGTGCGTGTGCATGCGCATGCGCATGCGCATGTGTGCCCACTCTTCCTGAATGGGTAATAGGCATTTCTAATGAATAGCAGGCTGGGGAGGAAGTGAAGCGCAGTAGGAGCCAGGTTCTGAACATAGAGGGCCAGTCAGAATGAGGTACTTGAAAGATAGGTTCCCACAGCAGGTGAGATTGACATGAGAGGTTGGTCTTGACCTGAGATGGAACAAGGGAGTTAATTTGGCAGATAGGTTGGGAGAAGCAGAGAGGAAATGACAGCTTAGGCTAGCCAGGTGGGCTTGGCTGCGCTGCCACACTGTCATTTTTAGAGAGTGGAAGATCAGTGGTGCAGGGTTTTCTTCTGCAAGAAAGGTTTTCCACTATAGTGGAAAACTGCATGGGTTGCAAACCAAACAATGTTTTTCCCCCTGCTAGCAGTGGGGCTCTAAGGACGGCAATGTCAGGTGTTCAGTGCCTCAAACACTTTGGTTACATATAACGTATCTCTAAAACTACTGGCTCGAATCGGTTCTACACCTTCATGCTCCCCAAAGGATGGCGTCTACATATTTTGGGGACCCCAAAGTCACCCCATGGCCTTTCTTCTAATGCCTACCAAATTTTCCACTTACACCCAAGATATCTGGTCAGGTAACTGGAATGCTCGCCTTAAAACACACAAACATTTGTTTTTCTTTTCTTCTTACTGAGAGATTTTTTTAGGAATAAGTTTAGGGTTAGGCATAGATTCAGTTTTACCGTTTTACTGAGGTTAAGGTTAGGAATAAGATTAGATTTAAGCATTTACGTTTAGGCATAGTTTACTGAGGTTATGTTTAGGAAAACCAGGCTGAGTATATGTAGTTCCGCCGGCTGTATGCCCAGTGTGACTGTGTTTTGTAGGCCTATCCCACCGGCAAAGCCCAGAGCCCTGACTAGTTTTAGATGTTTTTGTCCCACTAACGGCAGTTTGAACTTTGAGCATCTAATGATGGAAATATTGGTTGGTTGAAACCACTCTAATCATATGGATAGTGATGACTTGTCCTACCATTATTTTTTTTGTTAGACGTCTATAAAAACAACAACCCAATGGCAAAGACATTCAAACAATTCTTCTTTTACAAACCACATTGATTATATGTTGCAAAATATGTTTATCATAGCGTGCTCCGTGCTGTCAATATCCCATGTCCCTTGTAAAGGCCAATGTAAAATACAACAAAGCCATGTTCTACAATGTTTTTCATAACAGACTCGAGATTCTCCCGGGAGAGAAAACATGCAAGCCTGCATATAAGTACTTCTGGTCGCAGACGTACAATCTGTTTCATTAGCCACATTCACCCCTTCCTTGTAATTTTCTTCCTGTTTGTCTTTATTGCCCCCCCCTCACTCTTTCCCCCTGGGATGTAGATTGGCCTTTACCAGTCAGTCCCTGAAGCACAGCTAAAATCCAACTCGTTTTCATCAGAGCCAGCCTGCAGGCTCTGATGAAAACATGTTAATTGCTATCGGCGTATGTTAATTGAGCTTATTCGACCTTGTTCTTTATACTAGTCCGTATTTATTACATTGGAAGAGCGAAATCTCTTTGTGGATCTCTCTATTCAGTGTTGTGTTTCAGCGTGTTCCGCGGTACTCCTCTCTTTGGAAGGGTTTTATTTTTTTCGTTCTCCCTTCACAACCCACGCTGAAGTTACTCCCCATTGCCTACGGTATCACTCCCGCTGTCAAAGTCAATTACAGCACACTGCCCAAAAGCTTTTCTGCACAGAAGGAGGGGGAGAATGGAGCCATGACTTTGTACACTGACCTCCTTTCAGCAGATTTCCACGTCAGTCCTCCACAAGTCAAAAAAACACACCGTGATTTTGTTTCTGTTTCTCTTTAGGGGCAGCCGGGAACCAGAGGATTTCCAGGCTTTCCAGTAAGTCAAAGCTGGGCCGTTTATCCTTTATAAGTGGTGGTCAGTCGTTATAGATGAAGATTTTATTAAATGGGGCCATATTAAGCAAATACTTGCTCTGAGTACCTAAGTGGACCTCATAAGCAAAAAAAGTGTCGGTAAATGACTTAAGTACGTAAGTGTCCCATGTACTGAAGTGTTACTGCCAAACAGTAGTTGTTTCAGGTAGGCCTCATTTCCATGATTTTGCAATCATGGAAATGAATCATGCATCTTACAGAATATACCTAACACTGGATACTTGACTCAAAGTCACCCATTAATAATACCGGGAAATCATCTGTGTCATTTTAGATTATTTGCGTTTTCTATTCAAAAAATAGCAGATATACAAGCTCACAGCGAGCTTGTACATTGCTATTTTTTTTACATTAAAAAAAAAAAAAAGTGTGAGATTAACTGATTTTGAAGAATCGGCCTCAGCCCTTAATGGGTCAACATAGTACAGTAGTTCCCTTGACCACTTGCACTCATCCTGTTTTCACCCAGTTCGGAGCACAGATGCTCCTAACCCATTACCGTTACGTGACTTGAAAATGCTTTTACTGCCTCTTGAAAATGTCCACACCACAGAGCTGTGGTCACATTGGTCAGTAATAATGTTAGCTATGCAATGCATCAACCATTATTATGCTTTTAAATCTATTGCTCTCTTCTTTTATCCTATAGGGTCCAATCGGGTTGGACGGCAAGCCTGTGAGTTTCCACCCACTTCCTGACAAATGTGAAATAATTGCGCAATTTAGTGTTTTTTAGTGCCCAGAACCTGCCACCTTATGATGGTAATGAGCATAATTAAGTTAAGAATGATTATGGTCATTATTGTAATAAAATCTCTATTAGCATCATTACTGTTATTACAGGGTGGAGTTAAACATGTTATTGATATTCCTAAGACGTTTTCCCAAGGAAATCAAGTCCAGGTAACTGTTGGGATCAATTTGATTATTTTTGTCCATCTGCACTCACTGTGTTATGTTCATACAGGGGCAGAACGGATTGAAAGGAGACATGGTAAGTGCTCCTCAAATGCCTCATGAGATTTTTCACATTTGTTTTTGTGCATATATATTGTACATCTTGTTTCTTCACAATAAATGCTTGGCCCTGTAGAAACAGACCAGTGGATATGTATTTTAGATGCATTACATACGATTACCATAAACAAAGCTTTACGCAAATATAAAACGGTGTGAGCTCTCTTTTGGTAGTATGGCATTGCATTACCTGGTTGTTTACTTTGTGCCCTCAGTGTAGCCACACAAATTCACTAGGAAAACAGACTAGTGGGCTGATTTATGTACAGAGTAACGGGATAGCAGTAGGCCTCCTGTTCTATAGTGACAAGGAGAATTCCGGGCCATATTTAGTAGAGAGGGTGCGTCTGATGGGAGCTGTTATGCACACTCTGGGTTTCAATCAGGGTTAGTAGGTAAAACGCAGTATAACTGACATGGACACAAAGGGATTTTGCACTGACTTAAGATGCATGAACCATGAATGCATATGCTTTATGTATTTTCCTCTACATTGAAAGAAAAAAGATATGGGCAAATCCCAGTTTTGTTTTATTGTCCGTGCTGTGAACACTGTTTCTGAGACACCTTACAAAGCAACGTTTAAGTTCTGAAATTCATCCATTTCATACCGTGACCAATGATCTGACAATGACTCTCTGGCTTTGTGATGCTCGCGTTTCTTCTCTGCCGGAGAGCCAAAGAAAAGAGATGGATTCCCCTCTCCTCCAGACACCTTTACTGGCTCCCATCAATCCCATAGGCTCCCAGCGCGCCTTCGGCTTGAGTCACCACCACTGTTAAAACGCTACTGCCCCCACCACATCTATCTGACCGCTGGACGGCTCTTACTATGCCTCACCTGGGACTTGGAATCATAGTTTTATTGACAACTTCTCTCACCGATTTAGATCCTTATTGGATTTTTTTACAGCCTCAATAAAGATATATTTTATTTTTAAAAAAGAAAGAAAGAAGGAGCTCTGTGTTCTTCTTGGATGATGTCCGTAGAGCAGCTTGGAAGCCGTTATGACATTGATGCTCTGGTTTTTATCATGCCCGCTGGTTAGTACCTTTGTTTGAAAACCATTACTCTTGCTCAGACTTGGAGGAGGCGGGGCTATCACGCAGGGGTTCGTTTTATGAGTGGTGGCTGAGCTCCGAGTGTGTGTGGAGTGGTTCCTCTTCATTGGAGCTCTGCACACGCGGGAGGATCTCTGGGCCAGCACAAATGGCACGTCCATCCGGGAGGCCAAATGGGGTTGGATAATGTTGAAATAATGTTGAATGTTGATGAATGGCCCTATAATGAGCTCCCCTTTCGAACCCCCTTCCTGACGAATGTCGAGGAGCATTGAAAAAGGCTTTGAGGGGTCATCTGGTAAATGTATAGAGATGGTGTCCCCTTCACAAAGTAGCTTTGGCACTCTTGTGACAGCGGGGTCACAGGCGTGGGGTGTGCTGGATGTGTCCAACTGGGCCCTTTCCCCGAGGCCATTAATCAACCAGTCACCAGGCCCTGACAGCTAGCTAGACAGGAGCTGATGGGAAGTCATATTGAGTGGCTTTGACTAGAGTGGAATCGACATATGTAGTTGGCAAGTCATCAGATTAGATTCAGTCCTTTACTGATCTGATAACCTTTACCGGGATACATGTTTAGAAATCCTGTTCAATTTAAATCTTTGAACTTCTATGTATGCATACATCCATCAATGATTGATTGTTCTACTGTTTATTGTCTTAGGGTCACCGTGGACCAAAAGGAATCCCAGTAAGTTTATGAAGTCTGCTATTCGTCTATACTGAATGTCTGTATTTTCATCACCCTATATTTGCTCACCTCTTCTCCTACTTTCCAGGGTGAACCTGGTCCCAAAGGCGAGAAGGTGAGTTTTTTATAATATTATTATTATTATTATTATTATTATTATATTTTTGTGTTAAAAGCAGTGTGTACCACATACATTTTACTTACTGACTAAAGCAAATAGCATTTCACCAGCCAATTCAATTTCTGCAATAAAATCAAGATAGACTACACTGATTGTACTCAAACTTATATCCTGATTAATGCGATTATAGACTTAACCAACCACAGACAGCCCCAACCAAATCTTACCAAACCTTGGCTGGTGAGGTGAATAGTGTGAGACCTGACTACTGAAATTACTGGAGATAATTTTCTATGATCCATTCCTGTGTTCCTGTTTTCTCCAGGGCATCTGTGGAGACTATTCACACCGGGTAAGAAGATATCCTACATTCATCCAACTTGCTCGTTCATCTTATTTGTGAAGTCTGTTTTTTAATGTATTATTCAAGTGTGACATTTCTTTCTCCTCATAGATGGTAACTGGCATCAGAATAATACTGTATTTTCCTATATAAGAACTTATCTTTCACAGGTCCAGACATATGGGCAGCGGTGAACCTAGTGTAATAACAGAGGAGAATAGAGAGAGAACTTGAAAGAGGAGCAGGAGAAAAAAGAAGCAGGGCTTTAGACAAACGACTCTGTGATAGGTAGCACATGTATAAAATGCAAACAGGCGTCCGGGTGATGCAGATCGTCCCAGCGTCTCTGGGGCTTGGCTGCTTGGGAGAAAACAAGGCAATTACAGGCTGCTTGCTGGAGCATACACTCAGATGTGATAAGGTCCTGTATGTGGGGGTGCCAAGAATAAGAGTCTCCTGTGTGTACTGGGGGGATTTTTCAGATAACTAAGTCCATTTCCAGTGTAACCTGAACTCCTAGCTATTTAACGGCTGCTGTGGAGATGTTAAGAGCAACGTTTTCATAAACGTTTGTTACACTGTCAAACTTTGTATCAAAGCTCTGTAAAATAACAGTCCATGTTGAAACAAGTCGTCGATAATTCTGTAGGCTCTGATATGCATCTCCTGCCACCAAATGCTTTTGGGTTAGATAAACATAGTAGTTCAGAATGTGGAGTTCAGCGGAAGTGGAACTCAGTATGCTTTGGGGCTGTTCTAAATTCTTCAATCTGCACTGGTGCCCCGTCTCACTTGATGTGCGTGTGTTTAATTACTTTTATACAGTTCTTGGAGTCTCCTGCAGCAATCTGCATGGGAGGTCCCCTGTTGGTGGGCAGTTCCACTCAAGTTCACATGATGAAGATGCGGGTGCTAGTCAAGTCAATTTTATTTATAGAGCACATTTAAAAACAACCAGGGTTGACAGTGTTAGGGGAGACAAGGTGGTGTGTGCGTGTGCGTGCGCGCGTGTGTGTGTGTGTGTGTGGGGGGGGGGGTGGAGGGTATACAATGCTGTGGATCTGCAATCTTTCCTACTGGTATGGGAAGTGCAGTGTGTGTGTGCGTGTATGTGTGTGTTTTTGTGTGTTTCTGCCAATCTGCGTGCGTGTTTGTAGCTGACCCTTTGTGTTGATTTAAATGTTCTGAAGACGAAAGTGATCTCAAGTCATGACTGACCCGTCAGTAGATCACTATTACACTCGATTAAATCATAATCACCATTAACACTGTTGAGTAAATGTAAAAATGTTATTGAGTTTCAAAACTGACCCCTTACCTGGTATGCAGGGCGTCTCTGTGCAAGAACTCCCTCTGAAAACCCTGGCTGCCTTGCGCTCCAGTCAGGCTCTGATGATGTTGAAGGTTTGTGGGTGCCCTTAAAACACCCCCGTATCCTCGAAAGTGGTCTCCACACAGTCGTGCCGCAAAGAGACACAGTGCTCCAAAATACTCAGGTGCTCCTCAAACCTCTGCTCTCCACCCACCCCCCCCACCCCTCCAAGAAAGAGCCAGTCAATCAATGTCACTGGCCTCCCAACCTACAGTAGCGCAGCGAGGAGGTTTTGGTTTCTAACGAAACAATCTGACATCTTTCATCCCCTTACCTTCAGCTGGGACTCTTTGAGAACAGAAACAGAGCAGGCTTTCACTGTTTGTTTTTGTTAAGACGAGAGCTTTGACATTGGGTACCTAGTGGTAATGTTGTTTCACTTAATCACTTAAATCCTATATAATTTGTTGACTGGGGTGGCTCTATACCTGATCCTCTCCTCTTTTCTTATACACCACCTCTTCACCGAAAATGGCCCATCTACAAGCATGCATTGTGAGCTTGTACATCAGCTATTCTTTGCAGAATCTTCGCCCTAGAATGAATGTGGTTAAGCAATAGAGCGATGATCTTTTGAGCTGGTGGTGTCAGTGGTAACACACTATATTACAGCATGGGGGCAGATGTGGTGGATCGCTGAACATGGTGGGCTTATATACAACTGTAGCAGCACACTTGCCTACTTTTAGTCCATTTCCTCCCCTTTACTCATAAATCACATGCTGTATATATTTCCTCATCATGTAACTATGTAATCAGTATTTCTCTGTTAAACAAGTCAATGATTAAAGTCATATACGTAGGATAATAATTATCCTATTGATCATAGTGAGGAAAAGCATTTTCCTTTTGTTCAAAATTCAAAATGGAAATATATACTTTATGTAAAAAGTAGGCAAGTTGCACACAGCTCTCTCCAGTAGCCTGTGTCAACTAGGACATGGGGATGTCAGTGGGATCATACCTTTACCCTTCCTCTCTCTCTAACTTGTATCTGACAATGCTGGTCATCTCAACAGAAGCGACGTATTGTACAGCCCTGTGTTGGACAGTTGGCCACAGTAAGTCTGGATGTGTACTGTGCTGTAGCTACTGCTGTACTGTACTCTCTTTGTGGCAAGACTGAATCAAACCTGGTCTCTGCTCAGCTGCAATCTAGGGGCCCAGAGTGTTGTTGATGAGTTGGTGCAATTTTTTTAAAACATAGATATATATGTATGTACACAGTATATATAAAGAAATATGTGCAGGCCCATTATGAATAGCCTATGGCTGATGGCTTGTACATGAGAAATGTGCATGACTTTCACATGCTTGTGAAATAATGGTGTTGGGTATGCGGGTATGTCAACACTCCCCTTTTGCCAACATCACCTACTGTAGCCTCTAGTTTGCAGGACTGGCAACCCTTTGTGTTTTTCTTTCTTCAGCCTCCTCTCTTTCTCTCCGTTGCCTTGCCATTTTCCTTGCTTTTCACTCTCATTTTATTGTTTTCTATTCTTTTCTCCCTCCTTCCTCCCTTCTTTTGCCCCCACTTCTGGTTCCCTTCCCTGTCTCCTTTCCCTGGCCTCCTTCTCCTGTGACCTTTTTGCACCGCTGGCCACCTGTGCTTTGTGAACCCCAGATGTTGCCCATCACCGTGCGCAACATGCCCTCAATAAGCCCTCTAATCCTAAAGCGCCTCAAGGTACTATTTCTCTCTGAGCCTGTCACGTGCCTCTCTGTCCTGTGGATGCCAACTGCCGTCGACCGTCGCCAAACTCCACTAAAATCTGAGTTATACTTGTCACTATATGTCGCACGTTGAAAGTTGCCGATCACATCTGCGACACATTGTGAGCTTGTAGATCGGCGATTTTCAGTGCATGAAGCCATCGTACAACTATAAATCAGGCATTTTTGTAATGCTTCATTTCATTCCTTCTTCACTCTTGATATATTTTGTTGTTTAGTGACAGACCTTATCCTAGATTGAGCGAAGTTACACCTTATCTGGAATCGGGGCTATTGCTTTGATATGAAAGTAGTCTGTATTGTTTTTAATTGGTTATAATAAAACATGATTCATCTTAACATTAAAAATTATATAACCATCTATTGATTTAAGAACAATTTGGAGGTGGCCAGTGGCATACAAATGGATAGTTTTTATTTTCATTTTTTTTACATTATACAAATAGTGTGCCATTTATTTACCATTCACCTCAAAGTGAATGGCTGTCCTGTTGTTATAGTCAACAACATTCCTATGCCAAAGAACCCACGGCTTCGATCGTATGTGGAACAATCTACAACATTACAATCAGATCATGTACTGTACACAGCAGTATCTTGACAGCCGGAAATACACATGTCAAATCAGAGCCCGATTATGGCAAGTATAATGCCTGATCTTCACAGTGAACTTTCACCTCTGACTCTCTGAAAGAGCCTCAGCTTACCTGTGCTTCAGCGGGCACCCTACCCTGTTAGTGAGAGGGCCTCCTGGCACAGGTAGACCCGAGTTGGCATCCGCCCTTCATCTTGTTTTTCCCCCAGGTGTGCAGTCCGCTCTGTGCCAGGACAGAATACCTTGTTTGGAGACAATGCCACACACTGTAGTAGAGCAAAAAATCTAAAGGGAAATACCACCCTTAACTGGGTTGGCTGTGTTTTGTTAAAAAAAAAAGGGAAAAAAAGCCCTGCGTGGATCCAATCTGGTGTACCATAGAGGAATGTGTTCATTTAAGTCCTGTATCCGGCGACATAAATTATAGCTGCACAAATTTTGTTCCACAGTGGGGAATGCTAAAATATGGATCGGATATGTTCCGGATTATCTCAGGGTAGACCCACTGTTGGCAACACTGAGCATGAGCTACTGTAAATGTATGTTCTTTATAAAGTTGCACTGTGATTATGGAGTACTTGGATCAAGGCCAGTGCCTTGTATTATTAAATTATTTTTCAGTTGGACCGCGTGTGCTAATAAATCATATACTGTGGTTGAATCATGTCATGCCATGTGAAATTGTTCCTTTCTATTGAAATGACAATGAATATAAATCCAGACCTAAGAATCTTTATCATAGATCATAGTGGTCTTATTAAGTGCGTGAGATGAATTCCAGGAGTATGATCGGAGAGTAAACTCTTAAAACCGTAGGATCTGTGCCTGCAGGCAAGATCATTTCAGGTCTCCATATTGTCCATTGAAATTGACCTTGATTTGATTTGTTTAGTCTTTGCTTGTGTTATAGATCATTTCCTGTTCTCTTGCTCTTAGTGGACGAGTTCACATGTAGAGCAATCACACAAAGAGATGAGTTGCTTGTCGGGTAAAATGCAGGAAAAATGACACAATTCCATTCATTCATTTGAATATAAACACTGTAGTGGACAATGTCTGCAAGACGATGGCATTGAGATTGCATTGAGAATCCACAGTTTACCCATCCACAGTGCCACACTCTCCAAACCAAGGTACTCGTTGAAAACAGTAACGGCAATACAACGCTTTGTCTTGCTCCTCTCTAACATTTCTCTGTGCAACAACCTCTTCATCCAGTTATTGTATGTGCAGTGCAGTGTTGAGGTTGTTGTGTTGGCATGGTTTGCTGTTGGAAGGCTGGCTCTGGCATGGCAGGTTGTAACTCAAGGTCTCTCAGCAGGGCGAGCCTGGAGCGCAAGGCCCAGCAGGACCTCCTGGCCCCCCTGGGCCTGCCGGCTTGAATGGAGTCAGTGGCCCGCCGGTGAGTTCTTTACATAGTACAGAGCACCGGATGTACCGGATGTACGATTGCAATTCAATCCGAATTTTACACAACCTCAGACAGGAAGTACTATTGTACTGTGTGATTTGTTAACCTTGGTCAGTGTATTCAATGAAATCATTCAATGTCATCATTCTACCATTTCATTTCCATTCCGATACCAAAACATTTTGGTAAACAAACTGATGTGCTTGAAAGGCAACTTCACTGATATTTAATGTGAGTCATGTCGTTCTATTGTGAGGACGACATGAATATTTGACATAACACTGACATAGCACCTATTATGCTCTGTTTCACAAGCTCTCTCTTTGTGCTGAAAAGTGTACATAAATGTTGTGGAAATATGTCATATTACATAGGCTGGCAGCGCTTTTCCAGTGCTGAGAGAGTAAACTGTTGACACACGTAACGCAGTTGGGAATTGTTATGATCATTATTCACGTCTTTCTCACAGTGGAAGAATAGGATTCACGTTAAATACAGCTGAAGTTGCCCTTTAACTTAGAGAGCCTCCTGTTTGGCAGTCAAGAGGTGTTATAACTGTCATAATTTAAGTGTTTTCTCAATGTAAAATAGAATTGCAGAATTTATATTTTCTAGTTCTATCTCCACTGTCATAAAGCCTCTTTGTACTACTTAATAAAGGGGAAACCAGGTGAACCAGGCAAACCAGGAAAAGACCCGAGGGTGAGCTTTAGTTTTGTCATACCTCTACTATTATTATTCTATTTTTACTTGTGAAAATGTGAAAATACTGTATCGGTATGACATTAATTTTCTTCTTTATTCTCTTTGTAGCTTCTACCAGGAATGAAGGTAAACACATCACTCTTGTTTTTACAAACACAATTATCATTAATTTTCTTCAGCAGCTCAGTGGACTCTCATGGTGATCTTTGATTTAACTCGAGATGAAAAAGGTGGATTAGATGGAGTTGAGTTGTTTCCTCTCTCTTATTGCTCCAGCTGTGTGCACAGCCCCAACCTACACGGCAGAAAGAGACCTCACCGGCAGTCTGTGTTTCTTTTGGACAGAGCAAATACATTTCCACCGATGATGCATTAATTGTCATGGATAATTTGAGGGGAAGAATCTTTGATTGTCACGTCATGGAACAGCAGAGTCCTGTAAAACGGCTGTGTCTTTACGAAAGAAAAAGAGAAAAAAGTAACAAGTTCATATCACAGCAGGGGCTTGAAGGTTCGCTGTGTTTCTCACTTCATGAGACCTTAAACAATGAGCAATAGCATCCCTCAGCTGGTCTACAGCAGGACCAAAGCCATCTGGTTGGAAAATATGACTTTGATCTCCTCAATACAAGACAGCGTACAGGCCACCTGCTAGGTCTCCTGTACTGTCAAACCTGTCTGTGTAATAATACTATGGTGTACAACACATGTTTCACTTGTCCGTGCTATTTACACTATGAGAGTGTAAAAAATGGAACCACATTTGGCCCAAGACGGTCCATTTGGTCCCATTTGTAGACTTTGAAGACAACATAGAGGATTTCACAGTATAAGTGAAAGATTAATATTGGTTTCTCTTTATAGGGTGAAGCGGGTTCAGCAGGTCCAAAGGTGAGTCTGTAATTATAACTTTTGTATGAGAGATATTCACTGTTGTGTCAGTGACCAGAGATTGCCTACTGGGCAACAGATGGATTTTACATCACAAAGTGAAAATAATAACCATGTATCACTGCCAGTAGATATGGGGGGAGGGGCAGCAATTTATCTGGGTCCATCTGCTTTCAAGTATCGGCTTGGATTAAAATTGAATACAGAGATATAGTGAGGTGATATTTCATCTCTGTGTCATATGACTTATTTGAAAATGTCCCACAGACTGTTTATAGGGTTTCATACGTGTCTGTAAGCAATAACCTGGCATTTTTGGAAGGAAATTAATAAATTATATATCTGTAAGAAACCTGCCATTATATTGAACTTTGAACAAAGCCTCAATCAGCAAAGACTTGATACCTGATACAATGAATTCCTGCATTGTTGTGTTGTTTCTTGTCATCATCAACTTTGCCTTGCCTTGTCTTTCTTCACAGGGCGATCAAGGTGACGTTGGTCCTGTAGGTCCAGAAGGCCTGAAGGTACTTTATGTTTCTATGCCTTTCTTGACAATATTCATATCTCAATTCCTCACTTACGCATGGGGAGTGTCGGGTAGCAAGCTGACTGATTGACAACTAGCACTGCCATGGAGCCCCTAGCACAATAAATATCTCCCCTCACCGAGCAGTGGTAGAAATGTGGTCTCTCATGAGTGCAAAGACCGCAGGTTCGAAGCCAACCTCAATCTTGTCTCCCATGTCTCTCTCTGCCCTTTGTTTCCTGTCTCTGACCTATCTGAAATAAATAATGAACCCAAGAGACAAAAACAACACAACATGCATAGTACATACGCAGGCACTGTCACACAGTCACATACTCACATGGTCTCAGTGGCCAATTCTGGGAGCTAACCTTGGCTGAAGCCCTGCAGAGGACAGAGAGAGAGAGAGAGCTATGCCCATTAAACCATCCACGTGGCTGTCCTCCACCACTTTTCCATGGCTTAATGGACTTCCTCTGGCGGACACACACACACACACACACACACACACACACACACACACACACACACACACACACACATACACAACTGTTCTGCACTAAGCTGACCCTAAGCTGAGCCATCACATACAACGTGACTACTGAGACAGACAGACAGAGGTGAGAGAGAGAGAGAGTCGTAGGGTTTCAAAAGGTAGGAAATAAAGAACGTTAAGTGGAACTTAATAGAGAATGGAGCAGCCGGGCAGAGTGGAGGACATTAAATCATAAAAAGTATGTGCCAAGAAATGGCTAATAATTTTAGACTTTGTCACACGACCGCATCCCTGGACAAAAATAACCGATTCTCATTTGAAAAGGGGGGAAATGCCTGCCTCCTTTGGCCACAGGGTCACCTCTACATAAGCCCCGCAGGCCGGCTAAAAGTCTCAGCCCCAGAGTAACGTCCAACTGTTTGGCTGCTGCTGTCACAACAAAACCACTGTATATAAATCCATGACGTGATGCCTTTAGAAAAGAAATAAGTCATTATTACCCGATGCCACATTTTGTGGCACATTTTTGCCACAAAAATTGCTGATTTACAATGTGGGAGCTTTTTATAGTTGACAAAATACCCTTTCATTGTATGGTTTTAATACTATACATTGATACAGGGGACACTGGAAGAACTTTGCTATTCTGAGCTCCTGTGCATATTATTGCCCTGTTAAACCTCAGCTACAGTAGTCTCCTCATCTCTCTCCGTTTTCCCATGAAATCCTCCCAGGAAAGCCTGTATGAATTGTGGGCTTTATGAGGATGGTGGCTCCACTGTACTGTAGGTTGCTGAAAGGCCAGGGGAAGTGATTGATTTAAATGGGTCTATTATGGTTTTATAATCGTATTCAAGCTCTTTACATTGATTCATTCATGAAAACATTGTGTACGATACAGTATGTTACGGTACTACAGTATGTCCTCCTCCACACTCCCAGGTTGCTTTATTCTGACATTTGCAGAAACATCAGCTATTGAAAAATGTATATAAAGATAGGCTCATAGTTCCTACCTATAAATTAATTTAATCCATTGTCAGGTAAAAGTGCTCTTTATGTATGGCTCTGTGTGCATGGGGCCAGATAATGCTTGCAGCAGGTTATATTGTGCCATCTAGTGGTTGACTAGGAAATTGTCATTTACAACAATACGATGAAGGTACCATTGTACCGTCAGTGCAATGTATTTTATTGTGTACTGTAGTGACAGTAAAAAGGTTACGTGGTCTTGTGTACAGGTACTGTACTTTACAATAACATTTATTTTGACTCTGCTTCTCAGATATTGTAGCAATTAGTAATCGTTTTTTTTTACCTCTGTTTTTAAAGCAAACGTATACACAACGACAATCATAACATGTATTTTGTATTTGTGTTGTCCTCTCACAGGGACTGAAGGGAGACCAAGGAATTAAGGTAATTTCATGCATTTATGTATAATCCAGAGCAGTGTTGGTTACTTAATTTAACTTTACTTCTGGGAATGTTCTTGCAGGGAATATTCTTGTTCTTGTGTAATTTGGCTTTAGTTTAATTCAGCATGCCTACCAAAGTACAACACAGCCCACAATGGACTTTAGTTGTTTTTTTTGTACTTGTGCTTGTTTTATGAATGGACATACTCTCCTCTGACAACCTTGCGGGAAAGGAGCCTCCCATTGAAAACATTTGTGAGTGAGGGCGTGTGCTGTCAGGTTGTCGCCCCTATCTAGAATAAACCGGATGTCTGTGGCTCAATCTGTGAAAGTACTGTACACTAACACAGTGAAAGCTCGATTGCCCGGTCTGGGCGAGATATCAGCACACTTCAAAAGGTTTCCCTCCGCCCCACATGCTTCGGCCTTGTCCAGTTTTAATTCCCCTTTGGCCAAAGATTGATGGAATATTCATTTCCACCAAAAGACCACAAGTTCGTTCTCCAGTCCAAGGACCACCGTGATAGAAGGCCCGTGCAGAACGGCGCTGGTGTCATCTCTAAAGAGGGAGATTTATGTGACCTTGTTTCAGGCTTGTGTCATGTGGGAGCACTCCTTTTCCCCCTGGGCCGTTGATAGTCTTTTAAATCTCTCCTGGTTGAAATGGTGGGCTTGTTTTTGCCCACCTTGCCTTTCTGAAATGATGTCTCCATCCGCGCTGTAGGGAGATGAAGGACAACAGGGTTTCCCTGGGGAGAAAGGAGAAAAGGTACAGAGAAAGCCATGAATGAAGTTGTGTGTGGCATGTTGTTTAGTTTTTGATGGTGATCTGCATGGAAACATTACTCATGTCGGCCCTGGAGATGATTTAAATGTCATTCCTCGATTTATTTGACAGAAAGTTGTAATGGGCTGTATGTTGTGGTCTAAAGGCTGTCCTTATTTTATTCGTCACATAATCCTATGCATGCAACCACATCAACTATCAGAGGCATTCCTTCCCCATGAAAATAGTAATTGTTGTTGCCTGTTTTTGAACATGCATGATTCTCAGATTTGTTAGTTTCTGAGCTTATGTACTGTAGCCTCTTCAGCCTGTAGGACCCTTGACCCCTTTCTTTGCCCCATCCACAACACTCAAAATCTATCAGGGTCCCTGATATCTATCAGGGTCCACATTTAGGATTTCAAGTTTCATCACTAGCAGCCATTAGAACATGTGTATCAGCATACTACAGTAGCTGAATAGTGTCCAGATCCTGTAGTGAACATAATTCTCCACCTTTCATCTTCCTGCCTCCGCCATCCAGGAAGCTCAGTTGTCCCGTAACCATGGCAAATGATCTTGTTGCCGCGGTAGCGCTAGCAGTAGCGGCACAGGCCCGTGTGTTTTCTGCATTAAGCCCTTCACATGGACAGATTGAGAGAGGGGAAAGAGAGAGAGAGACTTCAAGGAAAGCACATATCAAGACGGTGGTATCCACGGGAAACAGCGAGCTGGAAAGGCTTTTATTGTTTTATAATAAAGAGAAAGTGCTTTCGCAGGCCAACCCTTCAAAGTTTTTGTATGGTCACCAGAGGATTTGTGGTTCTCAACTGACCCAAGGGATCTCTGTTCTATATATAAGCACACAGAGCTGGCTGGCTGTTCCTGCTACTAGACAGAAATAAAGTGGAACAGGTAGAGATTTTGCGGCATAAGTCATAACAATTAATATCTGCATGGTGCCGACCGCAATGGATGACGGCGTCACACCCTTAACCACTTCAAGCCCAAAGCGCACAGCAGGCTGCAGTTCCACATGCAGTCATAGAGGAAGCAGACAAGACTATACCACTCATAGGCCGTGTCTCTGTTACAACACTGTGGATCATTCTTAACCACAAGAACCCTAGCGTCCCTATTCTGGGCATGTCATAATAGGTGAACATTTGGCACATAGGCGATCATTCTGTGAAAATAACAAATCCACAAGCTCACAATGCATCACAACACGATGTGTTGTGAGCTTCAGAGTAATATAGTAAGAGAGTGGCGACACTAGCGTTGACTCGCATTGTAACAATAGAATGCGGTCTGCGGAAGTGCTCATTCTATCTAAATGGGATAGTTCCGGCCATAGGAGCGATGTTTGGAACTATAGCCCATACCATAGGCACCCGCTTTGCGGTGAGATCAGAGCGTGTCGCTACTCTACGACTCTACACTCTGGTGAGCTTGTAGATCTGCTATTCCACGGACAACAAAGTATATACTTTCGTTTTGAGAATCTGTTACATTAACTGCGCAACGACAGACACTTGTCTTACGAGTGTATATCAGCATTAATGTCATCATCACGGATGTGTGTCCCCGAGTCTACTTCAGCTTAATTCAATAAGCTTTGTCTTTAAAGGGGTCTTTGATTTCCGTTCCCCCTCGAGTCAGTGAGTGAGGTCCACTCTGGCCGGGAAAGTTGGATGATAGAAGGATGGGCTTAATGACGAGAAAGAGGGGGGTCTGTGGGGAAGCTGCTTTTGCTTTTCTCAGGCTGACTGAATAGACCTTCCTGCCCTCCTGGAAATGAGAGAGGCAATGGCCAAACGCAGCTGGAAAGAACATTATGAACCATGGGGAAGACAAGCAATTAAATTCCCAGATCACCCACCTAGTCTTATTATTGTTCATTGTACTGTAGCTATTAGCTCTGCATGCACTAACTCTAAAGCCTTGTTCAGATTCAGACCAAAGATTTGCAATGAGATTAAGCCACTTTAAGCCAAATGTATACTTGTGTTGTGCCCTGCAAATAGCTGATTTATGAGCTCACAACATGTCGCTGATGCAAAGAGTTGTGAGGTTGAAGATCAGTTATTTTCAGCTTGTGACACCATCATTCCACAGAGAATAGCCTAAATGAAGCATTACAACTTTGCAGAGAAAAATCACAGAATTTCCCATACTATGAATTGGGTTTCATTTGCACCACCGAACAGATTGGCACAACTGTATTTATTCCCCTATAATAAAACCTGCATGAAACGTGAACTGCAGTAATATCACAGGGAATCATAAACTAGACTTGCCATTTTTATCACCCAACTTCTCTGATTATTATCCTGTCCAGCTGTTGCCAGCATTAGTATTGCTCTGTTTAGACCACTAGTGGAAAGTGTACTTCCCGGTCATAATGGAAACACTGGAAGAGAGGAGCTTTAGCTTTAGATGAGGTCGACAGCACAAACAGATTTTAAACTTGGCTGCAGCACAAACAGATTTTAAACAACTATAAGCCTGGCAGCATCAGTGGGGGGATCATTCCCGTTTCTTTAAAAGCCGCGTGGTGTGGTCATTGATCTGTTTCGCCGCGTCTGTCTCGCTACATTTCCTCAGAAGTGGAACGCCTCTGTCCGCACGGCTTCAATAAAGAGATTAACAAATTGATAAATCATGGCTCGGCATGCCAATTTGACAGGTACATGCTGCCCTACACCAATTGAGCATCACAAGCATAGAGCCATGCACACACACACACACACACACACACACACACACACACTTTACTTTAATGTTAAAATAGAAGCTAGCAGAGGGAATGGGGGACGGACCATTAAGTGCATGAGTGGAATGCTGCAAGCTTATTGGTGGAGCCACAGATCAAAGCGAGGCTCCGGTTCCTGTTTTAAGGGGGGCTGGTTGTGGTGAGCCTCTGAGGGACCCCAGTCACCCCACCACGTGATTACAGCCATCACCGCTTGCATCCTCCTGTGGGACGACTCGGATAAGGGGAGGGGGTCCAACAATGCTTTCATCTTTCTAGAAACTTATGCTAGGTATCAGACTCTCTATCCTGAAAGGGTCCCTTCACCCTTCCCAACTTGACAGAGGAGTGTGATTATGAGATATGAGTCAGTCACACACGCACGCACGCACGCACGCATGCACGCACGGTCGCACGCGCACGCGCACACACACACACACACACACACACACACACACACACACACCATATCCCTCGACTCAACCCACTCCCTCTGCACAACCCATGCACACAGTGAAGTCCTCAGTGTTCATTTAACTCTGAGTGTTATGTCTAATTGTCCGTCCTCTCGCTGTGCTCCCCATCCCCCTTCTCACCACCACCCCCACATGCCACTGCCACCACAGCACCTGTTAGGATCTACAGTCACTTGTTGAGTGTTTGTCTGTCAGTGCAGAAAGGACAGGGGATCCATGGTCTAAAGATCTGCCGACTTGCAAACTATGATCTGCATGTCTTCCTTCAGACCAGCAGGATCCCAGTTTTTACTGTCGACACACGATTACAATCCAGAGTGTCCATTTAACTCTTGAGACCCTTACAGGTCCATATTATTATACTCTCAAGAGTAAAAATGAACGCTCCGGATTTTACTTTTGCCTGTAGTGCCATTCATACCTTGCCGGTTTTCTTATAAGAGTTTCATTCAGGGTCAAGGTTTTACTAGGCATGTTTTGATGTGCTGATGGCGCTTGCTATGCTGGGTTTCACCTTTTTTCTTTCCTTTTAACACCAACTGCCATGATCTATACTACCAATGTCGCTTTGATTCAAATCTTTGAAAGCTGTTGTAGTTTACAGTATGTATTTCATAGTTGTAATTATGTGCTTTTAGGCAGAACTGGGAATGCCAGGGAAACAAGGACTGAAGGTAGTCAATGCATTTTATTTAGCCAGAAATGGTTCAATTGGATCACTTTGAATCAGTCCATTTCCTAATTGTTGTTGTGTGTTTGTTAAAGGCTTGTACACTCTGGCACCTACTGTACGAAATTATGACTGTATTGTGCACAGTGCGGCTTGCGCTCCCTAATTCATTGATATATTTGTATGGTTATATTATCAGCGTGATTGTATAGAAACAATGTCCAAATTTCACCCTTTTATTTGTGTCTGCTGTTTCTATAGTCTTGTTCGGCATACCCAAAGTATGTGCAGTTTGGGTTGTGTGGTGTGCTGAACATCCCAAAAAGTAGTACTACAGTAGCAACTACAGTATTAGCACCATTTTTACTTTTATTATTTATAACCCTTTTTTGCGATGATAAGAGTGTCCCTCACTTTAGTCACTTCACACAGGTGTGATTTTATTGCCTATATATAGGCAACCACACTCCCCAGGATTGCATTGTCGATGCTGGGGAGTGCGTGAAAATTCACGTAATCCCCAGTGGAGTGCGTGAAAATTCAGATCAATTGCTCCAGCCACTGAGGAGAAGGGGGCAATCTTGTCATGACGAGAGTATTGCATAATGTCTAATCTTTTTCCATCCGTTATGCGATGCTCAGCCAATCACAGCGCAGAATGACACACCTTCCACTTCCAGCCAATCACAGCACACAATACGTGCAGACGATTCCGTACTCAAATTCAGTCCTCAAATTATTCCGTCCTCAAATTTTGAGGACACAATTACTAAAAGTATTAGTTATTAAGATAGATAACTCCAACATTGACCATTTTCATGGATTATTTGAATTTCAATTATATTATATTGTTTTATTGTATGACTTAGAGGTGGTGAAAACACTTTAAACCCAACCTCTATACATCTATCTATATTTACATGTACAGTATAAGGTATTTATGTCTCAGCAGACACACCTTCCACATTATACCAAACCCAGTGGGACAACTAGAATAGTAGGACTTCAAGGCGGTCTGTGTACCGTTTCTGTACGTCTGTGGTCACAGCTGTGACTGTATATCATCTTTGGCACGTCTACTTGTTAATCTGGCCAATTGATGAGGGCAGCAAACACACAGACGAATTAAATGACTCTCATGTGCTCCCCGCTATTTTTAACAACCAATTTCCGAGAGTTAATCGTCTTGCGGCTGCCTCTTGACGGATGATGATCATGCTACAGTTACTGTAGTCATCCAGACTCAAAACTGTAGAGAAAATATAGGAAATATACTTGTCATTTCAAAGCAGAGTTGTTAAAAACCTCTGTTCATTTGCGTAAATGCTCGCCTGCCAGTTTGTATATGTCTTGATGGATGGATGGATGGATTGAGCTATCAATCTGTGTTTGTGTGCTAGTGTGCATGTTTGTGAATGTACTCTTTCAAGGGGATATTATAGGATTTCCGCTCATTGCCCATTATTTTTCATCTAGATAATATATATTCTCATCACTTCCTATCTGCTTCATTTCCTGCTTTTCTCTCCACTTATCTGTTTTGCCTTGCTGACCAATGACCATAGGGAGAGTCAGGCTTTCCAGGCACCCCCGGACGTAAGGTAAATTAGCTTGGAGTGGTGACTGTGGCTTCTTGTTGTGTCATTGCAGTAAAGAATAGCATCAATGATCCCATCTCTTTGTCATAACTTCAATCTTCCTTCCATTGGAAAGGGGCAAGCCGCCATTCCTGGTACCCCTGGTATCCCCGGCAAGAGGGGCTATAGGGTAGGCCTGGCATGGAGGCATCCTAAATGTTTTGCTCCACCTGTCAGTCATCTGTGTGTCTTAGTGCCTGGACAGTGGACCTCAGTCCTCAGTGTTCACAGTGCTGTGAATAATTCACAACTTGCTTCTTTCACCCAAATAACATGTTTCAGTTGGCGTTTGTTTTGTTGAAGTGTTTTTGATCCTAATAGCTGGTATGATTAACCAGCCTTAAGGGCTAATCCTAATTTAGGTGGACTGTTTGCTGTACTGATGTGTCATTCACATGGTGACCTCTCATTGTGCTGTGTGTCAGTAATGACTGACAGTTGATTATTAACACCTCAGCAGCGTATAATCACAGAATGGCTCAGGATGTCTGGGAGATGTGCTGTGATTATTCAGTATGTGCGTGTGCTGTTGATGTTGCACAGATGGATCAAGTGGTTCTCAAACATTTTCATGTCAAAGACATCTTAGAAGAAAAAAGACCTTATGCACACCTACAGAGGACAGGTGCGGTTGGATAACTGGAAGTGGAAAAAATGGGATCCCGCACACTGTCTTCACCTCATTTTTTATTGAGCAACGTTTTGGTCGTTCAGACCTTCATCAGGCATCCATGTCAAAGACATGGATGTACAAATTGATTCGTAATAGGCAGCAAGAGCAAACCCCCATTTGAAAAGATTTTTTTGCCAGGGATCCCCATAAGGGACGTTTTGTTGTTAGATTAGTTTTTGTACATTCTACAGCTCTATACTGCAGGTGGGGAGATTACAGTGGAGAGAGGGAAACCTATGAGCTGAATAATCATTCTTCCACTGGGTTACCTGTGGGGCTGGGGGTCCACGGACCCCACTTTGAGAACCACTGAGATGGATGAACCCAACAAAGAATGAACATGGGTTCATCTTTGCTCTTTGCCCGCTGATCTGTGATGTTGATCTCAAATTGTAATTTGAGTTTCATGTTGTTTTACCAATAATAAATTTGACCATACTGTTATTGTCATTAAACCAGTTTTTACTGTGCGCTGTGTATTGACCTTGTATTTGTGCTTCTGGCAGGGTGACAAGGGAGAGTCCAGTGCAGCAGGTCAAGGAATCAAGGGGGAACCCGGGGTCCCAGGATTCCAAGGCCACGCAGGACCTAAGGTATAATAATGACAGAATTTTTACAACATATTTACGCTCTATATCTCTGCTGTTGGGGAGAAACCACCTAACTCCAAAATGTCCATTTTTCAAAGTTGCCTCATCAAAGTTGGTATTGTGACTTTATTGCGAATGCATTGAGCAGCTTACTATGGAAGCCAGCACTGTCTGTCTGTGCATGCGTGTGTCCCGCCCGCCCGCCACAGGGCGCAGCTGTATCACACAAAAAATGCATGCACGTACACGCGCACACACACACACACACACACACACACACACGCACACACACACACACACACACACACACACACACACACACACACAGTAGAAAACTTACAAAAAATAAAACATAATAAAATCTTTAAAAGAAAAAGGACGTAAAAAAAAAAGTAAAAAAGAAAACGTACGTAATTTATTCTAATTGTTGCAATTTACGAGCTGCGTTCGCTTCCCGTGTTCGCGCGTCTTACTTGTATAGTCAATTACTTGCGTGAGATTGGGGAGAGGTGCTGGAGTTAGATGGTTTCCTCCTGACAGCGACAACATATAAATCACTGTACAATGAATAGCAAATGTGCGTCTTTAGATCGGCTATTTTAGACATTTCTTAAAGTTTTGATAATATTATATTTATATATATTATAATATTTGTATAATTTATATTCCATAGTACGACGTGTTACTTGTTGACAACTATAGATTTTCAAGCTGATGCGATGGAGTATAAAATACAGCTTTACTCGCACGCAGACACACATAATTATGTACACACACGCCACACATACACACACTCACTCATTGGACTAAAGATGCCTTTTCTGTTTGGTAATGTTTTAGTGACTATGAAAATATAAATCAAAAAATTAAGCCATTGGTCTATGTCTACAGTATATGTACTGTATAGCTGAATAGACGCTGTGAACAGACAATCAAATGTATTGACACCAGTATGGTACCTCATTAATTATAGACGTGTACATTAAATGACTCAATATTATCAGTGCCTTCGAACTTTGAACTACAACAGTAGTTTTAAGAATTACATCCTGCAATGACAGAGGCGACACAACATTTTTAGTTCATTATGAAAGTGTGGGATCACCCTAGCATTAAAAAATATATATATATATATATATTCAGTGTCAGGCTAGGATCACCCACTCTTTCAAAGAAAACATTCCTGAACATGTTCCCAACACTGTTTTGTTTGAGCTAGATAATCTAACTGTCATAACCTTATTCCACCTCTAGGGGGAAGCAGGTTCTGATGGCCCAGCTGGACCCAGAGTAAGTCAAGACTGTGTTAGATTTATAATGAGTGTTTTTTTCCCTCACAAACACAAAAATGTCAGTACTGTATTTCACTTGTTTACAAAATAATGTATTTATATTTCATAAACATACAAAATATATGTTTACCAATACATTTTGTTGATTGTTGGGACACATTAGGAAATGTTTTTAATTTCTGAACAACTTTGTAGGGTCCTCCCGGGCCAACGGGTGAGCCGGGAAAGGCAGAAATCCAAAACAATGAAAATGTATGTCACTCTTATTATTATTATTATTATTATTATAAGCATTCAAAATTAACAGAGCGGTTTCAGAATAATTCCGTTTTTAAAACAAACTTTTCATCCAATATTTATCTGCAGGATATCCGCAACATACCTCTGATGGTAGGTCCCTCTGCAGTATGTTGTTATGAGGTCCTTTATTTGTTGTGGTTCAGGATTTTCTTAACTCAAAAGAAAAATGTAATGACTTTGTCATAAACACTAGTTCCAAGGTTGTGTTAAATCCATCTTTTAATTTCCCTCCCTGCCAAGGGCCCACCGGGGTTGCCAGGTCCTTCAGGCCCTGCTGGACATCCTGGTACAAAGGTAGGTGGTTTCCAGTGGTGATTTTTATTTAGTTTTAGTCATAGTCTTTTTAATACAATTCCATTTAGTTTCAGTCATATTTTATTCATCTGAAATGTTTTAGTTTTTGTCTAGTTTTAGGTGACTACATACCAATGCCTGATTTATACAGAAAATAGCAGATCTACAAGCAGCTTGTAGATCGGCATGTAGAGAGTGACACCTGCACACAACCAAGCATTGGTTGTGAGCAGGAGGTTTTTTAGTTCTACTACTGGATCTCTTCTCCACTAACATTTGAGTCTAGTTTTTGAGTGGTACAGCCACTCCATTGCCTAGCAATGTGTGTCCCTGGCTGGGTCCGTCCAAGCACGAAAATAGCGTTTGGTTGGTCTTCACCACCAACAGACACATGTACATATTAACTGTATATATAATGATTTTGGGTGTGACAGTACAGTACAGTAAAGTAGAGGGACCCCCTGGGGACCCCCACACGATAACTCTGTTATTTCTCAACCGTTTCGGACGCGGGTGGCTCGCCGGAACCAGGACGGCACCCTTCAAATAAATGTAGTAAACAACAAATATTTGGATCCGACGTGTAGTGGAGTAGAAGTAAAAGTATTGGAAATTGGAAATACTCAAGTAACGTTCAAATACCTCACAATTGTACTTAAGTACAGTACTTTACACCACTGCCGATGCCACATTTTGGGGGCTGATGGGCGGGTGGCCCATTGATCGGCCACCCGATAATATATTGGTCTGCCTCTAGGTTTTACTCTTTAGCTTGAATTCCTTGGTAATTCCAATTCCAATTTCTACTACTAGAATCAAAAACAGTTGTCTCAACTTTTCTGTGTAGAATAGATGTTTGTTATTGAGTAGAAAATACTGTAGATCAGATTACAATACAATTTAAATGTTCTTCCACTAGTAATACAGTACAACTCATAATTACATCATGTGCTATTACTGTACTTAAGAGATTTATGAAAGTAAGGAGTGATTTAATTGTATAGCCAGTAGTTAAATAATTACGTCATGGATACAGAAGAACACAAATCTAATGTGCAACGCATTTGTTTGTATCTTGATCTTATTTAAGTGATAGCTGTTGTACATTCACATGATGGCATATGTTGAAATTTGTCATTTTCTATCTCATGCATTGTGTGTGTGTGTGTGTGTGTGTGTGTGTGTGTGTGTGTGTGTGTGTGTGTGTGTGTCCAGGGTGAAGTTGGTCTACCAGGTCCTCCTGGACATGATGGGGAGAAGGCAAGTTGTTATTTCTTATCACAACTTCATCATTCTAGCAACGCATCAGACTAACGGACAGACAGAGCTGTATTGATCTCACTGAGGGAAAGCAGTTGTCAATGGCAGTACAGCAGTAAGAAACACTGCTGTAGTCGACAAGATTATGTCATAGAGATGACTCATGTCATTCACTGCCCTACTATTCCATCCGTGCAATATTCTTCTTCCTCTCTTCATCATGGCGAAAATTGTAAATAACGGGTAGAGAGAGCTTGTTTCACTCATGCAATAACCCGATCAATGCTTGGGTACCAATTACTTTGCCTGAACAAGCTTGAACATGTTACGAGGCGTGGCATTTCCAGCTTGTATTAAACGGCATGTAACCATAACAAGGGCCATGGTATAATTATGTGATAATGCCCATATTTTCTGTCCTAATAATGGAAAATAGACTCTGTGGAGAGAACTGTACGTCATGGAGTTCACCCTCAACTCGATATTGGGACACCTCAGTCGTTCATTATCCCTTGTATCTAGCTAAAAAGCTATGTGTATGTACTATTTGCAGGGACCCAGAGGGAAGCCAGGGGACATCGGTCCTGTCGGCCCATCCGGTCCTGAGGGTCCCAGGGGGGAGGGTGGGCTCATGGGTTTCCCAGGACCCAAGGGAGACAAGGGGGACATGGGCCCTTCTGGATCACCTGTGAGTAACCACTGAGCCACATCACACCGCTGCTTGAGCCTCCCACACCAAAGCTCCAAGCCTCCATCTGTCATTATGCTGAGGGGAGGGAAGTCCGTAGCTTGTAGGGCCACTCTCTTATTATATAATAATTAGAGATTTAGTGACATGGAAAGGACCCAAGGATGACAGTGAATTAGGCCTCATTTATGCGCCATTGCCAAAAAGAACTGGTCTAATTTACAAGTTAACAACATTGTTAGCTTGAGATCGGTTCTTTTTGGCAAGCGACACCTTTGGATGATGGAATATAAATTAAGCTTTAGAATTCTTGGATCCCAAGTGTGATCCAATAATAATAATTATATGTAATGTTGCACTATATATAATCTACGTAGTGGAGCCTGCAGTCGGTAGTGAATATCTATGTTTTCGTTTGCTAGATGTGGCCAACTGGCCCTGTTGGTTTCACTCAAACATTTCTGGTGTAAGTGTGTTAGGATGGGCAGCATTGCGTCCCTCACTATTTTATGTCATTAATGCCAAGACATAGGTTTTTACATTGTTGCACAAACAATTCGTACAAAGTTCCATGTTTTGGCATTTAATAGCTACCGCTAAGAACTGACACAAAAGGGAGAAAAAAGGCTCTTTCAATCCTCTGTTTCGAATATTCACTATTTTACTATGCATGAAAATTTAATCTTGAACTGAATTGAATTGAACTGAACTGAACTGAACTGAACTGAACTGAACTGAACTGAACTGAACTGAACTGAACTGAACTGAACTGAACTGAACTGAACTGAACTGAACTGAACTGAACTGAACTGAACTGAACTGAACTGAACTGAATTGAATTGAATTGAATTGAATTGAATTGAATTGAATGGAATGGAAATTCTCTGCCATTATGGTGCTATTTATCTCCCCCTTCCCTGTTCTATAGGGTTTAGATGGCCCTACTGGTGAAAAGGGGGTTGCGGGGGCCCCTGGCCCCATTGGATTACCTGGCACAATGGTACGCAATGGTGCCCTTCAGACTGAAGCACCCTGTGTGTCTGAATCTATGCAATTCCTAAGGCTTGAATTTGACTGTGTGCACCGGTAATCGGCAAGCTTACAATGTGACATACCGGTAGTCCGATGCTTTGTGACATTGTAAATCTGCTATTTTTGGCACGCGATACGGTGCGCAACAAAGTATAAATCGAGTTTTATAGGTTCACCCGTAGTGAAGGTCGAAAAAAAGGCCCTTTTCATAGTTCCAGTGATGAAAGAATGTATTGTCAACTTCTTTATTCTTTCACAACCACCATCACAGGGTTCTAAAGGGGAGTCCGGTGAGGGAGGAAGATCAGAAATGGTGAGGATTATACAGTGCATATAGTTTTTTATGGTGCGTTTCTGGTGGATATTTTTGCAGTGAAAGCAAAAGTACAGTACAGTACAGTACCTTGGTCAATCGTCTTTTATGAATCAATGTCTCTGCTGTGTGTGTGTGTGTGTGTGTGTGTGTGTGTGTGTGTGTGTGTGTGTGTGTGTGTGTGTGTGTGTGTGTGTGTGTGTGTGTTTTCTTCTTTTTAGGTCTATGGCCCTCCAGGGCCGGCCGGCGCTCCTGGACCAGTTGGCCCAGCAGTGAGTTTAATTTAATCCAAGTCATTGGTGTTATTGAACAATACATGCATATTGGCACATTGCATAGGCTACCTAAGTATCCTGAAGCTACACCGTAGATGAGATAAACTTTGATTGATGCCCATGTGGAAATTCAGGTGTCACAGCAGCTATAGCAGTAAGTGTGAACATTTTATTTCTATCCTCCAGGGACCTCCAGGATTCTCAGGGCCAAAGGTGAGATTGAGTTCCATTGTACAGTAACCTGGTTGTACATACTGGCTCATTCATATATTTTAGAATTCACATTTACAATACAATACAACAAACCTCTTGCTTGTTTGGTTTGTTTCTCTACCAGGGGGAGCCGGGCATGGGAATCAGAGGAGAGAAGGGAGCGTCTGGTCATAAGGGTGACAAGGGGGACAGAGGCCATCTTGGACTTCCTGTAAGTGACTGGACTTTCCATTCCATTCTGTAAAGACTTTATCTTTTTTAATCCGTGAGATTAAACAAGACAAAGGTATTTTCTCTTACTGACGTTTATGTGACTGTATTACTGTAGGGCTGCAACTATTGTTTATTTTCTTTGTGATTATGCTATCAAATGAATCAACAACAACAAAAAGTCTGATAATTTTTTCATAATGGTTGACTAAATCTATTATTCTGATTAACCACTATTGTAGTCATACAATGATGAAAATTTGCGACAATACCAATCTACATGGGCGGTGAGCTTTCGTAGTTTTTGTGTTTTTGATCGATTACAACTGTTGCACCCCTGTATTGCTGTAGATGGGAGTTTTATGTGTCTTGAGACTGACTGCCATAATGCTGTCACATCATGTGTGGCTTTGAGTTCAGGCCTAACCCCCAAAGGATAGGTTCCATGCCTCAGCAGTTGCTTTTATGTTGTCATAATCCTGTCCAAATGTTGCATGGATGGGTGGACTGTATCATGTCAGAGCAATTAACTAACATGACAGGTCTTAACATCCCATCAGGGATACATTGTAACTGCCAGGGGGATGTCAAATGATTAGGGGCATTAGGGTTTTCTCTGTACAAATGATTTCACACATGCCACATTTTATATTTCTGTTATTCTTATAGTGGTTTATATCTATCAGTCTATTATTAGTACTAGTACTGATTACTGAACATAACAGATTTAAGTTTCTTGTTCTCATTGATATGTACTCTACTATCTATACAAACAATGTATGGAACGAAGTTTACGTTCATACTGTAGCTACACTATGTTTCCGTCTCAAACACAAAAGAATCAATCGTGAGGATACTTCCATGGCGATATGAATATGAGTCAGTTATACTTTATCCATAGCAATAAGCGTCACTGGGTCCCAGAGAAAAGTAGGTGCTGTGAACACAGTAGTAGACCTATCTATACTTTTATATCTATGGTACTATCAGACACATCATCACAGCACAGTAACTCCTTTTGTACAGAGACATTCTGAGTCATATTGTGTAACTCTATAGAGTTACACAACTCTATTGCGTCGTAATCATTTTTCCCATAGATGTTTCATAAAGTATTTATTTAAAGACCTGTAACAATCGGTCTATACGATATGTTATTATAGGCATTATTGAGCAAGTAGCACTGCATGATATATACTGTACCTATATTGTAAATATGAAAACATGGATTTACCACTCAAGCCCTATTTTATAGTTCGCCGTACAACGAAAATGGTGAAAAATGCCAAATCTACTATCTCAATCGTGTCAAATCGTGACATGTTGAGCTTGTAGATCCGCTATTTACACCTGTTTTGAATTATTTGCTAATTATGGCATGCCCCAATGCCAGGTTGAAAGGTGTTGAGTTATATTAGTCATATTATAGTATACAGATTGTGCACCCATTGCCCCCCAGGCCAACAGTGCTGGGTTTGCAGTGACACGGACCACCACAGTGAGTGCCAATGACTTGGGAGAGAATGAAACTCGGTTTGATTGTACAGAAGATTGACCAGTACTGTCTATAAAACACGACCATGTTTATTTCTTACCATGTTTTGACCACAATATGAAGTCAGAATGGAGCACTGTAGAACAGGAGTTACTGACATTGCTGTCACTCACCTCACCCATCACCGTCATCAATCACCATCATCACCACCACCAAAACCACTTCCACCACTATCACCCTTTTATTCATCAACACCTGAATGTGTTTTTGGAGTCACTGCTTCACTCACAACCCCAACCACCCCACCCCCACCCTTCTCCACAATTCCTCCTCCTCCTTCTTCTCCTCCTCCTCCTCCACACCATCTCTCCATCATCTCCGCTCCCTAACTGTGTACACGCTATACAGGGGGCTCATGGGTTAGACGGCAGACCAGGTCCAGTGGTGAGTGGTGCAAGTCCTGTTCCGGCTCCCCCTCTCTCTTCTCCTTCTCCTCCACTTCCACTTCCACTTCCACACCCCCACGCCCTCCCCCACTTCCACAGCTTGCCTGCCTTGTCTGTCTGCATTGCTGTCTTGTCTTGCTTTCTTACCTTCCATGCTCGTCCTGTCTCGTTCCCTCCTAGTTATATGAAGAAAGAGAGAGAGAGCGGTTCTGTTTAGTGCTGTGTTTTGAGGATGCATTGGTTGTGGGGAAAAAAATGCATTCACACCATTAGAGGCATTTCGACAGGCAGCGTTGTCTCTTCTGTTGGAGGCAATGCAAATCCACCCAATCCTCAACCATACCTAAACAGTTTCCTGCCTCCTGATCCTGTGAACCCGCAGTGGACTGTAAAACTCTGAGCCGCCATTTTGCTTTAGGGCAGAGGAGCATGTGGAGAGGCTGCATGCGGACATCTATTACAGTACAGCAGGACAATATGGCCGTCCTCCTGTTTTACTCTGCACAGCACTGCACACACTGGATATGCCTGAGATGCAACGTCCTCTCCTCCGTTCCTGACCACTGCACTGTAAAATATGGAGTTCTCATTTAACTCAGAGACCCTTAAAGGATTGGTTCACCCAAAATAATGTCTTATTTTCTATCAATTTCACACCTCATGCAGCCTTTAATTCATGGAGATATATTTTTTTGGTCACATTCCTAAGCCAATAATTTGATGACTTAGTCGATCATCAAATTATTGGTTTAGTTAGGAATGTAACGAAAACAAAGCAATCGACATGAATTCAAGGCTTTATGGGGTCTGAATTTGATAGAAAATAAGATGTTTGGGGGGTGAACTATTTAAGGACACATTTTGAAATGAACAAACAAGATTTTACAGTGCACTCAGAAAGCAAGCCGCAGCAGAACTCTTTTAAAATATATATTTTACTCATTCTTCCCTCCTTTTTTTAATAACGATAACTGCTTCTGTAGTTCAACAAGCTTGGTGCGCTTGGGAACAGAATCCCACAGTGGGAGTTAATATTCAACCATAATCTGAGCCTCGTTTTCTGTTGCTCTACTAAGATAAACGATGAGATCTAAATGAATGGTCGACATGTCTCTGACAGTGTTGTTGACAACTGTTCACATCCACCAAGAAGCTTGTTGATCTACTGACAATAGACGGTTGATAATGTTCTGCTTGCTCTTATCATCGTTTGTCTGGTGAGATGCATAACAAGTGCATTTGATTTGTTCTTCTTCAGGGTCTTATTGGACCATCAGGGGTTCCAGGACCGGCAGGACCAAAGGGAGAGAGAGTGAGTACAGTATACAGTATGTGTGTGTATAGGCCTACTGTACTGCCTTACAAAGCCAAAGTGCAGTAACTACGGGAAAGAATATTGGCCGATAATGGGTTTAAAAGTGGTCAGCCAAATGAGATATTGGTAAATAAGTGATATTACATTAATTGTAAATATGTTCTCGAGGTAATTGTTTATCCCTAATAATAACAAAGGCTAATTTCACCTTTGGGATACACAATTAAGTTGTGTGTCCAACAAAACGTAGTTACTACACTGTGGCTTTGTAGGGCAGTATAGTAGAATATGAAGAATCAATCAATCAATCAGATTTCACAAGGGTAGTATAATATGACAGTTTGTGAGTGTGTGGGTGTGTCCACAAGCACAAATTGAAACATTTGATTTGATTTGAGAGGTGCAGCACATGCAATTTGAATCCTCTCTTCTCTGTCATCACAGGCTACCAAAGGGGACGCAGGCGTTCCAGGACCAATTGGGCCTCAAGGCATCCCTGTAAGCCATTATGTCGCATTCATTCTAAATAATCCCACAGGTCATTTCTAGATGGCACTTGGAACCTCTCCACAGAGGTTGGAGGGATTTTGATTTGATTAATGGTGACACAGCCACCTCATCTCCGATTGTTTCTGAATATTATTACTACCTTCATTATTATTTGTCATTTCTCTTTTAGGGTTTATTAGGACCACAAGGATTCAAAGGGAACCGGGTAAGATAACTCTCTTAACTCTTCGCTTTCTCTAATGTTCATATGCTGTTTAGATCAGTGGGCATGGTTCTGTCAAATAGGCACAACGTGGAATACAAAATGAGCTCCACTTCACAGTAAAATCCTGTTAACTTAACTATGTGTAACAATGGACTGTAATGGTTACATTAAAACTCAGGATTTTGCTGTGTACTACTACTCTATGACAGCTTTACTAAACTTAGTAACATTCTTTATTTATTGTTATCAAAGAGCAGATCGAGCTAGTATTTATTTTCAAATCAAATGCATTAGCTAACCTCCGCCATTATTATTGTGACTGCCTTTGTAGGGCCGTAAAAGTTAATTCAAGCTTAATTATGGAGGGTTCAAAGACTTAATTAAATAAACATCCAATCGTCCAATCAAGTGTCCTGTTTGATAGGTTGCCAGAAAGAAAACCAGATTAGCTTTGTGTTGTTTTATTGTGGTTATTGGATGATTTGTGTAAAGACGTCTTTTGGCTAATGCATTTGTTTTGCAGTGGCTCCACACACATTTTACTTAAAAATAAACTGTAACAGATTAAAAGAGATTCCAGATTTGTGCTTCAGACAATAATAGATCACTTTTTTTTTTTTTTTTTTTTTGTAATTTGTTGATGCCATCATGCATAGTTTTCCTACTCTCTTCCTCTCTCTTCTGTTCTCTTTGTATCACTAATCATCTTCATTGCATGGTAAAATAGCCCTAGAAAATCAAATGTGTCAAAATGATGGACTCTATCCACAGGTTGCCAGTGTATCAGAGAATCTGTTTTCCATTCCTGTTTACCCCTTCCTGTCTGAGAATGTCTGTTTCCTTCCTATTAACCTATGACTGTTTTAATATTCTTACTCCCATTTAAAAAAAAAGTCTTTCAGAGACATTTCATTAGCTCTCTCAGCACATTCAACTGGTCTCAAGTCAAAAGTAACACATTTGTTTGCACTGCTCAATATCGGTTAATTCCAAATGTCTGTTCAGTTGGCTAAACCAACTGATTCAAACTATAAACAATAAAGTAAATTTTAATTAAACCTTCACACGCCTTCATAAACGTCTCCACGGATGTCCAGTTGAAGGTGTTGTAGACATAGCTATGAGATTGTGCTGTTTTTATTCTTTGTCCTGTCTTCCTTTGTTTCCGCAGGTCTTCCTATTCCCTTTTCCTTCCCTCCACCTTGCACTGTGTCCCGTGGCTCTTTTTATTGCCGGGGTTGCCCTCTCTCCCTCTCACAAACCTTGGCCTCCTGCTGCTCCTCTTCCTCCTGCATTCTAATGTAGTCCTGGGTTAATCTTCTCCTCCTACACCCACCCACCTCCCTTTAAGGCGAATTCATACCTAGCCACGCTGACCGCATTGCTCGATGTAAAGGCTGTCATATCAACCAGAAAACGTTTCGACACAGCTGGCGTCGACACATTTTTCTGTTGAAATTACATGTCATTTGTTGAGTGACGCTCTCACATGGCGAAGCATGAATGAATCCTTTACTCCTACTAATGACCTCCTCCTTGCAAGCCTCTTCCTTCCTGTAATCTCCACTGCTCTTGGCTAACAAGCAATGTTTTCTCCAACATTTGCCAACATTAATGTTGGAAGGTTAGTTGCGCAGGTAACATCGTGACAATGTTGGGAGAACATTACTTGTCAGTCAGGCAGTTTCCTATCATAATTCCTTATCAACAAACTCCTATAATCTAATCTTACTCTGATCCCTTAAAGCCTTTAACCTTGGTGAGCAGACATTGATGATGATCAGTGTTCATATTGCTGCGTTTTCAAGCAGGGTACTCTGACACGGGTACAACGGGTATTGCATAGCCGGGTGGGGCATGGATCTCCAACTTCCATCGTTACCGACTCTGTGCTCTACAGCCGGGCACCGGTCTTATAAAGTAGTTTTATATTACTTTGTTACTCTTGAAACAAATTAATTACAGACCCTTTCCCACATGGAATCCATAACATTACTGGATGAAAAATATCCAGCAAATGCACTATAAAGTCATTCACACATTGGTCACATTTATTGAAAAGTTCCGTTTGCTGTCTTTTCCCACTAGATCAGGGGTGGGCAACTGGCGGCCCGGGGGCCACATGCAGCCCCCACCTTCACTTAATGTGGCCCTCAGGTTAATATCAGAATACTGACATAATATTGGTTCCAGCTGTTTACAATTCCACAACATGTGAACATGACCTGCTTTAATTACTTCAGTCTAAATTAGTAGCTCAATGCTCAACACACGTATAATTAAAGGCATTTGAAATGACATAAAAATGTAAATTTTCAGGATTCCAATTCGAATATAGCAAAAATAGCCGATCTACAAGCTCAATTGAGCTTGTAGATCGGCTATTTTTGCTACGACAGTAATATATGGCCCTAGGGAGTGAGTGTGGAAATATAGTGGCCCTCTCCATCGTCAAAGTTGCCCACCCCTGCACTAGATTAATGTTACAGATAAAGTGCTTAATTGTTGCCTAAAGTTGCCAATAGTGGTTTTCATTGTTTCTTTCATATCAAGGTCCATTTTGTATTCTACATTTGAGCAGAATGAGATTAGCCTCTCAGACCCAACCCAACAATTCCATGTTGTATTGATTGGTAGGAGAGATAACAGGAAAACATTGATCAAAATAACAAACTTTCTACATTTTACAGTTGTGTAGACATCTTGTAAATTAAATAATGCAGATCTTTAACAATAAGTAACATTTAACCAAATGGACTCATAAGGATCCAATTGGTTTCATTTTACACTCGTAAGAGTTGAAGATCCATAATAACGTTCCACATTTGGTTACCACTTACCAGCTCTCCCTCAATTAGCTGGGGACCACCTGGAACCCTCTCAAGGATCAGTGGTTGTCTAGATGTTTTAAATATAGCCTACTGTAGCAGATCTCACAACAGGTTATAGATCTGCTATTTTAAAATAGCTGATGCATATTTCTTTGAAGTGGTTAAACTGATTGTGATGCTATATTAAATAATTCAGCTGGGGACCCCCTGGAACCCCATGTACGTCATTATGTTACAGAAATCTGAATCCTTCATTCACACTCAAGCTGTGAAGTGTTATGTAAATAATACAAGCTTGAGAGTGGGGACATTTACAGAATAATAAGATAATGCACAACAACACTAAAAACACACTGAGAGTAGCGCATCTTTCTGGCAGATGAGTGAAAATCCAAAGAAGGGTGATTTATTAAAAAAAAGAACTTAATCAAAAAAGTATTTGTCAGGGTGACTAACGCTTTAAATTGGGGATGTAGCCAACTGTTTTTGTTTTGGTAAACAATGCCATGTTGATAGCGTGCTCTCTAGAGTTTGTTTGTAGTTTTATATATTGATTCTAATTAGTAGCAATGAAGTACATTCAAATACATTGAATCAGCGCAAGTTGCATCAATGAAACCTGCTCACCAAGTGCACTGCAAATCCCTTCTCCCTAACTCCCTCTACTTACCTTCCCCTTCCTACAATTTTTAATAGTAATGCATAATTAACAGTAATTAAATTAATTACACATACAGTAGGTAGGACATTACAGGCAGATGATTATGCTTTTACCAACACCAACATATTTGCTTACTGTGTGGCAGATTGACCAGGAGGACTAAAGTTTGTCTTTGTTTTTAATGCGCTGTTGTTCGCAGGGAGAGAGGGGCAAGAAAGGCAACAGGGGGGCCAAAGGGGATAAGGGAGACCAAGGAGCACCTGGATTAGATGCCCCCTGTCCGTTGGTATGTCTGTAGTACAATGTGTAACCAGGAGGCAGAGGGAAGGAGCACAACCTTAGAATACAACATAGCTACCAAGAACTTCAATTCCCAGAAGTCTTTGTATTCTGAGGATGACTTCCTTTTGCCCCTGGTGTGCAATGGTTCTAATAAACCCTCAAACAAGGAGGTCTAAGTGTCCACTGCAGCTAATTCTAATTGGTCTAATTGTTAAAAGAAAATGCATGTTCTCTGCAAAAGAGATAGTCTACCGATATGAAACAATTAATCAAATAAAAGATGGTTTGGTAAACTACACTCAGTGGACCACAGGCCGTAACTCTGCTTGAGGGATCTTTTCTTTCCAGGGATGAGACGTACAGGAACCAGGCAACCACTGTTGATGAGTAGCAACAGATGTCAAAGTTATTAGCTGCACTGTCATTGAGGTTCAACATCCCTCCGGCAGCCCTGCAGTCTTGTGCTCTCTCTGAAAGCAGACATGACAGGCTGAGCACAAATGGAAAATGTCCAGTGATGACACTCCGTGACCTCACCCTCTCATTTCTGCAAATCTTGACTACCACACCCGCCCATCTTGAATGAGTATACAATCAAAAGTTGAATCAGTTTGCTGATGATGCAGGGTCCAGCTTTCTACAGAATCAGTATACCGTCTTGGACAAAGATCCGAGACTCCATCACCATTATTCCAGACATTTGCCAAAGAACCACAATATTCTGTCGTCATTGTCTACACCCAAACAATTCATAGACCTGGCCTTATGCTATCTCGTCTCTGCGAGCCCGGTTCCTGGATGTCCGAGGTGACCTGCATGCTTAGGCACACCTGTTTCCAGAGTTACCACCAGAGAACCTGCACATCTGCCCGCCAACAAACAGCAGGAGGGGGGGCGGGGGACACTCCCCTGCTGTAAGAGAGGTGCAAAGCAACAGATGTTTAAATGGTTGATTTCACAAACAGGGTTTCCGAGGCTTTAAAGGAGAGAAGGGTGAACCGGGCTTGCCAGGCCTGGACGGGCTGGATGCCCCTTGTGCTGTGGTATGGTGCTCTCTCTCCCCTCCCTTTCCTTGCATGCATTTAGCTCTCTCTAACCACACCCGTAACTACTACCTCTTAAGTGAAACTTGCATGTCGGTATGATAATTAAAATAAACTCACTGTGGGTTAATAGTTTGTTTAACTGGCCCAGTGTCACAGTTTGAGGCACCTGCTGTCTGTACTACTACTACTACTACTACTACTAACAATACTGTCTATTTAACCACCTACTGTAAGTAGAAATAATCAGTATATTATTAAACCAAAATAACCATCACTATTTGACAATAACTTACAACTCACAACTTAATATACAAGGATCATTGATAACCAGTGTACATCAAATTTGCATGATGATTTGTGTGTAACTTACCAGTAAAATAAATAGAACCAACCTGATCTAAAAACTTAAAAACCAATAACTTCACCTAGACGAAGAAACATACTTTAATCCTGAACTTTCCTCTACCATCTCTTGCATGGGGCACCATGTATTATCCAGCCTTTTTCTTACCTATTGAGGCAACAGACTACCCTGAGTGGTGAAGAGTAGGTATGAGGTAGATTAATTAAGGTAGGGTGAGGTTCTCTCCTCTCACAAGCCTGGATAACATAAGCAGAGGAGAATTCATTTTGAGACTTATTGTAGAAGATTATTTGAAATGTTTCACAGGTACTGAAAGGGTCCAATGGGTACACACAGTTTCATGAGCAGTACTGTAGGTGAAATAAGAACTTGTTTCACCTTGTGTTTTGTTATTGAATGCCATTATAAACCTCACATGCATCTGCTATAACTTGAAAATATAGTTAAAAAAATATAGTTAAACACCTGCAATGGCATACTAATTTAGACTGAAATGTATTTTGTCTGGTGTAGCGAGTTGCTTTTGTACGTGTATGTGTATGTGGGCTTATGCTTGCATGATTCCATTGTCATTCTCTTCGGCATGGTATCTCTGTTCTCACATGTCGTCTGTCTTTCTCCAGGGTGATGATGGCTTACCTGTACCAGGGTGCTGGAATAAAGTAAGTTTGCGATTGGAGTGGTTGAAGCTGTGCATTTGTGTTTGCATGTTTTTTGTTACTGTACATTAAGCCATTAAGCTGATCTACTGTACAACCTGACAACGCATCACAGCGCCATGCGTTGTGAGCTTGTAGATCATCTAATATCAGTGTGCAAGTATAAAGTATGAAAGTTAGATTTCACCACATATAACTTCAGAAGAATGCACATAAAGTGCACAAAGACCAGCACACCATCTGCACTTGCAATACGAACTTTATTGGCAACGTTTCGGTCAAAGACCTTCTTCAGGCATCTGCTGATAATAGGTAGCTATATACACACACAGATCCACAATGACCAATCACAGTCGCCCTCGTTAATAGGGATGAGACCCATAGCAGGTGGTGAGTTCACTCACCACATATAACTTAACATCATGCTAAATCGCCTGTTTTAATGTCACCGTTGACATGGTTTGGACTTTGGACTAATGCGTTATGTTTCGCTTTTTGCTCTTCTCCTTGCAGTGACCATAACTTCGGAATGGCTTGAGTGATTGTACATAGAATATTTATTTTTGTACTTCTTATCTGCTCTGTTATACTGTTGGGGGAAAAAAGATGGAAAATCATAAAGATTTGGCAGGATATTTGTACAGATTGTTTATTTTTAATACGTATGATCATGTTTATGTACTGGATTTTATATCTATGCATTATTTTGATATGTTTGGACAACGAAGAATTATAATGTGGCTGCATATGCATGATATTTGTGCATAATGTGAAGTGGATATTGCCTATTAACTTATTGTATCATGTTGTTTTGTTCTGTTGTACTAGACCATGCTGCACTGATGTGGGGCTGGAAAGATGAAGTGTTAGCCTTTTAAATTCTTAGTTGAACTCTCCTCTTTGTGATAAGATGTTAAACATAAATGTTGTTGACAAGCACTGCAAGTACAGTATTTTACATTAAGTACTGGGGTTACTTCTTTGTACACAATTAACAGTAGCAGACAGCACTGTTTTAAGTCTGCACTTTGTTTTATGATTGTGTGCGCATACTGAAACATTGGAGCCATACATTAAAGATCCAAAGCTTTTATTATAATGATGCTGTCTTTACAAGTAATATTTTGGGCTTTAGAAATTTGAGTTGTTTGGATAGCCAGATTGATATCGCCAAAAAATGGTAAATCTTTTTTGATGTAGACTATTAGGGGACAGCATTATATTTTTTAGTTTATTTGATTTGTATTTGATATTTAACACAATCATCTGAAAGTACATTAATCCAAACAATCAGATTTGCATCTCCAATCTAAACATCTGTATCATTGGAAGAGGGTTTCAACCGAGATTGCCTTACCATTTGGAGCTTTGAAGCCAAGGTGTGAAAGAAACTGAAAAAATAAGTGTTTAGTTGTACAGCCAAAATTCAACATCTTTTAAAAAAATTGCTTCTTATCAAGAATGATTGATGATCCTTCTGGTCTCAAGTTATTTGTAAATAATTTATTTTTGCCCTATGTAAAGGGCAGCCAAACTCTTGCTTTTTGACTATCAGGCTGTCTTTAACTATAGTGTTTGGACTTTGTTTTTTATTGTTTGTGTGTCTCATTGTTTCTTTTATTTTTTAAATCTGTGGCACAGTATACAACTCATAAAGCTTTTTGTTGGATGACTGCATTATTGCTGCTCACCCTTAAGGCATGCTGCTGCAACAGACACAATGCCTCATTGCCCATGAATGCCTCATCCATTTATATTGATATGAAGAAAGCTCTAAGCTTATTTGGACAATGAAGATCTGTTTATTAAGAACTACCGACAAATCTGATCCAAGGCCTTTTTATATGGAATAGCTATGTTCTTTAAGCTAATCTCATTTACTATGTTAAAACTCAATCAGTGTTGAAGAAATGGATGGGGGGGCCCAGAGTGGAACTTAATCCATTGTTTGCTGCTCTTTGTAAAAAGCTATGTTTGTATATTGCTCTGCCTGGAATTGTTGCCACAAGAGATTGTCAGATCCTTGCCTTCAATAAACTATTCATCAGGTCCCTTTACAGTACAGTACCTCATGCTAACATGTGCCTATAGTCACTACTAGTTGGCATTTATTGTGTTGTAAGATTGATCACGAATACACATGGATTTGTCCAAACATGTCTGAAATGTTAATATGTTGATTGTGTTCAAAATGACAATCAGAATTAAATATTCATTTCTAAAGGATTGTTTTGTTCTCTAAAGCATTGATGTATGCTCACCTCAATGAGAAGGGATCTGTTTAATTCCCTGCGATTTTCAGTAAATGTGCAATGGAATTAGAGCACTAACAGCGGGAGCTAATTAACTTTGTGTGTGTGTTTTTTTATTAACTCTAATCTCTTGTTAAGATTTCAAGTTGTGTAGGCCTACCTCATTGCATGAATTGAATGAGTTTGTTGAGGTGAGTGTTTTCAACTTATTACTCTTATTTACCTCTGCCAATGGAGTTGGATGGGGGTTTTATCTCCACTCCAAACTTTATCAATATGGCACATATATTCCAAATGGATTCATGTAACACGACAAACTAGATTGGATATGATCCCCATTTTGTCTCCTCTATTTCTGCCCTTGGTTTCCTGCCTGTCTGCACTGGTGTGGGAAAAAAATAAGAATAAAACTAAAATTTGAGGAAATGTTTGTCACGGGGCAAGGAAAAACTGATGTCATACCAATTGTGTGTACCGTATCATTGGACTTGGCTCGAAGCCAGCCAATTTGCCTGTCGACCTCCTGGACCTCGCCCATTTGTATTTTTCCGAGACAACACCAGAAATGTTTGGGCAATAACGGGGTAGTCGTTCAGTTCCTACCTGTACACTGCTCATCTCACAGTAAACTCATTTAACACTATTTTCATGTGGTTTGGTATGTATGATGCCTTTTTGCGGAACCTCATTACTCCATGACGTCACATTTGATTCCTGTATCTTAACTGACAAAGACACACTGAAGAATTATATTTTCTTGTTTCACAGGGTCAACATCCTTTCCAACTGGCCAAGAAGTAGAGGTACCAGAGATCTTCTTGATTTTAATATACAGGAACTGCAGAGTGGAAACTTGAAGACATTTTGGATATATCTTTGAGTTTTACCCAAACCTGGATCTTCCAGGAGGCTGGACCACGGGGCCAGTGATGTTGGGAGGCTCCAGTGGCAGCGGTGAGCAGAACAACTTCAATAAGACTAGAAATAGAGGATGTTTGCCATGGGTTTCAGTTCTTTTGGTAAAGGCTCCTCGGATGGGAACGCCATCACTGTCACAAGGAGATCGCATTTGTTTGTTTCTTCACTTCATGCATTGATCTCTGGATCATTGACTGTGTGAAAACTTGGCATGAAGACTTTTTCCTGTTTTATCTGACACCATATTAGTGTACGTAACTGTGATTGAGAATTCAGAGCAGCTCACAGGACAGATAGATGCCACCTCTCCATGTTCATGTGTTTCCAACAGGCCAAAAACCAAGGGAAACCCTATTTTGATGATTCCTTATTAACATGATCAAACTCACTGCCTTTTCAAATACCATTTAGCCTGCAGCTATTAAATTCAGCTTGAGTAGGTAATCTGCTGCTAAAGTAAAGACTTTGACACCTGCCATATAATTTTATATGAAGGTGTGTATGTTTGTATACATCCCTTGCCACAAATAGCATTACATTCTTTATCTGGGTGTTGGAGGACACCAGAAATCAATGCTGTAATTGTAAGTATTGTACAATATCAAAGAAATAACATTACTATGTGCATAAACTATGTAATTGTATCACATACATAATTACTAGCATCCACATTTGGCAGTATTTGACTTTAGAAGACTATTGTATTTTGTACTAAGCACAGTGCATGCACAGTAATTATATAAATGAGATGACTGCAGATCATAGCTGCTATAATTTGGAGCTTGTATCCAAATCATTTGAGTTTTTATAATATGATGGTAGCCCTTTCACGCTCCTTCATTTGGCATTTTCACTGTTAATCAATTGGCTCATATTGTACCTTTAGATGTGTAATAATACACATTAATATACATATTACACATTTTGATTCAAAATAACTGGGCAGCAGATTTGCCTTTCAAATTATTTACTATTTCTTTATAAATTTAGTTTTGTGTGAAAACAGAATATTTTGAATGGCCTATTACATACAGTATGTACATCAGCCATATGTTTAAAAGTAACTTTCCTGTTTCATTGAAATCCAATGAACAGCAGCATTCCTTATGCCATTTTGACATCTGTTTTATCAACAGATGTGAGTCAATATAGCATTTCTTTATTTTATTTAGTTTTTTTTTTTTTCCAGGGTGAGTCATTTTTGTATGGGGTGTGGATTGATGAAGGGTAGAGTGGTTGGTTCAAATCCTTTGGTTCAATACCTTTTTCAAAACACCATACAGTGTTTTGTGTATGAAATGTGTGTAAATGTGGATTCTCCAGCAGGCTTGACGAAATGCTATGATCAACACCTTGCTTTCTGACTCCACAATTCAGTCAAAAGCTTTTGGATATTGGGATTTAACCCTGGCCATGTTTAAGAGTTTTGTAAGGTAAAGGTGGTTGCACACCGGCCGCGTTTTTCGGAAAACCGGTGGAGAAACGCCGCTAAAAATCCGAATTCGCATCCGATTCACGCCCGGTGTGTGGAGACCTTAACTGTTTTCATGAGAATGACATCATGCTGAACACCATGCAGCTATACAACCGTACAGTAGCAAGCAATAGCATACAAAAACATATTTAAAATTTTCAAACAGAAATATTTTCACTCTTTTAGTTCATATTCCTAATATGCACACTGAATCAGATTTAGACTCTTATTGTTAATAATTTGTTGTTGGTTTTGCCTGATGGTGTAATCCCTGAAGGTTTTTTAGGCATTTTTCATTTATTTTTGCACAATGCTGGAGGTAACCTAAACTTTCATTTGAATGGTTATGGAGTTAGGAGTCGTTTTTTTTCATACTGTACATTTCCCTCTTGTCAAAAACAAATTCAGTGTCTTGAATGTATACATTACTTATTGTTAACTCAGTATGCCAGTATACTGTACTCATGTAATATACTGTAACTAAGATATGCATCAAGATAGTTTCATGCATGAATTCAGCTTACAGGATATGACATTTTATTGTTTTATCTATGCACATAATGGCTTTTGGGCCCTGTACTGTATATATATGTAGATTTCTTTGTATCGTATATCAAATTCCTTCATTCTAATGTAAGGACATTCAAGTAACAGTTTTCAGCCACCTAAAATGGCATGCTGATTCAGATTCTCAGTAGTAACTACATTTTAGCCACCACAGTTGTTTTATCCACTTTGCCTTATCCTGATTTTTTTTCTCCCTGTAATTGCTTTTAAATTCTTGTGAACACTTTTGGAAAACGTTGAGGAAATTTGAAAATATCTTAAAAAGACTGAAGTGCAAGCATGGTATAATGGTCAGAGAGACCACCTCATAAACCAGAGGCCACAGGTTAGATCCCCATAAACGTTGTGCAAGTGAAGTGAGTTCAAGTGACTAACCTGACCTCTGGGGAATTGTGAGCAAAAATGGTAGAATGTAAAATGTATTGGAATAGCAGTCTGGTGCCCAAGGGAAATTTCCAAACCGTTAGGAAGTAAAGTAGTCGTAATATACGAGTATTTTAACATTGATATAAGCCCTCAAACAATTCTAGATTCACATTTTATATGAAGAGCACACAGGTGTTTGGAGTAATCAAAGAATCTCCCAACATTTGGTCAGCATTGCAGATATGTTTATGATGAACTGACTCTGTGCTCTATGTATATATTCTTTTTCACGATGCTTGAAGAATTGGTCCAGCAGGGTACAGCAAATACATTATAAGGACATAATTCAAAACAGTTAAGGATCTTTGCTAGAATGTACATTCATGACACAATAATGGAATATGTCATGTTTAGATACGTACCACAATGCAAGTCTTTATAGGGTGTAACGATACATTTGAACAGCATTACAATGCGTAAAACGATACATGGTTGACGATACTATACAGTACATGGACGATATTGGTTCAATTATGGCGATAGAATACGATAGGATTCAATGATTTCAAATCAATACAGTAACTATTTAATATTTAGCAAATCAATTAAATCTGTGTGAACCATGTGGATAGTGCAGGTTTTTTAAGGGAAACATTTTTTTTAACACATGGACCTTGATATGAACACAGAGAATACACACATTTATCAATAGACCAAGTGTAGCGATATTGAATGGGAAAGTAATTAAACCCCTCTTTTTCTTTTTTCTTCTTAAAATTGCTAAATACAAGGTATAAGTAATTAGTATTGATACAATTGATTATTTGTATTGAAAAACGATTCAATACCGATTATTTTAATTGCAAAATGATACGATACAAAGTCAAACGATACGATATGTTGCTGTTTACATAATGTAACAATATACTTTTCGATGCAGTTACTATCGTTACACCCCTACTACAAACAAATCAAGAAACATGCATTATATGCTTTACAGATGCATATATACAGCAGTATGTATGTGTGTGTGTGTGTGTATAGGCTTATATATGTATATAAAATATGCTTAAAATGTGCTTATGGTACTGTACCTCGCACTGTACTACTTCAAGTAAAGTGTTGTTTAACATTTTCATTAGATGAATGCACAATATCTTCTTTAGACCCTCATTTGCATGTACATCAGGAAATGAAAGATGCAGAAACATAAGTAGTCTACTTTGACCTATTTAACTTGTACTATTTTAATAGGTTTATACTAGAGATCAAGATGTATAATATAATGAAACCATTTTGTGTGAAAATTGTATATTTATAATTTAACCAAATACTACTGTAAAATAGCTGAAAATGGATAAAAGGGCATTTTTTTTATCTCAGTGCATTTGATGTTAAAACAATGTGCATGCTGATATTAGAAGCACTTTGTTAACTTTATTAGCAACATCAATGTAACCTGACTTTTTGTGCGTTTCAATAACACAAACTGTGGTATTTTATATGCTATTTATGCACATCATGGGGAGATCTGTCAGTTGAGTGACCATTTTCCTCTACTGTTCAGATTTCTGGTATAGTGCTTTTGGAACATTGAATTGAGATGTAAGTTTATTTCCCCAGATTCAATGTGAGTTTGTAGGCCTATCAGCAATCGAAAGTAAATGCAATCCACAATTTAGTATATATTTAGTAACGTTGAGTGGTGTAAGAAATTAATGTTTATAGACTAAATGATGTTTTTATTTTCCAAAATTTGTTTTTACTTTTTATAATCCATACAACGGCAGCTTTTGTCACTGATAGCCAAAGACAGATTCACTGTTCAAGACTAAGTGAATCTTGAAAACATTGTCAATGATTCAAAATAAAGAATTACATTTTCATCTGCCTGTAAAACTCCTTTTGTTTTGTTAAATTCAATTGTGTCCTGCCTTCAGTGGTGTAAAGTAACATGTAGGCCTACTCAAATACTGTACGCAGTAAGTACACATTTGAACTATTTTTACAGGAGTAGCCTATGTCCAATTTTCAATACTTTTATTACTTCTACTCTGACATCTCAGAGGCTAATATTGTACAGTTTTTACTCCACTGTAATAAAAAATATATATAGTACGTTTTTAATACCAGACTTTTACTACACTGTGCACTATGCAGATACTGATACATGTACTTGTACTGTCTTCGACCATCACTGCCTGCATGCCTTCCTGCATGAGGCGTTTCAGGCGTGTTTGATGTAAACCACTGTACGACCACAAGGGGTAGCTGTTGCTCAACCTGCTGATACAGCCTACTCACTGTAAGTGTAACGATTATAGTACATGCCCTACTGTAGGCTACAGACAGTACACTTCTCGTCACTTTATTCCAAACGGAGGGGACAAGCTTTCAGAGATGTCACACACTGCTGGTCCTAATCCCCGAGCCTTTTGTTATTGCGTTTTTTAGCAGCACTTCACCAATTCATGAGGTTGAGCTAAAAGAACAGACACATGCGCGCGCGCGCCGAGAACAGTCTGGTCCACAGAATACAACTGCTGCTTGAACGTCATCCTCGTAAGTATATCAACACTGCTGGTGAATCACCTCACCAGCGATTATTTCAGTATTGCAGGCGGATGATAAAAGTGTGAACACATGTAACCTGTTCACTGCGTGGCAAAATAACGCCTTTTCGGGGAATTCTTCACTATTTAACGCGATATTTTCCATCGTCATTAGTTAATGTAAAACTGGTGTGTATAGTAGCCTAATTTATGTCTCAAACTTGCAGCCTTGTTGTGACGTGTGACTCGTCATATTGTGATTATTTCTTTCAACCTGTTTCTGCTTGTCTTTTATTTTTCTACAGCAGTTTTTAGCATGTGAGACAACCAACAGCCAGGGAAGTCAAGGAACAGAGTGCAATAAGTTGTCTAACAATAATCACAGAGATTTCTCAGACGTAATTGCTTGACTTAAAGGGCCGTTCCTATGGTGGCCAGACACCTAGCCATGGGCAACGGTTCAATAAAAGCCCCTAGGGCTGAAGAGAACAGTTGCCTGGTCTCCAACAATAAGGACCCCCCCGGTTGGGATGCAGAGCCCCTCAGGTGAGCCCATGAAGGACTAGTTCACTCAAAAAATGACTTATTTTATAATTTTTTATCAGTTACACACATTAGTTTTTGTCACATTGCTGAGCCAATATTTTGATGACCGATGATCAAATTATTGGCTCAGAAATCTAAAGGAATACATTTAAATAAATCCATGAATTCAGCTTCATGGGTGTGTAATTGTTGATAGAACTACTCCTTTTACTATTGTCAATGCATAATGTAGTAACATCTTGATAGCTGACCTGGTGAATTTCTCGGTACAAATTATTCATAGCCTACCAATGTGCCTGGCTGCTTCTATAGTTGACCTCATCTTATACTTCAGGCAGCGGATTGCCCACCTGGAGAAGGAGCTCGCTCGGCGGAACCGGGAGTTCTGTGCCCAGGAGCACCAGCTGCAACATCTCCAGAAGGAGCTGGAGGCCAAGGTCTGCCAGATCGACAAGCTCCAGGATGCCATCGGCTACAACCACCACAATCTTCTGGGGCGCTCTCCGCCGACCCCTGGCCGCCACAGCCACCGCCTGCTCAGTGTCATCAACCAGGGCCCCAGTCGCTTCCACAAGGTGGCCGTGGAGGTCCACCACAGGCTGAAAGCCAAGGACGGCGTGTCCGCTGAGCCCACGTCAGAGAACTTTTGCGTTGGGCTGAGTAGCGCGCACAGATCCATCGAGAGCCGGGCTTGGGTCCGCAAAGACTCACAGTAAGTGAGCGGGGTCCCCTGGGGCTCTATGCCAGTGGTTCTCAAAATGTGGAACCAAGTCAAACTAAATTGAATGCTGACTCCTACAATGCAAGTGCTTATCAGGGTGGGGGGTCCCCAGTTCACATAAGATAATTTTTGGAGGGTCACGGCCTGTGTAAACGTTGAGAACCACTGCTCTCTATACTACCTGTATGTCAGCTAGTATTTCCCTCTACCAAATCTCTTTGGTGTGAGCTTGTGGATCAGCTATTTTTGCCAAATGTTTGCCTTAGAATAAGGACGCTAGGATTCAAGTGGTTAAAAGACGTTATATAAGTAGGCTATGTTATGGCACAATGCGATATACTGATGGCTGTCGAGAAGTTCAGTAAATCCACAAAGCCTGGTTTATTTTGATAGTATTCAAATTAGACAGGTTTGCCTCCCAAACAGTGGCAGAAACGCGATAGAGCTCTGTCAGGCCTTTGTAGCTGCTAATCTGAAAGCCTGTATTTGCATCAGAGGATAATGGCAAGACATACAAGGAAACAAAAGATGACAGGATCTAAACGCATGTGCTGGGCCATTATGGGCTTCAGTTACATAACGCAGACTGCTTCCCCTGCCCACTACTCTCAGACCCATTCAGAGAGCTCCTTTTTTGGTTAACGGGCAGGCATATCATCTGTGTGTGATATGGTAATCAGGGGACTTGAAGGAGGACGGACAAACAACCAGGGAAACCTGCAGGTTGAATTGGTACCAACTTCAGAGATATGGATTGGAGCTCAAATTTGAAAGGTTTGGCCAGTTCTGTGACAGGCGCAGGCACGTGCACACATACAGTAGGAGCAAACCTGTGCCCAAGCACCTGTCTGATCACCTGCATAGGAGAAAGTGTGATTTTGTATGCCTGCACGATTTCTGTAAAGGAACCGCAGTTGCAGTCTGCCCTGCTCTCATTCAATACAATGCCTGGTCCCATATTTCCCCCTCCTGATAAGTCTGGTTTTGGAGGTTGGTTTTTCAATTGAGAAATGTAAACCCTGGTGTTTGGTATGACACCCGGGTTCGAATACCAGGTAGTTCATAAGTGTTTCTTGTAAAAACAGAAAGCTATGAAGGGACTTGTCATCAATATTGATTAACACTTACAGTAGCACTGAATGTGTGTGTGACAGCCGCCCCCTTCTCTGCAGATTGACAGGTGGCAGTAGGGTCATGAAAAGCAGGTTTTCCAGGAAGTATAAAACTCCAAAATACCATTGCAACAACCTACAAATGACTTTTTTTGTCATTGTTAATTGTTAACAGATAATGGCATTTAATCACTGCACCTGATACATCATGCTCTGGGCCAGAAACAAACATAAACCTCTGATTTTATGGTGTCTTTAAAGGACCATAACAGCGTTCTGGCATGTTTTGTCCATGTTAATTTGTTCATGTTAAATGCTGTATTGTATGTGCCATGACGCACTGTGAGCTTGTAGGCCTTCTTCTGGGCTTTTGTCTGATCGTTCACTTACATGATTTGTTCATGTATTTGTAAATCATGAATTCGTTTAGACTACTACACCATAATATTATATATGGCACCCTTATTGGGTTGAGAACCTCTTTTCCACCTGTTCCGAGATTACAAATGAAGCGAAACACAATTAAAACATGAAAGACTCAAGGAAATGTAATTAGGTTCATCCACATACGGTACATCATTTAAAAGTATAACATAATAATGTATAATGTTAAGCAGAGTTGATATCTCTGACTTAAAACTGCCCCCAGAAACTAAAGCTGTGATTTGTACATGTGATGCCCTACCCGGGATTCAAACTCTGGTCAATTTGCTCAGTGTTGCAGGAATGTTGACTTCCTGTTGCACCAGATCTTCAGAATTTTTTTGTCCACTGTTTGTCTGAATCTCTCTGCTTCATCCCCTGCAGTACCAAGAAACTCATCAATGACGCACTCATGAATAATGACTTTCTAAAGAAACTGGAGCCACAGCATACGAGGGAGATGGTTGACAGTATGTATGAAAACATCTACACCGAAGGCCAGCTTGTGATCCAAGAGGGCGAGTCTGGAAACTACCTGTATGTGCTTGCAGGTCAGATCGACATAATACCTGTTTCTATTGCAGTCATTGCAATGTCTTTGAATATACCATTTCATGGGTTAAGATTAGTTTTATTTTATTCCCCCCCCCCCCTTCCTTGTTACAGACTAATTACACTATCACAGGCTGTTGCTTGTAGGCTATTCAGTAGTAGGCCTATATCCAAAAACCTGGTCATTTTGTAAGAAATTGTTTTGACTGTAAGACATTGATTGCATCTATCACATAGTGTTGTTAATCAATTCCACTTGATTTCATGATGATTTACTGTTTTATTTTATTTATTTATATTATTTTGAGACTGTAATGGGTCTATATTGTCAATGGTGGATTAAAACAATCAGTAACTGAATAACAAAACAAAATGCTATTATGGAATTTGAGTATTATAGATTGTCAGAATACATTTTCAATTGTGCAACAAATGCCTTAATTGTTTTTAAATGTTTTCAACATTGCAGAGGGTTTGCTGGAGGTGATACAGAATGGAAAGTTGTTAGGTCAGATGTGTCCAGGAACAGCGTTCGGAGAATTGGCCATACTGTACAACTGTAAAAGAACTGCAACTGTCAAAGGTGATCTGCAGAACACAAGCTTTATTTATTTATCTGAAGACATGAGAACCTCGTTTCCAAGTAAAACACAAAACAACATGAAAGACTCAAGGAAATTAAATGACTAAACAGAGTCCTAAAGCCACATTGCATAGGTGCATCCAGACAAGTACATAATTTAAAATAGCTAAATGGGTGTTTAGGATAAGCAGACTTGATATATCTGACTCCAGGAGAGCAAGGGAATGGTACTTGCATACAGTACAGTGTAAAGTTATGCAGGGGAACACAACTTAAAAGCAGTCTTTCCAAGGTGATAGCAACAACCAACCTTGTTTGTACACATTCAGTTAAATTCACACTTAGGATTTGACTGTGCACCATTACGATGTGCTTGTGCTGATATGATAGCCATAGTGCTATGATAATGGTTTTGCTCTTTGTGTAGCTGTATCCAAGTCTCATATCTGGGCATTGGATCGGCGGACGTTCCAGACTATTATGATGAGAACGACCCAGGCCAGGCATGAAGAGTACTTCAGCTTCTTACGCAGGTAGGTAGACAGTGACACTGATAATGTTGTATAATTATACCAGTGATTCACAACCCTTTTCATTTCAAGGAACCCGATATGCAAATGCGATAGGCCACTCGTTCTCAAACTTCTTTGGTTTCAGTATCCCCTTTCCATGATTTCTGAATTAGTACTCCCTTTACCTGACCACAGCATCTTACTTAGAAAACTGCAAGACAAAACCACAGTTGGCATATGATGCTAATGCTATGAAATAACGATAACCCACTTTAAAGTAGCTATAAGCAATAATATGTCGACATTTTTACCTGGGAACACTCATAGTACTGTGTGTCTCTGAACCGCCAATCTGGGAACCAATCGTCAAAAAAACCAAAAACAGCACCCTCTCCCAGTAGAATGTGTATAACAGGATGTTGGCCCATTTGGCCCAGCCTCAGCCCTCCACTTCCTGTGGTGTGCCTGTGTTTTCATTCCCACTATCAACAGTGTATACACGTTCTGAATGGCCTTGCTGACAGATTCCGTAGCGCAGCATAGAATCTGTTCTTGAGAGATTAGTTGAGAACCTGTGGTGTTCATAGTTTAGCACAGGAAAGTAAATACTGTCACAGGTTCAAAGATGTAACAGAATTGCTGTAATTGTGTCTTTCACCTAAGGCATATTTGTGCTTGTCCCAAAGTGTGTCCATACTCAGAGAACTACCAGAGGAGAAACTGGCAAAGATCGTTGATTGTCTGGAAATTGTGAGTGTTTCCAAAAATGTGTTGTATGTGATGTATTTTTTATATTTACTTTCCATATGGTATCTGACATTTGAATTGACAACACTGAAGTTACCCTCATGTTTTTCTAGGACTATTTTGATAAAGGGGAGTATATTATTCGAGAAGGTGAAGAGGGCAGCACTTTCTTTATTATAGCAAAAGGACAGGTGAGATATCTGCTTTTCTTTTTCTCTTGGATAAGCAGTCTTATTGTTTTTTCGATTAAATATCTGACCTCCAAACCATGCATCGGGTATCGCTTTAAAACCCTACGGCAGAAAATATATACCCAATGAATGGTATTTGATATGCCTTTTGAAATAAGTCTTACAACGAAACAAGTGTTCAGGCAGCTAATTTAATGAATTTCCTGTAATTCTATTTAGTACATCTCTTAATTGTACATTTTTCATGCTTACAGGTACAGTTCAGCTCAGTGCAAATATTTAATTTAATCCAAGAATCTGAAGAGACTGAAATAATATCTATATCGTTTGCAATGACTGAAGCTGTGAAATGATGAACAACCATAAAAAAAAACAATGAGAAAGAAAGAGAGAAGATTGTTCATTTTCTATGATATTTCGTGCCTTCATTCTACAGGTGTCAGTCACTCAGTCTACAGAAGGCTGTAACGAGCCCCAGGAAATTAAAACATTGGGGGTAGGGGACTATTTTGGAGAGAAAGCCCTCATAAGGTAAAATCTCACACTGATTGTGTTTGAAAGAAAATAGTAAAAGAATATATTGACAAAATACTGCAAAAGGATAATTACTTTGACTTTTTCTCTCTCGCTTTTATGGAATTTATGAAATGAAAATGAATTAAGCTTGTGGTAGCAGTGGTAATGGCATATTACCATTGCATTTAAGTAGTGTTGATTTCAGTATTGCAATATTATTGACTCAATGTTGTCCTGTGTCTCCATAGTGAGGATGTGCGTTCCGCCAACGTACTCTGCACTGAGAATGACACACAGTGCTTGGTGGTGGATAGAGAGTGAGTAGTGCACTATGAGAGTACAAAGTATAATAGCCTATTGATAACACACATAACGGATCTCAGTCAAGATTTTATTTGCAAACGCCCTTAAATACAGTCACGCCATGCCAAGTCAAGTCAATTGTATTTATAAAGCACATTTATAAACAGCCACCAGCCGACCAAAGTGCTGTACACCAAGAGGAGAAACAAATAATATACATTGCACAAGAAAAAGCATCACCTATTACACAACACATCAAGGTTAAAAAACATTAGAAACACAAAAAGTAAGGGCGACAAATACAATTAAATAAAGCCATCAAATACAAATAAAAATCAGTTAAACCAGTGTCCAACAAATTGTAGCACTATTGTAGCACTGATGCATTGTAGCACTTTGAGATTTGCTTCAAATGTAAAGTGCGTTATAAATAAAATGTATTACTATTATTAATTTCCAGCTAAGGATTAGGCCTGGGAGAACAGGTGTGTTTTCAGTCTGCTTTTAAAAGTGTCCAATGAGGGTGCAGACCTAATAGTTAGGGGTAGGTTGTTCCACAGGTTTGGAGCGTGACCTTAAAGGCTCGGTAACCTTTTAACTTAAGCTTAGTATACGTGGAACCGCCAGGCTGCAGTTGTAAGAATTTGTTCTGAATCTGGTTAAATAAAAGGTAAAACATAATTTATAATAATAAAAATGCATTGATCTCTACGGATGGTGATGGAACATGTTTGTACCGTTGGTGGCCCACTCTTGATTCCCTGTGCCAACCGCATGTCCACTACAGATGGTGAGGTAAAGCTTCTACTTTTTCACACAGCCATTAGTGTACAGGGAGAAGAGGAGGGGGAAAGCACGCAACCTTGTGGTGCACCCGTGCTCACACTGAAAGGGGTCCATCAAAGGGGTGTGGTGGGTCGCAAGATTGGGTGCAGTTCGGCTTGATACGATTAGTGAAATGAAAAAGGGAGAGGATGTGCAATGATTTAATATGATTAAATTGAAACATCTAACATCATGATCTTCCTTTCAATCATTTTGCACACACACATGCACGCCGCACACCACACTCACACACACACACACACACACACACACACACACTCTCTTTCTGAATTGGATATTGCTTCCTTTCCCCAGTAACTTCAACCAGATGGTGGGAACCTATGAAGAACTTCAGACTTACCTGAAAGAATACGTTGAAGAACTGTCCAGGAGTGATGAGAGGAGAAATGCTTTGTGAGTAAAGTGAAAACACATCTAAGATTATGAGATTAAAATGTCACTGCAATCATTTCACCTCTAATGTACAGACTTGGTTGAAGATGAAGTCACATTGGCAATCTACAGCATTCGCACCTGGAACACTTGCTATCGTGCTACATTGCTTTCAAGCTTCTTTACATGCCTTTTTGTGTTGGCTATAAAGTTATGATAATGATGCATGGTAGCATACCATGAAATGAGGGTATTGCAGACAGCAGGATAGCTAAATAAAAGTGTACTGTACTGTAGATGGCTAACAAGAATATGACAGCTTAATAAACAGTACAGACAATCTAGGGTTTAACCTCAAACTAATTGCAACACAAACTCTTTCAACTTTTTTTGTTTCATAAATATGTCACTAATAACACATCAAAAGTCCTAAGAAATCCAAGTAGGGGAACATAATATAGAAAGGTTTTCCCCATGTTAAACAGTGGTCTAAATGTTTTCTTGTCAAATGTTCACACAAAAGGTTCAGAACTGTCAATCAAAAACTGTTAGATGCAGCTTGTGAAAAAAGAATCACACCTGTGTGAACCGAGTGGTGCAACTCCCCTCTCTCCCCCTTCTCTCTCTCTCTCTCTCTCTCTCTCTCTCTCTTTCTGCTCCGTCAGATTAGCTTTATTATGGATATCAATCCGCGTCACTGCATGAGAACTATTTTTTCATTATTATTTTGGCTCAGCCTTTCCTTCTTTAGCGAACCTAGACAGTCAGAAGTTGGATTTGCGTCCAGCAGGTGGCAGGCTGGCAGCCATGTCACATACTTCTGTCGTTACAATTTCACGCATGCGCACACCACTCGTGCTCATTCATGTACACAAACAAACAGGTACACGGACATTGCTGGTTGTAGGAGTGGTTGCACCACTCAAAAATACAAAAAAACTTCAAGTACCATTTCTGTAGGCTATTATGTTTACAGTATGTACTCGTTTTTTATGTTAATTTCATATGTATTATTATGTGATTTTGTAGATTGAAGGGTGTTTGCCAAGTCCCACTTCATTGATGATTTGAAGCATTCAACCCCAGTGTGTAGATTGTTCAGGAGGGTCCATTGTCTTCAACTGTGATGGCATCCCTTGGGTACCCGATGTACTGATGGATTTGTGTGGGTCCGGCCGTCTCCCACTCCTGCTGCCAAGATCTCGTCAGCCATGCATTGATAGACGGGTCCTTGGGGATAGAACGGAGCATCTCTTGTGCTGCCTTATTGTAGGGATGTCAGGACTTGAGTCTGCATGGAAGTGCTGCTGTCCTTGTGGTAGCATGCAGGATGTGCTAGTCATGTTTTTGGGCTTTCCTTGCCAGGGCGAGGGTAGCAGCCTCCCATTGATGGCTGGTGTCATCCCATGCGGACTGGCAGGATGAACACAGGGTGGGCTACAGGAAACCAGCTATGATTTGGAGGGTGTTGTTGATGGCAACGTCACCCTTTTTGACATGTGGACTTCAGCACTTTGATGAGGTGCTGCATTTGGCTGCAGAGAGGACCCAGGGCTTGCGTGGATTTGTAAATCCAGTGTCTTGGCGTCTCGCCGTGCATGTCATGCAGTGAGACCCTTGATGACACCTTGTATTGGTCTTAACTTCTTCAAAGTGTTGCTTGAAGGACGGTGTCCTATCTAGATGTACTCAGAGGTGGGGTTTGCTCGAATTACAGGCACATGTTGTCAACAAACATTTTGCCAATGCTGAGCAACAAATGCAACCTCCGGAGGTAGGCTATCACTTTCAATAATAATTAAACCTGTTAGTTTTCAATTAGATGTTAAGTGTATTACATAGGGACTCCTCACTAATTAGCCAGGGCTTCCAAGGCAAGCTCTCTGCCCATTCATCTACGACCACCCTGTCTTTGCTTCCATGTTGGTCATCACGGCATGATGGCTAGGTCCACGTAACCATATTTTCTAGACCTACCGGTTATATCCGGTAGGTAATTTAGATGTTAAACTGATCATTGGGGAGAGAAGGGAACAGACCCTTAGGGGACACCATTCTGCAGACTTCTGAACCATGCTGGCCATTGCTGGTCTGTAGAGTGAAGCTGCAGTTTGACAGCATCTCCACGATGAAGATCAGCATAATGCAGATCAGGGATTGTCCTCAGCAACTTAAGGTGGATTCCATGGTGCGAGGTCCAACGGTGTCGTAGTCCAACATCGACTTGCTGGATATGGTCCACAATTCATTATTACTTGACAGTTAATCAATAAAGGATACTATTTTGGACATTAGTAGCCTATTACAAAACATTTGTTAAAATATAATAATAATGCAGTGATGACCCCCAGAAACGGTCAGCGCCTGTTCAGGGATGGAGGAAATGGGGGGGATAGCGTCTACCTCCACATGCGTTACGCCCCCCTAGTAAGACCCTTCACTGTCAGGTGAAAAGAAGATGGTGGATTGACTGCCTGGGTGTCGGAAGAGAACCGAGGCTATATCTTCACCCTCCCAATTACTTATTGGGAGGGTAAATAGAGATGGAGTACTCGCAGAGAGGCTGGGAACGGGAAATTGGCTGAATTATCAAATTGGGATATGAAGAGGAGAAAATGTTAATTATTTTCCTTTTGTCTGGGAGCGGCATGGGTTGCAGCATAGTCTTCATTACTCGCTTGCCCTGAGATTTTTATCATTGAATAATGAGAATAATAATGAGAATAATTGTATTAATTATTATTAATATATATTTCACTTTCATACAGAAAATCCAGCATAAAGTGCTTCACATAATGAAATGAATATGAAAACTGAGTGCATAAACATGCATTATACAGAAATGGCACTGAAGGGTTACTTTTCTTTTTCTTCTTTTGCACAAGCACTGTACTGCATCCAACACAGTTTATGTTTGATTGTGGACAGTATTGAAACTTTTGTGTGAAAATTAGACAAGAAAATATGTTTAAATCATTGTTTAACAGGGGCGTCAATGGGAATTTTTTCAGCATTTTTCAATATGTTCCCCTACTTGGATTTCTTAGGACTTTTGATATGTTATTACTAACATATTTATGAAACAAAAAAAGTTGAAAGCGTTTGTGTTGCAATTTGTTTGAGGTAGAAAAAGTAAAGAATAATAGAAAAGTAAAGAAAAACCAATTAGACCAATTTCATCTATACAGTAAGCATGTACTGTATCCACATACTGTATTGTTGTCTTCTCACAGGCCCCAGTCCCCGCAGATAGACCCAAAATATGCCCCGGAGATGAAGAGGCTGCGTGAGAGAACAGCTCTCCTGCTTCATCAGCAGCCATTCCAAGGCCTGGAGGTCATCGCCACGCTGGGTGTGGGTGGCTTTGGGAGAGTGGAGCTGGTGAGATATCATCTGCTGATTACTTTATGTGGCAGGAGCGAAGGAGTTGCTAGCTTTAATATAGGGCTGGGCAGTTAACCGGAAATATGTAGTTTAATCGAATAACTTTATTTTTGAAATAGTAATACTTTTTTATAATCGACTAAATAAATTAGTCTAATTAACCACTGAAGCCTGTATTACATTTTGGTGGAGTACAAAATATATATCGTTGTGCAGTGCAGAGTGTCTGTCCTCTGCAGAGGAGAAACCCCGTCAGTGTCACCGTGAGAATGTGAACCTCTGCAGAGGAGAAACCCCGTCAGTGTCACCTTGAGAATGTGAACCTCTGCAGAGGAGAAACCCTGTCAGTGTCACCGTGAGAATGTGAACCTCTGCAGAGGAGAAACCCCGTCAGTGTCACCGTGATAATGTGAACCCGGACATGTCTGTCTCTGTCACACAGACACACTGATCTACATATATATCTCTGCTGTCGGGAGGAAACCTCATAACTCCAAAATGTTCATTTTTCAGGACATTTTAAGAAAACCTTGTATTTTTAAAACAAAGCAATACTGCCTCATCAACGTTGGTGTTGTGACTTCATATATTGTCAATTACTTCCATGAGAGGGGGAGAGGTGGTGGAGTTAGTTGCTTTAGCAGACAGTTGGAGGGTCCAATGGAGTTAAGAGGTTTTGTCCAAAGCACTTTTTACTACTTTCCATTGGTTCAATATATGTGAAGGTATACCTACCCTAGGGGGGGGGGGGATGCAAAAGTAGCAGATCCACAAGTTTGTCTAGCTTGTGATTATGTTCATAGATTCAAAGATTTGCAGGATAATTTTTATTCCTCAAATTTTTATCACACGATTTCTGTCACCCATTTTTCTCTGTTCTTCACTCGGTGCCTAAGCTCTTCTCCCGGGCGCTCCTTTCCCTCTGCCAACCTGGGGAGAGCCCCGAACTGAGCTCATGCTCAGGGAACGTTTCCTCTGTAGTTCGTAGTAACCTGGAAGGAACACGATATTCCCACCGGTTCCTTTCCCCTCCATCAGGCGCCCCGACTGACTAGGGGGAGGCAGCGTAGAGACCAGGATTACTGCATGTTTTTTTTACCTGCCCTAAGGGACACGGGGAGAACATGTGAGGGTACCTACCCTAGGGGACACGGGGAGAACATGTGAGGGTACCTACCCTAGGGGACACGGGGAGAACATGTGAGGGTACCTACCCTAGGGGACACTGGGAGAACATGTGAGGGTACCTACCCTAGGGGACACGGGGAGAACATGTGAGGGTACCTACCCTAGGGGACACGGGGAGAACATAGATAGATAGATAGATCTTTATTTGTCATTGCTTACATGAAACAACGAAATTCAGTTTTAGAGCTTCACCTTCACCTTCACCACTGGCATCACATAATATCCATACTGTACAGTAACCCAAGTGCAATAGTGCTGGTACAATGTAATAGTGCAAAAGTTCAGTGCAAGTCCAAGTCCATTTTCCAGTACCCTTTAATACTATAGAGTGGGGGGGGGCTCGGCGATGGGTGGGCGGGGTTCATTCAGCAGCCTGACAGCCTGTGGGTAAAGGCTGTTGGACAGTCTGTTGGTTCTGGACCGGATGGATCGGTATCTTCTACCAGAGGGCAGACGTTGGAAGAGATGGTGTGCTGGGTGGAACTGGTCCTGTAGTATGTTATTTGTGCGGTGTAGGCAGCGGGAGGTGAAGACTGTGGAGATCTCAGGGAGACTGGTCCCAATGATCCTCGCTGCAGCCTTGACCACTCTGTGGATGGCCTCCTTGTCTGCCCTGGTGCAGCTGGTAAACCACACCAGTAGCCCATAGGTGAGCACACTCTCTACTGCACAGTGGTAGAAGTTAATTAACAGAGCCTGTGGAAGTCCTGCCCATTTTAGTTTCCTTAGAAAGAAGAGGCGTTGTTGTGCCTTCCCCACGGCAGAGGTGATGTTGGTCCTCCAGGACAGGTCGTCGGCCACAGTCAAGCCCAGGAACTTGAAGTTTGAAACCCTCTCCACCTCCTCATTTCCGATGAAGAGTGGGGAGTGGCTGAGATGACCGGACCTGCGGAAATCAATGATAACCTCCTTTGTCTTTGATGTGTTTAAAGCCAAGTTGTTATTTCCGCACCATGCCACCAGACCCTCGACCTCCCTCCTGTAGAAGGTCTCATCGTTTGCTGTGATGAGGCCAAGTACTGTTGTGTCATCTGCAAATTTAACTATGAGGTTAGATGGAGAGGAGGAGCAGCAGTCGTGTGTGAAGAGTGTATAGAGAAGTGGGCTAAGCACGCAACCCTGGGGGGCCCCGGTGCTAATGGGCAGGGTGGGGGAGATGTGCTTGCCAATTTTGACATGTTGTGTACGGTTAGTTAGAAAGTCCAAGACCCAATTGCAAAGTGTTGTGTTCAGTCCAAGTTCGTGGAGTTTGCTGTGGAGTTTGCTAGGTAGGATAGTGTTGAAAGCTGAACTAGAGTCAATAAAAAGGAGTCTCCCATATGTGTTTTTATGCTCTAGATGTTTAGTTTAGTTTAGAGTGTGTAACACAAGGGCTATGGCATCCTCTGTTGACCTGTTCCTCCTCTAGGCAAACTGGTAGTGATCTAATGTTGGCGGTATGGCAGCTTTGATGTGTGTCATGACCAGCCTCTCAAAACATTTAGCGACAATAGGGGTGAGTGCCACAGGCCTGTAGTTATTCAGGTCCTTGACATTTGGTTTCTTGGGAACCGGGATTATTGTCGCTGCCTTGAGACGTGCAGGGACCCAGCATGAGCCCAGAGACAAGTTAAAGATGGTGGTAAAGACTGGTGCTAATTCATCAGCACAGTCCTTGAGCACCCGTCCCTGGATTCCGTCTGGACCCTGTGTGCCACATTCCTGGCTCTAACTAATGCTTGGAGTTGTGGTGTCATCCAGGGTTTTTGGTTGGGAAAGACACGGACCTGCTTCCAGACCGTCACAATATCCACACAAAAGTTGATGTAATCCAGCACTGAGTCTGTAAAATAATCCAGAGACCCACGCGTCAGCGCTTCCGGGGCACTGAAAATATCCCAGTCTGTGGTGCTGAAGCAGTCCTGGAGCTCAGGAATAGCGCCCTCAGGCCACGTCCTGACAGACCTGACTTCTGGCCTACTGGATCTAATTTTTGGTGTGTACCAAGGGTGCAAGAGGAGCGAGACATGATCAGAGAGACCTAGGTGGGGGTACACCTGGGCTCTATAAGCATGGGCTATGTTGGTATAAACTTGATCAAGTGTTTTGCTCCCTCTAGTGGCACATTTCACATTTCGATGAAATGAGTGAAGTACAGTCTTTAAGTCAGCATGATTAAAATCCCCCACTGCGATAAAGATACTGTCAGGATGTGCCGCTAGGCATTTGTTTACATTATTCTGTAGCCTAGCTAGTGCTTGTTTAGCATTGGCGTCCGGGGGGATGTAAACAGCACAGATGTAAACAGAGGAGAATTCGGGGCAACAATGTTTATCAACAACAGTGGTATTAGTGCACCACGCGTCATTGATATAGATGCACAGACCTCCGCCAATCTTCTTACCCGAGTCTGCAGTCCTGTCGGCTCGGTAGACAGTGCGGCCATCCAACTCGATAGCCGTTGGCGGGATCTTGTTATCCAGCCAGGTTTCTGTGAAAATTAGGCTGCTGCAGTCGCTGATATGCTTCTGGGTTGTTGGTACCAATCGGATTTCATCCGTCTTATTCCGGATCGAACGTACATTAGAGAGGAAGATGGTAGGAAGCGGGGGTTTAAATGGGTTGGCTTTGAGCCTAGCCCACACACCTCCGCGTTTCCCTCTCTTCTGCAGCCGCTCACAGCGTCTCCTCTTACGGCTCTCGGCCCCGGGAGTCCCGGGTGGTGATCTGGCGATCCCGGCTGGGAGGGTGAAATCCGCTGGGAGATGGTGAAGCGCTCCGTTGTTGAGCTCCAAAAATGCATCTCGGCTGTATTTTAGCGAGAATTGAACACTGCATGTGAAATAATACTAAGGTTTCACACACACACACACACACACACACACACACACACACACACACACACACACACACACACAGGTCTGATTAACCCATTCTGACCTGAGATCAGATTATAAAAATGTCTTCTACATCCTGACAGTTTTCTGAAAAAGCTATGTTTCTATGTCAGTCGTTCTTTGATTTTTCTAAAAATAGCAGACCTACAAGCTCTTTTTTCCTATTTTTTTCTTATTTTTTTCTATTTTTTCCCCTTTTTTCCCCTATTTTTTCCTATTTTTTTCCTTATTTTTCCTATTTTGTTTCCTATTTTTTTTCAGTGTGTGTGTGTGTTTGAGAGGCCAACCCAGCTGGTGGATGGAAAATAAACTCCTCCCACGCGGCTGAATGCCGCGACGTCCAGATTTCCAGAACCGCTTGCCCCCGCGGCAGTCAGCGGGGGTGGAGCTTAATTTTCATCCAGCTGTTTAAAAACCCGGAAAAGACGCTGGCCGACACAGAAAACGGCCCGAGGCCTGTCTGGTAGGTCTGGCTACGGCTTTAGATGCTAATACAGCCTGATTCTATTCTACGTCCGAGCATAGACATGGTAACGCCCCGCCTGCCTCTGATTGGCCTACCGACACTGCCAGCCTTACCAGACTTTCAAGTTTACACATACAAATAAATGACACAATAATCAACACACTTTATTTAGAACGCACCCACATCAAATCATATTACGGTGTACGTGTTCAATCAATTGTTCCATCAAAGCAAACAGCATAAACAATATTAGTTTGCCTTGCCAAGCTGTCACCATGGAGTAACCTCGCGGCAGACTATCCACCTCGGAGTTAAGTCTGGTAAGGCTGGCAGTGTCGGTAGGCCAATCAGAGGCAGGCGGGGCATTACAGTACCATGTCTATGCTCGGACGTAGAATAGAATCAGGCGCTAATACAGCCAGAAAACCACATTCTGGCTGCCAGCTCTGTAGCGTGCCTCGCTAATCATTAGACCCACACCTCCTGGTCAGCACAAACATGTGAAGCCAGTGTGGGCACCGGGTTCTCTGATCGGCTGACCTGACCCGCCACCTTTACAGATTCTGGTCATGTTTGTACTATTTCCCATGTCAGACTTATTGTTCCCTACTTCCATGGCGCCAAGTAAGCCACAGTATGCTTAATTTATACTGTATATGTATACATCATACCTTACTACCCCAGTGTTGAGCTGCAAAAATAGCAAATACTGTACTATAGAAACTCAAGCTTGTAGAACGAGCCTTCCTCACAAATGGAGGCATTTCTATCTCGATGGGATTTTTTCAAATATGAGGCCTCCTTCCACATGGTGGTCACTGAGCAAGGGTGACTTTGTTTGAATAAACAAAGGAAGCATCATCGATAGTATCTCCCCTACGTCATCCCATTTGAATAATTCATACATGTAGCCTAAACATACAACATAAATATTCTTGTTGCATCAAACTCAAAGCATCGTTAGGCTACTTAGATGCACAAAGTTATTCTGCCTGTTTTTTCCTGTACATTTTCCAGCCATGCAGAGACCAACCATGGCAACCAATCATCATCAAAGTGTTATGTTGATTTTCCTGTCGATCTGAATATTAATTGATTTACACTACAGCCTAACCCCCTAACCCTGTAAACCAGAATATATTTATGACTGAGCTGTCATCGTTTCCTGATTAATTGAAAATGGAGAACCTTGATGTAGTCTTAGTGCTTTCTCTGGTTTTAACCTCAGAGCAGTTTTTGTATTGACCTGTACCTTCTAACCGTACCCATTCTGTGAATTAAAATGTCAATCAATCTTGACCTGAACATTGTCCATACCAAAGGCGGTTAAGGCGCGCTGTGAAAGCGGAGCTGTGTTCACATAATATTTCTGACGTTATCGGCATGGTGAAATGGTGCCATCTACTGGCTAACTATACTTTGGACTTACTTTGACTGCAATTGTGCCTAAATATATTTTATTTTTCTAAATCGTTTTTTTAACTGGACATCCGTAGGGGTATTTTTTTTTAAGTACATTTCCCTGCTTCCCACCCTTTAAACATGCTGCCCCCCAGAGGGAGCTATTTTCGACAAAGAGATTTGGTGCAGATAAGGAAAAGAGATCCAAGTACAGTTGTAACTCAAGTCTTCTCTAGACATTTAATGGGATATTTCATTCTACTCAGGCTTTTGTAACTTCAAACTCCATTTTAGACCATGTTAGATTAAATAACAACACACGTCCTTGGTTCTGGTGACTGATCTTGGCCTTCTAATGCGTGAGGGAGCCGTGTTTTGCCTTTTGCCAATTACTGAACTGGGTTATATTGTTTGTATATCTCCTGACTCTGCATTTTGTTCCTGTTGTTTCTCAGGTCAAACTGAAGGATGAGGACACCACCTTTGCTCTGAAGTGCATCAAGAAGAAGCACATTGTAGACACAAGACAGCAGGAGCACATCTACTCTGAGAAGAACATTCTTCAGCAGACAAACTCTCAATTTATAGTCAGGTGTGTCTTAAGCCTAATTTCTACTCAATAGAATGACTGTCGCTTGCCTAAAAGCGGCAGTCTTTAAGAAAAGCTGCAAAAGCGACAATTAGCCGTTCGCTAAGTCCCACCCAAGCCCGTTTTTGGCCAATACCCCGTTAGCGACAGTTACTAAGTAAGGATCCTGGTCAAGCTTTCAATGCGGGTCAAAATGGTTAGGTGGTGTCAATAAATATATTTGCTGTAGCATGTGTGGACCTGAGAAAGAGGGTTTGTTTTCTTACCTTGTTATGAGCAAACTATTCCATTCCATGAATTATTTCGCTCCGTTGTGTAAATATTAGAAACACAACAAAAGCTGATTCTGACAGGTTATCACATCAGGAAAACTCATTCGCACAACAGAGCGAAATAATTCATGGAATGGACTAGTTTGCTGAGTGTAGCTTCCACCTTGGGATCTGGATAGATATAGCATATTATGGTGCTTTATACTGTAATATGCCACAATTATACAAAGTGCTAAATCCAAATGTTGAACAAAATTATCATTGTGGATTTGAACGGCTGGTATTTGTCTCGTTGGTCAGTTCAGAATTGTGCAATAGGACACAATGGTCATATTGTGCATGGCTCATTATCTGAAAATATATGCAGAGAGCCCTTGAGTTATTTCCACAAAATGAATAAAAGAACAGCTCAGAAAGGGACAGTTCCATTCATTGTCTAAATCTGTTAGACATAAAAGAGAAATTAATTCATATTGTCTTGCAGTGGCAAATTAATCATTTATATTTTGATGGGTATAACAGAGCAAAGTCACAAATGGAAAAACAAGAACAATTTTGTACCTTCTTTGTAGCCATGTAACCTCATAAGATAATGAAATTAATATGAAATAATATTCTACTCAGACTTTAGATCAGAGCTTGTATACAACAAAATAAGTCTAAACATTGAAAAGAAAAATATAACTTTGACGTACAGATATGACATTGAACCTAAGATCAAGCCGTATACATCATTATACAAGACTGACAGGTAGACTGCTGTCCTTGAACGAGGTTACGATTGAGGTGTTTCTTCAGTGAAGTGAAAAGGGAGTCCTCACTACTCATGTTAGGTTTCCCAGTAGGGTTGCTAAGGAGCCTCTTTAGAGAATGTCTTTTTGTGATGGGTCCCACCATGGCAGGGTTTGACTTACTGTAACTGTCCTGTGGCATTCAAAGACAAAAGCCACAAGCAAACACTGCAATCAGCTGTCACTCAAGGGAAAGGTTCAATTTCTCTCACTCTCAGTGTCTCCATTTTCCTGAGACTGCTTTCAATTTATTTTGTTTTTAAGGAAGAATGTTGATTCATGCAGAGAAACCATATGATGTTTATGCAATAGAAAGGAGCACAGTTTGATGCAGATAAATACTACTTGTTAATAGAGTTGGCTTTAAAGGTTTCACTTACTTTGTCAATGAGCATCAATCAGACTTTTGATTCACTGCAGTGAAATATTCTCTTGGATGTTTGACATTATTTCAGGTTATTCAGGACATTTCGAGATGAGAAGTTTGTCTACTTGCTGTTGGAAGCTTGTCTTGGTGGGGAGTTATGGAGTGTACTACGGGACATGTGAGTGTAATCACCAGCACTCATGGAAATGCATTTTGGCAGAGCCAGTTGTGTCACCTAGGTGACCTTCACACCAGAAAGCTTTACTGCGATTAAAACTAATCCTGCTGCACATTGTCGGAAAGTGCGTTTCGTTTGGCGTGCACGCGCATGTTTTCACGTGCGTGCATGTAAATATAGTATTACTATACAGTATACACCCATACAATGGTTTAATTGTAATTGGCAATATTGTATTTTTTATCTTTTCACCAAGGAGTTTCTTCGATGATCCCACAGCTCGATTCTGCATTGGCTGTGTCTTAGAGGCCTTTGATTACCTCCACTCCAGAGCAATTGTCTATAGAGACCTGAAACCTGAAAACTTAATGCTGGATTCTGCGGGTTACGTCAAAATGGTAATAAACATCTTGTTTATTATGCTCTCAATAAGTCTTACTTTGCAGTGCATGCATATTATTATTATTGTCTCCACCAGGCCCGAAGGCATGGGGAGAGAGTATGTTTTGCACTCCGTGTGTCCGTCCGTCCGTCCGTCTGTCTGTGAACAGCTAATCTCCGGCACCATTAACCCGGTCAATGCCAAATTTTGCACACACACTCCCTAGATGTCAACGATGAACCTCTGCCCCAAAATGTCCAGAACGGCCTGTTATAGCGCCACCAGGAGGCCGCTTTGTGCAAAACAAGTTTTTGGACAGTACACCTACAGATTTTGTCCAAACATCACGCAAATTGGTACACAGTCTCTCTAGAGCCATTCAACGAAACATGTCTTTCAAATTTCTCAGACTCCATCCTGATTGGCTAAGATTGGCTTCCAAAGTTCGCAGGAGTGCTCAGTTTGAAACAAAATGCTGCAAATCATGAACACATCGTGTGATTTCCGTGAAATTGTGCACGCACATTCCCACTACTAGGCTGAGGAAGAAATGCCACATGAACATTTTCAACTCAGCCTCATGGTGGCACTATAACTGATCGAAAAGTGTTTTTACCTCTAACTGCATGGATCTGTGGATAACTTTGTATGCCAACTCCCTAGAGGCCAAGGAAAAACCTTTGCCTGGAATTTTTCACATCTGCTCTTTATAGCGCCACCAGGAGGCCAACATATGTAAAACACATTTTCTAATATTACTCCTTTTGATTTTATCCAAATTTCACACAAATCGGTACACATGCTCTCCATAGTCATGTGATCAAGACGGGTTTGTTTGATTTCTCATAATCCATCCTGATTAGCTACGATTGGCTTCTAAAGTTTTCAGGAGTAGCCTGCTTTGTACCCGTTTTGTACAAATCGCCAACTACTCAACCCAGTAGAAAGTTTTCAAATCATCCTCATGGTGGAGGCATGCCCAAATATGGAGTACATGCTGACGTCAGAATGATGTCAGAACAGGGCAGACAGACAGAGACTTCGTGCATAATTATAGATAGAAGATTGTAAAGACCCTGTGCGTTTGCAGTACGCATGTACAGTAATGTATGCCACTTGGTCCTCAAATTCTGTCCCCAAATCTGAGGGTGCTCATAACTCCAAACATTGTAATATTATATGTTTTTATTACATATGATGCATTCTACAGGCTGACTTTGGCTTTGCTAAGAAGCTCGGCCTGGGGAAGAAGACATGGACATTCTGTGGGACTCCAGAGTATGTGGCACCAGAAGTCATCATGAACAAAGGCCATGACTTTGGAGCCGATTGCTGGTCTTTAGGCATACTCATCTTTGAGCTCCTGACTGGCAAGTGAGTCATTATGGCAGAATGAATTTATTAATGTGATAGATTGCCCTGGCCTACAGTATATAGGAGAAAACCTAATTGTCTCCACCACCAGGCCGAAGGTGTGGCAGAGTCTGTTTTCACCCCTGTCCCCATTTTCATCAGTCAGTCCTTCCGTCTGTCCGTCTAACCTCCGGCACAGTTGGACAGATTGCCGTGAAACTGTGCATGCACACTCCCTGGAGGCCAAGGAACCGGCTGGACAAGGACCTCTGCCCCAATTTTTTACTAAACTAAATAATGAACACAGTGTCCAATTGCTATGAAACTTTGCACAGACATTCCGATTACGACAAGGAATAAATGCCAATAAATGCCATTTCAAATTGCCTCATAGTGGTGCTATAACATGCCAATTCACGTTTGGGGCTGGCAAGGAAACCTGACCTGTGATCAGAGGAGCACACGTTTCTAGTTTATTTATGGAGTCATAGAACATACAGCCAAGATTAGCTGAATCATTCTTCTTGGTTAAAATGTCTATGTGATCAATTATCAAAGTTCAATGCTTTTGTTTCTTTTTCACTCATGTACTTCCTTCATGCCTATGGTATTCCTATTTTTCTTTTTCTTTTACCATGTGAGTCAACAGTAGCATGCACGCATTGCCTATGTTATCTAATACTCTCTTTGTTCCGCTTTCATTTTGTCATCTATTCCACCAGTCCCCCCTTTGTTGGCTCAGACCCCATGAAAATCTACACCATGGTTCTCCATGGCATGGATAAAATAGACTTTCCCAAGAATGTAGGGAAGCGTCCAGATGACCTTATCAGGAGACTCTGCAAGTACGTATGTTCAACTTCAGTTATTCAGTTACTCATGAATTATGTTCTGTGCTGCACAGTACAGTACAGTACAGTACAGTACAGTACAGTACAGTACCAGTACAGTACAGTACAGTACAGTACAGTACAGTACAGTACAGTACAGTACAGTACAGTCTTGATTGTACTAAGATGCAGACGTGTACTCCCATCCGTGATTGTGATTCAGTACAACATGATAAACGTAATTATCATGTAATGGCAGAAAATAGTTCCACCAAACAATGCAGTTCCCTAAGTAGTCAGTCTCGGCTACGTGGGTACAAAATAATAACACTCAACGAAAATAAATCACACATTTTCAAATGAAGAATATTGAGGCTTAACATTAACCCATTCTGACCGGGCACCCATTTTGGTGTTGGCATCATGTTATGCTTTAGCTATTGAAAAATAGCAGATCTACAAGCTCGTATCGCGCCACCGAGTGGCGCGATACGAGCTTGTAGGTCTGCTATTTTTGAAAAATTCGAAGAACGACTGACATTTTTAGAATCTGATCTCAGGTCAGAATGGGTTAATCAGACCAGTGTGTGTCCCGTGGAAACCTCGTATGAATCTGATCTCAGGTCAGAATGGGTTAATTTGAAAGTTAGTGTAATCATATGTTACAGTCAAAATAACTGCTGTTTGTTATCTGAAATACAGTGATACATAAAATGCATGTAATTACAGATTACACATCTGAACAGTGTTTGCTGTAGCACCTGCCTGCAGTGCAGATTAGGGCATCTGTGTTAAAAGCCTGCAAGCAGCATCATTTAGAATAATTGGCAGATGGTGACCTTGTAGTGTTGTTGCTCACGTCAGTCATACAAATATGGCATCATATCCATTAGTGTCATATCAATCGGTTGTGGAAATGAAGTACAATTACTCAAGTACTGTACTTAAGTAAATTCTTTAGGTGTTTTTTTTGTTTTACTTTACTGGAGTGTTTCCCATTTTACTTCTACTCCACTGAATCTCAAAGGCATTATTGTCTCCACCAGGCTGAAGGCATGGGGAGAGAGTATGTTTTGCACTGTTTTGTCCGTGTGTCCGTCCGTCCGTCTGTGAACAGCTAATCTCTGGCACCGTTACACACACACACACACACACACACACACACACACACACACACACACACACACACACACACACACACACACACACACACACACACACACACACATACACATACACATACACTCCTATCCTCCTGGTGGAGACCTGTGCCCAGAAGGGCACTTTTTCTAGTTGTACTTTTTACTCCACTAAATGTTTTATTTCTTTTTATTTACTAGTTACTTTGTAGATTTGGATTATTATTACGAAACCTCTTCAGACCTGTGTTGTGAACTCGTAGATCTGCTATACTGTAATACATTTGTATACATTTGAAAACTTGAAATGGGACTTTCTGCATAATGACGACTTTTTAACCAGACTCCTTCTCTTCTTCCATCACTGATATTATCAACTAGTATCACCTGGCTCCATTTGTGTGTGTGTCCTGGTGAAAATACCACGGTGGTTGTTTGTTTTTATTGCTGTAACGTTAGATCCAGATGGTTGTTAAAGACAGACATAACACCACCATACACATTACTCTCTCCCCTCAGGCTCAGCCCTGTGGACCGGCTTGGCAATAAAAAGAACGGCATCGTCGACATAAAAAAACACAAGTACGTTTACTCTCAATAATAACATATTTGAACTGAATCACACATATAGTACTTTTGTCACTTTTCGTTTATAAAAGTTTACATGATGCTTTCAGGAAATAATCAAAAAGTAAATATTTAAATAACTGAAGATCACATACTGCATATGCACTACCTCAACACAATCTTCTTGCTGTCAGCTACTCTCAGGCCATTATTCTATTACGCCCCCAGCCCCAACCATTTTCCCGAGTGTCACGTGGTAAGCTGGCAGGAACAGTGCTTGCCACACATTGTCTGTTTAGCCAACATTGCGTAACAAGCAGCAGTTCCCACAGGGGAACAATTAAAGTGCAGATTGAGGGTGAAACTTGCAGAAATCTCTCTGCCACTTAATAATAACATAGTAGGACTGTAGGAGTCAAGAGAATGGAGACTTGGGGGACCGTGTGTAGCAGTGCAAATTAAGCAACATATTGGGAATATAAAAAATGTAATAACCAATGAAAGAATTATAACATACTGTAGTACTGTATGACACTTTATTGACAACATAGAGCAGTATGTCATTTGTTTGATGGCATAGTGTAGTGTAATAAGTAGGGATGTCCCGATTTTTCGTTTTCTATCCAATCCCGATACTGATACCGAATACCGATACCAGTGTTGTGAATAGCTATCTAGCTATATATCTCGTGTTGTGCACGTGTTTATAGCAGACTCCTCACTCAAATGTGCACTTGCAGTTGGGGCAACTCCAAAGCAAGCTCCACATGCCGCAACATTTTATTTACTTGCCATAGTGTCAACCCCTTACCCCCGATCGATGTCAATTTTGATGTCGAGCGATATTCCAAATCTTTTTTTGACTGCTCATCACGCTACATTTATCGGCATAGTTTATACATCAACAATATTATTACGATTAGTGCTCTACAGCACATAGCATTGTGCCACGTTATGAGCTTGTATATCGGCTATTTTCAAATGTATATACTGTAAACTTGAATTGGGAGCACTAAAGTGTCTTGAGACAACTTGTTGTGATTTGACACTTTAATACAATTTAATTGAATTGAATGTCAGTATCATGTCAATAAAATGGTCAGTATCATGGTCAGTATAATGTCAGTATCATGGTCAGTATCATGTTGTTTTTCATGGTTTTCCCTATAAAGGCCTATTCATAGTCTGGATTTTCGGTGGTGAGGTGACCACCGCTCCGGTGGTGAGCTGACCACCGGAGCTGAAATAACGTTGAGCGGTGGTGAGTAAAAACAGAGAGAAGGGCTGGAGCGGTGGCGGTGGTTTGCTCTTCACCGCGGCTCGTGACGTCATGTTGTAGTTCGGTGGTCACCCCACCACCGAAAATCCAGACTATGTATGAGCCTTAAGACTAGGGCCATTTCATTTTGGCACGGCGTAACCTCTCGGGAATAGCAGAAATGGATTCTCCATACCTCATGGTAAAAATGTGGTTTTGGTTGCTACCCCCTCAATGCTTGATTTAACCACTTTCTAAAGGTCTGAAATAATCGAGACCTACACCATTAGATTCGGTGTGCTCCAAATAGTGGGGGAGGGGTGATGAAAATCATGCTTTTCGACGACAGTCAGTTCATGTCAACAACTTGTTCAGTATCATGTCGGTATCATTGTCAGTAGAGTATCATAGTTAGGTAGAGAGTTGGGGGTAGTTTCGTAGTTAAGTAGTTTCTCTAATTTCGGTAAATGTAATTGGCTGTTGTGTGATGTTTTACAGATGGTTCCAGGGCTTCAACTGGGTGGGCCTGAGGCATCGGCAGCTCCTGTCTCCGCTGAAAAGAGAGGTGAAGTGTTAACCAATACATTCATGTTACCCAACAATGAGTACTTTGATTGATTTTTGATTGATTGACCGCCCGGGTCTATTTGGAACCATTAAATCAGGGCGCCCAGCGATTTACAGCTTCAGAGCCTATTTCAAGGTTGCTCCGCACCATCTTGGAAGTAGCTAGAAGTAGCTAGATGTCTTTGGTTAGAATTGGAAGCATTGAGTTATTCACGTTAAGATTTTTCATCCCATCCACCACTTGGGGGACCATTTGGGATGACGTCCCAAACGGAAATTACATTGAATGTTGCCCAATCGACGCCCCCAGCCTGTAGAGGGGTGCGCTCGGTTATGAAATGAATAATCAAGATACATTTTAATGACACCACACCAACATATTTTGATTGTCCACAAATATAAAGTTCTTCCTTCTTTTTAAATATTTTCTTGCACATGGTTATAATAATCATTATAATATATCCCCATGCAGTCAGAGTTCATAGTTTTAATGAATGTGCTGTGCAGAATACCTGTGGACATTGGTGGACATATGCTGTTGCCCCAACAGGGCCAGAAACAAGGCCTTTTAACCACGCTACCACTACTACAACTCGCTTACAATTCGCAAACCTGGCAACACTGCTCTGTCTTCTCATAGGCCCACCAGGCCCGCCCCCACACTACCTTTCACAGTCTCACAATCAGCAGCCATCTTGCTTTTTATTTAGATGGGCGAGTGGAAATTTAATGCAAATAAATTAATTATAGGTCCAGCAAGCAAATCATGATGGTCTGTTTGTGCTCAATAGGTCACAATAACATTCCGATTTTAGGTGTTGTGTTTTGTATGACATTTTGGCCAGTAGTTTTATATCTATCTCACCTTTTGCCTGATAGCACACATGCTAACAGTGGTGACCACAACGTTAGCAGCATTTGATGACAGGTTGCCATAGCAACGTACCGTGTGCGCAGACCTAACGTGAGTTTTTTACCACAGAAACACACGATGTAACATTATAAACTCATGTAACCTTGTGTGTCTAGATTGCCCGTTTTTTATTTGACCAAAACAGACCATGCTAACGGTGTTAGCGCGTTAGCATCACACAGCTTACAGGCTCAGTATTGCATGTAGAATACTTTCAAACATGACAATCCAAACGTTTTTAATGTGAGATGTTCTGGTGAGTTGGTGATCACAGAGGATTGTGTATTATATCAACCTGGGATTTTATAATAGGCTATAAATTGCATTTTAGATATAATTTTGTCTCATGAAAAGCGTTAATGACCTGAAAAGGAAAAACCATTTATTTTATTTCAATTGAAGTTTGCTTTGGGCGAATGCAACTACAACATGCGCGCCGTTACTACATGTGGAGTCAACTCCCGCAATTTCCTTCTTCCCATAGTGCGTGGCAACGTAATCTGGAATGAATGTCCACGAAGCGGGCATGAAATTCTAGTTTACATACAAATGTGGGGGACTTCATTTATTTGACTGCCGTATATATGTTTAAACCGACAATACTCAGTGGTCACCCTCCTTTGTGCCAATGTGGCACTGGTGCCCATGAAGCTCACAACGCGTTGCGATGTTATGCATTGTGAGCTTGTAGATCTGCTATTTTCAAAAGGAATCTTGGAAAAAAAGATTCCACAATTGTGGAATATTTGTTTTACATTTTATTGAAACATTTAAAACACAAATCTGTCATTGGGGTCCCTGGCCCAAAATATTTTTAGATTCTAGGGCCTTAGTTGGGCAAATGCATTCACCTGGGGGTCCTTGACATGGCAATGTCACTGTGTGAGAATCACTGATTTAAACAACATTAGGAGAAAAGCCCAAATAAACACTTTAGAAACAAAAAAGGCAACCACAACTACCAATATTTACAAGCAACATTACAGAAAAAGAAGCCCAAAGTCGCTTATAATAAACAGACATGGCAACACTGCTAGCGCACAGATCGCTCTTGTGTCAAATCAAACATAGCTTTTTGCATTTAAGAGGTGGTCAGACCCAGGTGTAATCGGTATGCACTTACTCTTTTTAGGTCAAGGGGCATAATAGCAGATAGCGCAAATCAAATATAATTAACATATGGACACTCCCCCGATGCTAAAATATGCAGGAAAGTGGTATGCCATATGTGTGTGCGACGTGCGTTCAGCACGACTTGCATAATATGAAGGGCGCATAACGAGGTCAAGGTTTGAGAACATTAAGCAATACCACCTGAAAAAAAAAACATGTATAATTGGGCCCCATGTGTACCGTAATTTGTGCAAAGGAGTAATATCATCATCATGGCATCATCATAATTTGCAACATTTCGTTCAAAACGGAGCGCTCTTGCGAACTTTGGAAGCCAATCTTAGCCCGCCAGGCGGGCAGGCCGGTACATACTCTCCCCATGCCTTCGACCTAGTGGAGACAAAAATACACTCCCATGTGTTTCCTGGACACAAAGAGTTGATTATGTTTGAAAAAGGTGGCATAATGTGAATATATATTTAGCCTCTGAGTTGTAGTGTAGTAGAAGTAAAAGTACTGGGAATTGGAAATAGTCAAGTAAAGTACAAAAAAATACTTAAGTATAGTACATAAGGAAATTTACTTACCGGTAGTTACTTTACACTACTGATTATGGGGTTTACAATGTGGTTAACAGACAATTATATAATCAATAAAATGTCATTCCTTCAGGTAAAAGGGCCCATGGACCACAGTCACTTTGACCTGTTCCCCCCCGACCTGGATGAACCTCCCAATGAACTGTCTGGCTGGGACAAGGACTTCTAAAGCCCAACACTTTCAAAACTATACACTGGATGTAATGTAAATACAAACAAGTCACATTTTTACATACAGAAGCGTTTTTTGTTTGTTTAATTGATTGATTTATATTTGTTCTCCTAAACATTTACAAATTTGTCACATTTAAAATAAAAATGTATTGACCTTTTTTTTTTGTATTTTATCCGAAATGTGGCAGTGTTTTTTATTTTCTTTAATATCTTATGCTCAAATATGTGCCATTTATCAAAATCGTTTCCCTTCAACGTGTCATAGAGTGGCAGGAGGCTACCTTCCCCCTGCTGAGATGTGACAGTGCACTTAAGTTGGGAGACGACATTGGGAGCATTTTTTCCCCAATACCCATTATTTCTTCATTCACTAGTGATAAAACCAGCATTCTGTGCTTATTTAAATGATGCGTAGGCTGCGGAGTTAGTTCAGTCAGACATACTTGAGGGGGTTCATGCCATGCTCAAAGGCCCATACTATACTCAAGGGATTAACATGTATTACTATGTGGGTGTATAAGTGTGTGCAAGTCCCACACATCATTCGCTGATGTGGCAGTCAGCTGACCAATTGGGCGGGCTACTTAAGCTCACTAGACTGCATGCTCTTCCTGCCTTCCTCCAAGGACTGTCTAAAGAGGACGAGACGCGAAGACCGTACGGGCGACGCCATGTTGCTCCATGTTGCTCCATGGAAGGAAAGAAACATGTGCAGTTGAGACCAGGAAGTTGTACATGCACAAATCTGTGCATGTACAACTTCCTGGTCTCAACTGCGCATGTTTCTTATCTTCCATGGAGCAACATGGCGTCACCGGTACGGTCTTCGCGTCTCGTCCTCTTTAGACAGTCCTTGCCTTCCTCCAAGGTTACTTAAATAATGTTGGGAAGCGAAGACCGTACGGTGGACTCCATGTTGCTCCCTGGAAGGAAATAAACATGTGCAATTTAGACCAGGAAGTTTCAACATAAACAGGGCTTAAAATTAACTCTTTTACTTGGTAGCACTGGTGCTACAGTACCAAGGACCACCAGAAAAACATTTAGGAGCACCCACCAAATTTCAAGGAGCACCAATATGTAATCGAGAATCAATCAATCTAGTCTCTGGTCATTTATAAAATGAGCAGACACCAGATTGATCGATTTTCAAGTCATAGGACACAATATTATCACACTATTATGCAGGAGCATAATTGAAAGGGTAAAGCAGGTTGTGGTGAATGTGAAGCCACAATTCTATTAAATAAATAAATAAATACAAAATAGGCTTTTATTTGTGTTTAGGGTGGTGTGACCACAAATATAAATGTCTAAATTTTTATACAATGGGCCCTAGGTTATTCTTAACCTAAAATGGCTGTTTAATTATTATCTGTACTGTAATTTTCCTACTCACTTACATTTGTTTGACTAAATATGTATCACTGAAAGTAGAACGTTTGACCTAATTATTGATTTAAATATTCATATTATGTGCTAATTATCTTCACTAAAACAAATTTAAAAAAATGTTTTAAATCATCTGTGGAGGCTGATGGTATCATATGACAAGTAAGTGGTCCAAACTGTGAACATAATGCAATGTCGCCCTCTTATGGCTGTCCATGAGAACTGCTAAAGACTTCTCACTGAACGGGGTCCAATTCCCTGTGGTGCCCTGCTCAATTTGTTGTATATACATGGTTTATTTTCTGCTCATTGTGTTGCCTTTTCATAGATGATAACCCCCAGGTTCTTTTTTTTATTTTTATTTATTTATTAGATCCCCATTAGCTTACTGTGAGTCACAGCAGCTACTCTTCCTGGGGTCTTTACTGTGTTTGTACTCCCTACAGTTAGGTTACCAAGTCTATTTATTAAGGGTCCAAGCCTGACGGGACTCTTGGTGTGGCATTTTTTCAATATTTCGGAGGATTTGAAAAAAGGTGAAAAGGTGAAAAATGATACTTGATAACTTCTCTCTTTCAATTGCTTTATTTTCGCAAAATGTATCAAAGTACAATGTGCATGCACACAATATGTAAATAAATAAATGTGTTACATTTTCTTGCATAAACACAAAGAGCTGTTTCCATAACTGCACAAATTATTGCACATAACATGAGTAGCTGTTATAATAACATAATAACATAACATGAGTAGCTCTTTGCCTGCCTGCCTGCATAACTGTCTGTCTGTCTGTCCATGAGTAGTTATTTGTCTGTCTGTCAATGAGTAGCTGTCTTACTGTCTGCCTGTCTATGAGTAGCTGTCTGCCTGCCTGTCTATGAGTAGCTGTCTGTCTGCCTGCCTGCCTGTCCAATTGTCCATGAGTAGCTGTCTGTCTGCCTGTCTGAGTAGCTGTCTGCCTGCCTGCCTAATTGTCCATGAGTAGCTGTCTGTCTGCCTGTCTATGAGTAGCTGTCTGCCTGCCTGCCTAATTGTCCATGAGTAGCTGTCTGTCTGCCTGTCTATGAGTAGCTGTCTGCCTTCCTGCCTGTCCAATTGTCCATGAGTAGCTGTCTGTCTGTCTATGAGTAGCTGTCTACTAAACGAGGCTAACTTTTTTTTTCAAAATTTCAAAAAACATGGGCTATAACCCATCGTTTTTGTCATTTCGTCATTTTTTCAAATCCTCAAAAATGATGAAAAACGGCGCGCTATAGTATGCCGTACGATATGGGCTATAGCCCATGGTCCAAAATGATGAGAAACGAGGCTAACTTTTTTTTTCAAAATTTCAAAAAACATGGGCTATAACCCATCGTTTTTGTCATTTCGTCATTTTTTCAAATCCTCAAAAATGATGAAAAGCGGCGCGCTATAGTATGCCGTACGATATGGGCTATAGCCCACGGTCCAAAATGATGAGAAACGAGCCTAACTTTTTTTTTCAAAATTTCAAAAAACATGGGCTATAACCCATCGTTTTTGTCATTTCGTCATTTTTTCAAATCCTCAAAAATGATGAAAAACGGCGCGCTATAGTATGCCGTACGATATGGGCTATAGCCCATGGTCCAAAATGATGAGAAACGAGGCTAACTTTTTTTTTCAAAATTTCAAAAAACATGGGCTATAACCCATCGTTTTTGTCATTTCGTCATTTTTTAAAAATCTTCAAAAATGATGAAAAACTGCGCGCTATAGTATGCCGTACGATATGGGCTATAGCCCACGGTCCAAAATGATGAGAAACGAGTCTAACTTTTTTTTTCAAAATTTCAAAAAACATGGGCTATAACCCATCGTTTTTGTAATTTCGTCATTTTTTCAAATCCTCAAAAATGATGAAAAACGGCGCGCTATAGTATGCCGTACGATATGGGCTATAGCCCATGGTCCAAAATGATGAGAAACGAGACTAACTTTTTTTTTCAAAATTTCAAAAAACATGGGCTATAACCCATCGTTTTTGTCATTTTGTCATTTTTTCAAATCCTCAAAAATGATGAAAAACGGCGCGCTATAGTATGCCGTACGATATGGGCTATATAGCCCATGGTCCAAAATGATGAGAAACGAGGCTAACTTTTTTTTTCAAAATTTCAAAAAACATGGGCTATAACCCATCGTTTTTGTCATTTCGTCATTTTTTTAAAATCTTCAAAAATGATGAAAAACTGCGCGCTATAGTATGCCGTACGATATGGGCTATAGCCCACGGTCCAAAATGATGAGAAACGAGTCTAACTTTTTTTTTCAAAATTTAAAAAAACATGGGCTATAACCCATCGTTTTTGTAATTTCGTCATTTTTTCAAATCCTCAAAAATGATGAAAAACGGCGCGCTATAGTATGCCGTACGATATGGGCTATAGCCCACGGTCCAAAATGATGAGAAACGAGGCTAACTTTTTTTTTCAAAATTTCAAAAAACATGGGCTATAACCCATCGTTTTTGTCATTTTGTCATTTTTTCAAATCCTCAAAAATGATGAAAAACGGCGCACTATAGTATGCCGTACGATATGGGCTATAGCCCATGGTCCAAAATGATGAGAAACGAGACTAACTTTTTTTTTCAAAATTTCAAAAAACATGGGCTATAACCCATCGTTTTTGTCATTTTTTTCATTTTTTCCAAATCCTCAAAAATGATGAAAAACGGCGCGCTATAGTATGCCGTACGATATGGGCTATAGCCCACGGTCCAAAATGATGAGAAACGAGGCTAACTTTTTTTTTCAAAATTTAAAAAAACATGGGCTATAACCCATCGTTTTTGTCATTTCGTCATTTTTTCAAATCCTCAAAAATGATGAAAAACGGCGCGCTATAGTATGCCGTACGATATGGGCTATAGCCCACGGTCCAAAATGATGAGAAACGAGGCTAACTTTTTTTTTCAAAATTTCAAAAAACATGGGCTATAACCCATCGTTTTTGTCATTTCGTCATTTTTTCAAATCCTCAAAAATGATGAAAAACGGCGCGCTATAGTATGCCGTACGATATGGGCTATAGCCCATGGTCCAAAATGATGAGAAACGAGGCTAACTTTTTTTTCCAAAATTTCAAAAAACATGGGCTATAACCCATCGTTTTTGTCATTTCGTAATTTTTTTAAAATCTTCAAAAATGATGAAAAACTGCGCGCTATAGTATGCCGTACGATATGGGCTATAGCCCACGGTCCAAAATGATGAGAAACGAGGCTAACTTGTTTTTTCAAAATTTCAAAAAACATGGGCTATAACCCATCGTTTTTGTCATTTCGTCATTTTTTCAAATCCTCAAAAATGATGAAAAACGGCGCGCTATAGTATGCCGTACGATATGGGCTATAGCCCATGGTCCAAAATGATGAGAAACGAGGCTAACTTTTTTTTTCAAAATTTCAAAAAACATGGGCTATAACCCATCGTTTTTGTCATTTCGTCATTTTTTTAAAATCTTCAAAAATGATGAAAAACTGCGCGCTATAGTATGCCGTACGATATGGGCTATAGCCCACGGTCCAAAATGATGAGAAACGAGGCTAACTTTTTTTTTCAAAATTTCAAAAAACATGGGCTATAACCCATCGTTTTTGTCATTTCGTCATTTTTTCAAATCCTCAAAAATGATGAAAAACGGCGCGCTATAGTATGCCGTACGATATGGGCTATAGCCCACGGTCCAAAATGATGAGAAACGAGCCTAACTTTTTTTTTCAAAATTTCTAAAAACATGGGCTATAACCCATCGTTTTTGTCATTTCGTCATTTTTTCAAATCCTCAAAAATGATGAAAAACGGCGCGCTATAGTATGCCGTACGATATGGGCTATAGCCCATGGTCCAAAATGATGAGAAACGAGGCTAACTTTTTTTTCCAAAATTTCAAAAAACATGGGCTATAACCCATCGTTTTTGTCATTTCGTAATTTTTTTAAAATCTTCAAAAATGATGAAAAACTGCGCGCTATAGTATGCCGTACGATATGGGCTATAGCCCACGGTCCAAAATGATGAGAAACGAGGCTAACTTGTTTTTTCAAAATTTCAAAAAACATGGGCTATAACCCATCGTTTTTGTCATTTCGTCATTTTTTCAAATCCTCAAAAATGATGAAAAACGGCGCACTATAGTATGCCGTACGATATGGGCTATAGCCCATGGTCCAAAATGATGAGAAACGAGGCTAACTTTTTTTTTCAAAATTTCAAAAAACATGGGCTATAACCCATCGTTTTTGTCATTTCGTCATTTTTTTAAAATCTTCAAAAATGATGAAAAACTGCGCGCTATAGTATGCCGTACGATATGGGCTATAGCCCACGGTCCAAAATGATGAGAAACGAGGCTAACTTTTTTTTTCAAAATTTCAAAAAACATGGGCTATAACCCATCGTTTTTGTCATTTCGTCATTTTTTCAAATCCTCAAAAATGATGAAAAACGGCGCGCTATAGTATGCCGTACGATATGGGCTATAGCCCACGGTCCAAAATGATGAGAAACGAGCCTAACTTTTTTTTTCAAAATTTCTAAAAACATGGGCTATAACCCATCGTTTTTGTCATTTCGTCATTTTTTCAAATCCTCAAAAATGATGAAAAACGGCGCGCTATAGTATGCCGTACGATATGGGCTATAGCCCATGGTCCAAAATGATGAGAAACGAGGCTAACTTTTTTTTTCAAAATTTCAAAAAACATGGGATATAACCCATCGTTTTTGTCATTTCGTCATTTTTTTTAAAATCTTCAAAAATGATGAAAAACTGCGCGCTATAGTATGCCGTACGATATGGGCTATAGCCCACGGTCCAAAATGATGAGAAACGAGGCTAACTTTTTTTTTTCAAAATTTCAAAAAACATGGGCTATAACCCATCGTTTTTGTCATTTTTTCATTTTTTCCAAATCCTCAAAAATGATGAAAAACGGCGAGCTATAGTATGCCGTACGATATGGGCTATAGCCCACGGTCCAAAATGATGAGAAACGAGGCTAACTTTTTTTTTCAAAATTTCAAAAAACATGGGCTATAACCCATCGTTTTTGTCATTTCGTCATTTTTTCAAATCCTCAAAAATGATGAAAAACGGCGCGCTATAGTATGCCGTACGATATGGGCTATAGCCCACGGTCCAAAATGATGAGAAACGAGGCTAACTTTTTTTTTCAAAATTTCAAAAAACATGGGCTATAACCCATCGTTTTTGTCATTTCGTCATTTTTTCAAATCCTCAAAAATGATGAAAAACGGCGCGCTATAGTATGCCGTACGATATGGGCTATAGCCCACGGTCCAAAATGATGAGAAACGAGGCTAACTTTTTTTTTCAAAATTTCAAAAAACATGGGCTATAACCCATCGTTTTTGTCATTTCGTCATTTTTTCAAATCCTCAAAAATGATGAAAAACGGCGCGCTATAGTATGCCGTACGATATGGGCTATAGCCCACGGTCCAAAATGATGAGAAACGAGGCTAACTTTTTTTTTCAAAATTTCAAAAAACATGGGCTATAACCCATCGTTTTTGTCATTTTGTCATTTTTTCAAATCCTCAAAAATGATGAAAAACGGCGCACTATAGTATGCCGTACGATATGGGCTATAGCCCATGGTCCAAAATGATGAGAAACGAGACTAACTTTTTTTTTCAAAATTTCAAAAAACATGGGCTATAACCCATCGTTTTTGTCATTTTTTTCATTTTTTCCAAATCCTCAAAAATGATGAAAAACGGCGCGCTATAGTATGCCGTACGATATGGGCTATAGCCCACGGTCCAAAATGATGAGAAACGAGGCTAACTTTTTTTTTCAAAATTTAAAAAAACATGGGCTATAACCCATCGTTTTTGTCATTTCGTCATTTTTTCAAATCCTCAAAAATGATGAAAAACGGCGCGCTATAGTATGCCGTACGATATGGGCTATAGCCCACGGTCCAAAATGATGAGAAACGAGGCTAAATTTTTTTTTCAAAATTTCAAAAAACATGGGCTATAACCCATCGTTTTTGTCATTTCGTCATTTTTTCAAATCCTCAAAAATGATGAAAAACGGCGCGCTATAGTATGCCGTACGATATGGGCTATAGCCCATGGTCCAAAATGATGAGAAACGAGGCTAACTTTTTTTTCCAAAATTTCAAAAAACATGGGCTATAACCCATCGTTTTTGTCATTTCGTAATTTTTTTAAAATCTTCAAAAATGATGAAAAACTGCGCGCTATAGTATGCCGTACGATATGGGCTATAGCCCACGGTCCAAAATGATGAGAAACGAGGCTAACTTTTTTTTTCAAAATTTCAAAAAACATGGGCTATAACCCATCGTTTTTGTCATTTCGTCATTTTTTCAAATCCTCAAAAATGATGAAAAACGGCGCGCTATAGTATGCCGTACGATATGGGCTATAGCCCATGGTCCAAAATGATGAGAAACGAGGCTAACTTTTTTTTTCAAAATTTCAAAAAACATGGGCTATAACCCATCGTTTTTGTCATTTCGTCATTTTTTTAAAATCTTCAAAAATGATGAAAAACTGCGCGCTATAGTATGCCGTACGATATGGGCTATAGCCCACGGTCCAAAATGATGAGAAACGAGGCTAACTTTTTTTTTCAAAATTTCAAAAAACATGGGCTATAACCCATCGTTTTTGTCATTTCGTAATTTTTTCAAATCCTCAAAAATGATGAAAAACGGCGCGCTATAGTATGCCGTACGATATGGGCTATAGCCCACGGTCCAAAATGATGAGAAACGAGCCTAACTTTTTTTTTCAAAATTTCTAAAAACATGGGCTATAACCCATCGTTTTTGTCATTTCGTCATTTTTTCAAATCCTCAAAAATGATGAAAAACGGCGCGCTATAGTATGCCGTACGATATGGGCTATAGCCCATGGTCCAAAATGATGAGAAACGAGGCTAACTTTTTTTTCCAAAATTTCAAAAAACATGGGATATAACCCATCGTTTTTGTCATTTCGTCATTTTTTCAAATCCTCAAAAATGATGAAAAACGGCGCGCTATAGTATGCCGTACGATATGGGCTATAGCCCATGGTCCAAAATGATGAGAAACGAGGCTAACTTTTTTTTTCAAAATTTCAAAAAACATGGGCTATAACCCATCGTTTTTGTCATTTCGTCATTTTTTTAAAATCTTCAAAAATGATGAAAAACTGCGCGCTATAGTATGCCGTACGATATGGGCTATAGCCCACGGTCCAAAATGATGAGAAACGAGGCTAACTTTTTTTTTCAAAATTTCAAAAAACATGGGCTATAACCCATCGTTTTTGTCATTTCGTCATTTTTTTAAAATCTTCAAAAATGATGAAAAACTGCGCGCTATAGTATGCCGTACGATATGGGCTATAGCCCACGGTCCAAAATGATGAGAAACGAGGCTAACTTTTTTTTTCAAAATTTCAAAAAACATGGGCTATAACCCATCGTTTTTGTCATTTCGTCATTTTTTCAAATCCTCAAAAATGATGAAAAACGGCGCGCTATAGTATGCCGTACGATATGGGCTATAGCCCACGGTCCAAAATGATGAGAAACGAGCCTAACTTTTTTTTTTCAAAATTTCTAAAAACATGGGCTATAACCCATCGTTTTTGTCATTTCGTCATTTTTTCAAATCCTCAAAAATGATGAAAAACGGCGCGCTATAGTATGCCGTACGATATGGGCTATAGCCCATGGTCCAAAATGATGAGAAACGAGGCTAACTTTTTTTTTCAAAATTTCAAAAAACATGGGATATAACCCATCGTTTTTGTCATTTCGTCATTTTTTCAAATCCTCAAAAATGATGAAAAACGGCGCGCTATAGTATGCCGTACGATATGGGCTATAGCCCATGGTCCAAAATGATGAGAAACGAGGCTAACTTTTTTTTTCAAAATTTCAAAAAACATGGGCTATAACCCATCGTTTTTGTCATTTCGTCATTTTTTTAAAATCTTCAAAAATGATGAAAAACTGCGCGCTATAGTATGCCGTACGATATGGGCTATAGCCCACGGTCCAAAATGATGAGAAACGAGGCTAACTTTTTTTTTCAAAATTTCAAAAAACATGGGCTATAACCCATCGTTTTTGTCATTTCGTCATTTTTTCAAATCCTCAAAAATGATGAAAAACGGCGCGCTATAGTATGCCGTACGATATGGGCTATAGCCCACGGTCCAAAATGATGAGAAACGAGCCTAACTTTTTTTTTCAAAATTTCTAAAAACATGGGCTATAACCCATCGTTTTTGTCATTTTTTCATTTTTTCCAAATCCTCAAAAATGATGAAAAACGGCGAGCTATAGTATGCCGTACGATATGGGCTATAGCCCACGGTCCAAAATGATGAGAAACGAGGCTAACTTTTTTTTTCAAAATTTCAAAAAACATGGGCTATAACCCATCGTTTTTGTCATTTCGTCATTTTTTCAAATCCTCAAAAATGATGAAAAACGGCGCGCTATAGTATGCCGTACGATATGGGCTATAGCCCACGGTCCAAAATGATGAGAAACGAGGCTAACTTTTTTTTTCAAAATTTCAAAAAACATGGGCTATAACCCATCGTTTTTGTCATTTCGTCATTTTTTCAAATCCTCAAAAATGATGAAAAACGGCGCGCTATAGTATGCCGTACGATATGGGCTATAGCCCACGGTCCAAAATGATGAGAAACGAGGCTAACTTTTTTTTTCAAAATTTCAAAAAACATGGGCTATAACCCATCGTTTTTGTCATTTCGTCATTTTTTCAAATCCTCAAAAATGATGAAAAACGGCGCGCTATAGTATGCCGTACGATATGGGCTATAGCCCATGGTCCAAAATGATGAGAAACGAGACTAACTTTTTTTTTCAAAATTTCAAAAAACATGGGCTATAACCCATCGTTTTTGTCATTTTGTCATTTTTTCAAATCCTCAAAAATGATGAAAAACGGCGCGCTATAGTATGCCGTACGATATGGGCTATAGCCCATGGTCCAAAATGATGAGAAACGAGGCTAACTTTTTTTTTCAAAATTTCAAAAAACATGGGCTATAACCCATCGTTTTTGTCATTTCGTCATTTTTTTAAAATCTTCAAAAATGATGAAAAACTGCGCGCTATAGTATGCCGTACGATATGGGCTATAGCCCACGGTCCAAAATGATGAGAAACGAGTCTAACTTTTTTTTTCAAAATTTAAAAAAACATGGGCTATAACCCATCGTTTTTGTAATTTCGTCATTTTTTCAAATCCTCAAAAATGATGAAAAACGGCGCGCTATAGTATGCCATACGATATGGGCTATAGCCCACGGTCCAAAATGATGAGAAACGAGGCTAACTTTTTTTTTCAAAATTTCAAAAAACATGGGCTATAACCCATCGTTTTTGTCATTTTGTCATTTTTTCAAATCCTCAAAAATGATGAAAAACGGCGCACTATAGTATGCCGTACGATATGGGCTATAGCCCATGGTCCAAAATGATGAGAAACGAGACTAACTTTTTTTTTCAAAATTTCAAAAAACATGGGCTATAACCCATCGTTTTTGTCATTTTTTTCATTTTTTCCAAATCCTCAAAAATGATGAAAAACGGCGCGCTATAGTATGCCGTACGATATGGGCTATAGCCCACGGTCCAAAATGATGAGAAACGAGGCTAACTTTTTTTTTCAAAATTTCAAAAAACATGGGCTATAACCCATCGTTTTTGTCATTTCGTCATTTTTTCAAATCCTCAAAAATGATGAAAAACGGCGCGCTATAGTATGCCGTACGATATGGGCTATAGCCCACGGTCCAAAATGATGAGAAACGAGGCTAACTTTTTTTTTCAAAATTTCAAAAAACATGGGCTATAACCCATCGTTTTTGTCATTTCGTCATTTTTTCAAATCCTCAAAAATGATGAAAAACGGCGCGCTATAGTATGCCGTACGATATGGGCTATAGCCCATGGTCCAAAATGATGAGAAACGAGGCTAACTTTTTTTTCCAAAATTTCAAAAAACATGGGCTATAACCCATCGTTTTTGTCATTTCGTAATTTTTTTAAAATCTTCAAAAATGATGAAAAACTGCGCGCTATAGTATGCCGTACGATATGGGCTATAGCCCACGGTCCAAAATGATGAGAAACGAGGCTAACTTTTTTTTTCAAAATTTCAAAAAACATGGGCTATAACCCATCGTTTTTGTCATTTCGTCATTTTTTCAAATCCTCAAAAATGATGAAAAACGGCGCGCTATAGTATGCCGTACGATATGGGCTATAGCCCATGGTCCAAAATGATGAGAAACGAGGCTAACTTTTTTTTTCAAAATTTCAAAAAACATGGGCTATAACCCATCGTTTTTGTCATTTCGTCATTTTTTTAAAATCTTCAAAAATGATGAAAAACTGCGCGCTATAGTATGCCGTACGATATGGGCTATAGCCCACGGTCCAAAATGATGAGAAACGAGGCTAACTTTTTTTTTCAAAATTTCAAAAAACATGGGCTATAACCCATCGTTTTTGTCATTTCGTCATTTTTTCAAATCCTCAAAAATGATGAAAAACGGCGCGCTATAGTATGCCGTACGATATGGGCTATAGCCCACGGTCCAAAATGATGAGAAACGAGCCTAACTTTTTTTTTCAAAATTTCTAAAAACATGGGCTATAACCCATCGTTTTTGTCATTTCGTCATTTTTTTAAATCCTCAAAAATGATGAAAAACGGCGCGCTATAGTATGCCGTACGATATGGGCTATAGCCCATGGTCCAAAATGATGAGAAACGAGGCTAACTTTTTTTTTCAAAATTTCAAAAAACATGGGATATAACCCATCGTTTTTGTCATTTCGTCATTTTTTTTAAATCTTCAAAAATGATGAAAAACTGCGCGCTATAGTATGCCGTACGATATGGGCTATAGCCCACGGTCCAAAATGATGAGAAACGAGGCTAACTTTTTTTTTCAAAATTTCAAAAAACATGGGCTATAACCCATCGTTTTTGTCATTTTTTCATTTTTTCCAAATCCTCAAAAATGATGAAAAACGGCGAGCTATAGTATGCCGTACGATATGGGCTATAGCCCACGGTCCAAAATGATGAGAAACGAGGCTAACTTTTTTTTTCAAAATTTCAAAAAACATGGGCTATAACCCATCGTTTTTGTCATTTCGTCATTTTTTCAAATCCTCAAAAATGATGAAAAACGGCGCGCTATAGTATGCCGTACGATATGGGCTATAGCCCACGGTCCAAAATGATGAGAAACGAGGCTAACTTTTTTTTTCAAAATTTCAAAAAACATGGGCTATAACCCATCGTTTTTGTAATTTCGTCATTTTTTCAAATCCTCAAAAATGATGAAAAACGGCGCGCTATAGTATGCCGTACGATATGGGCTATAGCCCATGGTCCAAAATGATGAGAAACGAGGCTAACTTTTTTTTTCAAAATTTCAAAAAACATGGGCTATAACCCATCGTTTTTGTCATTTCGTCATTTTTTTAAAATTTCAAAAATGATGAAAAACTGCGCGCTATAGTATGCCGTACGATATGGGCTATAGCCCACGGTCCAAAATGATGAGAAACGAGGCTAACTTTTTTTTTCAAAATTTCAAAAAACATGGGCTATAACCCATCGTTTTTGTCATTTCGTCATTTTTTCAAATCCTCAAAAATGATGAAAAACGGCGCGCTATAGTATGCCGTACGATATGGGCTATAGCCCATGGTCCAAAATGATGAGAAACGAGGCTAACTTTTTTTTTCAAAATTTCAAAAAACATGGGCTATAACCCATCGTTTTTGTCATTTTTTCATTTTTTCCAAATCCTCAAAAATGATGAAAAACGGCGCGCTATAGTATGCCGTACGATATGGGCTATAGCCCATCGTTTTTGTCATTTCGTCATTTTTTCAAATCCTCAAAAATGATGAAAAACGGCGCGCTATAGTATGCCGTACGATATGGGCTATAGCCCATGGTCCAAAATGATGAGAAACGAGGCTAACTTTTTTTTTCAAAATTTCAAAAAACATGGGCTATAACCCATCGTTTTTGTAATTTCGTCATTTTTTCAAATCCTCAAAAATGATGAAAAACGGCGCGCTATAGTATGCCGTACGATATGGGCTATAGCCCACGGTCCAAAATGATGAGAAACGAGGCTAACTTTTTTTTTCAAAATTTCAAAAAACATGGGCTATAACCCATCGTTTTTGTCATTTTGTCATTTTTTCAAATCCTCAAAAATGATGAAAAACGGCGCACTATAGTATGCCGTACGATATGGGCTATAGCCCATGGTCCAAAATGATGAGAAACGAGACTAACTTTTTTTTTCAAAATTTCAAAAAACATGGGCTATAACCCATCGTTTTTGTCATTTTTTTCATTTTTTCCAAATCCTCAAAAATGATGAAAAACGGCGCGCTATAGTATGCCGTACGATATGGGCTATAGCCCACGGTCCAAAATGATGAGAAACGAGGCTAACTTTTTTTTTCAAAATTTCAAAAAACATGGGCTATAACCCATCGTTTTTGTCATTTCGTCATTTTTTTAAAATCTTCAAAAATGATGAAAAACTGCGCGCTATAGTATGCCGTACGATATGGGCTATAGCCCACGGTCCAAAATGATGAGAAACGAGGCTAACTTTTTTTTTCAAAATTTCAAAAAACATGGGCTATAACCCATCGTTTTTGTCATTTCGTCATTTTTTTAAAATCTTCAAAAATGATGAAAAACTGCGCGCTATAGTATGCCGTACGATATGGGCTATAGCCCACGGTCCAAAATGATGAGAAACGAGGCTAACTTTTTTTTTCAAAATTTCAAAAAACATGGGCTATAACCCATCGTTTTTGTCATTTCGTCATTTTTTCAAATCCTCAAAAATGATGAAAAACGGCGCGCTATAGTATGCCGTACGATATGGGCTATAGCCCACGGTCCAAAATGATGAGAAACGAGCCTAACTTTTTTTTTCAAAATTTATAAAAACATGGGCTATAACCCATCGTTTTTGTCATTTCGTCATTTTTTCAAATCCTCAAAAATGATGAAAAACGGCGCGCTATAGTATGCCGTACGATATGGGCTATAGCCCATGGTCCAAAATGATGAGAAACGAGGCTAACTTTTTTTTTCAAAATTTCAAAAAACATGGGATATAACCCATCGTTTTTGTCATTTCGTCATTTTTTCAAATCCTCAAAAATGATGAAAAACGGCGCGCTATAGTATGCCGTACGATATGGGCTATAGCCCATGGTCCAAAATGATGAGAAACGAGGCTAACTTTTTTTTTCAAAATTTCAAAAAACATGGGCTATAACCCATCGTTTTTGTCATTTCGTCATTTTTTTAAAATCTTCAAAAATGATGAAAAACTGCGCGCTATAGTATGCCGTACGATATGGGCTATAGCCCACGGTCCAAAATGATGAGAAACGAGGCTAACTTTTTTTTTCAAAATTTCAAAAAACATGGGCTATAACCCATCGTTTTTGTCATTTCGTCATTTTTTCAAATCCTCAAAAATGATGAAAAACGGCGCGCTATAGTATGCCGTACGATATGGGCTATAGCCCACGGTCCAAAATGATGAGAAACGAGCCTAACTTTTTTTTTCAAAATTTCTAAAAACATGGGCTATAACCCATCGTTTTTGTCATTTTTTCATTTTTTCCAAATCCTCAAAAATGATGAAAAACGGCGAGCTATAGTATGCCGTACGATATGGGCTATAGCCCACGGTCCAAAATGATGAGAAACGAGGCTAACTTTTTTTTTCAAAATTTCAAAAAACATGGGCTATAACCCATCGTTTTTGTCATTTCGTCATTTTTTCAAATCCTCAAAAATGATGAAAAACGGCGCGCTATAGTATGCCGTACGATATGGGCTATAGCCCACGGTCCAAAATGATGAGAAACGAGGCTAACTTTTTTTTTCAAAATTTCAAAAAACATGGGCTATAACCCATCGTTTTTGTCATTTCGTCATTTTTTCAAATCCTCAAAAATGATGAAAAACGGCGCGCTATAGTATGCCGTACGATATGGGCTATAGCCCACGGTCCAAAATGATGAGAAACGAGGCTAACTTTTTTTTTCAAAATTTCAAAAAACATGGGCTATAACCCATCGTTTTTGTCATTTCGTCATTTTTTCAAATCCTCAAAAATGATGAAAAACGGCGCGCTATAGTATGCCGTACGATATGGGCTATAGCCCATGGTCCAAAATGATGAGAAACGAGACTAACTTTTTTTTTCAAAATTTCAAAAAACATGGGCTATAACCCATCGTTTTTGTCATTTTGTCATTTTTTCAAATCCTCAAAAATGATGAAAAACGGCGCGCTATAGTATGCCGTACGATATGGGCTATAGCCCATGGTCCAAAATGATGAGAAACGAGGCTAACTTTTTTTTTCAAAATTTCAAAAAACATGGGCTATAACCCATCGTTTTTGTCATTTCGTCATTTTTTTAAAATCTTCAAAAATGATGAAAAACTGCGCGCTATAGTATGCCGTACGATATGGGCTATAGCCCACGGTCCAAAATGATGAGAAACGAGGCTAACTTTTTTTTTCAAAATTTAAAAAAACATGGGCTATAACCCATCGTTTTTGTAATTTCGTCATTTTTTCAAATCCTCAAAAATGATGAAAAACGGCGCGCTATAGTATGCCATACGATATGGGCTATAGCCCACGGTCCAAAATGATGAGAAACGAGGCTAACTTTTTTTTTCAAAATTTCAAAAAACATGGGCTATAACCCATCGTTTTTGTCATTTTGTCATTTTTTCAAATCCTCAAAAATGATGAAAAACGGCGCACTATAGTATGCCGTACGATATGGGCTATAGCCCATGGTCCAAAATGATGAGAAACGAGACTAACTTTTTTTTTCAAAATTTCAAAAAACATGGGCTATAACCCATCGTTTTTGTCATTTTTTTCATTTTTTCCAAATCCTCAAAAATGATGAAAAACGGCGCGCTATAGTATGCCGTACGATATGGGCTATAGCCCACGGTCCAAAATGATGAGAAACGAGGCTAACTTTTTTTTTCAAAATTTCAAAAAACATGGGCTATAACCCATCGTTTTTGTCATTTCGTCATTTTTTCAAATCCTCAAAAATGATGAAAAACGGCGCGCTATAGTATGCCGTACGATATGGGCTATAGCCCACGGTCCAAAATGATGAGAAACGAGGCTAACTTTTTTTTTCAAAATTTCAAAAAACATGGGCTATAACCCATCGTTTTTGTCATTTCGTCATTTTTTCAAATCCTCAAAAATGATGAAAAACGGCGCGCTATAGTATGCCGTACGATATGGGCTATAGCCCATGGTCCAAAATGATGAGAAACGAGGCTAACTTTTTTTTCCAAAATTTCAAAAAACATGGGCTATAACCCATCGTTTTTGTCATTTCGTAATTTTTTTAAAATCTTCAAAAATGATGAAAAACTGCGCGCTATAGTATGCCGTACGATATGGGCTATAGCCCACGGTCCAAAATGATGAGAAACGAGGCTAACTTTTTTTTTCAAAATTTCAAAAAACATGGGCTATAACCCATCGTTTTTGTCATTTCGTCATTTTTTCAAATCCTCAAAAATGATGAAAAACGGCGCGCTATAGTATGCCGTACGATATGGGCTATAGCCCATGGTCCAAAATGATGAGAAACGAGGCTAACTTTTTTTTTCAAAATTTCAAAAAACATGGGCTATAACCCATCGTTTTTGTCATTTCGTCATTTTTTTAAAATCTTCAAAAATGATGAAAAACTGCGCGCTATAGTATGCCGTACGATATGGGCTATAGCCCACGGTCCAAAATGATGAGAAACGAGGCTAACTTTTTTTTTCAAAATTTCAAAAAACATGGGCTATAACCCATCGTTTTTGTCATTTCGTCATTTTTTCAAATCCTCAAAAATGATGAAAAACGGCGCGCTATAGTATGCCGTACGATATGGGCTATAGCCCACGGTCCAAAATGATGAGAAACGAGCCTAACTTTTTTTTTCAAAATTTCTAAAAACATGGGCTATAACCCATCGTTTTTGTCATTTCGTCATTTTTTTAAATCCTCAAAAATGATGAAAAACGGCGCGCTATAGTATGCCGTACGATATGGGCTATAGCCCATGGTCCAAAATGATGAGAAACGAGGCTAACTTTTTTTTTCAAAATTTCAAAAAACATGGGATATAACCCATCGTTTTTGTCATTTCGTCATTTTTTTTAAATCTTCAAAAATGATGAAAAACTGCGCGCTATAGTATGCCGTACGATATGGGCTATAGCCCACGGTCCAAAATGATGAGAAACGAGGCTAACTTTTTTTTTCAAAATTTCAAAAAACATGGGCTATAACCCATCGTTTTTGTCATTTTTTCATTTTTTCCAAATCCTCAAAAATGATGAAAAACGGCGAGCTATAGTATGCCGTACGATATGGGCTATAGCCCACGGTCCAAAATGATGAGAAACGAGGCTAACTTTTTTTTTCAAAATTTCAAAAAACATGGGCTATAACCCATCGTTTTTGTCATTTCGTCATTTTTTCAAATCCTCAAAAATGATGAAAAACGGCGCGCTATAGTATGCCGTACGATATGGGCTATAGCCCACGGTCCAAAATGATGAGAAACGAGGCTAACTTTTTTTTTCAAAATTTCAAAAAACATGGGCTATAACCCATCGTTTTTGTAATTTCGTCATTTTTTCAAATCCTCAAAAATGATGAAAAACGGCGCGCTATAGTATGCCGTACGATATGGGCTATAGCCCATGGTCCAAAATGATGAGAAACGAGGCTAACTTTTTTTTTCAAAATTTCAAAAAACATGGGCTATAACCCATCGTTTTTGTCATTTCGTCATTTTTTTAAAATTTCAAAAATGATGAAAAACTGCGCGCTATAGTATGCCGTACGATATGGGCTATAGCCCACGGTCCAAAATGATGAGAAACGAGGCTAACTTTTTTTTTCAAAATTTCAAAAAACATGGGCTATAACCCATCGTTTTTGTCATTTCGTCATTTTTTCAAATCCTCAAAAATGATGAAAAACGGCGCGCTATAGTATGCCGTACGATATGGGCTATAGCCCATGGTCCAAAATGATGAGAAACGAGGCTAACTTTTTTTTTCAAAATTTCAAAAAACATGGGCTATAACCCATCGTTTTTGTCATTTTTTCATTTTTTCCAAATCCTCAAAAATGATGAAAAACGGCGCGCTATAGTATGCCGTACGATATGGGCTATAGCCCATCGTTTTTGTCATTTCGTCATTTTTTCAAATCCTCAAAAATGATGAAAAACGGCGCGCTATAGTATGCCGTACGATATGGGCTATAGCCCATGGTCCAAAATGATGAGAAACGAGGCTAACTTTTTTTTTCAAAATTTCAAAAAACATGGGCTATAACCCATCGTTTTTGTAATTTCGTCATTTTTTCAAATCCTCAAAAATGATGAAAAACGGCGCGCTATAGTATGCCGTACGATATGGGCTATAGCCCACGGTCCAAAATGATGAGAAACGAGGCTAACTTTTTTTTTCAAAATTTCAAAAAACATGGGCTATAACCCATCGTTTTTGTCATTTTGTCATTTTTTCAAATCCTCAAAAATGATGAAAAACGGCGCACTATAGTATGCCGTACGATATGGGCTATAGCCCATGGTCCAAAATGATGAGAAACGAGACTAACTTTTTTTTTCAAAATTTCAAAAAACATGGGCTATAACCCATCGTTTTTGTCATTTTTTTCATTTTTTCCAAATCCTCAAAAATGATGAAAAACGGCGCGCTATAGTATGCCGTACGATATGGGCTATAGCCCACGGTCCAAAATGATGAGAAACGAGGCTAACTTTTTTTTTCAAAATTTCAAAAAACATGGGCTATAACCCATCGTTTTTGTCATTTCGTCATTTTTTCAAATCCTCAAAAATGATGAAAAACGGCGCGCTATAGTATGCCGTACGATATGGGCTATAGCCCACGGTCCAAAATGATGAGAAACGAGGCTAACTTTTTTTTTCAAAATTTCAAAAAACATGGGCTATAACCCATCGTTTTTGTCATTTCGTCATTTTTTCAAATCCTCAAAAATGATGAAAAACGGCGCGCTATAGTATGCCGTACGATATGGGCTATAGCCCATGGTCCAAAATGATGAGAAACGAGGCTAACTTTTTTTTCCAAAATTTCAAAAAACATGGGCTATAACCCATCGTTTTTGTCATTTCGTAATTTTTTTAAAATCTTCAAAAATGATGAAAAACTGCGCGCTATAGTATGCCGTACGATATGGGCTATAGCCCACGGTCCAAAATGATGAGAAACGAGGCTAACTTTTTTTTTCAAAATTTCAAAAAACATGGGCTATAACCCATCGTTTTTGTCATTTCGTCATTTTTTCAAATCCTCAAAAATGATGAAAAACGGCGCGCTATAGTATGCCGTACGATATGGGCTATAGCCCACGGTCCAAAATGATGAGAAACGAGGCTAACTTTTTTTTTCAAAATTTCAAAAAACATGGGCTATAACCCATCGTTTTTGTCATTTCGTCATTTTTTCAAATCCTCAAAAATGATGAAAAACGGCGCGCTATAGTATGCCGTACGATATGGGCTATAGCCCACGGTCCAAAATGATGAGAAACGAGGCTAACTTTTTTTTTCAAAATTTCAAAAAACATGGGCTATAACCCATCGTTTTTGTCATTTCGTCATTTTTTCAAATCCTCAAAAATGATGAAAAACGGCGCGCTATAGTATGCCGTACGATATGGGCTATAGCCCATGGTCCAAAATGATGAGAAACGAGGCTAACTTTTTTTTCCAAAATTTCAAAAAACATGGGCTATAACCCATCGTTTTTGTCATTTCGTAATTTTTTTAAAATCTTCAAAAATGATGAAAAACTGCGCGCTATAGTATGCCGTACGATATGGGCTATAGCCCACGGTCCAAAATGATGAGAAACGAGGCTAACTTTTTTTTTCAAAATTTCAAAAAACATGGGCTATAACCCATCGTTTTTGTCATTTCGTCATTTTTTCAAATCCTCAAAAATGATGAAAAACGGCGCGCTATAGTATGCCGTACGATATGGGCTATAGCCCATGGTCCAAAATGATGAGAAACGAGGCTAACTTTTTTTTTCAAAATTTCAAAAAACATGGGCTATAACCCATCGTTTTTGTCATTTCGTCATTTTTTTAAAATCTTCAAAAATGATGAAAAACTGCGCGCTATAGTATGCCGTACGATATGGGCTATAGCCCACGGTCCAAAATGATGAGAAACGAGGCTAACTTTTTTTTTCAAAATTTCAAAAAACATGGGCTATAACCCATCGTTTTTGTCATTTCGTCATTTTTTCAAATCCTCAAAAATGATGAAAAACGGCGCGCTATAGTATGCCGTACGATATGGGCTATAGCCCACGGTCCAAAATGATGAGAAACGAGCCTAACTTTTTTTTTCAAAATTTCTAAAAACATGGGCTATAACCCATCGTTTTTGTCATTTCGTCATTTTTTCAAATCCTCAAAAATGATGAAAAACGGCGCGCTATAGTATGCCGTACGATATGGGCTATAGCCCATGGTCCAAAATGATGAGAAACGAGGCTAACTTTTTTTTTCAAAATTTCAAAAAACATGGGCTATAACCCATCGTTTTTGTCATTTCGTCATTTTTTTTAAAATCTTCAAAAATGATGAAAAACTGCGCGCTATAGTATGCCGTACGATATGGGCTATAGCCCACGGTCCAAAATGATGAGAAACGAGGCTAACTTTTTTTTTCAAAATTTCAAAAAACATGGGCTATAACCCATCGTTTTTGTCATTTCGTCATTTTTTCAAATCCTCAAAAATGATGAAAAACGGCGCGCTATAGTATGCCGTACGATATGGGCTATAGCCCACGGTCCAAAATGATGAGAAACGAGGCTAACTTTTTTTTTCAAAATTTCAAAAAACATGGGCTATAACCCATCGTTTTTGTCATTTCGTCATTTTTTCAAATCCTCAAAAATGATGAAAAACGGCGCGCTATAGTATGCCGTACGATATGGGCTATAGCCCATGGTCCAAAATGATGAGAAACGAGGCTAACTTTTTTTTTCAAAATTTCAAAAAACATGGGCTATAACCCATCGTTTTTGTCATTTCGTCATTTTTTCAAATCCTCAAAAATGATGAAAAACGGCGCGCTATAGTATGCCGTACGATATGGGCTATAGCCCATGGTCCAAAATGATGAGAAACGAGGCTAACTTTTTTTTCCAAAATTTCAAAAAACATGGGCTATAACCCATCGTTTTTGTCATTTCGTAATTTTTTTAAAATCTTCAAAAATGATGAAAAACTGCGCGCTATAGTATGCCGTACGATATGGGCTATAGCCCACGGTCCAAAATGATGAGAAACGAGGCTAACTTTTTTTTTCAAAATTTCAAAAAACATGGGCTATAACCCATCGTTTTTGTCATTTCGTCATTTTTTCAAATCCTCAAAAATGATGAAAAACGGCGCGCTATAGTATGCCGTACGATATGGGCTATAGCCCATGGTCCAAAATGATGAGAAACGAGGCTAACTTTTTTTTTCAAAATTTCAAAAAACATGGGCTATAACCCATCGTTTTTGTCATTTCGTCATTTTTTTAAAATCTTCAAAAATGATGAAAAACTGCGCGCTATAGTATGCCGTACGATATGGGCTATAGCCCACGGTCCAAAATGATGAGAAACGAGGCTAACTTTTTTTTTCAAAATTTCAAAAAACATGGGCTATAACCCATCGTTTTTGTCATTTCGTCATTTTTTCAAATCCTCAAAAATGATGAAAAACGGCGCGCTATAGTATGCCGTACGATATGGGCTATAGCCCACGGTCCAAAATGATGAGAAACGAGCCTAACTTTTTTTTTCAAAATTTCTAAAAACATGGGCTATAACCCATCGTTTTTGTCATTTCGTCATTTTTTCAAATCCTCAAAAATGATGAAAAACGGCGCGCTATAGTATGCCGTACGATATGGGCTATAGCCCATGGTCCAAAATGATGAGAAACGAGGCTAACTTTTTTTTTCAAAATTTCAAAAAACATGGGCTATAACCCATCGTTTTTGTCATTTCGTCATTTTTTTAAAATCTTCAAAAATGATGAAAAACTGCGCGCTATAGTATGCCGTACGATATGGGCTATAGCCCACGGTCCAAAATGATGAGAAACGAGGCTAACTTTTTTTTTCAAAATTTCAAAAAACATGGGCTATAACCCATCGTTTTTGTCATTTTTTCATTTTTTCCAAATCCTCAAAAATGATGAAAAACGGCGCGCTATAGTATGCCGTACGATATGGGCTATAGCCCATGGTCCAAAATGATGAGAAACGAGGCTAACTTTTTTTTTCAAAATTTCAAAAAACATGGGCTATAACCCATCGTTTTTGTCATTTCGTCATTTTTTTAAAATCTTCAAAAATGATGAAAAACTGCGCGCTATAGTATGCCGTACGATATGGGCTATAGCCCACGGTCCAAAATGATGAGAAACGAGGCTAACTTTTTTTTTCAAAATTTCAAAAAACATGGGCTATAACCCATCGTTTTTGTCATTTTTTCATTTTTTCCAAATCCTCAAAAATGATGAAAAACGGCGAGCTATAGTATGCCGTACGATATGGGCTATAGCCCACGGTCCAAAATGATGAGAAACGAGGCTAACTTTTTTTTTCAAAATTTCAAAAAACATGGGCTATAACCCATCGTTTTTGTCATTTCGTCATTTTTTCAAATCCTCAAAAATGATGAAAAACGGCGCGCTATAGTATGCCGTACGATATGGGCTATAGCCCACGGTCCAAAATGATGAGAAACGAGCCTAACTTTTTTTTTCAAAATTTCAAAAAACATGGGCTATAACCCATCGTTTTTGTCATTTCGTCATTTTTTCAAATCCTCAAAAATGATGAAAAACGGCGCGCTATAGTATGCCGTACGATATGGGCTATAGCCCATGGTCCAAAATGATGAGAAACGAGGCTAACTTTTTTTTTCAAAATTTCAAAAAACATGGGCTATAACCCATCGTTTTTGTCATTTCGTCATTTTTTCAAACCCTCAAAAATGATGAAAAACGGCGCGCTATAGTATGCCGTACGATATGGGCTATAGCCCACGGTCCAAAATGATGAGAAACAAGGCTAACTTTTTTTTCCAAAATTTCAAAAAACATGGGCTATAACCCATCGTTTTTGTCATTTCGTAATTTTTTCAAATCCTCAAAAATGATGAAAAACGGCGCGCTATAGTATGCCGTACGATATGGGCTATAGCCCATGGTCCAAAATGATGAGAAACGAGGCTAACCTTTTTTTTCAAAATTTCAAAAAACATGGGCTATAACCCATCGTTTTTGTCATTTTTTCATTTTTTCCAAATCCTCAAAAATGATGAAAAACGGCGCGCTATAGTATGCCGTACGATATGGGCTATAGCCCACGGTCCAAAATGATGAGAAACGAGGCTAACTTTTTTTTTCAAAATTTCAAAAAACATGGGCTATAACCCATCGTTTTTGTCATTTCGTTATTTTTTCAAATCCTCAAAAATGATGAAAAACGGCGCGCTATAGTATGCCGTACGATATGGGCTATAGCCCACGGTCCAAAATGATGAGAAACGAGGCTAACTTTTTTTTTCAAAATTTCAAAAAACATGGGCTATAACCCATCGTTTTTGTCATTTCGTCATTTTTTCAAATCCTCAAAAATGATGAAAAACGGCGCGCTATAGTATGCCGTACGATATGGGCTATAGCCCATGGTCCAAAATGATGAGAAACGAGGCTAACTTTTTTTTTCAAAATTTCAAAAAACATGGGCTATAACCCATCGTTTTTGTCATTTCGTCATTTTTTTAAAATCTTCAAAAATGATGAAAAACGGCGCGCTATAGTATGCCGTACGATATGGGCTATAGCCCACGGTCCAAAATGATGAGAAACGAGGCTAACTTTTTTTTTCAAAATTTCAAAAAACATGGGCTATAACCCATCTTTTTTGTCATTTCGTCATTTTTTTCAAATCTTCAAAAATGATGAAAAACGGCGCGCTATAGTATGCCGTACGATATGGGCTATAGCCCACGGTCCAAAATGATGAGAAACGAGGCTAACTTTTTTTTTCAAAATTTCAAAAAACATGGGCTATAACCCATCGTTTTTGTCATTTCGTCATTTTTTCAAATCCTCAAAAATGATGAAAAACGGCGCGATATAGTATGCCGTACGATATGGGCTATAGCCCATGGTCCAAAATGATGAGAAACGAGACTAACTTTTTTTTTCAAAATTTCAAAAAACATGGGCTATAACCCATCGTTTTTGTCATTTTTTTCATTTTTTCCAAATCCTCAAAAATGATGAAAAACGGCGCGCTATAGTATGCCGTACGATATGGGCTATAGCCCACGGTCCAAAATGATGAGAAACGAGGCTAACTTTTTTTTTCAAAATTTCAAAAAACATGGGCTATAACCCATCGTTTTTGTCATTTCGTCATTTTTTCAAATCCTCAAAAATGATGAAAAACGGCGCGCTATAGTATGCCGTACGATATGGGCTATAGCCCACGGTCCAAAATGATGAGAAACGAGGCTAACTTTTTTTTTCTAAATTTCAAAAAACATGGGCTATAACCCATCGTTTTTGTCATTTCGTCATTTTTTCAAATCCTCAAAAATGATGAAAAACGGCGCGCTATAGTATGCCGTACGATATGGGCTATAGCCCACGGTCCAAAATGATGAGAAACGAGGCTAACTTTTTTTTTCAAAATTTCAAAAAACATGGGCTATAACCCATCGTTTTTGTCATTTCGTTATTTTTTCAAATCCTCAAAAATGATGAAAAACGGCGCGCTATAGTATGCCGTACGATATGGGCTATAGCCCACGGTCCAAAATGATGAGAAACGAGGCTAACTTTTTTTTTCAAAATTTCAAAAAACATGGGCTATAACCCATCGTTTTTGTCATTTCGTCATTTTTTCAAATCCTCAAAAATGATGAAAAACGGCGCGCTATAGTATGCCGTACGATATGGGCTATAGCCCATGGTCCAAAATGATGAGAAACGAGGCTAACTTTTTTTTTCAAAATTTCAAAAAACATGGGCTATAACCCATCGTTTTTGTCATTTCGTCATTTTTTTAAAATCTTCAAAAATGATGAAAAACGGCGCGCTATAGTATGCCGTACGATATGGGCTATAGCCCACGGTCCAAAATGATGAGAAACGAGGCTAACTTTTTTTTTCAAAATTTCAAAAAACATGGGCTATAACCCATCTTTTTTGTCATTTCGTCATTTTTTTCAAATCTTCAAAAATGATGAAAAACGGCGCGCTATAGTATGCCGTACGATATGGGCTATAGCCCACGGTCCAAAATGATGAGAAACGAGGCTAACTTTTTTTTTCAAAATTTCAAAAAACATGGGCTATAACCCATCGTTTTTGTCATTTCGTCATTTTTTCAAATCCTCAAAAATGATGAAAAACGGCGCGATATAGTATGCCGTACGATATGGGCTATAGCCCATGGTCCAAAATGATGAGAAACGAGACTAACTTTTTTTTTCAAAATTTCAAAAAACATGGGCTATAACCCATCGTTTTTGTCATTTTTTTCATTTTTTCCAAATCCTCAAAAATGATGAAAAACGGCGCGCTATAGTATGCCGTACGATATGGGCTATAGCCCACGGTCCAAAATGATGAGAAACGAGGCTAACTTTTTTTTTCAAAATTTCAAAAAACATGGGCTATAACCCATCGTTTTTGTCATTTCGTCATTTTTTCAAATCCTCAAAAATGATGAAAAACGGCGCGCTATAGTATGCCGTACGATATGGGCTATAGCCCACGGTCCAAAATGATGAGAAACGAGGCTAACTTTTTTTTTCTAAATTTCAAAAAACATGGGCTATAACCCATCGTTTTTGTCATTTCGTCATTTTTTCAAATCCTCAAAAATGATGAAAAACGGCGCGCTATAGTATGCCGTACGATATGGGCTATAGCCCATGGTCCAAAATGATGAGAAACGAGGCTAACTTTTTTTTCCAAAATTTCAAAAAACATGGGCTATAACCCATCGTTTTTGTCATTTCGTAATTTTTTAAAAATCTTCAAAAATGATGAAAAACTGCGCGCTATAGTATGCCGTACGATATGGGCTATAGCCCACGGTCCAAAATGATGAGAAACGAGGCTAACTTTTTTTTTCAAAATTTCAAAAAACATGGGCTATAACCCATCGTTTTTGTCATTTCGTCATTTTTTCAAATCCTCAAAAATGATGAAAAACGGCGCGCTATAGTATGCCGTACGATATGGGCTATAGCCCATGGTCCAAAATGATGAGAAACGAGGCTAACTTTTTTTTTCAAAATTTCAAAAAACATGGGCTATAACCCATCGTTTTTGTCATTTCGTCATTTTTTTAAAATCTTCAAAAATGATGAAAAACTGCGCGCTATAGTATGCCGTACGATATGGGCTATAGCCCACGGTCCAAAATGATGAGAAACGAGGCTAACTTTTTTTTTCAAAATTTCAAAAAACATGGGCTATAACCCATCGTTTTTGTCATTTCGTCATTTTTTCAAATCCTCAAAAATGATGAAAAACGGCGCGCTATAGTATGCCGTACGATATGGGCTATAGCCCACGGTCCAAAATGATGAGAAACGAGCCTAACTTTTTTTTCCAAAATTTCAAAAAACATGGGCTATAACCCATCGTTTTTGTCATTTTGTCATTTTTTCAAATCCTCAAAAATGATGAAAAACGGCGCGCTATAGTATGCCGTACGATATGGGCTATAGCCCATGGTCCAAAATGATGAGAAACGAGGCTAACTTTTTTTTCCAAAATTTCAAAAAACATGGGCTATAACCCATCGTTTTTGTCATTTCGTCATTTTTTTAAATCCTCAAAAATGTATAAAAAACGGCGCGCTATAGTATGCCGTACGATATGGGCTATAGCCCATGGTCCAAAATGATGAGAAACGAGGCTAACTTTTTTTTTCAAAATTTCAAAAAACATGGGCTATAACCCATCGTTTTTGTCATTTCGTCATTTTTTTTAAATCTTCAAAAATGATGAAAAACTGCGCGCTATAGTATGCCGTACGATATGGGCTATAGCCCACGGTCCAAAATGATGAGAAACGAGGCTAACTTTTTTTTTCAAAATTTCAAAAAACATGGGCTATAACCCATCGTTTTTGTCATTTCGTCATTTTTTCAAATCCTCAAAAATGATGAAAAACGGCGCGCTATAGTATGCCGTACGATATGGGCTATAGCCCATGGTCCAAAATGATGAGAAACGAGGCTAACCTTTTTTTTCAAAATTTCAAAAAACATGGGCTATAACCCATCGTTTTTGTCATTTTTTCATTTTTTCCAAATCCTCAAAAATGATGAAAAACGGCGCGCTATAGTATGCCGTACGATTTGGGCTATAGCCCACGGTCCAAAATGATGAGAAACGAGGCTAACTTTTTTTTTCAAAATTTCAAAAAACATGGGCTATAACCCATCGTTTTTGTCATTTCGTCATTTTTTCAAATCCTCAAAAATGATGAAAAACGGCGCGCTATAGTATGCCGTACGATATGGGCTATAGCCCATGGTCCAAAATGATGAGAAACGAGGCTAACTTTTTTTTTCAAAATTTCAAAAAACATGGGCTATAACCCATCTTTTTTGTCATTTCGTCATTTTTTAAAAATCTTCAAAAATGATGAAAAACGGCGCGCTATAGTATGCCGTACGATATGGGCTATAGCCCACGGTCCAAAATGATGAGAAACGAGGCTAACTTTTTTTTTCAAAATTTCAAAAAACATGGGCTATAACCCATCTTTTTTGTCATTTCGTCATTTTTTTCAAATCTTCAAAAATGATGAAAAACGGCGCGCTATAGTATGCAGTACGATATGGGCTATAGCCCACGGTCCAAAATGATGAGAAACGAGGCTAACTTTTTTTTTCAAAATTTCAAAAAACATGGGCTATAACCCATCGTTTTTGTCATTTTTTTCATTTTTTCCAAATCCTCAAAAATGATGAAAAACGGCGCGCTATAGTATGCCGTACGATATGGGCTATAGCCCATGGTCCAAAATGATGAGAAACGAGACTAACTTTTTTTTTCAAAATTTCAAAAAACATGGGCTATAACCCATCGTTTTTTTCATTTTTTCCAAATCCTCAAAAATGATGAAAAACTGCGCGCTATAGTATGCCGTACGATATGGGCTATAGCCCACGGTCCAAAATGATGAGAAACGAGGCTAACTTTTTTTTTCAAAATTTCAAAAAACATGGGCTATAACCCATCGTTTTTGTCATTTCGTCATTTTTTCAAATCCTCAAAAATGATGAAAAACGGCGCGCTATAGTATGCCGTACGATATGGGCTATAGCCCATGGTCCAAAATGATGAGAAACGAGGCTAACTTTTTTTTTCAAAATTTCAAAAAACATGGGCTATAACCCATCGTTTTTGTCATTTCGTCATTTTTTTAAAATCTTCAAAAATGATGAAAAACTGCGCGCTATAGTATGCCGTACGATATGGGCTATAGCCCACGGTCCAAAATGATGAGAAACGAGGCTAACTTTTTTTTTCAAAATTTCAAAAAACATGGGCTATAACCCATCGTTTTTGTCATTTCGTCATTTTTTCAAATCCTCAAAAATGATGAAAAACGGCGCGCTATAGTATGCCGTACGATATGGGCTATAGCCCACGGTCCAAAATGATGAGAAACGAGCCTAACTTTTTTTTCCAAAATTTCAAAAAACATGGGCTATAACCCATCGTTTTTGTCATTTTGTCATTTTTTCAAATCCTCAAAAATGATGAAAAACGGCGCGCTATAGTATGCCGTACGATATGGGCTATAGCCCATGGTCCAAAATGATGAGAAACGAGGCTAACTTTTTTTTTCAAAATTTCAAAAAACATGGGCTATAACCCATCGTTTTTGTCATTTCGTCATTTTTTTAAATCCTCAAAAATGTATAAAAAACGGCGCGCTATAGTATGCCGTACGATATGGGCTATAGCCCATGGTCCAAAATGATGAGAAACGAGGCTAACTTTTTTTTTCAAAATTTCAAAAAACATGGGCTATAACCCATCGTTTTTGTCATTTCGTCATTTTTTTTAAATCTTCAAAAATGATGAAAAACTGCGCGCTATAGTATGCCGTACGATATGGGCTATAGCCCACGGTCCAAAATGATGAGAAACGAGGCTAACTTTTTTTTTCAAAATTTCAAAAAACATGGGCTATAACCCATCGTTTTTGTCATTTCGTCATTTTTTCAAATCCTCAAAAATGATGAAAAACGGCGCGCTATAGTATGCCGTACGATATGGGCTATAGCCCATGGTCCAAAATGATGAGAAACGAGGCTAACCTTTTTTTTCAAAATTTCAAAAAACATGGGCTATAACCCATCGTTTTTGTCATTTTTTCATTTTTTCCAAATCCTCAAAAATGATGAAAAACGGCGCGCTATAGTATGCCGTACGATTTGGGCTATAGCCCACGGTCCAAAATGATGAGAAACGAGGCTAACTTTTTTTTTCAAAATTTCAAAAAACATGGGCTATAACCCATCGTTTTTGTCATTTCGTCATTTTTTCAAATCCTCAAAAATGATGAAAAACGGCGCGCTATAGTATGCCGTACGATATGGGCTATAGCCCATGGTCCAAAATGATGAGAAACGAGGCTAACTTTTTTTTTCAAAATTTCAAAAAACATGGGCTATAACCCATCTTTTTTGTCATTTCGTCATTTTTTAAAAATCTTCAAAAATGATGAAAAACGGCGCGCTATAGTATGCCGTACGATATGGGCTATAGCCCATGGTCCAAAATGATGAGAAACGAGGCTAACCTTTTTTTTCAAAATTTCAAAAAACATGGGCTATAACCCATCGTTTTTGTCATTTTTTCATTTTTTCCAAATCCTCAAAAATGATGAAAAACGGCGCGCTATAGTATGCCGTACGATTTGGGCTATAGCCCACGGTCCAAAATGATGAGAAACGAGGCTAACTTTTTTTTTCAAAATTTCAAAAAACATGGGCTATAACCCATCGTTTTTGTCATTTCGTCATTTTTTCAAATCCTCAAAAATGATGAAAAACGGCGCGCTATAGTATGCCGTACGATATGGGCTATAGCCCATGGTCCAAAATGATGAGAAACGAGGCTAACTTTTTTTTTCAAAATTTCAAAAAACATGGGCTATAACCCATCTTTTTTGTCATTTCGTCATTTTTTAAAAATCTTCAAAAATGATGAAAAACGGCGCGCTATAGTATGCCGTACGATATGGGCTATAGCCCACGGTCCAAAATGATGAGAAACGAGGCTAACTTTTTTTTTCAAAATTTCAAAAAACATGGGCTATAACCCATCTTTTTTGTCATTTCGTCATTTTTTTCAAATCTTCAAAAATGATGAAAAACGGCGCGCTATAGTATGCCGTACGATATGGGCTATAGCCCACGGTCCAAAATGATGAGAAACGAGGCAAACTTTTTTTTTCAAAATTTCAAAAAACATGGGCTATAACCCATCGTTTTTGTCATTTTTTTCATTTTTTCCAAATCCTCAAAAATGATGAAAAACGGCGCGCTATAGTATGCCGTACGATATGGGCTATAGCCCATGGTCCAAAATGATGAGAAACGAGACTAACTTTTTTTTTCAAAATTTCAAAAAACATGGGCTATAACCCATCGTTTTTTTCATTTTTTCCAAATCCTCAAAAATGATGAAAAACGGCGCGCTATAGTATGCCGTACGATATGGGCTATAGCCCACGGTCCAAAATGATGAGAAACGAGGCTAACTTTTTTTTTCAAAATTTCAAAAAACATGGGCTATAACCCATCGTTTTTGTCATTTCGTCATTTTTTCAAATCCTCAAAAATGATGAAAAACGGCGCGCTATAGTATGCCGTACGATATGGGCTATAGCCCATGGTCCAAAATGATGAGAAACGAGGCTAACTTTTTTTTCCAAAATTTCAAAAAACATGGGCTATAACCCATCGTTTTTGTCATTTCGTAATTTTTTTAAAATCTTCAAAAATGATGAAAAACTGCGTGCTATAGTATGCCGTACGATATGGGCTATAGCCCACGGTCCAAAATGATGAGAAACGAGGCTAACTTTTTTTTTCAAAATTTCAAAAAACATGGGCTATAACCCATCGTTTTTGTCATTTCGTCATTTTTTCAAATCCTCAAAAATGATGAAAAACGGCGCGCTATAGTATGCCGTACGATATGGGCTATAGCCCATGGTCCAAAATGATGAGAAACGAGGCTAACTTTTTTTTTCAAAATTTCAAAAAACATGGGCTATAACCCATCGTTTTTGTCATTTCGTCATTTTTTTAAAATCTTCAAAAATGATGAAAAACTGCGCGCTATAGTATGCCGTACGATATGGGCTATAGCCCACGGTCCAAAATGATGAGAAACGAGGCTAACTTTTTTTTTCAAAATTTCAAAAAACATGGGCTATAACCCATCGTTTTTGTCATTTCGTCATTTTTTCAAATCCTCAAAAATGATGAAAAACGGCGCGCTATAGTATGCCGTACGATATGGGCTATAGCCCATGGTCCAAAATGATGAGAAACGAGGCTAACTTTTTTTTCCAAAATTTCAAAAAACATGGGCTATAACCCATCGTTTTTGTCATTTTGTAATTTTTTTAAATCTTCAAAAATGATGAAAAACTGCGCGCTATAGTATGCCGTACGATATGGGCTATAGCCCACGGTCCAAAATGATGAGAAACGAGGCTAACTTTTTTTTTCAAAATTTCAAAAAACATGGGCTATAACCCATCGTTTTTGTCATTTCGTCATTTTTTCAAATCCTCAAAAATGATGAAAAACGGCGCGCTATAGTATGCCGTACGATATGGGCTATAGCCCATGGTCCAAAATGATGAGAAACGAGGCTAACTTTTTTTTTCAAAATTTCAAAAAACATGGGCTATAACCCATCGTTTTTGTCATTTCGTCATTTTTTTAAAATCTTCAAAAATGATGAAAAACTGCGCGCTATAGTATGCCGTACGATATGGGCTATAGCCCACGGTCCAAAATGATGAGAAACGAGGCTAACTTTTTTTTTCAAAATTTCAAAAAACATGGGCTATAACCCATCGTTTTTGTCATTTCGTCATTTTTTCAAATCCTCAAAAATGATGAAAAACGGCGCGCTATAGTATGCCGTACGATATGGGCTATAGCCCACGGTCCAAAATGATGAGAAACGAGCCTAACTTTTTTTCCCAAAATTTCAAAAAACATGGGCTATAACCCATCGTTTTTGTCATTTCGTCATTTTTTCAAATCCTCAAAAATGATGAAAAACGGCGCGCTATAGTATGCCGTACGATATGGGCTATAGCCCATGGTCCAAAATGATGAGAAACGAGGCTAACTTTTTTTTTCAAAATTTCAAAAAACATGGGCTATAACCCATCGTTTTTGTCATTTCGTCATTTTTTTTAAATCTTCAAAAATGATGAAAAACTGCGCGCTATAGTATGCCGTACGATATGGGCTATAGCCCACGGTCCAAAATGATGAGAAACGAGGCTAACTTTTTTTTTCAAAATTTCAAAAAACATGGGCTATAACCCATCGTTTTTGTCATTTCGTCATTTTTTCAAATCCTCAAAAATGATGAAAAACGGCGCGCTATAGTATGCCGTACGATATGGGCTATAGCCCATGGTCCAAAATGATGAGAAACGAGGCTAACCTTTTTTTTCAAAATTTCAAAAAACATGGGCTATAACCCATCGTTTTTGTCATTTTTTCATTTTTTCCAAATCCTCAAAAATGATGAAAAACGGCGCGCTATAGTATGCCGTACGATATGGGCTATAGCCCACGGTCCAAAATGATGAGAAACGAGGCTAACTTTTTTTTTCAAAATTTCAAAAAACATGGGCTATAACCCATCGTTTTTGTCATTTCGTCATTTTTTCAAATCCTCAAAAATGATGAAAAACGGCGCGCTATAGTATGCCGTACGATATGGGCTATAGCCCACGGTCCAAAATGATGAGAAACGAGGCTAACTTTTTTTTTCAAAATTTCAAAAAACATGGGCTATAACCCATCGTTTTTGTCATTTCGTCATTTTTTCAAATCCTCAAAAATGATGAAAAACGGCGCGCTATAGTATGCCGTACGATATGGGCTATAGCCCATGGTCCAAAATGATGAGAAACGAGGCTAACTTTTTTTTTCAAAATTTCAAAAAACATGGGCTATAACCCATCGTTTTTGTCATTTCGTCATTTTTTTAAATCTTCAAAAATGATGAAAAACGGCGCGCTATAGTATGCCGTACGATATGGGCTATAGCCCACGGTCCAAAATGATGAGAAACGAGGCTAACTTTTTTTTTCAAAATTTCAAAAAACATGGGCTATAACCCATCGTTTTTGTCATTTCGTCATTTTTTTTAAATCTTCAAAAATGATGAAAAACTGCGCGCTATAGTATGCCGTACGATATGGGCTATAGCCCACGGTCCAAAATGATGAGAAACGATGCTAACTTTTTTTTTCAAAATTTCAAAAAACATGGGCTATAACCCATCGTTTTTGTCATTTCGTCATTTTTTCAAATCCTCAAAAATGATGAAAAACGGCGCGCTATAGTATGCCGTACGATATGGGCTATAGCCCATGGTCCAAAATGATGAGAAACGAGGCTAACCTTTTTTTTCAAAATTTCAAAAAACATGGGCTATAACCCATCGTTTTTGTCATTTTTTCATTTTTTCCAAATCCTCAAAAATGATGAAAAACGGCGCGCTATAGTATGCCGTACGATATGGGCTATAGCCCACGGTCCAAAATGATGAGAAACGAGGCTAACTTTTTTTTTCAAAATTTCAAAAAACATGGGCTATAACCCATCGTTTTTGTCATTTCGTCATTTTTTTAAAATCTTCAAAAATGATGAAAAACTGCGCGCTATAGTATGCCGTACGATATGGGCTATAGCCCACGGTCCAAAATGATGAGAAACGAGGCTAACTTTTTTTTTCAAAATTTCAAAAAACATGGGCTATAACCCATCGTTTTTGTCATTTCGTCATTTTTTCAAATCCTCAAAAATGATGAAAAACGGCGCGCTATAGTATGCCGTACGATATGGGCTATAGCCCACGGTCCAAAATGATGAGAAACGAGCCTAACTTTTTTTCCCAAAATTTCAAAAAACATGGGCTATAACCCATCGTTTTTGTCATTTCGTCATTTTTTCAAATCCTCAAAAATGATGAAAAACGGCGCGCTATAGTATGCCGTACGATATGGGCTATAGCCCATGGTCCAAAATGATGAGAAACGAGGCTAACTTTTTTTTTCAAAATTTCAAAAAACATGGGCTATAACCCATCGTTTTTGTCATTTCGTCATTTTTTTTAAATCTTCAAAAATGATGAAAAACTGCGCGCTATAGTATGCCGTACGATATGGGCTATAGCCCACGGTCCAAAATGATGAGAAACGAGGCTAACTTTTTTTTTCAAAATTTCAAAAAACATGGGCTATAACCCATCGTTTTTGTCATTTCGTCATTTTTTCAAATCCTCAAAAATGATGAAAAACGGCGCGCTATAGTATGCCGTACGATATGGGCTATAGCCCATGGTCCAAAATGATGAGAAACGAGGCTAACCTTTTTTTTCAAAATTTCAAAAAACATGGGCTATAACCCATCGTTTTTGTCATTTTTTCATTTTTTCCAAATCCTCAAAAATGATGAAAAACGGCGCGCTATAGTATGCCGTACGATATGGGCTATAGCCCACGGTCCAAAATGATGAGAAACGAGGCTAACTTTTTTTTTCAAAATTTCAAAAAACATGGGCTATAACCCATCGTTTTTGTCATTTCGTCATTTTTTCAAATCCTCAAAAATGATGAAAAACGGCGCGCTATAGTATGCCGTACGATATGGGCTATAGCCCACGGTCCAAAATGATGAGAAACGAGGCTAACTTTTTTTTTCAAAATTTCAAAAAACATGGGCTATAACCCATCGTTTTTGTCATTTCGTCATTTTTTCAAATCCTCAAAAATGATGAAAAACGGCGCGCTATAGTATGCCGTACGATATGGGCTATAGCCCATGGTCCAAAATGATGAGAAACGAGGCTAACTTTTTTTTTCAAAATTTCAAAAAACATGGGCTATAACCCATCGTTTTTGTCATTTCGTCATTTTTTTTAAATCTTCAAAAATGATGAAAAACGGCGCGCTATAGTATGCCGTACGATATGGGCTATAGCCCACGGTCCAAAATGATGAGAAACGAGGCTAACTTTTTTTTTCAAAATTTCAAAAAACATGGGCTATAACCCATCGTTTTTGTCATTTCGTCATTTTTTTTAAATCTTCAAAAATGATGAAAAACTGCGCGCTATAGTATGCCGTACGATATGGGCTATAGCCCACGGTCCAAAATGATGAGAAACGAGGCTAACTTTTTTTTTCAAAATTTCAAAAAACATGGGCTATAACCCATCGTTTTTGTCATTTCGTCATTTTTTCAAATCCTCAAAAATGATGAAAAACGGCGCGCTATAGTATGCCGTACGATATGGGCTATAGCCCATGGTCCAAAATGATGAGAAACGAGGCTAACCTTTTTTTTCAAAATTTCAAAAAACATGGGCTATAACCCATCGTTTTTGTCATTTTTTCATTTTTTCCAAATCCTCAAAAATGATGAAAAACGGCGCGCTATAGTATGCCGTACGATATGGGCTATAGCCCACGGTCCAAAATGATGAGAAACGAGGCTAACTTTTTTTTTCAAAATTTCAAAAAACATGGGCTATAACCCATCGTTTTTGTCATTTCGTCATTTTTTCAAATCCTCAAAAATGATGAAAAACGGCGCGCTATAGTATGCCGTACGATATGGGCTATAGCCCACGGTCCAAAATGATGAGAAACGAGGCTAACTTTTTTTTTCAAAATTTCAAAAAACATGGGCTATAACCCATCGTTTTTGTCATTTCGTCATTTTTTCAAATCCTCAAAAATGATGAAAAACGGCGCGCTATAGTATGCCGTACGATATGGGCTATAGCCCATGGTCCAAAATGATGAGAAACGAGGTTAACTTTTTTTTTCAAAATTTCAAAAAACATGGGCTATAACCCATCGTTTTTGTCATTTCGTCATTTTTTTAAAATCTTCAAAAATGATGAAAAACGGCGCGCTATAGTATGCCGTACGATATGGGCTATAGCCCACGGTCCAAAATGATGAGAAACGAGGCTAACTTCTTTTTTCAAAATTTCAAAAAACATGGGCTATAACCCATCGTTTTTGTCATTTCGTCATTTTTTCAAATCCTCAAAAATGATGAAAAACGGCGCGCTATAGTATGCCGTACGATATGGGCTATAGCCCATGGTCCAAAATGATGAGAAACGAGGCTAACTTTTTTTTTCAAAATTTCAAAAAACATGGGCTATAACCCATCGTTTTTGTCATTTCGTCATTTTTTTAAAATCTTCAAAAATGATGAAAAACGGCGCGCTATAGTATGCCGTACGATATGGGCTATAGCCCACGGTCCAAAATGATGAGAAACGAGGCTAACTTTTTTTTTCAAAATTTCAAAAAACATGGGCTATAACCCATCTTTTTTGTCATTTCGTCATTTTTTTCAAATCTTCAAAAATGATGAAAAACGGCGCGCTATAGTATGCCGTACGATATGGGCTATAGCCCACGGTCCAAAATGATGAGAAACGAGGCTAACTTTTTTTTTCAAAATTTCAAAAAACATGGGCTATAACCCATCGTTTTTGTCATTTCGTCATTTTTTCAAATCCTCAAAAATGATGAAAAACGGCGCGATATAGTATGCCGTACGATATGGGCTATAGCCCATGGTCCAAAATGATGAGAAACGAGACTAACTTTTTTTTTCAAAATTTCAAAAAACATGGGCTATAACCCATCGTTTTTGTCATTTTTTTCATTTTTTCCAAATCCTCAAAAATGATGAAAAACGGCGCGCTATAGTATGCCGTACGATATGGGCTATAGCCCACGGTCCAAAATGATGAGAAACGAGGCTAACTTTTTTTTTCAAAATTTCAAAAAACATGGGCTATAACCCATCGTTTTTGTCATTTCGTCATTTTTTCAAATCCTCAAAAATGATGAAAAACGGCGCGCTATAGTATGCCGTACGATATGGGCTATAGCCCACGGTCCAAAATGATGAGAAACGAGGCTAACTTTTTTTTTCAAAATTTCAAAAAACATGGGCTATAACCCATCGTTTTTGTCATTTCGTCATTTTTTCAAATCCTCAAAAATGATGAAAAACGGCGCGCTATAGTATGCCGTACGATATGGGCTATAGCCCATGGTCCAAAATGATGAGAAACGAGGCTAACTTTTTTTTCCAAAATTTCAAAAAACATGGGCTATAACCCATCGTTTTTGTCATTTCGTAATTTTTTAAAAATCTTCAAAAATGATGAAAAACTGCGCGCTATAGTATGCCGTACGATATGGGCTATAGCCCACGGTCCAAAATGATGAGAAACGAGGCTAACTTTTTTTTTCAAAATTTCAAAAAACATGGGCTATAACCCATCGTTTTTGTCATTTCGTCATTTTTTCAAATCCTCAAAAATGATGAAAAACGGCGCACTATAGTATGCCGTACGATATGGGCTATAGCCCATGGTCCAAAATGATGAGAAACGAGGCTAACTTTTTTTTTCAAAATTTCAAAAAACATGGGCTATAACCCATCGTTTTTGTCATTTCGTCATTTTTTTAAAATCTTCAAAAATGATGAAAAACTGCGCGCTATAGTATGCCGTACGATATGGGCTATAGCCCACGGTCCAAAATGATGAGAAACGAGGCTAACTTTTTTTTTCAAAATTTCAAAAAACATGGGCTATAACCCATCGTTTTTGTCATTTCGTCATTTTTTCAAATCCTCAAAAATGATGAAAAACGGCGCGCTATAGTATGCCGTACGATATGGGCTATAGCCCACGGTCCAAAATGATGAGAAACGAGCCTAACTTTTTTTTCCAAAATTTCAAAAAACATGGGCTATAACCCATCGTTTTTGTCATTTCGTCATTTTTTCAAATCCTCAAAAATGATGAAAAACGGCGCGCTATAGTATGCCGTACGATATGGGCTATAGCCCATGGTCCAAAATGATGAGAAACGAGGCTAACTTTTTTTTTCAAAATTTCAAAAAACATGGGCTATAACCCATCGTTTTTGTCATTTCGTCATTTTTTTAAATCCTCAAAAATGTATAAAAAACGGCGCGCTATAGTATGCCGTACGATATGGGCTATAGCCCATGGTCCAAAATGATGAGAAACGAGGCTAACTTTTTTTTTCAAAATTTCAAAAAACATGGGCTATAACCCATCGTTTTTGTCATTTCGTCATTTTTTTTAAATCTTCAAAAATGATGAAAAACTGCGCGCTATAGTATGCCGTACGATATGGGCTATAGCCCACGGTCCAAAATGATGAGAAACGAGGCTAACTTTTTTTTTCAAAATTTCAAAAAACATGGGCTATAACCCATCGTTTTTGTCATTTCGTCATTTTTTCAAATCCTCAAAAATGATGAAAAACGGCGCGCTATAGTATGCCGTACGATATGGGCTATAGCCCATGGTCCAAAATGATGAGAAACGAGGCTAACCTTCTTTTTCAAAATTTCAAAAAACATGGGCTATAACCCATCGTTTTTGTCATTTTTTCATTTTTTCCAAATCCTCAAAAATGATGAAAAACGGCGCGCTATAGTATGCCGTACGATTTGGGCTATAGCCCACGGTCCAAAATGATGAGAAACGAGGCTAACTTTTTTTTTCAAAATTTCAAAAAACATGGGCTATAACCCATCGTTTTTGTCATTTCGTCATTTTTTCAAATCCTCAAAAATGATGAAAAACGGCGCGCTATAGTATGCCGTACGATATGGGCTATAGCCCACGGTCCAAAATGATGAGAAACGAGGCTAACTTTTTTTTTCAAAATTTCAAAAAACATGGGCTATAACCCATCTTTTTTGTCATTTCGTCATTTTTTTCAAATCTTCAAAAATGATGAAAAACGGCGCGCTATAGTATGCCGTACGATATGGGCTATAGCCCACGGTCCAAAATGATGAGAAACGAGGCTAACTTTTTTTTTCAAAATTTCAAAAAACATGGGCTATAACCCATCGTTTTTGTCATTTTTTTCATTTTTTCCAAATCCTCAAAAATGATGAAAAACGGCGCGCTATAGTATGCCGTACGATATGGGCTATAGCCCATGGTCCAAAATGATGAGAAACGAGACTAACTTTTTTTTTCAAAATTTCAAAAAACATGGGCTATAACCCATCGTTTTTGTCATTTTTTTCATTTTTTCCAAATCCTCAAAAATGATGAAAAACGGCGCGCTATAGTATGCCGTACGATATGGGCTATAGCCCACGGTCCAAAATGATGAGAAACGAGGCTAACTTTTTTTTTCAAAATTTCAAAAAACATGGGCTATAACCCATCGTTTTTGTCATTTCGTCATTTTTTCAAATCCTCAAAAATGATGAAAAACGGCGCGCTATAGTATGCCGTACGATATGGGCTATAGCCCATGGTCCAAAATGATGAGAAACGAGGCTAACTTTTTTTTCCAAAATTTCAAAAAACATGGGCTATAACCCATCGTTTTTGTCATTTCGTAATTTTTTTAAAATCTTCAAAAATGATGAAAAACTGCGTGCTATAGTATGCCGTACGATATGGGCTATAGCCCACGGTCCAAAATGATGAGAAACGAGGCTAACTTTTTTTTTCAAAATTTCAAAAAACATGGGCTATAACCCATCGTTTTTGTCATTTCGTCATTTTTTCAAATCCTCAAAAATGATGAAAAACGGCGCGCTATAGTATGCCGTACGATATGGGCTATAGCCCATGGTCCAAAATGATGAGAAACGAGGCTAACTTTTTTTTTCAAAATTTCAAAAAACATGGGCTATAACCCATCGTTTTTGTCATTTCGTCATTTTTTTAAAATCTTCAAAAATGATGAAAAACTGCGCGCTATAGTATGCCGTACGATATGGGCTATAGCCCACGGTCCAAAATGATGAGAAACGAGGCTAACTTTTTTTTTCAAAATTTCAAAAAACATGGGCTATAACCCATCGTTTTTGTCATTTCGTCATTTTTTCAAATCCTCAAAAATGATGAAAAACGGCGCGCTATAGTATGCCGTACGATATGGGCTATAGCCCATGGTCCAAAATGATGAGAAACGAGGCTAACTTTTTTTTCCAAAATTTCAAAAAACATGGGCTATAACCCATCGTTTTTGTCATTTCGTAATTTTTTTAAAATCTTCAAAAATGATGAAAAACTGCGCGCTATAGTATGCCGTACGATATGGGCTATAGCCCACGGTCCAAAATGATGAGAAACGAGGCTAACTTTTTTTTTCAAAATTTCAAAAAACATGGGCTATAACCCATCGTTTTTGTCATTTCGTCATTTTTTCAAATCCTCAAAAATGATGAAAAACGGCGCGCTATAGTATGCCGTACGATATGGGCTATAGCCCATGGTCCAAAATGATGAGAAACGAGGCTAACTTTTTTTTTCAAAATTTCAAAAAACATGGGCTATAACCCATCGTTTTTGTCATTTCGTCATTTTTTCAAATCCTCAAAAATGATGAAAAACTGCGCGCTATAGTATGCCGTACGATATGGGCTATAGCCCACGGTCCAAAATGATGAGAAACGAGGCTAACTTTTTTTTTCAAAATTTCAAAAAACATGGGCTATAACCCATCGTTTTTGTCATTTCGTCATTTTTTCAAATCCTCAAAAATGATGAAAAACGGCGCGCTATAGTATGCCGTACGATATGGGCTATAGCCCATGGTCCAAAATGATGAGAAACGAGGCTAACCTTTTTTTTCAAAATTTCAAAAAACATGGGCTATAACCCATCGTTTTTGTCATTTTTTCATTTTTTCCAAATCCTCAAAAATGATGAAAAACGGCGCGCTATAGTATGCCGTACGATTTGGGCTATAGCCCACGGTCCAAAATGATGAGAAACGAGGCTAACTTTTTTTTTCAAAATTTCAAAAAACATGGGCTATAACCCATCGTTTTTGTCATTTCGTCATTTTTTCAAATCCTCAAAAATGATGAAAAACGGCGCGCTATAGTATGCCGTACGATATGGGCTATAGCCCACGGTCCAAAATGATGAGAAACGAGGCTAACTTTTTTTTTCAAAATTTCAAAAAACATGGGCTATAACCCATCTTTTTTGTCATTTCGTCATTTTTTCAAATCTTCAAAAATGATGAAAAACGGCGCGCTATAGTATACCGTACGATATGGGCTATAGCCCACGGTCCAAAATGATGAGAAACGAGGCTAACTTTTTTTTTCAAAATTTCAAAAAACATGGGCTATAACCCATCGTTTTTGTCATTTTTTTCATTTTTTCCAAATCCTCAAAAATGATGAAAAACGGCGCGCTATAGTATGCCGTACGATATGGGCTATAGCCCATGGTCCAAAATGATGAGAAACGAGACTAACTTTTTTTTTCAAAATTTCAAAAAACATGGGCTATAACCCATCGTTTTTGTCATTTTTTTCATTTTTTCCAAATCCTCAAAAATGATGAAAAACGGCGCGCTATAGTATGCCGTACGATATGGGCTATAGCCCATGGTCCAAAATGATGAGAAACGAGGCTAACTTTTTTTTCCAAAATTTCAAAAAACATGGGCTATAACCCATCGTTTTTGTCATTTCGTAATTTTTTTAAAATCTTCAAAAATGATGAAAAACTGCGTGCTATAGTATGCCGTACGATATGGGCTATAGCCCACGGTCCAAAATGATGAGAAACGAGGCTAACTTTTTTTTTCAAAATTTCAAAAAACATGGGCTATAACCCATCGTTTTTGTCATTTCGTCATTTTTTCAAATCCTCAAAAATGATGAAAAACGGCGCGCTATAGTATGCCGTACGATATGGGCTATAGCCCATGGTCCAAAATGATGAGAAACGAGGCTAACTTTTTTTTTCAAAATTTCAAAAAACATGGGCTATAACCCATCGTTTTTGTCATTTCGTCATTTTTTTAAAATCTTCAAAAATGATGAAAAACTGCGCGCTATAGTATGCCGTACGATATGGGCTATAGCCCACGGTCCAAAATGATGAGAAACGAGGCTAACTTTTTTTTTCAAAATTTCAAAAAACATGGGCTATAACCCATCGTTTTTGTCATTTCGTCATTTTTTCAAATCCTCAAAAATGATGAAAAACGGCGCGCTATAGTATGCCGTACGATATGGGCTATAGCCCATGGTCCAAAATGATGAGAAACGAGGCTAACTTTTTTTTCCAAAATTTCAAAAAACATGGGCTATAACCCATCGTTTTTGTCATTTCGTAATTTTTTTAAAATCTTCAAAAATGATGAAAAACTGCGCGCTATAGTATGCCGTACGATATGGGCTATAGCCCACGGTCCAAAATGATGAGAAACGAGGCTAACTTTTTTTTTCAAAATTTCAAAAAACATGGGCTATAACCCATCGTTTTTGTCATTTCGTCATTTTTTCAAATCCTCAAAAATGATGAAAAACGGCGCGCTATAGTATGCCGTACGATATGGGCTATAGCCCATGGTCCAAAATGATGAGAAACGAGGCTAACTTTTTTTTTCAAAATTTCAAAAAACATGGGCTATAACCCATCGTTTTTGTCATTTCGTCATTTTTTTAAAATCTTCAAAAATGATGAAAAACGGCGCGCTATAGTATGCCGTACGATATGGGCTATAGCCCATGGTCCAAAATGATGAGAAATGAGGCTAACTTTTTTTTTCAAAATTTCAAAAAACATGGGCTATAACCCATCGTTTTTGTCATTTCGTCATTTTTTTTAAATTTCAAAAATGATGAAAAACTGCGCGCTATAGTATGCCGTACGATATGGGCTATAGCCCACGGTCCAAAATGATGAGAAACGAGGCTAACTTTTTTTTTCAAAATTTCAAAAAACATGGGCTATAACCCATCGTTTTTGTCATTTCGTCATTTTTTCAAATCCTCAAAAATGATGAAAAACGGCGCGCTATAGTATGCCGTACGATATGGGCTATAGCCCACGGTCCAAAATGATGAGAAACGAGGCTAACTTTTTTTTTCAAAATTTCAAAAAACATGGGCTATAACCCATCGTTTTTGTCATTTCGTCATTTTTTCAAATCCTCAAAAATGATGAAAAACGGCGCGCTATAGTATGCCGTACGATATGGGCTATAGCCCACGGTCCAAAATGATGAGAAACGAGGCTAACTTTTTTTTTCAAAATTTCAAAAAACATGGGCTATAACCCATCGTTTTTGTCATTTCGTCATTTTTTCAAATCCTCAAAAATGATGAAAAACGGCGCGCTATAGTATGCCGTATGATATGGGCTATAGCCCACGGTCCAAAATGATGAGAAACGAGGCTAACTTTTTTTTTCAAAATTTCAAAAAACATGGGCTATAACCCATCGTTTTTGTCATTTCGTCATTTTTTCAAATCCTCAAAAATGATGAAAAACGGCGCGCTATAGTATGCCGTACGATATGGGCTATAGCCCACGGTCCAAAATGATGAGAAACGAGGCTAACTTTTTTTTTCAAAATTTCAAAAAACATGGGCTATAACCCATCGTTTTTGTCATTTCGTCATTTTTTCAAATCCTCAAAAATGATGAAAAACGGCGCGCTATAGTATGCCGTACGATATGGGCTATAGCCCATGGTCCAAAATGATGAGAAACGAGGCTAACTTTTTTTTTCAAAATTTCAAAAAACATGGGCTATAACCCATCGTTTTTGTCATTTCGTAATTTTTTTAAAATTTCAAAAATGATGAAAAACTGCGCGCTATAGTATGCCGTACGATATGGGCTATAGCCCACGGTCCAAAATGATGAGAAACGAGGCTAACTTTTTTTTTCAAAATTTCAAAAAACATGGGCTATAACCCATCGTTTTTGTCATTTCGTCATTTTTTCAAATCCTCAAAAATGATGAAAAACGGCGCGCTATAGTATGCCGTACGATATGGGCTATAGCCCATGGTCCAAAATGATGAGAAACGAGGCTAACTTTTTTTTTCAAAATTTCAAAAAACATGGGCTATAACCCATCGTTTTTGTCATTTTTTCATTTTTTCCAAATCCTCAAAAATGATGAAAAACGGCGCGCTATAGTATGCCGTACGATATGGGCTATAGCCCATCGTTTTTGTCATTTCGTCATTTTTTCAAATCCTCAAAAATGATGAAAAACGGCGCGCTATAGTATGCCGTACGATATGGGCTATAGCCCATGGTCCAAAATGATGAGAAACGAGGCTAACTTTTTTTTTCAAAATTTCAAAAAACATGGGCTATAACCCATCGTTTTTGTCATTTTTTCATTTTTTCCAAATCCTCAAAAATGATGAAAAACGGCGCGCTATAGTATGCCGTACGATATGGGCTATAGCCCACGGTCCAAAATGATGAGAAACGAGGCTAACTTTTTTTTTCAAAATTTCAAAAAACATGGGCTATAACCCATCGTTTTTGTCATTTCGTCATTTTTTTAAATCCTCAAAAATGATGAAAAACGGCGCGCTATAGTATGCCGTACGATATGGGCTATAGCCCACGGTCCAAAATGATGAGAAACGAGGCTAACTTTTTTTTTCAAAATTTCAAAAAACATGGGCTATAACCCATCGTTTTTGTCATTTCGTCATTTTTTCAAATCCTCAAAAATGATGAAAAACGGCGCGCTATAGTATGCCGTACGATATGGGCTATAGCCCATGGTCCAAAATGATGAGAAACGAGGCTAACTTTTTTTTTCAAAATTTCAAAAAACATGGGCTATAACCCATCGTTTTTGTCATTTCGTCATTTTTTTAAAATTTCAAAAATGATGAAAAACTGCGCGCTATAGTATGCCGTACGATATGGGCTATAGCCCACGGTCCAAAATGATGAGAAACGAGGCTAACTTTTTTTTTCAAAATTTAAAAAAACATGGGCTATAACCCATCGTTTTTGTCATTTCGTCATTTTTTCAAATCCTCAAAAATGATGAAAAACGGCGCGCTATAGTATGCCGTACGATATGGGCTATAGCCCACGGTCCAAAATGATGAGAAACGAGGCTAACTTTTTTTTTCAAAATTTCAAAAAACATGGGCTATAACCCATCGTTTTTGTCATTTCGTCATTTTTTCAAATCCTCAAAAATGATGAAAAACGGCGCGCTATAGTATGCCGTACGATATGGGCTATAGCCCACGGTCCAAAATGATGAGAAACGAGGCTAACTTTTTTTTTCAAAATTTCAAAAAACATGGGCTATAACCCATCGTTTTTGTCATTTCGTCATTTTTTCAAATCCTCAAAAATGATGAAAAACGGCGCGCTATAGTATGCCGTATGATATGGGCTATAGCCCACGGTCCAAAATGATGAGAAACGAGGCTAACTTATTTTTTCAAAATTTCAAAAAACATGGGCTATAACCCATCGTTTTTGTCATTTCGTCATTTTTTTAAAATTTCAAAAATGATGAAAAACTGCGCGCTATAGTATGCCGTACGATATGGGCTATAGCCCACGGTCCAAAATGATGAGAAACGAGGCTAACTTTTTTTTTCAAAATTTCAAAAAACATGGGCTATAACCCATCGTTTTTGTCATTTCGTCATTTTTCAAATCCTCAAAAATGATGAAAAACGGCGCGCTATAGTATGCCGTACGATATGGGCTATAGCCCATGGTCCAAAATGATGAGAAACGAGGCTAACTTTTTTTTTCAAAATTTCAAAAAACATGGGCTATAACCCATCGTTTTTGTCATTTTTTCATTTTTTCCAAATCCTCAAAAATGATGAAAAACGGCGCGCTATAGTATGCCGTACGATATGGGCTATAGCCCATCGTTTTTGTCATTTCGTCATTTTTTCAAATCCTCAAAAATGATGAAAAACGGCGCGCTATAGTATGCCGTACGATATGGGCTATAGCCCATGGTCCAAAATGATGAGAAACGAGGCTAACTTTTTTTTTCAAAATTTCAAAAAACATGGGCTATAACCCATCGTTTTTGTCATTTTTTCATTTTTTCCAAATCCTCAAAAATGATGAAAAACGGCGCGCTATAGTATGCCGTACGATATGGGCTATAGCCCACGGTCCAAAATGACAAAAACGATGGGTTATAGCCCATGTTTTTTGAAATTTTGAAAAAAAGAGTTAGCCTCGTTTCTCATCATTTTGGACCGTGGGCTATAGCCCATATCGTACGGCATACTATAGCGCGCAGTTTTTCATCATTTTTGAAGATTTAAAAAAAATGACGAAATTACAAAAACGATGGGTTATAGCCCATGTTTTTTGAAATTTTGAAAAAAAAAGTTAGCCTCGTTTCTCATCATTTTGGACCATGGGCTATAGCCCATATCGTACGGCATACTATAGCGCGCCGTTTTTCATCATTTTTGAGGATTTGAAAAAATGACGAAATGACAAAAACGATGGGTTATAGCCCATGTTTTTTGAAAGTTTGAAAAAAAAAGTTAGCCTCGTTTCTCATCATTTTGGACCGTGGGCTATAGCCCATATCGTACGGCATACTATAGCGCGCCGTTTTTCATCATTTTTGAGGATTTGAAAAAATGACGAAATGACAAAAACGATGGGTTATAGCCCATGTTTTTTGAAATTTTGAAAAAAAAAGTTAGCCTCGTTTCTCATCATTTTGGACCGTGGGCTATAGCCCATATCGTACGGCATACTATAGCGCGCCGTTTTTCATCATTTTTGAGGATTTGGAAAAAATGAAAAAATGACAAAAACGATGGGTTATAGCCCATGTTTTTTGAAATTTTGAAAAAAAAAGTTAGTCTCGTTTCTCATCATTTTGGACCATGGGCTATAGCCCATATCGTACGGCATACTATAGCGCGCCGTTTTTCATCATTTTTGAGGATTTGAAAAAATGACGAAATGACAAAAACGATGGGTTATAGCCCATGTTTTTTGAAATTTTGAAAAAAAAAGTTAGCCTCGTTTCTCATAATTTTGGACCGTGGGCTATAGCCCATATCGTACGGCATACTATAGCGCGCCGTTTTTCATCATTTTTGAGGATTTGGAAAAAATGAAAAAATGACAAAAACGATGGGTTATAGCCCATGTTTTTTGAAATTTTGAAAAAAAAAGTTAGTCTCGTTTCTCATCATTTTGGACCATGGGCTATAGCCCATATCGTACGGCATACTATAGCGCGCCGTTTTTCATCATTTTTGAGGATTTGAAAAAATGACGAAATGACAAAAACGATGGGTTATAGCCCATGTTTTTTGAAATTTTGAAAAAAAAAGTTAGACTCGTTTCTCATCATTTTGGACCGTGGGCTATAGCCCATATCGTACGGCATACTATAGCGCGCAGTTTTTCATCATTTTTGAAGATTTTAAAAAAATGACGAAATGACAAAAACGATGGGTTATAGCCCATGTTTTTTGAAATTTTGAAAAAAAAAGTTAGCCTCGTTTCTCATCATTTTGGACCATGGGCTATAGCCCATATCGTACGGCATACTATAGCGCGCCGTTTTTCATCATTTTTGAGGATTTTAAAAAATGACGAAATGACAAAAACGATGGGTTATAGCCCATGTTTTTTGAAATTTTGAAAAAAAAAGTTAGCCTCGTTTCTCATCATTTTGGACCGTGGGCTATAGCCCATATCGTACGGCATACTATAGCGGGCCGTTTTTCATCATTTTTGAGGATTTGGAAAAAATAAAAAAAATGACAAAAACGATGGGTTATAGCCCATGTTTTTTGAAATTTTGAAAAAAAAAGTTAGCCTCGTTTCTCATCATTTTGGACCATGGGCTATAGCCCATATCGTACGGCATACTATAGCGCGCCGTTTTTCATCATTTTTGAGGATTTTAAAAAATGACGAAATGACAAAAACGATGGGTTATAGCCCATGTTTTTTGAAATTTTGAAAAAAAAAGTTAGGCTCGTTTCTCATCATTTTGGACCGTGGGCTATAGCCCATATCGTACGGCATACTATAGCGCGCCGTTTTTCATCATTTTTGAGGATTTGAAAAAATGACGAAATGACAAAAACGATGGGTTATAGCCCATGTTTTTTGAAATTTAGAAAAAAAAAGTTAGCCTCGTTTCTCATCATTTTGGACCGTGGGCTATAGCCCATATCGTACGGCATACTATAGCGCGCCGTTTTTCATCATTTTTGAGGATTTGGAAAAAATTATGAAATGACAAAAACGATGGGTTATAGCCCATGTTTTTTGAAATTTTGGAAAAAAAAGTTAGCCTCGTTTCTCATCATTTTGGACCGTGGGCTATAGCCCATATCGTACGGCATACTATAGCGCGCCGTTTTTCATCATTTTTGAGGATTTGAAAAAATGACGAAATGACAAAAACGATGGGTTATAGCCCATGTTTTTTGAAATTTTGAAAAAAAAAGTTAGCCTCGTTTCTCATCATTTTGGACCGTGGGCTATAGCCCATATCGTACGGCATACTATAGCGCGCCGTTTTTCATCATTTTTGAGGATTTGGAAAAAATAAAAAAATGACAAAAACGATGGGTTATAGCCCATGTTTTTTGAAATTTTGAAAAAAAAAGTTAGCCTCGTTTCTCATCATTTTGGACCATGGGCTATAGCCCATATCGTACGGCATACTATAGCGCGCCGTTTTTCATCATTTTTGAGGATTTAAAAAAATGACGAAATGACAAAAACGATGGGTTATAGCCCATGTTTTTTGAAATTTTGAAAAAAAAAGTTAGGCTCGTTTCTCATCATTTTGGACCGTGGGCTATAGCCCATATCGTACGGCATACTATAGCGCGCCGTTTTTCATCATTTTTGAGGATTTGAAAAAATGACGAAATGACAAAAACGATGGGTTATAGCCCATGTTTTTTGAAATTGTGAAAAAAAAAGTTAGCCTCGTTTCTCATCATTTTGGACCGTGGGCTATAGCCCATATCGTACGGCATACTATAGCGTGCCGTTTTTCATCATTTTTGAGGATTTGGAAAAAATGAAAAAATGACAAAAACGATGGGTTATAGCCCATGTTTTTTGAAATTTTGAAAAAAAAAGTTAGCCTCGTTTCTCATCATTTTGGACCATGGGCTATAGCCCATATCGTACGGCATACTATAGCGCGCCGTTTTTCATCATTTTTGAGGATTTGAAAAATGACGAAATGACAAAAACGATGGGTTATAGCCCATGTTTTTTGAAATTTTGAAAAAAAAAGTTAACCTCGTTTCTCATCATTTTGGACCGTGGGCTATAGCCCATATCGTACGGCATACTATAGCGCGCCGTTTTTCATCATTTTTGAGGATTTGAAAAAATGAAAAAATGACAAAAACGATGGGTTATAGCCCATGTTTTTTGAAATTTTGAAAAAAAACGTTAGCCTCGTTTCTCATCATTTTGGACCGTGGGCTATAGCCCATATCGTACGGCATACTATAGCGCGCCGTTTTTCATCATTTTTGAGGATTTGGAAAAAATGAAAAAATGACAAAAACGATGGGTTATAGCCCATGTTTTTTGAAATTTTGAAAAAAAAAGTTAGCCTCGTTTCTCATCATTTTGGACCATGGGCTATAGCCCATATCGTACGGCATACTATAGCGCGCCGTTTTTCATCATTTTTGAGGATTTGAAAAAATGACGAAATGACAAAAACGATGGGTTATAGCCCATGTTTTTTTGAAATTTTGAAAAAAAAAGTTAGCCTCGTTTCTTATCATTTTGGACCGTGGGCTATACCATATCGTACGGCATACTATAGCGCGCAGTTTTTCATCATTTTTGAAGATTTTAAAAAAATGACGAAATGACAAAAACGATGGGTTATAGCCCATGTTTTTTGAAATTTTGAAAAAAAAAGTTAGCCTCGTTTCGTTTCTCATCATTTTGGACCATGGGCTATAGCCCATATCGTACGGCATACTATAGCGCGCCGTTTTTCATCATTTTTGAGGATTTGAAAAAATGACGAAATGACAAAAACGATGGGTTATAGCCCATGTTTTTTGAAATTTTGAAAAAAAAAGTTAGCCTCGTTTCTCATCATTTTGGACCGTGGGCTATAGCCCATATCGTACGGCATACTATAGCGCGCCGTTTTTCATCATTTTTGAGGATTTGAAAAAATGAAAAAATGTCAAAAACGATGGGTTATAGCCCATGTTTTTTGAAATTTTGAAAAAAAAAGTTAGCCTCGTTTCTCATCATTTTGGACCGTGGGCTATAGCCCATATCGTACGGCATACTATAGCGCGCCGTTTTTCATCATTTTTGAGGATTTGAAAAAATGACGAAATGACAAAAACGATGGGTTATAGCCCATGTTTTTTGAAATTTTGAAAAAAAAAGTTAGCCTCGTTTCTCATCATTTTGGACCGTGGGCTATAGCCCATATCGTACGGCATACTATAGCGCGCCGTTTTTCATCATTTTTGAGGATTTGGAAAAAATGAAAAAATGACAAAAACGATGGGTTATAGCCCATGTTTTTTGAAATTTTGAAAAAAAAAGTTAGCCTCGTTTCTCATCATTTTGGACCATGGGCTATAGCCCATATCGTACGGCATACTATAGCGCGCCGTTTTTCATCATTTTTGAGGATTTGAAAAAATGACGAAATGACAAAAACGATGGGTTATAGCCCATGTTTTTTGAAATTTTGAAAAAAAAAGTTAGCCTCGTTTCTCATCATTTTGGACCGTGGGCTATAGCCCATATCGTACGGCATACTATAGCGCGCAGTTTTTCATCATTTTTGAAGATTTTAAAAAAATGACGAAATGACAAAAACGATGGGTTATAGCCCATGTTTTTTGAAATTTTGAAAAAAAAAGTTAGCCTCGTTTCTCATCATTTTGGACCATGGGCTATAGCCCATATCGTACGGCATACTATAGCGCGCCGTTTTTCATCATTTTTGAGGATTTGAAAAAATGACGAAATGACAAAAACGATGGGTTATAGCCCATGTTTTTTGAAATTTTGAAAAAAAAAGTTAGCCTCGTTTCTCATCATTTTGGACCGTGGGCTATAGCCCATATCGTACGGCATACTATAGCGCGCCGTTTTTCATCATTTTTGAGGATTTGAAAAAATGACGAAATGACAAAAACGATGGGTTATAGCCCATGTTTTTTGAAATTTAGAAAAAAAAAGTTAGCCTCGTTTCTCATCATTTTGGACCGTGGGCTATAGCCCATATCGTACGGCATACTATAGCGCGCCGTTTTTCATCATTTTTGAGGATTTGGAAAAAATTATGAAATGACAAAAACGATGGGTTATAGCCCATGTTTTTTGAAATTTTGAAAAAAAAAGTTAGCCTCGTTTCTCATCATTTTGGACCGTGGGCTATAGCCCATATCGTACGGCATACTATAGCGCGCCGTTTTTCATCATTTTTGAGGATTTGAAAAAATGACGAAATGACAAAAACGATGGGTTATAGCCCATGTTTTTTGAAATTTTGAAAAAAAAAGTTAGACTCGTTTCTCATCATTTTGGACCGTGGGCTATAGCCCATATCGTACGGCATACTATAGCGCGCAGTTTTTCATCATTTTTGAAGATTTTAAAAAAATGACGAAATGACAAAAACGATGGGTTATAGCCCATGTTTTTTGAAATTTTGAAAAAAAAAGTTAGCCTCGTTTCTCATCATTTTGGACCATGGGCTATAGCCCATATCGTACGGCATACTATAGCGCGCCGTTTTTCATCATTTTTGAGGAAAAAAATGAAATTTTTTCGCAATTTCCATTTCCGCAATTTCCGCAATTCCGCAATTTAATTCCGCAAGGCGGATGTGTAAACGCACGTCACCCAGGCGAGGTCGTGTCTTACTGGTAAATCCTCTTAGCAGACTTTGTATTGAACTGTACTTTCCTGTGCTTTTTTTTGCAAACTGTTAATAAAGTATTCAATCAATTTCCAGTAAGCGGAGAAACATTTATTCATTATATATTATAGTCAGGCCAGTTCAGTTGTACTTCTCCACTGAAGGAGGATACCCCATACACTACAACTCGTATTTGTTTTGCTCACACAAAAAATTTACCGGCGGTATAGGCTTATGTGACTTCCATTTGTTGAGCTCTTTGTAGACTTAGACATTTCTTCAGCACCTTCTGTGAAACATGGTATTCCAGAATTGACCACAAGTTTAAAATCATTTAGGAAAAACATGTCTCTTGTCATCTCATTTTGAATAAACTTTATTTGAAAAATAACTTTGAATATTAATGCAATATGCATACTGAAATATACAACCGATAACGGTGTTTTAAGTCACATAGCAAACTCCCATCTTGAAAAGCAACTGTATCTTGCATACAAACAGTTCTTATTGCCTATACAAATAAAACATATATTCTTTCAACTTTTAATTGAATATTCAGAGGTAAAAAATTAAGTATATTACAATGAAAGAACATTGTTATTTATACTTTAGGGATACAATATAATAACATGCTATGAAATACCCCTTGGTATTGTACTGTATGTATACTTTTCATACTAACAATGTAATTTAGCTAAAGTATGACCAGTTCAAACTGGTTTCAGTATTGCCAATACAAATATATTTTTTTACACTGGTTTGGAATTAGTGTCTTGTAAACAAAGAGCTTCTTGTCTTATAAATATACTGTAGCACAGCTGCTGTTCATATGTTGCCATAATATGTCTTGCACCTTCCTATCTCTACGATTGTTTGCCTAGATATGTCCCTAACTGCCCCCTCAGGTCCTCCACTGCTGGCCTGCTCGGGGGAAAAAAATGGCGAGGCAGCCATTTATGGGCCAACGGCCTGGAATAAACTGCCACTACAGCTCAGACAGTCACCCTCTATAGACATTTTTAAGACAGCTTAAAACTCATCTCTTCACTCTTGCTTTTAGTCGAGTTTAAAATCTCTGTTCTTATTTTTGTACTGATCTGCCACTGTTTTATGCTCTTCGCTATTGTCCTATTGTTTTAACTGCCTGCCTGTTTTAATGTTGTTCTTGTTTATGTTTTTATTATTTTTATTCTGCTCTGTAAAGCACTTTGGGCTGCATTTATGTATGAAAGGTGCTATATAAATAAAGTTTATTATAATAGTCGCTGTTACTGAAACCTTGTCTGCATGGAACGATTAATCTTCTAATTATTGGATCTCAGTGGAGAAAAGATCCTCTAATTTCAATGGAGTTCATCATTTGCTATTCATTCCATCCTCATCTCTCTTAGACACTGTAACTCATTCTGCATCTCGTCAGCAATCCGATAAGGGAATCTCAATGACGTAACATTGGCGTACAAAATGCTAAATCACAGTACTTAAGGTGTCACTGAAAAAGTTGGTCATGACATATACCTTGTATCATGGGGTCAGTGTTTCTGAGCAGCCACTTATCATCAGCGTTTATGGGGAGATTATTTGACAGTTGAGGCTACGGCAGCCGACTGATCAATGGAAGATTATTCTTCATCTGGAAAACCAAAACCAAAAGTATCTTATGTTATGTAAGATTAGATTTTAGCTATCAAAGTTTCTCTCACAGTATATGTCTTTAACTTATATAGTTGCTGTCAGGCAGATAATCTTGTCCAAAACCGTTACTTTTCAGGAAATGGGGAAAAAAGAGCCTGTGTTCCATTAGATCCAATGTAGATATTATTTAGTCACAAGCTCTTGATAATACTTTTTAGGTTAAATATAAACCCCACAGACAGACTCAACCATTTTCAACCTGAGCTCCCCTATTTGGTCATGTCAGAAGTCATGTCATATACGACGTTGATCTTGTTACGTAAGATCAGATGCTAGCCATCATAGAGAAGTGTTTTTTTAAATGATCTTACATGATCTTTAACACATAATATGCTTTCTTTATAGACATAGGAATGTACATAGCACATAACCCACACAGAGCACTGGTTCTCAACATGGAGTCCAGGGACCTCCATGGGTCCTTAACAGGGTTTGATGGGGGCCTCCAGTTAAATGGTTTATAGTTAGGAACCAAATGGACAGTTATGGTTCTGTAACTTGAGGTAAGGTGTATTCACACCTAAAGATATTTGACTTTGCTCGAACAAAATAAATATCTCTAGGTCTCGAAACTTTTACTTTCATTCCCTTTCCTTGCTCTTAAGCTATTACTGTACAAGGCTACACACTAAGACACACCGCCGTCTATCATTTGTGTATTATACAGTATATACACATGATACTGTATGACCACGTACGGTGAGACAAAATTATATGACATGTATTGTGTTTCACATTACATTTTTGTCTACACTTGCAGCATTCTTATTGTATTGTAGTGTATGCGCATGTGCTAAGTAAAGTGACAATGAATTGCCTTGTTCTGAATTTGAAACAGAATTCTTACAAGGCCTGATTACTTTTTACAGGTGAATGAATGTTAACACAGCTTAAAGCACAATTAGAGTTGCCAATAACTATCTCACAATGACTGAGATGTTTGTACTATACCATCCAGTAGCAAACAGCTGTTTGTTACTCTTTTGACAAAGAATGGATAAAGAAAATGCATCACTTCCAAAAGTTGATTATGAACATCACTGAAAAAAACTGTATGAACTTGTATGAACACAGCAATATACCTTTACATGCAAGACCATCAATCCATCATTCTAGAACCATAACATTAACCCTTATCTTGTCTTTTCTTGGTGCTCTCCTTTTCTTGTCTATGATCCATCATAGTTCATCCTTTCAGCCCTCCCTCCATTCCTGCCTCTCTTTTCCAATCTTGAATCTCTGTCCAACATCATGGAGTCCTTCTGCTCTTCAGGGAAGCCTCTTCTTACCCAGCCCCATCTGGATCGTATATCTGTGTAGAAGACAGAGGTGCTCATTGTGGGCAGTGTGTAGAAGAGTGTTTGAATAAATCCAGCAGATACAGTATATGTGGACACTGAATGTTATTGTTTCAGTGAGGCGCTCCCCAGTCCCCACCATAGGAGGATATGCCCATAGAAAGAATAAAGATTTGTATATGTGCATGCACGCGCACGTGCACGTGCACACAATAACGAAAATAGACTATCTACAAATTCGATATATATCTACAATGATTTGTTTTGATTTAGTAGATATAAGCCAAGGCAGACAAAATATATAAGGGTTTAAGTGGTTAAACCGTGCACGTGTGAATAGACGCCTTAACATTCCATGACCGGGCTTTTGCCGCTCGGTTGTTTTGTTTTTTTAACTATTTAATAGCCATTTGTACATACATTCTTGTTATTGTTTTGTGTGCCATTTTCATTTTGTTATTGTGTGTCGTTTCTTGCCGTTTTTAATCTTGCTCTGTGCGGCACTTTGGAACTATGTTTTGAAAAGCGCTATACAAATAAAGTTCATATCATATCATATCATAACAGACAACGTCACACTGATAAGCAACAGCATGCGCGCGCATAGTGGCAGCACAAGAACCCTTCCTCTCATAAGATGCAATGGAAAAGTTCTAACTGCACTCAATATAAAAAAATGCACCATCAAACTTTCAGATGCTGTTTTTCTCCCAGTGTGGAGGAAGAATGATTAGGATTTTTATTGTGATCTCTCGCCCTTGAAATATATAATCCTTGGTTTCTGTTGTGTTTGAACAATAATATCAATTCAAATCAGTTGTCCTCAAAACCATACCTCCAGTCGCTGTCATAAGAACGGGAGGTGTGCTCATGAAGAGCCTGTTTGTCCATGGCTGCACGCGCACCTGCAACCCATCAAGTATAATTTATGCTTCGTCCCGCGATGGTGTCGCGCATGCAGACCTCTAAGCTCACAACAGTCGCATCCGCGATGCGATGAGAGCTTGTATCAGATCAGCTGTTCTCTGTGCGCAATACTGTTGTGCTTTGAAGTATAAATGTCTCCTAGGTTGCATCTCTCACTAGCCAACACACAAGGAGGTTGAATGAACTTAAACCAGTGCTCCCCAAAACAACAGGTTTGGAGATCTGTTGGGAATTGATTACATGAAACAGTCACCCGTGCGCCCAGTCCCAATGTTGGTAAACAAATAATTGGTCTATAAAGACTATTGTGATTAGAATCAAAATGATTTTGATTAACTTTTGGACAGTTTTGGTCCATGTCAGCTTAATATTCACTTTGACGTAGTCCTATCCCCACCTTCAATCTAAATTGAAAGTATCTCTTTTGAGTATTTAAAAAAATACATTATAATATTTAAAGTAAACTATACAGTGTTGACGTGTGCCTCAGTTTTGTATGCCGTCCAACAGTATATGATACAAGGTCAGCACCATAGTGTGAAAAGAGCACTTGTGCACTGTACCTGCATGGTTACTGGAGCCAGGGGAAATCGAGTTTGTGCTGATGGCCCAAGGCAATCATGGAGTTCCGGTTTCTTCCAGGGAGCTCGACTGTTCCCAAATCAGGTCTGTGGGGGAAAAGACACAGGCTTTGATCACTGAGAGACACTGGCATTCTACAGTGTCTCTGATAGACATTTGGGCCACTTCAGTTCACAATGAAGCAGAACGACCTTTAGAGAAGACAATTTGAGAGAAATTTGTTGCCATTTCCACTCAACCTGACATACAGTATATACAGCAACAATGGTGTCGTTCTAAATTCACTGCTATTAGATGGCACTAAACAAAGAGAGCTCTGGGAATATTGAAGTATTCATTCATTGACATAATATAAGGACTATAAAATAAGCCGTGATTTGGAGACAGTCCCAGGTGCAGTTCTGTCGGAGAGTGGCGTCTTTTAATGAATGCTGGATGAGAGCCATATCTTGAGACCACTGTTAAAATCCATGGGGGAATTCTCCTACTCCTCCAGGCATACCTCACGGCTGACACTCCAACCCCCAGCTCTATTAGTCTGGGTCACGGCCAAGCTCTTGGAGACAAGTGCCCTGCTCAGGCTCGGGGAATAGGTTGAAAGGCCAGAGAAAGAACTGTTCTTTCCTGCAGCCCTCCGACTCCCACCAGATTCCAATGTTCTAGAACAACTCAAACAAAGGAATACCACACAACCGCTCTACTGACGATGCACCCATCTTACATATGAAAATGTCAAGAACAATGCAGTTAACTTCTCAGACTCAAGGCCATTTTATGCCTTAAATAACCCATTAGTCATTTTTCTCCCTTTTTGCTATGATTTCTCTGGTTGGGTTTTTGAGAGTCAATCTGTTAAAGTGAGGGAGGTGAGTAGAGTGGTTCAGTGGTTTTGGGCTGTTATCATTTCAGAACCAAAAAAGCAATTAAGAAGTCCTTCCTTCTGGTAGTTGAAAAAGATAATGGCATGTATTGTTTTTTAATTTTTAAATTAGTGTTCATATGTTGGCTACTGTATATAGATTTATTATTCCCTCATAATTTATGTTCACGGTGTAACTAAATTAGTGTCTACTTGTTTTTCTTCACAATGGCCTATTTATATTCTGCATGATGACAACCTGTAATGTCATTTAACCCTTAATCCACCGGGATTAATTCATAACATACCAGGATATCGCCCCGTTCAACCCTTATTTTGAAGATCTAAAACACTGCGACCGGATGTTGTGTCATCTTAATGGTGTGTGTCGGATCGATTGTTATTGTTTCACAAGCCGAGGAGAAGCATTATGCCGGCAGCATTACTGCGACCGCCAGGCTCGGTGCAATAAGTGTTATTTTGACCAGAAATGCCGCCTGGGAGGGGGATTTGGAGACTAAAGCGATGCGTGCACGTGCACAATCAAGATGGCGCAGTCCAGTGTCTAAGCTAACAACAGATAGCCATCCATTGCTGTGAGTAGCCTTTCCACTAGATCGGATGAAACACATTTATACTACTGAATAAACGTAGGCTACGTATTTTGGCAGCGTCGCTTCCCGACAAATAACGCAGGCTACGTTTTTTGGCGGGGAAACTTGATACAGATATACAGTGCCCCACACACACACACACACACACACACACACACACAATCTGTGAGGAATCTCTTTTACATAATGAAGAAATTGGATATTTGGAAACAAAACATGGAGACATGGCAAACTGCCACAGGCATCACACTAATCTTTCTGTGAAAAGCCACTGTGGTTCTCTGGCAGGGTTTCACAATGTGAAATGTGAGGTAAAGATGTATGCTGCAAAAAGTATTTATTTAACTCTCAGAATTAAATTAAAGGGGGTTCCCCAGATAAAGGATTTACAGTTAAGACCCGTATGTGCCTGTAACATTGAGCGTGTACAAGTTGGTTCCATTTGTACACTCTAAGAGTTAAATAAACACTCACAATCTTACAGTTCAGTAAAAGCCAGGCATGCCAAAGGTGATGAAATAATTGATAGTTCTGTGGTTGTGCAGTGGATCTGTGAAATACCCTTTGAAAGCCCATACATTGAAACTATTGATATTGTAAATTACTACCAAAACCAGAACAACGTACAGAGAAGTGACAAAAGGAACAGATTGGAAACTACAGATTCACAATACATGAGCTCTCTCTTAGTCAAAGACTAAACATCCACCTGTGTCGTGTACTGTACTTTCACTCTATTGTATTGTACATCTTTTTTGTATACCCGTTTAATTATATGACGTCACAGACATTCCGTGCTTGGACAGACAGACAGATAGACATACACACAAAGCTGTGCATTTGAGCAGCTGCACTGCTCAAAAAAAAAGAAATAAACAGAATAAATATACACGGGGCGATGTATCCTCACCTGTAAAGCTGTGGACAGGACATCTTCAGAGATGGTGAAGTAAGTCCTAGCCTGCTTTGGTTCCTCAGCTTTGTCCTCTTCACCAGGTCTTTAACTCTGCCCCATGTGTAGTTCTCACTCAGCTGCGCACAAAGATGGGGTCGCCAAAATCAGTAAGGTTCATCCTCCAGGGAGCATGAATGCACTCAAGATATCTCCAAATATAATTGGTTGCCTAGGAATTTGTTGAGTGCAATTATACATTTTTAATTCATGATGGAGCTAGAGGGAAATGGCCATGGGGTCACCAAAACCGCTATTGGCCATCCTATGCGGAGCGTGAAGGTGAAAATCAGATCGACAATCTAGCCTGTAGCTTTTTAGATATCTTGTCTGGGAGAAACAGACTGACACACTGACATAGTCATAGAGCCCTGCCCTAGTGGGGCTAAAAAATATCTAATAGCACTTGCTACAATCATACCATCTCACCAAAGTAGACAAACCCTGACCTCCAAGTGACACACAAATGAGAAACAGGGAAAACAAACAACCTCTATATCTGATGTAACTGTGTAAAGCTGCTGAAAATGTTCTTATTCTGCTGAAAACTGTTCTTTTGAAATTGAAAGGCGTTTGTAAAGCTTGCAATTTTCTTCTTGTAGACAAGCGACATCGTTGTTCTACAGAATAGGATTTATTCCGAGGAATGTCAGATAGATGAAGGAACATCCCACGACCAAACGCAGAAAAGCTACCAGCGATACGCACATTCCTTTATAGATGTAATGTACAGCTTTTATCATCCAACAACCTAAATATTGAATTACAGTACATCAACTATCACTTCCTGCCATTCCCAGAGGTTGAGACTCTCACAGAGGGAGGCTCTCTAGAGTTAAGAAAGGTTTAGGAAAGAAAGTTTATCTATGAAAGTTTATCATTCCACGTGTCAACACTCTGGGCACACTCTGCTGAGAATAGCAGATCTACAAGCTCACACCGCGTCATACCATCTGCTATTTTTGCCTTTTGACTCAGTCATGCGGTGTGAGTCAGAGGGGTGGGTGTTCAGTGTGACTCACTCTTCGGTGGGGGATGGAGAGACCCTCTGTGCTGTCAGAGAGGAAGTGTGTCTCTCCCTCCGTGTAGCTCCTTCGGTTCTGACCCCTCCTCCACAGCGGTGCAGCTCCCAAAAGCTGGCATGAACCGTCACTGGCCAGTTCTGCACCAACGACATGGAGAGCAGATACGATGTCTTGTTTATTTTACATTCTCAGGGAAGGTGAAAGCTCTTTTTTATTCTTTTGAACAGGACACTGACCCGGGTTGAGCTGCTGATAAAGTGAGAGGGTATTTGTGTGTGTGTGTGTGTGTGTGTGTGTGTGTGTGTGTGTGTGTGTGTGTGTGTGTGTGTGTGTGTGTGTGTGTGTGTGTGTGTGTACAGTTTTCATGCACACAAAGAAGGGAGTGAGGTCTATTATGACAAATGGTGATGGGAATCAGAGGTCCCAGAGGAGTTCTGCCTGTCTGTCCGTCCGTCCGCCCCCCCCGCCACACACACACACACACACACGCACACACACACACACACACACACACACACACACACACACGGGATTTGACTGTGTATGGAAAGACAATCCACTCCCCCTCGCTGCCTCTCAACCGGAGGGCCCCCATCAGCTGGGGCCCCCCCATCACCCGTTGCACCCATCAGCCGGGGCCCCCCATCTCTCCTGACTCTTCAACCTCTTCTCCAGATCCAATTTCCCACCCATCAGAGGAAGGAGCACAGAATTCCTGAGTCTGCGGGATATTATATGTTCCGTTCGTAAGCAGAATGCCTGGAATTCTGCCTGTGTTCCATACAAGTCGTAATTTCACCTTTCTCGTGGGACCACCGAACTGTCAGCCACCACCACCTCCTCAGGCAAAGTGGACCGCTCAAACACAACAGTAATAACATTTAAGGGGGCCAACCCTGCCGATCAAATGACCTCCATTGGCTAGAATGGTGTAGTGATGATGACGTGGTAAAGGTCATCACTGAAAAACACAACTGGGGTCGCTTTACGGTCGAGTTGTGAAATGTAAGGCCCTGCAAAAGCTGTTTTAATAAACAAACCCAGCCAGATTCATTTCAGTTTAACGCTGGGCAAACACTGTCCCTAAAAACGTTAGTGGTTGTGTGTGTGTGTGTGTGTGTGTGTGTGTGTGTGTGTGTGTGTGTGTGTGTGTGTGTGTGTGTGTGTGTGTGTGTGTGGAGGGGGTGCATGCATGTTCCACTGGAGCAGGTTATGAGGTGCTAATGAAATTGTAATGTTGTAATGGGATCGACCGTGGGTGGCATGATGTCATAGTGGTTCTATGACCTCATACCATACTCGCTTGCTCGCAGGACAATTCCTTCTGATACAGTAGATACAATAGAGGCCACAGGATTTATATTATATAATAATAATGTCTGCCGGCAGACAATGAGTCCAACGTACTATCCATTGTGCTACAAGGACACATGATGAGGAAGAGAGACTGCCTGGTAAACCCGGAAAAGAAAGATTATATTTTTAAGTATAAACCAGGATTCAACCTACCGAACCTTGCTGGCAACAATGCTGAATATGAGAGCACACTTATGCAACCCTAAATCAGCCAAAATTGCTTGCTGGCGGAAATTATGATTAAATATGTAGACTTCAAGGAACACTTTTGAAACTTTACACTGTTATTATGAACACCTTTCTTCTACCACACCCATCACCTCAAATGGAAAGCAGACACTGTGCATATTTAACTGTATAGAGATATATGCTTGATGCAATGGCATCAGCGGCTTACACTACTAACTAACTAATAATAAGTGGTACTAACACTGCTATTACGACCCCCCCAGATATAATGTCCCACCAGTTACAACACACCTCTTGTCCTTGACATAAGTGGATGTCGTGTGACCTCAGGAATGGTGGACAGGTCAGAGAGGGTACCGCTGGGTGAGAGACATTCACTCCTGGATTGTCTTTTGTGAACGTCCTGGAAGGCCAGGCAGGCTGCGCCACAGCTACAGTGCTGCTGGAAGAAGTCCTGTACAGAATGACAAAGCAAACAGATCAGTACTGTGTGAAAGGCATTCTGGGCCTGCATGAGAGGCTCACCTCGGTTGACCGTGCAGTCTTCTTTTGGGACACAGGTCTGTTGATATAAATTCTTAAGGCCTCTAAAAGAGATCTGCATGAGAAACAGATGTTGAATTCGGTCAAGATACAGCTATTCACAAAAATCGGCAGTTGGTGAGTTGAATATTGGCTGAAGCACCGTCTCACTCTGGGTGTTTTCACACTGTCGAAATTGAAATTCTGTCCAAGTTAGCAATTCATTGCCCTTACAGGTCAATTTTTACACTCAACTTAAAACCGTATGGCTGCAGCTCAACCTTGTTAAATGAAAATGCCCTGCAGTAAGTTTTCACTTTGTTTTGTTTCTTGCTCACGGGTCAAAAAGGATCCTCCGATGTTACATACTTGGCCGAGGAAGCAAGCATCTGGTAAAAATTCAGAAGCAATGTATTATGGGCCGCCATGCACTTGCATTTCTAGCATACAATTACAATTTACAATTTAGGCATTTAGCAGACGCTCTTAATCCAGAGCGACTTACATTAAGCAAGAACAAAAAGGCATGGGAATACATCACATATATAAAATGCATTTATCAAGAAACATGTGTATTTGTGTAAGCTAAGAACGTAACTAGAACATACAGTATCTATATAATGACACTATACATATAAACTATACATATATACTATACTATGCTATGTACTATGACGTGCTATGACTACATACAATGCAATTATTGTGCTGTCTACATGACATGCTATAAGTCTGTTTCAAATGCTATCTAAGTCTAAAAAGTGGTATCTAAGGGGGTATAGGGTAAGTGCTATTGGCCATGATGGAGTCTGAATAGGTGGGTTTTCAGACTACGGCATAAGAGCGCCGGTTTAGTTTTTTAAAGACCCTGTGATATTTGAGCTTTGCTTTACCGTTTTAAACTTAATTTTGTTTATTATTTTCTTACATGTTTTGTTATTGCAAGTGCTGGGCTTGTGTTGTGTTGTAACATACTGTATTGTAATTATAAACTGGTATAAAATACAGTAATTGTGAGTTTATGTGTGTGTGTGTGTGTGTGTGTGTGTGTGTGTGTGTGTGTGTGTGTGTGTGTGTGTGTGTGTGTGTGTGTGTGCGTGTGCGTACATGCGTCTGACTATTTTCCTACTCTTCTCTTAAGATTAGAGTAGGCCTACTCTTAGAATACTCTTTGAAGTAAAAACCAAAATAACAATAGGATTAACTGAGTCACTTTAGTGCAAAGATGGGTGTGATTAAAGTTCACATCTGTGAATTCTGACTCAAAGGGAACTAAGCATGTCATTTCCACATAGAACCCCAGAATAGTTCAAACCACACAAGCGGCAATGCAGATGAAAGACAGTGAGCAAGATGCTTTTTCCTACTCCATTGTGCAGAATCATATTTACAATGTCACCCAGGGGGATTATTGGCCGTCTCTACTTACTTGGACCCGCGCGGACACACACGTGACCAACATCTCCAGTACAGTACTACATGCACTGCACGTACAGTACACAAACCACCTGCACAGCTTCTGATTAGGTGAAGTAACCTCTCTGTACCAGAATTACCTCTCACCTACATAGACACAAGGTCAAAACTAGATTCCAAAACAATGCATCATTTGGTCATCAGCGCACGCACACACACACACACACACACACACACCCTAACCCTAACCCTTTGGCTGTGGCGGGCTGCTATTTGAAAAGGTTACGTGCCAGGAACCCCTGAGCCCCATACAACATTTGTGTTGTTAAAATGTTTAAAAAATATTCTAAAGTAGCAGCCGCGAGCTTGTAGATCGACTTTTGTCAAAAAGCTGATGTACAGCATATAGAGTAGGGTTAAAGTGGTTAAACTGATTTTAACTTATTATGCTGGAGACCACTCGAGGACCCCTGGGGGTCCCCGGACCCCACTTCGAGAACCACTCCTTTAGACATGCCTGTGCCTGTAAGGCAAGCCCAGGCACTGCCAGGAACGCTGGTCCAGCATAGTGATCAACACGACTCCCTCTATGGACTGGATGGACCACCCCATCGGTGTGCTTATCCCCTCAGAAGAAAGCCCCGGACAACCTTTTGGGGCTCAGAGGGGGCGGGGCACCCACACTAGGCCAATGACCCCTGACCTCCCTGCGGAGGATTATGCTGTTAGAAGTATTATCTGTATAGTCAAGGGGCAACAAACATTCTGGGATTCTGGAATGTTCCACCACATACTTCCTGTCCCTCAATGACTGAAGAGACTGCTTTATGAAGCACATAGAAGATCCATGTGAGTGGGGTGCAAGAATTTTCTAAGGATGAACAGATATTTGTTATTTTGGGCGTTATGTGATAGCAACGAGACAGGAAACTGAGGGAAGAGGGAGAGAAGGAGAGAACTGTCTGTTGGCCAGAATCAATCCGGGGATGTTGCAATAATGTAAATGGTAAATGGTGCATTTATATAGCACCTTTATCCAAGGCGCTTTAAAGAGATTGTGCATTACATTCACCCATTCACGTACACATTCATACACTGATGGCGGCAGAAACCATGCAAGGCACCAACCAGCACATCAGGAGCAATTAGGGGTTCAGTGTCTTGCTCAATGACACTTCGACACGAACTCTGGGGGAGCCCGGGTTCGAAGTGGCAACCTTGCGGTTACCATCTGGCCACTCTACCCCTGAGCCACCACCGCTGTGATCAGACGAACACCAGCACACAACCAGATATCAATTACTGACTTTGTAAACTTGTATCTGTATCAATGCACCGGTCATCGTTACAATGTACAGTATTTACTTCATTTTGAACATTGGGCTTCAATGTTTATTATTATGCTGACCTCGTAAGTGTACTCAAAATCGATGAGGATATTTATCTATGCATGAGTTTGTGTGTCAGTTTATACAGTTCACCGCCATGTGAAGTCCTGGTGGTCTACCAGTTTAGAGGGCAGCAGGGTTGTTTAGTCTGAAGGTGGTAAACTGCCTATTGTCTGTCCTCTCTGCCTGGTGATTATGTGTCCAACTGTGCTTCTGGGGCTGGTGTGAAAGGTGGATGAAGTTTGGCGGACACACAGGGGAGCTCTGGCTGTCACTATGGCCTATTCACAGACCTTTAGACACGTCCAAGCTGAGCCGCTGTCCCCCTTTTGATGTGCCATGAACGTGTCTCGGCTCGTGGCTTTGCCATTGAGAATGTCACAGCGGGAGAAAGGGGAGAAGCAGCCGGTGTGGTCTGGTGGAAGAGCAGCTAGTGCGTGCACGCACGCGCACACACACACACACACACACACACACACACACACACACACACACACACACACACACACACACACACACACACACGATCTCATCCTATAAGACTGCAAAAACATCACTGAAAATGGACCTTTTATGAATCAAATAAAGGTTTGTCCAATCGATATGGTAGAATATGTTAATACATAAATACAGTATAACTGTGGTAGGATTTTGTTTCCCTGCTCTTCTATTGAGACATTTAGATCGTAGATAGATTAGCAATTTTCGGGGGGGGGAAAACTGTTCCCCTATAATGACATGCTCAAAATAGGGATGCCATGTTGAAACTTGAAAGCGGTTAAAAGCAGTTGTAGAAATAAAATGAAACTGAGCCTTCTTTTCCTCTCTCTCCCCTTCTCTGTCTCTTGCTCTCCGCCTGTCTTTGAATGCTTTGAAGTCGGGGAGCTCACGCTGGGTTCACCCACTGCTCCACTGGAAAGCTTTTCCGGCCTCCGGGCCCAAACTGCCAAGGCTAGTTTCAGAACAGGCTATGTGAAACCCCCTGAATGGAGCTGCTCCTGTATTGTGCCAAGACCTTAAAGGAGCAAACAACATGCCTTCTTTACAGGTCCCTGTGTCCAATGTCAATGTCAGTGACAGATGACGCGAACACAATGCAGAGAAAGTCCAAGATGATGGTATCAGATTAAAACGCGACTACACTTATAACATTATTATATAACAATTTGCACAAAGAAAGATTCAATATTATCTTTTAATAGTATGGGAACAATGGATTCAACAAACACTATCTTCAATAGCCACATAGTCAAAAATGCTTCCCATGAGCTTGTATTATCACTACTCTGACATAGAAGACGATTCCAGCAAAACATTGTCAAACAACACAAATTAGTAGTGCTTTTATTTGCAGCATGAAGCTAGCAACCTGAGCAAAGCTATATATATATGTTTGTGAACAGAAAGTGAGAGGTACACAGTTGGACTATACATACAATGAATAGAATTGTATACAGTAGGTTACTCAGTGTTAACTGTGCAGAATTTGAAATATTTTAATTACACTACTACTGGAATTCTACTAATGTTATTTTCCAGAAAGATTCTTTTTTATTGGCCATTGTAAATCATCGTTTGACAGGGTCTGTACTTTCCTCCAAGTTCAACTAACATTTCAGTTGTGGAAATCTATGTTCTGATTGCAGTCTAAGAATCATAGGCATAAATGTTAAAATATATAAACATTCCTGCACTCCCTCATTTGCAGAGAAAATATGCACGCACACACAGTATATTAACTTAGTGCAGATATGCATCTCTATTTGGTTTGATACCAAATGTGTGGCCCATATGTGCCACCATTCCTCTATAGTGGGCTGACACAGCTGTTGTATTAATCAAATACACCTTTAATCCTGTATGACTAACAACCATTAGATTTCAGATTTTTATTGAAGGGACAGCCCCTTGAGATGCAGCATGCGTTACCGATACCGCATGCGTTTTGTTTTCAAAAGAAAGAAAAAAACATAGGTTGGTGAACCAAGTAACAGGCAGCCGGCGTCCATTTCCAGAGCTAGATTGATCTGCCCCTCTATGCCAAGAAAAGCTCAGATACGTTCAGGCTACTAGTGCAGTGACAAGTACATTCACTAGTTTCCCTCCCACAAACAAAGCCAATTATGTTTATCAGAGCACCTGGAGGACCACTGTGTGGTGGGTGAGTGTTTTAATTACCTCTATACCCCAGTCATCACATCCCCAGTTTGATGTTCATTTTAAAATATGGCGCACACACACACCTCTTTGGTCTTGGTCATCCTGCCATCCTTCTCCAGGCCACAGATCTGTCTCTGCAGTCGTAGGTTGGTCTCCTGGAGTTGACCAATCTTCTCAATGAGTTGGCAGATGTGCTCCAGGTAGCCCAGACCTGAGCCCAGAGGGTTGGAGCCAGTCTGATGTACCTGGAGGATCAACAAAAATAGTATTCATCAAAAACAACAGAAGTCTATACAGGCCATGACCCCCAGGCCCCCAAACATTTTGTTTAATTGGGGAAGATTTCGTTTGACTCGTTTCCACACAAATATAATAGCTGATTAATTTTTTCTTTTTATAATTGTTTGCCTCTTTCTAAAGTAATATTTAACAATTTGGTTAATGTTAAGTAAGTTTGGTACTTTGAATGCAGTAATGGTCTTTTTTCATTCATTTTTTTTATAAATTTAGTACATAATACGTCCTGAAACGTCATAAGGATTGGAACCGAGAGGTGCCTTCGACGTCTGTGGACGTCCTAGCGACGTCCAAACGACACGGGGCGAGATAAGAATATTCAGAATTATTCTTTTTTTTTTTTTTGGCATTTCGCTTTTCGCTTGCCGTATGCTAACGCTCTGTGCAACTATTAGCTTGTCATTGACTCCCATGTTAGCGTGGCGGAAATAATGACTCGTATCTCCTGATCCAGGGCGCTCTCCGTGGTGATGAATGGATCGATATGCTGGCGCTTCATTTCTGCTCCTCATCCGTCTCTCCCGCATGAACTCTTTTTGGAGCGTATATAAATATATTAAGATGATCGGAGATTGTGAGGTCACTTTGTCAGTCAACTTTTTTAAGAAAGTATTTCCGGTTCATGGCTTTCAAAATAAAAGCGATCACTACTCTGGCGATTACTCTGGCGCAAGCAACGCCTTTATTTTGATGCAGTTCCGGTACTAAATGTTTAAAAAGGTCTTAAAAGCCCTTAAATTGTCACTTAATTGTTAGCCTATGGGACCGCAGTCCACAAGCCTTGGCGAACGAGCCCGGAAAAGTGGCATAGGAGTGGGAGCAAACCTTCTATTTTGCTAACAGCTAACCCATAACAGTGCAGATTTGGTGACGTCAGTGTTCTCCGCTGTGTTATACAGGGGAGGAGGGGGTGGTGCACAGATCTGACAGATTTCTCACCAAAGACATTTGATATTTTCACAAAAGAAATTAGATTGAAGGATCACATTGATTGTCCTTGGTAGAAGTCTTGTCGTAAAGTTCAATAATGTAACATTGTATTATGTAAAATAGTGTGGCTTTAAAAACATTATTATCTGATTATCATAATGTTGACTGGTTCTAATGCTCTTGAATACCGTATTCATTGGATTGCCTGTAAGCAAAGAGGTCACTGGTGGGTAATGTAATCCTTTTCACAAGGAAACAGCTAGCTTGAGTAAGACTGGTGACAGGTTAATGGTACTGTAAATCCACTATGATGTGGGTATTATAGCAACGTCTCTCCCATAATCCCTAATCCTCAAACTGTCTGGTAAAAAAGGATATGTAATTTTCTGATGGACAAACAAACCAATTGGTACTCAGAATATTCAGAGTAGGCCCAGACCGCTAGCATAGCGGTCCGGGCACCTAGTCTACAATGTAGCCCAACGAATATTCCATTTTTCGTGAGAGATGGCCAAAGTATTTTGAGGGTCCCCTTCCCAAAAGGTTGAGAACCCCTGATTTACACGAATGGTACAGACCTGGTCCTAAATATCGACCCTTTAGCTGGGGAAACCCCTCCCTGGGGATCTGTACAATGGACTACAAATCTAAAAGCATGAGCTTTCAAATTTGTTTCCATAATTTTTTTTCTATACTTAGTAAAACGGATCTGAGTTGGCACTGTACTAGGTGTGCTCTTTTTTCCCTCTACACCAAATCTCTTCAGCGAAAATAGATGAACTTCAAGCTCACATTGTGAGCAACATCAAGCATTCATTTGTGAGCTTGTTCCCAGGGACGCTAGGGCTCAAGTGGTTAAAGTGCTTGAAGAAATGTCACCTATTTAGGATGGTATAGGATGAAAGTAGTTGTACTCTGCCATACGACAAAGTATAAATCAGGCTTTAGTCTGTTCTTACTGGGATGATGTATGGCTTTTAAAAACAGTTATACACAGTTATATGTGAAGCGCATATATGTTTAAGCCAGTTTTAGCAACCTGATGCATTCCAATGTCTCTCTTGTCTGTCTCTCTTCATGCTAACATTGACCAGAGGGTTGAAGAATGAAAGCAATTAACCTCATCCTGACTTCATTACATAATCGTGACATGTCAGCATCAATTATGTACAGTTTCACTTGTGGTCTTTCTGATTAATTGTCGGGGAGTATGTTTTCCATGTTCCCATGGTAGAAATTGAGATATTTTACACAAACAATGTCATAGGATCTATGGGTACCTTCACTTACAGGATAACATATGATATGTTGCCATTGAGAGGAATGTTATTGCAGTCAGGTTAGATTTAGAAAAGATAGTCTGCAATATCTTCTTGAAAAGACTTGGTTATGAGGTCCATGATAAATCATAACAAGGTAAAGGAAAAGTGTCTTTAGGGGTGGGCAGGCAGTGAAAGTTACTTCTGTTTAACGTCAAATGTGTTGCTGAGAATTAATTTCTCAGCAACTGAATTTTTCTTCATTAATGTATTTGCTCTGGGGTGTCGTGGCGTGCCATGGCTTGCCCGGAAGGTGCAGATGTTCACGTTTTTCACAAATACAAAAAAGGAAATTTTGAGAAAATATTTACACAATCATCAACATTCCAAAAAGTGTCCCAACAAAAGCAGGATGTGAGCTCAAGTCGGGGTCTCGCACCCTCCTTCCCCCCTTCCAGCAGCCCTTTCCCGTGCCACTGGCTGTGAAACTCCAGTGAGGGAGCTGGCACTCTGGTGGATAGGCTGGACAAACAATAGGACAGCAGCCACAACAGCATGGCGGTCTGACATCACTCATTTCCTCTGACGGAGAAAGAAGATACCACATCACACGCTTGACCGGGATCCATTTCCCACGTGACATTTTTATCGCCTCTTATCTTTCTTTCACGCAGCAGTTTCTGTATTTGATATTACACTGTACGTCTGAGAGAACTAATTTAACTAAGAGACGGTACAAAGTTAAGTTAAGTTACAAATTAATGGATAAATGAACACTGAGGTGTTTGTGTATTTTTTCAGTTTCATTGGAGCTTGAGACAAATGTTGCTCAAATTTGCATTGTCTCATGGACATACTGTACAGTAAATATAATCACTTAAAGCCTCTATACTATAAAATGGACCCGAGTTGCAACTGTACATGATACGCTCTCTTTTTTCCCACTCTAAGGCTAATAAGAAATGGGCATTTATGGCCTGGAATAATTATGTTAAAATTCGTAATTTAGGAATAAAAGAGTGCTCCTCAATTGACCATCTTCAACAGGTGGATTTGGTAACTGATCAAACGGGTGGACAGTCAAAGCACTGTAAACAGTAGGCTAATGTAGTTTATGGGCGGCATAATTGAGATAAACAGGGGTATTCCTCCTTCCAGGAGACGACACGCTGTTCTTCGGGGTAGTTAGTCACGAGAGGCCACTGGCCGTTAGTTATTAGTGGCCTTCCTGGCAGAGATGGTGATGGTGATTGGGTGGGGTGGGCCGATCTTATCAGTTCAGCCAAGGCAACTTAGAGACCCCTATGGGCACGATGACAGGGTGTTACGGACCACGGTCCTTTTGATTATTTGTTATTTGTTTAAGTATAATTATTATTTATGGTGGCTATTTAATGAGCATAATAATTATAAGTTGTTACTTGTTATTATGTGTATGGCAGGTAACAAACTGTATCTCTCCTACTGCAGTACTCAAGTGAATTGACAGACATGGCTCTGAGTGACAGGTCCCTGATTGGACCTGCCCCTCTGTTCCTTATTGGTTCTCCCTGGCAACACCAGCTTCCTGTTGGCTGGCCACTCTTCCTGTCTCTGTATAAAAGCTCAGTTGAACTTGGCCTTCAGGAGGGGACGACAGCATTCTGCAGCAGAGATTCGATCCCTCTAGTCCTCTCTCGTGCCTGCCTTATTATTATCCTTAGTATTGTTTGTTCTTGTTCATAATGCCGTAAGTTAATTTGCCTATTTGCCAACTGTATTCTTTATTTCGTTTTGAACCTGTAAACCTAATTATTTAAGTCTTGTTAAATAAGAAGCCCGGTCCCTACCAAACACCATGTAGGAGTGCCAGGTATATTTTCTTTTGTTTGTTTATTGTAATTTTGGTTAGTTAGGGTAGTTAGGGAATTAGAATTATTACTTTGTGTAAATCATTTGTTAGGGCCTTAGTTAGGGGTAAACCTTTGTTTTTTAGATAGATTCGTTTTGTTAGCATAGGACCTGCACTCCGAAGCCAAAGGTGTGAATTGTGAACAAGAAAATGTACAAAAATGTCTCTGTTGTGGACTAAAAAGAACGACGACCAATAAATTGAAGTTCTTTTCATCCTGTCTCCTCTCGCATTATGTTATTTGCCTTCACCCTAGACGAAGGTGCGTAACACAGGGCCAGTGTGGAAGAGAGTCTGGGGGTCCGGGAATGCCCCCTTTTCGCGTGCAAAAGCCCATTTTGAATGATGCACACGCCAAAAAAACACTAACAGCCACACGCCCCGTTCCCCTTCCTCTGAATTTCCGCTGTCACTGTGAGTGAAAGGACAACAATGTGTTAAACGTGGGAATGACCTGGGTGATGAGGAAGTGGGTGCCTCTGAGTCCCACTTAGTACTTACACAGTCTTCAAGCATTCTTCTTTGTCGCTGTTAGTATAACCACTTGGAATGCGATGTTGTAAAAGAAAGATGTTTTTCAATGAGCGAGCTATAAAGATTTATTTCGTGAGAATGTTTTTTCTTTCTTCTTCCAGCAACTGGGGATAAATCAAAAACAGTTGCGAATTCCTTCGCTGTGTCGCCATGGTTTTCTCTTTTAATTTATTCTCCATCATATCAAATAAATATAAGAATGATAAGGCGAATGATAGCCAAAATCACTATGGAAAACTACGGCCTCCTTTGGCCATTGCTTCGAGATGTTTCCAGCAGCTTCTGCATCCAAAATACTTTCCTAAACATGACAGTGTTGGAAAGGAATGAAGCACCAGATGTGGGGTGCGCACACAGATAGAGAGAAAGGTACGTGCAGTACTCGTACACACGTTCTCCTAGCCAGGCTCTGTTTTTATTTATTTTCTCTATGCACAATCTGGCGAGTGAAGATAGTGCGCTTGCACTCGCTTTCTCTACAGTCGATCTTTGAAAGCAACCAATGGGGAGCACACTACATGCACGGGTGTGCTTTTTTGTGATGATTTGTTTTCTTTCTGCTTTGACGGAAAGAGACTTATCTACCGATTCTTTTGAGGGAAGCGTGAAACAACGTAGAAGCACATTCAGTGACCCATTTCAGTTGCTCACATCTGCCACCTCACGTGATATCTGCTCATAACACATTGACGCAGTGTAATAATAGTATTTGAATATTAGACCACATGGATGCCTACTATGAAGGTCAAATTACAGTATGCACTACTACGAGCGTAAGGAGTGAACCCCATCATGAGGCTTGGCACACCAGCGCTGTGCATGTTCATACGTTACTGCTGAGGAATGCAAAACAAGTCACAATCACAATTTCAAAAGAATATCCAGGCTTTGTTTTTTAATTGGACCATATTTCACACTGCACTGATGAGGGAAATATGCTTTGAATACCCGATGGTTTCCCAAATGCGGATACAGACGCTGCAGATCACATGGAGGGCTAAACAAGTCCATATGATCCGAGGCTATTTTCCTGACGTTAGAAATACATCTGCTATGTGCCATACAGCTCCATCTCTGAGCCATCATCATATTTTATGCGGTCAGGCTGTGTTTTGTTGTTAAGGCAACATATTTTGTTTGACAGGCAACTAAGTAACTGCCAAAGCAAGGTCACTACTGTGTGTTCATCTTGCACATAAAAACTGCAGAGAAATATGGAAAGAAAAAATTGATGGAATGAAGTGAAGGGGAAAAGCCCTTGATGTTCGCTTAAAAAAGGTTCCTTCTTCCTTGGACCACTGAGATTCATTTTAGCAGGCAAAGGAATTACATTATTAGCTGTGGTGACAAGTGACTATAACAGACGGCTACCTGCCTGTCAGCAATGTACCCCTAAAGAAGGCTGAGGTGGGCCCCCTAAAAAACGCCACTGCTCGCAGTTCCCTCACAGAGGCCCCAGACATCTATAAAAGGGCCTTTATCTGGGTAAATATGTGAGTAATTTGAGCTATTTGACACCTGTTTGATGCGTCTAGGTAGGCCGCCAAGATTTGGGCTTGGAGAGCAGGCAGGGCGCAGATGAGAGAGGGGCCGCTGGTCGGCGACAATATCGCCACAGCAATCTTCACAGTCACTCAGCACAGATGAACAGGTGCTGCATGACATGTGGGTGCAGGGAAAAGCGACCTCGCACTGTAACGCATGCCCTCTCCACCTTTCCTCCTCTGCCCACATGTAGCAGATTCTCGTGTTTTGGTTCACCCGATCCGTCGGCAAGGATGAAAGCTATGTCTTCGGTGGGGTCTCTTTGAACGCAACGTTGTTGTGAAAGGTCTTCAAGGGGAGAGATGGAGAGGATGTGTTGAGATATCTAGATATCTGCTTTGAAGTACAGTAGGGCTAGGTTAGGGAATTTAACCCCCTCCTTATTCAATGACATGGTACTGAAGGGAAGTGTACGTTAGGGTAAAACTATCAAGCTCTCTCTTTGTCAAACTTTTTAAAATATTTTTAGGATATGATCATCCTCATGTAATGTCATTATCGGTGCTCTGAGAAATCGCTGAAAGGTCATCAAGGTCATCACAAGAAGAACACCACTTTCCACTCAACAATGAAAAGGTTCATTTTGGGTTAAAAGGAAATTAATCATCGACAATCTGGGGGTGTGGAGGCGCAGCCAGGTAGTGCGCCACCAACCATGTGTTGTTTTTTAGTCTCTCTAGTCTACACTCTCCTATCTTAAATACTATAAAGCATACATACATTATGCCAAAATAAATTCTACTTTGTTCCAGTTCCAAATAATGTAGTTATATTTTTATAATGAGATTGATGCATTAAAGGAGGACAAGCCTTTTGTTAGCATGATTTTCATCATAAAAAGCTGATTAATCCCACCACAGTCTAAAACAACAGCAGGTATTCATATGGTGAAAAACAAAAAAGTCTGTATCAAATTCATATGCTAACAGTTCTCTGTAGCAAAAGACTTAAGTGAGGCGTGAGGGTGATGCTTTCAGGACATCAAACAGGTGATTATGACAACCCATACAGCTGTCAGGTGCGCCTCTCTTAGAACCCACTGTTTCTTTTTCCAGTTCAGACATGAAGAAGCCAGATGTCTATATTTTCACCCCATGAGATGAATGAAAATCACGGGTCTTTTACTATCAAGCTTTGATTAGGGAGCATGCTGCTACTGCCGGCATGAATGAGTACAGTCGCTTTATTGTCATGCCCTTTGGGAACAAGCAGCAGGTCTGAGACTGATAATATAACTCGCCTCAAATTAAGCCACATTTTATACAATGTTATATTATACATCGTTCGACAGTGTCCCGCAAAAATAACGAGAAATTTGGAAAATCCAGGAAAATCATTTTGAATTTTTAACATTTCCCGCTTATAATATAAATTTTATAAAGTCCAAAATAGGGACGCCTGGTTTGCAGTGGTTTAAAGCATTTTGTTCTGAGGTGGCAATACTGAAGAAAATATCCAATGACTTCAGGCTCTTTGCTTGTAATCATACCCTGAAATAAACTGCGGGAAATACATCAACTCCCATAATCATATTTTGCTAGCAATGAGATAATTAGCTGGTGACATAAGCTGGGAAGAGTTGGTAATTAGAGATAATGACAGAGGTCCTAAAATATCTTTGCTGTTCACCCAAAAGGGCTTTCCTCAAGTCAAGTCCCTGCCACTTTGTAGGAAATCCGAATAGCCCTATCCAATTGCCCTTGGGCAACAACATCGTAAGTAAGCACTGTGATACAATAACACTGTGACGTCCTATGTGACGACGTGGAGCAATTAGTAATAGTTTATAAGCGGTTTAAATGTCTTTGTATCCACTTGAAGGTCTGCATCATGATCTGGGCAAATCCCATTTTTTTAATTATCACTTTGAAGTATCTGATTTATCTTACCATTTATGGTAAGTGAGATCAAATAAAATAAACAAATTAAAAACTATTCACAGTACAAAAGAACCACATCAGTGATTTAAGCAGACTGAAAGTTTTAGAAGTCCCTCCAAACGGGCCCTAATTTTTTTATGGGCTGTTACATAAGTGTGTAAATAAGACATGGGAAGCATCTGCATATTTGCAAGCAAGCATTTTGAGTAAACATGTTAAGACAAACAGTTCTCACCTCACTGATTCTGCAGCATTCCTCCATGTATTCCTCCAGGCTGTCACTGGTGGTGCTTTTTCTCAGGGGCTGCTCCTCAAAGCCAGCTCCCGTCGAGTCATCAGAGGCCCCCACTGAGCATCGGCTGCTAGGCCTGCTGTGCTCCGAGCAAGCCCTTTCAGTCACATTATTATTTTCCTCAACCTGTTCCGAGTTCTCTATAATTGTTTCAGTGGTGTCTCCCAAAGCTCTGTACTGGGCTTCACCCTCGGTTATGTGCAGTTCTACCCTCTCAGGGGAGCAGGGTTCCACTGACTTGACAAGCGCACCGTCCTGAGCGTCAAACGTCGTACATGGAGGATTATCATTCGAGTTCCCCGTCTCTGCAGTGTCAGAGTCCTGTTGTTGTGTGTGTAGTGTGTCAGGTATCATGTCACTAGTGTTCAAGTGGCAGGAGTCGCAGGAGGACTCTCGACTGTGAACCACGAAGCTCTGCTCAGAGCCTGTTGGCGTTGAGGGAGAGTTAGCTCCACTGGGTAGTTCCACCCCAGAGTCCTCCGACTCAAACTTGTACAGCCGAGGCAGCTGGGAGTCCGAGAACATGGCTGCCAGGTAGTCCCTGCTGGTTTCCATCAAAGGCTGTCCAGGAATGTTGTCAAGGTGGGAATTCACCTCTGAGGCTTTGGTGGGTTCTGAGATGTCCTGCTCACAGGCCGACACGGTGGAGATCGTGGACACAGAGTCATCCAACATCAGGAGCTTCTCATGAACGTTGTTGAAGAGTTTCATTTTGGTAAGCACGACCTCACTGTCCAGCACCATGTCCCCTTTCCCTGTGAAGAGCAGAGAAAGAAAACAGAAATGTACTTACATGTACACCCTATTGCATACATTACATGGGCTGTCAGTTTTCACAGTTTCGACTTAAGTATCCTTGAATTATCCACAATGAAATGAAAGACCTCGAAATACCTGTGTTTGAGCCAAAATGTATGTGTTGCAAATAAGGCACGACGTGGTAATTTTGCCATGTCACAGAATCTTCCCATGGCATTCAGTATCATGATCACTGTCATTAAGCATGTTAGCCTGTAAAAGATATGTTGAGAACAAAAACATGAACTGTAACAGTTCAGGGACATTAAACATGCCCTGGCCTGTTTTATGAGGGGGCTGATTGTGTGCCTCTTCCAACGGATTCACGGTTGCATGTATGTCCAATTCCTTTGACCATACTGGTGTACTAGAAAAATATACAGAGTCCAGAGTCAGCCAAGTATCCACTGCTGAAACCTGAGGATTTACACTTAAGGCTATACAATCCTGCATTCTTTGCCTCGGGGGCACAAATATACGGCAGGACACACACTAACTGTCAGTGTCCCCAATACCTGACTGTCTGGCTTTGATCTAGAGCTCCAGTTAATACCATTAGAGGGAGCAGTCATATGTGTCCTCTCCTCTTACTCGCTGCAGGCAATCTGATAGGCTCCCTGTCAATCAAATATTCATTCTTTCCTTTTCCAAACTTTTGGAAGTTCAAGAAAATAAATTTTCCCTGGGAAAATCCTGGGGTTCTGATTAAACAACGACGTATTATTTATTTAAGTCTAATGGGGCATACTAAACATAGCTCTTCTGGAATAAGGTAACCCCAGTCCTTTTGATCACACCTCAACAATAGAGGAGGTTTGGCGACTTCCTGCTGGTTGAATCGGAGATCGCGCCAAGCCAAATTTGAGATTAAAAAATGTCTTTGAAGTTATAAGTCCTGCACTTTCATCCTCTGTTGAGGGAAACTTTAGAAAAGGGAGTTTATTTTGCAGGGAATGTTCTGGAAATCATGTTGAGGGAATTTGAATGGGATGAGAGTATTTGGATTATTGCTAGTTGGGCCCTGGAAAGCAACAGCAGAAGAAGGAGTTGTGGTTGGGGGATTTGTGTATGTGTAAACACTCTGGGTGGAATATATTCCTTGTAGTTTAAATGAGGCACTGAGGCAGGCGGATGTTGTGATTATGAGGGGAGTTGGCACACAGTGAATGATGAATGATTTGTTGGAGAAGTTAATTAACAGAAACTCTCAGGATAATACGATAGCCCCACTGTCCTCTGATTGGCAGGAAATGACCTCACCGGGTTCAATAAACTACACAGCTTTGAATGGATGGGCGGTTTTGATTCAGTGAAAATATCCTGTGGCGAAATACCTGAAGCAAATAATATTACATTACATTTCAAAGCAGCAAACTGTAGCGACGGAAATCTTTAGGATATAGGATTACATACTGTTTTAGTTCTCATCAATCAGAATCTCTTGATATGATTTCAAAGTCAATAACTAAACAGAGGTGCGGCCATGTTTTCCCACTGGGTCGGACACAAAAACAATCCCTGTTGTGATAACAGTGTTGTTGGATAGGCCTTAAAACCTCTGCCAAAATAATGATTGTGGGGTCTTGTTGGGAAATAACGGGTTGGGGTCTGGATCGAGTCTTATCCCATTCTAAGCACGGACAGTGTTTTCCCAGAGTGGTTCAAGGTAGCACTGTGGCCACAACACACTTCAAAGGAGTTTCGACACAAACTGCACTTTTCCAACTATGCTAGGAAAATTACATACTGGTGTAGAACTCATGTCGCAGGATAATCTACAAATAGATCTGTTCAGGTGAAATGATAGCTGTAATGTCCGTTTAATATCCATTTAACCACAACAGACTTTTTGGAGACAATTTACTGTAACAGGTGTGTATATTTTCATATGGTTGTAGTTTGAGTTACATCCCTGTTGCTTTATTTCCATATAGAGATGATGCTGCGCACATATTTCTTTTCAAATGAAGTCTGGCCACTGTGAGGCTAAATGAATGGAGCCTTAATTTAAATAAATATGCAGATGAATCTCTGTGTTGATTTTATTATACAACACCACTAATTGGTTTTAATTTAAACTAATTGCATGTGGTGAGGTACCACACACTGTGTGAGTAGAGTGTGTCTCACTGTATTGCTGTGTGACATACATTTGTCTCATCATCATCATCAATTCATCATCATTATCATCATCAGTCCTATGCGTCTGATGCTGCAGTACTGTACATGTGGAATACATCACAACGGATTAACTCGATTTAATGCAAACAGCAAAGATATTTTTCAGCAAAGGCTAGAGAACCCATTTCCTGTTTGCACTGAATGCAGAAATCTATTGCTTTCAGCTATGTATGCTTTAGTTTATGGAGAGCATTGGGGTGGACGAAAAAACACACCACCGCCAAATCAACCATTGTTTACAGCGATTACCTCACAGCAGGCAGTGAATGAGCAAGCTCATTGTGTGTTTATTCTTGAGGTAACCCAAGTCATTCTTCACTGCCTCTTGAGAAATACCTCTAACAGCACTAAAAGCCAAAGAATGATGTAACTAACTTCTCTGAATAGTCTGCCCCCATCCAAACAATAGTAGTGAAATGTAAAATACACAGATAAATATATAGGTCTAGCTATATAGCCCAAGTTTAAGTACACTGTCCATTGCCATTTGCCACTCTTCATTATTCCACTCTCAAAACATGAACAACTTCAGAAAGTACTTTCCAACGATGAGGTACCAAGCGATAGAGCACGTAGAACAAAATGCCAAACATAAGCCAGGCTACAAGGATACTGTGCTGTGAATGTGAAGAACTCATTTAAACATATTTGTAACAGAAAAGCACCCTGATAAGACTGTAAGCCCAAAGGAGAGGTGTGAAACCTTAAAACCCATGTCCACCCTCTTCAACTGTATGGCACACATAATTGTCTGCATCAAGTCCGTCTGCGGTTAGTCATGTGTTATCAGTGCTGGGCTAATGAGAAGTGTTGTGTATCACCCAGTGACTGGTGATAAAATAAGGAGGGTTCAAGAGCAGGACTGATAGCCCACTGTACAATGTCTGCCACATATATACAGTAGTTAGCGGAGGAATTTAAACATAATGCTATACAAATAAATGCTATCAAGGATGTGAAGGATGGCAGTATTATAGTAGACAAATACAATATACAATGTGTTCCTTTGAACCTAAATGAAATTGTAAATTTAAAGTTTGAAGACACCTGCAGTGTGAATGACATTAGTAAGCATTATCAGATTTTATTACACGGCTTGGTTGAATGCTTGATTTTGATTGGTCAATCGCTGAATTCAGTGGTGTGTTATTTATTTCTGGATAACACACCGCTCTGCTCTGCAATGGCACCCTTTTCACATTGGCCTATTATAGCACCACCAGGAGGCCACAACCTGACCTGTCCTGGTGGAGACCTGTGCCACTTTATTAATCAATTTATGTATTAAGTAGCCGTGTAATAAGCGGGATAATGCATGGCTAGGTGGCCATTGTCTATATATCAACCATGACCACCAAGCCATGCATTATCCCATATACGTTTGCCAATTTGCAGTGAACGCATAGTTGTTTCCCCACAATACCAGTAATTGAGAACGCTGCCAGCCAGTGTGCTTGAAGGTAGTGGTGAAAAGTAACTCAAGTACTGAACATACGTAAGTACAATTTGGAGGTACTTTTACTTTACATGAGCATTTTTAACGTAGGCCTTTTACTTGTAACAGAGTATTTCTACATTGTGGTATTGTTGCTACTTCTACTTAAGTACTTCTTCTACCGATGCTTGTAGGATCAGTCAATTAAAGTCAGCAAGTAGACTTTTGCAGCAAAGTGAGACGCATTGTCAAAGTGCCAAGGCCCCAAACACAGGACAAAGAGTACGTTTGATGGTTGTTGGTGGCATGCTTTCATCAGGTCATTGTTCACGAACAAAAGTCAATCTGCATTCTAAATCCCCATGGATTTTTCATTTAACAACCTGTAGACCTGGCTGCCCTCACGGGAGAGATCAAACAGGAACTCGCCAAGCACCACGCAGCCTGGAATCTCAATAATGTAATATATTGTAAAGTACCTTGCCAGGAGTATGATGGGATATACAAACAACAGAATGTAGGTCACGGCTATCTTAAACGGATATGAAGTGGATGGGGAGTTTGTTTGTTTATTTCTTTCTTTCTTTCTCTATAAATCATAAATCATTCCTTACCACACTCTAAACTCAACTATTTTTCACCCAGCAGTTACAGTGATGTACAGTACTGTAGGTGTATTCGTTTAATTTAGTTTGCCTCATTCCAGACAGTACACATATAACTTCCATAGTTCTATTATTCATAATGAATCAATCAATCATTATGGTGGTTGGGAAAATCTTCCATCATTGGATTGATTAGTCTTCTTCTCCTGATTAAGATAATAATTATTGTTAACCCATTATAGGCGGGAAACCCTTTTTGTAACCCTACCCTTCTGGACGGGAACCCCTTTTGGGGTTCAAAATCTGTACAGTATGTACAGTAATCAAAATTTAACGTTTTTCAGAAACCTTAGGTCAGGATTTAGAAGGTGTTTTTTAGAATCAGCCTCAGACCAAAATGGCTTTTAAGAGCAAACTGATCTATTTTCAGTGACAACACACCCAAAGAATTTCTGTTCAACACCAAGAATGTGTGGAAGAGGGGAAAAAAAGATAGAATAGAATCTGAACACCCTGTAATTAATTAAGGGCAAAATGACAGCAGAATGTTCCTTCGAGGAATAAACTCAAGTTGAGCTCTTCATTCCATTGCTACCTCCTCAATTCTTCCCAGTGTCTTTTACTTACAGTAAGTGGTTAATGTATGGTTTGTTTTAATAATGTAAGCAACTTGTAACTAAAGCTGTCAAATAATTGTAAAAAGTACAATACATGCCTCTTATGTACCTGTACACAAGATGGAACAATAAAGTACAACATTGAACCTTGAACCTTTGAGATGTAGTGGAGTAGTTCAAAGTATGAAAAAATAATATCTAAATAATCAAGTACTGTAAAACACTCAAAATTGTACTCAAGTACAGAACTTGAGTTACTTTCCAAAACTGCTTCCACAAATGTATTCTGTGACAGTCTTTTCCTGTGCATCACAGGTAGACAATAAGGAGACCGGGTTGACTTTAATTACACACTGCAATCACCTTGTCAACCCAGCTGTGTAATCTGACATTCTGCCATTGTGATACAATCCCTTAATTCCCTGCAGTCACTTCCACGCAATCGGCAACAACTGCACAGGTGTCGTCAGACTCGTCACTGTCATCATCCGCACCAAACAACACAAACAGATATCCTGTCCTGTGTAATTGTCTGCGCTGGCTGAGTCAGCCTATTTCCAGTCTCTGTCTGACTAAAACCCACAACATATAATTACCAATGGTCCACCCCCAACCCACCCAACCCCCCGCCACCCCCCAAAGACTCATCCTAAGCTTCAGGTCTGTCTGTAAAAAAAAAAAAAAAAAAAGACGCTCAGCCATTTCCCATAATATTAATTTCACATTCCAGACACTGCTAATGTCACCATTCAAGTGAGCCAAATACTTTTCCCCCTGGAAAGCGGGCTGCTCAGTGATTTCAAGAATGGGGAGTTTTAGTAAAGTCGGTGGATTGCCCTGTTGCCCTCCCAGATGCCTTGAGCCCTGGTCCACTGAAAGAACAAAGGCCTAAACTGCCTGGAAGGCTGTCACTCCCTCACAGAGGGAAAACAGCACCTGTGCCAGGGGACTGCCAGAGGCGGTCGGGTAGGGTATGCATATCCCCTCCTCTCATGTGCGCACATGCGTGCGTGCATGCATGCAGGTGCGTGTGTGTGCGCACTGAACAGCAAATGTCTGAGTGCTAATTTAACCCTTAAAGTGTAAAGATTATTGCCCCCAGGCAATTGACATGAACATTGTCCATTACTACACTTTCAGAGTTTGCACAGCAGATAAGATAATTATGATCTCTGCTCTGCTCCTTTGACTCAAACTTCACATTCTAACCTAAATCATTCTCCTGAACAGGCCAAGGTGTTGTACGTGACAATAAGTAGGTTGTACTGTACTCCTGAATGTCTTCATAGAGTTTATGAATATAGGTTTTAACTCCTGCAGCAGGTGTGTACTGCTGCCTACCCATCTCTAAAGCAAAAGGCAGGTTTTGGGACGTCCACAAGGCCTGGAGCCAAGGCAAGCATAAGCCCTGGGGCTAAACTGTTAGCTTAGTTGCCCCCTTGGTTCCTGAGTGGAAAGGTCAAAAACAGGCCACAACATGTTGGCTATTTTTACGGCCAAAGGGGATTATTGGTATGTCAGCTCCCTGTTCGAAGTTTTGGGTTTTCGCTGGTGAAGACTACTGACCACTGGTCCTACTGTACTGTACTATGGTATGCTAGTGCAAGGCTGCAAGCTGGCCACCAGAAAAAGTGGAACTCTTGTGGTAGAGGAAATACTAAGGGATTAACCACCATTTGTCTGTTAACCACTTAAAACCCTTCGATTATTAGTTTGCCTGAGTACCCCAGGTTGAAACCTTCTTATTTCAACACCAAATCTCTCCACCCCAAAATAGGGAGGATAGAGTTCATGTGGTTTAACTTTAACTTCTATGATAAAATAAGAAGCATTTTCATGACAAGTTTCACAAGTGATATAATACAATGATAACCCCCAAACTGAGATTGTAGATGTAGACCATTCATACACATTGAGTCTTAGAACCAGCAATCAACAGGGCTTCCAAAACAAAGTAGCATCATTTTCTTGTGCCCTGAGGTGCCAGAGCATCTCGGGTGACACAAACCAGATGTCCAGTCTGATGAGGTGTAACATACCACCACACACCTTCTCCCTGTCCCCCCGTCCTCCATCTCTCACTCATCCCTGAAAACGCCTGGAGAAGCAGCATACCTCACAAGTCCCATACATTGCTCAGCTGAGATTGTCTGTTTCCATCTCTTCCCTGACCATGGCGTTGTCAGACCCATGGACGCTTCCCAGACTCCCCGTCTATCAATGCAAGCTAACGGGGCCTGCGACCCCGGCCTCTCCTATCAGACAACATTGCGATAAGGCAAGAATGTGCAGGAGCGCTGTAACTCAAGTCAAGAAGGCTCCTTCGGGCTAATTTCCCCCGACAGCTTGTAGTTTACTCTACCCCAAAATATATTAAAAACAGACTTTTTCCTAGAACTGTTTTCAACTTGACACTGTGCAAGCCCTGAAGCTAATATTTGCCTTTAGACTGGTAGCATTACAAGCTTCATTAAATTAAAACCCTTGACCATTAATATAACCAACAACTTCATTAGATAAAGGGGCCCTGTGGTCTGTCTGGTTAGGTCAGATGACCAGGGAGAAGATAATGTGCCCCATGACATATGTTACTACTTTCTTTACTTCAATATCAAAATGCCTGAGTTCTGATTCACTTCTCCACAAGGTGAGTCTGTATATCACAAAATTCCAGCACATCTATGTCAGTATTTGACATATTTCAGGGTATTAGTCAGTCACACAGTGATGATTTAGTAATGTAAAAAAGGGCGTCATCCGGAATGGTCCAATGGTGCAGAGTAATTTCCTCCTTCCAGGAAATTATGAATATCAAATTAACACTTTTTTGTTTTTCATTGTTCGTCTCTCTCACCAGGAGAGCATTATGCGGTGTAGTTTCATCCAAGCTCAGTTCCTTAAGACGACTCCCCACCCTGAAACCTAAACAGTGATCGAGTGACAACAGTGATTCGCAAGAATATGCAAATAAAAATTGTGCCTCGATGTACTGTACACAATGTAAGTGTTGTCTTTACAATGGCCCTTTTCTTTCTCCTCCAAGTACCATGGCAAACAACGTCATGACTGTCAGGGAGGGCTGGGAGTCACTTTAACAACGGCAACAATGAGTAGAACTCTCTGTTTTTCTCTCTTTCTCTCCCTCTCCCTCCCATAACAATACAGCCGGAGGAGCTGAGGCAACAACGCTGCAGCTCAGCAGGTGTCGAGGCTGCACTGTACATATAATAAACTGAGATTGTTATCTGATCAATGTTCAATGGAATGCAGAGGAACCTGAAGGCAGCATTATATAAAGGGATGATAATGAGAACTCCTGGTGGATCACAGATATTTCCTTGACTTTGTCTAAGAGCATCACTCATACAATTAATTTAAGTGTACTTAAAAGCATACTTCTGCTTGCTACATTAGCTATTCAAGGCTTAACCTATATGCCCACTATTGATCTGAACATCTTTTTTTATCAAGAAACACAAAGTGTAGCATTATGTAAATCATTATGTGTTTGTTTTGTATACGGGCTGTCCAACGTGCTCATGTTACAGTAGGCATGCGAAGCAGGGAGTGCACCAATTATATTCCACCTCTGCTCAGAATGAACCACCACACATAAAGACACTTCATATGACTTACTTTTTAACAACTCTCCAGAAAGGGACTTTTACAACTCATTAAATTCATTAAACAAGCCTTCTTTATGCCATTTGTACCAGACCAGACAATCCCTTTAAAAACATTGTAATGAACAATCAGGGGCAGATGTAGAATGGGAATGTGTCGTAAAAGCTCATTTTCACTCTTCCAAATGTTAAAGCAATTGGCTTTACCACTCTTTAGAAACAAAAGCAATTCTGTAGTCTGCAGAAGTAATTACAGCCTTATGTGAAGAGCTGACTATGTCAGCTCTTCACATAAGGCTAATTATGGGCCACAATGTGATGAAATTGGTGCCACTACAAGAAAAGCAGTCTATAGTACATTTGATTCATATTAAACACACCTGTTGACTGAGTCACAACTAAATAACTCCCCATTCTGTCCCACACAGAATCTTTACTCAATCTATCCATCACAGCTATGCATCACCCAGTATCCCCCAGTAGCTGGCACCCAGCATCTCCAGTAAATCAGCCCTCTGTTTGCTGAAACAAATGCCCTGCACATGCCAAGCAAAACAAATGGCTGTTTGTAGACGGGGGAGCCAGTCGTCTATGTGATGAGGGGATTTGTCTGAGGATGAAAGCCTGGCACTTAAAGCAGCAACGCTTGTGTTTGAAAGAAAAAGAAAAAACACCTTGAGGCTGAAATTATAGCTTCTTCCCCGACCACAGCTACTCATCCTGCAGACGCTCAAATTACAATCTGTGATGGGAAACCCGGTTGGCACAGATTAGACTGGCAAGACAGCAAACACAAACAGGTTGTTCTGGAATGGGACAGTACTGTACCTTTCCTCCAAGGAGACAGGATGGAGAAAGACTTCTGCCAGCTGAACACTAGACCAGCCTTTTTCTTCTTCACGCTCATGGTGTATAAAAAAAATAATCCCAATTCTTCAAAGACTTAAATCGGTCCCTTCTGTGAAAATTAAAAACAAAACAAGCAAAAGAAAAATAAAGCACTTCCTCAAAGCTTCCACATGATCTATTGGTTGTTGTGAATCATTTCACTGGTAGAGGAACAACTCGAAAGCTTCACTTGTGGTGGAGGCATCTGTTGTCAGAGGTTACAGCTAGGATGGTGTCCCTAAATAGGGTCATAGTGCCAGCCTGTTTCCTTGCCTGCCTGCTGGTCTCTCTAGAAAGGCGTATTGCTCCCTACATCTAGAGTGTGTGCATGCGTGTGTGTGGGACAGAGTGTGTGTGAGATTCCTCCAGCTGAGGAGAGTAAAAGGGGGCCGGGCTCCACTGGCAACACTCACACCGTCACAGGGCTGCTAGAGAGGTGTGGCACACAGCCAGAGAGAAGGGCGGGAGACAGAGGCACAGAGGGAGTAAAGGGAGAGTCTTGGAAAGGAGGCTAGCTAGCTGAGATTTAAAATCAACCAGTGGGCGAACATGAGAATAACAGGGAGGGACACAAGAGCTGCAGAGGGCTAGAAAGGGAGGATATAGAGAGAGCAATAGAGAAACAAGGATGTGTTTATGTACAAAAATGAAATGGAAGGTGGAGGAGGATAGGGTTGATGGTCAGATAAAGCAGATATTATCACTTTTTTCCTGCCCTCCTTCCAGCACTATAGAATGTGAGAGTATGAAAAGAAACCTCCACTTCGGGAGGCTATTATACTGCACTACCGTAGAACATTAATGAACAAGGAAGTGGGAAAAATACCACCAGGAAACACATCCATGGGAAAGAAGCATAGGTCAGATCATCAGGCCTGCCTGATAAAAGATTTATATCAGTACAGTACATTTTCATTGCTGTGCTTTGTCATTGGTAATATTATACTATATTGTGTTATCCTTTTAGCCCAAATGTACGTATGGCTGCCGCTGTACCCATGCTATACAGTGCTATTTGTATGACTCAATGTTTATTCCTTTTTTCAAATTGTACACAGAAAAATAGGAGATGCATGAACATTTTTAATTGGATTTCTGTCTAATAAAGTATTTAATCAATCAATACGGTTTTAAGAACTTGTTAAAAACGTATTTATTTCGTCAGCACTTTACTTTAGGATGTATTTTTACTTGAATTATTTGCATCTCAATGTTTTACCTTCTATTGTTTTTTTTCTGTCGTTTGTTTCATGCCCTTGTTTTAACATGATTGTTTTACCTTGTTGTACAGCCCTTTGTAACATTGTTTCGAAAGGTGCTCTATAAATAGAATGTACTTACTTACTTACTTACTTACTTACTTACTACTGGAATTTGGAAAATAGAATAAAATGCAATGATGGTTTCACTTTTGCAGATTAAAAAGATATACAGTACAAACACCCTGAGACACCCTTGTTCATTTGTTGACGTTTGCTTTAGTTGATAATAATTAGTTCCATATCATTATGTATCATTATATATATATCAGTGATCACGTGATACAAAAACATTAAAAGCATTCCAGGAATAGCAGACACCAATTTCTTTCTGTTGTTGATGTTATTTAATGATCATATTAATTCAAAATATTGACTCAAGACTGGATATCATCCAGTCTGTCTTCCCCTCCTTCTTTTAAACAAGTCTTGCCTCTGTTTTTCCTTCACTGACTAGAAAAACAAAGCAAGGTAATGGAATTCATACACACCCACATACATATAGTGCAGCTGTATTACAATGGATGCAACATCTTAACTCTCTTTGTCTGCCTTTCTTTTATTTATTTTTCTCCTGTGGTTCTCTCTCCCCCTCTCTCTAATTGTAATGGTCCATTTCAACCCAGAGGGTCCATGGACCCCACTTTGGGAATCACTGCTAGAGCTACAGTAACGCTACAGTAAAGTTGAGTAACTCTGAGACTGTACTGATTTTTACGGTTTAGCATGTGTGTCTGTTGAGAAAACAACAATGCTGAGTTCTATGAAGCTAGACATTGTTCAAATAAGTTACAAGAGTTGGCGATTTCTTCAGGGATAGTGGAGCTCATCAAGCATGTATTTGACAGCGGCCGCTAGGTCTATGAACTTTTTACTATGATGTAGCGAGTGCCCCCCATGATGTCATGTTGCAGCCAAGTCTATATGGACTTTTATGTCGTAGTGGGTGCCTCCCAAAGTGTGATTTTTCAGGGGCAGCTAGCCCCTCCAACGTCTGGCTTTCTGAAAAGATGTCATGTTGCAGCCAAGTCTATGGACATTTAGTTTTAATGTTTGCTTTAAGCAGTGACATCATGCAACAGCCACAGTGGGCACCCCTCACTTCACACAAGTGTGATTTTTTTATTTCTACTCTTTTTTGAGGGACGCTTGCCCCTCTTTGCGGCAGCTTTGTGTGTCTGTGTGTACTCCATAGCGATGATTTGATTGGCAGAGAGTTTAAAAAGTGAAGATAAAAAGCCCCCAGAAAGCACGCTGGCTGGCAGGCTACACCAATGCTAAACACGGGTATATTTTACCCAATGTAAAATATTCTATAAAATACTTCATCAAAATACTGAATATTGCAGTATAGCCTGGGGTACTCTTCTTTAATATTTAAAATATATATCACGGGGGGCCCTGACATAATAAAAACATGGGAATTATTTAAAAAATCACAGCAATGACCTTTTCTGATCATGCAAGAAAAGGCTTGATCCAGTTGGAGATTACAAAGCAAATCAGTCTTATTTTAATATAATAACAATAACAATATAACTAAGTGGTTGGAGCTGGTCTCCAATGTCCATACTAAAAATATAGAGCCTGCTGTCGGGAAGAACACCTACTGGATTACAAATAAATAACCCTGCCTGAAGCTTATCATGCCAATTTATCCTTTGGTCAATGTAGGATTATCTCTTGATGTTTGATTTCCCATGTGGGAGACAAGGTTCGAATCTTGGATGTTAGGACACCGGGAGAGGACATAAAGCGTAACTTTATCGAATTTATGTTTGGCAATGTGTATCATACACATGTACAGAAATAAATTATCCCAGCTTGCTCAAGAATACAGTTTCTCAACGTACAATAAGCCTGTTGTTGTTTTACCTTTTTGAAGTTACTTCATAAAATAACCCCGATGAGAAACCAGGGCTACTCATCTTTCCCATGTCCCTGACATCTATTGTGTGTGATATTCCAAACACGTGGAAAAACAAGAAACTCTCTGGTCACGGCTGGGGATATTGTCACAGGTCAGATCATAGGATGTGTGAAGCATTGTTGGTGCCAACGCAAACAGGATTGTATTCATGGCAACCACATGAGAATGTTATTTGTGAATGCTGATGGAGGGGGGGGGGAAGTGATTTTAGTTTTTCAACCGAACATTTGCAAACAGTTCTGTTGCCTTTGGATGTGAATGAGAACAGTCTCCACAGGTATCAATACTTTGTGTAACCTAATGCCTGATTTATATTTGATTGTGCACCGTGCAGTGCACTGAAAATAGCAAGTATAAATCAAGAGTGTTATATAATATTGACAATTTGCACAGGCTCAACTCATGTTGTTCTTTATCTTTTCTTTCATTTTTATTCCACAATTTTCTAACCCATTTTCACCCGGTGCCATTTGCCTCAACTGTAATCCTGGAAGCTACTCTCCCTCTGCCAACCTGAGGAGACCCCCGAACTGACCTCATGCTTACTTCAATGCATGCGGCTTGCTCACTGCAAGCCGCTTCATCACCTGATAGGGGGGGGAGTTTCCCCTGTAGGACGTAGTGTGTGGAAGGAACACGGTATTCCAACCAGCTCCTTTCCCCTCCATCAGGCACCCCAGCTGACCATAAGACACGGGGAGAACATGCAAACTCCACACAGAAAGGCCCTTTCACCGACCCCACCTAGGGTATGGGCTCTGAAGACGCAGAGATGAGAACAAACCCCCAGCGGGAATCTTCTAGCTGTGAGCGCTACCAAGAATTTGGGTTTGATTTTCACAAGGAGCAGGGTGGGGCTAAAGCACTAATCTTTAGAGCAAAAAACGAAAATCTTATTGATTCGTTTTCAGGATAAGGGAACATTTCTGACCTGAGATATGTTGACCTACTGTAGCTATGAGTACAGAACTTTGTGGCAGGTATCGATTGATTTTACAGTCAAGTCAGAAGCTTTGTGACAAACTTCGAACCATATGCAGGTATGTTTACATATAGATGGGTGACAGTAGCTTTGGTTATGCTGCTGTAACATTCCATTGAAAGCTTCACATTAGGAATCTTAGGAATGCCAATAGTACCAAAATGAAGAATAATTCCCAGTAAAAAAAGTTCAAAGAATTTCCGTTTTTATATCAGAAAGCATGTGTATGTAATACTTGTTTTTGGTTAATAATGGAAAATATAATATTACTGAATAATATTATCATTATATATGTTTCTTTTTTTAACAGGACAGGAACATACGGACGCTACTGAATCAATGCAGTGACGTTTTGTGTTATTGTGTTTGGAGTCATTGAGTGTTCACTCTATGGACATGCCTTATCTGAGCGGCTTGTCAGAGCTACAATGTGAGCCACTGATAAACTAAACTGGACAGTGAGCAGGGGCTGGGGTAAGTGAGGGTATAAGGAGAGGTTTATCACAGAGGAAGTCCTCTTGTTTTTAAGAGTTTGGAACATGCTCTGCTGCAGTATTTACTGTTTCTTAAATCTGCAATACACAACTTGGTTTTAGTGAATAGTTGAATACAATGTCATTTTAACCAATCTGTGAGACAAGTATGTTAATACTATAACTAACACAACTGCAGTGGTTGGAGGAGGTCTCCCTGATCTTCTATTGAGACATTTAGTTAAGTCTTGTTCACGAGTGAGGAGGGAGGACGGAGAAGGAGATCAGCTGGAGAATCGGAGCGGCAGGGGCGGTATTGCAGTCGCTGTACCACACTGTTGTGACGAAAAGAGAGTTGAGCCAGAAGGCAAAGCTCTCTGTCTACTGAGCAATCTTCGTTCCTACTCTCACCTATGGTCATGAAGTGTGGGTCTTGACCAAAAGAATAAGGTCGCGAATACAAGTGGCCGAAATGAGTTTTCTCAGACGGGTGGCTGGAATCTCCCTTAGAGATGGGTGAGAAGTTCAGTCACGCGGGAGAGACTCGGAGTAGAGCCGCTGCTCCTTCGCCGGGAAAGGAGCCAGCTTAGGTGGTTCGGGCATCTGGTTAGGATGCCTCTCGGGTGTCTCCCTAAGGAGGTCCTCGATGCACGTCCCACTGGGAGGAGACCCCGGGGCAAACCAAGGCACAGATGGAGGGATTACATTGACTCACTGGCCTTGGAACGTCTCAGGATCCCTCAGGAGGAGAAGTCACTAATGTTGCTCTGGAGAGGGAAGACTGGAGCTCTCTGGTGGAGCTGTTGACCCCGTGACCCGACTACGGATAAGCGGTTGAAGATGGATGGATGAAGATTATTTTACAAATATGTTGAGACTTTTATCATCGTGAGAACGATGCCTTCCATTTTCGCTTTGCAACTTTTCAGGACTAGAAAGCCTGCCGTTTCTATTAGCTTGGATTCCCCATCGATGATGTCACTGGTGGACGGGTTCCTGAACTGCCCACAGCCCTCCTATGAAACACAGACTGAGTAGAAAAACAAATGTGCCATTTTATCATGATTATTAGTGAGGACCTAATATATGAAGAATCAAGATAGGTTGAAAAGTGGTGATGTGGTCCTTTAAGTATATCACAAACAGCCACAATACGACGTGTTGTTGTGAGCTTGTATTGTATTGTTGTTGTGAGCTGATTTATTATATTTACATTTCTTGAAAATGTTAAAATGTTTTGACACTGTTTACTATACCTACTACAGTGACATGCCAAAAATATGGACACCTGGTTGAAAGTGGTTAAGACTGCTGTCCTACGTGCGCTCAGATTGCAAAGGTTTTCAGCAGAAATAAATAAATTATGTTCTCCTCAGTGTACGTAATCCATATTCCACGTAACAAGATTTGTACAGGCCTGACATTCTCATGTCTGTCTTAATGTTATGTATAGACAAAGATAAACCAAATCATATGTGGATTTTTCTGCCATTCCAGTGTGAAGACTGGATCAGTCATAATCACTGGCTCAGAGGAAAAACAAATCATCACACACACACACACACACACACACACACACACACACACACACACACACACACACACACACACACACACACACACACACACACACACACACACACACACACACACACACACACACACACACACACACACACACACACACACACACACACACACACACACACACACACACACACACACACACACACACCTGAGCTAATGGGGTAAAAATATGGCCTAGAATATACATAGGCTAAAAATAATGACTACAGTATGTCACTGCACGGAAGCCATGTCCTGCTTTTAACAGGTATGAGCTTGTTTGGTCTGCCTGCTGGTACCCTGTCATTAGCCTAAATGTTGAATAGCAGGAGGTGTCTGAGGTAGCTTGTTTTTCCAGCAGTGAGAGCTCTGGCAGAACCATAGATTCCAAGATGAACACAAATGAAAGACAAGCAAGCTAGGATAGCCTCATTGTCCTTTTTTATAAATCCTTTAAGCCTCTTTATTTATGCTAGCCATTCATCCCAGTACAGTCAATAGCAGTAGAAGTAAGCAAACGACCAAACGTAAATATTTGTTTTATTGGCCCTGTTTTATTTGTCTTTTTCTTTCTTTTTAAATAAAGTTTTTAAGTCTCATTATTTATGGAAGACATTTATCTAGTACAGTCAATAGCGTCAGATGTAAGTAACTAAGGCAACATTCATATTTGTTTTATTGTTTGTTTTGTGTTTATTAAAAAAAGGAGTGGGGGTTTGAATGATGTGTGACTTTCTTTTGACATTAACTGTAAAATATCCTAAACTATCTACTTTCTCTACCAACCCCTCTGCTTGTATCCTTGTCCTGGGGTAAAACAGGGGTGCTGAAAATGTTTTGCGTGAGAGACCCAGAAGGGCATAGATTCCACAGCAGTCAGAGTTCATCATGTTCATGTGAAAGTTGACTTCAGACATCTTAACCCATCTTGTTTGGAAACGACTTTGAGCTGTATGTCTTGGCCCATCAGTGAAATTATTACAGTCAGAGAGAAAATTTGGGCATAAGGAAAACCATGTGTCTCTCCAAATGGGCTCTGCTCTCTTGAATTAATACCTCTGGAGCTGATATGATAATAAAAGCACATCTGTGTTGGATTGGGAAGTGATTTACTCCATTGGACTTGTCTCCACCTTTTCCACCGCAAGAGAAAGGCCTTATATCCCTGAGTCAGATTTTTAGGGCCTGTGTCTGCCTGTGATGCATCAAGAATCACAAACCTGTTCACAGATCAGGTCACATTAACCCCACTTAATCATGAGTTAAAGGGGTATTTCAACTCAGGCTTTTGCATGCACCACAGATAATTTGTAAGTTGCTTGATTCAATTATTTTGAAAATGAAAAATCACACCTGTGTGAAGTGAGGGGCACTCTTATCATCGTACATCATCATGAATCATCTCATACTGGCCAATCAGAATGCCTGTTGCCTGTGATATGCTCGACTACATATGAAGTACATTTTTCCTTCATTGTCATTGGTGTTTAAGGTTTTGATGTTAAATTTATGTCATATTTAGCGGAATTTTACCTAATTTCTCATTTCATTGTCAATGGCAAATCTTGAGACGTGTGGGGACAACATTTAGCGGACATTTGACCTGAATTCCCCTTTCATTGTCAATGGAAAATCTTGAGACTTGTGAGGACAAAAGCTGTATATAGGAGGGGCTCCTCAAAAATAAAAATAAAAATAATTTAAGTAAATATATGCAACCAGAACTGAGAAGCAGGGATGTGTTTTCTCAAAGAGTATAACATTGTTTAAATGAAGTTCAATAAACGTATAGGAGGAGGGGGGGTGTCTGATCTAATGAATATCAAATATCTACATATGGAATCAAGCAACTAACAATTTACTCTCTGGGGTGCACACAAAAGCAAGCCTGAGTAGACGTGAAAATGATCCCCCTTGAAGAGTTGAGTTTAATAAGACAAGGGATCTAAAACGCCATGACCCTACAGTGGAAATCCTTACACGAAACCAAACCAGAGTTTGTGCTTTGTTTTTGTATGAAGTGCAACAACCTTGAATCTTATTTTGCTTTTGTTTTCCTTTTTATGTAACAATTCAGTTAATTGTCCTTTTCGGTCAATTGTAAAACATAAACCTTTCTATATTGTATGTACAACTGATGTGATAAATGACAGAGACAAATAAACTAACTAACTAACTAACTAACAAAAAATGTGGCAAATCAACCAACGTTGCAATTAATATTTTGTCCTAAGGCTGTGTTAGACTTCATTGCCTTCCCTCTAACCATGGCAGACCATGGGTTCACCATAAGCACACTGCTTCATCCTCCACGGAGTGTGACCTCCCATGGAAACACAGCACGTAGTTTTCAAGATATCTTGTTTGGGACCAAAGTGTTAGAAGGATGGCGGAAGGAACAGACAAACAAACCGACATCCTCTTTTTCCTTTCCCATATAATATAATTGCATTGCTCCATGGTGAGCTCATGGGCCTCAGGAGTAACAAACCAGAAATGTATGGCAAATGGCACTTACTGTATGCTGCTCCAGCTCCACGCCCCCTCCATGCTGCTCTAGAGATTGCTCTTTCTGTCACAAACACAGAGGTGGCCTGGCCTCCCACTCTCCACTATTGTGTCTGGATTTCCTTGAATTGAGAAGAGCAGAACAAAGAACAATGACATCATTGATAGAGCAGTTATAACACAACGGGCCAAACACATACATCTTACAGTGAGCCAATGGGCTCAGCACAGTGTTCGCTCATATGAACACATACGTATACTGTACATACATACATACTGTACCGTACATACATACACATACACATGCGCATGCATGATGTTTATACAACACTACCACACACAAACTCAAAGAATCCAGTATCCAAAACATCCACTCTACTCTCTATCACACTCCTTCCACAAAATACTCTCTCTAATGCGTGAAAATCCATGCAGACATCTGTGGGCTTCACTGTGGCTAGCATGTTGTTTTGTTAGTGCTTTTCCTATTCATGTTTGGAGGGCAAAGGGAGAAAAGCAACATCCCTGATCCTATCAGCCAACTAGAGTTGAAGTGATTTCCTTGGAAGTGCTCTAGGACAATTACTGGATGAACATAAAAGGACTCCAGCGCTGACTACTCTAAGAATAAACCGATTTACGGTAATTTACTACTGGAAGGAGGAGGATCAGACACAAAGGTTGTTCAAATGTTTTGATTTGTTCTCATGAACTCCCTGGTCGTGAACAGTTATCATTCTCACTTTGAGGCTTATTTGTATTTATCTTCCAACCCCAGTTAGATGACTTCTTTTGGGCACCGTTTCTGGGGTGTTGACGTGATTGTGGCTTGCTTGCACAGAACCTATTGTCACGTGTCATTATCTATTTTCATCCAATTGAGCTTTTGTATTTTCTCTCTAACCCTGATAGCACCATGCTTGCTCTTTGCACTATATTTTAAAGGCGTTGGCGTGACTTCACCCTGTTCGCATGGAACTCACAGGAAGTAAGTCACAGAGGGGGTTCGGAGGGGAGGTGCCTATATATTTCCAATCATGCTCCCCCATGGAGGGCAGCGACCTCAGTAACTTGATTACTGTCTGTGTTATCATAAGGCATTCCGGCTGCTTTTAATAAACTAAGCTTTGCAGCACCTTTCACAATGAGGTCGGGGCTCAGCAAACATACAGTATCAGGTGTGCCTGAACTCTTGCTCGATGTGATGACTAAAGCCCTCTGTTATTCCATTGTTTTCTCCTGATATATTCTATTCTAATCCAGTGCTGGATGCAGTTTGTCAACCTCCCCTCACCTCACCATTGTTTACCCTTGTACTTTAGAAGACTTTTGGTGATTATGAGACATATAAACCCTAACCATTTTTAAACATACAAATAAATGACTCTCTCTCTTAAGGTTAACGAAGTCCACACACCAGAGGGAGTGCAACAAACCATGTGCAACCCAGATTCGGCACAAACAAGGGACTAAATTATTTTCGCTCCAATGCCACCAAAATGTGGAACGCCCTACCAGTCATTAAGACATGCTAATCCCTTGACTCCTTCAAATCTGCTCTCAAAGGGCACCTATGGACGGCTGCCCCGTCTCTCTCTCTCTCTCTCTCTCTCTCTCTCTCTCTCTCTCTCTCTCTCTCTCTCTCTCTCTCTCTCTCTCTCTCTCTCTCCTCTCTCCTCTCTCCTCTCTCTCTCTCTCTCTCTCTCTCTCTCCAAAGTTATTATCATACAGCCTCTATACTCTAGACTAAGGGTCGTAACAGCCTAATTTGCATATTGGACATGGATATAACTAAGCTATTGTTACCATTATAAAGGCTGATGATATTCATGAACAGTAAAGACTTCAAGATCATATTCTAAGGATCACCCAGCCCAGGCTGGTGTAATTTTGTGTATTTGTTTAGTATAACTCCCGGCTTCTTAAGCTCTGGTGATAAGATATGTGTTGATTTGGGATTCTGTATGGAAACTATTCTTGAAACAGGTTCAAGTTTTGATGCAGGCCTGCTCCCTCCATGAACTCCCTGGGCCTAATGATGTCCACGTTTGAACATTAGTTTGACTGCACAGCCAACGATAAGAATTCATTTATGGTCTGCGAAATAATTTTCTCTGTAAAATTCCCCACATACTCACAATTAATTTTGTCCGATGATCCCATTTATAATAACGCCAGTTAGGATTTGTAAGAATTTAACATTGATAAGCATGTTCCTTGCCAGTCAAAACATTTTATCCTGATTCTTATAGTGTAGATAGAGAGGTGGTTCTCAAAGTGGGGTCCTTTGGGCGTTTCAAGGGGTTACACAGCAAAACGTGTTAATACATTTTAAACCCTTTATCGATATTCTATACGTTGGCTATTAAAAAATATCAGATATACAAGCTCACAGAGCATTACCTCAAGTCGCACTGCATGCTTGTACATCTATTATTTATGAGCATTATCCCCGCAGGGAAATTGATAAGCATGTTCCTTCAGAGATCTTCCTGATCTCTGAAGTCAGTTCATTGACCTGAACACCTGTTAACACTTGCTGATAACACCAGCTGGAAACATCTGCCATCTATGTTCCTTGAAAACATCACAATCCATTGTATCCTACGAATGAGTTCATCGCCAAAACACCACAACTTTTTCCAATTTCTACAACATATTTTCAAAACTACCAGATCTATAAGTTTACAACGTGTCACGTTAGCCAGAGCTAATAGCATAGGCTATTTTCTCTATTGGCATACAAACATATATAGGGTTTAATTGGTTAAATATTTCAGTCTATTCCCCAGGTGTAAATCTGTTACTGTGTCTGTTGCGTGTGTCTGATTTTAGTTTAATCTTACTAAGTTATTTTGAGAACCACTGTTCTAAAGGTTTTTTTAACAATAATAAATCAAACGTACCGGTATATAAGATGAATATTATAAGCAGCCTTGAATGAAACTCTTCACTTTGTTCATGTAGCTACAAACTGAATCTATTGGACCTCACACCTATGTTACCTCACCCCAAACACATGAACACTCTGCTCTGTCATTGGAGCTTGTTTGAGTCTGGGACACGGTGTAAGGCTATACTTAACACAGGCTGAGTGTATGGCAGGCAGGAGCTTCTCCCAGCCTGTGGATTTATGATGAGAGCGTTGCATTGATGTGTCCACAACAAAGAGACAGACAAGCCATTTCTTGTATGTTGTACGCACGCACGTGCGCACACACACACACACACACACACACACACACACACACACACACACACACACACACACACACACACACACACACACACACCCTTCTACTGAGAATAACTGACAAGAAATGAAGAATGTTGTTTTGAAGGAAAAGCGGTCTCTGGAGATCCATGGGGAACATTGCACACATTATTATTGTTTTTCAACAATAGAGTGAAGGGATATAGTATCCAGCGATAAACAGTTTGGTCCTGTTACCTCAATGCACTGTAACTCTGTAAGTGTACGTGGTTCTAAAATGTGTTAATATCAAGAAACCCCAAATTAATATGGATGTAACTGCACATCCCCATCTAAAGCTATTTGGTGCTAGGGACACCTATACATAACCTGACTCTGCCAGATTGCGGCAGTATTAAGTTCCCTCCTCCTGCCTGGATCTGGGCTCTCTCAAGCATAAACGATAAACCGGAAGCGGCGGGACAAAAATGATGATATCTCCATAATAATTTCGTGCTGTAGTCTTGTTAGGTTTTGTTCACATTTGCAATGTGGCAGCGCTTCAATACGTCATCAGTATCTCGTTGATCCCGCCTCTAGCGATTGCATACGGCCGCATATCTCTCCGGTCAGAAATGGTCCGGAGTACATCGTCTCTGCCCGAGAGGGACCAGATGGGAGCAGGAGGAGGAACTCATTTCTGCCACCAGCTGGAGTCAGGTTAACCCATACAAGATTTTCGTTTCAAATATATTACCATTTTTCTTTTAAAATTCAAGATATTTCGAAAATAGCTACAATATTTACAAGATCACAGTCACAACCCCTCGTGCTATTTTCAAATAGCCCAAGTTTGTAGCCTAGACTAGAGTTAAAATGGTTAAAAAGACATTTTAATTAACTCATTTTGCTGGGGACCCCCTGGAACCCCCTCAAGGACCCCTGGCCTGGGGGGGTCACCAGACCTCACTTTGAGAACCACTGCTGTAACTAATGGAGTATAGGAAGGCTGGAAGTAGAGTGCCCAGAAAACAGAAGTCACTGTAATCTGCAAAGAAAACATCAATGGGGAAGCTCTCTGCTGAACCAACAGACTGAGGGCTACGGTGGAGGAAATGGGTCATTTCCATATGTTTACATCCAGCAGTCTCAGTGATAACCTTGTTGATAACCTGGGCATACTGGTCTCTCCACCCTCCACAGAGCACAGGCCACAGCCCTGCACGTGCATGCCCAAACAAAGACCTTATTTATCAGTTTCACTGTAGTATAGCTTCTAGGACTGACAAGCAGTAAAGCTGCCATGTCATCAAAAGCGTTAGATGTAACTGCATTGTTCCTCATAGTGTGTGAGGATATCCTTATCGCACACTGGTGTGACTCGATGACGTGCTATAGGATTATATACACCGAAGGATCGTGAGTGTTGATTTAACTCAGGGAGTGGCTTACAGATGCTCCTGAGAGTGCAATTATACAGTAGATCCATATAAAACCATTTTTGCGTTCTAAGAGGTAAACACTCTTAGAACGATATTTCTGTGTACAGCAGGTGGGATTATCTGCGTGCTATTTGGTTGTATAAATATTAAATAATATATGAAATCATTTAAATTGGAATCTGTATTGGCCAGCACAGCACCCACATAATTGGTATAAAATGTATATAAGTACTGTATATTACAAACATAAAAGTAGGAATAACTAGAACTGCACTCTGTCGAGTGCCTACTTGCTTGTTGCACACTAGTAGGCCATTTAAATGGCCTACTAGTGCGCAAGCAGAGCGCGCAAGCAAGTACTGTCGACCGCTACAAACTGTCAAATCTCAGCTTCTGTGAAGGAACGTTTGAAATGTTGAATTATTAGGTTTAGCTATTTGCTACCTACCTACTTTATGCATGTAAAAAAGTAGTATTATGAAGTATGGTACAAGTTTCTATCTATAAAAGAAATACAGTTTTATCCCTTTTTAGTTTCTCAAAGAAAAATAAATCGATATCCGATGATTTAAAAATATATATATAAACTGAAATTAAATATGTTATCACGTATACAGTATAATTATTTAATTATTTATTTTAAATTGTCAATTGCCACTTTTGATGCGTATGCACCGTCCCAGCATATGACGTCAGGGTATAACTGGTATAACTTTAGCTCTCAAAGATGACGTAATAAAGATGTGGATTAAAAGACCCAATGCCAAAGTGTAATTGGTTTTCGATGGTGCCGTAATGACGATATGTTTTAGTGTCGGGAGTTTTAAAGGTAATGCTCCTATGTATACATGTATGTAATCTGGCACCACTGCCGTATCAGGCACAAGTAGTCATTACGTAATTTGCTGGGACGGTGCATACATTACCCATCGAATATCGTCCTGGGCGAAACTAGTACTTGCACGCTCTGCTTGCGCAAGTAACTAGAACTGCACTCTGTCGAGTGCCTACTAGTGCGCAAGCAGAGTGTGCAAGTACTGGTATAACTGGCTCGCAATGGTGACGTAATAAAGATATGTTTCAGTGTCGGGTGGATTAAAGGAAATGCCTCTATATATAAATATATATGTACAGTATATGTAATTTTCAGTGTTTCAGTATGTACTGTATATGTAATTTGTAAGTTGATTAGCGGTATACTGTGGTTACTTGGGTCGTTTGATGCATATGTCCCGTAGCAGCATATGACGTAATGAAGATATGTACCAATGCCAGGGTGTAACTGCTATAACTGGCTCTCAATGGTGACGTAATAAGGATTTGTTTCAGTGGTGGGTGGATTAAAGGAAATGCCTCTATGTACTGTATATATGATTTGTAAGTAGATTAGCGGTATACTGTGGTTACTTGGGCCGTTTGATGTGTATGTCCCGTAGCAGCATATAACGTGATGAAGATATGTACCAATGCCAGGGTATAACTGGCTCCCAATGGTGACGTAATAAAGATATGTTTCAGTGTCGGTATATATATGTAATTTGTAAGTTGATTAGTGGTATACTCATGGTTACTCGGGTCGTTTCATGCGTATGTCCCATGGCAGCGTATTACATAATCATTACTTATGCTTGATATGGCAGTGGTGTCATATTACATTCATGTATACATAGGGGCATTACCTTTAATCCACCCGACACTGAAACATATCATCATTACATCACCATCGAAAACCAATTATACCCTGGCATTGGTACATATCTTCATCACGTCACATTCATATGCTGCTACGAGACATACGCATCGTAGCACCTGACGAAGAACATTACTTGCAGGCTTGCGCAAGTAATTAATTACAATGAATACTGTGTCAGCAGTGTCTGTATTATGGTAAAGTTTACATCATTTATATTGGTCAATGGACATATTAGATTATCTACTCTATAAATTCAAGTTGTATATTATGTGTACAATCGGCATATGATATGCCCATATATGGACTGGACATGCCTGACGTCAGCACAAATCGGCGTCTCAGATCACTGCTGATTAGCTACACCTGTCATACAGGGCACTGCTCCATGGATTCATGCCCTGGAGGTCAGTTGTAGCTAATGGTACACCTCAGTAATGGTCGTGCCCAGGGCACCTCTATGTGGATTTGTCTATATGCAACGGTTTCTGTTGTGTGTGATGACAGACCAGAGCTCGATCAGTGAGAGAGGGATAAAGAGACAGAGAGAGGGAGGGAGAAGGGGAGTCAGGGAGAAGGGGAGCAAAGGATGGAGCGAGAGGGAAGGAGAGAGGGAGACCTCAATCAGTGCGAGAGAGGGAGAGGGATAGAGCCCATTTCACCCATACAATAGCTCAGTCAATGTCCTGAACATGGTGATCGACACGTCACCACATGCAACACGCCACGTTATCAGCTTGTGCTACAGAAGCGCTACAGAAGGTACATGCGTATAAATCTAGTCTATGCATTTCTAATACTAGCAATTATAGTAAGCAAAAGCAATACAATTAGGAAACTGACAAATGGCACCATCTTTATGTTCATCAAATTCACTTTAAAATGGCATTCAAAGCTGCAATGAAAGGATAAGAATTGGTATCTATCATTGGTACCAATTTCATGCTCAGCTGCAGAGCTGTTTTTCTTCTTTTTTCCCCATGTCCCTCCCTTTTATAAAAGACTGGCATAAACACTTAATCCAAAAGCAAACAAAAACATGCGGGTGTGCTGTGTTCCAGATCACAGACTTTCACAACATGGACGAGAATGCACTGATACCAAGAATGCAGGATGTGAAGAGACAACCATTAGGCCTGTTTCATTTCACACACACATGCTGTATATGACCCTGTGAAGTGTAACCACTTTCACCAAGGGTCACTGTGTTGGGAATGTCTTTATAGGTGAAAATGTTAAGAAATAGTCAACCTTCAAGTTCAAGGCAAGCTCACCATGCATCGCGTGTGAATAGCCTGGCTAAAAAGCCAGACGTGAATCAGCCGTTTTTGTAGTGTGATATGAGTCTGACTAATTAGCCAGGCTAGCGCATGATGATCTTATAATCAGCTATTTTTTTTAAGGGGCTTAAGGGATATTAAATATCCCTTTAAGTATTACACTTTAAGTGTTAAATGTCCCTTTAAGAAGTGGTTAATTCAAGTTTCGTTATATATTATTATTATACAACCGTGTCGCTCACTGAAAATAACAGATTTTCAACGTAACGCATTTCAAAATATATACATTATAGATGTGACAACATTGACCATAGCTTTTGAAAACTGATGAGACTTGAACTGTGTGCCATATCGTCACTACTTAAGAAAGTTATAGTACTGTATAACGTGACCTCTTTATTTCATACCTGTGTATATGAATTAGGTACCACATACCTGTAAAACAAACAAGCCCACTCCTATTTATGTAAGTAATACATCAACCATTCAATCAGCTGCCTTGGCCAATCATTGTTCTTGCTTTTTACATGAGTTTCAGCTACAGTGATAAAAGTGTGAAGAATGTGAAATGGATGAACATATACAGTCCTGACGTCACTTTCAGTAGAGGGCGTCAGTCCACAGGTTCGTGTACTTTTTATTTGCATTGTAATCTCCATAGGGGGATTTTAGATCGCCTCATATAAGAACTGTGTTTGAAAAATAAACCAATCACCCCGGCATTTTCACCCATATGTACAAATATACCCAAAGATAACAGAATAAGCATTATAAACGAGTCAAACAACCCAGAGACTACATTTCCAGGTAGGCGGGGTTGCTGCATCTGCCCGTCACACAACAGAAACTGAATGTTAATTACGTTTATTTTTATTTTATTGATATTTAATGTTTCGTGGTTAGTACGAGTCGAGTCACCACCAGCTGAGCTTACGTCAACAAGGAATCTCAGGAACGCAATGTGTTGACAGCTGGGCGTGACGTATATTAGCAGCGACATTGCCTTCATATGTAGTTTTAAGGCTTTTGCGGCCACATTAATTCAATTTTCTCCAGAAACTGGCTGTATCAAATATGAATGGACATCATTAACGACGCACAGCCACTCCCCTGACAGAAAGGCCGGGGTGGTCGGTTTATTTTTCAAACACAGTTCTTATATGAAGCGACCTAAAATCGCCCTATGGGGATTACAATGCAAATAAAAAAATACATGAACCCGTGTATTGGCGCCCTCTACTGAAAGTGCCGTCAGACTTCGGTGCTCTATAGTGAGTTGAAAGAAGCTAACTAGATACCCTTGCTTTGCCCAGGGTCAAGATGACATCTCTACGACGAATAGCGAAAATAGCCAATCTACTCACAAGATGTTGCGATGCGAGCTTGTAGATCTGTTATTGAATTGAAGCTTCTGGTCCTATAAAGTGCATTTACCTACATTTTGTTCCAGAAAAAGTGATTTGAGATCTTACAGTTTGCCTCCAAAATAGCCCGACCATCATGTTAAATACAGTAGTTATTTGGGAGGAAACTTTTAAGTAAGCAAATCTTTCTCAGTGTTTGTGGGCATTTTGGATTGCGATATAAAGGGCATATGTTTAGTGTGTTGTGGTTTTTTGCAGGAAAGCTAATTCAATTTTCACTGGGGATATTGTGTTTGTACAGGAAATGTAATATTCTCTTGTTTTAAAAGTTGCTCCGGGCAACTCAGGCTGGTTTGGTTGTGCTCAATTGATCCCACATGTAGCCAAGATTAGTTTAGAATTACTAGGCTACTTGGATGAAATGTTTTACGATTGATACTTGACATGCATTGATTGATACACATTTCTGATGCTTTTGCACTCATTGTTAATCTATTAATTTGCTTTTTCATTTAGCTTAAAAGCAGCAAACCGAAACTACATATTCATTATATATTAGTAAGACACCCTGAGGGCGCTGAAACAACAGGTCTGGGAATGCCCATATATGGACCTTTATTTTTTATTTGTTTGCGTTTTCGGGCCAGGTAGGGTGTAAAATGTATGCTAATTAGTCAGGCCAGCCCAGTTAGGGCCCAGTTACGGCCCAGGTAGGGCCGGGCCTGTTAAGAACTGTGGTTTTCGCCGGCTGCCGGGCGTGGCTGTGCGAATAACTTTGGGGCGGGCCTGTCTAGAGTTTGAATGGACGGGTATCAGTCAAAGGGGAGTCATCGAAGAGGAAGGACGGGTGCAACAAACATGATACTGTTTGTTGCACAGTAAAGTGCTCATTGTTAATTTATCCAATTGTAACTCAAAGTAAGTGTAAGAGTAGACTCTTTTTTTATTTTTTTATCCCACGATTTTGTAACCTATTTTTCACCCCTGTGTCAATCATCTAATGTGATCCTGGGCTCTACACACCCTCCACCAACCTAGTCCCCATATATGGGGGACAAGGGGCGAGCAACGGACTTGAACTCATGCTTCCTTCATGCCTGAGTGTCCAAGTTGCTCCTTTACACCTGACGGGGGAGTTTCCCTGGTTGGACGTAGCGCGTGGAAGGAACATGTTATTCAAACCAGTTCCTTTCCCCTCCATCAGGCGCCCCGGCTGGCCAGGGGGAGGCAGTTTTTAGTGACCAGGAGTAGACTCTTGAGTGTACAAATGTAACCAAATGGACTTTGGACATTTGTTCACTCTGATACTCATACATACTGTCAGTATACTTCATTAAAATAACATAACATTCACGTTCATGTTGTAACACGATTTGGTGTAAAGGAGGGGAAAAGACTATGACGTAAAATCTGTGAACATACACTAAAGGGCTGAAACAAAGGATTGTACAGTGTGGTTCTTGATCTGCAGAATCATTCATAACTTTGCTAGTAGTATGAAACTACAGTAACTTCATCATGTTTCTACAAATTGTCTGAGATTCCGTACAAATCAAAGAATCAAATAGATTTATGCATTCACCTACTTGGGTGAATGCAGCAATCTAATTGATTAAGCCATATAAATGTACATTTATTTTTATGTATATATTGGCTCAGTGAGCCCATATAAACAAATGAGCTATGAGCTCACTCATCTTATTTTTACTTTCTCCTCAACTCCATCATATAGCTGTTGTGGGACAAAAATAGATGATCTACAAGCTCACAACACGTTGCATTAAGCTTGTAGATCTGCTATGCATCCATTATGTTAGTCAAGAGCCGGGTCAAGGCTAGACAATGGCCTTTAAAAAATAACATATTGTGGAGATCTTTTGTGAGATTGACTTACTTAACTTGCAGTCACTCAAGAGTTCATGTTTCACTTTTACCCATGACTGATCTCAGTCAATGCCCACAGCTCCATCTAGTGTAGCAACCATGAACTACAACCAGTATTATGAGACTAGCCTAGTTTTTACTGTTGGAAATTAAGGCAGATTCTGACTGTGTGCATACATAGTTGAAAAATAAAAACTACTTGAGTTTACAGGAATATTTTAGTTCAACTTCAATAATATCACTGTACGATCTCGGTGCATCATTGAATAAAACTCAACATGTTTGTACTCTAGTTGAGTTTGCATTCTAGGACTTTTTAGACTATTCATAAAAATGCACAAAACTCATTATCTTATAAATGGATTATGAATGAATGTCAGAAACTAATTAAATAAACTTATCCGACAAGGAGATAATGTAGGATGGGAAGTGTATGCTGATAATCTAAAGCCATGTTGACGTGATTCACATCATGTTGTGTATAATGCAAGTCTGTAATACATGTCATCCCTGTTGTTATGCAATAACCAAATTTTGGTGGTCAAATGCGGAAGTGCAACCGAGCGCTCAATGTTAAAGCCCGGCTGCACAGGGTTTCCTTGTCATGAATCCATGGGTCCACCTGCAGTTCACGCTCCAACTACTAGGGCCGAGTGCTTCAACACTGGAGAGCCTCACTGGGGGCTTGCTCATCCCTCTACAATGCCACGAAGGACGGAACCCAACGAGCCCTTGGCCATCTGGAGAGGAGTCCTCTCCTCTTTGTTTTCAATATAGATACTGGCTCCATGCTCAACCAGCAACTTGGCTGCCTCCACACGTTCCTCATCGCATGCCAGGTGGAGCGGCGTATTCCCTTGTGTGTCCTGGATGTTGGTGCCGGCGCTGTGTTTGAGAAGCAGCTGAATGAGCTGGTAGTTGCCTTTGGCTGAGGCTCTGTGTAAGGGAGTAGACTGCAACTTGTCTATGACATTAGGGTCTGCTCCATTCTCAAGCAGCAGCAGAGCTATCTCATATCTGTCTTTAGAAGCTGCATAATGCAGAGGGGTGCAGCCATTCTGATTTACAGAGTTCAACAGAGCTCCTTTTGCTATTAGAGATCCCACTATGTCCTCTCTGCCTGCAGATGCTGCAATGTGAAGAGGCGTCCAAGAGGCATCATCTTGCAGATTCACTTCACCGCCCACTTCCAGGAGAAACTGGACTATGTCGGTGTGTCCGGCCGAACAGGCCCAATGGAGGGCGGTTCTGTGGTCCTGGTCTGTTTTGAAGGCAAGTGTTTCATCTATTAATATGCATTGCTTTACTTGGTCAAACTGTCCCTTGTAGGCAAAATCACAGATCTCCACATTAGAAATAGAACCCTCCATTAGAGACGTTTATCCTTGATGTTATAAGAGATTTCAAGTGAAGACAGGAACAAATAAATGAAGACAACAAACCATGAGAGGAGGTTGAGGGCTCCCATCTCTTATGGCCTCCAGGCCACAACCTGTACTGACGTCATAGTAATGTCATGTGATGTCACATAATGTCATACCTGCTTTGCGTGTTTTCACCTGAGCCCTTTGTTGTGTGATGTCAAAGCTGAGCAACTGAAGTGATGACATATCTGAGTCTTGTGATGCTATAGGTACTTTATCATTTTCAAACGGCTGAGTCTAGTGGTCTGTGCACTGTGTGGTCCATTTCTATGTCCTTACATAACCCCGTGGTTTGGTACATTTCTTAGAAATTTGCATTGAGTATAATAAGCAGCTATTCAACTGTTATGGCATCCAGTGCGGCCACCGGAACAGCAGCAGGTGCTGCTAAAGTGGTTAAATCATTTATTTCCAGGGACCTGGATGAAGCGAAACGCAGAGTTCGGGAACTGTATCGGGCTTGGTACCGTGAAGTGCCAAATACAGTGGCATTGTTCCAGTTGGATATATCTGCACGTCAGGGAAGAGACAAAGTAAGAGAGATGTTCAACAAAAACAAGCATGTCACCGACCCACGTGTGATAGACCTGCTCGTCATCAAGGGCAAGATGGAACTCCAGGAGACCATCAATGTTTGGAAGCAGAAGACTCATATTATGCGGTATTTCCATGAGTCCGAGGCACCTCGCCCTACAGACTTCCTGTCTAAATTCTATCATGGTCACGACCCATGAGCTCTTGATACTCTGGCTCCTCTGGAGAAACTGGACTGGTAAAAAGTGCAACCGATCCCTCAGTGTGCAAAATGGCAGCTGGGCGACAAGTCCGTCCAGAGAAGGCTAGACAGCCACATACATGATGGAACCAAAAGAGAACTACAGCATCAGATGAGATTTGCTTTATCAATTCCCCGTTGCCACCAGAGGCTGAGGGCTCTGGTGGTCCTAGCCGTCAGGTGTTAAGTTAGCAGGGTCCCAAGGTACTGGGTCCTAGTCGTCGGATGTTAAGACGACATGGTTCAGAGTATGGAACCCCCGTTGCCACCAGTCTGGGGGTTCTGGTGGTCCTAGCCATCGGGTGTTAAGACTGTGTCTGGTGTGTCTGGTTAAGTTCTTACCACTGCAGCAGGTTTTAAACTCGGACAACCAGTCCCCTCTGAGTAGTATTTTATAAATACATACAGTATAAGCTTAGTAGGCTAGCAGACAAAATTATGAATTTCTATCGAATATCCTATAGTTACAATGAAATTGAGTTGACTGTTGGGTAACTGTTGCGTTGTGACAGTCCCGCAAACTCCCTCAGGCACAATTTAAAGACCCCTGTCCCCAGCCGAGGCGCCTTCTCCCCGGGCAGAATTCCAGGTTTACTCCCCCGGACCACCAGGGCCATAGTGAGCGACTAGTGATTCTCATAATTTCAATAAATAAGCATAAACAATTTCACGTGAACTTTGTTGGTAAAAGCTCCAGCTTGTCACTCTCCAGGCTGCATGAACAGCGCTCGAGCACTCAGTTGTCTGCACCCCTCAATGTCGTAACTCTGTCTTACTCTATGGCTCTGATTAGATAGCGGCAGCACAATTACCTTCATTTTTGGATATCACAGGCACTTAAAAAAATCACAGGGAACCTTTACCCTCCAGCTAACAACAAATCTCAGTCAGTCCCCATTTAATATAATTTTACTTGACCTTTAGAAATTTCTTTGTTTTGAGTCGTCCAAAAAATCTATTTCCACAATGGCCATCTGTTAATTATGAACACTTGCATAACCTATTCTGAGCATTTAATGATAGGTGACCATTCAGTGAAATGCTACATGTTGTGCGCATGTAGATCCGAGAAGCAATATATAATAAGCAATCGACTGGGATCCCAGTATATAAGGTTGATGTAGTTAAAATGAATGAACCTCACCCATGCCCACTTTGACAGGCTGGAATGGCTTAGGGTTGACGACAGAGTACACCGAGTACAGCATCTAGCAATAGGTCTGGTCCACAAGATTCGCTACACCACCAAGATACCCATGTACCTGTCTAAATACTTCCTTACTGTCAACAAAGTCCACACCCACAACACCAGAGGTAGTTCAACAAACCATGTGCAACCCAGATTAGGCACTAACAAGGGACTAAATTAATTTCGCTCCAATGCCACCAAAATGTGGAACGCCCTACCAACAGTCATTAAGACAAGCATCCCTTGACTCCTTCAAAACCGCTCTCAAAGGGCACCTACTGACGGCTGCAATTCAAAACTGGCCCACGTAAAATCTGATTCCCCCACCGACCCCCTTTTTCCCTCACTGTATATGTTTTTTTCCCTTTTTACCTCCACTATGATTTCCTGATTTTGACTACATAGAAGTGTATACGTCTCTAAATGTTTTGATGAAATGAAAATGGCGGGCCCTATTGTAAACAAGTAGAAATGCTTTTATGCGGCCGAAACGTTGTGTCTTATTTATGGTGTATTGAATAAAAAGCAAACACCTTGGAGCAAACCTGTGTGCGGACTCTCCTCTCTTTCACTTTAAGCGGTCGTCCTCATAACTCACAGTTAACAGTTTTATATTGAGTTGTGCTTGAATGTACTGTAATTCTGCAAACTGTTAATAAATATTTCAATCAATCAATCAATGCTTGAAATGTAGGCCTACTGTAATTCTGCAAACTGTTAATAAATACTTCAATCAATGAATCTTTGAATCTGAGTACAATTATTATAATGCCTTGCTCATAATCTTAGCCTCCCATGAATCATTACAAGACTCTCCTCCTTCATCAAAATAGATGCCAACAACAATGACCATAGATGCTAACGATACTGACCTGGAAAATAGAGAAGCTCTTTTCTCTGGTCTCTCAAACGAGTGACCAAAACAGGCAGGTCCATTTTGAAGATGGGTCCAGGACTCCAATCTTGAATGCAACCACATCCACCTAAAACATAAGAAAACACTGCTAATCGATCATCTACAATCAAAATGCTTATGCGTATCAGATAATACAGGGTACAGTGGCTCTATTTTATTTGGTCAAATATTAGATCATAAAGCCTAATACACAATTTTTTGGGTATATGAAATAGGATCATGTGCTATCATTGTTCCATAAATTATATTTTTCATTAGCCTGTTGCTTGATGTGCATAACACCTTTCTCCCCAGAATTTACCATACCTTCATTATTAATTAAATTATTGACTCATTGTTATGGGTTTTATTATTAAATCATCCTAGATAATAAGCAATAGTGACTATCAATGACTGGTAGAACTTAGAAGACGGTTAAACCGGCCCAGACAGCTAGTGGTCCGGGCACCTTGGCTGCTGATGCAGCCTGTCGCAGGTTCGAATCCCGATCCCCGGCGACCTTGCTGCGTGTCACCCCCATCTCTCTCTCCCATTTAGGCCTACTGTCCTATCAATAAAGGCATGAAAGCCCAAAAATAAATCTGTAAAAAAGAAAACAGATACCCACCCCTGGGGCTAAAAACATCTTGTGTCACTGTCTATGTGTCCATCTGACCTCCCTGACTCCTCATCCATCTTCAATTGACATCAGCATCAGCAATGATTGACATCTGTCTGCCTTTTGCTCAGCTCTCCCAGACGAAAAATCTGATGCCTGATTACATTACCTCTGAGCCGAACTCTCTACACCAGTAAGACGCGCAAACGCAGGAAGCGAACGCAGCTGAGACCCTGCAGATCATGTCTGTCTGTCTGTCTGTCTGTCTGTCTGTCCCGCTGTTACTGTATATGTGGACCTGGCCCCTTTTTCTCGCCGGTTTTCCGACTCGCAGCGGTTTAGCGCATTTTAGTCTTACTTCACCTTTATTTAAATTGCATTGAATTGAGAGAAGATAGTTGTTATTATCTAGCTGACTAATTGCACAAAATAATTTGATCACTTTGGAAATGATCTATAACATCTGTGGGTTTGACATAGGCCTACTAGCCTATACTGATGAAGACAGCATGTTAGCATAACGATGAAGACATTGAAACAATTGTTTCACTCCACTTTACTGTTGGTAAACCGGCGAGTTCTCTGGTATTCCTACTAGTGTAGGCCTAGGCTATACTGTGCTGCGTTACTACTTGCCTATCAGGACATGGCTCTTTTGTCGACTGGTTACTGGTAACGTAGGCTACTGTGCCTGTGGAATGGAATGGGTTCGCCTCCCGGCCGAGGCTACACTAGTAGGTATAGGTGAGGGAGGAGAGTCCGTCGTGGGGTGGGTGACGGGTCCTCTCTGGAGTTTGTAGTGAATACAGGTCCAAATAATCAGTTTGCTTTGCTTCAATCATTGGCCACTAGATGGAGCTAGTACACTGCTATACACTCAAACTTTGTTTGAGAACTTGTGCTTATTATTTCGCAGGATTTTAGTTCGGGAAGAAGAACAAAACAGAACATTTACATATAGGCTATAGGCTGCGGCATAATACTATGCATTTGGCATGCGCGGCAGATTAGACAACATGTAGGCCTGCTATCAATACAATGTGAACTGAAAACCTTAATAGGAATGATCGTGATCATCTCAGACTGACTCCGCAGTCCCCCATCGATGCTTAAAATAGCTCAAATAATACATTTTATCTTGCAGCCTTTATAGCGACAAAATTGGTCACAACAATTTGAATTCGTTATAGGGGTCATTAAACATAAAATAGCTTACCATCAATGACTTTACAGCTTCAAAAAATAAATGTCCATATCGCAAACCAAGTGTTATAATATTTAAACCATCATGTCTGATGCCTATAGGCTATAATTACTTGATCCGTCACACAGGATCAAATAAAACAGGCGCAATATTTGGTTCATATATTAATTTATTAATATGCTAGCCATAAGTCTTGCTAACTTCCAGTAAATTAACCATTTCTTATTTTATCGTTATCGGAATGCATCTAGCTTTTTTAGCATATCCATACATTATCCACACTATAGGGGTTGGAATTTAAATCCCCCAAATGAACCACGTAGGCTACATAACCTAATTCTTAAACAATATTTAGGCCTGCAGATTTTGAAAACAAAAGACCGATGTCTGTCTGATTGCTTTCTTATCGTTTTCATTTAGGCTATTATTAATTATTCCCATGGCGTGTTGCCAGATGTTATTTGGCATGAAAGGCCGGCTATAGCCATAAACAATAAAACATAATAGTTCCATTTCCACTTCAAAAGTAACGAAAACACCAGAACAAATTTGGTTACCATCGTCTATATGCTTTCTTTTACACAACAATCATCTGAACTGAAGGCACCTTTTTTTCACTCGTTCAGGTCTCAGGGTTTCTTCACACGAAGGCGCCCCATATCTTCACAAAGCCATGGCCTAATTGATTTTTTTTTTCATTGAATTTTCCCCTTGGAGCTTGCTTTCTTGTCAGCCCCTGGAACAAAACTTCTAAAAGGGCAGGCAAAAAGGGGGGGAAAAGTCGTCTCCTCTCTCAGCGGGGAAGCACAACAGTCTGCCGAGGAGTACGAAAAGAGGCTCCGCTTTGAGGCTACCGAAAGGTCAAAATAATAAATGTAGACCCAATTGAGGCTCTCCACACACACACACAAAAGGGGCAAAACGTTACATTTTGGCAGCGCGGACCCTCATAGCGTGATAAACTTATTTAAAGAAGGCGAACTAAAGAGGAAACAGCGTGAGTCTCGAGAGGCAGAAAGGGGGCTTTCAAACCGACAGACAGGCTTGGCTCATGGGGCCTTTTCTTCATCTCTTCACTCTCACGCTCCTCTTCCATCTTCCAACCACGCAGCTCCACACGCCGTCACACAATAAAGCGCATCATTTTCCTACAAATTAAACTAATAAGTTGATCGAAAAGAAAAACACATGGAACTGAAGCTATTTGCCCTTCATTTAGCAGCATGCATTCATGTTATAGCCTATAATGGAGAGGGGGGAAAGTCCAGGCAGATAGAGCTTTATGCCTAATCCGATTTTAGGCTATTGTGTTTTTTCAAGATAATCATTTTGCCATCCAGTTGAAAGTCGCTCTTGCTGAATTTCAATTCAATTCAAATGAGCTTTCATAGGCCCATCTCACATTCTTGTCACTGCGGTGCCTGTGTCTGAACATTCATTGCTTTCTCCTTTGAGTTATGCCCATGCAGTTGCCCACCAAGCATGTTAAGAAATAACATCCCAATATAGTATAGCCTATCTGCAAGGGTTATTTTTATTTCTTTTCCCTATAGGCTGATGGTCAGGTTAGTTTACAATGGCATAATTTTATTATTTATTTTGAGATGATGATATTGATGATTTATTGAATATGATCAGGCTATTATTCATTGCACAATGCATTGGTTGATTTGGAAGAAAAGAGAATCTGCACTACAACACACATACAAATACACTGTATTTTTTGATGGGGCAAATATAGGCATATATCTATAAGTAGCCTACCACGAAACTGATTGACTGAGAGTGTGTGTGTGTGTGTGTGTGTGTGTGTGTGTGTGTTAGATCAGACTATATAACACAACATTTGATGGTCAAAGATCAAAGTCATCAAAGTTCCTTTATTCGTTAAATAGCCTAACTTTATTTGTCTAAAAGATAAAATAAAACCATGTTTTTTTGTTGGCCTACTACTTTATTAGTCAAAATTATAAACAGAAAAAGTCCTGGGGATTTTCACGACAGTTTCAGTTTGTAACCTAATACCGGTAGTTTAACTTTAGTTTGATAATATTACACAGTAGCCTACTGTGCTCAGTGTCCTGTACTAGCCTACTTGTCTTGATTCATGTTCATGGCGATTCCGAATGCATTCATTGTAGTGCTGCTGCCGAGTGCAAGAGAAGGCAGTCCCTTTGACAGCTGAGCTGACCAATCAAATTAAGCACGTACGACGTGCTCGTGTTGTTTGTTGTTCACGCACGCACCGCTTCCGTATCCGCTCTAAGTTTTTGTCACGTTTGTCGTTTCGTCACTCGATCATAACGCATTTCCTTATAAAACCTCAACAAAGAATGTATTTAGGTCACTGCCTACACTGAGTGTATACTGACAGTCTTTTGCAACAACTGAACTCTGCTGCTCCAGCTGCTATATGGTACTGAAAGGAATTCCCTCTGTTCTGTCCCCAGAACTGCTGTATGTCCTTGCTCAAATGGGCCATGGAGATGAGTTGGGTATATGCTATATTTCTCTTTAATGACGTTTGGAGATAGTTAAATTGTTTACAGGTGCTGAGCCTGAGCCTAAAATACTTACTATTGTCTTCTTGCTGTAGTTCTGGGTGATGCCAATTTCCCATCATCTTCCGTTGCTGGTTGCGGGCCGAAGGAGATAAGAGCTGATGGTATGTAGGCTTACTAGGCTGCGGCATTTGGACCAGTGTTGCCAGATTTTGAGAAACAAGCAACCTACGAAAACCAGGCCAAAATAAACAGTTATAGGGCAGGTATTTCAAACTGTACTAGTACTAGTAGTGGTTCTCAAACATTTTCACGTCAAGGTCAAGAACCCCACAAATAAAATTAATGTATTTGCCCTTTCGAAAAAAGCAGATCTACAAGCTCACAACACATCAAGTCGTGACGTGTTGTGAGCTTGTGGATTGGCTATTTTCAAGTAGCCTTTAAACTGAAGCAAGCCCAAAGCAACTACACTTTAGAAACCCCAAAGACCCCCAAAAAACTTCCAATATTTACAGGAAAACAAGCCAAAAGTTGCTTATAACAAGCAGACTTGGCAACACTGATTGGGCTCTGCAATCATGTGTGATCAACTCTGCAGAGGCGGAAAGTAAAAGTAACTAAGTACTTGATGCATTGTACTACTTGAACAATGAAATGATGCTGTCTTTTTTTTACTTTACTGAAGTATTTCCAGCACATATATATATATATATATATATATATATATATATATATATATATATATATATATATACATATACATATACATATTGATTAATTGAACAATGTGGACCCTGTTGTAAACAATTGTAATGCTTAATTGGGTCGTCCACTCACAGTTAACAGTCTTTGTATTGAGTTTGTGCTTGAAATGTACTGTAATTCTACAAACTGTTAATAAATATTTCAATCAATCAATCAAAACAGTCACACACACATGCATACATACTTTTGCCATTTGAAAATAGCCGATCTACAAGCTCACAACAGCGCATTGCGTTGTGAGCTTGTAGATCTGCTATTTCCAAAGGATTTTATAACTTGTAAAATGGGACATTGTGCATATTATGAGTAATTTTACTTGTATTACTTATATGTTGATGCCAACACATTTGTAGGCTACTATTACTCAATTACATTTAGAATACTGGTACTTTTACTTGAAACAGTATTTCTACATTGTGGTAATTTGTCCACCACTGCCTCTTTGATCCTCATAGGTATTGGAATACCAAAGCTCCTGGAGGCCATTTTGAAGCTCCTTCCCCTGGATATGTATGCTCCTTCACCAGTAAGTTTATACTACACAGTACACACATTACATAAAAGAAACCCTCTGAGTGTCATGTCGTCTTGCTGATTACTTTGATGCCTACAGTGAAATATCAGGAAAATATACTGGATCAGCTATCGATGTATTGATGTACTGTATGTAATCTATTGATCTGTTGCACCAGGCTGCAGTCATGGAGCCGGTGGAGTCTGGTTTGGAGGTTCCTGTGTGGGAAACTTACAAACACCTATTGGACCAGGCTGGAGTTCAGGTGAACCCTCCCCCCCCCCCCCCCCACAGACACACACACACACACACACACACACACACACACACACACACACACACACACACACACACACACACACACACACACACACACACACACACACACACACACACACACACACACCCTACGTAGGCTACTATGGTCTGTTGTATGACAACTTATATGTGTTGCTTTACATTTCTATGCAGGCACCTCTTGAGAAAGTGGAAAGGTTTGCTTTCTATGAGCGAGCCAAGAAAGCCTTTGCCGTGGTGGCAACAGGGTGAGAATGTGCACACTCATATAACAGCTATTATCGTCATGCTTGGGCAAACATTCACTGCTTGTAGCTTTGTAGACTGGCAATTTGGTGTAGATGGGGAAAAAGTGGTTAAAAGGCAAGAAATATGGACATACTGTAACATGGAGATTATATTTACGTTTTCAGAAACTATTTGTAAACTAGAACTGCACTCTGCCGAGTGCATACTTGCTTGTTGCACACTAGTAGGCCATAAATGGCCTACTAGTGCGCAAGCAGAGCGCGCAAGTACTTTCGACCGCTACAAACCGCTACAAACTGTCAAATCTCATTTTCTGCCTCTATGTATATGTCATGTATTTGTAAGTTGATTAGCGGTATACTGTGGTTACTTTGCGTCCTATGCACCGTCCCAGCCTTTTCGATGCGTATGCACCGTCCCAGCAATGACTAATGACTAGACATACGTATACATATACATTATACTATATAGAGTATGTAGTTGTAATTTGATTAGCAGTATACTGTGGTTACTTGGTGCCAAAAAGTGACAGCCGTCTTTTTCAACCGTTTTTATGTGTATGCAAATCTGTGCCTGGTTTGCTGGGACCAGATTACACATTACGTCATCGTTGAGAGCTGGGACCAGAGTACATGTTGTGTATATGTATGACTAGCTCTCAGTGATGACGTAAGAGATATGGTCATCTGTGTAGTCTGGTCCCAGCAGACCAGGCACAGATTTACAAATTACAAATCACATTACAACTACATACAGAGTATGTAGTTGTAATTTGATTAGCAGTATACTGTGGTTACTTGGTTCCAAAAAGTGACAGCCAGTTTTTTTCAACCGTTTTTATGTGTATGCAAGTCTGTGCCTGGTTTGCTGGGACCAGATACCACATTACGTCATCGTTGAGAGCTGGGACCAGAGTACATGGTGTGTATATGTATGACTAGCTCTCAGTGATGACGTAAGAGAAATGGTCATCTGTGTAATCTGGTCCCAGCAGACCAGGCACAGATTTACAAATTACAAATCACATTACAACTACATACAGAGTATGTAGTTGTAATTTGATTAGCAGTATACTGTGGTTACTTGGTTCCAAAAAGTGACAGCCAGTTTTTTTCAACCGTTTTTATGTGTATGCAAGTCTGTGCCTGGTTTGCTGGGACCAGATACCACATTACGTCATCGTTGAGAGCTGGGACCAGAGTACATGGTGTGTATATGTATGACTAGCTCTCAGTGATGACGTAATGTGGTATCTGGTCCCAGCAAAACAGGCACAGATTTGCATACACATAAAAACGGTTGAAAAAGACGGCTGTCACTTTGAAGAGACCAAGCGAAATTATTACTTGCGCGCTCTGCTTGCGCAAGTAATAATAATGTTTCTCCTATTGTATTGCACCAACCTCACAGAGACATAATGTATCATGTGCAAATGTATACTACCTTGTTCTACTCAAGACCTTTATTTGCTGTTAGTTCTTACACTGTGACAATACAGAATGTCTCTGTGGGGTCTGTCTTTCACAGGTGTACCAATTACCAATAGGAGTAATTCTATTTTGTTTATTTGACCGTGCAAAAATGTAGCTGATTAATTCATATAGAACATATCATTGTAAGTGACACTGTTTCCTGTGTACACAGGGAGACTGCTATCTATGGGAATCTGATATTGAAGAAGGGGGTCATTCCAGCTGAACTACTACTGTGACAATATTGCTATGAGATAATTATGATCATAGGAAACAGTTTTGAACTTATGAAGATCCATTTGAGAACAAAACGTTGATCCTTGCAATAAACAATGGGAGCAAACAACAGGGTGCAAGCGTGCAGCCTTAATCATTACCATCATGCTGGTCCTCTGTTTATCCTGCTATAGGCCTACTGATTACAATAATTCATGTGCATCCTGACCTCTACGTTTCATATTCATTGTGTTATAAACATAAGTCACTACTGTGCAGGTTTAGTTTATTATTGTTCTGTATAACATCTGAGTTTTCACATTATTAGTGTGTTGTCTGAAAAAGGAAACGTTTAGTCATTATTATTAGTGATTTATTATTAAGATGGGAGACAACAGCTATTAGCAGTGGCATGTTGACATTTCATTGGATATGGCAAACAGAAGCACTTAGGTCAGGTAACATCATCTAGGTTTCCCAGGGCCGGATCTATGGGAACTTTGGGCACATGACCAGGGGCCCTTAGGCACCAGGGAGCCCTAAAAAAATCCAGCATTGCTGTGTTTTCATTCTGCATGCATAGTGCGTGAGGTGGCTCCACAAAAAAGGTAAAAACACTGAAATACACTGACACTGGCCCATTTGCTTACTACAGGGTTCCCCAATTAGCGGCCTGTAGCGCCCCCTTGTGGCCCACAGAATCATTAAATGGGGGTCAGTATAGCCTCTGCATGTCAAACTGGGGGTCCTTTTAAAATGGGGTCTTGCCCTGATCATTAATTTCAGGGCAAGACCTTGCGCGTGCCGACTCGGCCTCCAGCCTGGTACCGTAGTCAAAATATGGCCCTTGAGGAAAATTAATTGAGGAACCCTGGCTTACTATGTGGGTCGAATAAAAGTAATGTGCTTGTTACTGCCTGACTGTCACTCTGGAACGGGGTAGGTGGCCGGGAATAGGCCAATATAACGGCATATAACTTCCCCAAAACGGCCCAAAATGATGTCCATGTGCAGGGGGACTCTTCAAGCTTCCGTGCCATGGGGCCCTCAGTGGTGTTAATCGAGCCCTGAGGTTTCCTCTGTACAATGAGGTTGACTAGGCTGCCGCTCCAGCGGTACGATCCTCTAGTCATCACCTTGCAGTAGTACTCCCCAGAGTCTGGATCCTCTAGTCTTCACCTTGCAGTAGTACTCCCCAGAGTCTGGATCCTCTAGTCTTCACCTTGCAGTAGTACTCCCCAGAGTCTGGATCCTCTAGTCATCATCTTGCAGTAGTACTCCCCAGAGTCTGGATCCTCTAGTCATCATCTTGCAGTAGTACTCCCCAGAGTCTGGATCCTCTAGTCATCATCTTGCAGTAGTACTCCCCAGAGTCTGGATCCTCTAGTCTTCATCTTGCAGTAGTACTCCCCAGAGTCGATCCTCTAGTCTTCATCTTGCAGTAGTACTCCCCAGAGTCTGGATCCTCTAGTCTTCATCTTGCAGTAGTACTCCCCAGAGTCTGGATCCTCTAGTCTTCATCTTGCAGAAGTACTCCCCAGAGTCGATCCTCTAGTCTTCATCTTGCAGTAGTACTCCCCAGAGTCGATCCTCTAGTCTTCATCTTGCAGTAGTACTCCCCAGAGTCGATCCTCTAGTCATCATCTTGCAGTAGTACTCCCCAGAGTCTGGATCCTCTAGTCATCACCTTGCAGTAGTACTCCCCAGAGTCGATCCTCTAGTCTTCATCTTGCAGAAGTACTCCCCAGAGTCGATCCTCTAGTCATCATCTTGCAGTAGTACTCCCCAGAGTCGATCCTCTAGTCTTCATCTTGCAGAAGTACTCCCCAGTCGATCCTCTAGTCTTCATCTTGCAGAAGTACTCCCCAGAGTCGATCCTCTAGTCTTCATCTTGCAGAAGTACTCCCCAGAGTTGGTGAGCAGCAGGTCACTGATCATCAGGGAGGCGTCGCCATTCAGGTACTCCCCGGCAAACGACAGGCGGCTGTCGATGCCGATGTGCACCTGACCATTGATGAAGATGATGATCAGTCTCTTTTTGGAGTTGGGCTTCAGCAGTAGCCACTCAATGTTGATGGACTGGGAGTTTGACTCCCGGAACCGATGACGGCACGGCAACGTAGCGTTGTCACAAACCGCTTCATTTCTGTCTGGGCACCATCTGACAGCAGGCTGAGCATCACCAGAAGCAAAGAGCAAAATATTGCAGACATCACGGCAGCCGACTCAATCAGACTATACCTTCACATTCATTCGGGTGACCCACATACAGTCACAATGAACACCAGCAATTGGGGAGAGACACGAGAGATAATTCTTCATTGATCAGAGTCCAAGGTCTGATGTCTGGCTTTCCCTTATAGTCATTTTCAAAGTTCCTTTGCTTGTCTGGCGTGAGACGTGTGCTACTATGTGTGTGTGTGTGTGTGTGTGTACACGCAGAATAACTTACAAAATAGTGTCCTGGAATTCTGCATCGTCAATTTTATTCTAATAATAGAAGATTTGTTTTACTGAGATGTCAGTGACCATGCAGATATGCATATTTCGTCATCTTATCAACTTGATCAATATAATTGCTGACAGGCAGGTGTGATGATGAATACATACTCATTTTTGTACGGCTTTGCTGTGCTGCTGATAAACAACAGAGACACACAGGAAAAGTGAAAATGCTACTAGTCTGATATCCAGCCACATGAGTGTCCAGTGTCAACAAATGTGACAAAGGAATTGTCACACATCCAAATCATCACAATAGATCAGCCACGGTGGGGGCAGTGACAGGAGTCTCACATGGCCACAGGAGGAGGTGGGGTTATGTTGGGTGTGTGTAGAAGGCCATGGTCTGGGCAGGAACCATGATGCTGGGGGGGGGCATGTTCCTGGAGTTGAATTTGAGGGTGATGGGGGGCTCGGGGGTGTCACCGTGGAGTAGGCTGGTGGGGACTGATGGGGGGGAGCCCCAGGAGGCTGTCCGTTGTCCGGCGGCATTGCAGGGTGCTGTTGTGCTCCATGGACTGGGTGGAGGAGGCGGCATAGCAGGAGCTGCCAGAGTGGGAGGACGATAGGGAGTTGGACTTCACCAGCTTGGCTTTTGGGGCCTCAGCGTCATCCCCGATTTCATACTTCTTTTCATTCTTTCTGAACACCAGCAGATGATTATTATGACAGTGAGGACACCCAGAGATATTCCCCACCTCCACACCTGCTACCTTGCCCACATATTTCACATGTTGCACGGCGACCTTGATGAGGCAGTTCTCCTCTCCGACATCATTGCTGGCTGTGCACTTGTAAACACCTGTGCTGTCCATGGTGAGATTCCTCAGGGTCACAAGCTCGGGTTTCTTCTTCTTCAGATCTATGAGTGCAAGGTTTGGCAGTTTGCCCAGACTCCTGCCCTTATCCAGTACTCGCTCACACATGTAGGTAATGGGGTCTGGGGTAATGGGGTCACTTGTAGGTAATGGGGTCTGGGTAATGGGGTCACTTGTAGGTAATGGGGGGTAGGTAATGGGGTCTGACCCGTAACTGGACTTGCAGCCCAGCTTGACGTCACTGCCCTCCAGGATCTTTCCGTCTATCCAGCACTTTGGCTTTGAGGGCTTTACCCGTCCAATGAGGTTGACTTTGCTCCAGTGGTACTTCCCTCCAGTCTTTACCCGTCCAATGAGGTTGACGTGGCTCCAGTGGTACTTCCCTCCAGCCTTTACCCGTCCAATGAGGTTGACTTTGCTCCAGTGGTACTTCCCTCCAGCCTTTACCCGTCCAATGAGGTTGACTTTGCTCCAGTAGTACTTCCCTCCAGTCTTTACCCGTCCAATGAGGTTGACGTGGCTCCAGTAGTACTTCCCTCCAGCCTTTACCCGTCCAATGAGGTTGACTTGGCTCCAGCGGTACTTCCCTCCAGTCTTCATCTTGCAGTAGTACTCCCCAGAGTCGGTGAGCAGCAGGTCACTGATCATCAGGGAGGCGTCGCCTTTCAGGTACTCCCCAGAAAACGACAGGCGGCTGGCCTCCATGCCAGTCGCCGCGTTGGTGTACACACCTGACCCTCAAAGAAGGTAATGATCACTCTTTGTTTGGAGTTGGGCTTCTGCAGTAGCCACTCAATGTCGATGGACTGGTAGTTTGACTCCCAGAACCAATGATGGCACGGCAACATAGCCCACAACCCGCTTCATCTCTGTCTGGGTATCACCAGAAACAAAGAGCAAAATATTGCAGACATCACAGCAGCCTGGACTGGAAATCCCATGCAACGAAGCTTGGAAACAATGTCCGGTGTGGGGTGTGTGCCTCAGGTTCCCTGTGTGTGATACTATAGCCAGTATCTTTCAAAAAATAATTTAAGATTTATTTTATGGAAAGTGGAAAAGAATAATCTTTTAATACTGTACCTGAACATGGTGCTCTGAATGCTGTTAGTCTTTGCAGTTTTAGTAGATCTGAAACACTTCCCTTCAATACTACTGCTATTAAAAACAAAGAACCAAGGGTCCATCATTTACTTACAATGTATATTATAGCAAGTATTTTTAGGTTATACAGGAACCCTCTCAGACCCAGACAGTCTCCCTCATATGTGGCTTTTAGGCCAGGACGTCACCCAATTTAGAGTGACTAATTACCTTTCACATACAGTATGAGTATAGTATAGAGGGGATAGATTGGAGACAGATGATAAGTCTGTGATTCTAGCCACAACACAATAAAGCAGCTTTGTGTGCGTGTGTGTGTGTATGTGTGTGTGTGTGTGTGTGTACAGTATGTGAGAGGGTCACGGAGAAGGGTTCTCTATATGTTTATTTTTTCTGTTTTTGTTTTCCTTATTTCCCCAATGCTGGATAAATATGATACTAATAATGATGATAATCCTGACACCAATGCATTGTGTGTTCTGTATGTAAATGTGATGATGATAATGCCCGCCTTCTCCCTGTTGGTTAACGAGCGCCACTCAGGGGCGGGCCTATAGGTGCCTCAGCTAAATTTGTTCCCCAGCTGGCCTGCCACCAGGGTTACAAACGGATCATTCCCTCGGTGAGTTCGTTATGTCTCTTGTGAGTGGCATCCTCCATGTATGTATCCGTGGCCCCCTCTCCCTTTTTATTGTCTCCACCAGCCGAAGGCATGGGGTGAGTATGTTTTGCACTGTTTGGCACCGTTAACCTGATCGTCGATGCCAAACATTGCACACACACTCCATGGATGCCAACGATGAACCTCTGCCCCGAACTTTCCAGAACGGCCTGTTATAGCGCCACAATGAGGCAGCTTTTAACCTTTTTTTTACCTATAACTGCACCGATCTGTGTAAAATGTTGCACTCACACTCCATAGAGGGCAAGGACAAACCTTTGACCTGCATTTTTCACATCTGCCACCAGGAGGCCAACTTTTGTAAAAGACATTTTTATATTACTCCAGATTCTGTCCAAAAAATAGTTGCAGTATCTCTATAGTCATGTGCTCAAGACGGATCTGTCCGATATTTCAGTTGGCTTTGAACTACTGTTCATGAGAATTCTGCATTCTGTTTTGCTGTGTGTTATATATTCTGATTTGTTTAGTGAAAAATTGTTGTGTTTTGCACTTCCGTACAACTGTAGTGGACTGTGGAAGTATCCTGTTGAATGTCAATCTTTTCTCAAAGTTAAAATACAGAGCCATAATCTATTCTAAATAAACACAATCTAATGTGGCATCAACTATGTTCCGAAATTCCAGTATCCAGTGTGGTTATTTTCAATCCAAGTCTTGGAATAGCCAAAATAAAAATGTAGTCTTTGTTAGTGTATGATGTTCCCATGTCTTTCTGGTCATTATCATTATCAGGTCTGACATTAGACTTTTTCCCCTATGGTAGGCCAGTCATTGTGTTGACATACTGTATGGATTATGAATGTATAGGATGCAACACAGAGTCACACACACACACACACACACACACACACACAGTTAAAGCAGAACAGGGGCAGACAGACACACCGCACACTTCCTGTTCTGTTCAGCGGATGGCTCCACTGCGTCTGCTGCTATCTGCGCTCTATATCAGATCCATATGTCAGCACACACACTGACCCTCATCTACCTCTGCTCCCAAGTCAGTGAAGTCTCCACACCACGATCTGCCCCAATGGCTACATGAGAAAACCCCTGACATCTACGGGCCAGTCTATGTAATCACAAGAGAATGAGAGAGAACATATTAAACTCTTCACTAAATTAACAATCTTTTCTCTTATCTCTCTTATTTCCTGAAGATCAGTCAAATACAAAGTGATTGTTATCAAACCGACAGAGAGGCACTGAGGCAGTTAGAAACCATTATGGGAAATTCTGCTATGCCACTATCCCAGAAACCACAACCCTGAGGCTCTGGAACTGCCAACCTGGGAAGTGAGGTTTGACGGATAAAGTGTGCTGAAGCCTTTACCACTCCCAGCCCTCTCCTGTGTCTTGTACATATCATTGAAAAGGCTTTCATCAGCAGCCCAGAGGCCCAACAGTTACCCACACAGACTAACCACAGGAGTCTGCACCGATGAATGGCTGATGGTCCTTCAACCTTACAGGAAAACACACTTGGCTGTGGTTTAACCCTGCCTCTGGTTGGCAACGTGCTCTAGTTCAGTGACTGAGTGGCTTTCAGCTGGTCTGAATCATGTTTTGGTCATTCCATTAGAAGATGTATTAGTTACAGGAATGTAGGTGATGGAATGTTGGGAAATGGAATGGAAAAAAGGACAACTGCAAACTTTGTTTGATGTTTTTCAAACTCTATTTTTACTTACACTAACTATATGAAGAAGATTTACCTAGAGGGGTGCATATCACCAACGTTGCTCATCGTACCACCTGGATGTTTGACCACCAAATTGCACCATGCAATACATTGAGTTAGATGTGTTCTCATTTGCTGATCATACATACATAATGTATAGGCTACATACTGTTACATGTCAATCCATTGGCTCTTGTGTAATGTCTAGGGGACTTTTGGCGGTACGTATTGATGCGCGCACACACACACACACACACACACACATCATGCAATTACAAGTCTGGTAACAGTACTAATACTTGTATTCAGTGTTAGTAGTAAGAACAAAAACACATCCTTCAAACGAAACACTCAAAGGCACGTTCACCCCAAGGAAACAGAGCAAATCGCTCTGACCTCAGACCCTTAATAATCCTGTCATAATTATGAGCTTTTAGAATGAGACATAGCCTACAACATACACACACATTAAGATGCTGAAAGCCCTGGTGGACATTATATTGAGCCCATGGGCCATTATAAACAGTGAATACTGTTATTGGTGGAGTTTGACTGTGCATTATGTGGTTTTCAGGTATGGAAACAACTCTAGCTCGACAGCTTTTGGACTGTTTCTGCAGGGCCTCAAACCCCTCACATGAAACAAGATTTTATTTAATTTTTTAATTTGAGCAGTGGATGATTGATTGAATTTTTCTGTGATGTTATGTGCAGTCTTCTCCCGGCACTTCTAGAAGCTATTTGAGGTTTGGTGAGGTCTGCCAAATGCATGAGCAAATCAGTTTGTGTGCGTGTGTGTATGCATGCGCACGCGAGTGCATGTGTGCAGATGACAATGTTTTTAGACACTGCAAAGAGGACAGTAAAGAACAGAATGAGTGGGAGTTGTCTGCAAGTAATGATGGATGGCAATAAACTGTGAAACTCACATCCACATCATGATGTTGCACAAAACGCACCATGTGTGCCAAGAATAAATTGCCTGTCTGTAACTATTTAAGTGCGGCATTTAGCCATGATTTATGCCCATAAATGTGGGACTGTATGAGGGAACATGCTCCAAATGTTGCAGCTTGCAGCAATTTGACTTATATGAGGGAAACCACCAGAATGGATATTTGACCAAGTTCCCATATTAAACTGGATGCTGTTGCCTTCATTCTCCCCAAAGTGCCAGTTACATGGTGGTTATGTGTGTATAGTGTGTGAAGTGTGCTATGGCTTACTCTAACAGAAAATATAGATTGATATGTTACTGTCACTGATGATGACAGAACCTTTTCAAAATTGTATCTTAAACAATCTAATCTCCTAGCCGTGCCACAAAACCAATAACATCTTATTACTCCTAAAAGTCAGCGAGGAATGCAGCCAGCATGTCCCTACTAGACTTCAAGGTGCATCTTTATTTGACTTTTCTGCTGTGAACGAAACAAACATTATAAAACCTGAATATCCCGCTGGCTACAATCAGTGCGAGAGATCAGACCGTTACTCCACGGTAAAACTCTGGTGTTTTTCACGCTCCAAAGGACAAACAGCCCTTTAGGATGTGTGTACACCGTGGAACAGAACTGTCACTAATACATACTAAAACACTCATCAGCAACACAACATCATCATCACCCTCATTACTACGAGTAAAGCCCATAAAAGTTGTTCCAGAGGAGAGGGCTGTATTTGAGGCCAACCGGCTCTCTGTCTTTCCGTCATATCCCCCACACTCATAACATTTAGGAAAGCCGAGGGCTTTCTAAATAACTAAAATTAACTCAATGGCGTACAATTAACTTAATTGATGCCTCACCAACACCCATTAAACACACATTAGACATCTTCAGAGTGGAGTTGAACCACATGAATTACAGGGCTGGTGGAGGGACCTCCATGGAAGAGTGGAGGTGCATGTGAGATGTTTTGACGATGGTCTGCTCTGAAAGGAGAGACTGTCATTGTTTTGAAGCTGACACACAAAGAATCAGCTTGCCGTCAGTCCGCCCACCCTCCACCCTGGGGAAGTTGCAATTCATTGTACTGTATGTCTGCATTGTCTGATCATTGTGTAGCTACAGTATAAGTATGAACACATTTAGAACTCTTGCTGTTAAGTCTCTTTCAGAACAATCAAACATCCTTTACATTGATTATTACTCTTAATTACACACATGCCCATGTGTGGTTATACTATAGTATAACTTAAGTAAATAAGAATAACTATAGAAGGCTATATCAACGTATCCTCCAAACATGCCCACTATACTCCACTCCAAATGTACGTGCATTCGCACACACACATGCACGCGCACACACACAGCATGGTGAAGAATGCCTGAGCTGCTTTTTCTCAAAGCAGCTCCATTCTGCTGGGAGCCTCACCAGGCTAACATGAAGAAGATGAGGGTCTGGTGATGAGGCAGTCAGTCTGGGGCCCACAGCCACCTGACTCCACTGCTAATGCCTGGGTCTGTCTGACTCCGGCAACAATAGCACCAGTGACAGGGGAGGGAGCCTGGGAGACTGGGAGGGCTGCACCCAGAGAGCTGCATGGTCACAGGAGAGACAGACAGAATTAAGAAGTGCCGCTCTGTCTCCGTTATGTAATGGAGAGACCGCATCCCTCTGAGGAGCTTGTCTCCCTGTGCGAGAGGAGACAGGAAGGAGACCTCACTCAAAAGGAATATGATTGGCTCATTGTCCTCTGAAACCAATCAGCGGAGCTGAACTGAGCGTCAGAGATGAGCATTACCACTGTTAGCCATATGATCCCCCCCACAGACAGCAACAACTCTGCTTTGTCGATTAATCAGTCCAGTACAAAGAAGCAGAGGGGAATCTAAACAACATTCATCATATGTAATCAAATTCACTCAGTTTAGAATATTATCATTAGATACTCTCTCTCGCCCTCACACACACACACACACACACACACACACACACACACACACACACACACACCTCATAATTTCAGTAAACATGTGGCTGCAGTTAAAACAGGTTTAATAGCTATTTACTGTGTTCTGTACGCTTCTCATTAAACACATTTTCCACTCAGAGCGAGCTAATGTTTCGGAAAACTCTGTTAAATTAAAATGGCTATATGATGCCAGCGCTTAGCACATGTGCACACTCATGTGCTTTGGATTGTGCCGGATTTTACACAATTAATTTGTATTAAAGCAGTAATAGCAAAATAAGTATAAGCGATAAGATACCCTGTGTGCATTCAAAGATCACAGCTGATTTTAAACAATGGATATTGTTTGTGTTCCGATTTGAAAGGAATGATAAATGTATGATTTATAATATACAAGTCAGCCTGAATCTTTTAACATGGTAGGCTTTCTGGCAGAAGAGGGGCAACTCCTGTGTTGGGGGTACAGGGGTACCATGGAGAACACACAGTGGTGTAAAGTAACGAAGTACATTTACATACTTGAGATATATTTTACTTTAGTGGAGTATTACTAATTTCCAGTAGGCCTACTTTTCTTCTACTCCACTACATCCCAGGCAAATATTGTACTTTTACTCCACTACAATTATTTTATATACTTTAGTTACTAGTTACTTTGTTGATTTTTATTAGCATTACAAAACATACATTAACCAAGTCAGGCCTATATCGGCTTTCAAAAGATTTTTTTACATACATTTGATTTTTTTTATATACTACTACTTTTACTCATATTTCTATATTGCAGTATTGATACTTTTACTTAAAAATGTGACCACTGGTGCCATGGAACACATGGCCAGGGCTCCTTCATCCAGCTCCTCTTCCTCCGTGACAACAGCAGTGTTCTGAGCTTCTGACCACTGAATAGCTCCTCAACTGGAGTCCACCACGGCCCTGTCTGCCAGCTGGAGTTCTGCTGACCTTTCACCTCCGAACCCTGATCCCGCGGGCACTGCAGAATTCATCACAGAACCTTCACATCAATTGACATCACCGGGGGTGCGGGTGGGGGCCATCCTTTTAGACCACAGTCGCCATAGAGACAGGAGACTTGAGGTCAGAGCGGAGGGAGAACACTGATTGGATGATCTGTACAGGTGGCGGAGTCGGAGACACATGCAGGAAAGGGGGGTTGTGTGTGTGTGGAACGTTACATGCCACCACAAAGACATCATCTTTATTGTTGGTACCGTCTATCCAATCTGGGAACGCCAAAAAAATCGGAATCTGTCTTGAAAGATTACCGTCAACACAGAGCTCTATGCATTAGTTTCTAGACTTTCTCACCGATATCTATGTTCATGTGCCTTTGTGTAAGTGTGTGTGTGTGTGTGTGTGTTACAGTGTGTGTGTGTGTGTGTGTGTGTGTGTGTGTGTGTGTGTGTAATGGTGTGAGTAGTGTTCTCAACTGGCCTGAAAGTTATGGCAAGGCCCCAACTGATCAGGCCCGAGTCCCTGCCCGATTAATTAGCATAGATTTTAGGCACGACCCGGCCCTAAAACGTCGGGTCGGGCCTAGTCGGGTTTGGGCAAAATTTGATAACTCTACACAGTAAAAGTGAAACGCCAGTCAGCACCATCTTCATAATAGATAAATACACAAACAGAACTATTATTTTTATTATTATAAAAAAATGCAATATATATATATATATATATATATATTATATATATATATATTTATTTTTTCATGGAGCCCGAGGCCCGGCCCGGCCCTACTGATTAGTATACATTTTAGGCCCGTTCCTAAAACGTCAGGTCAGGCCTGGTCGGCTTTGGGCAGAGTTTGAAAACTAGTCTAGTGTGAAGTGAACCAGGCTTTAAAAGGGTTAAGGCCAACAAAAGAGGAAAATGCCATTTATTACAAACAACAACCATCGTATAGCAATACCAGTGTGTGTGTGTGTGTGTGTGTGTGTGTGTGTGTGTGTGTGTGTGTGTGTGTGTGTGTGTGTGTGTGTGTGTGTGTGTGTGTTTGTGTTTGTGTTTGTGTGTGTGCACTTTAGTTTGCGTGTCAGGGTCCCATCCATCCTGATGCTCCTGGGTTAAACAGGGGATCCTGCTGCTCCCTGATGGAGAGCTGACTGCAACAGAGATCCAGTTACAGAGAGTTCTTATGAAAGAAACATGTGGCCTGCTCTGCTCTGCAGACTTATGTCCACTGACAACTAGTGTTGATTTTGACAGCAATTTTTTATTTAGTTTTAGTAGTATTTTGAATAAAATTCCATTAAGTTTTAGTTATATTTTAACATCTGAAATGTTTCATCTTTAGTTTTAGTCCACTAAATGTCATAAGATTTTAGTCGACTACCGATAAATGTACAGTTGACTACCGGTACATTGCATGGCTGCATGCTGAAAATAGCAGATCTACCGGTACACACTCACAACGTTCCGCAGTGCAACACGTTGTGAGATTGTAGATCTGCAATTTTCAGCATGCAACCAAGGTTACCAAGCAAGCCTTTCAAGATTTTAACATGATTTTAACATTTTGTTATTATTTGATGAATATATCAGTGCTGAAAAAATAAATAAATAAAAACCAACCACATAATTTGTATTCTGTTTGTGCATCTTCATAGTTGAAATTCCTGTGGTTTGTGTATTGTACAGTCATTGGATAATTACAGCCTCCATTAAGACAGATCACGTAGAACCCAGCTGCTTCATTTAAAATGATTACTTAATCTTTGGTCGTCCACCATTTTATGCACAACTAATTGGAACACTGCTGTTCAGGGAGATCTCGTGTGTGGCCTTGCAATCTTTGCTACGATATTTTCCATATCTTTTCCATTACATAAGGACAATTCTTTCATTCATATTTAATCACCATAGGCTAACATAATTTTTGTTTTGTATTTTAGTAGTCATGTTTGTAGAAGAGAAAATGATGAATGTGGAGAGAGACCATGGGGCAGACCAAAACCGATGGGGTGGATTATATCTCCATGCTGGGAACGCCAGGCCAGCATAATGTGGCCCTGGAAAGAGAAGACTGGGATTCTCTGATGGAGCTGTTACCTCCTTGATCCAATTCCAGATAATAAAAGAAGTTGCCTTCAACTATAACTTAGCAATCAGAAGCAAGACATTTCACAACTCCTTTCACAACTCCTACTCTTTAATGTGGATGTGACTATGGCAACAAAATGGATGGATAGATGGATCGATGGAAATTAAAAAAACACATCCACAGAAAAGATCCACAAAAAATAAAGCATATCATGGATAAAGGACTAGTTCTCCCCCCAAAACTATTTATTTTTTATCAATTATACACCCCATCATGAAGCCTTGAATTCATGGAGATTTGATTGTTTTTGTCACATTCCTAAGACAATAATTTGTCTCCGGTAGGAATTTAGAAACTTGACTCTGCAAGTCTCCTACCGGGGACCTACTCCGCCGGTCATCAAATGATTGGTTTAGGAATGAAACAAAAACAAACAAATCTCCATTAATTCAAGTGTGTGTAATTGAAATTAATGAAATATTATTTTTGGGGGTGAACTACTGCTTTAAGCTTTGGAATGCAAGACCCTTCTGCGCAAATTTTAGCACACTGTCCCTAATGCTCCTCATCCTCATCAGAGAGTTCAACAAACCATGTGCAACCCAGATTCAGCACAAACAAGGGACTAAATTAATGCCACCAAAAACAGTCATTAAGACATGTGAATCCTTGACTCCTTCAAAACCACTCTCAAAGGGCACCTACGGATGGCTGCAATTCTAAACTGGCCTCCGTAAACCCCCCCCCCCCCCCTCTTTCCCCTCACTGTTTATGTTTCTTACCAGTTTACCTCCTTTTATGATTTTTAGTATATAGAAGTATATATTTGTACATCTCTAAATGTTCTGATGAACTGAAAAAGGATGGACCCTATCTATTATAACAATTGTAAAGTTGGTCACGTGGGCAAAAGATGTGCGGTCTACGATGTGGCGAGCCAAGATGTGGCGAGCCAAGATGTGGCAAGCCAATCACAGTCACCAGCTCTCAGCCCACACTAGGCCCGCCCCCGGCTCACACGTCAATCACAGTCACCTGCAGCTCTGGCCGCCCCCACACTAGCTTCACAATGTCATCTCACGCAGGACAGAATCTGATCTCGCGCAGAAGGAAGACGAGGAATTATAGGATCGCTATTTTGCTTATTCCATCTAAATCTCTGTATTTACAAAATAAATCACTCGGCGATTCCCTTAGTTACATCAACATTGTTCTTTGTCATTCCTTGGATTGTGCCAAAACCGATCACTTTGCCTATTATTTTCGCCCGACAGCCAACTGCCCAGTACACATACATACGCCTGCACGTACACGCACGCCTGGCGTGCACACACACACACACACACACACACACACACACACACACACACCAACCTCTCTCGCCACACCACACACACACACACACACACACACACACACACAGGAATAGCTTGCAGGCTATACGGTGGCGAGACAAGACGTTATAATCTAAGTTTGAGCCACAAACACATTGCTCTCTCTCTCTCTCTCTCTCTTCTCCTTTTGTATAAATTAAATAGGCCTATTCATGATTCTGCTTATAGAGAAGTAGCCTATGTTAGTTTGTTTTATGGACTTGAGAGCTACTTTCAAAACGACCAGCTCAACATACCCACCAAATAAAACTATCATCCCATTGCTGAAAAAAGTTACAAAATGTAATTGAGGGGCCTTTCATATAGGCTACATATAAGACAAACGCACATGGAATGGGAAATAGAGGGGGGAAAATGCAAATCGTAGGCTTTTATTTTTGTTGGTATTTGACTTTGCTACTGATGATTGTAAGCAACAACAAGTATTGCATTGTGTGTTTGAGCTGACAGGCCCTTTTTGATGTCAATCAATCAAGTCATCTCAGGTCATCTAAAGCGGCAGATGCAAAAATCGTTTTTTATATTAAAATTATATATATTTTTAGTGCCATGTCATGTGGTCTACCTGCAAAGCCTTTGTAGATCGTGATCTACCATTTGGCCACCACTTAACGTCAGATCAGGGGTTTTTGTCGGCCAGCGCCAAAAATGCTCCCCGAAAGCATAATCGCAGCAAATACCGGGCAGTGTGTACGAGCCTTAACATGTTGACTACACTACACTACACATAATAACTAATAACCCATCCGTTACTACATGTGGATTCAACTCCCGCAATTTCCTTCTTCCCATAGTGCGTGGCGAAGTAACTCTGGGATTGAGTGGCCGGGAAGCGGCCACGAAATTCTAGTTGTAAACTAGTGTAATGCTTTATGGTGTCGTCCACAGTTAACAGTCTTTGTATGGAGTTGTGCTTGAAATGTACTGTAATTCTCCAAACTGTTAATACATTCTTCAATCAATCAATCAATCAATCAGTCTATGTTCTGAAATACTGTAAACACGGATACTGTACTCGGAAAGAAAATAAAGTGACCTGTGCTGAGGTAACCAATTGATTCACATGGGAACTTCATGTGGCCAACTTCCACAATATCATTCGTTAGGTCAAGCTGTTTCAAATATACTGCATATACAATGTTTTATACTGTTAATGTGAAAAATATTTTCATAATTAATTAATTGTCTACCCCCACCCCATACTATAAAGTATTCAGAGCTTTTATTTATTAAATCAAATTACAAGCATCCTGTTAAATGTAATATATTAGTACCTAACCCTCACAGACGTGATGAACTTAATTTATGGCAGATTACACAGCTACAAATTAACATCCCTCTTCTGGAGTGAGTAGCAGATCCACAAGCTCGCGTTGTGAACTTGTAGATCAGCTATTCACGGTGAAGAGATTTGGTGTTTGGGGAAACACTAGGATAGATAGATAGATAGATTTTGGTGACTGAGTGAGGACTCCCCATCTTCAATTTATTAATTTCCCTTAAAGAGTGGTTTTCAACCCTTTTTGTATCAAGGCCCATTATTTATTGGACATTTGAGCCACGGACCACAATTTGATGACATTTAGCCTCTCAGAACCAAAACTTTTAATATTTTGTCCATGCTGTATTGATGCTGGTACCATAGGAGATGACATGAGGCAAACAAATTGTTTTAACAATAATTTAACTCTTGAGAGCGTAAAATGAAACCAGGTTTCATTTTACACTCTCAAGAGTTAAAGATCTATAAGGGTCCATTTGGCTACCAAATCTCCATCATTTAGCTGTGTTGAAAACCACTGCCTTAACTTGACTAAGATTAGACTTGAATTTGGGATAACAAAATAAAAAAGCAGGCAACCTCCTCAAACGCTTGCTCCCAGGTTCTGTGTGACATCTCACCCCAACCATCTCAAGCTACAACACAGACAATACCCGAGAAAAAAGAGTGGTTGGGCTCATTATTGTCTCCACCAGGCCGAAGGCTTGGGGAGAGAGTATGCTGTCTGTCTGTCTGTCTGTCCGTCCGTCCGTCCGTCCGTGGACAGCTAATCTCCGGAACCGTTGGCTTGATCGCAGCCATACTCTGCACACACACTCCCGTAAATGCCACAGCTGTTCTTGGTGCAGAACCTCTGCCCCACGGTTTTCACATTGACCTCTTATAGCGCCACCAGGAGGCCGCTTTGTGCAAAACCATTTTTTGGACAGTACACCTACAGATTTTGTCTTAACATCACGCAAATTGCTACATAGTCTCTCTAGAGCCATTCAACGAAACAGGTCTATCAGATTTTTCAGACTCCATCCTGATTGGCTAAGATTGGCTACCAAAGTTCGCAGGAGTGCACGGTTTCAAACAAAATGCCACAAATCATGAAATCTTGAAATTGTGCACGCACATTCCCACTAGGCTGAGGAAGAAATGCCACAGGAACATTTTCAACTCAGCCTCATGGTGGCGCTATAACTGGCCAATTAGTGTTTTTACCTCTAACTGCACAGATCTGTGTAAAACTTTTTAGCACACTCCCTAGAGGCCAAGTAAAAACCTTTGCCTGAAATGTTTCTACTCTACTTTCTACTCTTTATAGCGCCACCAGGAGGCCGACATTATGTAAAACACATTTTCTAATAGTACTCCTTCAGATTTTATCAAAATTTCACGCAAATCGGTACACATGCTCTCCATAGTCATGTGATCAGACGGGTTTGTTTGATTTTTCATAATCCATTCTGATTGGCTACGATTGGCTTCTAAAGTTTTCAGGAGTAGCCCACTTTGCACCCGTTTTGTACAAATCGCCAACTACTCAACGCAGCGTCCAATTGCGGTGAAACTGTGCATGCATATTCCCACTAGGCTGAGGAAGAAATGCCACTTGACAGTTTTCAAATCAGCGTCATAGTGGCGCTACAACAGGCCAAGTCGCGTCTCACACACACACACACGTTTATATTACTCCTAAACATTTTGCCAAACATCACACACACTCCTATCCTCCTAGTGGAGACCTGTGCCCAGAAGGGCACTTTTTTAAAGTTACCAGTGTGTTAATCACAGCTTCAGCCAGTGGTAAAGTAACTAAGTACCTTTTCTCATGAACTGTACTTAAGTACATTTTTTTGGCATTTTTTTTGGCGGGGGGGGGGGGGGGCGGGGGGGGGGGGGGGTTACTGGAGACAGGAGAATCTCCAATTTTCTGTACTTTTACTTCTATTCCACTACAACTTAGAGGCAAATATTGTACTTTCACTCCACTACAATTCTAAGTTACTTCCTAAATTTAGATTATTATTATAAAACATACATTAACCACTTCAGACCTATATACATTTCAGCCATTTGCAAGCTCAACAATGGGTCACATTGTGAGCTTGTAGATCAGCTATTTTCAAAAGAATTTTATACATTTTATATTTAAAAACTTTAAGTACAATTTATACTAATACTTATTTTTTACAGTACATTTTTCCAGACTTTGAATTTGAGTATTTCTGCAGTATTGGTATTTTTACTTAAGTTAAACATTTGAGTATTTTTCCACCACTGGCTTCAGCAACACAACACACAATCTTTCTTCATTTTTAGATGAGTTACAAACAGTTATACTGAAAAATTGAATCTATTTGAATAACAATTGAATTTTTCTCATGAATCAATCTTTTCTCCAGTGACTATAACTATGTGAAATAGAATGGAATCCAATGGCTTCCTGGAAAATAAAAGAAACCACCAATCATGCCTTTGAAAACAGGTGCCACTTGCCAGTAATAATGTCAAATATACAGTCAGTGAGTCATAGACATGGGATAAACATGGCAGACCACCGGTATGGTCCAAACTGAATCAACTGTCACATTGTACACAAGCAAAGCAGCAGCACGCCTGCTAATTTCCTCACTAATATCAGGTTATTAGTTGGGCTGTGAAGCACAGCAAAACTTATGAGGCTCTTTGTCCGTCTGTCTGCCTGTCTCTTTGTCTGTCTGCCAATCTGTACACAAATTTGTCCAATAGGGGGTTCGGAAGTGGCTATATGCACTATGCAGACCTCTAGGTTGCCCTCTACATAGGCCTACTAAATCAGTGCATAGAGCAGAACCGATCTTTTTGTTACCATAACCACTTAAGCTCTATGCACATTGTACGTCAAATAGTGAAAATAACCCATCTATGTAACCCATGAATGTTCACCTACTGTGACATGTCCAGAATACTAGGGAAGCAGGAACGGTATTGCAGTCACTGTTGTGACGAAAACTCTCGATATAACGAGCAATCTCCGTTCCTACTCTCACCTATGGTTATGAAGTTTGGGTCATGACCGAAAGAATAAGATTGCGAATGTGAATACAAGCAGCCAAAATGTTGCCTGGCTCCAGTCCTGAATCGCTAGCCATGCCCTTTAACACAATCAGCGCCGGGATTTCTTTCAAAATAGCAGCTTGGAGTGGCGCGCAGATATGGCAGTTTTTACTCTGAAAGCCCCCCCTTCCGTTCCGTAAAAACGGGAGAAATTATGTTGCTTGCTTACCTCGCTATGATTATGATAAAGTCGCTTGATAATCCCTCACATTAATATTTTAAGCGAGAGGCATGTTGAAGGCAGAAGTATTAGCTTAGTATATCCATCTGGTCAAAACCATGGAGAGCTCCCTAGATTAGGAGATACAATTTCATTCTGAGCGATAAACAGGGAATTGAACGGCAGCGCGCATGCACGAACAGCAAGGAGTATGGTGCAGAAGGAGAGGCCAACCCCCAAAAAAATAAAAGATATCAGAATATTCTTCTTTCGTTTGATATCAATGAAAATGTGCTTGCGCAATCCATCGGTTGGATTAGCTAGGACGGCTCCACACGGTCTAAATGGGTTAAAGAAAATATGAATAATGAATTGAAATGAAATGAATGAATATCAGGCTAGCCAAAACTACTGGCGATCGAGGCGATAGCAGGCAAACAGGCGATGGTCAAAAAGTGGGCGGAGGAACGTCGGCCGAAAAGATAAAAATAATTAATCTTTTGGGCGATGTTGGGCGACGTCGCCCGGCGATAGGGCGATAGCCAATGAAATTCAAGCGACGCTCGCCGTTGGTCTCCCGCTGTTAAAACGTACTGTAAGAGACAGGGTGAGAAGTTCAGTCATCCCTGAGAGACTCTGAGTAGAACCGCTGCTCCTTGACTTGGAAAGGATCCAGCTTATGTCGTTCAGGCATCTAGTACGGATGCCTCCCGGGCGTCTCCCTAGTCTCTAGGGAGGACTTCACTGCACGTCCCACTGGGAAGCAACCACGTGGCAGACCAATAAGGACCAGATGGGGGGATTATATCTCCACACTGTAACGCAGAAGGACACCCATGACACTCTATGCTATGAATATTTCCTTAAGCAGCAGTGAACTTGGCTTAATAATAATAATAATGTTTATTGTCCCCCGAAGGGATATTTGACTTCACAAGTCTGTTCAAGAAACACCAACAAAAAACAACACAAAACAACATATCACTGTAAGACAATACATGTGGTTCCCACTGTACACAGAAAACCACCCTATCGGCAGGGAAGTTTGTTTAATGCGGCGATGCCTGTGGGGACATCTCGTGCTAAAATGAACCTTTTTCCACTTCAAGGATCTGTATCATTTGTCCAGATTACACGAGATGGAAGTAGTGATACAGGGGATGATCAGTGTCACTTGTTATTGAAAGTGCCTAGCGTGTCATGGCCTTATTGTTCATATCAGATAGTGTGGGTGTGGAATGTCCGATAATGGAGGCAATTCTTGGACAGTATAGTGTAATATAAGATGATTGAGTTAGCCACAGTTTGACAAGTTTATGTTTCTTAATATTTTTCATCTGCTTGTCTTTAGACATCACTGCCAACTGTAAGTAACATCTCAGCTCTTCACTTCTGATGTCTGCACCGCTTAGCATGACTAAAGAGATGGGATGATTTGAAGAAAATCACAAGATAAGTCAAGCGTGGTCAAAGATGGTGTTCATTAAGGTACAAAGAAGAGGTCACTGTTTGAAGACATGCCATGTGTACGCCAATTTAAAGTTATAAATGCTAGGGGGTGTTTAAATGATGTGAGCAGTGTAAAAAGGCACAGGTCTATTACTTTTGTGAAATAAACTAATAAAACAATGTTACCTGCTGTGTCCTGTATGCAACTATGCATAGCATAAGATTCATCTCACTAAATACAGCTACTATTACATTGTTGGTTTATACATAGCGCTCTGAACTTCTCCCTGAGGAGTTTGCCAGAATCGGGATTTTAATAATGTCACAAAATCACTCCCAGCTGCTCTGACTGCAGGAAATGCTTCCTTCTTTAAACCCCCCCACCCCCTCCAACAAAACAACTCAGAGCAAATAATACAACAAGCACAGAGTACTCATAAGCATGTCTGTCCTGTTGGTTTGTTTGGGTCTTTGAAACATTTCTTCTTCAATGTTGTGGTCACGGCATGCATTTTGCTCCTCTCTTTCTGCACTGGTGAGCGTTCCCATCCCACCCTAAACATCTTAAACTTTCAAAACAGGCTAAGAGGGAGACCTTCATGGTTTTGAGAAAATGTAACGCTCACCAGATCAACTGGCATTGAATCCTTAATGCTTGCAACGTCCATGAGGTCAACCCGCAGTCAGTCGCACAATCGCTGCAGGTCTGAGTGGATATTTAGTGGGTGTAATAGTGACTTGAGCAGGCTTTGGACTCATGCTTGTGAAAGCAGTTTAGCAAAGAGGTAAACAGCCTCGGGCCAGCAATAACAGAGTGGAACTGATTACAGAGAGAGAGAGAGAGAGGGGAGGGGGGGAAGAGAGAGAGCGAGACAGAGAGAGACAGAGAGGAGAGAGAGAGAGACAGTGAAGGAAAAACAAGATAGTGACTGATAGTATCTTAACCAACTTAATGAGACCAGACAGTTAAACACTCCACAGAGATGGCTATATATACAGCCTCTCTGTGTGTGTGTGTGTGTGTGTGTGTGTGTGTGTGTGTGTGTGTGTGTGTGTGTGTGTGTGTGTGTGTGTGTGTGTGCGTGTGCGTGTTAAGTATGTGTGTATGACAATGTGTGCATGCATGTATGGTTTCAAATTACAGCTTTGTGAAATGTGAAAAATAACATGCTGCTAACGGTGCTATATTTATAATAAAAATAACAGCAACAATAGTAATAATGAAGTGGTAGTAAAAGGGATACTGAAAGTGATGTCATGTTTCTACTTCCCGTTTGCAAATGCTGGGATTCTTCAGATAACCCATTATCTCCACACTTTATCTCTCATTATCTCCCTGTGACCACCATATTTCCATTCCTGGCTCCTGATATATCAGTGAAAGCTGTTTCTAATAAAAGTGAAAAGGCCAAATATGAAAAGGAGGTGAGAGAGAGCAGAGGAAGCTGTATTCTTTGCTCCCTGTATGAGAGAAGCTTTGCTTTTTCCAGGGAGATATGAAGCTCCAGCGACCTGGGGAGACGAGAGGGGAGGCACAGATAGGAGCCAAACGTCTACCATGTCGCTCGGGGACATTACAAGAACATTTAGCTCTGTCAGGCTTCAAAGGGACAGCAATTACACTGGAGACACAGTATGACAGGACATCCTAACATGCTAACGGCTAAGCTATGAGCACTAGAGGGAACAAGCCACACCTTCAAAACCCCAATGCACAGGAGACACTCATCCCCTCCTCTCCTCTACTCCTCTCCTCATCCCCTCGTCTTGACATGGCAATAAGCTACACTAAAGCAGAACCCCAGAACCCCAATAGCTCATCTCCATCTCCTCTATGCAGAGACGGCAGCCATTGTGTGCCTGTTCCTCTCTCTCCAAGTCAGTTTCCTATTGAGGGCTTGAAAGGGCCATTGAGGGGCCCTGTTTTGGCCCTGCAGCTCACCTGCAGAGGGGAAACTATGGGTCCATTCTAAAGCGCAGCAGCTGCCAGGGCAGAGAGGCTGGCACCCAGTGAGAGAGAGAATAGCAGCCGCAGAGCCTTTCAATACGAAGCCACTTAGTAACAGAAGGCATGTGCCAAGCCTGCAAAACCACAATGAAGAGTCGTCCTTTGGTGTTCACTAAATATCATGGACGAATTACGCTACCCCCCCCCCCCCCCCCCAACTCCTCATTCTGCCCCCCCCCCCATCTCCCTCTCTCTGCTTTCTAGCATAACTGTTTAAAGAATGATAACAGAGATGCTGAGCGAGGAGAAACGACACGTAGAGGTGTCCTGAACAGTTGGATGAGGGTGTGGTGGAGGTGGGTATATAAACTATAGTATAGAGTGTGCATGGTGACAGTGAAGTAACAGTATGGGGTCATTGGTCAAAATAGGTTATCAATGTGAGTTATCCATTTTGGTGGCTAGACCATATGTTAACTTTTTCCTCTTTTGCGATAATCAGTAGGTTTGAGGTTATCAGTTTGCGTGGTGTGGGGAAGTAGAAGAATACATGTTAAATAATTGTCAGAATGAACCTCAGCCCTGTCAGACAATTCCCCCTTCTGTAGAACAGGACAGAGTAGCCTATGTATTGAAGACTTGAGCATCAGACAGGCTACTGCTCTCATCACAAGGCTGTCGTAAGAATGTCCGTAGCTGCAGAACTAAGGGCGAAGATGTTACATAAAGCCCCTTTCTGCCAGCCAGCTAGCTCCCACACTGACGCTAATTTACGATGCCCTCACAGCAATTTCCACAGTCAGAGAAGTTCAATTGTGTTTTCCAGCTCATTAAGCATTGACACAACAAAGCTTTCATCTACTCCTCCATCCCTTTATCCCCCCATCTCACGATCCACTCATCTTCCTTCCTTTCTCCTGCATGTCTTCAAACATCTAATCGAAAGAGATTAAGTGTTAAATATAAATGTGCCTCCTTACTCTGACAAATATCTTTCCCTCTCCCTATATATAATTCTGTTTCTGTGTGGATCTGTGGCCTGGTTTGTTTCAAACATGGTATGTAGTGTGAAGGGTCCCCCTCAGCCAGCCATAGAGACAATTTAATGCTTGTTTATTCAGTGGCCTCTGCTCACCCCTCCTTCAGACCTTCATGAGAGAACGTGGAATATTGTAATCTCAGAATAATCAGCTCTGCGTATTTGTTCAGGCTGTCACTGTGTTGAGATCAAAGACTTGCAGGCAAATACATGAAAATGAAGGGTTGTTGGTGAACATAGTAAATGTAAATCATACAACATAAGGAGACAGTGTTTGCATTCACAAATGCATTTAGGTCAAATGATGACAATTGCCTGGCTGAAGGTTAGAGAAGTGGCCTTGTGACTGAAAGGTCACACTGGTTCCAATTACCAGACAGTCTGGGAAAACCTGAGGAAGAGGTATTGATACAGTGAAACAAATTTAAAACACAAGTGCTTCGTAATGGTAAACTAAATGTGAAATTCAGTGTGAATTTTAAAGGACCATACCAGTGGTCTGGCATGTTTAGTCTTCTAGCTGACCTCAACTCATGGTATGTACAACCATTTTCCAAAGCTATTGTTTGCGGAAAACATTGGATTCAGTTTATTTGAATACAATATGAAAATAAACTTGCAGAGTCTTGAGATAGGTAATCGAACAAGCAATAAAACAGCACCTTGAAACAACGCTGTTATAGCGCCACCATGAGGACAGAAATACATGGGATCTGACTAATAGCTGAAAAACAACCAGTAGACTGCTATGCAATAAAAACAATTTACTACTCCAGCTAGTACGCCAACCCGACGATTACTAGATCCTGTTGAGTCAGCCTGCCAACTTGAACTCAACTAATATATACTTTCTGGAAGTTAGACTTGTAAAAAATATTCCCATGGACATATATAATTATGATTTATTTTTGAGGGCCCCTCTCCTATGCTCAGCTTTCCGAATTTGTGTAAACACCTACATTGAAGACAAAAGTGAGGACGGAAAAGTGAGGACGGAAATTGTGATTGGCCGGAATGAGATGATGTATGATGATAAGAGCGCCCCTCAGTACAGATAGGTGTGGTTTTTGTATCTTCGTGTTGTCACTGCTGTTTCTCCGCCCCACTCCACCTGCCACTTCCCTACCCCGAACACAAGTGTGTTTGTAAAGCCTGGTGCACCATTGTGGATAAGGGATTTGAACCCCATTAGACTCTGCGGTAGTGGCAGTAGCAATGGCAGAGTAATATTTATAGGGATGAGGCATTTTTCATTTGAAAACGTCTAGGTATGTTGTCCTGCTGACTCGATAATTCTGTGATTCATTCTCTCACAGTAGTTGACCAATTGGTCAGATCTACCTGTATTACATTTTAGGATTGATGTAAAAGTCTAGCCAAAAAAGCTGCCTGGAGAAATAAAGGTAATTTCCTAAATTCCTACGGTGGCTCATTGCTCGTAATTTCAAAATAAAAGTAAAATGTCCATGACTTATTAATGGCGCAACATTAATTGAATGTAAATCAACATAAAATCAAAAAATAAAGTCACTTGGTCTATAGTACTAGAATTATCCCAGATAGTTTGTGTGTGTGTGTGTGTGTGTGTGTGTGTGTGTGTGTGTGTGTGTGTGTGTGTGTGTGTGTGTGTGTGGCGTGGCGAGAGAGAGAGAGAGAGAGATCGTGGTTTCCAGGCGTGCGTGTGCACGCCAGGCGTGCGTGTGCGTGCAGGCGTGTGTATGTGTACTCGGCAGTTGGCTGTCAGGCGAAAATAGCCAAAGCGATCCGTGTAATCGTAATATTTAGGCACGAACCAAGTACTGACAAAGAAAATGTTGATGTAACTAAGGGATTCGCTGAGTCAGTGATATTTTAAATACAGATCTCCTTCCTCGTTTCTCTTCTCCTGCGTGAGATCAGATTCTGAGACTGTGAAAGCTAGTGTGGGCCTGGTGTGGGCCTATTAGAAGACAGGGCAGTGTTGCCAGGTTTGCGAATTGTAAGCGAGTTGTAGTGTGTGTAAGTAGCGTGGTTTAAAGGCCTTGTTTCTGGGCCTGTTGGTGCAACAGCATAGGCAACAGTGGTTAGTGTTCCGTGTAGGGAAGGCTCGGGGGTGTGGGTGATTGGGGCGATAATGTTTGTAGTAAACAAATGCATTGCCGGCGTGAGTGTGGAAGGGAGGCATTATTGGTGGCAGTGCAAAGACCATTGTTTGGCGGGTGGTGTTCAGTGTTGGTGAGGGGCGACATAGGAGGAGATAGCGTTGCAACACTGCGAAGGGTAAGTGTGTGACGTCACTGCCGTGTGAGTGTGTGTGGGTGTAGTGTGTTAGATGGTGTTGTGGGTGTTGCAATAGCGACGTAGCTGTTGTGGCTTTTGGTTTCTTTTGGGTACAACTTATTGGGTACAACTTCTCTAATGTATAATAGATGGTGTGAATAAACAATGATATGTATTGCTAATAAACAAGGGTTTATTATGTCATTTGTTATTGTGAATAAAATGTTATTTTGCCCCAACTGTAGAGTATGTTAATACGCTATAACTTATACAATTGGGGTGGTTGTATTTGTGACATTTAGATGTCACAAATACATGGTTGGAGACAACCTTTGACACAATCCTTTTTCTGGTTTGACATGAATTGTGACCTGAAGGTCAAAATTCAATTTATCCTGTGAAAAAGCAGGCAGGCTCTATTAGCTCAGTAGTAAAAATGTCAGTACTTGCACAAGAGACCCAGGTTTAAATCCAGGGTAGAACAAGAAAGTTACATGAACTTGATCAGCTCACTCATCTCTCTCTAGGTCGTCCTCAGACGAGCCCTCCATCGTCGTTTCCAGTCATCTCGGTTCTCCATACATCCGGCCAGTTCGTTGGTACTTTGCACTCCTGCATCGCTCTTGAGTATATCCACGTATGTTAGCACGGGGCGTCCTCGTGATCGATGGCCGTGTGTTGGTTCCCAGAGCACCAGTTTGCTGGCTGGCAGTTCTTGATGTCTTTGGCAGTGTCCTGCTAGTCTCATTCTCCTGGCTGCTATTTTCTGGCTCACCCTCGGTAGTCCCTCATACAGAGTCATGTTAGTGACATGTACAGTCTTGCTGATGTTAAGTACTGCACGCAGCATTCTGGTGTAGCACCCGTCAAGGGACTTCTCCAGGGTTGGCTTCAGGGTCCAGCATTCACTGCCGTATAGGAGAACAGACTCCACTGTTGCGTAGAAGAAGCTGAGTTTGATTTGTCGGGGGAGATTGGAGTTCCAAACACTGTTCATGCCATTTAGGGACCTCCATGCAAGTGCCTTCCTCACTTTCAGATCTTGCTCGGTTGAGTTGACCCATGAGCCCAGGTACTTGAAGTCCTTGACTTCCTTCAGCACCGTGCCTCCTGCTGTTGTGAGAGGTGGATGTTCCGGTGAGATGTTGTAGGTGATAACCTCAGTTTTCTTGGCATTTAGCCTAAGGCCAACTTTGGCACACTCCAGCTCCACACTGTTCAGGAGTTCCTGAGCTTGTTCCACGCTGTCGGAGAGCAGGCCGATGTCATCCGCATAGTCCAGATCTGTCAGGACTACCTTGGGATGTCGTCTTGACCTCCTTGGGGTTAGGGTGAAGCCAAGATCCTGCTCTCGTCCACTGATAGCTTTCCTGAGCGCATAGTCCAGGACTATGATGAAGAGGAAAGGGGCTAGGGTATCCCCCTGCATTACCCCGGCCCGGATATCAAACTCCTCACTGTTACCATCTGGGGTCACCACCTTGGCCCTTGTTTTTGCATACATGGACTCTATTGCCCGGAGCAAGTTGGGAGGGACACCGTAGGCCTTAAGGATCTTCACCATTGTGCCTCTGTGAATCGAGTCAAACGCCTTTTTGAAGTCGATGAAGCAGAGTACAGCAGTCAAGTTGTCCTTCCTCACCTCCTCAATCATTCTCCTCAGTGCCAAGATCTGTGCTACGGTAGTTCTCCTCTCTCTGAAGCCATTTTGGTTCTCTCTCAGGAGAGGGTCGATGGCATGCCGTATCCTGTTTAGTATCATTCTGTTGTAAATCTTTGCAGTGATACAAGTCAGGCTGATGCCTCTGTAGTTGTCTGGCTTTGAGAGGTCCCCAGCTTTAGGCACTGGAATGATGTTGGACAGAGACCATATTTCAGGCTGTTTGTTGTTCATTAGTGACAGGTTGCAAAACTCCAGGGTGAGGTCATCAAGGTCACAGTTCTTTAGGACCTCTGGGGGTATGCCATCTGGCCCACCACTCTTGCCCTCCCTCACTGTGGATTTCGCCTTGGAAAGCTCACTGGACGTAAAGGGACCATCTTCGATGTCCAGGCCCTGGAGGATTTCCGGCACATCCTCCTCAACTCCATCCTCTGCTGTACCCAGGAGCCCCTGGAAGTGGCCGAACCAGGTAGTCACCCTGTCCTCTGGGCTGTGTCCCTCCACCTGTCCCTCCTTAGCTCTTTTCCGCCCAGTCATCTCATTGATGACTTTCCAGGCCTCCCCATATTGCCGTTCACCATGCGCTGCCTGCACTCTCTGTACGCTCTCCATCAGTTCCACTCCTTTTATCGTGTCGTATGTACTGAAGAGAAACTGCTTGGCTTCATTCAGTACAACACGTCTCTCCACGGTTGGTTCGCGCTCAAAGTTGAGCCGTGCTTCCTCCACCCTGCTGCGTGCAGCTACAACCTCCGGATGTCTGGACCGCATGGACACTCTGGCTTTGTCCAGCATTGGCACGCACAGCCTGGTCGCCTCCTCATTCGCAACAACAAATCTCTCATATTCGCTGCTGGGCTCAGCTCCCTTGTCCAGCTGCCCAAAGCGCCTCCTAACCTCCTCCGTGTACCTGGCTTGCAGGCCTGGGTCGGCTGCGAATGCCTTCCAGTCGTGCCGGATCTTGGGGCTTGGCTTGGGGACCCTGAGGCTAAGTCGCACTCTCATGGATACCACCCGGTGGTCAGAACCCACAGAGTTAAAGGTGTTGTAGGGTTCCGCGTTCAAGATGGAATTCCTCCATTTTCGTCTCACTAGTATGTAGTCTAGTTGACGTCTCATACCGGTGGGCCGGTCCTGGAAGGTCCATCTTTTGCCCATTCTTTTTCTGAACATGGTGTTTGCAGCCAGTAGTTCTTGTTCCTGGAGTAGTGTGGCAAGGTACGCTCCATTCCGGTTTGTGTCCTCATGGAAAGTGTATGTCGCGTCCGTTCGTCCGAGTCTCGCGTTAAAGTCCCCCAGAATCGCAAGAAAATTGTGTGCCGGGACGCTTCGGACTGCCGTTGCTAGGTCCCTGTAAAACTTCTCCGCTTCCTCGACTGACGCCACGTTGGTGGGTGAATACACTGCCATGATGGTTGTTACTGGACTGCTACTAAACTCGGCGATGAGGATCCGCTCTGAGAATCGGTGGGTTTTCCGCAGTGTTTTACGTGCTCTAGGGCTCAACAGCAGCCCCACACCTCCGGTTGCTGCCTGGGCTTCGTTCCTCCATGCCGAGGAGGTGACGAAGGTGTAACTCTCAACCCTGCAGTGTTTGATGGTGATCTCATTGTGCACCCTTCTGTGCTCCTGGACTCCTAGGATCTCCACTCCTCTGCTCTCTGCACAGTGTGTGAGCTCCTCCAACCTCCCATCTTCTCTGACCGTGCATGCGTTGAAGGTTCCCATTATAAATGGTTTCCTGCAACGCAAGATTGCATTAGACCGTGTGCTGTTTTCGGACTGAACCCTCCCTTGCGGGTTTAAGGTCCAATCGTCATGTTGTCCCCCCGGGGGAGGACCAGCACTACGGTCCGCTGCTAGGCTCCTGCGGACTCCCGCCGCTGGAAGTATAGGTTTTGAAATGACTAGACTTTCCATGGTTGGCTTTACAATGCTATATAAGAACTGTGGGGCGCAACTCCTCACATTCCTGGTTTTAATTCGGAGTGTCCTTCTCCTAGGTGGGTTGCCTCAGCTGTGAGCTCCACCTGCCCATGCTATTTACCCATAACTGGGGCAGTGGTTGGTAAGGTGCCAGGGCGTGTCCACACACCGGTGGGCCTGCACACCTCACCTCTGGGGCCCACTGCTGCTCCGAGATCCCCTGCATTTTAGTTTGGTGTCCGCAAGGACACATATCCGTGTGTGACCACGAGGAGGCACTGCAGGAGTCTTGGTGGTGGAGAGGCTGTGTACCGGCAGGAGGAGACTTACGCAACTCAGCTCCTCTTTTCACCCCCCGCGAGGAGGGCTAGCCGACGGCAGTAGCTGAAAGCAGAGAGTAGCAAGCAGGAGCAGCATGCAACATGCACTAACTACAAGCACTTCTACACAGTACTACTGCACTGACTCATTATTTAGCAATAAAGAACAATAAAGGACTGTAGTCAATATATCATTAATAAATATATCACCCAAAATACACATCAATAATAGATCTGTATTTTAATGTTTAATGTTTCAGAAAGATAGCCTACTTTTAACCACTTGAACCCTAGCGTAGCTATTCCAGGAATGTCATCTACACTCCTTTGTGAGCTTGCAGATCGGCTTGATTCGTCAATTTTCAGCAAAGAGATTTGGTGTAAAAGGCAGAAAATGAGGATAGAGCCCTGTTGTCAACAAGTATATAGGATTTATGTGTTGAAACAGTATAGAGAAAAACACAAACTATCTCCTGTGGTTTAGGTGTAAATGTCCTGTCACAAAATTCTTTGATAGAAATCACAATATCCCACAGCTAATGTGAATGACTGCACAGCAAACAATGCTCACCACTGACACATATTGTTCTGATTTGGTGGTTTGACCTCTTCTGCATTTAAGCTGAGACACCAAGGGGAAAATTGATGTTGTGGCTGAAATTTTTGTGAAAACTAATTCATTGCAAGTCTAGCCTCTGGGGGGAAAATATCCTAGACAGAGTGGAGAAGAGAAAGAAACCAAATGAGAGTGCATGAGAATATTTTATAGTGTGTGGTAGCATTCTCTGGTCATTCACTTGACCACAAAATGGCTACAGTTTAGTTTATAGTTAAGTTAAGCCATGTCAGTTCCCTCTGTCCCCTTGAGAACCACAGGAATTCTGCTGTCACTATTTCTCCACGGTCTGCAGTCACTGTTCTCCAGATGTAACGTTATGGCTTCTCGTACTCACAAGACGACATGCTAAGAGCTGTTCACCTGTCCATGCGTTACTATATCCAATTGTAACTCTGAGAGCGTACAAGTGTAAGCAAATTGACCCATCCGGGACCATTTGTAAAGTCTCAGTTAAATTAGCACTGAGGATTTAAGTGTGTGCGAGGCGAGCATGACACTTTGTATGTAAGTGTGTCGGGTTTCTAGCTGAATTCTGCCTCTGATGTGTCCTACTCCTCTGCTGTCAACACCTTCATACAAACACTGTGCGCGTCTGCTATTAAAGCAAGAGGGACAATTAAGAGCCAGTGATATTTGTGCATGGCTAGCAGCCTCTCTTGTAGGGGTCATTCTCTAACATTCTCATCATCATCATTATCAAAGAGAGTGCACGTCTTCCATCTGAGTTCCCCTCGGCTGTCAGCGATGTCACTGAGCTCACCCTAACCCCTGGCGCGCCATGAGGTCCAGAGAGGGGTGTCCGGTTCCTCTCGTCCCCCTTGAACCGCAACAATACAGCCAACAATATCTCTGTGTTCACCTGTTAACACCTGGTGCTGCAGGCTAGACTCGCTGCCGAGGCGCTGCCAATGGAACACTGTGCTCGTCTCTGTTAGACGCCATGTGGAACGCGCTTCCCTGTCATCGTGGCCAATATCCAACATACAAACACATGGGGACATAATAAGCCACTCGCTGCTGCTCTGTCAACACTTTCTCCTTCCTCTCCCAAGTCATGTTAACATATAGAGGAGAAATGAGGCCACTTAACCAATCAGCAATCCATCAGGTAATTGCAAAAGCTTTAAAGCATCATCTCCTCTGATGTCAGTACAGCCGCCCCCCCCCCCCCCACCACACACACACACACACACACACACACACACACACACACACAAAGGGAATGAATTAAATAATCACATCACTACTTATTAATTATCCACAGCTTAGTATGCCAACGAATATTCAAGTAAAAGTCATTTAGGCTGTCATGCTTGTATTTTATTTTAATTGCCCCAATTTGCTTGAAAATTCTGCTGGTGGCTGTAGTAAGTGATCATCATTTAACCACTAAAGCCTTATTTACTCATTCATTGTATGACAAATAGTGAGAAAAATAATCACACCTGTGTGAAGTGACTAGGGGGGCTCGCCGCGCTCATATCATCATACATCATCCCATTCCGGACAAACACTTTCTGGGCATAGGGGGCTAGCCCCCTATGCCTAACCATAACCCGACCATAACCCGACATGTTGTGAGCTTGTAGATCTGCTATTTCCGCTATTTTCTTCTTTTTTTATATAAAAATGAAAAGGTTTTTTTTTTAAATGACCCCAAACAGCGATGCCAGGGTTATGTGGTTAAATAAAACCTGCAGGATTAAATGTCAGCCTCAGAAATTACGCCTGGCATGTTTTACTTCACCACACGCTGGGACAGAAATGTTCTCCAGAATCAAACAGGAAATATGTGAAGCTCTGCACTGCCAGAGATTGGGATAATGAAATTGGGGGAAGGGATGGGCTTGGTTCAAGCGCAGATATGTGTGTACTGTGTGCGTGTTATTGTAGGGTGATATGAGTTGACTCCATGGTGGGATTCAGCAGTGTTTAGTGTTGCTGCTGCACTTCTGCATAGGATCTAGCCATGGTTACTTCACGAGCATCATGGCTTAACTTCCGCCTGTTTTACATGATCGCTACATTTACAGTGAAAACATGTACATAAACATTCAGATTTCAAATATAAAGTATTCACCATGTGGGCCACGGGTGTTAGAAATTTGCTGGTACAGCGATTAGCACTGCTGCATTCCGCATTGTTTAATAAAAAGGCATTTTTATCCGAGCTGGGTTTTTTGCAATAAGCTTTCAACTACACGCCCCTATCGGTCGGGAGGAGTGTTGCACTCTGAAACATTGGGTGTGTTCGATATAGGCACGCTGACCGCACTGCCAATACAAACTAATATAGGCGAGTGTGCTCCCGGTATGCAACAACGCGGAATGCAGCAGTGCTAATCGTGTGTACCAGCAAATTTATAACACCCATGGCCCACGTGGTGAGCTTAGAGTATATATGAATAGAGACGGCACCCGGAGGAAACCCTGAGGCGAAATGGACATAGTGGCTGAATTTGGTATTGCAGCGCTGGTCCAACTGGTCCGTTGACTATCATTGTGCACGTTCATGATGACACGTGAACGCTGTTTCATATGTGAACGCCGCTTTTTCATACGTGAACACGTGCAATGATAGTCAACGGCCAGCACGTTCATGTTATTGGGGCAATCCATCCCAGAATGCACTCTGTTCCTACCTGGAAGGAGGAGTGAAATCGCCTCATGCGCTTTTGAGCAACTTAATGCAAGTGGATGGGAGGAGAAATCTGGTGCTGTCTCTATTCATATATACCCTAAGGTGGTGAGTCCCTCTAGTACTCTAGTCTACTCTATATAGTTCTACTCTATATAAGTCCTCACTCTCGAGTCCTCGGAAAGAATGACCTCCGGCTCCAAGAGTTACAGAGAAACAAGATAAGAGTTAACAATGTAGTTCAGGTCAACTGTCCAAAAATCCTAACTCTGAAGGCAAATCGTGTAGCCTACCGGTAAATTAGGGTAATTGAAAATATATATTTTTGACCAAACAAGCAATAGACTTGATTTAACTAACAGTATGCTGCTATATACTGTACATAGCAACAAGAACCCCAAAAGGGGTTCCCGTCTTGAAGAGTAAGAACACCAAAAGGGGCCACTAAAGCCTGATTTATATTTTGTCGCAAGGCAGCTTAAAGCTGAACTACGTACCTTTCCTCTTCTACCCCGAATTTGAACCTGAATGGTAGCTCAATGGTAAACTGAAATGTTTGCCATTGAGCTAATAGAGCCTGCCGGCTTGCTCAGGGGATAAATTGAATCTTGACCTTCAGGTCAAGATTTGCATCAGATCATGTTGACCTTTGACACAATTGTGTCAATGTTTCAATGGAAGAGTAGGGAGACAACATTTTCTCTGTGATACAACGTATAAAATAGGGTTTACAGGGTAAAAACTACAGTCTACAAAACTACAAAATGTTACTATTCTGTAAAGAATTAAATCTGACATCCATTGACAGTTTGACATACCAAGCGTTGGCAGCTCCACTCAGAAACAGGATTATGTTGTGTTATGCTTCGCTAAGCAGGAAGCTCTTCCTTTTAAAGATGATACTGTTTTACCACAAGGCTTCCCGCTGTGCATTTCATAAATGTTTATCCCACACTGCTCCGGACCCTTCCCGTGACTATGTGAACCCTGCCGGTTCTCAGGAAAGACGAAAGAGAGAAGAGATACAAAAAATACAATGTACTGTAGGCTACATAAAGTTTTCTTTGACATGTTTGGTTACCTTCCTAAACAATCTAATGCTACGGCAGGCCAGCTAAATTCAACAAGATTCAGAAAAAAAAGAGGAAGAAACAGACATTTGAACATGAAGCAGATCTGATCATCTGACTGACATGAACAAATGGGGGGTGGATCCACTGGGGGTGGATGGATGGGGGGAGGGAGAGAGAGAGAGAGAGAGAGAGAGAGTGAGAGAGGAGAGAGATAGAGAGAGAGAGAAACAAAGAAACTGTTCAGTTACATTTAGCTAAACACCCACATCCAACTTTAATACTTTATACACTTGTCGCAGATCTAATATGTAGGCCATCACAATCAAAATGGCACCAGTAGGTGTAACAGCTAGCCTACCGTGACGTCAGCCTTGCATTCCCTATTTCCCAAAGCAAAATACTCATTGTTGACTTCTCTGGCAATTATATGCTATGCAAGGAGCCAGGAAATATCAATTATTCAATATATAACAATGGAGCTGACTAGCTGAGACAAAACAAAACAGTGGTAGCATTTCTGAATCCCCTTTCAAACAGAAGGCATTAGAGAGTGGTAATATCCTTAATGAGAAAGGCAACATGAAGAATGTAATATTGTCAGTAACTAAATTACAGTAATTTAAAGCTTGTATGGTTGCCCAACTATTCATCACTGTGTCACAGAGATAGAAAGGGCGAGAGGGGGGTCTGAGAGAGAGAGAGAGAGAGAGAGAGAGAGAGAGAGAGAGAGAGAGAGAGCGAGCGAGCGCAGACAGACATAGCTCTGGAGGCGCCAGCCGCGGCAGGATCAAAGAAGAACAACCTCGGGGAACCAAACAGTTAACTCCACTTAACCAATTGTCCTACACGCAGTATGTTGCTGCAGTGCAGGCCCAGCAGTTCCCATACTGTCGACAAGACTCTCACGTTGTGGTTTCTTTGAAGACGATTCGACTTGATTAACGAGGCTATACATAAACTATGCCAAAGAATTCCTTGATATAAACATGCCACTCCTCCGATTACTCAGATGACAGTCCTCTATTATTTTACTTGGTCGATTAACCTACTCTCATTAAGGAAGAGAACACAAAAGGACACAACACAGTCACAAGGACACAGCAACACAATTAAACAAATAGAAATACCCACACACTAGCGTGACTTTGGTAGCATGCATTGTGAACTATCTTTCACGGCGCATCTATAGGAGTTCGTGACAGGAGGGTTTGATGAAATATAATGTGAAATCGCGGACGATATCAATCAAAGATGAACACTTTCGGAAGCCTGGCCTATCAGAAAACGTTCGAGTGAGTCACATGGAGAGGCATGGCAACGTGATTGGTGGGCGGCAAGATGAGAGAGAAACTTGTGGAACTTCATTGAAGGAGAGGTAGGCCTACGTCCGTGCGTAAAACTGAGCTCACCGCTTAATTGCGCAGCATATCGTCACGAAAGAGTCGCATGCAACGGAACAAATTCTTCTTGAGAGTGAAACACGAAGCAATCAAGCAAACAACCGGGGATTGACTGACCAGCCAGCGGCAGAGAACTTGTATGGCACCCCATTCGTGCATGATGAATCCTGCACCGGGATCACCCAGCAACACTCCTGGGGAGACGTTACCAGGCGACCGCTGCGGAAAAATAGGAATTGATGCGCTCAAGAGGCTAGATCGGTCACCTGTTAGAAGATGTATAGACAAAAGTTTAAATCTGCCTTTTAGTGTGGAATCCTTAATATCAGACAAGACGCTGACCAGAACCCACCACTACTCTGCAGAGGCCGGTTCAGATGGGTCTGGGAGTCAGTCACCAGGGGACATTTACGCGCACAAGCGGCTCCAACGGAGTGGTGCAGCGGAGCTGTCCGACTGTACAAAACGAGAAGCAGCCGACCTCAGTGACAAGGAACAGAGTCCCTGGTTTCAGACTTCATACGCCTCCCCTCCAAGTGAGTTTGCTGTCATTCTCTCACCGTGTTGCATGCTTTAGTGAAGTGTAGCACTGACTATACTATAGCTACCCCGTCTCTGTAGGTCTATAAAGTATTGTATTTTATAAATCCTCGTTTCACTTTGGTATTCTATTAATTAAACAAGGTGACTTTGTGTTAATCCCTGACCCTGTATAATGTATTATATCATGTTCGCCAATTTTGTATCAATATACCGGTAGGTCTTATTTGTTGGCTGTGAGTGACCACCTGCCTGTCTTTCCAAATTAATTATAGGACTCCCCAGCCCGCCTTCATGTCCTCTACGGAAACACAAGAACAACAGAAAACCAAGAACTCCCTTTACAACTTCTCAGCTGCTTTCTCTGGAGAGGAAATTCCGTCAGAAACAGTACCTTTCTATCGCGGAAAGAGCGGAGTTCTCAAACTCCCTCAGCCTCACAGAGACCCAGGTCAAGATTTGGTTTCAGAATCGCCGGGCCAAGGCAAAGAGATTACAGGAGGCTGAACTGGAAAAATACAAGCTGGCGGCCAAGCCACTGCTCCCGGCCTTCGCCTTCCCCTTCCCCTTGAGCGCACACATGGGCCACCCGTCCCTGTACGGGGCCCTGCATGGACCGCGGCCTGCCTTACCGGTTCCAGGACTATTCGGTGGACCATATGGGATGTACTACTTGTCTTAACGTTCATTACTTCTTTTCTCCTCCAAGACTATGCCGTTGTCAATATGCTGCCTATTAGTTAACAGGCCTAATGATACACATTCGTTTCTAAACGCATACCAATTATACTAATTTTGCATAAAACGTTTTAAACGTTTGTTGACCGTTTCCCAAGAATACAAATATTTTTGGCCAGTAAAAAAAGAAATCCTTATACCAGACGAATGCCATCCCTGGGGCTAAAATGGTGATCTCCAGAAAACATTCTTAATAGGCCCTGCATGGTAATCAATATTGGAACAGGATTTCTTTTCTATCCCACCATTGAACCAAAATGATTAAAAAAAGATCCCCAAATTTCGCCCTGTAAGAACCATTCTGTTTTTATGTGAAATGTAAGGCTTTTGACATAAAATAAATGAGAAACTAACTTAGGCCTGAAATGTATTGACGGCATTTAATTTTAAGGATATTCCTATCTATAACTTTTATAATGCATCATGTTTGTGTGTGGGTACTCTGACACCTAGCTACTAGCCATGAATGTATGTGATCTTACTGAATTTAGTTTGCTTGGGGAGTCTAAAGAACTTCACATATTTAAAAGGGAAAAAAACGGTAATAGCCAAATTATATATGGCTGTGGAATTATTTGCAAAAACTTCACTTTAACTAGGAAATGGTTTACAATGGTATTTCCAAATAGCTTCAAATGACATAACCCTATAAGGTTACCATGAGCCATGCAGTAATTTCCATCATTTTGAATTCACAAAGTCACAAATGTGAATATATTTAAGAACTGCAGCTTTACAGTGACAATGGTTTAAACGTTTAGGAATTAATGTAAGGAAATTTCAAAACCTTGTGATACAAATGTTAAGTTCTCTTCCAAGACCAAAACCATGACATTCTACCAACGACAGTAGAAATTTGAATTGTAATGTATCATTATTGCTGGAAGTGTAAATAACAGTCAACTATTTTTGCAAACTTTTTAAAAAGATAAGTAATGGATTACGCATATATATATTTATAGTCATCAATGTACAGTGTATTGGTGGTGAAAATGTTTTTTACAACTATTAAAATGACTCCAAACAAGATATCTTGTGTGATTCCATTTATATATATTTTGTTAATAACAGACCTATAATTGTATCATTTATTGTAATTGTTTAAACTTTAAAAAATCAAACTATACAGAGGCCTCATAATTGTTAAACATGAAGCATAGTTTATACATTTTAAGCTATAGTCATCAGGCTGTCAACAACAAAACCACTGCCTTGGATTTCAAGAGCATCATGCTAATATACACGCATGAACAGGTTGAGAAAAGGAACCAGAAATTGGGCCAGTGCACTGGATGAAGATCAAGGCTCATGTAACAAGATTGTGTTCACCATTGTATCATCTGCAACGGAAAACACGGTTTGTAATATTCAGGAGTACTGTTGGTCCCATCTGTTAACGTCCAGATTGTCACCATGTGTAGGAAATGGGAGCCATGTAGGAGATGATAAATTATACACAACTTAAGGTATTCTGTGATCGCCTATATTGGCCTTCAGGTCCATGTCACTTAACACAGAGCTGTACAACACCTGGTATATGAAAATGTAGGCCTTTGCTTATAAAAAAAATATTCACAGTTAATGACACATTTTACATGAAATGTACTCAAGTTACAAGTACAACAAATCAAAATTTTAAGTTAGAGACAAGCTATAGTGGGTTTGATTTCAGTGCTTTATTTTCTCCTTCCTCGCCCTCTGAACCCTCGGACAGAGCCTGGACCAAAGCATACAGTCTTCGGGACCCTGAAACAATACAATACGGCGGCTGAAATTTGTATTTTATGTTGATAATAATATAGCAAGCATTATTAGATTGCTTGTAATTTTAAAAATTATTTATCGTTATATATTTTTCGCCTTAATTTGATGACAGTGTAGAGACAAGAGACATGGAGAGAGAGAGAGTAGGAGAGTGAAATGCAGCAAATGTTCTGGCCAACCAGGAATCAAACTGGGAACTCGCTGTCAGGCATTAGAGCCCTAACCACTTGGTTATCGGGTCACCCACATTTCTAATTATACAACATGGTTGGCATTATTATAAAAATGAGAAAATCTAGCCTATACATATGCAAAGCTTAATGGGGTGAGTAAATGATCAGAGAATCTGTTATTTTGGCAGTGAACTACCACTTTCATGCAGGAGGAAATGCAATCTGGAATATTTTCAGCCATGCAGACTGGGGTTTAATCCCTGCAACTAAATTGAAGCAACAATTGCAGTTGCATGTGAAGTTGTAGCACTAAGTGATGCTACATGAAAATGGCTAAATTATCTAAACAAACTCAATGCCAACATTTGGTCTTGGTGCTAAAACAGAATTTCCATTATTCAATTTTCACTTAGCTGAAATGCAGCCAATGTAGTGGCACATTCGATTGCCATGTCATGTGAAAACGTGGACAGATCTTTTTCTCTATAGTGCAAACACAGAACATCACTGTATCAGATAGCGTCATGACGTTGATAAAGAGAGCTTAAAGAGAGAGTAAGAGCGTGCTTACTGGTCGAGCAAGCATTAGTTTCAGCAAGAGAGACCACTTGGATAGAGCAAGCATGCTTGAACAGCGATAGAGAGAGAGCTTATAGTCACCTCTCACAAGAGTATTGTGACAAGTACTGTCCCGCTATACAAAGTAAACAAATGAACTGTCCCAACCAGCACTTTTACTGCCAAGTAGGGCATACAAAAACGACTCTCCCACTGCCCATGCCAGCAAGTTATGCTACATTTTTTAGCTAGTACCATACTGGCATTGTAGAGAAAACACAGCTTATGAAAAGAAAATAAACTTCACTGACCTGTAAGAGTAGCGTGGTTTAAGCTGCTCAGTGCTAGTGGCTGCAGCATCATGACAAGACGCTGTGTGTGCCTCCATGGTGGAAGAGCAAGCTGTGTGAAGAGCCTCCACCGTCTCTCCTTCCTGAGACAGATGAAGCTCCATGGCTTCCATCTCCTCACACACACCCTCCGCCTCACAGACATCCTCCATCACATCCATAGTTGTCTCTCTCTGTGCCATCTTCTCTTCCGTGGCTCTGCTGGTGAAGATATCAAGGTCAATGCAGTAAGATTATGCACATGAGCACACACACAGGCACACAAAATATAACAAAGATCCATTGATTTAGCTAAAGACATAATTTCTCTGGATACAAATGCAGTATTTTTTTATTTTAATAGTTAAACTGTACTTGTGCAACATGAACATAAGTTCTTATTTAGAGATAAATAAATGTCTTCTGACAAAATGTGGATTCAACCATTTACTCAAATAATGGTTTGTGATGCCATCTAGTGGACAAATGAAGATTGAGAGACAACCCACCTTTTGTCTTTTTTAGCCTTGTCAAATCTGAAATCAGGAGGGTACTTGTGAATAGTAATCATGTGGTCTTTCCTCTGTATACTGGTTCTGAACTTCTGTTCACAACCCTCCACCAGACACTGGTACTGGAAATAAGAGGCAGAGACAGAAATAAAAACCTAAATTATGTTTTACACTGGCAAAACAATGTGGAGAATGGTCAGGCTAGTTGAGGCTAACTGCAATTGACTATGCAGGTAGAGACTAGAGATACAAAGACGCATTGAGTGAGTAATTGAATTGAAGCTATATCTAAGCAACATGTTTGCTCAAGGTTGAGTCAAATTACCTAAATATGTACCTGCCAATTGTGTATGATTGGGCTGATTCATAGGAAAGAACATATAATTGTGATTTTTCTTTTTCTTTCAGACCAATATTCTGATTGTTGACTGATTGAACTGAAGTTCAATTCTGTATACTATAGTGTAACTACCACAAAATTAGATACTGTCAACATTATTTTATATTTCATTTAACAGGAACAAACAAATTACTACAGACAATAATCAGAAGTATTATTTCTTCCTGAATAATTACCAATTTCACTAATACTGTAGCTCAAACTTCAAGGTGATGACAAGTCCACTTAAAATATCTGTTTTTACAGCTAATAGACATTCAACATGATTCCGTTTTGGTCATCTGAATTTCATTAATAATATTAGTAGTCAATAGTCACTTGACTATTGTCAGCAAGCCGATTAAAATAAATCCACATGTTCAACTGAATTAAAAGGCAATCATAAAAAAATAAAGGCAACATAAAGTTCACTGTGTTGGATTACCGGTACCTATATCAAGCATGTTGATTTGCATACTGAAACTAATGGAAACCAATAGCTTCTTGGAAGGTCAAGAAAATTGTCAACAGTAAAGTGTAGAGTATATAACTTCTAGACAGTGAGCTAAACATGCATGGTCCTTTAGTATATATTTAGAACACTAGAATAACTTGTTTAGACTTGTAGTACGTACATGTGATTTTGGCTTGTTAAAATTACCATATCTTGCCTTTCGGCGAGGATACTAAAAAGGGAGTCATGCCACTCCTGAATGTGAATGTCTAGCAGACGGTTAGATGGCAGGGAGCGGCGACAGGAGCAGCACACATGTCTGTGTAGAGAGTTGTAGTGGTGCTCATATTCCTCCACGCTGCTGAACACCTGGCTGCACCCAGAGATGTGACAGCCAAACTCACACACACTGTTCAAAGCACAATAGAAAAGGGAAGGAGAGAGTTTCATAAATACACGGAAACGTGAAAACGTGAGTCACATTACATGAGAAACCCTTTCCTGCCATGGTAGCGTTGATAAAGGGGGTGGTCTGAATGGCTGCTGCCATGATTGTAGATGTCATTTCATTTGCAATGTGGGCGTTGGTGTTGGGTAGCTTGCCTTGCGCTAAAAAGTATTTCACACACTTTAACACCAGTACACTTGTGACAATAAACAGAAGTTGCCGTTTGGTAAATGCTCTTGTCCAGTCCAGAGCAACTAAACAGCATAAATTCTATTTGGGCTGTCCTTGACTGAAGACATTTTTAGATCACTATAATAATAATTTTAAATGTGTCCTATTGAAGTGGATGGCACACTACAACTATACCAACAAGAGCCGGAAAACAACTTTCAGCACAATTTCATGAACGATAGAAACATTGACAGAATCCTTCAGAAGGACATCTGGAATGCAGTCTGTGTTATTCACTTTCGGAGAAATGTTAACAGAATGACGAGGAGATGATTATCAATATCAATAGCTAACCCATCAAGACCTGGGGCAGTTCTACAAATGCCTTGGCTTCTAAATCAATGGTTCTCACACTTTCAAGATTTTTCCAAAATGTTCAAAAAGATGCTTTCCAAGTTTTAATGAGTTAATAATTAGTCAGATTATCACATCTTTTAGCACCATGGGGACTGAGATCTTTCTTCCCCCTCTCGCCCTCTGTGAGTATACACATTTGGACTGTGCAGTGCGTATTTGATGCACTGTTTACATATAACTTAATCATTCTTCAGTGTGGATGCTAACGTAATGGTGTGAACAATGGCCATTCAAATATAAAAACTTAAAAGTTGTGCTAGAAAAGAGCATAACAGAATACAAATGTGCATGAGCCTAAGTGGAAAAATAATTGGTGTGGAATGGCCTTAATATGCTCTGCTCTCTTGGTTTTTGGCAGTCTGGCTGCTGCGTTCTGAATAACGTACAGAGCATGTGTGTCAGGACAAGCAAATAGCAGTTACAGCATGTCATCTGGTTAAATAACATACATCACATGTGAACATTAAGTAACAAAGATACATCTGGAAGGATTACATAAGTAAAATCCATCTGAACAGGCAATGAGTACAGACACAAAAAATAAGTATTGCATAGTGCATAAGGATTGCAATACATTATTGCATGAATAGTGTACTGTTGTATTATTATTATTATTATACCTGAGTTTTGGCTTGTCATCCGGCTCCAAAGTATACAGGTTTTGTATATACAAGTGTCTAAGAACGTCTCCATCCTGTAAAGTTAATCACAATACACATTCAGGGAGCAAATGGAAGCAAATCTGAGAGTGAACTGAACGAAACAGACCTTCAGAAAGGTCTGAAACAAGTCATGAGTGAATCATGTGTTCTGAAATCGTCTGTGTTCATTTCGTCTCTGGTCCACTTGGTTCCATTTGTACACTAATAAAGTTAACAGTGCAAACTAGTAGCCATTTACCATTACCTCAATTGGTGAAAACAAGTAGGCTAGGCTACTGTACAATTAGCTCTGGTCCATAGCCACTGCTTCTACGTTACTTGAATGTTTCCATTTTCCAATACTTTAAAACATCTACTCACTACCTAGCCCTACCTACCTAGCCCTGACGAATCTACTCACTACCTAGCCCTACCTACCTAGCCCTGACGAATCTCTCTACGAGAGATTCGTCAGAATCGAAAAAAACCTCTACGAGATTAACGAGAATCTAAACTTTTGGGCTACTCACTACCATTTGACCCCCAATCAAACCCTTGATGCTGAGCAGGGTCACATTTTTACATTTTATGATGATGTATTACCGTATATTATTAAGAGATAAACTACCCAGCATCAAAGTAATTAAAATCAACTCCAAATTGTAACATATATGAACGTGAACAAATTACACAGAATCACCAGTAATAAAACATACATGTCAGCCCTTGACTTATGTATAAACAGCGCCACTTTACAATACAGTTACTTTTACTTGAAACAGAGCATTTCTACATTGTGTTGAGTACGTCTGTACGTACACCACTTTTACCTCAAATAACTCGTGGTCCTTGTTTACATGGATCCGTTGAGGGGTGAAGGTAAACGGCGTTGGTGTGTTATCATCTTTACAACCTTCATTCTGTACCAATTCCTTTGAGCACTGAGTGTCAATTGTTATGATGCCTTCAGTGCTCTTCGCCAGATAGTCGCTATCTGTTAAAAGTCGTATTAATTCTGGATCTAACATTGTTTCTACTAGTAGTACACACTTTCATACTGAGCTCCAACAGCAGCCCTCTTTGGAATTGGTATTGTGGCGCGCACTTACTACGTCACTTCTGACCGGCAGGCTTTCATTAGCTATACACTATGGATATACACCGCCATCTATCGGTTGTGTCGTGTAGAGCAGTGATTCTCAAACTGATGTAGGGTAAGCAGGGGCCTTAAAGCCATATCTATGCTTAGAGCTCTATGGCACTGGGCAGGGTCTTCAACGTTTTTCAGGCCAAGGAGGACCCCTTAGCTGAGAGAAAGATGAAGAAGCCAGGGACCCTCACTACATATTGTATAAAATTGTGTTGCAGATTAAACCTTTTTCCTAAATTTCATAATGTTTTGTGTTGACCTGTACCTTCCTTGGACTACTATAGCCATTCTGCAATCTAATAAATAATCAATAGCTTCAGCCTTCTATGCACTGTCAAATGTTGTGTTGGATTCCATGTTAATGTATATTTTCAGACATTTAAACACTAAAGCTGTAAATGATTACACCCTTCTCTCTTGGTCTGTCCTTTACCTCTACACCAGAACAAATCTCATTGCCAAAAATAGCCGACCTGTATGCTTGTAGATCTGCTATTTTTGGCTAAAGTCCTGATCAGAAGATGCTAGGGTTCAAGTGGTTAATGCAAATGACCCACACAAAGATTTGGTGCTCCACTCCTGTGTTGTATTGTAATTCTGAGGATCTCCTAGGGGTCCCGGACCCCCTGGTGTAGGGCCTTAGCAATCAATGACCTCAGTTTCTTTCCCGTCAGGTCACAGGATACATACAGGTAGAGTGCAGAGCAAAGGGAAAGAGACATAAAACAGGTTTAAAATAAATAGAACAAATAAAGATATTAGATAGCGTATGTGAAAAAGCAGATCTGTACTGTATACATGATATTTAGCACGTTAGCATCTTATGCAGGTATTTACATAGGGTATTAGAAACATTAGCCTCATACGAAGGTGAAAAAAAAAGTAGCAGCAGGAAGTACAAAGTTTCTTAAGGTGTTGTTTCGAGGACCAGTTTGTGCAGCATGGAAAGTTAAAAACACCATGTGTTGCACAGTTAAAATAAAAACCACCTCAGGCAGGTCGTTCCAAAATCACAAACAACATTGGGGAGACTTGAGCACAAATATATAGCAAACAGATGAGAACACTTTTCCTTTAGTGCTTTACTGTGTACCCGTCCTATATTAATTCATATTGCTTTGTGGGTGGGCACTGGGCATCACAAATGAAATATATAGAGACCACATTAAATAGATTTTCTGGTAGCACACATTTATCTTGTTGCACAAAAGACTGCACAGCACTTCCTCAGATGGACTGGTATTTTCCAGCATTCAATGTAGTGCCACTGCCAGCTTTACCATCTGTTACAATAAATAACCTTGTTCCTATAATTTGTTTGTGCTCAACAGTCACAGATGTGTCTGTTGACTGTAGAATCTGAAGTCTGCCTGTGTGTCTGTGTCTGCGATCTCAAAAAAACGCTAGACCACTCAGCGGCAGTTTTCTTGTGCACACTCGTCCATAGGTCACCTTCAAGTACCTCCACTTAGCCCCCCACATTTGATACTATTTGTATTGTTTATAACTTTATATATATTTACTTGATCAATTTTCCAATATACAGTTTATTGAAGATGATGTCCCTGTGTATGTGTGTAAAAGAACCCCAAGCACCCCTTGAAACAAGATAATGGAGCTTTGAGTTGGAAACATAAGAAATGTGTTCAGTCAAGTACATACATTAATGCTTGTTATGACAAATATTCAAATGATTCCAATTCTCCTCTTTGTTTTTCACATTTTATACTTCTTGAAATATTTATTTTATAATATTATTTTTCTTGATAAATTTTACTATACAGTAGAACAGTCCATCCTTGGATGGCCATCAGAATTGTGTGAAATGCAATACTAAGAAAGTGAAGGGAGTGCAGGGAGAGTTTTGTCAAAACGCGAGGTTCTCGTGGTGAGAACTAAACAGACACATTTGATAAAAGGGGAACAGGGGTAGGGCCAATTGGCAGGCAGAATCTTTTTTTAGCGGTGCTAGATGGTCCAATGTGTGGCTTTGTGTGTCCCCGGTGACATCACATGGCATCCAAGTCAATGGCAAACCTGTATTCCGTGTAAACGTTTTAGGCCCACGGGGCCTAAAAAGTTTACACATTGAAAAGATATATATGATTTATTAGGCCCACAGGGGCCTAATAAATCAAATATATTTTTTAAATGAGGTCAGCGACATTCATCGGCATCTCCTCCACAGTGGTGTTGTAGAATGTCTCGATGTCACGCAGAGTGCGCTTATCGTCCTCTGTCACCATGTTGATGGCCACACCCTTCCTACCAAAGCGACCACCACGGCCAATCCTGTGGATGTAGTTCTCCCTGTTGGTGGGCAGATCGTAGTTGATGACCAGGGACACCTGCTGCACGTCGATACCTCTTGCCAGAAGGTCAGTGGTGATGAGGACTCGACTGGAACCAGAGCGGAACTCCTTCATGATCACATCTCTCTCCTTCTGGTCCATGTCTCCGTGCAGGGCAGAGACAGTAAAGTCCCTAGCATGCATTTTCTCTGTGAGCCAGTCCACCTTCCTCCTGGTGTTGATGAAGATGACAGCCTGGGTGATTGTCAGGGTCTCGTACAAGTCACACAGTGTATCCAACTTCCACTCCTCCTTCTCCACATTGATGTAGAACTGGCGGATACCCTCCAGGGTTAGCTCCTCTTTCTTCACCAGGATCTGCACAGGATTACGCATGAACTTGTTGGTGACCTCCAGGACATCACTGGGCATGGTGGCAGACAGCAGCACAACCTGTGTGTCTGTCTCTAATTTCTGGAAAATCTCGTAGATCTGTTCTTTGAAGCCTCTGCTCAACATCTCGTCAGCCTCGTCCAGCACAAACATCTTGATGTTTTTTGAGGAGAGGTGCTTGCGGTTGAGCATGTCAAAGACACGTCCGGGGGTTCCTACCACAATATGTGGGGCCTCGGCCTGAAGCTTCGTCGCATCGTTGCGGACGTTAGTCCCTCCGATGCAGGCATGGCAGTTGACACCCATGTAGTCCCCAAGGGCCATGATCACCTTCTGGATCTGCTGAGCAAGTTCCCTGGTAGGGGCAAGTACCAGTGACTGTGTGCCCTTAAGCTCCACATTGATCTGCTGCAGGATGGAGATGGCAAAGGTAGCAGTCTTCCCCGTCCCGGACTGGGCCTGAGCAATCACATCATGACCTTTGATGCAAGGGATAATGGCTCTCTGCTGGATAGCAGAGGGTTTCTCAAAACCATAGGCGTAGATTCCCCTGAGAAGATTCTCATGCAGGTTCATCTCATCAAAACTATCCACGATTTCGGTCCAGGTACTTTCAATGATTCCATCTGGCTCCATGCCCTCAGGACCATTGGCTTTGTCTCTGTCTTCATAGTTGGCTGACATTATTAGCTGAAATATTTTAATTTGATTCTATAATGAAGTATGGCAGCCAAAAGTTAGAGTCATATACTGTACATCATAGTTATGTCATATAGATGACTGATGTCATAGATGAATGAGGTCATAAAAACGACAGGAGTGTTTTTCATGCAAAACAAATGAAATGGATTCAGAAGCACGAAAAAACCCTAGTTTGACATGTCACATGCTACGTAAAGTATAATGAAATTTAGAACATTTTGCCATACGTTGGTTGTTAATGGTACCCCAACTTTCAGCAGCTGTCAAAAATGGAATAGAAACCAATGTGGGATGTGTTAGTAGACACCTTTACAAACATTGGTGAGAAATGTATTCCCAGATTTTATCCCAGAATATCCCTTGACTATGACAGGTTTTGCAGGTTTTCATAGTAATCTGCCCTACAGTCGCAATCAGAGAGGCAACGTTGCTGTGTGCCTCAGGTCATCACGGGCTGACCACCACTCCACTAGCCTCCAAATTTGCCACAGACCCATCATCACTTCTGTCTATGATCTAGGCTTATTATCCCACCTCTTTTGCCCATAAGGCCCACTCTACGCAACGTCATCAAACGGCGACGCGCACCTATGGGAACATCATTCTACAGGCTACAGGTTTCTGCGTTACACTTTTTATTTGTATTTTTTATTACTTGTGCAAGCAGAGCGTGTGCAAGTAATGTTTTGGCTGCATATGTCGTTGACACCCTTGACCAATCAGGGTGCTGTGTGCGTACGTTGGTGAGTGGTGACACCCTCGGCCAATCAGAGCGCTGCGTGCGTTGGTGACACCCTCGGCCAATCAGGGATTGTGCATTTTTAGTGGTCCCCTCGACCAATTAGGGATTGTGAATGGGTTTTGACTGGACAATAGAATTGTTATACTTCTTTGCAACACATCGTAATTTGTGGAAAGTTTTTTTTAACAGTTTTTCAGGAATTTTGTTTTCGATTGGTGTAAGTTTTATTTTAAATGTTTGTTTATGGGTTTGCCATTGACAATGCAAGGATAAATTAGGTTATATGTCCCTCAAATATGACGTAAATTTGTGGCAACACAAACATGAAATGCCATTGACATTTGACAATGAATGGAAAATGTACGTGACATCATATGTAGCCGAGCAAATTGGCTAACCAATCACATAAATTCAGTTGTTCATGAGATGATGTATCAAATGTATAATGATAAGAGCACTCCTCACTTCACACGGGTGTGATTTCTTATCATTCTTTTAATGTTTGTTTAGAGCACTTTAAACGAACATTACCAGTCAAAAGTACTCTAAACAAACATTAAAAGTCCATAGACTTGGTTGCTATATGAGTCCATGACGTCATGTTAAAAGTGCTCTAAACAAACATTACCAGGCAAAAGTGCTCTAGTCTAAACAAACATTAAAAGCCCATAGACTTGGCTGCCATATGACGTAATTCCTAAAGCCAGACATTGGAGGGGATAGCGCCCCTCAATAATGCTAAATAGCATAAAATAATTATTTGGTTATTTAACAGTGTGCACAAACTATTTGCAGCTGAATAGTCTAGTGACATATTAGATAGCTCGAACCAGTGCTGGTTGTCTTTCTAGAGCCCGCTGCAGTGGTGTTCGATCCGAACTTAAACCGGGATGCCGAATATAATAATAATTCAAGCAGTCTTTCTTTCTGTGTTGGACTATGGAGATGCCATCTATGGAAAAGCTGCTCCTCAAGCCCTTGGATGCAGTTTATCATTCTGCTTTGCGATTTATATCTGGTGAACCTTACAGAACTGCATCCGATATGACAGAGTGGGTTGGCCCTCCTTGGCCGACAGACGAAATACACAAAAAATAATCCCTCAAAAATAATCACACTTGTGTGAAGTGAGGGGCGCTCTTATCATCATACATCATCACATTCTGTGCTCAGCCAATGAAGTCATCACATTCCGTCGTACAAACACATAGTGCTGTGCATAGTAACGCCCCTCAAATATTGTCACATTTTATTTTACTATTTAATTTCCATTTCTGCTAACTAGCAAGATTTTATATTACTCCAGACTGTATGACGGAAGCATTTGAAAAATGTGGGAGGCAACAGTCTGGCTCGTGGGACTAAGCAGTTTGCAACCCAGACACACAGACACTCAGCCAGGAGCAAAAATATAACCTCCAGCCCTAACCATTGATTGGGCCTGGCGGAGACAATAAGTCGTTAGGGTTTTGTTCAAGCGCAACACTTGCTCTTCTTCAGGGAATACTTGTTCTTCCATCGTGTGACTACGCTCACACTGCTGAGGTTGACGTTTACATTTTTGCTTTTGGGCTCTACATAACTGTCTTTGTGGATGTCTTCTACTAATGCCAGGAAAGCCTTCTCAATGTTGATGTTGTCCTTAGCGCTCGTCTCCGTAAAAGCAATGCCATGCTCCCTTGCAGTCTGCTCCCCATCGGCTGTTGGTACGACTCTCTTGTCCTCCATGTCACACTTGTTCCCTAGCAGCATAATCCTAACATCGTCACTTGCATGCTTACGGATGCAGCGCAGCCATTTGCTGATATTTTCAAAGCTCTTGCGATTAGCTACGTCATAGACCAGCATGATGCCCATGGCTCCTCTGTAGTAGGAGGTGGTGATGGTGTGGAACCTCTCCTGGCCCGCTGTGTCCCATATCTGTAGTTTGATCCTCTTTCCTTGCACCTCAATGATTTTCATCTTGAAGTCTATTCCAATGGTGGAGATGTACGCCGCGTTGAAGGCGTCGTCGCTGTAGCGGCACAGTAGGGATGTCTTTCCCACGGCCGACTCGCCAATCAGAAGCAGCTTGAACAGCGAGTCATAAGTGGACGTCTTCCTTGCCATTGAAGTAGAAACACTTGTGTTCCCTCGGACAACCCTGATGGGCTGTGATGGATCCAAATTAATGTTAGAATCTTTGATCTGTTGAGCAGCTTAGTTTGGTTATCTAGTCTGTTGGCTTAAATACTGACCTAAATAAATACTGACATATCGTGACATCACCAGTTACACCACAGTAACGTAACTGGTGATGTCACAACATGTGTTGTGACATCTGAGATCAACTCCCCTTGATCCAGATATCTTTTGACAATATCTGATTAATTTAATTAGTTTATAGGCAGTGATATGCTTATGGTTAGGCATTGGTTTCGTGTTGTTTCATTCATTTATCTTCATTAAGATTATGTTAATAACCTATATTTAAAGTTAGCATTTAGTGTGGTTTAAGGTTAAGGTTAGGAATAGGATAAAGAGCCATCAGTCATTCTGTGAATGGCTAATCTCTGGCACTGTAGGACCGATTGGCGTGAAACTATGCACACAACACACAAGTCCCAAGTAAGAATCTCATCATCATAAGCATATGTACATAAATACATATTATGAACATTAATATACAGTACTTAAAAAGGTAATTCATTACTTGGAGTCTTGGACAACTATATGTCTCCCGGCTCTCCCTGGTGTTTCTCCTCTTCTTGTTTCTTCTTCTCCGATTCCACTATCTCGAAGAATTCGGCCTCAATGCGTGCAATCATCTCCTCTGGGTTCTCCTCTCCATCCCCCTCCGGGTTGGTAGACTCCTCCTTGCTCTGTTCAGAGCGGCTGCGCTCCTTCATACGCATCTCTCGATGCCGTGCCTCCAAGATCTTCTCTCGCTTGGTCTCACGCTCAAACATCTGACCAAGAAAGACAAATTGTCACGCACTCTCTCTCTCGTGTACCTCACCATGTCTATATTCATGTTGTCATGTCATGTATAAACAAAGGTTTGGATGTTTGAACTTGGCAAACAACTTGGCAAATAAAGCCTTTGTGTGCGCTGCCCCTGTAGCTTGGAATAACTGACAGATCTGAAGCTAAGGACTTGATCACCCTATAATGTCTTTTAAAAGTTTCCTACAACTGCTTCCCCTACAAAAGTACAAATACAACATAAAAATAAAATAAAGATTTGTACATTTTAACATTGGCCCTTGCTCTCAGAGTTGATGATTAGCATTTATGAAAGTGAAACAGCTGGAGCTGCGTTCTTACTTCGGTGACCAGGGTTTTCTCGTTCTTCTGCAAGGTGCAGAGGCCTGGGGAGATCTCCAGCAGGGTGGCAGTACCCAGCTGGGAACCACAGGCCAGGAAACGCCCATTGTCCTGCACTCGTTGACAGAACAGAGCCTCATCACATACCTGAGTACAACAAAAACAAAAAGTTACAACAGGCCAATCACACACACACAGTGCTTGCCAAGATTAGTGAATGATATCTGCTGCAGTGCAGAGATATATTTTTTCTATGGGACATGGACAGACAGATACAGAGATCTCCATAATGGGCATATTGGTCAGATCGGTGGTGCGATGTACAGTACATAGCCCTCACACGATAGATGTGAACCTCTAGTGTCCAAAATAGGGGTTGATTACTGTATGAATCGATAATTCTATCGGTTAAATCAATTACTTTCATGAACTGTTGCAACCCTAGTAGAGAACATACTTTGAGTCGCAGTGTAGCATCATTCTGCTTGAAGAGAATGTCCCACACGTCTAACGTTCCATCTGTCTTGACGGTGAAGAACACTGAGGGACGAACTGGACTCCAGCAGGCGTCCATCAAGTATGACGTCTGGTAGCTTCCAGGGATGAGAATTTCATATTAGCTTGACTTGTCTCAGGACAGGCCTGGGCTATATGGATCTTTTTCTAAACGTATATTTCCGACCTCCGTTTAAAAAATAATCCCTGCCCATACGACAAAGATATCTGTATCCACACACAAGCGCAGAAACGCATTGAACACAGGAGAAAATCACTGCAGTACCAACCACGCTATTTGATGCGATTGCATTCACACACCTCTCTCTCTCTCTCTCTCTCTCTCAGCAGATCCTTTAATTGCTTGGTGGTGACGTGGACGTGGTGCAGTTGATGGAACAATGATAAGTTTGAACAACTGGATAGATATCCGTGTAGTTTCCATGCATAGTAAAAATTACATGTGCTAATGAGCGGTGACGTCATCGTGTGTGTGTGTGTGTGTGTGTGTGTGTGTGTGTGTGTGTGTGTTGCCATTTTGAATATGTGACTTACCCTGTGGACATGATGGAGGACTCCTTGATGTCTTCAGACCAGATGCGAGCTGTCCAGTCCCCCACCGTGAGGAAGTTTTTGGGGAAGAAGGGGTTTCTTTGCAGAGCATAGATGGGGCCGTGGTGACTTCCGTACGTGCATACAATCTTCTCTGCCGCTGTCTTGGCCTTGCGGTTACAAGACACCACAAGCCCTTGTTCTGTTCCCACCATGAACTTCGTAGGCTGAAGACACAGATGAGGTTAAATTTAAAATAAAATAGCCCTCTTTGTATGCCGCTCATTTACTGACCTGCAATCTGGGACCCCATTGGCGAAAAATAGTAAAAAACAGCGCCCTCTTCTGTTTTTTTCCTTGAATTTGACTCTTGAATTTGCTGCCCAATAGAATGTGGATAACAGATGTTGGCCCGTTTGGTTGACCCTCAGCCCTCCTCTTCCGGTGAGGCATTTATGTTTTCATTCCACTAAACCCCCTCCCCCCCATGTACACACGTTCTGAATGCCCATGACGACAGATTCAGTAGCACGGCTTGGAATCTGTTCTTGAGAGATTAACTGACCTGAGGTAACCATGACTCACCATGGTGGGCTCAAACTCTAGGGACATAGCACCTAAGGCGTTGTCCGGATTGCTTTTCTTGTTGAGGTCCAGCACCAGCCTCTCCGTAGGCTCACTCATCTTGCGGATGTCCCACCACAGCACCTAACAGACACAGGCAGACAGAGGGACAGTGCATTGGTCACCTTCCTCAACGATGTCACATAAAGAAACAACGCCTTCGACAAATGGACCCTTGTGGGTCCAATTGGTTTCATGTTACGCTCTCAAGAGTTACATTATTCTTAAAAGCTAGTCTACATAATTAGCGAATGTAAAATAATTGTTATTTCGATCAACGTTGTCTGTTATCTCTCCTAGGGTACCACATCAATACAGCATGGAATTGTGGACAAAATCTTATACGATAACAAAATATTCTTTCGTTTTGGGCCTGAGAGGCTAAATCTCATCAAATGGTGCCTCAAATCACGAATAAATAATGGCCCTTGATATGAAAAGGGTTGAAAACCACTGCTTTACACCACTGGAGGTGGCAGGTGCAGTGAAAGGCCAACAGAGGCTAGGCTGACCTGGCCGTCGCTGGACGCAGAGAAAGTATCACTTCCAGTCTTTGATTGCAACCAGATGACTTTATAGACAGGGTCCCGGTGGCTGTGCTCAATTGTGGACATTTCCACTGGCTGGCCACCTTTGCGAGTGTCCCAGTAGGCTGAGAAAGAAATGTCACTAAGTCATACGGTTATACAAACACACACAGGCACTTATAGGAAGTTATTCCAAATTTGTTACAAACTTTCAAGAATTGTTAATTGCCTTAAAAAATAAAAATATTATTATTATTATTATTATTTGAATAGCCAAAATATAAAACACTGTTCAAGCGGTTTAACTGGTATTGATGCTATACTAACTCATTTGGTTGGGGACCCCCTGTGCACAAGTTCAAAACATTATATTTGAATTCCAGAGACAGATAAAACTGGTTGAATGACGTAGTCATGCTGCCATGATGCTGCCATGATGCCATGATGCGAACCATATGATATTTCTAAGACTATTGTCTTACAATGACAGGGCAAGACATCAAGAAAGAGATAACATGACAGAGAGAGAGAATGGAAGTCAGATGTTGTTATAACCCACCAATCTGTCCATTGTAGCTGCCCCCAACCAGGATGTGTGAGTCTTTGGGATTGTACTCCAGGCACACAAGAGGAGACACCGGTTTCACAGTCATCTCTGGCTTATTGGGGTTCTCTGGGAACACATATTATAATATAATATTATAGGTTATATCAGTTTGCCATACTTGTCAGCTCAAGACCAAAAAAGATAGAGATAGATTTGGTGTCTCCGAGTCGGGACACAAACTTTACAAAATATATTGTGAATTAAACCCTAAAATATCCGAGCTCACAACACTTCAGAAAATCTGACATTTTGAGAAAATATAAATTTAAATATAAATTGCGAATATTTACTTGTCACGTAAAAATGTGTCTGCGACCACTAGGCCAGCAGTTCACATACAGTAATTGTTCCCTCTTCACTAATGAGGTCTGAACAAGGCTGTATATATACAGAGGTTGGACATTTGTTCAATGCTTGTCTCCAAATAATCATTGCTACATACATACCAATGTCCCATATGTAGGAGTCAAAACTCATGTCTTTTGTGGCTTTCTGGAACTCCAGGCAGGAGTAGGCCACAGCCAGCTTCCGGCTTCCATCAGGTTGCCAGGACAGGCAGGTGACTGTTCGCTTGACCTCATTAGGGTCTCTGGAAAGGAAAATGGTGATAGAACCATACTGGCAACCATACATGCGATTGTCTTTTCACATCTTAGTATCTCAGTATTTTTCAGCTTTCTTTTTTAGATTTTTTAGAAGTTGAACAAACATACATCAATAACTGTATACGTAGCTGTATTGGTATTGCTGCTATTATTTGTTTTTGTCAAAGCACCTGAAAACACTGACAGTCTTGGCTGAGGGCTGCTCTTGGGCCTCCTCTACCTCGTCCTCATCCGCAAAGTATTGCTGATAACTGTCTATTGCGTTGTTCTGTTTGATGCAGTGTTCCATGACCTGTGTGAGGGAAGGACACAACCACCTTAGCAGTGCTTCTTGAATGACCATGCCTAGGCATTTTTGACAACCGCACATTATTCGTGTAGCCTATACAACTATACAATCTACAAGCAGAACTACAAGCTCACAACATATCACATTGCTGTTAGCATCGTGCACAAGAAACTTGCCACTCTCTCCGGATAAACAGACATCTCTCTTATAGCCTCCTAACGAGCCAAATTACCAAGTTCCCAAAGCTGCTAATGAGGATCTCCTTGTAGCTTACAGCTGGTTTCCTATCAATCGTATTTGCATGTTGTACCCCAGGTATAACTACTACACTTTGAGTCACAAACTGAAGAATGATGAACCGGGACACTCACTCCTCCCAGCTGTAGTATGGCGTTGACATATTGCTCATTCTTTTCGACTTTCTTCCTGAAGCGAATGGTCTGCTCAGCATCTTGAGGGTTGACATCTTTGGGCCAGCCCCCCTCCATGTGGTTCATGCCACGGCTCACTGTTTCAATGTGCTTCGTGTTCACCTGAACAGAAAACAAGACAAGGCGGTGTTCACCGGCAGGTTACAGATGGTGCTGTGTGTTTCCAGATGGTCTACCCAGCGTTGAACTGACCTATACATATGGCCTGGGCCCTTACTGTATGTACAGGTCAGTCAACGCTGGGTTGGTGATGCTGTTGTTGTTAGGGCCACTGTACTGTATTTGCCCTTGTGGAATTTGTCCTCTGCATTTACCCATCCCAACTATTAGGGGCAGTGCTGCCTAATATCTAATCATTGTACTCATTTGAAAGAGTGTCCTACAGTACATACACGTATTTCGTAATTGAGTGGCTGATGGGCTCTCTTTGGAAAAGTAATGGTGTCCTTTATTATGCCCTTGTGGAATTTCGGAGACCAATTCCAGGTTTAATGTCAGTACCTTGCTCAAGGGCATTGGCAGTACGAGTATTGTGCAATGGATGAGAACCTTGTGAAGAAACTGAAGGTTAGACTAGGTTTATAAAGGTTTTAATAGGACCTGCCTTAAGTTAGCAGTTAGTGAAACAGTACTGTAGGTCAATGGTTCTTAAAGTGGGGTCCGGGGACCCTAGGGGTTCCAGGGGGTTGTAACAGGGGGTCACCAGAAACCAATAAACCATTTTACTGCCATGTATTAGAAAACCTACATCTACAAGGTTTTGAACAACACAAATCTTGTATGAGGGTCCCTGGAACAAAATATTTTCAGATTGGGGTCCATCAGCCAAATACGTATTAATTTGGGTATCCTTGATATGAAAAGGTTTGAGAACCACTGCTGTAAATGTACCAGATTATGCAGCCTACATAACACGTAGTCTATTTATCACCATGCAAAATAAACTACATATACAGTAACAGGACATGCAGAACGTCCCGCCTGCGTCTGCTTACCTCATGCCCAGACATCTCTTGTGAGCACTGTATGGCAACATCACAGGGGTCTCTCTCTATGAAGTTGGCAGCCAAAGATGGATCGGGGAGAATGTCCACATGTAACTCAGCAGGCCGATCAGAGAAGTTGCATTGTCGGCCAAACTCGCTGCGATTCTTGGTGTACACGTAGACTATCTCCATTTTGTGATCTGCAATTAGTGGGAAATGTATAGCCAATGATGATCTGTTGGTTTTTGTAATTATCTGTGTTGATTTTCTGTGATTTATCCAGAATAATAAAAAGTTCTTCAATAATCATTCAGTGATGATATTAATAACCATAGGCCATAGCCTCTGCAGGCATGCCTGGCTACTTTACAGTGTTTGAGTTTGAGACCATTTTCAAAGCATACCTTCTTTTTTTGTTTGCCAATTTCACTTTGAGGTCCGACCTGTACGGCACGTCCCCAGACTTCTCAGGTGCATGCCCTCTCTTCCTGTGTCCATACACCAGAGACAAATTCAGGCAAGCATTCAATTCTCGATTTGAAGGGATTTTGATTATGATAGCGACTCTAATGAATTTATGGCGCTTTTCTAAACAATGTTACATATTATTGCTTTTACAGACCGTGTTAAAAACAGCAAACAACAAAGCAAAATCAGAATGCAACATTATTACTGAATCATACGGACAGACAGACATTATCTAATTTAACATTTGTGGAGTTGGTCACCTGACCAAAAGCGGTTAACAAAACTGGTCGACATGTTCTGTTGCCCCAACAGGGGCAGAAACGGGCAGAAACAAGGCCACAACCACGCTATTTACACACACTACAACTCGCTTACAATTCGCAAACCTGGCAACACTTCTCCGTGTTCTCATAGGCCCTCCAGGCCCGCCCCCACAGCTACTTTTCACTCTCACAATCGGCCATCTTGCTTTTTACTTCGATGCGCGAGTGGACATTTAATGCAAATACATTAATTATAGCTCCAGCAAGCAAACACAAACACCTCAACTCCATCTCATTGTGAATAAGAATTCCGAGGGGAAAAATAATTTTTGGAACGCCACTTTCACCCAGTATGAAGCTAAATGTGGAAGCCGTGTGTGTCACACCAACACTGGTGACCCAGAGAATCCTGTGCCGATTCTCAGGCATCTGGCCTGAGGCACTGCCTGCGAGTTGGCTCTGCGTGCGCTTTTTCCAACTCTCACTGATTTATCCAGCTCACACGTCAATCACAGTCAGCAGCTCTCAGCCTGCACACACACGCACGTCTGTCTTGCGCACACGCGCACACACACACACACACACACACACACACACACACACACACAGACACACAGGAATAGGCATGCAGGCTAAGGCGAGTGGCAATTTATTGCAAATAAATTATTTATAGGTCCAGCAAGCAAATCATGATGGTCTGTAGGTCACAATCACATTCCGATTTGAGGGGTTGTGTTTTGTATGACATTTTGGCCAGTAGTTTTATATCTATCTCAGCTTTTGCCTGATAGCACACATGCTAACAGTGCTGACCACAACGTTAGCAGCATTTGATGACAGCTTGCCATAGCAACGTACAGTGTGCGCAGACCTAACGTGAGCTTCTGGGACAGAAACTTGCGTTTTCATGACAGCAGCAGCTGCTGCACCCTGTGATAGATACTGTGCTAAAGATGCTAAAGCAACACAAAACAACATCCACACGCAAAACAAACCAGGGACCAGGGTTGCCACATATCGTGGATGTGAGAGTGAAACAAGCAACCAGGTCTATACAAATGTTAATAGGCCAGTTCAAAGTAGGTAAATCAGAAATGGTCCGGAAATTAGTCTTAAAATAATCAATTATAGTGTTGACTGTCACACTTTGTTGTCTAATGTTGTTTCAGAGCAGTGGAACTCAAACATTTCCATGTCAAGGACTACCAATAGATAAACAAGTCCAAAGTAGCTTATAATGATCAGACTTGGCAACACTGTCTCTAGGTTGAACGTTCGACTTTACAAGCTCACACATATGAAATATGTTTTTTTTAATCTTCAAACTGAGACATATTTGATGATAATACTGTTAGCACAGTCATCATACTCCAAGAGCATACAAATGGAACCAAATGGACCCTGATTTTCCCAGAGAGCAAATGGTATCAAATGGGGGTCTGTGGTAACCTGACGCTGCCAGATCCAAAAAGCTTGCTACACAAATTTGTTTCACAGCTTATTTGGATCTGGGATCTCTGAGGGGGTTGAGCTAACGCAGATCCGACCCGTACCGAACCAATCAGCGTGAGCTAAGGGCGGGATATGTGCGAAACCGGATGTGAAGCTATATAGACACGTCAATATGATTGGTTGTGTTTGCACGCCCACACGGTGATAGACAGACGCTCCCATCCAATCATCTACCATGTATCTTGAAAAAAAGGAACAGCCCCGTCATCGAATTTGATTCCGCGATCCCAGATCCCAATAAGCTGTTAAACAAATTTGTGTAGCAAGCTTTTTGGATCTGGCAGCGTCAGGTTAGGTCTGTGGCCTAATGCATTTCAAACTGGGGCTTCTTGGTATTATATTCTCTGCATATCTTATCAACTTGGGGTGAATATTTCACCACAATACTTTACTGAATATTTCACAAGAATATAACACAAGAGTCAAATGTACGGTCAAATGTAATCACAATATAGGCTACAGATGTAAATATTTATGACACAGTAAAATGTCGAAAATTAGTGCTATCCCCCCCCCACACACACACACACACACACGACAGGCAAGGCTGTTGTTTGCATCGTTAGCAGGCAGCAGCTACCTTGCCACTGCTCTCTGTGACTGTAGTTGTTTCACCATGTTTGCGTATTTATGAGAAATAAAAAACACTTTCTGTTATTATAATAATTTATAACCCATCCGTTACTACATGTGCAGGGCACACTACTGAGTTTAAAAACACAGCTGAAACATGAAGTGGAGTCTGTCAACTCGCAATTTCCTTCTTCCCATATTGTGCTGCAATGTAACTAGGATTCGCCGGCCGAAGGCCGGCGAAATTCTAGTAGGCAACAGTTCCAAAAGTTCAGATAGCATGAAGCTAACAGACGAACACAATTCTGATAATGTTAACCCTACCTGACTCAGACTGTCCCAATAAACGTAACGTTGTTGTTGTTGTTTTTGTTAAATTTCCGCCGTCCTGCTCACCGCGAACACTAAACTGTCGGTAGAGGTTGTTTACTGTATCTTAGCAACGCGAGTCCGGCTGGTTACACAGAAATGTGTGGCCTATCGAACTATGTGACGGCAGTCGAGAGTCAAGAGGGGTCTCTATAGCAACGGTTTCTGTTATGTGTGATGTCAGACCAGATGCTTTGTAGCCTGATATAAGTAATAAGGCCTACTCAGAGCATGCTTTGCTGTATCTATTTAATAATGGTACTGTCAAGTGCCAGTCCTCCCCCTTTGTACCAGAAAGGGCTATAGTATGAGAGATACATACCAGAAATTGAAATAACTGCATAATATTATCTAACAACAGTAGCCTACAGCATTTAGCAATTTATAGCTGGAGAAAATGTCCAAGAAACCAAGAGCAGGAAGACGAGAGGCACAAGAGCAGCCAAAGAAGACAAGTCCTGACGAGCCGCAAGAACTGAAAGGGACGCAATATGGAGGGGGCTCAGTGTGGATGTCTCTCCTCATTTTGCTAGCTGTCTTTACCTGCTCTGCCTTGATCATGTATGTGGTCTACAGGAACTTGTTCCCAGCACTAAGTGATGATGAAATGCACAAGATCAAGATCCCCAGAGACATAGATGATGCCAAAGCACTGGGGACTGTCCTGTCCAAATACAACAACACGCATTACACCCGAGTGTTGATGGTCTACTTCACAACATATATCTTCCTTCAGACATTTGCAATCCCTGGATCAATCTGCCTCAGCATCCTGTCAGGATATCTATACCCATTCCCTCTGGCTCTTTTCTTAGTCTGCCTGTGCTGTGGACTGGGTTCCTCCCTCTGCTATATGCTCTCATACCTGGTGGGGAGACCTGTGGTCTACAAATATTTCACAGCGAGAGCCCAGAAATGGTCTCAGCAGGTTGAGAAGCACAGAGACCATCTAATCAATTACATCATCTTCTTGAGGATAACGCCTCTTCTCCCCAACGCTTTCATCAATGTCACCGCACCTGTGATTGATGTGCCTCTGGGGGTCTTCTTCCTTGGAACCTTCGTTGGAGTTGCCCCACTATCCTTCGTGGCCATCAACGCAGGTACAACACTATACAATATGACCACAGCCCGGGAGGCAGTGTCCTGGAACTCTATGCTCGTGTTGGCCGCACTCGCTGCTCTCTCCATACTGCCTGTCTGTTTTCAGAGAAAACGGCAGCAGAAATTAGAGTAGAACAGTGGTTCTCAAAGTGGGGGTCTGGGGACCCCCCAAGGGTCCTTGAGGGAGTTTCAAGGGAGTCCCCATGCTAAATGAGTTTCAAACTGCTTGAGGTCCTTGAGATTAAAAGGTTTGAGAAACATTAGAATAGAAACACCAGACTGTTCATCACCTCATCTGTCGGGTTGATCCCTGTCCCTTCCCTGTCCATGGCTCACGAACAGTATACATGCAGCTGTGTAACTCAAATCAACCTTCTCTGCAGACCGAGCTCTGTACCATGGGGGACCAGGCCTTCTGCTCGAATGCTCCTCGACTCTGGAATTCCCTCCCTGACCACCTGAGAGCACCGCAATCTGTTTTTCTCATAGGCTTTATGCCTCACCCAGGGCCCAGGGGTCATCGCCATGTTGGCTTGTGGTGGACATTTTTGACAAAATTCAAAAAAGCCACATAGAAAATGAGTATTACCAAAAACACAGACCTTTCTAACCATAACAGCCAGGTCATTCTGAGAGTGTACAAATGGAACCAAATGGACCCAGGGTCCTTGGAAATAAAAAGTTTCAGAACCACTAGTACTAGTGGACTCCTAATGATAGTGTCTTAGTAAATCAGTGTTATAGGCATGATGATAAGAAAACCTGGAGACTGACATTTAGTAATTGGGTATTATGATCAAAATAAGAACATTAGCCTATAATGGTGTATAAAAACAGATAGGCCTACCGGTCCAGTCTTTTCCACGGACACATTTGTCTGTGTACAAACATTACATCCCATTGACAATGAATGGACAATTTTGAGTGTTCGTGTAAACGTACACAGTGTAGCATTGAACACGAAGGTGAGGACGCAAATTCTGATTGGCCGGAATGAGATGATGTATGATGATAAGATCGCCCCTCACTTCACACGGGTCACAAATTATTTTATAATATTTTACCCTGATTGTAGCACTTTGTTTGTTACAAATCTAAAGTGCATTATAAATTCATTATCATTATTGTTAAATTGTTAAATTGCTTTGGCTAAACAAAACAGCTGCTGGTGACAAAGCAGAATCTGTGAACACTGGCAAAATGAGCCCTCCTGCATCCAAAAAGAATGTGGTAAATCCTGATGACTTTATGTCACACAGTAGACTGTCGTGGCGGCTGGCCCATTCTTTACTTCTCATGGTTGTGCGTACTGGCAACGGACCATCAACAACCGGGTTGTCACACACAACACCACACGCCAACAGGATTAAACCATACATTCTGAGCGCATAACCCAAAAGTCTGCATATAAATTTGTTTGACTGATCTTATCTGACTCTGTGCACAATACATCAGGTATGGACTTATTCTGAGCTTCTTTGAGCTCTGCGCTTCAGTCATTTGACCAGCAGATGACGACAAAGGCCAATTGAGCCTTTGCACTAAAGATGGTGGAGAAACACTTTTTGTGTTTCAAACTTTAAATGCCATGTAAACAAACGAGTGATGATTCATTAACTCAGACAAGTTTGAAAAAGTCAAAGATAAATTCATTATAATTATTCAAAGTGTATAAACTGTATTTTATACACACACTGTATATTGTATAGCCACTGCAAGGCTATAAAACAGAAAATATGTTAATAGGCCTACAATAAATAACTATAATAGTAATAATAATAATAATCAAATAAATATTAGAATTAACTTTTGGCTTACAACGATTTCTAAGTAATGCTGACGCATTACTTAGAAAATCGTTTCCCATCAAATTCTAACTTCTCATGACTCAGTCCAATATGTTAATTTCCAGGATATTGCTCAGTGAGAGAAGGGAGGCGGAGTGCTCTGGGCCCTTGGTATTTCCCTGAGACAGCAAGCAAATTGAAGCAAGGCATTCATTCACAATGAGGTCGCGAACCGTTACAGATCACATTCACAGCAGCATGTTTTATTCTGGGTATTTTATTTGTCTCTGTATTGCCTCTTTGGGTGAGTAGGCTAGTTTCTTTTTTTCTTTTTAGTTCTTTATTTATTTATTAGTTTATTTGTTTTTCTTTCTTTCTTTCTTTTACATGAAATATCTTAACTTCCAGGAGTAACTGTGAGCAGTCTGAAGAAACTACCTCATGTGCTGGAATATGAAATTGTAACACCTCAGAAACTTGGGAATATAACTGAAGATAGTTTTTCTTCAAACCAGGTAAAATAAATCTTTTTATTTCTCTTGTTTTTCTTTTCATTATATGTTTCTCATTTTGTTGTTTTCATTACTGATTGATTTAATGTGTGTGTGTGTGTGTGTGTGTGTGTGTGTGTGTGTGTGTGTGTGTGTGTGTGTGTGTGTGTGTGTGTGTGTGTAGACACACCCCAACATAATCCGGTACTCTCTAACAATAGCAGGACAAAACTACACTCTTCACCTGGAAAAGAATAGGTGAGATGACTTTTATCACAGGAAACAAGAACTGACTGGCAAAAGACCACCTTAACATGGGCTTCAGTCTATTCTGCATGTACAGAACACTGTCTTGATCACATTTTATTCTTTCAGAAATCTTGTTGGGGGAAGCTATTCTGTGACACATTATTCAAAGGATGGCACCAAAGTCACAAGTACTTCCTATAATAAGGTAATGTTCTTTAATCGTTACATTGAGTCGTTTTAACAAATTTTTAACAGTTAATATAGAGCATGCATAAAGCATATAGCGCATGCATAAAGTGAATGGGAAATCGAGTGGCAAAGTGACTTGGCAAAGTGAGTTTAATGTCGTTTAACGTTGTTTAATACAATCAGATAGGACTTTTCTGTTTGGATGTATGGGCTATCAAGGCCAGAAAAGTAGTTTTTTGCCACTCAGTAGGCGTATGATGATGTGACGAGCATACCCTCTATACTACCACTGTACTGAGAATGGCATGAATACTACATCAAAACTATACTGTACTTTGTTTGTAACACACTACATCGTTCTAATCTAACCTAAGATATAATATTATGATAAATAACAATCATGTGTTCACCGCCTCCATCAAAAACAAAGAAATGGGCAAGAAATGTATTTAAAAGAACAGAAAAAGGTCACTCTTCAGGCTGTTTCAAGGTTCAACCTGCTGATTAGAAAGTCTTTAGTGCCCCATACAATTCAGACCCTGAAACCTAAAGGGCAGCTCATGGGCTTGGCAGCATAAAGAAAATACTCTGTTCAGAGGATATCCTGTGCCATCTACCCTTTGGGTTACAGCGTTTAGTGACGCTTGTTTTTCTATGCCAGTCTTAGGCAGGGCCTCGTGCCGCGTGGTCTTCCTCGATTCTACAAATGTCTTCTAAACAGTTTTCTGAAAAACGGATGGTGCTAATGTATATCAGTGGTGCTCAAACTTTTTCACATCACGGACCACCCTAATTATGTATTTGGCCGCAGACCCCCATGTCAAAATATATTTTTTCCAAGGACCCCCAGAAGCAAAGATCTGAGTTAAATAGGTTCGCTTTAAGAATACATATTTTCAAAGATTTTCATAATTTGTTATGATTTTTCAAAAATAGCAGATCCGCTTGTATATCTGCTATTTTTAATCTAAAGGGACACAGGATGCTTTCCCAGTTTTAATGGATATCACATCATCTGAGCTGTTCAAAGAGGAGCAACTTGGGTTGTGTAAATGCAGGGTATAATTCAATTGAGATAGCTGAAGTATTTTCAAAATACAAATATAATATCTTATAATAATATCATATCATAATATCAATATAATAATATCTAAAATCTTATCAAGAACGAGAACCCACGAGCAACCAGAACGAGGTGGTGCCCTCTTTCTTTACAGTTATTACAAGTTACATTCTATGTGATAGGCTTTTCACAACTGTCAAACACAACAAGATTGAATCTAATCTAATCTACTAGTGCCTTTACTGTTCCTAATATATGTAAACGACGAGCAGCTTGTGACTGCAACTTGTTCCTGTTCGCAGATGACTCAGCACTGCTGGTCTCGGACAGGAACAAACTGCAGGTTGAAAAGGCCCTCAGCTCTGAACTCGGTAGAATCTGCACCTGGCTCGCTGATAACTATATATCTTACACCTGGGAAAAACTGAATCCATTCTTTTTGGATCAAATAGTAATCTCAGCAAGGCAGATGGCTTCTTGGTTAGAGTGGGTGACAATATTATCACACGAAAAGATGAAATGACCTACCTAGGTTCCATCCTGGAGGCAAATCTTTCCGGTGATAAAATGGCCACCAACATAATCAAAAAAGTCAACCAAAGAGCAAGATTCCTATACAGGATCTCCTCACTGGTCAACAAAAACACCTTGAAGACCCTAACAGGAGTCCTCGTACAAGGTTACTCATGTACCTGTCTAAATACTTCCTTAATGTCAATGAAGTCCACACCCACAACACCAGAGGGAGTTCAACAAACCATGTGCAACCCAGATTCGGCACAAACAAGGGACAAATTTATTTTCACTCCTATGCCACAAAAATGTGGAACGCCCTACCAACAGTCATTAAGACATGCAAATCTCTTGACTCCTTCAAAACCGCTCTCAAAGGGCACCTATACGGACGGCTGCAATTCGAAACTGGCCCCCGTAAAATCTGAATCCCCCCCACCACCACCTTTCCCCCTCACTGTATACAGTTAATAGTTTTTGTATTGAATTGTGCTTGAAATGTACTGTAATTCTGCAAACTGTTAATAAATACTTCAATCAATCAATCAATCAAAAGACTTCAATGTCACACAGGATCAATAATGTTAAGGTGGCCTCTGCTGATCAATTGTTTTGAAAAACCCTTAAATACTTGAACCCTTAGCGTCCCTCTTCTGGTCATGTCATAATAGACGAACGTTCTGAAAAGATTACACTTGTGTGAAGTGAGAGGCGCTCTTAGCATCATATATCACATTCCATGCTCAGCCAATCAAATCATCGCTATGGGGTACACACAAACACACAAAGTTGGGCATAGGAGGGACTAGCGCCCCTCAACAATAGTAGATCTACAAGCTCACAACGTGTCAGGTCTTGACACCATTGTGAGCTTGATCAGCCAAGAAATATGTCATATAGATGGAGACAATGAGGGTCCACGCATAGATAGGATGGGGTCTCCGGTCAATGAAGTATATACGGTTAAATGGTTCATTTCATGTTGTTTCAGGGTCACTGCTTCTACCATGGACACATTCTGGAAGTGGAAGAGTCTTCAGCCAGTATAGGACTGTGCTCAGGAGTAAAGTAAGGGGAACAGGCAGATAAGACTATGGCTTCTCTGACTGAAAAATACATTTATCACTGGATTTTCTGGTCCACTCAGAAACTGTGACATGAATGATCGTATTATGTATTGTATTTTTTTGTTGTTGTTTTTATTCCATTAAGAGCTGCATGATCATTTTTTCAAGTTTTGTCAAGGGGAGATGTTTTATGAAAAATGAAATAGAACGAATTCTCCTTTCCTCCCATAGGGGGTTTATACAGCTTCAGGACAAGGTGTACCTCATTGAACCTCTTACCAGTACTGAACCAGGACATCAGACTGGTTTTCATGCTGTTTACAACTACAATCACCTACGGAGGAAGAGAAGCTCCTGTTCTAATGGAAACACAACCACATTCTTTGATCATGTGTCCAGCGCCTCTGGACTGTTCCAACTCAGTGGCCTGGTAAACAAACACGCACGCGCGCACACACGCACGCACGCACGCACGCACACACGCACACACGCACACACACACACACACACACACACACACACACACACACACACACACACACACACACACACACACACACTTTTTTACATGTATAATAATATCTATTATCTAACGTCTTCAATATTCAGAAAAGCGGGGCCCAGACCAAAACCCAAACTGGAAAACCACGGATAGTGGAGATGGTCCTGGTGGTTGACAACACAGAGGTATGCTATAATGAACAACTAATGAATCACGATGTATGACGATTAGAATGTCAATACTATGTCACTAATCACCCTCACTAATATTTGTGTTTTAACATTTCTCAATTGTACATGCTTTTACTGATCAAAATCTATTCTTTACTTCCAGTATAAGAAGTTTGACAGCAGGAAGTCAGTAGAGGCCAGAATGCTTGAAGTAGCCAACCATGTGGACAAGGTATCTTGCTATTCTGATTAGCTCATTCAAATGAACCCTGCTTCTGTGAGTTGTGAAGGTTTCGCTGAGAAAGGGAAAACAAATCTGCTGATGAACCTGCAGTCCTGTCTTGAATGAGGAACATGAGCAAGACTGAGCAAGATGAGCAAGACATAATGGTCACATTTGATGTATTACTCACTAACAGAAAATTTGAAAATCTGCAGCATTTTCAGTGGTGCCCAGCAGATTAGATCACCAACATTGTGATGACCATAAAATGAAATGAATTCTGACTAGACTGTATAATAACTGTGAGGTTAGCCTGCATTAACAGCTTCTGTTGCCTATACGGTTTCAGTTCTATCGGCCTGTGGATGTTCGTGTGATGTTGGTTGGCTTGGAGATGTGGTCCTATCGAGATCAGATAGAGGTCAGCACCGATCCTGAGGTTTCCCTCGTGCGCTTCCTTGAGTGGCGACAGAAGAGCTTGCTTCCACGGACCAAGCATGACAATGCACAGTTTGTCACGTAAGAGACAGCTACACTGAGTGTTAATTTAACTCTGAGAGTGTACAAATGTAACCAAATGGACCTTTATGGGTTCACTTGGTCACATGTTGTACACTACACTAACAGTGAGGATTTTACTGTGGTCACTGGTTCAAGATGTATTTGTGTAGCTGTTACAACATGTGTTGAACTTGAATTCATTCCCCTTGGTTCAGAGGCGTGGATTTTGAGGGTTCAACAGTCGGCTTGGCCAACACTAACGCCATGTGCACCGCCAACTCTGGAGCTGTCAATGAGGTGAGCATGCTTTATGTTTCCTGTGTAACAATGCGTAATTCACTGGACGTGAATGAGGAAAACATATTCCATTCTATCTCTCTATGTACCCTGCAGGACCGTAGCTCAGACCCTATAGGAGTTGCATCGACCATCGCTCACGAGATGGGTCACAACCTAGGCTTGTCTCATGACACTGAACACTGTACCTGTGGCTCCTCAACGTCAGCCAAAGGCTGCATCATGGCCGAGAGTGTTGGGTAAGCTCGACTTTGAACTTGAACCCCAAGTTGTGGCAGGAGTAGTGTTCCTGTCCAAGATTGCGGAGGCTAGTGGTTTGAATTTCCTGCCGTGCCTCTGCTTGCCCGAGTGTCCATATGAACATGATTATCCGTGTTCGCAGGAGGAAACACAGACCATCTCTGATCTCTGCACTAGTACAGTAACTCAGGTTGGTCAGGGAGGCACTTGTTCAGTGGGATGTGGAACAAGGTAGAATAGTGTGTTCCTCCGCTATGTTATGTCTTCCTGGTGCAACGCCTCAATGTCAGGTAAAAAGAAACAGCCTCATGGTTGTCTGTGCTCTCCCTAGCCTAGGACCAACTTACTAGAGTATGACTAGTAGTGACAAAGGGACTTGAATACGGGATTGGGAATTGGTGTAAGATTAAGATACTACATATCACTGTAATGCGTTAAAATCCACAGTGACTTTAACATCCCTCTGTCTATGTCTAGAATCCCCTATCCCCATATGTTCAGTAGCTGCAGTCAGCAGCAGCTTGGACGATTTTTGGATGAGGTGAACCCTTCCTGTTTGTTGGATACTCCCTCTACAAGTCGTATCTATGGAGGAGCAGTGTGTGGAAATGCATACCTGGAGCCCGGAGAGGAATGTGACTGTGGCACTTTACAGGTTTAATATTAAGATCAGTAGAATAAAGCACACAGAGACAGGCATGCACAGTCATATACTGTACACTTATACACAGTACAAATTAACCTCCTTCTCTCTTTCTCAGGAATGCAAGAATCCATGTTGTAATGCCACTACTTGCAAACTCAAAGAAGGGACCCAGTGTGCAGAGGGAGAATGTTGTCACAACTGCCAGGTAACACTCACACACGTACAAGCAAACATGTACAGTAAATGGGTGCACACACATATACACACATACTGTATACAGCCCAACCTAGTCAATATGTGTCATTGTCACTGTATGACAGGAATATGGCCAATCAGTAAAGGTTCTTAGTGGGGTGAAATTTGGGATCCCAGGATTAGTGTTTGCATTTAATCTAAAATGAATTGTATTCATATTTCCCTGTTCTCATTCAAATGTAATTTTATTCCCCCCTCCTGATAAGTCTGGTTTTAGCAACAAACAAGGGAACTGGCATGCTCAACTCAAAAGTATGATGTAACAATTCACAGCAGCAGATTTTCAGTATTTTCAATTTGTGGGTGGATGTGAGCTAGGTGCTTTTGAATTTGAGCTTGAGTCCATTGATAGGCTTTTTGACATTACTGTTTCCTCTAGTTTGATCAGAAAGAACAACTCTGCCTCTTGGGAAATAACACTTAACTGGATGTGTGATGTCACAATGAAGCGAATCGGCTATTGCATGCACGCACACGTTAAACCGTTACAACATCATATATGAGTCATGATTCTCGTATCAGTTCCACAAAAATACTAGAAATCAAATCAGGAAATGATTCACTTCTGAGGTTACATGATCAGACATCTGTGTTCTCTAAGTACTTCTTTTAAAGTGACTTCATAAAATAATTAATTATTTTTTACATTTAATATTAAATATTTTTGTTAACCATCTATCATTGCCCTTTCAAGTGGTGAAAGATTATAATATTTTCTTATTTTCTGGATCTACGTCTAAACTCTTGATTATAGTACACTACTTGGATGGTTTTGTATAAAACTTCCTTTCTTTACTTTTTATAGTTAAAGCCAACAGGCACCATTTGTAGGCCAAGGTCAGGGGACTGCGACCTGACAGAATACTGCACAGGTTTCTCAGCATTCTGCCACGCTGATGTCTATGCGCAGAATGGCCTGCCCTGCAACTATGGACGTGGATACTGCTATAATGGACAGTGTCCTTCACATAAACAACACTGCAAAAGACTCTGGGGACCAGGTAAAACAGCAATATCACACAGCAATGGTGTAGGTCCGTAGGACATGATCCACAAATCTGGTTGTTTCTGACTCATCAGTTTGATTATATTATATAAAAACCTCTAACTGACTCTGGTTCAGATGCTGAGGTCGCTGCAGATGCCTGCTTCAACAAGGAAAAGAAATGCAAAAAGACACTGTTTGGACAGCGGTGTTCAGACCGGTATGTATATGTAATCATTCCCAACTTCCAGTTCATCTCAAAGCCAGTCAATATCATAACAAGGTATTCTAGTGTGTAGTCACAGTGTGTATTGCTTATTGACACTATCCTGTGGGGGTTCTGTGGTGGCAGGGATCTGAAGTGTGGGAAACTGTTTTGCTCGGGCGGTTGGGAGTTCCCTGTCACATCCAGGAAGTCCTTTGTCACGCTATCAAATGGTGTGACATGCAACGAGGCTACCATGGACACTAAAGACAACTACCCATCAGATCTGGGAATGGTCCCGACTGGCACCAAGTGTGGCCTTAATATGGTATGAAAACCACCCATGTTGCTACCGATTATCTAATTGTATTAGTTCATATTCGTGCATGCATTCTGCCATACTGTATGGCTGCTATGGCAGTGTTGATTTTGTCGACTAAATCTTATGACAAAAAATATTCAGCGACTATGTTTCACTGACGAAAAGAAAAAAAAACTAAGATGACTAAAACACTAAATATACTGACAATCAATCATGTGAATTTGAACTTGCTAGGGTCCATTGATAGGCTGACATCACCATTTCCTATAGTTTGATCAGAAATAACAACTCTTCCTCTTACACTTGTGGTTTGTGATGTCATATCATATGAGTCATGATTCTAAGTATCACTTCCACTGTAACCGAGACCTAACTAGGCCTTGTCTGGTCTGTGAGAATGCCGAGGTATAGAGACAGGGCCTATACCTTGAGCGCAGGTCGAACCGGCGGTCACGTGGGAGATCTTGATATGGTATCCGAGGTCTGCTACGTGATCTGGGTTCTTCTTTACTTCATTCTGTCTGCCACCTGCGTAGGCATGGGTATTTATGGCGTTGGGATGTCGGGGGTGATGTCACGTCCCGGTTGTGATGTCAGAGAGGCACTACGTTCCTTCGTAACATCCACAAAAGTACTAGAAATCAACTCAGGACTTGAGATTGCATCATGATCATCTGTGTTCTCTAACACAGACTAAACCTATGATGACATTTTCCACTGACAAAAACTAAATAAAAACTAAGCTTTGATGACTAAAACTAAATATACTGACAATTTTGTCAACAAATTAAAACTAGACAAAAATGTTGGAGAGGGACTAGTGGAGAAGAGATCCAGTAGAACTAAAAGACAAGTAATTTTATGTTTGGTTGCGCTCTAAAAAAGAACCAATATATAAGCTCACAACTCGTTGCAGCACGATGCGTTGTGAGCTTGTAGATCTGCTATTTTCAGCATGCAACCATCAAGGCCTGCCAACACACATTTTAGTCAACTAAATCAACTGTAGATTTAGCCGATTAAATTCTTGTGATATTTAGTCGACTAAAACTAGACTAAGACTAAAACATTTCAGGTGACTAAGACTAACACTAAATGGAATTTTATTCAAAAGACTGACTAAAACTAAATAAAAATGTGCTGTCAAAATCACTGCTGTAATGGGTCTCTCAGGTGTGTTACAATCAACGATGTGAACACACGAACAACATCAAGACGTACGGAACAGAGGACTGCGCTGCTAAATGCAACAACAACGGGGTGAGTGAGACATGTCTAACCCAAATATCATGAATTCGTCAAATAGTACAATAACAAATAATTGACTATACAGTTAACCGGTCTGTGGTCTCTAACAGGTCTGTAACCATGAGAGGCAGTGCCACTGTAACCCTGGCTGGGCTCCACCCTTCTGTAACGTGGAGCTCTCAGAGATGCCCACAGGTACTGTGTGTGTGTGTGTGTGTGTGTGTGTGTGTGTGTGTGTGTGTGTGTGTGTGTGTGTGTGTGTGTTACAAACTCGTATCTGTTCCCCTGTGCTCTGAGGAGTTAATCTAGAGTTAAAGCTGGAGGGAGATGTCCTCATGGTCTCCAGAACAACTGTACTCTGTTCTGATGAGCACAATTGAACACTGACTTAATGGAATTTCCCTGTTAGTCTGTTATATATTACAGTTCTGCTTTCTGTCTGGTTGACGTACACAGTGAAATGTCCACCCCCGAGTAATGACCGATATTCAATCAGTGTGTGTGTGTGTGTGTGTGTGTGTGTGTGTGTGTGTGTGTGTGTGTGTGTGTGTGTGTGTGTGTGTGTGTGTGTGTGTGTGTGTGTGTGTGTGTGTGTGTGGGTGTGTGTGCGTGCATGTGTGTGTGCGTCACTCACACACAGGACCAGATTTTGCTCTTGTTACTGGCATAGCATCTGCAGTAGCCTTCCTTCTGCTGCTAGTTGTGGTCATTGGAGGTGTAATATGCTGCAGGAAAAGGAGACAGTGTCCAAAGAGGTAAAACCAGACAGCGTTAATTTCCTTCAGTCATGGTGATCACATTCTCTCACAACTATAGGCCATGCCAAAACGAAAAGCCTTTCTTTCCCCGCAGTCCGTCTTTGATCAGAGCCTCTGTGTTTGTTTCTCAACAGGTATCTCCACTCAAGCACAGGACAGTCAAACCCACTATTTTGTTCGGGCAGTGCTCGGGGCAGCCCTCGCCTTGGGAGCTCACATATCAGTCAACCCACATTTGTGGAGTCTTCAACCACTCAAGTCTGTAGACCTCTGCTTTCTGCACTTCCACTATCTAGAACTACAGTACCCAGCAGACCTGCTCCACAAGTGAGATTGCCGTTTGTTTTGATATGACTGATTATCATCATTCTGTATCTTTCCATCATGTTGCATTCTGTGAGTGCATTAATATTTACAGCCTGAAATTTTGAATTTGTTCTTAACCACTTGCCTATTATGTTGAGACACATTTTGAGCTTGTAGATCTGCTATATTCGTAAATCCGTTGTAAATCCATTTCACTAAGACTAAAGGCTTTAATCTGTTAAGGTCAGAATAAATTATGGAAATAATTATAATAATAATTATTCGAATAGTTATTCGTCTCAACTGCTGATGAATATACAAACCCTTGTGACATAAGCCTTTCCGTGCTGTTTAACTGTTCTCTGACTCCATTCCTCACCAGCGACCTGGTAAAGGACCAGGTGTACCTCATCCTCCACCTGGTAAAGGACCAGGTGTACCTCATCCTCCACCTGGTAAAGGACCAGGTGTACCTCATCCTCCACCTGGTAAAGGACCAGGTGTACCTCATCCTCCACCTGGTAAAGGACCAGGTGTACCTCATCCTCCACCTGGTAAAGGACCAGGTGGACCTCTGCCATCAAAGACTGAACCGGTAATACAGCGTGTGCGCGCGCACACACACACACACACACACACACACACACACACAAATTGAATAATTTATTTACCTATTTGTTTAAAGATAAAACATTGACAAACTGTTTATGAACCTGCTGCAGTGTTAAACCATATTAAATAACAAATGTGACTATAGCACAACTGTTACTGAATAGAAAGCAATATGCAATACTGGCTTTATTGTGTGGAGTTTGCATGTTCTAAAAAGACAATTGACACTGGGTGAAAAACATGGTTACAAAAATCGTGGGAATAAAGAAAACTGGCCTAAAGCGTTATTCATAGTCTGGATTTTCGGTGGTGAGGTGACCACCAAACTACAACATGACGTCACGAGCCGCGGTGAAGAGCAAACCACCGCCCCAGCCCTTCTCTCTGTTTTTACTCACCACCGCTCAATGTTATTTCAGCTCCGGTGGTCACCTCACCACCGGAGCGGTGGTCACCTCCACCACTGAAAATCCAGATTATGAATGAGCCTTTACTGAAATGTTAAGTTAAGTTTGAGTTCAAATAAATCTTCTCAGGAGGTACTAATAATTGCAACATTTGTAATGTATATTCTTTTAAAGGTACGTTATCATTCATTCATAGCAGCTTTTTAGCACAATTAAATTAAACAAAGTGGGAAAAGGGGGTTTCTGAAGCCAAAAAGGTTTGAGAACCACTGCTCTAACCTTACTGTGTCTCTCTTTTAATGTCTAAACCCAATGATTTGTACACATGTGTTCCTGCAGACTGGAAGGTCACCTAAGCAACCAACTGTTGTCCAAAGTAAAGTTGCATCTTTTGAGGTGAGATAAATTGAACCTCATACTGTATCTGTAATAGAACCTCATACAGTGTTTACAGATGTTTAGTTTTTTAGCTTAGATACATTTACAAATATGAAATATAGATGAACTAGTTTTCAAAATGATTAATACATTATATTTTAAAATGTATTTTTAATGTTTTATAGGCCAAGCCACTAGCTCCATCCAGACCTCTGCCACCACTTGGAACAAAGCTGGTAAAATAAATTAAGATTTCTCTTCAACGCATGCACGCACGCACGCACACACAAACACGTGCACACACAAACACACAAACACACAAACACGTGCACACACGCGCACACACACACACACACACACACACACACACACACACACACACACACACACACACACATACACCAGAGGCGGACTTATCATTGGTCTAGGGTGGGCTACAGCCTGGGGGCCCCCGACAGGGGGGGCCCTAAAAAAGGAGATTTGTGTTTAGTTATTGTACATTTAGTATTATGGTTAAAACATTGAGAGCTTCTGCTACAGTGACGCTGTGTTGTGGCAACTTGTGGGGTAGCTGTGGAAACCCCTGCCAATGTCGCTGTGCATGGCAGCCTGCATTCAGCGACTAGTCTGTCTGTCTGTCTGCCTGCCTTTCTCTTTTGGGGGGGCTGGGTACCCAAGAATTACAGCGAAATTAGAACAAAATACGCCAATTTATTTCCCAGGGGGGCCCTGAAAATTTTGTCTAGCCCGGGTAAATCCGGCCCTGACACACACACACACACACACACACACACACACACTGACACACACACACACACACACCTATTCGCTGAATATTTTTACAATATATTTTTGATGAATACTATTGATATTTTGTCAGATCAAACCAAAGCCACCAGTGCCGCCAGTAAAGCCTTGTGGGATATCATCTCCATGGAAACAAACTCAACAGGTGTGTATTGCAAGCGGCTCAGACTCTTGAGGTGTGTCTGACAGCAGTCCAGTATGTAATGCAATGTCTCATATGAGATTTCAATGTGTTCAATATTAAACGTACTCCCTGCTTGATACAGAGGAGGCAACATGCCAGAGGTCTCAATAAGACTCACAGTTGGCATTTAAACATTCTTAACATAATTCAGGGAATTTAGATATTTAGAAGGGGGGAAAATAACACTGTGGTTTTGGACACAGTCCCAACAGTAATGCAAAAGGAATGACTCTGTGTTTTGGGGTTATTATGTGCACCAGGCCTGCACAAAACTCTTTCGACCCACTGCTAAACAAACTAGAGATACAAAATGTTACAAATATAGCATTGTATTAATATTGGTCTATATCGCGAGAGAAAGCTATAGAGATACAGTGAGAGAGGGGGTAATTGGGATTGCATTTGGAGGGTGACTCATCCATGGTGTGTGTGTGTGTGTGTGTGTGTGTGTGTGTGTGTGTGTGTGTGTGTGTGTGTGTGTGTGTGTGTGTGTGCACGCTTAATTGTGCATGTGTTTGCGGTTTTCCAGCCTGCAGGGAAGGCTGCCCTTCAGCCCCCCAGCAAGCCCAGATGACTGTAGGAGGGAGGCACCAGAACCAACCAGTTCTCTAAGAGAGGAGATAAAGTTTTACTGCAACTATAGAAGTGGATTGACGGAATTCAATCAGTGGGTGTTGATGAGCCCTTTCCCGCGACATTGTTCTGTGTTGACCAGACCTGATCAGCAGAACTGCTGACTGGAGGACTGAGGGACAGTGACTAAGTACATTATTTTACTTGAGTACCGTACTTTTTTTTTTCTTTCTTTCTTTTTGTTGCTACTTTTCAAATGGAAGTATTGTGCTTTTGACTCCACTTGGAAGAGCCTCTTGGGACCCAGACTTATGAATGAACTAGGCCTACTTTCAAATAGCACATCTACAGTACAAGCTCACAGCACATAGCGACTTCTGATTCGTTTTTTTATGGAAATGTTCTAAATTGTAATACAGCAATGCATTCGTTCATATTAAAATAAATTTACTTTGTAATTTGTATGTTTGTATACTTTTAGTATTTAAGTATACAGTATACTTTGTCCATGGAGGAAATGTATGAAACAGCCTCAGTTTTTGTGAGTCAATTATCTCTCTTGAAAATGGTATATTCATTTCAGATATTTATTATTTATCTTTAAATGACAACTGGCGATGCCAAGATTATTTTGATGAACCTTTTGTTTTTGTCTTTTAAGGGAAAGATCTTCCTGCTTTTATCTTGGGATGAGGGATTAGTAAGCACTTGCACTGACAATTTATGCTGTGATTATTTTTACTAACTGATATTGCAGTATATTTCCTGTATTATGTGGTACAGCTTTCCAAGAAGAACAGAAGAGATTAAGAGATTTTTATTTAAAAAAATCTGGCATGAACTTTACAGGAAATGATGTGTGGCTTTTGGATTGCCTTCAAAGTTCAAACCATTTGGGAATTACTATGCTTGACCTACTGTGATTATTTTTTCCATACAATTATTTTCCAATGAATGTTAATAATCTGAGTATTTCACTGTAGATCTTTGATATTGTATTAAATGAATGTCATGATGTAACCTTCCAGAATCCATATCAAATTACCATAATGGCCATATACTTTAAGCAACAGATTGTTTTCTTTTGTATGCTTACAAGACAATTAACTTGAAAAGTTGAGAATTATTTATTGAGGCTTTATTGTCTGGCAGCAATAAAACACAATTTTCACAAAAACGTATAAGGTATTTTATGTTTATTGTCATATTACCTGCAAAGTGCAAACCCCATTGTCAAGGCAATTTTGCCTGATCTGTCCCTTCATGAGTGGCCATAGTTGTAAACTGGTTACATAGCAACGGAGCAAACAACCTGCTCGTAAGCTAGCTAGCTAGCGAGCACTTGTCAACCCCCAACAGGTTGGATCAGGGTTGGAAGTTGGATCCGTTCAAACTGTACGCCTATACCCGATGTGACGTTGCGAAAAATGGACCAAGAATTAAGTGAAGAGAAATTGCAGGATTTGTACGCATGGATAGATACTATACCATTGTCCCGTCCAAAAAGACACATCACAAGAGACTTCAGCGACGGGGGTACGTTAATTGGCCAGCTGTTTGTAGTTTGACGCGGTCGTCATTTTACAACACTTGGAAAGTGGGCTATAGTCCATTTTTTTACTTATAAGTAAAAGTATCAATAATACTAGAAATACTCTGCTAAGTAGGCCTATGCTTAGCCCTGAAACATGACTGCCATGATGATTATCATGACAATCATGACGTAACTTCACCCTATTTTTGGCACTCGCTGCATTTACAAGTTTTCCGTATATATAAACATTCAGATTTCAAATATAAAGTACTCACATTTTGTCCCACGGGTGTTAGTAGTAGCAGCCCAAACGCTAGCACTGCTGCATCCCGCGTTCTTTAATAAAAAGCATTTTTGTCCGAGCGCCCCGGCTACTTTTTTCAAACGGGGTTCGTTTGGGAAACCCACAGTTGCACACCGGGAGCGCACTCGCCTATTAGTCTGTATTGGCAGGGCGGTCAGAGTACCTATATCGAACACACCGAGTGCCACCCTCCTCCCGACCGATAGGGGCGCGTAGTTGAAAGCCAATGGGAAAATAACAGCTCGGATAAAAATGCTTTTTATTAAACAACGCGGGATGCAGAAATTCTAATCGCTGGATCTGCTACTAACTAACACCCGTGAGACAAAATGTGAGTACTTTATATTTGAAATCTGAATGTTTATATATACGGAAAACTTGTAAATGCAGCAAGTGCCAAAAATAGGGTGAAGTTTCGTCATGACTCTCGTATGAATACGAGAGTCATGAATCATGGCTAGCCTATGCTAAAAGTCCTGTATTCAAAATGTATTTGTAGGCTAAGGCATCAAAATATACTAAAGTACCACAAGTAGAAAGTAGGCTATACTCATTATGCAGAATGTCCAATTTCACAAATTTTAAATGTAGGCATATAGCCTAAAATTATTTAGCAAATAGCAGATCTACAAGCTCACAATATGCGTGGCACACTGGCATCACAATGCATTGAGAGCTTGTAGCCTTGTAGATTGGCTATTTTCAATAGAAGTTCAAAGATGTTTTGTAATACATACAAAAGTATAGTAGTAGGCTAGCCCAAATTTTTTGATTCTCGTAGAGGTTTTTTTCGATTCTGACGAATCTCTCTACGAGAGTCAAAACGCTAACTCCGCCCCTAATGTCGAAGAAGCAAACTGATGCCTTTAAATCACTCTTACCTTGTACAAATGCAAAATCTAAGCTGCTTTTCATGTTGCCCCACTTGTTTGTGAGCTCTGCGGAAGCATATTAAACTCTGTCAATGCTTATTTTTCAATAAAAAACGTTTTATAGTCAACTCTGTTTCTGAGTATTTCTTTCACCCGCAGCCATCTTGCTTTTCTCTCCATTGTAAATACGGTAAACGGCGCAACAGAATTGTAAATGCGGTAAACGGCGCAAGAATATTGCCCGCGCCCCTAGCGGCCAGGGTTCTCTTGCGCATTTACAATGGAGAGAAAAGCAAGATGGCTAAAATACCTTTTTTATTGAAAAATAAGCATTGACAGAGTTTAATATGCTTCCGCAGAGCTCACAAACAAGTGGGGCAACATGAAAAGCAGCTTAGATTTTGCATTTGTACAAGGTAAGAGTGATTTAAAGGCATCAGTTTGCTTCTTCGACATTAGGGGCGGAGTTAGCGTTTTGACTCTAGTAGAGAGATTCGTCAGAATCGAAAAAAACCTCTACGAGAATCAAAAAATTTGGGCTAGTAGTAGGCCTAAGTTTAAAAAAAAAAAATTCGACAACCATCTATTGAATTGACCCTACAATGTATGTTGACCCGTTTCTAGTAATGGCTGCAGAACTTGTTAAGCACTTCTTCCCTAAGTTGGTTGAGCTGCACAACTACAGTCCTGCAAACTCTACACAGCAGAAGCTGAGTAACTGGGACATTCTCAACAGGTATGTGTCTTTATGAATCTGCTGTGGCATGATGTCGGTAACTTCCAGTGGATTGTCATTTGGTTATTGAATGTAAACTAGTCTTAGGCTTGGCTCAGGGAAGAGGAGAGGACACCCCTGCCATGCATAATCCGCTATGGCACCGTTGGAGGTGCGAAAAAAGAAAGCAGGAAGACCATCCTTCTGTATGAAATAATAGTCAATATAAGCTGTTATACAGGAGGTACAATTTAGTCTTATATTCAAGTTCTAAGGACCCCCAGAGGGGGTCTCAAGCTAAATGACTAAATCAATTTAACTACTTTGACACTATTATTATACTATTATACTGTTTTAGAAAACAATGACAAATGTGCAATAATAAATGTGCAAAACAATGACAAATGTGCAAAAAATGTATTGGGGGTCCCTGGAAAAAAATCATCTCAGAGGGGGGTCCGTGGCCAAATATAAATTAATTTGGGGGTCCTCGACATGACAAAGTTTGAGCACCACGTACTGCTCTGAGTAGTGCTATAGGCCTCAGCAATGGGCTGTGAGAACTGATTTAAACACACCCACTCATCGTCTCCCTGGACACAGTCCTGGAATATAGCCAGCTATAGATTTATGGATTGCATTGCCACTGTAAACAGCTTGTGTCCCATGATAGTACGATATTGCACAACTGCATATTGCATATCTGAAGAAAGAAAAACCTAAATAAAAAGTGAAGACTTTTATTGATGGTTTACCCTGCACTGTAACTTATTACTGCACTTATTAATTCCCACATTTGATCTGTGTCATTTTATTTTTAGCATTATTTTCTATTCTCTTAACCACTTTAATCCCTGTTCAAATTCACAAAATTCGCAAATAAATAGCACATTTACAAACTCACACGTTGCATCTGTCTAACAACTGAATGGGCTGACTCCACTGTTTTGTTGATTGCAAACAACTTTACTTGTGTGCTCTGTGAAGGAAGGTGTTCGCCAAGCTTAACTTTCATGTGACCGAAGACACAGTGAAGAAAATAGTTTTGAGCTCCGCAGGAGCCATAGAGCCAGTACTGTGCAACCTCCGTGAGAAGATAGACAAGAAGCTGGACAACACTGGAGGCAATGTACTGCTGTGTGTGTGTGTGTGCAAAAAATACACTACTTGCTCATGCGGGACATGAAGGGTAAACAACAAAAAAATCCCTTTTGATTACAGGATCTAGAGTATTACAGCACCAGGAATGAGGGAAAACATCCTACCGGTACAGTAAAATATAATTTTTACTATTGCTTTATAATCTTGCCTACATTTGTCTTTGCAGATACTTGGTTTGCAGGTAATTTTTTTACAGGGCCATGTCTGACCGTGCTTCTTGACATAGAGAACCGGTGAAACATTCCTCAGGGGTAACAGGACCAATGAAAAAGGGAAATCAGAGTGATTGCTTAATATAGGACTGCTGATTCGACAATGACTCGAACGTGACTACACTCTGTGTGGTGCTTATACCCTAGGTGTTAGTGTCATGTGTGGAATGCATTAGCTGACACACTTGAAGTCGTTAACACAAAGCCATGCAATCCCAAGGTCTGAAATTTTTCTTTTGCTGCAGCAGCAGAGGTAAGAGTAATATTAGAATTTATTTTTTAATAGCTCCAATTGTTCCTCTCAGCTGACACAAACAAAGTCAGCATGATGGCATTGCCTTGAGGTATTGAAGTGAGAGGGCGCTGGTGACTGCTGCCTCTGAAAGCAACATGAGCTGTTGCTCCATTTGTCAATTTAACCCACTAAATTCTGTCACTCGGAAATTAAATCTTTGTCTTCTGAAGAGGCCGTTTCCTGCCTTCTCTGTTTGGCCCAATGCCAACAGCTCGGGTTCGAGGCTTTGGACTGCAACACATGGTTTACTTTGAGTTCATACATTCATACTAACAGACTTCACTAACACACGCATGCACATGCACGCACGCACACAGTCACACACACACACACACGCACACACACACACACACACACACACACACACACACACACACACACACACACAACTAAATGCAGCACATTGTGAGCTTATAGCTGTTCACAGTGTGAAACACCAGCGAACAACTACTTAAATCAGGCATAACTCTACCCTTAAACCCCTAAAGCTAAAAGTAATAAAATGCCTATACCTCCGACCTGAAAACAACCATTTATCATGTGAGGAGCATGACTTTCCTAAATTGTACTATACTTGAGGGGAGATTTGGCCATCGGAGGTACAGTAATACAAGTACACACACACACACACACACACACACACACACACACACACACACACACACATCATACATGTACTGGATGTTTAACAGCATCAGATAGGGCAGGCAGGCAGACAATGCGTAGACAAGACCTTTAGGGAGGGAACCAAAATACGTTTCCCACACCTCATCTCCTGTCCCTCTGACCTCAACCCAGTGCCCTTTCTTTCCTCTTTGTCCTCTGCCGTCTACACCCTCAACACTCACCACCACCCACACACAGTCACAGAGAGAGTTCAGGTCCACATATCAACCCCTAACATCACCAGATGGTCTTTATCAGTGGCACTGACTGAGCTCAACGCTGCTAGACTTCAAAGCCTCAGTTCTCCTTCCACAGTGTCTGGTGGTTATGTTAGCTCACTTATTGCTGCTTATCACATGTATCTATCTGACCCCGTGACCTCTTTGTGTTTATAAAATAAAAGCTAATAGAGTAGATAGATACCTGCGGGTCACGTTCACACGGCAGACATTTTGCTCTTACTTCATACTCTGGTTGGGATTTCCCACACAAACCATCCATGTGAATATGATCAGTGAAGCTATGGACAGACACTCCCAATAAGAAACAAACAACATGGAGAACTAACAGTGGGACCACATTAGTTGAGTTGTGATGACCGAGGTGTTCTTCTGTCTTAACTCAGAACCACGTCGGGTTGAGGCCCTGATTCAGCCTCAGCTGAGAGGAGGTATAGAGATGAGAAAAGACCAAACAATAACAGAAAAAAGCAGGTACGTAGGTATTAGTCAAACAATGCTATGAATTGAAATTGTGGCTATTAAATAACTACTTATGTCATGTTGACATGTGAGCTTGTAAATCTGCTATTTTCGCTATATTCACATACAGTATAATCACCTAATGTATAAATAATGGCATGCCTAAAATAGGATCAGCTGGTTGGTTAAACAAAAATGTTTCTGTGGTTTTACTGTACAGGTCCGCCGTACAGATTACGTTGGAGATGGATCCCGCTGTGCGTCAAATGCTGCAGGACAAGGAGCAGGCTCTCATGGCTTTACAGGAGACTGTGGAGGTACTATAGACTCTCACTGCACTTCTAAAATCTAAAGGTCAGACAGGAAATATACGCAGCTCACAGCCATGACATCTGCAGACACAAACCTATTCCTGTGTCCTGTACAGGATATGTAGCGCACACACACACACCTGCAATGCTGCTGTGTGTGTGTGTGTGTGTGTGTGTGTGTGTGTGTGTGTGTGTGTGTGTGTGTGTGATCTGTGAGTCATAGCCTGTGTCAGCAGTGGTCAGTCAGTGAGTCAATGAATGAGTCCTGACCACAGTTATTTTATTTTAACCACTTAATCGCTCTATGCTTATTGAAACGGACGAGTTATGAGCTTGTAAATCTGCTATTTTAGAATAAGAATATGAATATTATGTTTGCATAATATTGTTTATTTATAGGTGCACAGTATGACCTAGGATGTGATCCGAAAAGTGTTCTTCATCTCAACTTTAATGCCCTTTTTTCATTAATGAACATAAGGTTCAGGTAATAGCATAATAGCTCACAATATGGCAACCCATTCGGTATTAAAGAAAAGTCAAAAGATATATATATTTTTTGCCTCTGGGGGCACCACCTCCTTTTTTGTGTAGAGACAGTAACTCAGTTTGGCTCCTCCCCTTTCTTATAGTACACAACTACACGTCCCCCAGGTGCTTCTGTGTTTATTCCTACTAACAACTGTTGGCCGTATCAACAACAACACTAGTACTTACACACGTAGGGCGGCAGTGAATCAAAGAGCTGCTGGATGGGAACCGTGAGGTTACCAGTTCGATCCCGTTAGTTAGCAAGACGCTGAACCCCGTCCCCTAATTGCTCCCGATGTGCAGGTTGGTGCCTTGCATGGTTTCCTCCGCCATCAGTGTGTGAATGGATTAATGTAATGCACAATCTATGTAAAGCGCCTTATAAATGCACCATTTACCATTTAACACTACATGGCAGCGTGTGTGTGTGTGTGTGTGTGTGTGTGTGTGTGTGTGTGTGTGTGTGTGTGTGTGTGTGTGTGTGTGTGTGTGTGTGTGTGTGTGTGTGTGTGTGTGTGTGCGTGCTTGTAGATCCTACAGATGAAGGTGAACAGGTTAGAGCACCTGGTGCAGCTTAAAGACATGCGCATTGAAGACCTGATACGACATCTGGAGACGTACAAGACCAGAGCTAAACTGCCCTAATACGCACGCATGCACGTACACGTTTTGGTAGTACTATATTTCACATCAAGTTTTTGGCGTGCAACTACATACCGGTATACTGTAAATCAGCAATAACCTCATCACTAACTCCTACACCTAACCTCTAAATGCCTAACTCTAAAAAAGATTTAACCAATAATAACAACCATTTATCTTGTGAGGACAAGGAAATCTGTCCTCACCAATTTACTTGTGGGGACTCAACTCAGTGGCCTGGTAAACACACACACACACACACACACACACACACACACACACAGTCACACACACGTTGTTGTTCTGAGACAAATCGCCAAGTGCAATAAACACATTTTCATGAAAAGGACCTCAGTATATCAAGACAAAAGAAGATTTCCCTGAAAGATATGTTGAACTCTCGCTCTGCCAAAATGAATCACAGCATCTGAATAAATAACTCACCAGCAGAATTATTATTCTCTCGCCCTATTTCAGCATTGTCTAGGTTTCGAAAAAAGTATTTATTTGGTGAAACAGTACAACTTTGTTAATATGACCATCACTAAATATTTAGGTAATTCACAGAAGAGAGATGCTATGAATGAAATACGCTGAATTACTGCTGCAGAACATTTTCATAATATAAAATGTGCTTGGATTCTAAGATGCTTTGATTTGAGGTGAAATGTACTCGGTGAACTGTATCACCAACAATTTTGCAATAGTTGTATACAGTACATTGTAATAGAATATATTTTTTCCTCCTCCATCTGACCTTTTGGTTGGCTGCTCAATATGAATGTATACTGATTACTGTATCAAAAATAGTCGATCTTAAGCTCACGTGTCATGATTGTTTGTTTTTTCTGCGAATTTGACACTTTCATAGTTGTTTATACATGAGGGGGTCTGTGTGTAACTATATTTCATAGCACGCGTTAATGTACATCAACTGGTGCCTTCAAGCAGCCTTTGACCCCCGACCTTGAAGAATAAATACATTAAATGCACTAAACACAACAGTGGCTTTGACAACTTTCACTGCGTAAATTATAAAGCTAGCAGGAAGTTAAACACATGAATCCTTACGTCCCTATTCTAGGTATCTCCTATAGATGAACATTCTCCAACAATGACAGATCTACTAGGCAACGATGAGCTTGTAGATTGGCTATTTTTGGATGTAGATTTGATGTAGATGAGGAAAATGGAGGGGGCAAAGTACAGACACCTGGGGGACGCCGGTCAAGAAAACACTGTACTTTGTTGACCGGGGTCCCCCAGGGCTTTTTACTAGATCCACTTGTATTTCCCTCTCTACACCAAATCTCTTTGCCGGGTTGTGAGCTTGTATATCTGCTATTTTTGCCTCAGAATAGGTACACTATAGTGTTCATATGGTTAAGTGGTGAGATATGAAGCCAATTAGCAGTAACTGTATAGTGAAAGAATAAATGCAGACATGTAGGTTCTAAAAGTGTCACTTTAATTTCCCTTTGTTTCTTAAAATTATTTATTTTAGTTTTCTGTCCTCTACTGACATGCTGATGGGTGGGAATCATGAATGACAAACATTTGTTATTAATTTTCCACTCGCAGACGTTTAGAGCTGCCTCTGTATTGAGGTGGTATAACTGGCAAATGATCTGTTAACATTGAGACCTCCTTGAGTCAGTGGCTAAAACACATGTTCTGTGTTTAACCAGCAGACAGACTGTCTGGCTTCTCTGACTGAACATAATAAAGCATTATAAACACATAATCCTATCTGGTGTGTACAGACATATACAGTATAGGTACAGCAGCCTCACTCTAAGTATTTCCAATTTTCAGTAGGTTTACTTCTACTCCACTACATTTCAAAGGCAAATATTGTACTTTTAGGCCATTATTTGAAAGCTTTAGTTACTAGTTACTTTGTAGATTTTTATTATTATTACAAAACATACATTAACCGCTTCATTTCGGCCATTTGAAAATAGCCGATCTACAAGCTCACAATGTGTCACATTGTTAGCTTGTACTGTAGATCTGCTATTTAAAAAAGATTTGAAAACTAGAAATAGAACATTGTTCATGAGTACTTTTACTTTTAGTACATTTTGATGCCAATACTATTGTACTTTTACTCAAGTACATTTTGAATTCCGGTATTTTACTTGTAACAGAGTAGTTATTGCAGTATTGATACTTTTACTGAAGTAAACACTTTTTCCACCACTGCTCACCAGGAGATCGCATGGATCTTCTTTGCTCTGCTGTTTTAATTGCAGTCATCTCAGTGTAAGGCTGATAAAAGTTCCATAAACATGTCTGTCTTTATCTTTGTCTTCCTTCTTAAACCCTGCAGGGTTCCTGATATGGACCAACGGGGTGTTGGTATGTGTGTAGATGTTCTGATTGATATAAAACAGACATTGCACTGTTGCCTTCTCTTCCCTGCTGACTAATTTACTGTCAGAAAGAGTTTTTTCCCCCGAGGCTGTCAGAGCTGTGAACAAGCTTAGGACAAAGAACATAAAACAAAAACATCAATCTGTAAAGATCACATTAGTTGCACAATGTATCCCTAAACTTATTTGCCATTTTTTACTTTTTAAAATAGTTCAAATATCTGATCTACAAGCTCACAATGTGTAGATGTAGATCTATTTTTAAATAAATGTCAAAATAGTAAATAATAGCAAATAAGTTTAGGACTAGGAGTAAGGGATATGGGTGGCGCAAGATGGAGCCCTACTGTATAAGCTTAACTGATGCATGCATGTACTGTATGCCTTCCTCATATTTGATAAATCGTGATTCTAAATAGACGTACCTACCTTAAAGCGGTTTTATCATACCTACTGTTCTTACTAGTAGTCTTTGAGGAACATGTTACTATGTCACACTTCGTTGCTTGTATGTGACATGACAAATGAGTGACATGTGAGTGACAAACTCTTGACAGATGTTCTGTCAGTAATGTAGTACACTGTGAACTGACTTAAAGACAATGCCTAGCAACATCTCTAGAGGTGAAGAACGCTTTGCAGTCAAGTAGGTACGTAGATAAAATGAGATACACCTTACTTGAGGTGATGAAACAGTAATTGTACTCAAATGTCTTGGTTGGAAGACCAAGCGGTTTCCATAGACGACGGGACAAATAAATACCTGCAGGTCTCAGAGACAATGCCACAGAGGGTGGTCTACGGGGTGGGGGGGGGGGATGGAGGAATACCAGAGGTAGTGTTACTAATGCATGAGTGATAAGATATCAGTACGAGCATGCATGCACACACACACACACACACACACACACACACACACACACACACACACTGCGCACACGTGCGTGCACCCACGCAGAAGATTGGAATGTGATGGTAAACCTAGAAACACAGCAGCTATTGATGAGTGCTGTGAGTGTTGAATTATCTAGAGTTATGTTGTGGTTTTGACTAGAGGATGAGTGTGTGCCCACCCCATCTTCATTTCTACACCGCCCAGTGCGCCCACCCCTTCTTCACCCACCACCCCCCTTGAACCAGGGTGGAGGCACTGGAGGGTCAGGGAGGTGGAAATTAGGGATCATACAGATAGGAACTTGGCCACCAAAGGGAGGAAAGATGAGTCCTCCATCGAGGAAGCAGCTTAGCTCACCTTCACCTCGCATCCTCCAGAGGGAAGGGAAGCACACATGCTGACACGAGTTCGTAATTCGTATCCCCGACAGGCTTTCCCCATCCAAATAATAACACCCATTTAGTGACAGGTATTCTATGTACCTATTCTATTTTCCTCTCTGTAAAGCCCAAACCACACCAAAGGGTCGAGTCGGGACAAAACGCTTTTAAGGTAAACCACACCAGTGCAACTCCTTGAGTTGCAAAGAGTTGCATTGGTGTGTTTGACCTTGTCCTAGGCCCGGCCGGTTAGCTCAACAGTCTGGGCACCTAGGCTGCCGAGCCAGCCGGATGGCGTGAAGCGGGTTCCTCTCCCAAGCCGAGTGCTGCATGTCACTCCCCATCTCTCTACCCCTTTCCTGACTGTCTACTGTTCCCTATCAACAAAGGCAAAAAAGGCAAAACAAAAACAAATCTTAAAAAGGTGTGGTTTGGGCTTTTGCGAATGTATTACTATTGTGTGATCTCACTGATCGGTCTTTGAATTGTGTATTTGTTTACAGTATGTATTGTGATTTTTGTGTCCTGATGGCTGCTTGGCACAACATTTATTTCCGCAAGGACAAATAAAGCATCTGTCTAAGTGCCAGATGTTGCACAATTGTTGGCCACCAAAAATAATTACTTCCCTATATCAACTAAACAAAACGAGGAATGCTGAGGCTCAACCACTGTACAGCGTCCACTTATTTAGACACCCAAACAAGTTCTATGATCCAATCTCACAAAGCCCCAGGCCCAGACCATGGAGCAACAAGAGCAGGAATCAGATTTTAAACTAAACAAGATAACTCTGTTCTGGCAGTTATATTTACGAGACGTGAAGAAGAGGGCAGAGGGATGGAGATTTGACTCCACGGGGATGGATTTGACGGGATGCCAGATCTCTGCATGAACCAAGCGGTCATAACATGAGGCCATCCTTCATCTGCTCACTCAAGAAGCAATCACATGTGTACACGTACACACACACACACACACACACACACACACACACACACACACACAGCTTCCTTCCTCTGTGAACAGTTGACAGGCTATGCAGAGGTTATGATGTGCAGCTGAAGAGTCTGTCTCTAGGGGCACGCACGCACGCACGCACGCACACACACACACACACACACACACACACACACACACACACACACACACACACACACACACACAGAGAAAATAGGAAACACAAACAGAGCTGTCTGTCTACAGTGCTCAACATAGATATGTGGGTTAAAACAATAAACAGCGACTGTGTGAAAGTTATATCCACTAAGCATTCATTGACTCATTCTCATGCAGCCACAATTATTCAGCCAATCACACGGCAGCCTTTTCAATGTTATACACCTCAAACACATGGAGACCATATGCACAATGACATTAAAGACACAATATTTCTGACTGTACTTAAAATTTTAAAGACACATACTGTGCAACTAAATTAAAAGCCACTATAGATAAACCACTATAAAAGTGCACGAGATCTCTAATAGCAGCTAGGTAGTTTCATCTATCTGCCCCAGGGATGGAGAAAAGTGTATTCGATTGTCTAAAGCTCAATTTATATTTAATGACAAGACTGAGTTGCTTGCTGTCATTGAGTGACACAGCTGCAGACTAGCAAAATTAGGAATTAGATTGCCTCCTGTTGGCATCAATGCGTATTACATTTTGTTAAATGCAATTACGGTATACAGTATACATCACACTACTAAACCTATCCCATTTCTGATATTTGTACCATGAATTAACATCTTATAACAACAGACAGGCAATGCGTAGTTCATGTTAGTCATGGGTGCCTGGTTTTCACCTGAGGCAGACCAGTTGTGGTCTATAACATTTTGTTCACATAAATTCCAACACAGGAAAAGTGGTATCAAAATAGGTTTTATTTTACATATATGAACTTTTTCAAAACTTGATGAAAACATCTTGCATATAAACTTTTTAAAATGAGGAGACGATGCTTAAATTTAGCAGATTGTACAAAAGTAACATTCACATTTTATTTTTTTCCATGTGAATCACACCCCTTTGCATCATTATTTTAAACCCAACACCGAAGCAAAAAACAGCCTTTGACTGTGATTCTTAGATCAAGTAAACATCAGCATATCTTCCACACAATATTAGTACTGTCCACGGTTAGTTTTCTTTCAAGCCCATTGTGAGGCTATACGGTATGTCTTCATAAGCTTCATAAGTTCCTGTTCCACTTAAACCCTATATAATTAGTTGTCCAGTGTCCCCCAGAATTCTATACTAGACCCCCCCCCCCCCCCCCCCCCCCCCCTCCCTCCTCCCAACCCTTTGTCCTATACACCAAATTTGCCAAAAATTGCATATCAGACATTTTTGGCCAAAGTTACCTCAGAATCTCATGTGGTTAACTGGAACCTGTGGCCTCAAGCAGGCCCTCACCTGTCACATGCATAGGTGTAATGTAATCTAACCGAAAGCATGCCAGCATGAACTACTACTCGTTCCAATGTTCAAAAAACTAAAATGTATTATGATTCTCAACAAACTATCCACTACTCGATAAACACTGAACGAATTCCATTGAAACGTCCGTGTTGAGGATAAGAAACATTTTAAGGCTTGAATTCTGAACGAGGCCACTGCCTTTTGCTATAAAATTGTACTGGACTGTAATAAAAATTTCCTTGCAGTAACTGTTGAAACACAATGAAATGAACACAAACTTTGACATCTTAATCATCAATAAACAGATTAAACATGAAGTTTGCTATATTTTAATCTCACACTGGAAGAAAGACTGATTTAAATAGGCCCCTTTCACCACTATTCCACATAGTATGGGCTTTCAGGTTGTTACATAAACCCTAGGTGAAACTCAGGTTATGACAAGCTGTTAAAAAAAAGAAGGAAGCTTTCCTGAGAATTAACATGAATTTAACATTAAATATATCCCATGTAGTTGGTGTGTGGATAAGTTCTAGCCTAACATTTTAACAGCAACAAAAGACTTGGCAGGTTAACAATCGTCACAGGCACCTATAGTCATCTGAATCAATTAATAACCTCAAACCTGATGACACATTTTTAATCAAAATCAGATGAGAGAATAACTTGAACAAATGCTGAAACAGGGACTATAAATCTAAACTCCCTCTAGTGGTAAGACCTGTGGTTATTTGAATACATTCTTCTGGCATGGCACATAGATAAAATATAAAATAGTGATGAGCCAATGTGAACATAATAGTTAACTTCTGGCCCTATATAATGTAATAGTTTGGGTCCTCACTTTCAGTCATAACATGAAAGGCATTACTCTTTAAAGACCTTTTGTTTTTTAATCAGTCATCATGAACTACTTCCTCTTGGTTTCACAGTAGAGGGTTTTAGTGCAGCTTGTCAGCCTTAGCATGGAGGGAACCCTTAAAATAATAATAATTAGCATACTCTTGTCTAAACAACAGATTAACCATCTACAGTACTACAACCGCATCTATTAATACCCACTACAGACCCATCTAGGACTTAAACTTCTAAAACCTATGCAGAAACACAAAGTTTCAGACTCTAAATTCTGTGTCTTGTACAAGTGTTTCAAATTGTACAAGAGTCTGGTGCCTTTAAGTGTCTGATGGCAGACAGATATCAAGTCCAGAATGACAATTATGACCTCCTCAGCCTGTAGTAAGGAAAATGGATCAGTAAAGCAGCGAAAGACTAAAGCATGATTTATACTTTGTCATAATATGGCATCTAGATCACAACAAGCTGACGTGCCAACAATGCCAAGATGTCGCGAGGCCATGTGAGTTTGACACCATCGTACGATGGAGTATAAGTTGAGCAACCGATCAAGCGTCTTGAGATGTGATGCATTGTTGCATGATGGAAGCTCATTCTCTCAAATTCCTTATCTCACACCTAATATTTCTCTACCATTACATGCCGACAACCCCCCCCCCCCACACACACACATTTTAAAACCCCTTAACTGCATTGTCATTTTATCAAAACGACTAACAGGAAGCCCTGACTTAACCAAGGTTACCGGCAGGGCACAAACAGAATCAGTGTCATGACTGACTCTTGCTGAGAGAAAGAAAATAGCCAACTAGTGAATCAGTGTTTACAGAAGATGACACAGAGATTATCCTCTCACATGTCAGATAAAGACTCATACAATTAACTTCCGATTAGAATTAGTGTCAGATTCCAGTTTAGATCAGATTTTCCAAAAAAGGGGAAAAGAATTATCACAAAACACAACATTTTCATCAAGTCCCTTGCATACCACTAACAAAATTAACACAGCCTCAAAAGAAAAGTAAAACGTTGCATTGAATGCGAGCACATGTAAAGTAGGGTGACTACGTTTAACAGCAGAGGTCCATTTCCTTTGAACTCCCTGAAGCTCACTTACCCTTACCAAGCATTTAGCATTTATTATGCTTTGTTTTCTTTTGCATCATTCTCATTCTTAAAACATATCTTCACCCAAAGAGCTGCACAAAGAAAACAGTAGCTGTGGTCTTCATCTTGCTCTTCCAATCCCTTAGCCTGATTTATTATTAGTTGCACATGGGTGTCCACCGGAAATAGAAGATCTACAAGCCCACTACACATCGCACTGCAACGCATCACACTGTGACCAGTTGTGAACTTGTAGATCTGCTATCTTTGGGTCTAAGGCCCTAAACTTATATCTTCTCTTCTAACCCTTCTCTATGATCTCCAGACAAGCTCCACAAACCTTCTCGGCCAATTCAAATTAAGACTAAAGCTTGTTCTTCACCCACCATGGTGTAATGCCATCCCACCCATAATGCATCACTGCCGTCTCCGTTGTAGATGAGACAAGCGCTCAAATAGGTTGCCCTGCACAGTGCATTGAGAAAGAGCTATGCAACACCACTGTCACTGTTGGTGCTGTTTTAAGAGGTCTGGGTCTATGATGGGCAGCTTGTGAGTGCGTCCAGACTTAGAGGAGCTGGTGCCTCCCTCTACAAACATGTCAGGGATATCCTGGCCAAAGTAGATCTTACTGTTGGCTGCTATGGCTTGGTACTTCATCAGCTCCAGATATTCAGGAGTTAACTTCAACTGTGAAGCGAGAGGAGACAGAGATAAATGTATAAGACAAATAGTAAATGTTATGTAAAGTGTGCGCATGTATGTCGTTATATTAATGTCACTTACCATGTTGGCCTCAGCGACCTTGGCAGCAGTGTAATACTCTGCATCAGCCCTAGCCTTTTCTCTAGCCAAGAAGGCAGCATCTGAAACAAAGACAGTGTTTCGTTTGTGATGCAGACACACATGATAAAGCAACTGCAACACATGATAAACCGAACTACAACCAAAGGTCACCCGTTAAACACACACACACACACACACACACACACACACACACACACAACCAATGAGACTAACCCTCTATTTCAGATATCCTCTTCTCGGTTTCCTTCTCCATCACCAACTGTTGGAAATGGATCTCTGCTACCTGGGCCATCTTCTGAGCCTCTGTGGGGACAGAGAAAAACAAGTTTAGATGTTTATGCTATTGTGAAACAAACAATACAACATTCCTATGATCTTGAACAATTGTCAATATTATTTACCAACATAGTAATTCTTACTAAAAAAAGTAACATCCTTAATTAATTCATTTTCTTACCTACAGTAAGTGGGACACATCAAATATCAAGTAAGCTAGGTAGGTATACACCCTATTGCTAGAAAATGTATAATACTAGTCCTTACCCGTTCTGAATATATGAACAGCAAATTATGTTCAGTGTGGGTAATGTAATAGATCACATTACTGATAGGGGGAATTGATTACAGATGGTCTAACAACACCAAGGTTTAAGTCCACCCGGACGGGGAATTGCCTTGACAACAGTTACAATCTTGTGCACTTTTATATCTGTTGGATGATCATAACATTATGAATACTTGTGATGGTGATGTTCAGTGTGTCACGCAGTCACGCTGGGTGCGCGCAGGGCTGTAACCTGTCGTAGTCAGTGTCCAGGCTTTCAGTGTGCATTGTAGCCTATATGGCACGGTGGTTGAGGAGGGAGCGGAAAGTGTGGTGTCGAAACAGCGCGTGTGTTCATTCCCCGTTCAACTGGGGCATGTTGGCTTTCAGGTGCCTGTGCCACGCAACCCCCGCGTTGGCCGCGATGCTTCCCCAAAGAAGAAGTTCTGTCGACTGACACAAAAGTAGCTAGTAGTATCAGGGTCCGAGTTGTTTTCCCTGTGTGGGTCTGTTACGCGTAAAAGTGTGTCCCAGTATTAATCTGTGTCCGTCCCAACATGCATTTCACTGGTGACCCGGAAGACAGACAGCGATCGGTCCATTTAGTAATGATTTCAGCGATGGCTATCTGTGTGTTATTAATCCATGCATAACCCCATGCCAAGACACACATTTATCTTATACCTGTACTAGAACCGAAGCATTCTAGTTCAAACTGATGATTCTCTTATTATTTAACCTCTTTTTGATGTTCTCCATTACTGGCAGTGACAACATAGTGACTGTACATAATACAAGATCTAGTTCCGTTTTCAAGATGTTAAACAAAGGTTTCCTCTGTAAAGAACATAAAGATGTAATACCACCATTACATGATACATAGATTCTAAGGAAATGTATTGTGAAATTCAATAAACTAAAATACCGGTATAGCCTAAAGTAAATGTGTCATCAGCTCAAGTAGAGACTGGTACAAATTAACAAATTAAAACAATAACAATTTCAGGGTGACTTTTATGGGCTGTGGTTAAGTTACCAATTATGACTTATCAATGGTAGTGATGAAAGCAGTCCAGAGTACAGCTAAATCATAGTCATCAATGATTACCAATGATAGCTTTCTTGCGTTCCGTTTCTGCCTCTTTTTCCACCACCCTCTGAGTCTGGATCATAATCATCAGCCGAGTCTTCTCAGATTCCCTGCACACAAACACAGAGGTGGAAGAGGATCACAAGTACTGCGTGTGCCTCGCTGCCAGCACATACACACATCCCAGTATAAACAATGTGCATGTTAGGGGGGAAAACATTTTGTCTAGGGATGCACCAATATAGAAATTCTTGGCCGATACGATGTTTAAAATAACAATTTAACCGATAGCTGATACTGATACCGATTTACTTTTTGTTGTTTTTATTTATTTACCCATTTTGTGCCAGATAAACTACACATCTTCAATACAAGAAATAAATGTTCAGAATATACAGCTTTGTAGACTACAGATAACCAAGACACCAACATAGCCAATGCAAAATGTATGCTTATCAACAACAGATACACAGCGGCTACTGCCATCGATTAATGTGAGTTTTATTTGCCGATACTGACCGATAACAGCAATATCGCCGATACCGATTATGTGGCCGATACATCGGTGCATCACTAATTCTGTTCCTTGGAGATTCTCCCTTCAAGGATTCTGCAACAGTGTAGTTAGTATTGCAATGCTGTATCAGTACTACAACGCTGTGACTGAGTGGACTTTTGTCAAGTCAACTGACCAAGTAAGAGTTTGATGAATTATCGTACGTATAACACAAGACATACAACGTTTATATTTATTTCATACTATGCATTACACATAAAACCATTCTTAACCTTTCAATTCAATTCATTGTTCCAATTGTTTTATGTGATGGCCTTTCTACCGATGCATTCAACTCTGTCTGAATTTGAACTATATTTTCTCTGATGTAAAGTAGATCAGGTTCACCATAATACACTCCTGTGCTACCACGGTACAAACCATACTGTGGAAATGCAGCAGTTCTGGCATAGCAAGACTAAAACTCAACACAATCCACTTGGAAACAAGTAAACACCAGACATGTTACTGTCAAACAGAGCAGCGCCAGAAATCTAAAATCCTAGTGCATACACACTAACTCACATGAGCTCAAAGTTCCTTCGGATAGATTCAGGAATCTTGGGCTTGGTAACACGGACTGCCTTTAAAGGGATATTTAGAACACGAATGGGACACAGAGAGAGAGAGATAGAGAGAAACCAACAGATTAATTTGTAATGAGATCATGTTGTGATGTTTCATCTACTGGTGTATATTGCAGTACTGGAGAGCATAATGTGTGAGGGATTACCTGTATTGTAAGTCCAGGGGCCATCATATTGAGGTCTTTCTGCAAAGCGATCTTCAGGTTCTCATCTATGATGTCTATGAAATACAAAGTAGTAGACATGCATAAGAGGGGAACTTAAATACTTGTTTTGCTTTACTTCATCCAAGTTTAGAAACAGATTGTGTTTTTATGGGTACAGTGTGTGTGTGTGTGTGTGTGTGTGTGTGTGTGTGTGTGGGTGGAATATACACATATAGTTACCAAACAACTCAATGTAGACCTCCTGCAGGGTGTGAACACTGCAAAACTGGTTGAGTTCATGATGAATCTTGTTGAAGATGAGTGTCTTGTCATAGTCCGCAGTGTAGTTCTTCACTGTGTCCACGACTATAGACAGAATAAAAACAAAAGTAGGTACAGTGCAAAGTGTTGTTTATGCAATGGTAGGCGTAGGCCATCCATATTCAGCGAGTGTCAGAGCTGAGAAGGAAATGGTTTGTACCAGAATTAGGTACCAGCATGTTGACAACTTCTATCCTGTCAAAGTAGATCATCACACCACCGCTATGGACAGAACCAGAAAAATACTATTACAAATCCAGCCATAGTCCACACAACAGTTTGTTAAAAAAATATATCTGTATGGTTGATATACAATTATTCCCATTGGTAACTATGTCTACACACAGTCATACCTCGTTCCACAGGGAACATTCTTGATCTCATCAGTTTGAAGTGTAGTCTGAAACATAAAAAATTAAATAAATAAATAAATAAAGAGTAAAACCTGATAAGAGAATGAGGATACTGCCATAACATGGATTAGCCGATACGTTACTGGGCAACACTAAACTAAGTTGCATAGTCTCATTAGCCTGTATGGTCACTTCTATTTATTATTAGATCTGTTATTTATGCCGTGAACATGCCATACACCATTTATGCAGTTTTTCTCAGACCAAGGACCACAATAAAAAAGAGTCACTGACTGTGTTTTTATCCTTGACATTTCCTTGAGAAGCATCAAGCATGTAACATGCGTGTGTATTTTTCTTTTATCATGAAATCTAATAAATCAAACCAAATAGGTGAGGAGTGGACTTAAAATCTCATCAGCAGCCTTCAAGTTGTAGGCCAGGTGAGCAGTGAGAGATGTAAGGGATTTTCAGAGGACTGGGTCTTGGCCACCGCGGAATAGGGATGCTAGAGTTCTTGTGGTCAATTAGATTTGACAGTAGCTTTCCTTACCAGTCAGCGCTAAACTGACAGCGACTCACATGGTCGGGTGTCTATTTTTTGTGTATTATCTTGTCTGTTCTTGTTGAATACTGGAAAAACATACCAGAGCAGTCACATGTATATGTCCTCATGTACAAATGACAATGTAACCAGCCAACCAGGTTGATTGTACTGTACCTGCACTGATCTGAACGTGGTGATGAAAGGCATCATGATGTGATATCCAGGGCCATTGGGAGTCGTTAACAATGCTCCTCCCCTGTAACAAACACATTCAAATGATTTAGATTTTTCTCTTTTTCTCTTTTAATATTTAGTTAAATATGTTATTTTAACCAATATGTACGCTTCCATTGATAATTTAGACACTGCTGTTGGCTAGAACACCTGTTTGACAAGTAGTACTGTTTTTAAAGCTCAGAAGTCTCTCGTGCGGGGGCCAGAGAACCGGGTTTGAATCCTGGGTAGGACATTGCAGCTTACATTTTTATTCAAAATACACAGAAATGGCAACAAAAGTGTCCCAATATAAAATTGTCACAGCCTGACAATTTTCCTGATGAAGAACTTGGCTTAGCTAGGATAAATTGAATGTAATAAATAAGCAGAATACATTTTGAGTAATAAAGATCATACAGGGTCAAAGGTGTACATGCAAAACACCCTTCGCAAAGTTTAAAAAGTGGCGTGGCTACAAAGTGTCATCTGTGATCTCCCGTGTCATCTATGACATAGTAAGTATTAGTAAATAGATACATGTCTCCAGTTCACAGCCTGGCCCTGGTATATATGATTTGTTGCTCAGCAAGACACTTAACTCCCAACTGATCCCTGAGCACAGTCTGTACTAAATAACTCTACTCCTAATAACTAAGGGGCAAATGGGTCAATATTGAGGACAAAACAAAAGAGTGGTGGGGGTCGACGTTCTGTTGTTTTTGTCTCGCTACTTGTATTTTATTTCCTTGTTTTATGGTGAATACTTGTAAATGTATGTGAAGTTGTTTGTGTGTAGGAGTGTATAATGTATATATATTCTGTGAAAGTATGAAACAGCTGAGGTTGTGAAAAAAAATAAAAATAAACTGAAATTTAAAAAAAGTAAAAAATAAATAAGAGTGGTGGGGGGACCACCAGATCATGCCTAAAAATGTGGGCCCGATCAGAGCTCCATTGACTTCCATTATAGAAAAAATGTTAATAATCGATATAAAACATACATTATAGGCTATAATGTACAGAGACTACAGACAGAATCAGAATGCTGTGTCACTCACTCACATGCCATAAACAACACACCGTTTCTCTTTGCACCCAAGAAGAGACCTTGAGCTCTCTTCTCTTCTATGAAAGAGCTCATTTATCACTGCTTAAAAAGGAGTATGACTGTCGGTCTCTAGATAAAACGTTGTATTCATTATGAATTAAATAAGCGCAACATTCAAATATGTGACTTGCATTTCATAGTTCTGTCAGTATGTAGTTATACCACACACACATCTTATAGCAATTCATAGTTAGAATTGTATTATAGACAGCCTGTCACAAGTTCCAGTTCTTAAATTAGCCGCGATTATGTTCTGGCCCACTGGCTTGATGCCACACTTACTTGCTAACCACTGTCATTACATAGGCAACCAACATATTTACAGCTCTGAATAATATTTAAAGTTGTTATCAGAATACATGAGCGATACAATGTCACTGTCGGGTGGAAACGCTCCATGTACAAAACTGTTACTTTTCAGGACAAGAACAAAATAACCTGTGTTGTGTTACAAATGTAACACAACACAGTCACAGTCACAAGCTCCTAATTAATTAAATATCTATAAAAGCCAGACACTTTTACTTTCAGAAACTTTCAGAAAGTGATTTACAAGCTCAACACACAACGACAAGTTGTGAGCTTGTAAGGCAACAAGAGCCACAATATTAAAAGCTGCGTAACACAGTGACTGTTACAGCCAGCTGTAGTTTGTATTCATTGTATATTGTTCTTATTGGTGGCTTGTATTATATTGCTTTCATTTTGTGTTCCTATAAGGTGGTGACTGAATGGAGGTGAATGATGTGAGAATAGAGTTGGGTGTGGTGCTGATTGGTGTTCGAGTGTGAGGGGTAAATGGGTATTGGGTAAGAGGACAAAACAAGAGTGGTGGGGCCCCTGGCCCTGTCCATGCCCGAGCCAGGATTGGCTGTGCATCTATAAAAGTCTCATTCTAACTTGACAGTGTTGGGGAATGGCAACTGAAAGGCAGCAGAGAATCCATCACTCTGTCCCCCACCAAACCATGTTCTTTTGAGTCTTTTGTATTTAGTTATCTTTTGTTTGATTAGGTTTGGTCCTTAGTTTTGTCACCATAGTTTGACATTTGATTAATTCTTTTGTAAAATATTGTCACAAGCCGTAGGGGTGAAGGGTTGTTTTGTTTGATTCTGTTTTCTCCTGTGTATTGTTTAGTCTAGGTAAGTAGGTTCAGTATTGTCTTTTTGTTTTTGGATAGGAATTTCAGGTTAGGGATTTAATATAGATTTTTAAGTCAAATCTTCATCTTAAAACTGCTGCTACTGAGACAATAAAACATTTCAGTTTTTATTCAGTTGTCGTTCTTCCATATTTATGTTACTGCTCTATACCCCTAGACAAAGGGTAATAACACAGTCCGAGTCATTAATGCTGTCCAAAAAGCACCCTGTGAAGGACTGACAATGTAGCCTATTGGTTGACTGTGAATGCATTTACATTTCTCTGCTTGCGCTAGCCCACAGGGTTTATAGCATGGCTGTCGGGCAGAAATCTCAAACCTCCATATTTCAACTTTTTAGGTCCACCCTCCCCCGTAAATTAATAACCTTGTTACCTTTGTTATGCTCAGTGGCGTGCACAGATAGACACTATAGGGGGTGCTAGAGCAATGTGCTCTTTTGAAGAAAATAAAACCTTTTTTTGTTTTATTTTTACAGTGTACACTGTACAGTATGTGGACCATGGTGACATTGATCAATTATTGATTAAAAAAAGCTTCTAATATATTATTTATGCCCCCAAATCTATAAATCTCACACTTAAAGGGACACAAAAACATATATGTTAATGACGTTAAGAAGCTTTAGAACACTTTCATGGGGGTCTTTATGTGTGTAATATGTGGTTTTAGATATTTTAGATTGTAGCAGTGAGCCCGGTGTCTCTGATGTCATGGACACTGGGCTCACTTCCTTCCTGGACTACATGTTGTCTCAGTAAGACAGATCTCCCCCTATCCACAAGGAGGAGCAGAGCACCAAATAATTATGGGAATTGTAGTCCAGGAAGGTAGTGAGACCAGTGTCCATGACATCAGAGACACTGTGCTCACTGCTACAATCTAAAATAGATAAAACCACATATTATGATATTACACACATAAAGACCCCCAGGAAAGTGTTCTAAAGCTTCTAAACATCATTAACATATATATTTTTGCAAAAAGTGTCCCTTTAACTATTAAGGCAACCGGCCAGGTTCCACACGCTGTACAAGGTGCCCTTTTTTTCACTTGAGCACCTGCCCCTCTAAAGGTCTGTACACGCCTGTGGTTATGATACTACAGTGACACACAAAAGTAGCAAAAATAGACATCTACAAGCGCACAACGTATCATGATGCAAAGCGTTGCGAGCTTGTAGATCAGCTATGTTTTTTTGAACATTTAAGGGAAAGTGAAAAGTGGTTACCTGTAATAAACGGCCAGATGTCCTTCCTCAATCTTGTGAATGGAGGAGTGTAGTAAAATGGTCACCACACCTGCTATTGTTGCCATTACAGCCCCAACATGCGCCATTGTCATCCTCACCTGTGCTTACCTGCAGGCAGAGGGGTATTTTTCATAATATGGCATTTTCAAATCTGTCAATCAAACCTTTTCTTTATTTCAAGGACCCCCATAACTGTGTACAAAATGGAAGGTTCCATTTGAACACTCATTGTTACAGACATGCAAAGGTCCACTTGGGACCTCCTCAAGTAACCCTGTGGGTTCCATGACCACTTTGAGAATCATTGCTCTCGAGTCTCGACTATAGTGAACATTAGTACTATTTGTTTCTGTTAAAGAGCAACTTTGTAGGCCAACAGGTCACCGATTGTAGGTTATGGGTTGTCTAGCCCTCATAGCCAGGAATTAACTCAATCCTAATGTCAATTTTGGTGAGGTGAGGTTTCAATTGATGATCTCAAATTCTCAATGTCACTTCCTGGTTATAAAAAGGTTATGTTGTGTAAAGGTGATAACACTCTATAACAGTTAGATAGAATGCAACTCTCGGGTCATTGTAGTTTATAGTTCTACACTCCAGGCTAGCCAGCTAATACTAATAGCATGAAAAGTTGACAGATAACGTTTGCTTATAGGTTATTATAGCTGAGACATTGGTCTGTACTGTACATCCTCGGTATTACGTTAAACAGCTGCAAGTTTGCATCATTCCTGTGCATGAACAACTGCATTAAGTAAAGCAAAACAGTCATTTAGCTAGACAGGTTAGCTTATAGCTGCAGCCTCTGCATGGTGGCGTTGACGTTTGTTAGCTGGCTGGGCTTGATCGCACGAGCCTCATTTTCCCTCGACAAAATAACGTACGGTTAAGGGAATTACTGTCAAAAAGAGTAGAGAACAGGTTATATTTTGTCGTGCCACTATAAGCATGAATAATATAACCTTTAGCAAGCCCCGGGGTGGGCTGCCTGGAAGTCAGTGCTTTGGCTCAATGCTAACTAACGTTGGGTGCCACTGTCTGTCATATCGGATACTTGTTTACTTTAAACCGATATAAAATTATATAGTATAGTCGAACTGTTTCGAATTTGAGCTAACCTATAATATCATAAATAAAACATTACCACTCTCTGCTGAACCGTCACTTCTTCTCAGACTGTTCACAATCCACACACATCCCTCACCGCCGCCCACGACTTCTCCTCCTGCTTTCACTTCAGGGCTGGAATGACAGCAGTGCTGCTGTGGCCACTAGGGGCCACTTAAGGTCCCAGGTTTAAAACATCTATTTTATCATCAGTGATGCCTTTAACCAATTATGCCCGATGTTTAAAAAAGATGTACACACACAACACAGTGAATTTGACATAGGCAGAATAAATATAGGGATACATTAAAAAAAAGATATAATGTACAATTCAATGTTTGATTTATGGTATGTCATAAGTTACACTAGGACTAGTAGTACAACCAATCTCTTTGTGAAATATTGAGGATCGGTATAAGGTACATATTGTATCCACTTGTAAATGTCGCAAATGTCTGTACTTGCTCATGTACTCTGCCTAATTTTACTCCCATTTTTCACCTTATGTATATATTTGACATTGTCTTGTTGTTATACGACTTATTTCACTATTCCCTTCTCTTATGACTCTTGAAAGTGCAAAATGTTTTGTACAAACAAAATAATTTCACCCACCCTTTTACAGGTGTAAAAACAAGGGGAGATCACATTCACTTAAGTGAATGTGAACGTTATATCCCCTTTAATTAATCCCTTAAAGTAGGCCATACCAGTCCTGACGAAAAAGCTTATTTATTTAGATTTTTTAAATGCCAGACACCAGAGGGCTAACAATTATTGATGTTTTAAAGTAACAAAACACATGTATTGTGGCATACTTTTATAAAATGAATGTACACACTTCATGCTTGGCTTTTCAGCAGCTTATATTGTTCCATTCACTAATACAATAAATAAGAAAGAAATATACATATACAGTACGTCTAAAATAAAGTGTCCCATAGAGCAGTTTTATGTGAAATAGGTCGTCGGAACCGTCGCCCCAATTGTTTGAGCGGAACTCTCGCCCTCAGCGGCAGTCCAGTCGCTCTGCTTGAGCGGAACTCTCGCCCACAACACTTGTTGAGCCCTCTCATCAGTCTCTATAGCTTCTGTGAATCAGCTTGTACTGATCCATACTGAATCCAGCTCCAGTCTTCTTCCTTGATTACAAACAAAGAGGTTTTCGAATATAGTAATATTATTGTTTTATTTCATCACAGTAATATTTTTTACCAATTAAATTTCCTGTTTTATGCCATGATATAGATTTTTTTGTTGTTATTGATGATATTGAATTTTGTTGTTATTCTTCATGTCATGTCTATGAACTGAAAAAACAGAAAATAATTTGGCTTGCCGAAACCAATCAAGTTCTCTGCAGCTGGAGTGCTGAATGGGTGACTTGGTTTAGGATAGAGGCCTAGGCGGGGGACCCCGGACAATGAAGTATATAGGGTTTGAGTGGTTAAAAATCACACCCTTGTGAAGTGAGGAGCATCCTGTCGTCGTACATCATCCAATAAAAGATGAATATACTTCTTCATGATTTAAGTTGTCAACTTATGTTATTATCTTTTAACCATGATGATACAATGTTTAAAAAACTCATCTTTTCACCAAGATCATGTAAGATGACAACTGAATTTATGTATATAATAATAATATAATTATATATATATATATATATATATATATATATATATATATATATATATATATATATATATATATATATACACACAGTATAAGCCCTAAGCTGAATTAAAACAATGCAATGTGATTAGTAAAGCCGATTTGCTCAGACACAAATGACGTAAATTCTCCATTCATTGTCAATGGCATTTAATATTGAAGATTGTGGAAGAGATCGGCTGGATTCAGAGACTACAACATCATTAACTCACTCTCACCCATATCGTACCATGACACTGTGTTCCATCTCTTGGGTAGTGTCCTGCAGCAGAGAAGTCAACTGATTCAGATAATGCTGATTCTCCCCCAGTAAGTATTGAACCGACTCTCTGCGAGATCAATAAACTGGTTATCCACAACATATTCAGAATTACAGATACACATGATGAAACGGATCTGAACTTGTGCCAGTCTTGTGTGGTTCTTACCTCTCAATGTGCCCTGGCAGAGATGACTGTGAAGGAGAACCTTTCTGGGCCTAAAGACACACCCACAGACGATATCAATTATATATAAAACATATCACTGGTTTTCAACCTGAAAATCTGGCATGACACTTTCTAGGTGCATTCTGTGTCAAGTGTCGACTCTCAAATGACGTTAAACAATGTGTTTCGTTATTCCAACCAGTTCCTTTCCCCTCACCAGACGCCCCGGCTGAATGTAGACGTCTAAATGTGTACGTCTTCTCTTATGGGGGTCCCTGGCATATCTTTTCAAATGGGGGTCCAAGGGCTAAGTAGTGTCAATTTGGGGGTCCTTGACATGAAAAAGTTTGGGAACCACTGCTTTAAACACTTTATGAACATGAACAAAATAGATGGGTCCCCCCTGGAACTCCCTCAGGTACCCCTGGGGGTCCCCGGACCCCACTTTGGGAACCACTGCCCTAGGGGACACGGGGAGAACATGCAAACTCCACACAGAAAGGCCCTTTCGCCAACCGGTATGAGCGCCAATAGGGTATGAGCGCTCGCCGCTGATGCTGCGGAGGGGAGAACACGGCCCCAGCACCCACAGCGTACCCGGTGGGAATCAAACCCGGGACCTTCTTGCTGTGAGGCAATTAGGTTGGTAGCGACAGTCCTATAATCTGTGCCACCATGCCCCTATAGTTAGAAAGGTACAATGAAATGGCAAACGATTTGGTCAAAGGTTTCGTCAGTGCTATATGGTCCTACTGTATGACCGAAACGTTTTCTATTTCATTGCACCTTTCACTTTGAGCACAGACTGTTAAAACAAGAAAAACTTTTCTTCTTCCTTGGTATGTACTATGTAGTATTCTTCTGCCAGTTTTCCTTTATATTTTTGAGACCACCGAACAAAGGACAAAGAAGGGTGCAACAGTTTACCCTGTACTTTTCATATATACACTTACACAGGCAATCTTTAGCAGGTACCAGATTTCTCTTTGCCTTTTCATCTGCATTTGCATCACTGCTGCCTCAGTAGCTTTTATGTTCTCCACCGCTCTCTCCAACTTTGGGAACAAATTGACAATGCGTCTCTTACACACCAGGATTGTACTAAAGGAAGAGATGGGGAGAAAAGACTACGTAAATACAACTATATGAAGTATTTTATATTATTGTGTGTGTGTGTGTGTGTGTGTGTGTGTGTGTGTGTGTGTGTGTGTGTGTGTGTGTGTGTACTACAGCAGTGGATTATGTACCTTAGGTGAGTGTACAAGTCTTTTAACACTCTGTCCTGGTTCTGAACAGTTTGCAGTATTGCCTTCACCATCTCTGAGCTGTCACTGTAGCCATGTGGAGGGTCAGGACCTGCACCAATAATAATAATATTTAAGTACAGAGCATGAAAGTCATACTACATTATAGTATTCCACGCAAGTGAATACCATATTTCAGTCTAAATGGACTGTAGTGTACACTAACTTTTGCATTTAGCTTTCAGTTGCTTGTAGAGTTCAATGGCCTTTTCCTCCCTGAAAAGATAAATAACTACAGTTAGTTTGTATAGAACATCATTATGACATTGATGAGTTTCACATGGCAAGCATTTCAGCCCACCAATGATGCGTGATTTGGAATCCCACCGCAGCTCCAGGAAACCCTGCCCTGATTGGCCAGTAGTCACTGTGATTGACAGTTCTCGTTTTTTAAACTATGCCTAAACCTGACCCTAACCCTAAATCTATCCTCAATAAAACTATGCCTAAACCTAACCTTAAACCAGAAACCTAACCTCAGTAAAACTATGCCTGCCCGGGAGCCAATCAGACACAGGGTAAGGCGGGTCCTGGATCCTGGAACGTTGGTGGGATCCTGGACTAGCGTTGGTGGGATTCCAAATCACGCGTAAATGACATAAGATCAAAATTAACGTGATGTAAATAAGGCCAAATAGACACTGACAGCTGTTCCATGATGTCTGCTTGCCTCCTGGCAAATGGACTTCTCTGAAGCTCCACAATCTCAGAATGCAGTGACACTATCTCTTCATCAAGATACCCCACCTCTGCTACCTACAAAAAATGTTTAACAACAATACATCTAAAACTGTGCACTAAATTTCAATTTCTGGCCATTAATATTATATACAGTAGGGCTAAAACAGTTAATCTAACTAATTGATTTAATTATATACAGTTGTGTACTTGAATGTAATTTAGATAGCATCATGTACATACTCTAACAAATGCTAGATTCATTGTTTAGCTGGTGCCCTATAGTTTCAATGTGAAGATTGTCTTGGTTTACCTGGGACCCTAGTTTCTTTAGACTACGGTCTTTCCATGTAACTATTCCAAGTGAGAACGTGTGATGACCTTGCTTATTGTAAGTCACTTTGGATAATAGTTTCTTCTGCTCAATTCCTACATTTTAATTGTATTGTAACTGTTACTGTACTACAAAGCACCATACCTGTATAAACCCAACAGCCTTCTCTTCATTTTCCTGCCAGGTCTTCAGCATTTTTTCTGATGCTATAGACAACAGATGTTTGTATAGTTACACCTTCTGACTGAGCTACAGTGTTTATTTTCAGTAATGTTTTTTGACAGAGCGGAGAAAGTCTACTCACAGATTCCCGTATGTCTCTGCTCTGTGTACTGTTGCAGGTCGTAATTAATGCTGCTCTTAAAGAATGACAATCTTGCTTTGAGTTGCTGCGACTGGGAGAACAGCAGGTTCTTATAACGCGTTAAGTTGGTGTTGTAATGCAGCAGACTCAGCCTGTGCACAGAGATAAAGACATCCATGCAAACAAAATGAGGAAAACATTTCAGATGTACTGCACAGTACACCATTTGGCAGGATGTGTGCATGTGTGCATGTGTGCTGTATGCGTACATGTCCGGACAGACTTTAATATCTATACTTTGGAGTGATACTAAAGTCTGGAATTTGGTAACATAATTTCTAATTAAATGCAGTTTCTAAAACATTGTTAGCAGCATGAATATGAATACCGGTACATAAACAATTCTGTCAATATATAGCCAGCAAAAATGAAAACATGAATGAAATGTGTCGTGTGTATACACGACACTACTGTAACTGCTGCACCACATCATCTCTGACAAAAGGTAGTATTATTAACACTGATTGAGTTATGTATAATACAACTCTAGACTCTATGGTAACAGCCATAGTTAATAGCCTGCGTCCAGACTTTAGTATCAAATCAGATTATAGATGCTGAAATCTGTCTGTACTCTGTAGCACATGTGTACCTACATTGCTGCCCTCTGTCCCTGGTACAGACGTATGTAATCTTCTTTTAGTCCACAGATGTAGCTCACTGCTTCTCCCCATACTTTTCTTAAGGTAGCCAGTGGTAACTGAGTCTTGGTCTCCCTAACTGAGATACCAACCATAATCATGTTTTTCATGGTAGAAAGCATTAGAGAGACAAAGCATCACAGCAGAGTAAATGTTCTACCTATAAAGTTGACGTTGTCTGGCAGAGGTCTAGCAGTCAGCGGTCCAGAGTATTTGGTAAGGCTCTTATCAAAAAGGTAAACAACAGAGCTGTCCCAGCCTTGCTGATGAAAGACAAAACAAAAAAAAACATAAAAAATCATTGTCGACCATTTGTCGAAAAAGAGTGCCTTGTTGATGGGGTCTGTTTAACATGACAGTTGGTCTATGTATTTGTGTCTGTGTGTTAGTGGATTACCAGTCCATCAGGGAGGCATTGGGCAGGCGCCTGGCGGGGGTCGAGCGAGATCCCAGCCTCCAATAACAGTTCTTGACTAAGCGGGGGGATGTGTGTGTGAGTGTGTGTTTCCAGACGCTGCTGCAGAGAGTGTAAACTCTCCTCAGGATCCAAAACCAGGGAGTGCAACTGAGCAGACGTCATGTCCAACACATGGATCACCTGAAAAGAATCGGAGAAAGAATGGAATACATTTAGCATGCAGTCTACTGAGGAGGCACTCAAAACCATGATTAAAAGCAATCAACAACCTTCATGTTGAGAATATTCTGCAGAGCACTGTAGCAGCTCGGTTGGTTGGAGTCAGCGTCCAGCCCACCACCACGTGTTGCTGGGTCCCACAGCAAAAGCATCTGTAGAAGTGACTCCATTGGCTCCAACACAGGCCTGCGTGGATGTGCATGACACACACACACACACACACACACACACACACACACACACACACACACACACACACACACACTGTTAGGTTCTTAGCTTACATATGATTCTATGATTTTTATGTATTACCATGTTTTGTTCTTGCTTACTGTAAATCGCTCTGGATTAAGAACGTCTGCTAAATGCCCAAATTGTAAATTGTACCTGCTGAGATTGTTGGGGTAAGGAACATGTGTAGAGAATCTGACTTCTCCGTTCATGTCTTCTACTGCCATGATGTCTTTGGGACCTTTATTCTTGACTTTAGCTGTCCTGCAAAAATCAGATAGAAAATACCATTAAAGTATCTTTACCCTGCACCACTTAAAAATACAGCCTCAGGTCTGTCTTCAATAAACCTCCAGAATCAGAATCAGACGGTAAAAGAGAACAAAGGTAGTAGACATACCACTGTACAGGTTGCATGTGGTGTAAAAAGGGACGAAAGCCACAGGTACATTCAAAAATCATGGTCCCAAAGCTCCAGTAGTCCACAGTCACAGTGTAGGGTTTACTCTCAAACATTTCAGGGGCCTGGGACACAAAGACAATAGTCCGTTCTTTATTCATTCTCGTTCTTTATTCAATATATCAATTCAATATATCAAATATTGTTTGCTTGTAATTAACTGATAGTGCCAAAACACTTACCAGATACTGTAGAGTTCCAACAAAGGACGTGCAAAGACTGCCCTGGTCAAGGTCTTTCGCATAACCCAGATCTATGATTTTATGCACCAGCTAAAATGTGAAAGTAAGTGTAAAATGTTATGGTGAGTACAGACAAAAGAAGATGGGGATAGACAGATTAAGAAGAATGTGTATATGTAAGTTTAACCACCGGATCTTGAACCCAGTTCTCCTTCATGGGAATTAAACCAAACAAATACCCATCATCCAAGACTAATTTGTCTCTTAGTCATGGAGATTTTAGGCTTCTAATACAATACTATACTCTGCTACATACTGTAAGTATATGAGAAGATGAACTCACCTTCCCATTTATCTCTTGTAATACTATGTTCTCAGGCTTCAGGTCTCTGTGGATGATCTTATTTTCATGGAGATACTGGACACCAGAACCTGAGCATGTGATCAGAAATGTATATCATGTCCCATGAAGAATACACACCAATTACTGTATATTGGCGAGGAGCACATCACAAGTTACTGTAAGAAGAGGAAATGTGTCACACTCTCTGATCTGATTCTTTGATCTCTAGAACAAGGACTTCTGGAAGGTCATCAAATAAGAGAAATACATGTGACGTCCAGATGGTGCAGGGTAAAGTCTCCTGCTCACCAGCATGAGCAGTGCCTGGCAATGAATATAACTGGCCATGTTCAAGGGTGAGAAGCCGGGCGGGGATCGTGTTCTCTTTCGCTACACCAGCGGCTCGTACAGGTTGGTCAGAGCACCTGTTCAGTGGTTAGAAGAACTAGGTCGCATAGCGTGTTCCTCCACGATTTCACATATATCAGAGGACACATGTGCTCGTCTTCACCCTCCATTAGCAGTGACAGGGACTACACGTGTGTGAGGTTAGTTGGGAATTAGCATAATTATTACAACAATGGGAGAAAAAGGGGAAAAGATACAATACAAAGAGAACTTCATATGGTGCTGGAGTGTGCAACACATTTTCTCCCATCACATCCAATTGCTTTCCAAGTCAAAACATCACAACAATACATTTTTGTCATAGTATGAAGACTGATAGAAAAAACATACCAATGTCACGGAGCAGGGAGAGCACTTCACTCTCCTTTAACCCACAGCAGTTTTCTGGCTTATTCAGGATCTAAGTGGGGAAATGCAAAAATGTAAAAACTCTTTTCATGCACTACAGTTCTTTTTTTTCTTTTCTTGTAGCATGATTTAAGCCGTCTCTACAGTTGTTAGCAGTAACATGTTTCTACAGCATAATTAAAGCCACTATATTATCCGCTGATATTGGTCTATCACAGATATATCGCTATTGTTGGCGCATATGTTATTTCTTATACAGATTATGGAATGCTTTGGAAATTGCGCTGATATATCGATAATAAATCAATTTTTCAACTCTAAACACAAGGCATGTCTTTTTAAATTTGCATTCATCTGAACTATTTGTTCTGCCATGCTATTCTGCCATGACCAGGGCAACTAATTTCGTTCTGTACTCCTTGAACCTTGAACTTACAGTAGTTAAATAATCAAATGCCTCAAAAGATTGCTTATCGACACTCCTCCAACTTTGCTTCTAATTCTCAAATGTTTTCATGAAGGTTTGGAGAAAGATCTTTTGGAACTTGTGGTCACAGGTATAGTTAGACATACATTACTGTAATTGTATTGCAGTGGCTATATGGACACATTAGGCAGAAAGGAGTGGTGCTTTGTGAGTAATATGTGGACCTGAGCCACGTCCACATGTTTCTGACAGCACTGTGTTGGAAAGTCCACCAAATCATCTTCATACTGGTCAACTAAGAGACTTGCTGATTTAAACGGCTCTTCATTGGATTCTTGTGGGCATAAAAACCTGAATCTCTTTGTGACCTTTTGCATGCCACGAAAACTACATGGGACTTTTGCAACGTCTATATCTGAGTAAATTCATTGAAGTGCTCCTTGGCATTCAGTGGCGGTTCATTCTAACCCTAACCATGGAAGGGGATTTCCCAGGAAGGTTTTGAACTATAAAGCAATGTGTTAAGTCAATATTGGCTCATAAATTAGCTAAATATCATAAAGTAAGCCTTGCAGAGCCATGTGGCTCAAAAGGCAGGAGCCTATCTCCTGTTTCTGTACTAGTGTGAGGCGGATTGATGTACAAGTACATCCCCAAGCCATGATGTACAAGTACACACCCTGGTACATGTCGCAGTATGTCATGTCACAGCGACTTATCCCCAATCCAACCCTTGATGCAAAAACAGGGAGGTCTTTGGTATGACCAGTCAGGGGACTCGAACTCCGATCTCAAGGCGGACACTCTAACTACAAGGCCACTGAGATGGCGATATCATAAAGTGCCCCCTATTTAATTTTAATATTTATGGCAAGGTCTGTGTCCATTTGTTGTGAGGCAGGGCCTGTATTTATGCCCCCTTCCTTTTCACAAGGGGTATATTTTATGGGCCTGGTTGTTAGGTCTCATCATCCAGTACCTTGCGTAGGTCTCCTCTGGAGCAGTATTCCATGGCCAGAAGAGGAAGGTCATTTAGAGCAATGGAACTCATTTCTTCTGGAACCTCTTTGGCTTGAACTACATTCACATGGCTCAACCTGTCATGAAGAGAAGATCAAAATGCACTGATGGGTCAGCAGGAGTCAAGGTGGTTAGTTATTCAAGTTACTGTGTGTGTGAAAGGCATTGTTTGCATTGGCAAGACATCGAGTCGATGGCCACGCCGCCACCTGCACTCACTTCTTCATGATCTGTATCTCTCGGCTCCAGCGGTCTTTGTTCTTACAGTTCAACTCCAGGCGGCACAATTTCACAGCAATTTTCTCTCCCGTATCCTGTACCAGACATACATACAAACAAACAATAAGTAACAGCACTTGGAGGCAGCTGTCCCAGGAGGACCATGAGTGTTGTGTACTACCGGTATGTTTAGTGGGGTGGAGTCATAACTTACAAGGTGTTGATACAGGTAGACATGGCCAAATCCCCCTGTTCCCAAGCGCTCCTTCATCTCCCATGAGCCACACAGCTGATTCTGTCTGAGGGGAACCCTCTCCATAGTAATATGGTCGTCTGTGTCACCTGAGAACATAGTGCTTCATTGACAGGCTATATGGTACACAGTAACAAACCTTGAATTACGAAAATAATCTTCTAGACCAGTGCGGTGTTCAACCTTTATCAATTATCATATCAAGGTCCATTATTTATTCAGTATTTTAGGCCTTTAGTATTTTGTTATTGTTGAATAAGATTTTGTCAACAACTCCATGCTGTGTTGTTGTGGTACCATCTACATCCATTAGAATATAACAGGCCGACATTGATCAAAAGAACAATTAAGTTAATTGTTTGGACTAACTATAACTAAGTAATGCAGATTTTTAACAATAATTTAACACTTGAGGGGGACCACCCTTAAAGGACCACTGGTGGTCCCCGGACCACTGGATGAGAACCACTGCTCGTCAAGAGTCTAGAAGACACACGACCAACCCAATCCAGTATAGTAGCCCTAGAATGCCTGAGGTATTACAGTGGTATTCATGTTTCATGAATTTGAAATGTACTGTACTGTACGTTATCCATTCTAGCTAGGGCTACCAATCGAGAAACATAATTCCTGCAACTCACCTGGGCCAGTCAAGAAAATCACAGATGTTCTTCTTGAGCGACAATGTTATTTGTCACTGTCAGAGCTGTTGCATGTTGTGAGCTGTTGTTGTGCGACGTTCTGTCGCACAGTTCGACGAAGTGAACTTAACGAAAGATACCAATGCGCATTTCGTTTAAACCTCCAAGCCTCCCCAAGGCCATCAAACTTTGTGTGTTGGTATTAAATGTTATCAGAACTCTGAACGACAAAAAACAACAACAACACCGACACCGTACCGCCTCAACAAGTGAAAGTTAAGTATAAACTCGAACTACTCTACTGCACTCTGAACTGACAGCCAGACATCGCCTCTACGCATGCGCCGACACACACAACTGAGCTTCATAGCATAGGGATCCAGCATGTTTGTCTGCAGCGCACAAGACCCGTCTCACACATGTTGTGTAGGTTTAATAGCGACATGGGGTTTCCCCGACCAACCCACGTCCAACAGGGAGAAAAATGTTTTTAAACTCAACCACGTGCCATTGCTTTACTCTTCATTTAATTGTTTGTTAAATTGTTGCTATGGTATTAGATTTAAGATTCAAGAAGGTTTATTTGTAATCCGTTCAATCACACATGTGCAGTGTAATAACAACATGCTGCTCATATAAAAACAAAACGAGATATAGCCTAATTAAAAAATAACAAGGCATAACGATCATCGGTGTATTGCAGGCCAGCGGCCAGTCCATTGAAATCCAACTGTAGTGTAGTTACTTGTTAGCCTAGCCTGAACTGAAGACTATATATTGTTTTGAATAAAAAATATGTTTCCAAATGTCTCTATTGGAATGGAGAAGGAAGGACGTCACTGAAGAAAACTCAACAGGAATAATATGCCTCTGCTGCAGATGCATCTGATGACCCGTTGGAGTCACTGTGGTGCTGCTGTATAAGTCCGTTTGGACAGAGTCATGCGTATATATTATTTACTCTGGCTCATCCATCACTCTCTTTCCTTCCCCATGATGATTAATAGTATTAGTGACGGGAGTTAATCTATGGTTCTTTATCTTCCAGATGTCATTGAATGGCATTATGGTCGAATAGACCAGGGAATTTTGTATCAGGCATTCTGTTTATAAAATAGGATGTTTATCTTTCATTGTGTGGATATTTCTTAATTTTGTAGTTATTTATTTACCCTGCATCTAAACCCATCATGGTTGAATGTGCAGTGTGTGTGTGTGTGTGTGTGTGTGTGTGTGTGTGTGGCAATGACTGGCCAAAAAAATCCCTGTGCTCAATTGGCCAAGTGACGAATCTTGATATGCTTTTATTATGTGGTTCTTACCGTTTACAGTTAGGTAGTTTATTTACTGTGAAATCAATGTTGCCTGATTTCCTCAATCATTTCATTCATGCACAAGTATTATGCTCTTTTGATATTTCATCAGACATTCTTTAGAAATCAAATAAGCCCTTTCCTCACACTCGAACACTTTCCCCATGTTCTCAGTTCTTACTGATTCACAATTGACGCAGATGTCTGACTGACTTCATGAAGCTCCCTTCCTCACCTTTTTAGAGATTCCAATGCTGGTTTGAACTTTTTGCATGCCCCTAAAGGCCTAAAGTATTATGATGGTTTCTTTCTGGTAACATCTACTAAATGAATATTTAGGCTATTCCTTCAGGTTTCAGTATAGGGCTTTTGGTTATCTATTGACATGAATGGCCAAGCCCTTCGACAATAGATGCAAAGTTAATAATAACAGTGACAATTGACACAAAGGCTTTGGCTATAGGGCCCCTCTGCGAGCTCTTGGGCCCGGTAGACCCGTGTTTAATGCAGTGGTTCTCAACCTGTGGGTTGTGACTCATGATGGGTCCCCACATGATTTATGAGGTCCAAGATAACACTGAAGTCATGGACTTTTAAGACCTTTTATATATTTAAAAAAAAGATAGAAAAGAAAAAAGACAATTACTGCATCAACATCGTCAAACATAATACAAAAATAGTCAAATAATATAAGAAAGCGGCAAGAATTGTGAAAATAGCAGATCTAGAAGCTCAGCTATTTTCACAACATTTATCTGTGGAACCGAGTCAAACTTAATGCCTCAACTCCTACATTCCAAGTGCTTATCAGGATGGGGTGTCCCCAGTTCAAATATGAAAGGTTGAGATGAGAACCACTGCGGTCATGCACCCCTGAATGTATCGTTTTAAAGGGCCTATGACATGCAATGGGTTGTTTCATGGGTTGTTTCCCCTTCTCCGTTCCCTCCACTGGCTCCCGGTCGCTGCCCGCACAGAATACAAAACTCTGATGCTGGCATTCAAAGCAACCAAAGGTATGGCTCCCCCATATCTTGCAAGTATGATCGAACTCTACAAACCCTCCCGCTCACTCAGATCATCCAACGCAGGGAAGCTGGAAGTACCCTCACTAAAAACGCCGGGACAACGCTCCACACGTCCCAAACTCTTCTCCCTTCTGGCTCCAAAACTGTGGAATGCACTTCCCATTGCAGTCAAAACTGCAGCATCACTCCCAATCTTCTGCCGTAGTCTGAAAACCCACCTCTTCAGACTCCATCATGGTCTGTAGCACTTACCCCTGTCCCTACCCCCTTAGATAGCACCTTTTGTAGACTTAGATAGCATTTGATACAGACTTATAGCATGTTATGTAGACAGCACTAGAATTGCATTGTACTGTATGTAGTCAGAGCACTTCATAGTACATATGTATAGCATATATGTATAGTTTATATGTATATTTTCATTATATAGATATTCCACGGTTATGTTCTTAGCTTACGCATGTTTCATGATAACTATTTTGTATGTATGTGATGTATTGCCATGCTTTTTGTTCTTGCTTAATATAAATCGCTCTGGATTAAGAGTCTGCTAAATGCCTAAATTGTAAACGAATTGCAATCGAAACAACTTGCTGTGAGGAAATCATGCTGTATTCAATGTTTTTTCAGGCCACGGACCCCTTAGCTGAGAGAGAGATCGAAGCAAGGACCCCCCTACATATTGTAGAAAATGATGTTGCACATTAAACCTTTTCACAGAATTCATGGATACAGTAGCTTCATAGACTTGTTTGACAGCACTATCATCAGTATTTTTGCGACCAAAGGTCGCAGTTAACTATGGAATCGTGCATTTACCGTCAGTGTGTGTGTTGGTTGGTTGGTCGGGTGAGAGAGAACGTGACATCACGAACATCAACAGGGATGGAGCACATGACATCACGTGACATCATCAAGGATGGAGATCCCTGATGTCATCAATATTAAGCCCATATGGAGATCCCTGATGTCATCAATATTGGCTACATCTGACCTCAAACTTCAAACCCTTAGATCTCCATATGGAGCTGACCTGTTCTGACATTCCATATGTTGATCCTTCCCCATCCATCCTTCCTCTTCGATGTTTCCCTTTTGACTGATACCATGTCCATTTAAACTCTAGACGGGCCTGCCCCAAAGTTATTAGTGAGATCTTACCCCCCATGCCAAAGCGCCAGCGCTCGCCCAGCAGTCTACTGTCACCCAGGCGGATGCGTGCACGCGACCAATAACAATAACACAAAGATTTGGAGACCCCCCTATAGTAACTCTGAGGTTACTTTCCCTGTTGAAGACCCATGGTTTTAGATAGACGCTCGATTTGATGTTTACTTATATCGTTTTATAGTTTCATTGAGGCACTACATTGTTCTCTTTGCACTCTCCTTTATATGGAACTATCTACAGTACATTCTGCACAAAATAGACAGTGGAAACTGAATGTGAACGTGAATGTGCACGTTCACGTGTCATGTGTAAGTGGGCCTGTGTATAGTATGTATGCATGTGAATTCACCCTCAAAATGTTCCATAGTAGCATAATGAGTAAATGTCATGTAATGAAACAGTATGTCAAAACAGCTATGCTGGAGGCTTGCTATTTTGTCTTCAAATAGAATATGAATCATAACATCCTTCCTCATTGTTTTCCACACTGACATGTCTGGTATGTAAGTAATGTTTTTAATCGTGGGTGTAAATAGTAACATATTTTAGAACATGATTGTGTGTGCATGAGTGCGTGTGTCTGTGCGTGTGATCTGTGGTGTGTGGTTAATTTCATGAAATACCAGATAAACAACCAGATATTATGTCATATTCCTCCGTCACAACTACCATAAAAAATGTCAGTATATTGAAGTTACGGAATGTGTGATGATGATACTGTAGGAATCTCCCCCCTTTAAATTATTAGGTTGTAATATTTTTTTTCTTTGGGGATTTCATGCCAATGTAATTATGCAATATAGTCTTGCTCTGCTCAGCTGCTCAACAACCAATTAAGTAACTGTATGACTTATTGACTTCCTTTAAGATTGAAAATGTATATAATAGAGGAAACAAATGAAATAATAATGTAATTAAAATTAATGTCATTTTGCGCCACATATGTTGATATGTAGCCTCTATAGAGGGTATGCACATGCATAAAATCAGTGGCAAATCGAGTGGCAAGGTGAATGGCAAAGTGAGTTAAACGTTGGGATGTACTGGCTGTCAAGCCAGAAAGTAGCTAGTTTTTTTACCCCCGCAGGCGTTCCCGCATAACTTCCGAGTATGATGATGATGTCATGTGCATACCCTCTATACAGTTCAAGTACTTCAACTAGTCTATATAAATAATATCCCATCCTACACGTAGTAACTGGTTTAATTATTTCTCCAGAAGAAAGGAAGTGATGAGTCTATGGTGATGTCACCCTTATACGCTCATGATTTCAGTCCAGAAATCCCCCTGCTTATTACAAAAAGATGTTTAGGTCAGCCGTCTAGAACAGCTTATTGGTCTCTGGTCTGTATCTGCACCAATATAAACAGTATACAATTCAGACTATACTGTACACACACACACACACACACACACACACACACACACACACACACACACACACACACACACACACACACACACACACACACACACACACAAACTAAACCTCAGGCAAGAGCAAGCCAGTCTATCTTTGTGCCTTGCTGGAACAACATGTCTGATGGGTGAATGTTACAGCAGAGTAAATCAATCTAGTGCCATTTCATATTGCATACAGAGGCACACGGTACACCACCGTCATCTGATCTGGCACATACAGTGTCTTTCTCACGGCAAGTTTGAGGTCAATTGGTCAAATTATGCCTAAGCACGCACACACTCACGCACGCACGCACACGAGCACACACATTGTTGCCCAAGTTGTCAGACTTGAACCCCTAGTATACCACTTGAGTAGGGGTTAAGCGTCTTACTCAGGAACACATTGCCACATGGCTGCTCCAACATTGCTGTGATCAGTTCTGATCAGTTTCAAAATGAAATGAAATTCTTTCCCATATTCCCAAAGATTTGTCAGAGAATGACATCATATCGGAAAAAAATTCCAAGGTAAATTGGACCCTAGCATCCCTATTCTGACTGGGGCAAACATTTGGCAAATCTACAAGCTCATGTCTAGTTTCTACGAAACTATTTGGTGTAGAAGGAAAAAGTAGGGGGCCTAGTATGGACCCTGATTGACACTGGTCAATGAAATATATAGCAGGGGTCTTCAACAGAACTTAGCTTACAATGAGATGAAACAGGGACCCCCACATGGAGCGACGTGCACAGAGTGTTAGAGAGGCAGGGGCTGAGCTTGTAGATCAGCTATTTTCGGGCCATAACCCAGCACTCTTTATCTACTGGAGATGCGGTGTACGACATGGATTTAAAAACTAATTTGTTCAGTGAAAAATTCTGCGTTCCAAGTTCAGGAGACTTCGTAAAAAAACAATTCTCCTGAATGCTGCCTTCCGGTATGGCATGGAAAGGAGTGGCATTTGCATTTCTTCCACCATAGTAAATCAAAGATCATCATCACGTGGAATACAATTGTGTTGCATATTGAACCTTTTCATGTTCCTCCCAGAATAGTGATGTAAGGGTTTAAGTGCACGGTTAAAAAAATAAATATATATATTACCAAATTTTGAATATGGCAATGTAGAGCGTGGGTGCGGATGCTTGGATACCAGAGGATATGACATATTCTGTGGTTTACGATTTGGTGAACAATATAGTGAATAATCTATTATGACTAGGCCTATTGTGTTTTGTCTTAAGCCCCTCCTCCCACCAACAGTTTTAATAAGAGCACCAACAGATGACAGCCAGACAGAGAGAATCACAGCTACAAAGAGAGAGACAGCTACAAAGCCAGAGTTCTTTACTGCTTGTGAGGGACCTACTCAATAGACTGGTTCCAAATTCTTTAAGGTGATTGTACAGACGTATCTTGAAAACAGAAATTCCAAGGAGTAATAGAACCGCATAAGAGTTGACTCTACAGAAAGAATCACAAAGAAGAGATCTGGGTGATAAGGTAAGCAGATTGCAATGCTATGGGATTCAGTTGCATGCTTTGGTGAAACTTTAATGGATATAGTGTGGGTTTTTATCAGTTTGGTGATTGACAACAGAATATGTGAGTGATTGCAAATGTGGATTTTATGAAGCGAATATCAAAATTGCACCCAAAAGATGACTGTAGAATGTTTTTCAATACAGTACAGCATGTACAAAATTACCATGCTCTAACTGTCTGCAAAACACAGCCACAAATGTATTTTAATTTAGATGGGATAACTTCACATTCTCAGTAGAAAACATGCAATGGTGTAGGTCAGTATGTGCATACTAAGTGGTGGTACAACTTAAAACCTGACATAGTGAGGCACGTGCACATGTCTGTCTATGATGAAGAAAATGCCATATAAGGGAAGAGGACGTTTTCAATTACTTATGTTGGATTACAGATTTCATATTTCCCTTTTTATTTTGCTTTTTCAGCCCGTCTGCAGCAAAGAAAGCCCTTATAAGGAAAAGAGGAACCTGAAGTGAATATGAACCTGTTAGTCATTCTAGTGCTTATCGCTAGCAGCCTCTTCTGTACTGATGCGGTAAGCACCCAAAAAAAGGAAATGATTGCTTCCTTAAAACCTTATTCTGCTTCTTTCAGAGCTTGAGAATACAATGTTGACAAAAATAACACATCTTGTTTGTGTTTCTCAGGTTTCTACAAGGAAGCGGTCATACCAAAACACACAAAGAAGTGAGGCCCTCTTCAATTATGAATACATTTTTGTTTTAATGTTTTGGTAATCCATAGCATGAATAACAAAATTCCTTTCATATGTTTCCAGTACGATCATCAGAGTGTCTGTCTGACGATGGGACAAGTTACAGGGGTTCTATTTCTAAATCTGCTAGAGGCCACAGGTGCCTCTTTTGGAGCAGGTTTGGACAATATGAGACCTCACTGGGACTCGGTTTTAACAATTACTGCAGGTATGTTGACAGAACCACTCACTTTTACATACCTGGTACTTTGAAGTGCGCATTTGTGAACATTTTGATTCCAAATTGTTGATTTTGATTAATAGAAATCCTGACGAAAGCTTGATGCCATGGTGTCGTGTCCGGAGAGGAAGAAGGATCCTGAGAGAATTCTGTGAAATTCCTAAATGTGAAACTGAGACTGGTGAGAGGACGGTTAAATTAATACTTAAGCCCTATATCCTTTGAATAGCGGAAATAGCCGATTTACATGCTCAGAACGCTTTGCATCACCATGCTTTGAGCTTGTAAATCTGCTGTTGTAGCTTAAAATAGGCATGACATGTTGTAACTGGGTAAAATAATAGACTAAATTAATGGTTGGACATTTTGCCCATAAAATTAACATTGTTTTATCTCCTATCACTACAGCTACTACTACTACTACTACTACTACTACAGCAACGTCTACAGTGCCCCCTATTTCAGTGGACACAGGTTTGTTAACTACCGAACTAGATGATAATAATGATGTTTGTACCCTGGTTCATCATTTTTCCCATACAGCATAAATAATAGCATTTACAGTGTCATTTGAGACCAGCTCAGTGGCCTTGTGGTTAGAGTGTCCGCCCTGAGACTGGGAGGTCAGGGTTTGATTCCTGGCTGGGTCATACCAAAGACTGTGGAAAAAATAGGACGCAGTGCCTCCCTGCTTGGCACTCAGTGTCAAGTCCCTGAGACATATAGCGTCATGTCCAGGGGGTGTACTTGTACATCAAGCTGCCCCACGCTACAGAAACAGGAGATAGGCTCCTGGCCCTATATGGGCCTCATGGCTCGGCAAGGCTTACTACTACTACTACAGTGTCATTTCAGAAAAAAGAAAAGAAAAAACTATAGAGGGTTGCTTAACGTATTTATTTATTCATTATAACTTAGGACAGTTGCAAATAACAAATCCAGAGAAGTTAAACAATGATAATATGTTGATAATGATTAATAGATGATCCCTAAGAATGTTTGACTGATTAATCTGTCAAAAAGCCTACCAACGGAACCAAGAAAGTTCACATGCATGACGTGATGTGCACAAAATACAGAGACTTCACACCTCCCATCAGTGAAAAAAACTCTTGAGTCTGCTTCATAGTGTTACTTCCTTTGACACTTTCGAGTTGAGTAGCCTACATCAGTTTCCTTGTTTCTTGGTAAAGCCAGTCTTATCTGCCACCTGAGATGTCTGTCTGTTTGAAAATGACAGTTTTCTGAAAAAGCTATGTTTCTATGTCTATGTCGATTTTTCAAAAATAGCAGACCTACAAGCTCGTAGTGTGCCACCGAGCTTGTAGATCTGCTATTTTTCAATAGGTAAAGCACAACATAATGCTAACACCAAAATGGGTTCCCGCCCAAAATGGGTTAACCTTTATTTTGTCCCACTCAAACATCACAGGCTCACAGCATTATAGCATAGGATATTTGAGCACATTGTGTCTGTGTCCGAAAACATATCCTTGGGCCTGTATAATGAGACTGAACCTGCTGTCAATTACTTTCTGTTTGTGTAGAGCTGACGTGTGGAGAGAGGACAGAACGGAGGCAGAGCAAGATAGTGGGTGGATCCATCACACCCATAGAGTCCCAGCCATGGACGGCAGCCATCTTTAAGGGTGATGAGTTTGTGTGTGGAGGCTCTCTCATCTCACCTTGTTGGGTCCTCACTGCTGCACACTGCTTTCCTGGGTGAGTCACACACACACACACACACACACACTACACACACACACACACACACACACACACACACACACACACACACACACACACACACACACACACACACACACACACACACACACACACACACACACACACACACACACACACACACACACACACTATTGGTCAGATTCTGTAATGTATGTCAAATAACAATTTGAGTTGTGAGTTTTGTTATTGTGTGTAACGTGATAAAATGTGTATTGGTTTCTCAGAAAACGTACCTCGACTCGACGTTTTTCTGTACATCTGGGCAGAAATTCCATCAATGCTACTGATGCTGACAGGGAGCAGATGTTCACCATTGGACAAGTCATCACACACCAGAAATACGATGAAATAAGCTATGATAATGACATAGGTGAGCTGCAGTGAGCACATGAACGTGTGCGTGTTTGGGTGTGGGTGTGTGTGTGTGTGGGGGGGGGGGGTGTCTGTCTGTGGGTGAGGGAGGGGCATTATGTATAGGTTTTCATGAAAAAACAAACCAAAACTCAAACCTGTGTACTTGTGTGTCTTTCAGCATTGGTGCAGATCACTCGCAAAGAAGGTGGATGTGCGTCTCAGACACCATCTGCACGCACAGTTTGTCTCGCCCCTCCTCTCACTATGCTGCCCCCAGGGGCTGTGTGCGACATCGCTGGATATGGCAAGGAGAGCGATAGTATGGATAACATTTAACTTTTAGCCCTCATCATGATGGAGAACTCTCTCCGTCTCTCTCTCTGTCTCTCTCTGTCTCTGTCTATCTTTCTGTCTGTCTGTCTGTCTGTCTGTCTGTCTGAATTACATTAGTTTGAAATTTTATATATTTTAATGGATTAGTAGAGTTTAAGAAGTTTAGATCCTGACGTGTAAACCTTTTAATCACCATTGTTCTACTATTAGTGTCATGACTTTGTAGTGTCAAACATCTAACAAACTGATGATGTGATTTCTGCAGGACCATTTGCACGCTACTCACAGCTCTTGAAGCAGACACAAGTGACTCTGATGTCCCTGAACAACTGTAAAGGCTATGAAAACTATGACATTGTCACCCAGAACATGTTCTGTGCTGCTAGTCCTGACTGGAGCACTGACGCATGCCAGGTGAGCAAAATGAATAAAGAGTGTGCGTGCGTGCGTGTGTGCATGCATGTGTTTGTAATATTTATTTCAGTTAACTGAAATGTTGTTGTTATTCCTTTCTCTCTCCTTACAGGGTGATTCTGGTGGTCCCTTGGTGTGTGATGTTGGGGGTCGTATGTTTCTGCTTGGAGTGACCAGCTGGGGTGACGGGTGTGCCAAGAAAAACAAACCAGGTGTTTACACACGTGTCACCAACTACAACCACTGGATAGCTGAGAAGACTGGACTCTCTGCCTTTACAGCTGGTGTCATGTACCCTGAAAAATGATCTGTAGAAAAAAGAAGAACAACACGGCAGATTTATGGAATGCAATGCGTAAAATGGACAATTTGGCAGCTATTTGTTATTTAAATATTACACACACAGTACATTATTATGTACTAGGGGTGTAACGATACACTATATAAACAGCAACATATCGTATCGTTTGACTTTGTATCGTTTTGCAATGGAAATAATCGGTATCGAATTGTTTTGCAATGCAAATAATCTATTGTTTAGCACCCTGAGCTGGAGTCAAACCCCGATCTCCAACTCGAAAGACCAGGCAAGCAACAAGCCGCTCCAAGAGAGCTAGCTCCCTTGGAGGAGCAAGTTACGGCCGGGTCTTTCGCAGGGTCGTTACAATATCATATCGCTGTTAAAATGTATCGTTACACAGTAAAATCCCCAGTATTAATTTAAGTCTTGAGAGTGCTCAAATGGAATCACAATTTTGACACACTTGACTAAGCACATACTGTACATGTATTTGTAGGCCTACAAAAAATAGATTTTCAAGTGCATTGTGACGTGTGAGCTTGATCTGCTATTTTGCAGTTGTTTATAAAACAGGAAATTGATTCATTTTGATTTTATTTATTTATTTTTGATAGTGTTCACAGCGTATACAGTATTCAGGCTGTACAGGTACAGTATATTCAAATGTTTAATTGTGCATCAAATGTACATAATATACTATCATGCACCTTTCAATTGTTAATCTTTCAGTTCCCAACTGTATTATTAACTATAAGTTATAGCACACAGAATATTTATGCATTTTTTACAGATACATTTATTTATTTTATAAAACTTGTCTTGTGTTGTAAAAGGCTGGACCTACTGCTAAATGTTTTTGATAATAATCTCATGCTAATAAATATTTAACTACAGTATTGAGTTAAGCTTCCTCTTCTTCTTCTTCTTCTCCTCAGCACTGGTGGAAAGTATAAGCATACTTAAGCACAAGTACTTTTAAGTACAATTTTGAGGTACTTTTAATTATAATACTGGAGTATTTCCAATTTCCAATAATAATACTTCTAATCCACTACATATCAGAGGCAAATATCATACTATTACAATTATTTGAAAACTTTAGTTATACTAGTTACTTTGTACATTATGTATCATTGTGCATTGAAAATAGCCGATACAAGTTAAAAGGAAAACAAAACTAGGGCACAGCTTGCAGCAGAAGACACAGAGGTCAGCCATATGCCTGCCTAAACAGGTGGGTTTTGAGGTGAGTTTGGAATATGGTGATAGAGTCCATGTTTCTGATGTCAGGGGGGAGGGAGTTCCAGAGGTGGGGGGCAGAGCGGCTGCACTGAAGGCTCTTGACCCCATGGTGGAGAGACGGGCTGGGAGGACTTTCAGGGTGTTGGAGAAGGCAGACCTAAGAGACCGGGTGTGGATGTTGACGTGGACTAGGTCAGACAGGTATGGGGGGGGGTGAGGTTATGAATGGCCTTGAATGTATGGAGAAGGATCTTGAAGTCGATACGGTATTTGATGGAGAGCCAGTGGAGGTGGTGATGTGACTGAAGACATGTGATGATACGGGCAGCAGCGTTCTGGACTAGTTGGAGTTTATGGAGGAGTTTGTGGGGGAGACCAAAAAGAAGTAGTCCAGGCGGGAGGTGAAAAGAGATGGCGGAGAGGATGGCGGCACTGTTGGGAGTTAGAGAGGGGTGGAGGCGGTTGATGTTGAGGTTGGAAGTAGACGGACCGGATGGTGGTGTTGATGTGGGTGTGGAATTATAGGGTACTGTCGAGGACGACACCCAGACTCTTAACCTGAGGGGAGGGGGAAACCGAGGAGTTGTCAATGGTGAGAGTGAAACTGCAGGTTGCTTGGTGAGTTGTGATGATTTGAACAAGGTGGACCCTCTTGTAAACAAGTGTAATGCTTTATTGGGTCGTCCACTCACAATTAACAGTCTTTGTATTGAGTTGTGCTTGAAATGTACTGTAATTCTGTCAATTTCAATCAAAATCAAGACTTGGCAGTAATGAGCAGTAGTTTCTCTACAAAACACTAGAGGGTGCTATTGAGTGAGTATTTGGCAGCAGCTCAGTGCCTCAGCATACAGGTGGATTGGTTAGGAGGGAATTGATTATAGTAGAATATATAAATATATATTTGGCTATTTGTTAAGCCTGTTGTACAGAAATGTACACATTTCATGTAAAATAATTTTTTTTTTCATATAATACATGAAACACTGCGTTCCAGTGAGGATTTTGACTATGTATTCTGAGTCCCTGCAGGTCAGTTTTACACTCAGTGAAACAACTAATTGGATCACATTTATAAGATGGATGTTCTAATGATCTTATCTACAAAGTTTTGATTGCTTTGAGTTAGTAGTGGTTAGGTTACAACTTACAGGTGAGGTATTTGTGCTGGCTGCTTGCTGCCACTTTACATCATCAATAATGTTCGTGTAATGAGTTCTGCTTTCAAAGGTAGTCTTTCAAATGATGTTCTCATGCTAAATACCTTTAGCACGTTCCCAGTGAAGGTGTTTAGAACAATTATCTAGGCTATATTACAGAAATCATTGAAATGTGGTTCCATCAGATACATCAGGTGTAATACTGTAAAAGAAACCAACTTTGACTTTGAGACCCCCATCATCAGTACAACCATTTACAATGATTTAATCCCAAGTTTAGTGCATGCCTCTGTCTGTCCGGTGAAACTGTGTATAGACTAGTAGCTAGGCTAACACCCCACACATCACTGTGTCACATACTTAGATACTTAGATTAGTATGTGTTGCCAGTGTTGGCTATTAGACTAGAGGAGGTGTTGGCCAAGTAGTAAGGCTATGTAAAGCGTTTGGTTTCTCTTTGTAAGGGATTTTGTATTTAGCTTTTCATTCCAATATGTCTTAATTCAGTCTACTCTTGCATTTTGTTAATTAGAGCTGGATCACCCAAGGCAACAGTAATAGCTACGGAAGCAACGCCCGTGACAGAAATTGCCTAGCAAGCAAGAAAAAAAGCATAGAGGACAAGCTAGGAGGAAAATAGATAAAACTGTATTCTGTCATGGACAGTTGGAAAGTGGAAACACCTGGTCATGTTTTCTCTTCCTCATAACAAATGGACAAAAAACCTACTGCCTGTGTGTCTCCTAAAAAGTCTGGCTGTGACAATATTGCTTTCTTATTTTCCTTTAAGGGACTGGGATGAAAGAAGTTTTATGCAGCTTTTGGACAGATTCACTGGATTCATTTTGGTTTATCTTACTGTGGTACAGTGGTACCAGTGTTTTGCCTCATCAGGTGCTCCCCCTTCAGAACTTTAATTGATCTCAACGCCCATACCCCTCTCAAATAAGAAACATGTCAATGTAACGCTATAAGAGCTAGACCTGCAACAATGACAAACAACCAACCATCAGATGGCCCATCTATCACAAACATGAATACGGGAATAAATTAAAATAGCAATGCATATGGATTTGGGATACATTTTGGGATAAATTCCAATAATGGTTAACAGTTTGTTATGCAAAAGAAATGATGATGTGGACCTCTATCTCGCGTCTTTATTGAAAGCGCACTTCGAAGCCACTGTAAACACGTCCCAGCAATGGCTTCCATCACAAAGTGTTTAGACAGGTCCAGATACACAGAGAACTCACAGCAGTGCTACTGAACTCAGTCACGGTTCATTCTGTTCCTCCTCCTAATGAATCATCAGAGAGATGTTGGGCTGGGCTGTTACAGTGTACTTCACCTCTTCTCTGTCTGCGTCCCATATATGGACCTGAGGCACACCGAGGCTGGAATCGTACGACTCTTTATGGTCAACTCCTGAATAGTAGGAGCATGGTGAAACTATATGCATCCACGGCCAATTCCTGATGGAGACAGAGATTCTCTGTTTGTGTGTGTGTGTGTGTGTGTGTGTGTGTATGTGTGTGTATGTGTGTGTGTGTGTGTGTGTGTGTGTGTGTGTGTGTGTGTGTGTGTGTGTGTGTGTGTGTGTGTGTGTGTGTGCGCGTGCGAGCGAGCGCACATACGTGTCCTCACATGATCTCAGCATTTTAATAAAGATAAAAATATTAGTGATAGAGGAGAGGAGAGGAGAGGAGAGGAGAGGAGAGGAGAGGAGAATAGCAATGTCTCTATTGTCAAAACAGATCTACTGACGATGCAATTGTCATGGTTCTTCATCCCGCCTTCTCTCACCTGGCTGGAAGTGAGGAACAGATGTGTTATGCTGTTGTTATGCAGATTGTTGTGCGTGCGTGTGTAGCATTTCTGGCCATTCCGGAACGCTATAGGAGATAACCAGCCCTGCTGGCACGTCCGGCAACATGGTGAAATAGGCTGTTACATTTCTTTGTCACTTCATACATATGACCTTGAATCTTGCACATATACTGTATAATGACCTTGATAAATATGCTATCTCTACTTCCACAGGAGATTATGATATTCTGCCTCATTTATCTCTATGTTGACCCTGCACCTTATGTACTGTATGAGTAACGTTGTGTCTTTTTATCTGTTTCCTTTGCTTCTTTCTCTATTTTTGAAAATGCAAAGCGATGGGAGTAAAAGCTATTTTACTCGTGTAAGTTGCGATGTGACAATAAACTTGAAGTTGAAGTGAGGTCAGGTGAGGTGAGGTAAATTCCAGGGTTGTGTGTCAAGATGGGGAAACTGATTTGAGGCCCGAGTCCTCCTAAAACTTCCTTGTTTAACTGGGTAGACCAGAGAGTCTAGTAGTCTACTAGTCTCTCAGATGTTGTTGTTTGTCTCCTCTCTCTCTCTTTAATTCATACTCTCTCTCTCTCTCACACACTCACACACACACACACACACACACACACACACACACACACACACACACACACACACAGTATGAAGTACTATCCTAATGTGTCAGAGCTATGGTCTTTTGAGGCGTGGGGCTCTGTGGTATAAATACCCAAGTTTTGCTGCTGGGGTCTCCAGTTCCCTGAATATACATTTGGACTGGCACTAATTCACTAGGGGGAATCACACTGTCACACCTGCAGTGTATGCAGCACGCACGCACGCACGCACGCACACACGCACGCACGCACGCACGCACGCACGCACGCACGCACGCACACACACACACACACACACACACACACACACACACACACACACACACACACACACACACACACACACACACACACACAAGTATACAAACAAACCCACCAAAATGTAAACTCTGCGTTTACATTTTACGATGAGATTCTCTCCATTGCTTTATTCAGAATTCATGTGATTTTCACTTGATCACTGCTGAATGTGAAACCAAACCAAACCAAACCGGTGGGGTGGGGTGGTATATAGGGCTATAGTTCTTAAAGGACCAATTTAAACTATTCATTGGTCAAATAGGCTACAGCTCGGCAAGCACTGGGCAAGTGTTGGAAACGAGTTCTGGGTGTGGTCCTGGACCTCTGTGTGTCCCAGTGTTTCAGTTTCAGATGCCTTCCTGCTTTCAGACATACAGTGAACAGCAAGCTGAATCCTTGCCTTGGTCTTAAATTAGACCAGGAGACATGAACTCATGACCCACCTTTTAATGAATGTAGATCATATGACAGAGGCAGGTTCAATGCTTAATAGAATGCACACCACTGTATCTCTCAGCCATACATACAGAGAGCATTCAGTTAGTATCATATGCGTCTTCTACTATTTCCCAAGTTCAAACCTGACCTTTCCTTTCTGCATAATGACATGTGTGCAAAAGTGAGTGGTGACGGTCAATGATTTGATTGGCCATAGGGCTTATATACTGTATACAACCGTGGACATTCTGTGAGCCCGTGACAGCACTTATATTTAACCCTGTGTAGGCCTAAGTGAAGGCAAATAAATTCCACCAATTTACTCTCATTAAATTAAGGTACCCCAACACTTTCCTTTTTTAGCCACAGTATGGAATGCATGACGTAATTTGGGAATGGCTCTCACTTGCAGGCAACGCGCGTGGTGCGTGCGTGTGTGTGATGATGAGCGGTGTATTGCTTAGCTGTGATTGGATGGAGGGCGGCGATTCCTTCTGTCACGATTTCGTGTCGCTCCTACCGGAGCACGCCGATCACACACCGCTGTACACAGCACAGGGGCCAGGGCTGTCCGTGCGGGGTTCGTCGCATGAAGGAGCTTGGCCGATAACTCGGGATTTTTTTGTCCTTCTTTTTCTTTTCTTTTTTTGTCCGTTCCTCTCGGTGGGGAAACGGCCGGGGGGGAGATCCTCGTCTGTGCTGGAGGATCGCTCCATCCAGCCGCCTTTTCATCCTGTCGGGCTGCGGTAAGATAGAAGTCTGTCACAATGCCGGTGTTTCACACCAAGACCATCGAGAGTATCCTGGAGCCGGTCGCGCAGCAGATCTCCCACCTGGTCATCATGCACGAGGAGGGGGAGGTGGATGGCAAAGCCATCCCGGATCTCACGGTTCCCGTGCAGGCGGTGCAAGCGGCGGTCAGCAACCTCGTCCGGGTGAGTGAGTCCCAGAATCCCAGTATTTATGTTCCACATCTGCAGGAGCCGAGCTGCTTTGAGCCGAGCTGATTGAATGACATGTGTCAAACTTTGCTCTGAACCACTGACTGACTGATTGATTTATTGATTGATTGGTTGGTTGATTGAAGACGGGCACTGGACTGGGCCACATCAAGTTTGTGGGGCGGAATAAACGATTCATCCAACAGAATGTGTGTCAGAATGTGTGTCCCTGGAAATAAAAACGTCTGGGTTTCCGAGGCTAGACAGTGACTGACTGACTGTCACACGGGGCAATAGGCCTACGAGGAGAGGGAAATGTCACTTGTCAGGGAGAGAGAGGTGCATGCAGTTTTATTATGCCTCTGCTGCCCCGGAGCTCGTATCACCTCTCGGCTCTCCTTCATAACAGTCAAAATTAGCCTTGGTGGATATATTGCTGAGCTTGCGGTTTCTTCACAGAGTGGTGAATGTAGGCTACCCGGTTTTTCTTTCCAGACATGAATAGATTATATACAATTGTTGGCTCATGCATCACTGCCACAGAGACTGTCTCCCCGTAATTTCTTCACCAATTCCTGCCTATTCTGAATAATTTATATTATAAACCAGTCTGCCTTTGACCTGTCCTGTGTCCTGTGTCACTGTCACATCCTCCTCCTCAGTCATCCTCTCATGCTGTTATCTCAGTGGGAGAGAGATGGATGGCAGGAATTTGAAACCAGACAGACAATTTTATCTATTCATAATCTCTTAAAATCAATGCAGAAGAGACATCATTACCATTGATACAGGATAATTGATGTTGATGATGCAGTGGGAAGATAATGATATATTTAGTAAATCACTACTAGTGTTTTTGCACAGAATGACCAAGTTATTGTACCGTAATAATCAGTCTGAACCCTGCCTTATATCACCAGAAATAGAGGTTGCAAAGTGTTAGCAACAACCTAATCCTTTCACGATTAATCCAAATTAAATTTATCTATAGAATACACTTCAGGAGATGCAGATGTGATAATGTCGATGATGGGGTGGTCAATTCTTTGAATTAATACATTTTAGGCCTCAAAACAGGTATACATATCGTTTAGGAAGTTAGTAGCCTTGGATCAAGACTATCACAATAGGTGTATTTTAACGAATCTGACTTTTGTATCTAGATAAGAAATCGTATTGGTCCAAGGATAGGAAGTTAGCCTAAATATAAATTGTGGACCATTCATTTACAGTAACCCATTCAAACATTGATTTGTTTCTCCCGTTAACTGTCCCTAAAGGCATAATAGAGTTGTGTGAATAGTAAGAAACATTTCCATGAACAAACGTCTCATTGACGTCTCATTGATCTTATTTAGTCTGAAATTAGACATGGTGTGCTTATCTCAGGCAGGAGCTTGTGCATAGACTGCACACACTGCACATTAATGTGTCCTCGACCTCTTACCAATAGGAATCTGATAGTGTGTTCCTGGCCAGTGTTAATTAAAGACTAAAAGACTTTTAAAATATTTTTGATATTAGTTGACCAAGACTAGACTAAGACCAAACAATTGCAGATGACTGAAATAGGACAAAAACTAAATGGTGTGTTATTTGAAAGACTAAATCAGAATGTGCTGTCAAAATGAACACCGATTCTTGCTCTGTCTCTCTCACTCTGCCTCCCTCTTTCGGTCTCTCTCAACCCCTCCCCTCCTGCCTCTCACTCTCTCTGTCTCTGCTATTGTGGTCTTCTATCTCGCGTGTTCTAATCTATCGGTTGACCCGTCCATCCAGACGGGGAGCATAAGGAGGCTAATGGCAGCCTCAGGCTTGCTGCTGAGCGTTGGGGATGTGTGATGCTGTGTAGACAGAGATAAGGGCTGAGGTCACGGTGACACCAGCAGGTGTGGGACAGAGAGAATGCAGTCCCTCAAGACAGACGTGTTGTTGGCTTGAGTAATTTACAAATGGTCCGGTACTTCGGAAGCTCTGAAATTGATGTCACTAAATGTCCACACTTAATGTTTCACCCAGTCGCGTAAATAACGCAGGCACTGTAAACCAAATTAGTCAAAGCCTATAATGTAGGCTATTTTATGCATGGCAGAAATGGAAATTCAAACATTTATTTCATATAGCCTTATAGCTATACTTCCTCGTACAATGAATAATTTAAATAGCAGATTAGCAAGCTCACAACACGTTGCAATGCATTATGAGCATTGTAGTACCTGCTACTGGGGCAGCCTTAGCTAGTGGGTAAAGAGAGAGAGGCCGTCTGATAATCAGAAGGTCACTGGTTCACCTCCCAGTCTGTGAGCATGACACTTTGAAGAATTCTTTTGACAAGGTTTTGACATTTGACAGGTTTTTACATTTTTCACCTACTGTATAATGACATGAACGGGCATGGAGGAAAAAGGAAGGTGTAAAGTTGAAGGAGAGGGAGAGATAATTGAGTAATAATAGAGAGAACCAGAGGTGGATGAGGAGAGTTGAGGAGAGATCCTATAAAATCCAGCTGTGGCGTTATGACTGGAATGAATTAATTAACCACGCCGTCATAAATGTTCCATAAGATTGTTAAAAGATCTCAAACATTTTCAAAATCTTTCAAATATATAGCAGATTTACAAGATACAACAATAACGTAAATATCTCATCTATGAGCTCACAATGTTGTGTGATTGTAAATCAGCTATTTTCACTATTTGTCGTATGACTAAGAACTGTATATATAGCGTAAGTGGTTAATTTGACTTAAAGGCTGTGCTTGTACATCTGCTATTTTTTGGAAAAAAAATTAACATCTGTGAGAACTACTGATTTATAAGGCATTTATAGAATCGGCCTTAACGGGTCTTAACGGGTTAAAAGACACCTCCTGTTGAGTGCAGGACCTCCTGTCATGTGCACACTTTGATTTAGAAAGCAGATTCATCGCTGAGTGATGGTTTAGAAGTAGAACATAGACAGCATCATGTCATCATTATACCGTCTACTGTTAGAGTAGATGGTCCTAGTGTGGAGGGGGACACTGAAAAACATACATATACATGCATACATATGTACATGCATACACTCAACCACACACACAATTCTCTCAAAGGGTTTTTGAATGATTGTAGAGGTGCTCCGATCCATCAGTATGAATTGGCCGATCTCTGATCTGCAATTTATCTGATCCAGAGAAACCGATCTTTTATGATATGATATTATATTGTATAATATTGCTTTTGCAGCTTTGTGACAGGCCCATCAAATGCCCCCCTTCCCCCTACACAGACAGGAACAATTTTGACATATCATATTTTGGAAATATTAGAATTTTGCCCTCACGCACAAATTCGGTATCGGCCAATCGTGAGAGAGAAAAAAATCAGTGACCTGATCAAAGCACCCCTAGATATTTGTTTAGTTTATTAACAGTTAGCAAATAAATAATACAATGACGCTAAAAGGATAACACAAAAAGTCCTGAAGGCTTGTTTCCATGTGTGTGATTTGACGTTGTGAAGTTGGTTAGTGTCGTCAGGATGTCCTGGCTAGATGAGCCTCGCTGATGTGATCCGCTGTGTCTGAAGACTGAACTTCAAGTGCATGCGTGTTCCTGAAGTCGTCAACATAGACTCCTGAGTATGACTAGGGGGAGGGGCGAGAAGGAATAAATAGATTTACTGCTCAGGGAAGTAACCACACACTCACATAATATAGGGGAGGGGGAGAGAGAGAGAAGGAGCAGTGAAGGAGGTGATGTGAATCAATAGATCAGTGGTTCTCAAACTTTTTGGGCTACATTCTTCATTAATCTACGGCACCCCTAATTAGATACATTGTTACTTAACTAGCACATTATATTTATGGCATATTTTACTATTATGGCATTAAGTACACCGAGATGTGTTGCTTGAGAGGCTTGAGACTGAGAGACGAAGCATTCTCACTCCCAAGACGTCAAACAGGTGACTTCTTGGGACGGACCTCCCAAGAAGTCTAGAATGCAAGGGGGGGCAAATATTGTTGTGAGAGAATATCTGTTTCAGTCACTGTACAATAACTTTGTACTGTAACTTGACATTCACACTCACATAGTTTTATAAGTTATATCAAATAAAAAAGAACTTTTGCTGTACAGTGTACAGAGCACTTCATCAGCACAAAATAACAACCAATAGTAAACAACGTACAGAGGCATAATAAACAGTTCATCAACAATCCCTCAATGGGCTGGCCCCCCTTTACTGAACCTATTGAACTCCATAACCCAGAGTCGGAGCTTTAAGGTCAGCTGAACTCTCATTATTGACTCAGCCAACCACCCGGGAAAAAAAGGCTGCCCATAGGCTCTGGAGTGACCTTGTCTTTAATGTTAGATCTGCCCAGTCCATCAAGGTTTTTAAGTCCTTTCTTAATTTTAACGTAATCACCTCCTGTGATTTTTAATGATTTTTTTTCAATAAAGCATACTTATGTTTGATTGTATTTTGATCATATTGCTTTAGTTTGTAGTTTTAGTCTGCAGAATTTTGGTTGACTACAGTGGTTTTCTAAGTATGCTATATAAATAAAGTTTTGGATTTAAAAGATTGCTGTTCTATGGCTTGAGGTCAAATTATGTTCGTGCTCAAGGCTGCTAAACCCGAATCAACTCTCTCCATCTCTCTATCTCTCCCGTTGACTGTGGCTTCACTCCCTCAAGTCGGTGCCGCTATTTGTGCATCATGGATTGCTAAAAATGAAGAAAGAAAATGGAAAGAATCTAAAATATACCGGTAGTAATAACCACGAAACACGTCAGAACTGACATCACTCATCACCACAAACAACAAAGAGTGCTGTCCATGGTTCTGAAACAACCGCTATTGCTACAGTAATTATAGCCTATATTAGCCTATTAGACAAACCATAGACAGTAGACACGTGTCGTGAACAAAGCATACAAGTGCATGCAGTAAAAATTATAGGTTTTTCACTTACCATTCATTTCTTTATGAGGAAGGTGATACTCGCGGTTGATGAACATATTGGCTATGCCATCCAGGTCCATGTTCTCTTGTGCCACATGCTTGTGACAGTTGAAAGGTGATTCAGTCTTTCTTGAAGTCTCCGCAGGCATAAGCTGCATGTGAGCTGCTTGATTACAGGGATAGTCTCTTAAGTGATCTCCCGGATCACCTTTCAAGATCTCAACTACATCATGAAAAGTAGACGGGCAAAGTCCTTTTTTATTTGCCATGTCCATGCACATGTCACGATGCAGTGTCAGCCTGACTTCATCAAAATTCCATAGAACTGCACATTTTCAATCGCCCTTTCCGACCACAACATCCTCGACATCTTGCATGTGTTTGAGTACAGAAGCACTAAATCTGCAGTTCAGGGATGATGATGCCGTGTCCATGACCTCAAAGTATTGCTTTCTGTACTTTTCGTCTGGTGTTTGTTTGGAAGGTGTGTGGAGGAGCACCTCCATTGTCTAATCGGCAGGGAACCTTTCCTGGTCTTGGCACAGCGAGGCTCTCCAAGTATAGTAGTCTACTGGAAGCCCCCATAGCTCCCATGTTAGACCCAGAAATGTTGGTTAGTATATAAACTTTTATGATTCAAATGTCATCTATAGGCTTAGCAGATGAGATTAAGCTTGGTTGCTAAAAGTTGCACGTTGAGCAATTTGAGTAATTAGCATAATATGTGACCATAACATCAACAATCTATATAAGGTAAATAATTCTAAATGTCATCATTCTTCAAGTAGTATGTGACGTGTCAAACTAGGGGGTTTACATGATTCTGAATCCATTCCAAGAATTAGTTTAGCATAAAAACACTTAAGCCTACTGTCTATCCCTAAAATATATATAAAATAGAGGCCATAGCAGTCATCACTTAATGTGATGAGGTCTGATGAAGGTGTGATGAAGTGGCTATCGCCGTTTTTAGCCCAAGGAGTGTTTTTTTGTGCAAAACTAATGCTTGGAATGGATTTAGAATCATGAAAAAAACCCTAGTTTGACAAGTCTTATGCTACTTAAAGAATGATGAAATTTAGATACCGGTAATCTTTTTTGCCTTATTTGTTAATGGCATGGTGACTGGTCACATATTATGCTAATTACTCAAATTGCTCATCGTGCATGGAACTGTACAGGGCCATTTGGAACCCACTCAAGGACACTTTGAGACCAGTGGCGTCAATTGGGTATGGCAAGCTATGGCAGCTGCCATACCGTGGCTCCAAGGGGGAGGAAGAAAATGGACGAAAATATGCCAAAAAAGGCAAATAAGCACACGTAACTGCAAAAATTCCGTGTGTGTGCCAACAAGTGCCAACATCCACAATAGTAGCACCCTGACTTGACCAGAATGGAACAGCGCCTTCATTGCTATCATTGGTAACACCTGTAGGGATATCTTCACTGTCTTCAAAGTGGCAATATACGATTAGATATGTAAGGGATAATGTATTGCTGAGTGGTCCTTGTTTATAGATAAATCACAGACTGATCAACCACCGATGCGACAGCGGAGGTGGTTAATCAGCCTGAAGGTGATTTATAGCCATACATAATCCCGCTTATTACACGGTTACTTAATATTTCCTTGCTTGCTAATGAAAGTATTCCCATAAGTGTTGCGCTGGCCGGCGTCTGCCCAGCTGCAGCACAGTCGGACAACAAGGAAGTGAGTTGATCAAATAGGATCCATTTTCGGTGCTTCGTCTATTTCTCGCTCAAATGTTTTCAAAAACATTTTTGAGAGCAATGTTTTGCTGTAAATGACACTGTGTGTGTGCAACATGGCTGTCATGTTGGAAACAGCAGTAAATCAGCGGAGCACAGCAGGTGCTCCGAGGGTTTGATTAGGCATTGGTCTGTTATAGAGCGTAGCGGTCATTATCCAGAAATAACAGACAGATGAAATTGCCGATTGACCAATCAGAATCAAGCATTCAACCAAGCTGTGTAATAAGATTAGATAGATGTTCTTATTAGCATGGTGCTGTAATATGTAATTGTTCTACTGTACCTAGAGTAACTTAAGTGACTGGATGAAGCTGAACTTTATGGGTGAACACTGCTCAAAGCTCTGCATGGGACCAGACTTGGAGTGCACTGCTTAGTGGTGGGGGGTATGTTATATGAAAGAGAGAACACAGCAGCAGCACACCCAAAACCTGTGCCGCTATCTTAAGAGCTAATGTGATATAATGTGATATTGGTAAATTGTAAAAATGATCAAATCATTCTGTGGCACCCCTGGACTGAGACATTTTGAGAAACCCTGGAACAGTGCTGTGGTGGAGTGAAGCTCTAAAACGTAAAACAGTCCTGACAGTGTCTATGGTGTCACGCGTCTTCAAATGAGACCATGTCTAGCCACCACACACACACACACATTTTAATCATTTATTTATGTCCACATAAGAGATACAAATACAAGGACACAAATATTTACAAGGTGCCGCACAGAATGCAGTCAGCAAATCCCGAACAAATAAATACCCACACACCCTTCAGGGGTACAGGTAACAGCGTCTTCGCCATATTTGGCGGCTACCGATAGTGGAAGATATTGCACAGAATTTCGCAAGCCGTTTGGCTGCTTTTTTCGGCATCCCAAGTTGTTGGAAGCCTCTTACGACCAAACTGTGTACATGTCCTAGGCTGCCGAAGATAAACACATATAGATTGCACCTATAGCCTAGTTCAATGATGGACTGGAGGAGCGGCTGGTACTTAATGACCTTAGTCATAAAGGCTTCCTCTAAGCTAGAGTCAAAGGTGCAGGCCATTTCAAGAATGAACACACACACACACACACACACACACACACACACACACACACGCATCCTTGACCATGACTCTTTTAGATCCCAAAGCAGGGCTGACATCACTAAAACACTACAAGACACCTCCAGGCTGCCTCCTGAACCCTGGAACACCAGGGAAACACTGCACACACACACACACACACACACACATTTGATTTCTTTTATTTGGATCTGCACAAGAGGCGTATACAGAATAGACCCAAACACTGGTCAGAATAAGGTTATACATTACATGGTCCAACCAAGCTGCTGCACATGCGCTTAACACACAGAGGGAAAAGAAGAGAAAGTATATATTAAAAAATATATATATATATATATATATACAGCACATTGTTGACATACTATATACTTGATACTACTAGACAGGATGTTTGTTTTGGTTTTTTTTAAGCCTCCTAGGGATAAATGAAACAACGCCTTCTCCAGACAGACAGACTGCCCATAGTAGCTGAGACAGAACAGTATTTAGCCAGCTTTTTTGCATTTGTTTTTAGCAATCCACCCAATTGCAAACCCCTGAGCACAAGTTTATGGACATGGCCCAGACTTCCAAATACAAGGACAATAAGTTGACAGTTATATCCCAAGGCCATAATACGTTCCACCAGAAGCTGATATTTCATAAGTTTGGATGTAAAACAAGTGTCCATATACAAATCAAATGGGCAGCCTATTTCAAATATAGTGACAGTTTTTCTAATTTCATTGATGAACACAATATCTGGGGTATTTGGAATATTTTGTAGTGAATTGACATGCGTGTCATTGTGATCAAACCAGTCTATTTTTACAGTGCTGTGTTTATACATTCTTGTTGTCCTGTCCTGTACTCCTCTGATCTTGTCTGAGACCAGGTCCACCAGACGGTCATGTCTGGCAATGTACAGTCCTTTATACACACACACACACACACACACACACACACACACACACACACACACACACACACACATTCCATTTGTACTCTCTCAGAGTTACAGACGTCTAAGGGTCCATTTGGAAGAGTCACGATACCAAGAACTGGCAGACTCAAATGCAGACAGACAAAGTTCAAGGGTGTTTATTCACACAGACTTGGAATGAGGAGGGAAAGGTGGTAGGCAAGCAGAGCAGTCAGAGAAACAGGCAGGCAAGTGGGCAGGCAGGCTGCCAGGTGAGAGCTGAGGTGGAGGAGAGGAGTACAATCAGTACAGGCAAAATCCAACGAATACTGAAGTTCACAGGGAACAATCACTACAAAAGGTTTACTGGCTAGAAGCATCTACTACTTTATAGGCTGGAGGTGATGAGCTGATGGCAGGCAAATGCGTTGTCTGGTGCGAATGAGGGGACTGGGAACAGGTGAGCCAAGTGGTAACTGGAGCCAAGCCTATGACCACACACACACCCACACAGACTCAGCCCTGCCTGGGACTGTGACAGGAACGGTGAGGAACCCTATAGGAATCCTTAAAGCGAACTGTTAAGGAATTGTACTGTTAAGATGGAATCGTTAACAACCGGAATCGTTAAAATCCTAAAGGATCCCAACCCTAGATGGCAGTGATGGCACCCTAGAAAATGCCAAATTTGTAAATTATAAATGGATTCCTTTAGGAAGAAAGAATGGGAAAGAAGAACAACACTACTGTATTACTGTGTTGTTGTGGAGCACAACAATGGAGCATCTGGATTCTGTCTACATATCAATGGTAATCTTGCTATGTGAGCAAGATTACCTACCCCCCCCCCCCCCACACACACACACACACACACACACACACACACTCACAAAAATACTCTACACTCACAGAATCACTTAACTCTGCATTAATAATTTAGTGAACAATCGATGTAAAGTTGTTGGTGGTTCTGGGAAGTACTTAAGCCCAGAGGGCCTCTGTCCTTCCTTTCTCTCCCCAGATAAACGGTTGCTGCTCTGTAATAATCAGAATATCTTTATATACATTCAATTAACTTGCAGGTGTTGAGGGATATTTAAGCATTTATATATTGTTTTTGTATATGTGTGGTCAATATCAGCAAGAATGAAAGGAAAGGTGTAGAAGGTGTTGTATGGTTTAGAGACTCTAGAGGCACTGACAGGAAAGCCAAGCTGGAGGTATAGCAGAGACTAAAATGTTGAGATTCTTTCTGGGAGTAACAAGGATGGATAGGATCCATCATAGTCACTACATCATAGTCACAGCGCACAGATGTTTTGGAGATAAAGTCAGAGAGGCTAGACTAGACTGAGATGGCTTTGACATGTACGTACAGAGGAAGAGGAAGGATAGTGAGTAGAAGGATGCTGAGGTTGGAACTGCCAGGAAAGGGGAGATTTGTGGATATAGTGAAAGAGGACATTTTATATATATTATGCTACCGGTATATGATTAATATTATTTTCAGGTCGGGATAACAATTTTATCCCATTAGGATTAATGAGATATAAATAATACAGGATACATGATAAACACGTGAATTTGGAAGCGATGTGAACTTCCACGGGGTCCCCAGCAAAAGTAGTTGATATACTGTACTATCATAATCGTTTTAACCACTATATCCATGTTGTCAAAAAAATAGCAGATCTACAAGCTTACAGCACATCACTGATCACTTCATCCCACACTGCAAGCTTGTATATCTGCTATTTTCTTAACATAAATCTTCTCTTCTGAAATGAAGGGTTTTGGACATGCAAGCTTTCTGGCCAACAGCGGTGATAATGTGAAGTATAATGGGTTGCATCCTGACGTCCTGGAGCAGGTGATGAATAAATGGCTGGCTGCCTCCTGGGTCTCTGGGGCTGGAAAGTCTATTAACTGGCTTCTACAGACACAGCAGCACGGAGACACTGATGTCATCATCTTGCTGTAATTGCATCTTGCGCGCGCGCGCGCGCGTGCGTGCGTGTGTGTGTGTGTGTGTGTACTTTTGACTTCTACTCTAACTTGTAGATTTAGATTTAGATTATTATTACACATTTCAGTCTTTTGAAAATAGCGGATCTAAAAGTTCACAATGCGTAGATCTACTATTCTCAAAATACGTTTATACATTTGAAAACTTGTATAATGGGACATACTGCATAATGAGCACTTTTACTTTTGTACTTTTACTCAAGCTTGCAGGGCCCTTTGCGAGACTATTTCAGATAGGTACAGCTGTTGCTTCCGTCAAAACCAAATTCATAGGTCACCGATTTCAATGTAACACAACACAGGAACCCCCGCTAGTGTTTTGGTCGTCCAACAGTTTCTTAACGACTCGGTGGGAGGAGAATCGGAAATAGCAGATCCAGCAGCCTTATAACTTATAACTCTATGGCACATGCATGGGGCCCTTTCATTTGGTGTAGCGCCACAGCCCTCGGAGGGGTTGATCCATCACTGGTAGCTCGCCCTGGGGGTTCTTCTAAAGTTCAGCATCTCTTTAAAGATATGTAAACATGTGAGCCTCACTTGTACACTACACATTTACATTCACAAATCTGACTGTGTTCCCACCCTGCTGCGCACACAGTTTTTAATGTTTGAACATGACCTTTGGGCAAGTATAACATGACCTGTAGTTGCAGATGGGCAAGTGCTTTTGAGACCTTTGGCCTTGAATGTGTCAACCCCTGACTGTAATACTTACAGTAAGTGTCAAAAACACCGTCAGGGTTAGCACTAGCAGAGGCTGTGGTTCAGGAGGTAGAGCAGGTACCAATGATCCATGGGTCGGCAGTTCGAATCCCGACTCCTCCTGTCTACATGTCGAAGTGTCCTTGGGCAAGACACTGAACCCCACATTGGTGTGTGAATGTGGGAAGTGAGGATGCTGGCGTCGACTGTTCATAGAAAAGTGCTAGAAAAAATGCAATCCATTATAATTATAGCAGGGTAGCAGGAACAAAGGTCAAAGGACCCAATTTGGGTTTCGATGCATCATGTTATGAGCTTTGTAGATTGGCTATTTTCTCGATTTGTAAAACCCTGTGTACCCTTTGCGATTATCTCAAATAAGTGTGATTAGGCGATTATGTAATAATTGTGGCTCTATATTGGAGGTGTTTCTGAAAGAGTTCAAGAGGTGCTGAATGAATGGTGTGAACTGTGAATCACCTCATCCGCTGGGCCCAGCCCGGGCCCATGTTTGGCCAGATTGTCCAGAAACAAAACAACGGGTCTGGGAGGCAGAAATGGGTTTCGGAGATGGGGTTAAGGTGACCAGAACATGAATACAGAGGCTGAGACAGGACTAAGGAAAAGAGAACAGTCAGAACAGAGACTGTAACTAGAAATGTGTGCTCAGGATATAGAGGTATTGTTTGAGTATTGGAGGTCAAAGAACTGGAGTGATGAATTAAAGGCAATTATCTGTCGTAGCAGTATTGGACAGTGCAGGACAGTATGGCAAGGGGAAAGGGGCAGTGCTGTAGTGTAGGATGTTTTTAGTGGGGAATGCCATTTTAAGTCGCAAAGAATGCAGTGTGTGCACATTTGTACACACACACACACACACACACACACACACACACACACACACACACACACACACACACACACACACACACACACACACACACACACACACACACACACACACACACACACACACACACACACACACACACACACACACACACACACACACACACCTTAAAATAATCCCCAGACTATTTATATATATTTAATCAACATTCATATGTGCATTCAGCATTTCTTCATGTAACCACCACACACAACGCTTGCCAAATTATAACAATAGCACACACATGATCTGTGAACTAATTGGCACCTAATGCATATAGTGAAGTATGTACTGTATAATTACAGGCTTGTGTTAGATGCCACAAGACAAACGTGTGGCTTGATGAACATCAAGGCCTGCAGTTCAAATAGTAACTGCATGGGATCACTTTAGCACAATACATTAAATACCTGAGCTCATCAGGTATTGATTCCATATTGCTCTAAACCACTGTTTCTCAAACAGTTCATTTATTTTTTGTTTGCTACATCTTGTTTTTTATTATTTTATCTAATTTTATTTATCTAAAAAAAATGAAAACATTCCTAGAAAACCAATTGTCTTTGACAATTGCTTTTGAATTGAATTGAATTAAAAATCAAATGCAGTGGGTTTTGTTTTCCAGAATCTTTATGAAGAAATCTAAGAAAAATCTAAGAAATTCCATAAATAGAGGGTATGCGTGTGACATCATCAAACCAGGAAGTTATGCGGGAACGCTTACTGAGTGACAAAAAACTACTTTCTAGCCTTGACAGCCCATACATCCAAACAGAAAAGTCCAATATGATTGCATGCATTAAACAACGTTAAACAATGTTAAACTCACTTTGCCATTCACTTTATGCATGTGCATACCCTCCATTTTAGAAAACAAATGTTTAACAAGTATTGAAAAATATTTTCACTACTTTGTGTTCGCGGCAAACGTCTAATTTCACTATTGGGTCTCGGGCTAAAAGGTGCCACTGCTCTAAACAAGGTCCCTGAATACATTAATACACAGTTCACATCTGTTTATGTTGTGGGGCTCTTGCACACATGTACGGGTGGCATATGTGCTGGTCTTAAATGAATGGCAGTCAGGTGAGGGAAAGTCCGAGGTGGATGGTGGATGAGTTGGGACAAGCAGGGTCTGGGCAGTTGAACAAGAGACAAACATCCACAACAACAAAATGCGAGAGCGTTGCTTGCTTATCAATAATCAAGTTCTTAAAGCTCTATGTTCTATGTTTTTAATGCCATATTACCAAACAAAACATAATGCATAGACCTTTATTGGTGGAGAAAACCTTAAACCAGCAGCTAGTAAGCATGAGACAGGTGAGAGAAGAGAGAAGAGATAATAGAACTAAGATTAATTAACTCAATAAAACAGAAAAGCATTTTCGTGTTAGCTATTCAGAAATAGCAGATTGTCGCAGCACGTAATTTTTTATTTATACATCTGCTATTTTTAGAAAAATCTAGAAAGTGTGAACTCCTGATTCAGAAGGCTTTTGTAAAATCGACCTGAAAAGTAGAATAAAAACATTTGATGCTTTTATTCGTGGAGAAAAATCAACCTTGTATGTAATTTAAAATCGGACCGTAGTCATCTGCACTTGATCTGACTGGGTTATAGCAGGAATCTGTATGGCTAGCATAATATATAAGGCATCCTACTATAAATGCGCCACGTCTCTGTGTGCGTACGTGCATGTGTGTACGGTTGTAATGCACATAACTTGAGAACTATTTGACCCACCGACTTCAAATTCGACACACGCGTTCCACACCCCCACAGGGAGTGCAGTGCCCGGTATCGAGTCAGTCTCAGCTAATTGAGGCTCAACCAATCAGGCTCTGCCGGTGGGCCGAATTGATTGCCAAAATTATACACTTTTCAGTTTGTAGTCTTCACACAGGCACATACACAAATCTCCATGTGAGACACCGGTTGACGGGTACTATGACAATGTATATAATTAGGTTCCCAAGTTGCATCGTTCCCAAGTAGGCCGGTGCGACGGGCATGTTATAATGGTTGCAACAATAACAATCGCATAACCAATTATAGCCAAAATGAGGGAGGTGGTGGGCCAGTTCAGAATAAGAATAACTAAAGAATCAGTAAATAAGTTTAACTGCAATTTATTAAATCAAAAGCAAAATAAAGTTTTCCATAACAAAATGTTAAAAATAAAATAAAACTGCCTCAAAAGGGATGGGTGTAAGCTCAAGTGTCCTGGCACTGTCCAAAACTAAACTTAAATGTCTCCAAATGGAACCCAGTCAATGCTGTGTGTAGTGGCAAGTCTCCTCTTACCACCCTTTATACTGTTCCGCAAAGTCCGTCCTCAATCGAAATCCAAACTCCAGGGAACTAATCCAAAATGGAAAGAAGGTCTCTAAATCCAATGGCGGATATCCAATGTTCAGGAAAGTACTCCAGAAAGGAAATATGGCAAGACTTGGGAAATATTCCTCTTGCTTCTCCAGTAGCCTGTCTGTCTCTCTGTTCACCTCCACTCTGGACTGACAGAGTCAATCTCTCCAGGTGGCCCAAACATTGTGATTGCCCATCACTCCATCAGCCAGGTGAGCTGTGGGCGGGGCTTCACAATCATTGCCTGTTGCCATAGCAACACATGTATCTCACTGGCTTCTTGTGGCATATAGTCCAGCGGATAAATAGGGAAATATCATAGAGTAGCGGTTTGGTGGAAAATAGTACATGCAAATTGAAACATTGCAAACAAAAATACATAGAAACAATGTGACACTCTGGACACAGAGGTTACAACGTACAGGTCTAGTATTTATAATGTAAAATCTATCACCATAATATGAACATACGTCTATCGTCTATTAATGGATATTTATGTACGATGTGTAAGATGGCCTACAGCTGTGGGTATATGGACAGTATAGTACAGTCTGATTAAGTTATTATACTTTTAGTCAAAAACAGCACAAGGTACATGCAGTCAGACATTCACACTAAAAGGATAACACAAAAAAGTCCAGGGGACTTGTTTACATTGTGGTTAACAACAGTAATATAATCAGTAAATATAAAATCTATTATCAATTTATCATGACTGTCTCGAGTTTAAATCTTTAGGGTTTGTAAGGACAACACATGGGTTTGATGAGAACATGTCAGGAAGCAGCAGTCAATAAGACCTCCAGTGGATGTCTCTCCATGTGAGTGCTTGGCCAGTCCCCAAACCTCACAGCAGACAGAGGGTCTTTGTCCCCAATCTGGCCCCGATACTAACAAGCAGTCGGCCAGCATCAGCCAAAACCCAGCTGGACAACAAGCTCTCTCCTCTCTAGTCTCGAAAGATACACTGCAAAATCCTGGGTGTTGATTTCACTCTCAGGATAACACTAAATGAACGTGTATTTAAAGTACTTTTATTCTAAAAAGATTATCCCACGATTTTGCAACTAATTTCTTTTTCACCCAGTGTCAATTATCTAATGTAATCCTGGGAGCTACACTTCCTCTGCCAACCTGGGGGGGCAGCGGACTGGCCTTATGCTTCCTTCCCTTCCCCTTCACCTGACAGGAGGGAATTACAGCCGGACGTAGTGTGTGGAAGGAACACGTTAATTCCGACTACGTAGTTCCTTTCCCCTCCATCAGGCGCCCCGGCTGGACAGGGGGATCGAGGTTATTTTTTGTGAGGGTACCTACCCTAGGGAACACGGGGTGACCCTTTTCAGAAAGGCCCTTTCACCAACCTCGCTTCAGGTATATAAAGTACTTGTATTTAACATATTTAATGTATCAGGGGGAAAAGAAAATCATGTAAGTGAAAAACATCCACACTGACATGATGCTAATAAAAATGTATTAACATTCCCCCAGAGGTTTGTACTTAATCTCCTACTCCCTCTTTTCACTCAACAGCAAATCATTTTGCCTACAATTGCCAATCTACATAATCACAGTGCGTATGTGACAGATTGTGATGTGAGCTTGAAGACTGGCTATTTTCTCAGAATGTTTGCCTATTTTTGCAGAATATTTACTTTTACTTTTTATTTATATATCACATTTAAATAACAACAAAGTTGTACCAAAGTGCTTTACAGTAAAATATTGAAAACCACAACATAACATACCGGTACACAATGTCACTTTCAACATAAAAACCACTCATACTATGCTTGAAAAGTCTTGAGGCGTGATTTAAACACCTGAAGGGTGGGGGCTTGTCTTATGTGCAGAGGCAGCTCACTCCAAAGCTTGGGAGCTGCCACTGCAAAAGCCCGGTTCCCTCTGAGCTTCAGTCTGGTTTTAGGCACCACCAGGAGAAGCTGGTCAGAGGACCTAAGGGTCCTTGTAGGAACATAGGGTTTCAGCAGTTCAGATAGATAAATGGGTGCCAAACCATTTAAACACTTAAAAACAAAGAGCAAGATATCCTATATCGCACAGGAAGCAAGTGGAGGGAGGCTAGTACAGGACTAATATGCTCCCGCTTACGTGTACCTGTAAACAACCGTGCGGCGGCGTTCTGGACTAACTGTAAGCGAGAGATGGAGACCTGGTTGACTCCAATATACAGAGCATTACAGTAGTCGAGGAGGGATGTCATAAAAGCATGCATTACAGTTTCAGACACAGAGTAATCTACAGTGTCGAAAGCGTCAGTACTTTGTTACGAGTAGCCTTCTACTCGTCGGACTGTTAAAAGGTTTCGTTAGGATTGTTACTAATTGTATTGCCTGTCTTCCTGGAGACTGTGATGCTAAAACAAATGTATTGTGTATTGCAGGTGGGGAGGGAGACTGTTCAGACCACAGAGGATCAGGTGATGAAGAGGGACATGCCCCCTGCTTTCACTAAGTAAGTCTTTATCAATAACACTTCCTCCAGACTACAGTCAACAGGGTTGACTTAACGGATGCGCTGAACTCTCTTCGGCCTTGCCTTTCTTTCATGGTCACTCACTCTCATGTCAATTTAGGAAATTATAGAAATAATCCATTTAAACCCAGCAGACAAGAAGAACTCTGTGAACCATGTGTTTCATGATGTTAATGCAGTTTAATGGCAGGAAGCATGGCTGTGATCCCAGCTGCTGGGAAAACCGCTTCAGTTCTGACGCTCATGTACCCTGAGCCTTCACTCAGTTTGAGACATGGCTTGGCTGTCAGTACTTATACTGTACTTCTGCGCCGTCATTTTATTCTCTTATTTTTCTGTTTTATTTGTACAACTTTTTTCTTTATTGTATTCTGTATATATATATTTTTTTATTTTCACTTAATTTTTATTGATGAAAAGACAGACAACAAAAAAAGACAATATGGAAGCGTTGTGTGATCGCTTTACTTGTTGCTAAGAGGATCTTGATTAAATATTATTTTATTTATGTATTAGAAACTCTTCAGGGATATTTTCCAGCAATAAAAAGTCTGAGGTATCCTAATGGTCTCCAAGGTGGAGTGGATATCCTGCCAGTATTTCTGAATTTTAGGACAAGTCCAGAATATATGAGCGTGGCCCGCCTCCTTGTGGCCACACTGTCTCCAGCATGGCTGTTCTATTTTAAATTGTCTTGACTTAATTTTAGGTGTGTTGAACCGTAGCATCTATATATTCTGGGTGAATATTCTGCGAAAATAGCAGATCTACTGTACAAGCTCACAATACGAAAAAAGGATGGGGGCTAGCATAGACCACTGGGTCTATGAAGTATACCGTAGGGTTTAAGTGGTTTTAATGTTAATGCTTTTTCAGTAAAGCACTTGTTGAATTGCCTTGTTGTACAAATGAACTTCCCTTGCCTTGCCTTGCTGTCTAGAAAGCTAATGGCCATTTGTTGTTTTCTAGCCTGGACCCAAAGAGCTGACTTAGATTTTAGGGCTTACTGTAAAGTGTTACTCAGCAATCATGGAACTCTCTCTCTCTCTGTGTGTGTGTGTGTGTGTGTGTGTGTGTGTGTGTGTGTGTGTGTGTGTGTGTGTGTGTGTGTGTGTGTGTGTGTGTGTGTGTGTGTGTGTGTGTGTGTGTGTGTGTGTGTGCGCGCGCGCGCGTGTCCATGCGTGCGTGTGTGTGTGTGTGTCCATGTGCGTGCGTGCGTGTGTGTGCGTGGCTGCGTGCGTGCGTGTGGAGGTCTCATGAGGCCAAGCATTAATGCATACCGCTATGATTTCTGTACACTTTCTCCGTTCTTACTTGCAGCTGTGGGAGGGGGACAATTTAGATCTCAAAGAGAGCCATGCTGCTGTCATAAGCACACACACGCACACACACACGCACACACACACACACACACACACACACACACACACACACACACACACACACACACACACACACACACACAAACACACACCACCACCACACACACGCACCAGTGCATGACACCATAAATCTCACACACAGGGCTTAGGAGGGGGCATGTGGGAATGTGAGCGCTACTAAATATAGAGGGACTGACGGCCATCGATACCTTGACCAATGGGGTCAGGAAGGGGAGGAACTCGTCTTTATTCAAGCCCTCCCAAATGCATCTACTTAGTCCACTCCTTACTAAGGCTATAGGCTAACCATCCATCTATAAACATTAATCCTTACTAAGGCTAGGCTAATCATCCATGTATAAGCAGGATTCCATGTATAAGCAGGACTGTAAATGAAGAGACCCAAACTCACAACTCAGTTGGATGTGCATTTGTAGAGAATTACAGTTTAACTTAATTACAATTAAGTTAAACCACAACATGATGCCAGAGCTGTTTTCTGGTATTTTGGTTATTTTTGTATTTTTGTCAAAGTTCCTCAGTTAAACAGTAATATTATTACTTATTATGTATTACTTAAAAAAGTAATATAGTTACTTTACTTATTACTCCCTGCCAAAAGTAACTAGTTACTTATTATTTTATTTTCTTCGCCCCCATGCAGTAAATGCATATTTTGTCCCCAAAAGTCTTACTTTGCATTTTCAACATTAGCAGTCCCCTCCCCTATTCTGCTGTGTTTATTTAACTCTGAAAAGTGTACTGTATAGTGTACTCATGATGATAGGTCTATTTGGTTCCATTTGAACACTAATTTTAATTAAATCATAAGACTAAATGAAAACCACACCTGGGCTCAAAATGATAATGAAACGCAATCTTTGAACAACTTCTGTTGTTTATTAAAGCAAACAAAGTGCTATAGCTGCTTTTTTTTTTAAATAAAATGGTGCCGGTGACTCCTCCATCTCCATGTTTAGTTTGTTTACATCTCAGTCTACCACGAGTCACACACTAGTTTGTTGTTCCGCGTTCCGGACGGTTTAAGGCCCACCCTTCTGCATCTGATACTTTACACGTACAGACGTTTCCGTATCTGCTCTAGAGTCTAGATCTAGACCGGATCAGCAGCCTGCAAAGCAACTCGACCCCAACCCAGTCTACCATTAGAAATAAACACTCAAACCCACAGTACCCACAGGCTTGTGAAAATAGTAACTAGTTACTTTTTTGGAAAAAAGTAAATGTAATAGTATTACTCAAAATAAGTAACTAGTTACGTTACTAGTTACTGGATTTTTTTTTATAATATTACTGAAAGTGGTTATGGCCACTGTTGCCAAATGCTTGTTCAGGGGTGGGCCAGGATGTCATGTCTCTGATTTGATATGGAAAGTGTCTTGAAACAATTTGTTGTGATTTAGCACTAATATGAAAGGGAATTTAAATTGAACTGAATTGTGTGTTTTTGTAGGGTGGAGAACTCCAGTTCAAAGCTGGTCAAGGCAGCACAGATGCTGAAGGCAGATCCATACTCGGTTCCTGCACGGGACTACCTCATTGACGGATCCAGAGGAATACTGTCGGGAACTTCAGACCTGCTCCTCACCTTTGACGAGGCAGAGGTGTGTGTGTGTATGTGTCCGTATGTGTATGTGTGTGTTTGTGTGTGTGTGTGTGTGTGTGTGTGTGTGTGTGTGTGTGTGTGTGTGTGTGTGTGTGTGTGTGTGTGTGTGACTGTGTGTGTGTCTGCACATGCGCGCATGCGTGGCTGCATGCGTGCGTGCATGTGGTGTGTGTGTGTGTGTGTGTGTGTGTGACTAGGAGGGTAACACCATAAGTGGAATCACATTGAGATGCTCACAATATCTACTGTACTCTAGAACCGTTTTGACAGCCCAGTGCAGCTTCAGTCACAAGGCATTCATCACAAGACTGTACACGCACGCACACACACACACACACACACAAACACACGCATGCACACATGCACGCACACACACACACACACACACACACACACACACACACACACACACACACACACACACACACACACACACACACACACACACACACACACACTATGCGACACAAGTTCTGCAGTCTGCAGTGACATCAAGGGCTGCCAAAAAAAAGTGCACAGTTGATTGGGTTTATGCCTCAATATGAATAATGGTTAGAATTTGTCTGGTACACAATTATTCATAGTCAGCCCCTTGTTTTATGTTTCAAATGCATTTGAAAGTGTTGACGGTGTGTGATTGTTTGTGTCTGCGGTGTGTCTTAGGTGCGGAAGATCATACGAGTGTGTAAAGGCATCCTAGAGTATCTGGCAGTAGCTGAAGTTGTGGAGACCATGGAGGACCTTCTCACCTACACCAAGAACCTGGGGCCAGGTAAAGCATGGGGCGTGCTGGCTGCCTTTTACAACGTTAAACTCACCAACATTGCAGCTGTTTCTATCTGCAATGTTTTTGTTTATTTTGTTTATTTAAAAACATATATACACTAGATGTACTGTACGTACCCTCACAAGAAAAAATGCCGTAATCTCGGTTTCTAAACTACCTCCCCCTACCCTGATGAAGGGTAAAGGAACTGGTCGGAATAACGTGTTCCTTCCATGCGCTACGTCCTGCCGGGGAAACTCTCCCCTGTCAGGTGAAAAGACCAGGTTGGCAGAGGAAGTGTAGTGCCCAGGATTACACTAGATAATTGACAATCGTGGGATTAATTTTTTTTATAAGAAAAACATATACACTGTACAAAGATGTAATATGGAGATACAAGGTTTGTTATGTGTCCTCAGGGATGACCAAGATGTCAAAGATGATTGAAGAGAGACAACAGGAGCTCACTCATCAGGAACACAGACAGATGCTGTTCAACTCCATGAACACCATCAAACAGCTACTGCCTGTCCTCATATCAGGTGTGTGCAATTAGTTTACATAATCATCATAATCGTTTCTATGTTGAACATTTTTCATACATTTTTAAATGCGTACTTTGTGACGTGTTTTGAGCTTGTAGATCAGCTATTTCCTTTTTTTAAATGATATCTTTGTATACCGTATCTGTGTTGTCTGCCCTGTGCAATATTTGATTACGAAGCCTAAAAGGCAAACAGAAATTAAATTTGTATTCATAATTATGTTCCAATGTTCAATGCCAAAAATTGTTTGTGTGACAATTAATTGTCAAGTTATATATCGTGACATCGAGCCCTAGCACACAATGTGACCTTGTAGGTTGTCTATAGTTGCGACCGTAGGACATCTCGTGACATTATGGAGACCCTTAATGCCTCCATATATGGTCACGTCTCGTGACATCACCTCTCGTGACACGTCACACCACCATATATGGCCATCTCCATATATGATAACCATACATGGGGAAGACTGGAACATCACCTAGATCTGCATATATGGAGTCGGACAGAAACTCTACAGCTGACCTGTTCTGACATTCCATATGTTGATCTGACCTCATCAAACCCTGTACACTCAAGACACGCGCCATATACATATGGCCAGTACAGAATTCATTCCATATGTTGAGCTGACCCCCCCATGCCAAAGCACCAGCGCTCACCCAGCAGTCTGCGGATGCGTGCACACGCCCTCAGGGCGTCTTACTTGTCTGCATGGCTTAGCGAGGCTGCAACAACAAATTGCCATCATTCTGGTGCAAAAAAGAGGGGGGGGAAATAATGTGAATATATTAAAGACCATAGCTTGATGCATTATGTGTATTAGTGTATTTCTGAGTTAAGAGAGCTGAGAACGGCCAAGTGTTGGAATAGAAGACCATTTTTTTTTGTTATTGTAGGGAAAGCTTTTGCTGAAAATAGCCAATCGACAAGCTCACAACGCGTTGCAGCGCAATACGGATGCTGGGGTAGTTACTGTATGTGGTTAAAGGATCATTCCGGATTTGCTGTGTTCTTAGCTTAATCTGTTATTCTATCCAATAACGAGTGTTACAGGTGAAAAATTACATCCAGAGCACAGCTCCAACCGCGCACGCTGGCTCCTAGGCTAAATCGCTGTTCGGAGAGAAAAAAAATCTACACATCTGTCTTTCATAATGACTAAAATCGTTGCACAGTGTTTTTTCCCAAAGGGGCTTCTGTAACAAGGCCAACAAGCCTAAGACCCAGTGCACATGCTCTGAGCTGCGGTCCGCCTCCACCACTGGTGCCACTGTTTTTTTGGATATAATACGATCAAAAGAAAAGCGCTGGTCCGGAATTCTCCTTTAAGAAGTCTTGTCTTCCTGCCCTCAGCCATTAAGATCTTCGTGGCCACCAAGAGCAGTCGAGGTGCTGGTGTGGAAGAGGCAGAGCGGAACAGGAAGTTCACCTTTGAAAAGATGAGCGCCGAAATCAACGAGATCATACGAGTCCTGCACCTCACCTCGTGGGACGAGGATGCTTGGGCTAACAAGGTAGGACAGGACATACTGTACTGTACTTGGCCCACTGATCACCCACTTGACATGTTTCTCAGCCATCACCTTCTTCCGTCCACTCCTAACTGAGCCTGCATCCTCAACATCAATCACTCACTCACTGACGGCGCACAAAAACTCAGCATCCTCTCCCTCAGCTCACCCAAAGTTGTTTTAATGCCAGTAGCTATTTTCACAATTTCAAAAGTTCAATAAATATTTTTTGTAATTAGATTTTTTTTATTGTGCTCAGGAACACAGAGGGAAATTATATGCCACAATTTAGGCATTTACTGTAGCAGACGCTCTTAATCCAGAGCGATATACAGTAAGCAAGAACAACACAAGGTCGAATGTAGGATCTTAAGAACATCTGTCTAAAAGTAGAATATCTGTACAATGAAGGCTACGGCAAGTGCTACGGGCTAAGGTGGAGTCTGAAGAGGTGAGTTCTCAGACTACGGCGGAAGATTGGGAGAGAGCCACACACCCTTATGCTTCATTTATACACCGTCGAATGATGGTGATGGTGTCGCTTGCAACTTTTAGCTTGTAGATCGGCTCAAGTACATTTTCAATTCCGTACTTTTACTTACAGAGTAACAGAGTAGTAATAAATTGCAGTATTGGTACTTTTACTTAAGTAAAACAACTGAGTATTTTTTCCACCACTGTATGCCTATCTGTTGGCCAGGTATAGTACTAGTGACTCATCACAACCAAAACCGAATTTGCATACCAAAGGTGCGAGGTTTGCAAGCCCTGTTCTCAGCAAGCACCGTTGTACCACACACTGCCCCAGAGCTACAGTAGCGGAGGTTTCATCTCCATGTCCTTCTGCGCTGCAGAGAGCAGCCCCAGTATACAGTCTCTTCTGTCTCCACTTTTTTTTTTGCTTGATATTATAACTCTTGGTTTCTTCTTCTTTTTTCTTTTTCTTCCTCCTCCATTCTTTTCCTCCCTGTAGAAGGTAAGCCTGTTTCCGATCCCCTCCGCACTGCTGCAGCATGTGGATGTGTGAGGAAGGGTCAATGTTTGTGTGTTCATAACCAGTCATGTCGGTACTTACTGTCTTAAAGTAAGCGTGTGGTGAATGTCTTTATTTGGCTGGCTGTCTGTAGCCTGTGTGATGTTGTACTGTATTATAAATAGTATGTCATCACTATATTATGCTATATATACGGTATATATATATAATATATGTTCAGTATGTGTCATTTTGTCACTCAGTGTGTCTTTATATGAATTGCATTAATTGAATAATAATGTTGTGTGCTTCTTTTCAGCTTAACTGACATATTTAAATAGCCATTAACTGCTCTACTGTAGCTCCTAGCTTTTTACTTTGTTGTAGGGCTGTGATGACTCTAGCTGAAAATAACGGATTTTAACACGTTTTTAAACATCCATTATTTCCGGCAAGCAACACAGTCGTATGGCGAAGTATAATTTGAGACTAGTCTCTTTCCTGTCTTTGCTCATGCTATGTGACTGTTTTCATGTATCTGGCATTGGTTCACTTTGTGATGAACCAGTCAATGTGCAGCAAATTAAATCTGATGGAATCTTTTATACTTTTTGGCACATCAGCTTGAGATTTTTCCCTGATGTGGTTTGGGGGAGGGGGGGGGGGGGGATTTCTTTTTCAGAAGTCTAACCTGTATCACTGCATGTTTATAGCCAGCTAACAACTTGTCCAGCCAAGGACTTGTTTGTGTTTAGGTTCATGTGTGTGGGATGTGTGTGCGGGTTCCTGTTTGTATACACTGCATATTTCAAGTGAGCCTGTTATAAGCCCTTTAGTGTGTGTGAGAAACCATGGCCCAGCATGTCTGCTCAGTTCATGAATGTTAGGTAGATAAGCTGATGGATGTCCAATACACATCCATTGTAGGTGGCCGATATTGAGCAGTCCATTTACTATGAGAGCTTCGTGAGCTGGAAAAAAAGCTTTTGTGTCTCCAAACAGCCTATACTGTAGTTGCAACCAGGTGCTGCAAAGCAACACAGAGCTCACCGCTACAGTATATAGCTGAGGCAATAATCATTACTTGCTGCAACTATTTAAAATGTCTTAGTGATTATTCTATCAATTACTTTTTCAATTAATCAAATAATAGTTTTTAGTTATTTTATTTTTTATTTACAGTATCAAAAACCGTCAAATTATAGATTTCTTTATTATCAACCAAATTGATTTGTCTGATTAACCAGTTAAGCCCTATTCTACTTCGTTGTCCAAACACTGTCACCTCCATATTGCGATAATAGCAGATCTATAAGCTTACAACGTGTCACATCACAATGCGTTGTGAGCTTGTAGGTCTGCTATTTTTACATTTAAACTTTAAATATATTCTTTTATTAAATCCCTACTAAGGATGAACCTTTCTCGATATCAATTTTGCCCCTTACCGAAGATTTCAGTCATTGGATGTAGGGTAAACAGCATTGCTAGCCTTTGAGTGATGCTGGTATTTTCCATACAACTATACAATCTGACAACTGTTATTTCATGTCCAGGACTGGATCTTTGACAAAGATATATATACATGATGCTCTGTTTCATTCTCACTTCAGGACATGGAGGCTATGAAAAGGTCTCTTGCTTTGATCGAGTCTAAGATGGCACTAGCTAAAGCTTGGCTCAAAGACCCTCATGGACAACCAGGTATGTTATTGAGTTTGTAGATTTCCATTTCTTTTCTTAAGCCATTTTGCAATAGGGGGTCCACAGCCAGAGACTATGGCTATACAGGGGTCCTTGGCCTGGCAAAGTTAAGGGAGCCCTGGGTTAGAGAACTCTGATCAGAGAATACATCCAATACATAACTTTCTTGTCCTTTGATAAACTTGATCTGTGTTTTACATCTACAACACTGTGTGGTGTGTCCTTGTACACAGGAGACCCTGGTGAGGTTGCCATACGTGTGATCCTGGATGAGGCTGCCAAGGTCGGAGAACTGTGCGCTGGGAAAGAGAGGAAAGATGTCCTGGGCACCGCTAAAGCTCTGGGCCAGATGACCGAGCAGATCTCAGATCTCCGTTCCAGGTAAACACACTCACTCTCTCACTATATCCGACTTTATGCTCTCGAACCCACCCTCAACTGGCACGCGCGGACACACACACACGCGGACACACACACGCGGACACACACACACACACACACACACACACACACACACACACACACACACACACACACACACACACACACACACACACACACACACACACACACACACACACACACGCATATGCGCATACGCGCACACACACACACACACACACACACACACACACACACACACACACACACACACACACATAGTACTCCCAAATTAAATATACCAGTAAATTGCTGCCATTTCAAGCGTGTGGGAAGTTCTAGGAACGGTGTTGTGGTGTGATCAAGACTGGAAAACTGTTATCTGTTGTCGTACCGTAATCTTCAGCTAACATGTTTGTTTCTAGATTATAATCATATAGTCTACTAGTCTGGAGCACGGAAGCTCTTTACAGTCGCGCTTTATCATCGAAGCATATATAGTTTGCTGCTTAGCATAAATGGAAATTTAAAAAGAAAAAGAAAATATATTTTAAAATATATTTTCGTGAACGGAAATGACAAACAAACCGCTTCCTGACTCGGATTTCGGGAGGTGTAGTTCTAGACTCTACTGTATATACTAGCATTCAGAGATTGTGGAATAGTTGTCTGGATACGCAAGACTATAGTCATACAGTGTGTGTGTGTGTGTGTGTGTGTGTGTGTGTGTGTGTGTGTGTGTGTGTGTGTTTCTTCTTCAGAGGTCAGGGTTCAACCCCAGGGTGTGTACAGCGTGCGCTGCAGTGTTCCCAGGGTCTAGACCTGCTGTTTGGGAAGGTGGACAGCGCTGCCCGCAGACTGGAGGCTTTAATCAATGCCAAGCAGTCTATCGCCAGGAGGCTGGACGCTGCACAGGTCAGTCTCTGAATGACACAACATTTCAACCCAGTGTCCCTGATCTGGACATATCATTATGTGTTGTATTGCGACTCGTTGTGAGCTTGTAGAACGGCTATTTTTGCTATATGGATTAAATGTTTAAAAGGACTACACCTGCATCAATACAATTCAGTGAGTTATATGTCTCTGCAAGTAGATTTTGATATTGTACTGAAACTAATGGAATTCAATGGCTTCCTCGAAAAACAAAGAAACGACAGTATGCTTTGGAAAGGTATTGGCATTACAGTAATATGTATACTGTGAGTCATAGTAAATGAAATATGCCAGACCACCATAATGTTCCTTCAACTCGAACTGGCTTTTACGCTGGCTTTTAATAGTGTATGCATCCTCCAGCCTCCATTAACTAAACACACCCAACCCATTCTGGGCGGGAACCCCTTTAGGTGTTCTAACCCTTCTGGACGGGAACCCCTCTTGTTGTTCTGTACAGTATGTACAGTATTAAAAAATGACAAGAAATTGATGCTGCTATATACATAATTGAAGTTTTTCAGAAAACTTAGGTCAGGATTTAGAAGACTTTTTAGAATCGGCTTCAGTCCAAAATGGGTTAACATTTAAACCATATTTAGTTCAGGGGTCATCAGCAGGGGTTCCCGGGAGCCCTAGGGGGTCCTTATAGATACTGCAGGGGGGGCAGGCAAATCTTTAATTACTTGAAACCTCACATCCCTATTCTGGGGGGAACATTAGCCCCAGTCAAACACCAAATGATGTATGGGTCAATGGCACAGTTAAGACATGCCTCGAATAGAGATGCTAGGGTTTATGTGGTTAAGAAATGGCCTCACCAACAGGGCACAATACTTTATCTGCTGTATGTGTATGTCAGTGGATGTGAACATATTTGACGTTATATACGTTATACTTTATGCCATCTGTAGGCTTGGTTGGCTGATCCCAACGGTGGACCTGAAGGAGAGGAGAACATCAGGGCTTTGCTAGCAGAGGCCAAGCGTATTGCAGATCTGTGTGAAGACCCCAAAGAGAGGGACGACATTCTGCGCTCCATCAGCGAGATTGCAGGCCTCACTGCCAGACTCGTCGAGCTACGCAAACAGTACATTATTCTATTCTCTTCTTTGTCTCTCCCTCTTAACATCCCCCCAAAGCACACTCTCACACTCACACACACACACACACACACACACACACACACACACACACACACACACACACACACACACACACACACGATTTGTGACATTTGAGTAATTCTTAGGGTCTTCTTTTTGCAGATTCAAACTGCATGCCATCACTAAATGGCATGTTTTTCCTGCCTGGACAATGCGTTGTTGTTGTCTGTCAGCCATGGGCATCAGTCCAACCATGACCCTCAGGTTGCAAACCCTTTGTATTGTATGGGATGATGAGGTGATAACCCTGGTGGTGGACTTGGTGTGGTGGAGGTTTTTGAATATACAGTCAATAACTAACACTGAAGGACATCTGTATGATGTCAATTGTGTCAAAATGTTTTCTAGGCTTAAAGGAGAATTTGGTGCAGAAGGGAAACCTATTGTTGCGCATCATGTCAGCCAAATGGCCGATCTGTTGTTTTCGGTTTGCGAAACCGGTGTGTAACGAAGTATAAAACAGTCTAGCCAGACAAATATCTCTGCCTACCAATACATCTGTGGAAATCTCAGCAGAGACAACATCTGCTAACAAACCTACGGCCTACTCTTTTGGTACTTTTGGTAACCAGTCCTGATACCGTCTGAATAACCGTCCTGATGTCTTTGCATTTGTTCTACAATGCAGTTATTTCTTGAATCTCTGAATGGTTTCCACCCAATTTTAAGCCCCAAGTTGAATTAAATGTCACCAGACGTATCGGTAGGAAGAGATCTCCGATCACGTGCCTACGTGAGCCAAAACTGTCTCTGCTCGTTTCTGATTGGGGATGATGGCTACTTCTAGACTGAACTGCTGTTTCCTGATCTCAGGGGTAAAGGTGATAGTCCAGAAGCCCGTGCGTTGGCTAAGCAGATCGGCGCTGCCCTTCTGACCCTGCAGTCCAAAACTAACCGGGCCGTGGCCAACATGAGGCCAGCCAAGCCTGCCGTCACCCTGGAGGGCAAGATGGAACAGGCTCTGCGCTGGGTCAACAGTCCCGGGCTAGACGACAGAGGAGTAGGTGAGTGGTGGTGTTGAATGCTGCCCCGGGGGAGGGATGACATCACAATATGGTGTCTAAAATAAAACCTCAGACCTTGCATAGCTGTTGTCAGCCTTTATTGATGTTTGGATAGCGTGTGAAAGTGGGTATGTTACCGACTGAAAGACTTTGCATTGCTTGTGTAGCATTTAGCTGACAGTTGTGCAGCATCATGAAAGATGTGAGCGATTTGAGGCTGCAGACGGGCCCATGGGGGGGATTTAGAGAATCAAATGCCTCGGTCCTGCATCGTTTGTAACGTAGCACCCGGAGGCCAACTTGTTTTCTCTGCCCTCGGTGGCGATTGATGCTATTTCCCCCAACACCTGCACTGACTCGCCTCATACAGAGCTCCATTGACTGACTAACTGTCTGATTGATTCAGTGAGCATTCTGTCTGCTGCCCTATGTCTGTTTTGTAGTTTGATTGTTTCCCCTTTATGCTTAAATCCCCTGCTTCCATATGGAGCAGAATGTGAGAGACTACAATTCATTACAGGTATGCTGTTGTCTTTATGTCAACAATCACTATATGTAACTTTCTTTGATCAACCAGGACTAAATGCATGCAGTAGCCAATAGCAATGTTTGAGAGAGAGATTTATATTTATTTTTCAATTTATTATTTTCCTTGACACCTTCAGGAATGCAGCACTTATTACTGATATAATAATAATAATAATGAATACATTACATTATCAGCACAGTGAGATTGCTGAATCTCACTGTTTAGAGATTATTGAAGGACATAGCAGTGTTTTCTGTCTGCTCAGACACAATGTCAAGGACAAGGACAGAGAGAGATTGTGTGAAATTAGGCAGCCAAGTGTGAAGTGCTTGAGAATGACCCGATGACACCTCCCCAGGTCAGGCAGCGATCAGAGGAATGGTGGGGGAGGGGCGGAGGCTGGCAGGAGGCCTCATAGGCCCATATAGACAGGATCTGATTGGACGCTCCGACCGAACCGAAGCTTTGATGGTGTCCCTCGCCGACATGGCCGCCAGAGGTGAGGCCGAGGCTCCTGCTGCACGCGCTACAGCAGCACAGCTGCAGGACTGTCTCAAGGTATAGCACACACACACACACACACACACACACACACACACACACACACACACACACACACACACTTCGCCAAACCCTCAGGATAGGGACCATTTCCTTCATAGTAATTATTAGTAAAGACTGCCACCTGGTGGCAAATAAGTTGAAGTATGCTCATAGTAAACTGAAAATGTGTCATCCTTTCACCAGCATTGCATAGCATACCATGTTCCATCCAGGCTCACTCACATGTAGTCTGTCTGCGTTGTGTTTAACAGGACCTGAAGGGGCGTATGCAGGAGGTCATGACCCAAGAAGTTTCTGATGTTTTCAGTGACACTACGACTCCTATCAAATTGCTGGCTGTGTCTGCAACTGCTCCCCCTGACACACCCAACAGAGAGGAGGTAATTAAGTCACAAGCTGCTGTGGCTGCAGGCTTATGCAAAGGCTAAAATGTAATTTAGATAGCATGTTATGTAGACAGATGCCAGATTTGTTTGTAGATCCATCATCCTATAGTTTAGTTACGTATAGTTTCAATAGTGTCAATGTATTATTTTATATATTATCATCATCACATCATGGATTTCACAATGCCACACCAGACTTTCCGGTCCTTCATTCAGTTCATTGCCATTCCCAGTTCCTGCTTACTGAAACATGTGTCCCTAGCGATGAACACTGGGAAGGTTTCCGTATATTAGATTAGTCCATGGGTGGCTCTTCCAAGAGAGATTTTGCACTCTCATTAGAAGGCGAGTGTAAGTGCCATCCAACCGTTTATTGTATATTACACTAAACTATATTATTATTATATTATACCGTATATTATACTGTTTATTTTGACGATAGGTTCTTGGATTAGCTATTTTCCTAGATTACTATTTCTATGCATTTGATATATTAACTCGTGTTTACCTTGCTTGCTGTAAATCATCTGGATTATGCCTACGTTTTAAATTGTAAGAAATGTGACTGTAACAGTAGTCATGTGTGTCGTAGGTGTTCGAGGAGCGCGCAGGGAACTTTGAGGCTCACGCAGGTCGTCTGGGGGCGACCGCAGAGAAGGCTGCCGCCGTGGGAACAGCCAATAAGAGCACAGTAGAGGGGATACACGCTGCTGTGAAACACGCTAGGGAGCTCACACCACAGGTCAGTCTGTTCGCTGCAGTCATGTGCTATTTATACACAGTATAAATATATATACTGTATATATATATACTGTACTGTATATTTGTTTTGGTGTGCAAGGCAGAGGTTCTTAACCTGTGGGCCGGGGACCAATGGTGGGCCACGAGGGTATTGCAAGTGGGCCCCCAAATGATTGGAAAAAGACTGTTTTCTTTGTGACAGCAATAAATAGGAACTTATAGTATACTGCGTTAGTTCCATTGATCCAAGTCGAAACACAATCGATTGATTGATCATTAAAATTAAAATAAACATGCTCTGAACATACACGCTGGCCCACCCATCTGACCACCGTGGGATTTCGGTCCAGATGTGATCAACAACAACTCGAATCGCTGCCTTCCACACCCTCCTGTCCTGGCTGCGATGCGCGACCAAGTATAACTCAAGCATACGTTTTTCAGGTATCACGCCCAATTCACACCTAGCAGCGAGTTTCACTCAACAGTTGGGACGCTCGACAGCAAAAGCATTGCATCGAAGCTGAGAAAACCTCCACTTTGCACTAGCATCCAGTCCACTAGCATCCTTTGCTGAAGTGCATGGCCATCAGGGGACAGGATATTTTTCACCACATCCGTCAGAGAACGGATCACACCACCCAGTATCACGATTATATCTTTTTAGTTGTTTGTGTATATAAAATATATATTCCCTAGCGAATCTCTTAGTTACACCCACATTATTTCTGTGAAACAGTTTGTTTATGCTTATTCATTAAGATTCATAAAGATTGCTTGTGTCATTTTGCAGAGGCATCCCGGGTGGAATGCCAGGCATTCCATCCAGCAGGCACTTTCAGCAGGCATTTCGCTGCTGTACAGAAGCTGTGACTTTTTGCTAATAGCTGTGCATTTGGAATGAATGAAGATAGGAATACAACGGCATATGTAATGCCTAATATGTATAAATCATTTAAAAACAAGCCACCGGAGGTGAGATAAGATTGCCTGCATTTCTCCTGTCTGTCTTTGTGCTTTGTTGCTGGGTGCAACGGTTGGCTGAGCACCGTGGCTCTCTGGCCGTGGACTAGAAACACAATCATTCAACATCACTTGAAATTGACAGAAATGTACTGCTGTGTGCATGTTGTAGGTCGATATACAAGTTACATACAAGTACATAAACGACCAGGACGGCTCTGTTTCAACATGCACGCCAGCTGCTCTCTGCCCAGACAGGAGAGCTGTTTAGCGTACAGACAACATGTTGCATTTCTGGACACTGGACAGCATGATTGTAAACAATCTATTAATTTTAACTGATAAAGAGGTTGCTCAATATTAATTCCTTTCCCGTTTACATACTATATGCTAGTTTAAACCTTTGATTTTAAAATGTGCTACCCAATACAGTAGCAGACGCACACGACAGCTAGCTCATCATAACCTCAGACACAGCCAATGTATTATTTAAGCACTGTGGTTATCATCGTGGACTTGCAATGCTGCTGGTGTGAATTGAATTGTTTTTGTGTGTATGTGTTCATAATTAGGTGACTTCTGCTGCTCGGATCCAGCTGAAGAACCCTGGAAACCCAGCAGCGTATGAGCACTTTGACACCATGAAGAACCAATGGATCGACAATGTAGAGAAACTCACTGGTGAGAGTGTGCTTTAAGTCTGACAGCATGTATTGACATCTCTACTACTATTAATATTTGAGGTTTCTGGGGTACACTCCTTAAATGAAACTACAGTCAGTAGATGAGGGCACATCCAACCTGTTTGATTGCAGGTGCAGGATACCGGTACATGTGAAGATTGAAGAGAACTAATCACACACTGCTGGCTGCAATCACACACTGGATTGCAGCAGTGTTGTTTTTGGCAGCAAATTTCTATTTTAGTTTAGTCATAGTCTTTGGACTGAAACTTCCTTTAGTTTTAGTCACATTTTAGTCACCTGGAATGTCTTAGTGTTAGTCTAGCTTTAGTCGACTAAATGTCATAAGACTTTAGTCGACTAAATCTACAGTTGATTTAGTCGACTAAATTGTATTTTGGCGGGTCTTGATGCCGTCGTAATGAGTGTTTTTACACTTGCTGAAAATAGCCGATCTACAAGCTCGCAACGCGACACATTGTGAGCTTGTAATCAGCTATTTTCAGCATGCAACCAAGTGTAAAATGACTTATACTGAATCTCTTGTCCACTAGTCCCTTCCTAACATTTTAGTCTAGTTTGTATTTGTCGACGAAATTGTCAGTATATTTAGTCTTAGTTTTAGTCATCGTAGCTTAGTTTTGATTTAGCTTCCATTTGTTTTTGTCAGTGAAAATAGGTAGTCGACGAACATTTTTCGTGTGTGTGCGTGTGCGTGTGTGTGTGTGTGTGTGTGTATGTGTGTGCGCGTGTGCCTATCTATTCCCAGGTCTGGTGGATGAGGCTATAGACACCAAGTCCTTGCTAGACGCCTCAGAGGAAGCTATAAAGAAAGACATCGACAAGTGCCGTGTTGCCATGGCCAATGTCCAACCCCAGATGCTTGTTGCCGGGGCAACAAGCATAGCTAGACGAGCTAATCGAGTTCTGCTGGTGGCCAAGAGGGAGGTGGAGAACTCAGAGGATCCGCGGTTCCGCGACACGGTGAAGCACGCGTCGGACGTCCTGTCCCACACCATCTCACCCATGGTGATGGACGCCAAGGCGGTGGCGGGGAACATACAAGACAAAGGTACGTCCTCCTGTCCCACACCATCTCACCCATGGTGATGGACGCCAAGGCGGTGGTGGGGAACATACAAGACAAAGGTACGTCCTCCTGTCCCACACCATCTCACCCATGGTGATGGACGCCAAGGCGATGGCGGGGAACATACAAGACAAAGGTACGACCTGTCCCACACCATCTCACCCATGGTGATGGACGTCAAGGCGGTGGTGGGGAACATACAAGACAAAGGTACGTCCTCCTGTCCCACACCATCTCACCCATGGTGATGGACGCCAAGGCGGTGGCGGGGAACATACAAGACAAAGGTACGTCCTCCTGTCCCACACCATCTCACCCATATGGTGATGGATGCCAAGGCGATGGCGGGGAACATACAAGACAAAGGTACGTCCTGTCCCACACCATCTCACCCATGGTGATGGACGCCAAGGCAGTGGCTGGGAACATACAAGACAAATGTACGGAACACCATCTGACAGTGGTGGAAAAAGTAACAATGTTACTTAAGTAAAAGTATCAATACTGTAATATAGAAATACTCTGTTGCAAGTAAAAGTCCAGAATTCAAAATGCACTTGAGTAAAAGTATAAAGGTATTGGCATCAAATGTATAAAAATCTTTTGAAAATAGCACATCACTATTTTAAGCTCACGCATTGTGGGCTTGTAGATCGTCAATGTTGAAATGACCTAAATTAAGTGGTAAATGTCCGTTTTGTAATAATTCTCAAAATTTACAAAGTAACTAGTAACTAAAGCTTTCAAATGAATGTAGTGTGGAGTATTTGCAATATTTGCATCCAAGAATTGTAGCAGAGTAGAAGTAAAATTGGAAATACTCTCCACTGCTGCAATCTGACAAAGACTTCCAGACTCAAGGGCATGAGATGCTCTCATACTGAAGTACTTAACCTATGGCTCCCTCTCTTCCTGGTCCTCTCGTTCAGCTCTCCAGAAGGCCTACCTGGACTCCTGTCTGAGGATACTGTCTGCAGTGGGGAAGGTCAGAGAAGCCTTCCAGCCTCAGGAGCCTGACTTCCCACCTCCACCCCCTGATCTAGACCAGCTCCACGTAAGTATGCACGCACGCACAGTCGCATACTGTACGCATGCTCTGGTTTGAGGTGTAAATTCTCCAAACACAAACATTGAAAAGATAACAAATGGGACGTCTGGGCTAAAAGAGCAATGAGGTAACAGCCTTTATTTAATTAATACGACGCCAACATGTTTCGTATAAAACTCTTTGGATCGGCAATTTTCAAATCACCAAAATATACAGGGCTGAAGTGGATAATGGATGTATTGTAATAATAATCGAAATCTACTAAGTAAGTACGTTTTCAAATAATTGTAATGGAGTAAATTTGCCTCTGAGATGTAGTGGAGTAGAAGTGGAAATATTGGAAATTGGTACAAAGTACAAAAAGTACAAATACCTCAAAATTTTACTTTACAAAAATGTACAGTACTTGAGTAAATGTACTTTCAACCACTGATCATACCTGCGTGTGTGTGTGTGTGTGTGTGTGTGTGTGTGTGTGTGTGTGTGTGTGTGTGTGTGTGTGTGTGTGTGTGCGTGCGTGCGTGTGCGCAGGTCAGTGATGAGCAGGTTCCACCCAAGCCTCCCTTGCCAGAAGGGGAGGTGCCCCCGCCCCGCCCCCCTCCTCCTGAAGAGAAGGATGAAGAGTTCCCAGAGCAGAAGGCTGGAGAGGTGCTCAGTGAACCCATGATGGTGGCAGCCAGGCAGCTGCATGACGAGGCACGCAAGTGGTCTAGCAAGGTCAGTGTACGCACGGACACACACGCACGCACACACACATGCGCGCAGACACACACACACACACACACACACACACACACACACACACACAAATCTGTGCGGTCAAGAATCTGTGATCAAGAAACCATTTAGAATCAGAATTATTGCTATTTCCTGGTATGTTTTAGTATAAGATGAATTTGTCTCAGTGATGTTGCTGTAGTGTAGTGTATAGTATACAACAACAGTATAGAAACATACATCTCAAGATTCACTCATTGTGAACAGGTCTGATGACAAATGAGAAATTAATGCAAAATCAATATGTCACCAATATTGATTCAATGTGAGTGTGCTGACGTTTTATCAGCAATCACCAATACTGTACATAACACATAATCTGATTTATTTGCATTTGTTGAGACCTGTTTCTCCAAACAATTATAGAATGAATGGAATCAATCACTACTTCTGGTTCCTTGTCCTCAGAGCACGCAGCTACATTTATAGATTTAATAGATGCTCTGCTCAGCTATCTAGTTTTATACTAGTAAAATAGGTGTAAATGTTTGAACTAGAAATGTGGATTTTATAGTTGGCATATTTTCATAGTCAGCACAGGATTCTTCTCTCTCCATCATGTGATGAAGTGATACGGTGTCCTCTGATATTCCTTTTTTTCCCAGAACTAAACTGTTACTTTTGAAACTGTGTTGTTCCTGAAATGTCTCGATTCCAATTTCAGAGTAAAACTGGAAACTGTCATCTGGTAGAGCTGTCCGCATGTACTGTAGGCTCAATAACGGATTAATACAAATACCTAGACACACACACACACACACACACTCACACACACGATTTGACAACGAAAGCCTAAATTATACTGAAAATAGCGATCTACAAGCTCGTAGATTCACTATTTTTAGTATGTGACACCTTCAGTACGGCACAAGACTAAGTACAAAGCTCAGGTTTAATGTTAGAGAGGCGCAGAACCACTCTTGCTAAGATTACTCCTCCCTACACAACAATCTTCTGCTCCATTTAAACCCAATCAAATCACCCCGAAGCCCTTAGCGATATAACAATCAGGACTATTGAAGTAATAAGTCTGCGTTATATTAAATAAAATAAAGAAATAATCCTTTACCTGCGACAGCAAATCTTAATACTGGAACAAAACTATTTCATTTTAACTGAAATTGCAATATCTTTATATTCTTTAAAGATAGATAGATCAAACCAAAATCATACACTTGAGCAATCATTTAATTAAATTAAATGTTCAATTCCCTTTAAATTCTCCCCTACAATGTCCCTTTAAAAGTGTCCCAAAGTCCACTCCAAGTATCCAAAGTAATCCAAACGTTGTAGATGCTCTTTTAATCAGTTAGATAGTCCAAAAAAATTAGGAAACAAAAGGGCAATGCATTGCTTACAGAAAAAAGGAAATGAAATGTCCACCTCACCCGACCTTTAAGTCCGGAGTCATCTGCTGGGTCCTTTGTTATACAAGCTCTGTTTGTTTGTCAGAACTTAACACCTCAGAAGCTGCCCTACCAAACTTTCTTTCCTTCCCTTGGTAAAGTTCTTCTGTCAGACAGGCATTTTTTGCATTCACTTCTGAATTGGCATAGTATTGGCCTTTAAAACAGTGTGTTTGGCAAAGAAACATAACCGCACCAAACCCTCTTCTTACTGCCCAAAATGGCACCCAGGCTCGGCGCCTGACTTCCTGTTCTTTTATAGCTTCCTGGAAATATTGCTCAGCCACATTTCCCCACAGCTCCCCTTGTGATCAAACCTTGTCATTTGTCAACAGAAAATTGATAACCATGGTTCAACTACACAAAACACATTATATTGTATTCTCCGTACACTACATTTCAGTGTTAAATATTCAACCCTAGTTTAACCAACATATTTGTTGTTTCATTTTCTTTCATACTCATACCAGGCCAGGAAATACATTGTTTCACACATTTTATGTGGCAGTGTCACAGCATCTTGATGGCGTGGTTCTCTGACTAGTTAATTAAGAATTTGAATATAACAACAGTGGAGCAGACATATAATTATGTTTTGTCTTATTGCCTAATGGCTACATTACGCTACTGTATCCTATTTCTTTGTATTGTAGTTATCTGTGTGTGTGTGTGTGTGTGTGTGTGTGTGTGTGTGTGTGTGTGTGTGTGTGTGTGTGTGTGTGTGTGTGTGTGTGTGTGTGTGTGTGTGTGTGTGTGTGTGTGTGTGTGTGTGTGTGTGTGTGTGTGTGTGTGTGTGTGTGTGTGCGTGCGTGCGTGCGTGTGTGCGTGTAGTTGTGGTGGAGCCGTGGAGCAGCTAGTCTGTGTAGATGATGTTATTCAGGATTGGTGCTTTCTTGCTACCTTCACTCACTCTTTCAGCTCTGCTGGTGATCTCTAAATTCACACTTGTGTTCTGATTGGAGGGTCAGGCGTCTTAAACGGACGGCTCATATCAAGACCACAGGAGGTGAAACGATCTGTTCTGGTCACACACCTTAAACCTCCAGTCTGCCAGGACCCCCAGACGCTGCTGTTATAAACGAATGGAGTTGCGCTGTTGTGTGTGAAAACAAGGCAGCTCTTCTCCCCTGCTAAACAAGTGGGAACTGAAGGGACACCAACCACACACGTGTTGGGGATTGTTTCTTTGCCACTGATCCACAGTGAGATGTATCACGCTGCTAGCCCACTTCCCTCCTCTTCTGTTGTACACATTGCTCCTAGAAAATCTCCTGCTCTGTATGCACATGCTACTGTGCTTCCCCTCCTCCTCCTCCTCCTCCTCCTCCTCCCTGATGCCTGTATCCTTCTCTCCTCCCTGTAGACCTCATGTCCTCCGTTCTTCCATCCTCTGTTCTTCCAATGCTGTAGTAAAGGCCCTGGCCTGAACAAACACTCGTGCAGGTGCTTTTCAGTTGCTCTTTCTCATTTCTCTTTCTCTCCTCTACTTAAGTTAAATTGGCATTTTTTTCAAAAAAGCCAAACTTTTCATGAATTAAAAAATAAATAAATTCTATGATTTTTTTCAGTAATTTCACGAACAAAAGAAAAATCTAAGACATTCCATAAATTAGAAGAAATATAGTAGCCGATCTACAAGCTCACGCTGTGCAGCTTGTAGCTTTCAGGGTCCCGGGCGAATATCTAATTTCTGTTTGGGATCACGGGGCTAAAACGTTTGGGAACCACTGACCTAAACAACCCTGAGAAGAGGTGTTCAGCCAACAGCCTCTGAAAACACCTGCACGAGTGTTAAGGGCCTTTAAATGTTTTCAATGCTTCTTCTCCCTCCTGCCGTCCATGGCTTCTTTCCTCACCTGCTCCCTTCTTCTACACATTCCCCCTTTTCTTTCTTACTCCCATCGTCTGATGCCCTCCTCCTCCCCCTCCTCTCAATCCCCCCCCCACCCCCCCCCCCCCCCCACACACACACACACACACACACACACCAGCCTGAGGATGAGGAGGCAGTATTGGAGAGGGAGGTATATGATGAAGATGCGTTTACTGATGGGGAGGATGACTATGAGCCAGAACTGCTGATGATGACGTCCAGCCAACTTGTCAATCAACCCATTCTGCTCGCTGCCCAGTCGTTGCACCAGGAGGCGCGCAAGTGGTCCAGCAAGGTCTGCACATGCACTGATATGTGCTCGCACACACACATGCACGCGCACGCACACGCGCACACACACATCATACTGTACAATACATGCACACCAAACCTGTATTTTCTGATAATTCTTAGCGTTTGTTTTGACTCTGTACCACGTAGGAATAGCATGGAAGATACCCTGAAAATAGCTACAAGCTGCACAACGTGAGCTTGTAAATCAGCTATTTTCACAACTATATTTGTTCTAATTTACGGCAGCCATATTGACATGAAATTGTATACGTTAAACACAGGTGTTTGTTACCTAGCAATGATGCTAAGATTTTATTCCATTTAGTATAGCACAGGCTTTGCAGTGAACCATCATGCACACTAGCAGCACTCTGACTCTGTCTGACCTTAAATGGATTGGAACCTGTTTAGTGTTTACTCATTACCCATCTATTTCATGTCATAATGGCTGCTGTGAGGCCTATTGGCTGTCAGGGAACCTGTTCAGCAGGGAGTGGAACTGGGAGAGATAACGTCTTCCTCTGCACACATTACGGCACCCTTCTGGTGAAACTGCTCACTGTCAGGTTAAGAATAGTTGCGGGTGACTTCGTCCATGTGTATGAGATGTGGTTGTCTGTCTACATTCTCCACATGACCAACAACTAGGGTTTGGCAGTGACAAGGAATTTGGGAGGAATTGGCAATGACCGTGGAGAAAAACTAAACTAAAAACAATTAAATTACAATAAAATATATTAAAATAAAACATACAGAAAACCATACATTTATACTACCTGTCAGGCTGTCACTATACCTGAATTGTTATCATGCGGTAAACCCCAATTCTCTGTACTGCCGAGCAGGTTAAAACAAACACTCAGAATTTGCAAATAATATTTTGACCCAGGTTTGGTAAACACGAACTGGATCCTACATTCATGCACATTCAGATATTGCACCTATACACACACACTATTGCACATGCACGCATGCATACACACACACACAAGGCTCCTGCAAGGTAAAGCAACGCCCTGGACTTCATATTCACGATGGCGACTGGCACCGATATTCATTGCACTGTACAGTAGGTGCAAGAACGTTCAGCTCTGCATCCGCCATCATTCTGGACTCCAACAACTGGTTGTGGCTGCTGGTGCTGCTGTTTTGTTGTTGCATCACACTTTGACACGTTTATGCTGATGTCATGCTAAGGTTGCACTAAGGTTTAAAGCCTGCCCTGATTTACACTTACATAGTTCCAAAAGATTGCTGAGCCAAGCTCACAACGCATCGCAGTGTGACGTGTTGTAAGCATGTAGATCGGCTATTTTTGCTGCGCGACACCGTGTGTAACAAAGTAGTCAAGACAAGTCTTTGATTGTTGGAATGGCAAATGTGTTTGTTTGCCCTGGATGTATAAATTGGCACTGGCTTCACAAGTCCCTCCTTTATGTTCTTGATTTGGTAAAGTGGTTTAATGGAGGGGTCAGTGGCCCTGACTGCTTATCGCTGTTGTCAGTCACTCGTTGTCTGGCCAACCTGTGAAGCCATGGATGACAGTCTCCCAAAGACTCATGGGTAACGTAGTTCTGATGTTACCTGGTTGCTTGCCATTACAAACTGCTTCTTAGCTGCTTAGACTGATGTGTCAGACTAAGATCACTGCACACCACTATGCACATCACTGTATGGTACTAACTGCCAGGGATCCTGAGACGTAACCTTCAGCTACTTGTGGTGAGAAGGTGGCGGTGAGACTCTCTGGTCAGCCTTGTATCATCATTGCATCTCTGGCAAACAGGGCACATGGACTGAGGCTTGACTGAAAGCAACATGACAAGCAAAGCTTTGTCATGGGTGATGTGATGAACACGCACTAACTTGTATCCACGCTGCATGCAGCTCATTGCAGAACACAAACTAATTGTGTTTGTTTAATTGCTGTTACAATGGCTATGTTGCTTTTATTACAAAATCACTTTGCAATCTTAACATTTTAATGTCTTTGGATAACAATGTTTTCATTATGTGTTTTGAGTTTAGACCATGCTAAACAAACCTTTTGGACGTTATTGTTGAATAAACTAGTTTGAGATGTCTCAGCCAATGAGGTACACAGAAAAATCCTGAGTGAGGGTCCATAAGTGCCCGCAAGGCACGAGTAATTTTTTCCTCTATGAGGGATAACTTAACACTCAGGATTTTACTGTGTGTGTTCCCGGTGTGGTCTGAAAGAACTTGTCCAATACTTAAATCGTAGGGAAATGACATCATCGGAGCAGCCAAGCGGATGGCTCTGCTAATGGCTGAAATGTCTCGGCTGGTGCGTGGTGGGAGCGGAAACAAGCGAGCGTTGATCCAGTGTGCCAAGGACATCGCCAAGGCCTCAGATGAGGTGACGAGGCTGGCCAAAGAAGTGGCAAAGCAGTGCACCGACAGACGCATCAGAACAAACCTGCTTCAGGTATCAACATAAGCATACACTTCCGCAGCGCTTTACTGAGATAATGGTACATGACAATAGGGCTGCAACTATCGATCATAATCGATTATTCTATTGATTACTTTTTTGATGAATCGAGTAATGAATAAGTACGATATCTGACAAAAATAACTAAAATAGGTGATCGACAAGGAAGATATTGTACTCCTATAGTACAAGACGTGGACACAGTGATTGCAAAACACCTTCTAACATAATAACCCATGTTTGTCTTAACAAAGGTGTGTGAGCGCATCCCTACTATCAGCACTCAGTTGAAGATTCTGTCCACCGTCAAAGCCACCATGCTGGGACGAACCAACATCAGTGAAGAAGAGTCAGAACAGGTAAACATACACAATGACACAGGCATTACACATTACACAATCATTTTGTTGGCCAAGTGCAATCACACTGCTCTTTTAATTAAACACACAATCAAAGGACTAAGAAATCGCTGCTTCGGGGGAAACAGTTAAAAACAGTTACTTTTCAACATTCAAATCCTGAAATGGCAAACAGCAGATTTACTGTACAAGCTCAGCTTGTGGATCTGCTGTTTTTGCTACTTTTGTGTAACAAAGTAAGGCATTCATTTACAAAAAGAAAGTTAAAATATAGAGAGAAGAGGTTTCTGCCCTATAGCAATGAAATGCCAACTGTGGAGATTAGCTCCAGACAGCTCCAGACAGAGACACACACGCACGCACGCACTGACACACACACACACACACACACACGCACGCACGTGCACACACACACACACACACACACACACACACACACACACACACACACACACACACACACACACACGCGCATGCACGTGCACACACACACACACACACACACACACACACACACACACACACACACACACACACACATTCTCTCTCTCACATAGGTGTCTAGCCTCTTGCAGAGCCACACAAAAGAAATCTGAAATCTAAATCTGATCACAGTCAGTTATATGTAACGTTGCTATTAGGTCTGCGCTCCGTGTTCCCGAATCCCGCTCACTGCCAAACTATCCTTGCTGTCTAGGCCACAGACATGTTGGTCCACAACGCCCAGAACCTGATGCAATCAGTGAAGGAGACTGTCAGAGAAGCAGAGGCAGCGTCTATCAAGATACGCACGGACGCAGGTTTCACGCTGCGCTGGGTCCGCAAGACCCCCTGGTACCAGTAGACCAACCAGGTAGCTCAGGCTGGCCACTCCTTGAGCCTGGAACCAACAACGAACAATTTACAATACAGGTAGCACACAACGACCTCGTTGTTGGGATAACGAGTGATCACACAAACCTCCCGGAAGAGGAGGGTCTGTCACGTGGTGCAGGTGGGTTCCAGCCATCCTTCACTGTCATCTGGATGTGTAACAGCAGGGATTGTGTCACATGGTACCATGACGGAGTGGGTCCGTACAGCCCCCATCGACGCCACTGGTTCCCAGGTCTGTAAAGGTGGCTGCACACTGGTGCGTTTTTTTGCTGCGTTTTGCAGATCCGAAAGTAGTATAGGCTATCATTAACTGTTAGCCTGTCACCAACACCCCACTAGGCTAGACTAGACTGATCAAATAGACCCGACCCGAACAAAATGTATACAGACGAAATATTCGGCGTCAGTGTGCAAACTTAATTGACATAAAGGGAGGTTGATTCGTTTTTTACGTCGTCCATAATTCGCTCCGATATTCGGCTGAAAAAAAACACACCAGTGTGTAAACACCTTAACTCTGAGTATACAAATGGAACCAAATTATCCATTTGGTCTCATTTGTACACTCTCAGACTCAGAGTTAAATTAACATTGATGAGTTTACAGTGTATGTAGATTGGGCCAGAGATAAGAACTGTATCAAATGGGGTCTGTGGCAATCAAATTGGGGGTCCTAAAGGGTTGAGAATGACTGCGCTATGCCTCCCTTGATCTGTATGTATGGTCTTGCATAGGCTAATCAGAGACAGTTTTTAATATATATTTTTGGTATTTTGGGTTGTAAGAGTTTATCCAAATCCCAGGTATATATTTTTTGCATGAAAATGTTTTCTATTTTCTAAAGGTAAATTATGACATAAAGAGGTAAGCTCTCAGAGGACCTTAATTTACTTTTGGTTCAGTTTTATCCGTCAGACTTTCTTAATGTCTATTGTATATATTGTTTTATCATCTGCAACACTCAGTTATGGGCTTAACTCGCTGATTTTGCCACTTGTATTATGTAACCTTTTTCCTAGCTGATCGCTCACATAAGCTCTCCTCTTTTCATGTTTACTTTTATTGATATCATTGTTCTTAATGGGAGATTGGTCAGAAAACTGAAAGGTGACACAACACACCAGATGCTGCTGTTTGTCTTGAAATATTTAGGTCAGGTACGTGATTTCATTGTTTTGTTTTGTTTTGTTGAATTGAAGGACTGAAGGTTCTGATTTTGGGTTGAAAATACAGTATAAATTATTATTTATGCAATATTCATTATTAAAGAATATTGAAAAATATAGTCCACAATTTTCACCCGACAGCATAGAAATGCATTAGGAGATAGTTACATTTGTGGTTGGTATCTTGTATTATGTATCATTTTATTTAAAGATTAACAATGACAAATGCCAAAGGATATGATGTTATTATCATCATCATCATCATCATACTATAATTCAGTCAATGTCTGAGTGTGTGTCTGTGTGTCACTGTGACTGCCGTAGCTCCTCACTGCCTGCACCAATCACTCCCTTAACGAAGCCCTTTTTTGGAGGTCTTAACGAAGCCCTTTTTCCAATTTAACTAATTATAAATTAATAGTGAATTTATTAGTGAATTAAAAATGCGAAAACGCACCCAGGGCGCAGTACCCCCGCGGCCACAGGGGGGTATCTCACAACAGGTAAGGGCTAGTTAGACTAATACAGAAGAGAGCAATGTATAGGAGTGTGGTTTGTTGTCAAGTGGGGATCATGGGGAGTCTGGTGCACCTGTGATGGATTGAGTTGATTACCTGTCAGGCTTTAAAAGACATCATTTTTGTCATCTATGTCAAATAATTATGCTTCAGTGCATTGCATTTATGGTTTGCAGCTTCAGTTATTTCACAGAAATGTTCAAAACTAAATGAGAAATGAGAAACTTAGTAACCTCAGGGCCGATTCATACTCCTATTTTAGAGCCGAATAAAAGTCGGTTCGGCTCTGTAGAGCCTACAATGTGACGTCATTTGAGGTTCGGGGGGGGCGGGTACCGTCCTAAAGTCCCTCTTCGGTGCTACTGAAAAATTCTGACGAGCTGAAATCATTTCGGCACTACAGCGCCAAAACAGCGGTAACATAGGAGTATGAATCGGCCCTAAGTAACCTCAGGCCAGTTTAGCTCCAACAAGTTTGTCACAATTCTAATCTGTGTACTGTAATAAGACATAAGACTGAAATAGCCTATTTGGCTGATTAAGGCCTGGGCTACACCTATATGGATCTTTTTTCAAACACAGTTTTTTTGTACGTTTGGGCCTTTCAGCCACACGCAAACAGAGTTTTCGGCCACTCAAACGGAGGTTTTTGAAAACAGAGAAATAAGTGAAGATTTTCCAAAATATCCGGATCAGTGGATCTGTGTAGTCATGCGAAACAGAGCTTTTGAGAAACGATGACGTCACCACTCATTAGCGCATATCATTTTTACTATGATATAGGTGAGAAATGCAGCTTGCGCCTGGAAACTACACAGATATCTATCCGATTGTTCATGTTTTATATCACTGTGTTAATAAGTAACTTATCATTGTTGCATCAACTGCACCAGCGAGCAATCCAATATGAATTGTACTGGTGCGGAGGGCGAAGCTTAAATAATAGGTTAATTGCGGACCTATAGAGAAACTGTGGATAATGCGTGGCGTGGTTTGTGCATACTGCATAGTCATGTGAAACTATATCATTGTGCGTAAGCTTAAAGTTAGTCTGACAGCTACACCAGCGCACACCACATGGATGTGAGAATCATGCATTTCCTCGCCTATTGTGACATCCCCTACGATGTGTACATTGCGATGAAACATGACGGTCGTATTGTTTCAGAGCTATGATAAGACATTATAGGCTAATGTTTTGTCAAAGGATAGATTGTAGACATGCCGTATTTTGCTCTCCGTTTCATGATCATGGTCATGGGGGGGGAGAGAGAGAGAGGTGAATGCAATCGCATCAAATAGCGTGGTTGGTGAGAAGAAAGTGCAGTGGGTCATGTCCAGTCGTGCATAATAATAGAATAGTCACTGTGCCTGCCGTGAACGCTGTTCCCGAATATGTCCTTTATAGCCTACAACGTGACATTTACTATACACCTCGAAAGTAGCCACTCAACAAGCTCACAACTGGTTTCGGACACCACACTTCTATAGGTCTGACTCTGCTATTATTTTCTGTGCAGGACTTGCCAGCAGACTTTTTTTAAGCTTGAGCCTCCGTGTGACAACAACGCGGCCACGCAGAGGCGGAAGCTCAGGGACCCCCTAGCTCAGAGGCCCTATCTATCATTGGGTGTATGAATCAGAATCATATTTAATTATATGGAGACATTGGAGAGAGAAGATCGAGTGTCAGGATTTGGAGATTCACGCACATACTGTAGCATGACATGCTGACAGACAATGCAAGAAGCATGTTCCACTTCCACTCACAATTTAGGTGGCTTTTAAAATGGGGTACTTATTAATTTCCTTCATTAAAAAATACGATAGGCCTATGTATTTGGCAACCTCAAGTGTAAATCAAATAGCCTACAATTGAAACCTGCTACTGCAGTGATTTTCTCCTGTGTTCAATGCGTTTCTGCGTTTTTGTGTAAACACAGATATCTTTGTCGTATTTTTTAACGGAGGACGAAAATATCAGTTTTGCAAAAGATCCATATAGGTATAGCCCAGCTGGCCTTAATGTCTTTTAACCACTTGAGCCCTATTTTATACTTTGTCAATTAGTCCAATTAATTCCAGGTGCTTACTGCTGCTAGAGCATGCTCCAATTCAGCTAATGACAAACCAGAGATGCTCGGGAGTTACTCTTGAGGTTTATCATGTTCTAGCAGAAACAATTAATTGTTTTTATTCTGCTTTCATTATTTAAATGTACTGCTGAACTTCTGACCAATCTCTGTAACAGTTGAACTGTTTACTTTAGGACAGGGGTCTTCAACAGGGCGTCCGGGACCCCTAGGGGGTATTTTATTTTGCATTAACCAGTGCCACTTGAACCCTAGCATCCCTATTCTGAGGAGAACTTTAGCCAAAGATAGCAGATCTACAAGCACACAAGTCACAACACCTCACACTGCCTGGCTGCGAGGCATTGTGAGCTTGGGCTATTTTCAGCCAAGAGGTTTGGTGTAGAGGGAAAGAAGAGGGAACAGACAGAACAGAGTGAAAGGTCGAGTTTAAATGGTTAAATGTCTGAAAATACATATTAACATGAATCCACAGCGCTTGACAGTGTTGTCAAACAAGTCTATGAAACTATCTATGAAATCTAGGAAAAAGTTTAATCTATCCCTGCTTCAACTTTCTCTCAGATAAGGGGTCCTTGGCCTGAAAAACGTTGAAGACCCCTGCTTTAGGACTTTTTCATAAAATAATGATCAAAGCCAATGTTTTTTTTTTGACAATCAACAGCAGCCCACTCTGGAACCTTCTCTGTGTGTTTAGTAGTCTAGATGCTGTCAAGCATTCTTTAGAGGATTTCCATGAGACCCCGGTGGTTTGTGAATAATGTGAAACTTTGTGTGATATGGTGGCATGGCTTATGCCACTCTTATTACTTAATTTATAATTTTGAGAGGCAATTGTTTAATTAAAAGTGTTTTGTCTGGAGCAAGTGAACAACACCATTAAAGCACCTTGCTAATAACAGTTTATATACAGTCGGAGTATCGGTGATAATTAGATTTTTCTTGAACTTAGTTCAATCTACGCGAATATTTTTTTTATATATATATTTTCTTAAGATGTCAGTGTTAAAAAAAACCAAAGCATCAAAGATTTGGATGATGGCCTCAGCAGTAGGTTTCGTCAAGCTGTGGACGATATTAGCAGTGAGTGGTGGGCTGTCAGCCTGTCACCATGGTGGTTAATTTCTTAACAAAAATGTTAAGAAATGTTCTAAACTAAAGAAATTTGCTGATCTAAAAGCTCGAAGATCAGCCATTTTCAAAACATTTCTGACATGCTCAAAATACAATAGGGACACCAGGGTTAACGGCAGTGCTTTGGCTGTTGTGGCACAGATTTGTTTACTGCAATTTATTAATGTAATTATAGCCTACAGAGCATGTAGCAGTCACTGAGCTCTTGACTAAGACTGAGAGTGACACGATGTGATGGTGCGTGCACTCAATGTTTCACAACCTGAATGTATTATGTATAATGATAAGTTATAGCCCTGCCAACACATCTGCTGTGCCTTGGATTAATAAAAGGACAATAATGAAGGCTCTGACTTGGTCATTCAATGCAATTGCCATTACAAATAAATGCTTTGACCTGGAATGGACAACCTCGTCGAAGTGTTGGCTGAAAAAGACTAAAGAGCACACAGTGACATCACATACACGCACTTTAGGGAGTAAAACTTTTCACACTTTTAGATGTAAGAGGCAAATACTGTGTAGAGTGAAAGGGTTATTCCACATTAACACTCTTGGGGGTGCTTTTGCTAAACTAGATTGCCTGGAACAGTGTCAAGTATGACCAGCTAATTTAACGATGATTCATTCTACAGTACACACTATTCCTAAGCTTATGTAGTTGACCAGGGTCTATGCTATGGACTATATCTTCCACATCGTGTTACGAGGTGTTTTGAACTTGTAACCCTATCGGCTGATAGGGTTCATTATGATTAAGCAGTCTTAAGAATTACAAAAAAAACGCAAAAGAAAAACCACCAACAATAAAACAGTGTGTAGATATTTATATTTCACCATGGCCAAATTTTGCCAATAGACACTAAACAAACTAAGGCCTCCTTGGTGTACTCTTGATAGTAAGCTGCACAAACACCTGCATTTAAGAATCCGCGTAACAGACACTGCAGCCACTTAGTGAATAGTTAAGACATTCAATTCTCTAAAAAATAAACTTCATAATATAAAACTGTCTTTTTAAGTTATGCGACAATGTGTAAAAAACTAAAAACCTTTGCAAAAACTGACTTATCTGGCTGACTATGCTCAGGCAGCAAGCAAGGCATGCAGGTAGTGTCACAGTAAGTAGACCGCAAGTCCTGAGTGAGCCTTGTGAGGTCATATTGTGACTATGGCAACACTTGAACAGCGCTTGATCCATAAACGGGATAAGTGGTCCGAAAAAGTGGTCCGAATGGTTTGCAGCATACAAAAAAACAAAAAGAAACATCAACAGTTATGCTGGGTTGCAATGAGTTCACACTGGTGGCAACAAAGTAACAGGCTACAAGTCATTTTCAGTGGAAGCCTTCAACATGAAGCTAAAAAGAAAACAGTTTAACAGGCGTCAGATTTTTTCTGCGCTCCAATGAAGTATCCATAAATAATGTCTCCAACATTTTGAATTCTCTCCCCCCAGAATTTCTGCTCTGTTCTGTAAATGTGTGGCTGCAACACTTCAAGGGCGACACTGCAGCAAAGTATCTGGTATCTGGCCATGGTTGTTGGTTGTTTCTAGTTTTGTCGCTGCTAGTGTGAAGCAGCATTAGCACTTCATGAACAAATGCACAAACAATACTGGTTATTAAGGCTTCCCTTTACAAGTCAAACAACACCATTCATTCACATATAATGTTATACACATAATAAATAATCATTAAGCAATTAATACCAGTGAGCTGGCGGCTATGAAAGGCTCGTCGTAAACCTGGCCCATATTTGGCACGTTGAATTGTTGTCTTTGGTGTTTTCAGTCTCTACTTATGTCCTCACTTGGAATTTCCCTGCTTTGGTCACATATTTGACCCCTTTAAAAGGTTTGTACTTCTCTCCGTACATATCAAGACGATTCACCTTCAGTCCTGCATTGGAACAAAGGTTAGAGAAGACACGAACATCAGCAATGTCATAAAATACAGAATTCTAGTGTAAAACCTTATGTTGTCCTACCTTCCAACACAGCAGAAATGCTACATCAGGCTGTAATGTTAACGCCCTATATATTGTACTTCGTTGTGTGATGAACAGTGAAAATAGCCCATATACTTTCTCTCAAAAAGCCATGACTCATTAGTTTGTAGATAATTTTAACCTATGACATGCTCAATTGGGCCAGGTTGAAAGTGGTTAATGTATACATATGTTGTACAATTACAAAGATCTTTTTAATTATTTTTTGTCATTACTATTACAAATAAGACAGGGCAAGGCAACTGAATTTGTCCAGCATATTTCAACATCAAGGCAATTCAAATTGCTTTACACAAGGCCAGGCAAAATAAATAGAGTAGGGGCTTTTGGAGGGCTGTAAAGACAAAATATTTAATATTCACCACCAAGCTAGGGGTCAAAGTTAAAGGTCAATGGGTACCTGATATGGCCAGTTGCTGTATCTTCAGGTTAATGTTGAGTGAGGGGCTTTCCTCTGGTTTGGGGGCTCCTGCCTGTAGACTCAGGCTGCCTTTCAGGTTAGGGAGCTTCTGCGGATTCAGTTTGCCAATGTCCCACACCAGCACCTATCACATCAAAGACCACCATAATGCACTCCATTTTAAAGCACAGGACGATGTTTGGGGTTTGAGAACATTAAACTTATAAGCAAACAAATACAAAAAACATAGATCAAACATTTAAATGAGGTACAGCTGCTGCCTAATTAACTGCTGATATGTCGTTAAAAAAGTAAAATAATGGCCGATATAACGGCCGTGCTCTAGTTTACACTGACTAATAGCTACAGTACCTTCGTGCCACTGTCATAGTTATAGTTCCCTTGTGTGGCTGTGAGGTTGGCACTCAACACAGCTTTAGGCATGTGGATGGTTATCATTAGCCCCTCCACCGGCTTTCCCATGGTCTGTTTGGGTCCAACAGTGAGATCGAGGCGTCCACAGGAACCACTGTCAAAGAAGTTGATGCTCTGCTTTACATACACTGGGATGGCCACAAGACTGAGAAGGGAGACAAGGAACACCAATTCTTTATCGGCGGCGGTGGCTCAGAGGTAGAGTGGCTGAATGGGTGAATGTAATGCACAATCTATGTAAAGCGCCTTGGATAAAGGTGCTATATAAATGCACCATTTACCATTTATCAAGGAAATAGTTAAGCCTGAACTGATTGGATTTGTGTATTCAGACATTGTCTGCCTATCTGTGTTGGTTGCTTTGTAACAAGCTTGAACATCACTTATTTTCAGTGAGCGACAATGTCATACGACAAAGTATAGTTTCTGTGTCCAGACTCCAGAGTGAGACACATCATTAAAAATCGGATTTGAATTGCATTTCAATCCATTTAGGAATGTAGTTTAAATTAAACTGTTTTTGCTGTTCAAAGTAGATACGAAATAAATTGATTCTAATGGGGAGAGGACAAAAGTCAGGTTTTGGGCTGACCATCTGAGCATAACCTTAGTGATTACATGGCAACATTTGAAACGTTGTTGACAAGCCTGTGAATATTTCCACAATTCTACAGTCATGCATTCCACAGCCAAGACACTCCTCGGAAGACAATAAGTACCAAAAGCTGTTGCCAAATGCCAACTAACACAATAAACATTCACATGTAGTCTTATTTCTGGCGATAAGGCCAAAGTGCCGTTCAAAATTCAAAATTACTCAATGCCTTAATTGCCTATCTGATGCTCCCAGCATGGTTTCTGGGTTTGAAAACCTTAACTGGGTGCACAACTAGTTCGCATGTGTATTGTATCATATCATGACCCTATGCATGGGTTCAAAATGTAATCCTGACATATGAGTGGGATTTGAACTTGTGAACGTACTTCTGTGCGCTGACATGATAAGTCATGAGCGTGAAGTTTCCATCTGGGGGGACGAATGAGAGGACACGCTCAGACTCCCAGCGCTTGTACCTCACACAAGGATGGAAACTCACGTCATCAAGGAGACGGGGATTCTGCAGGTAAAGATCAAGATGTGATTTATTTGAACACACAGTTAAGTGTCCATAAAGGGGCCAAGAGGAAATTAACCCACCATAAACGAAAGTGTTAGGTCAGGCATCCCAGTGAGTTTAACGCAGGCCTCAATCGCACCCTGGATCTCTGCAAACAATGTAGTACCTGTAGACCAGTCCCGTTAATTGAACAAAGCAGTTAGCTACATTTGAAATACTACTAAATCATCCTGAATCTCTGAAGGTAATTTTATATCTAAAGCCCTAACCACACCAAAGGGTCACCACGGGTCCAAACGGTTGCAAGGAGTTAACACTAAAACCATCTTGACCATTTGGTGTGGTTTGGGCCATTGAATTCCATGCGTTGAATCACTAGGGTCAACGTGCAACAAGACATAATTTTAGCGTTGTCCCTGTGGTGTGATATTATCACACCACAGGGACAACGCTAAAACCATCTTGACCCTTTGGTGTGGTTAGGGCTTAAGGATGTGTCTCATCTGGTCTCTGTACCTGATTTGTCCAGAATGGCATCTATTTCCTCTACCACGTCAAAATATGCCTCATTATTAGTGTATTTCACTCCAGCCCGCCTCCATGGAACAGTTGACAACTGACCAGTTGGTAAGGTTTCCCCAACATGACTACTACCTGCAAAGAAAATGCATTCAGTACAAAGGTGGTTCTCATGAATGATTTGAGTGTACAAACTGTACAACTCACATGAACTTTTAACAGTGGTACAGGTAGTGTTCTGAGGTAAACCTCTTTACCTGTGAGCGTATTTACAACCGTTCGCAGGATATTCGGAGGCCTAATCATCTCTTTGAGGACATTGGATTCAGTTGCCAGAGGAAACCCGTTGTCCAGCATCTCCTCTAGTAGCTCATACACTACCACCACGTTGTCCTTGATAATCACCTCGGAGCATTCTCCAAAGTAGTCCTGGAAATGACAAGCCCTGTTATTAATAATAAATTGACATGCTAATGAATAATTGTTGCAGAAATAGGTGCGACCAGTGTATATTTCACATTAATCCGTTCTAAAATCTTCTATTAACAGCTAGGTGTTGTCATGCCCATTTCAGCATGGCTGGAGAGCCTATTTCAACAAATGATTTGGTCAGAAGAACTACCTGTAGTAATATAAATATTTCATTCCACTTTTGTCTGTGTTCTCCTTTTTTGGGTGACTCCTGTGACCTGTGTACCACCAGAGGGACGCTCAAGTACCACCAGGTTGAGAATCACTGCTATAGGGGGTTCCTTAGGAATCTGTAACTCTGAGACCCCTTTTCCACCGGTTGGTTCCTAATGGGAACCAGTTAGTCCATGAGCCAGAGCTCCAAAATTAGAACGTTAATTATGAATAGAATGAGTAAAACCATACCTATATTAGATTGTTATCACCATGAAACTTCCCCAGTTGATTACTTACACAAAGACAATGATTTATTGTATTACACATTTTAAATATGCAAATGAGGCATTATATAGGGAAAATATGCAAAAAGTAGAATATATGAAAAAGCTACTACTGTGGAAGGGTTATCATATTAATATACAATATTGTTCATAATGAACGTTCCAATTTTGGAGCTCTGGCTCATGGACTAAGAAACAAAAAGAACTGAACCGGTTCCCATTGGGAACCAACCGGTGGAAAAGGGGTCTCAGTGTACAAATGGAACGGGTCCATTTGGATCCATTTGTACCCTCTCAGAGTTATGGTGATCCTCTTAAATTTAAACAACATTTAAACAACCACTAGTATGTCATTTTATAGATTCTATACTATGGAAGATGATAGGTAAGTCCACAGTCTGACAGTGTGATCAAAACATTTTTTTTTAAATATATATATTCCTTACTTAGTCAGATGACAATAAAACCTTTTTAAATTCAAACGAGGGGAGCACTTTGGATTTTCTTTGAGTTCACCCTTATTTTCACTTTTGGATATCAGGCTATCAGCCCACTTACCACAAGGGAAAGAAGTTCAAATGTGTTTACCTACTATTGTAACCTCTCCAATGAGCGCCTGTTTTTCAGTTACTATAGTGACAACTATACAGACCACACAGTGTTTCCTCTTCTCTCTATTCTCTGGTTCCTCAATGTTGGATTACGTTAGGCCAGTATGTCTGACTATAACAAAGTTAGAACAATGACCTTCCACTGACAGACCTGAAACATCTCTGCCACTCTGTGCAGGAACTCTATCACAAACAGCGGAGGGACTTCAGTCTGGATGACAGCTAGGAAGAACAGCTTGTCTCTGTATATACTGATAAGGTAATGGTGTGGTGTCTGAAGCACAGGTGGAACATTCTCTGGCTCCACTGCCTTCTCCTTTGCCTCGAAGAAGTAATCACACACACTCCGGCTGATGACACTTTTCCAGTGTTTCTCCAGGAAGATGTCTCCCGAATGATTAATCAGAAACAGACTGTGGATCATCTCAGCTGGAAGGAGAAACAATGCAGTGGTTTGTGTGTCAACAATGGGGTTTTATGGAGTGAATGTGAGAGAGCAAGAATGTGTGAGTGAGAAAATGCATGTCAGGGGGAGAAGGGGGGTAGAGGGAGAGAAAGAGAAATAACTTCACATCATAGTTTTGATAATGCCTTCAAAACACACTGCATTAGGACAGAAATGTGTGATTGATTGATTTATTGTATACTTTATTAGGCAAAAATGTAGACCACACGTACAGTCAGACTTATGAGCTAAAAGGATAACTCAAAAAGGTCCAGGGGACTTGTTTCCAGTTTCCACTGTGGTCCTGGCCTATGTAGAAACGATGTGCAAATATTGTCACCCGTCTACTGTTTGTCTAAAGTGCTGGTAAACCACAAACGTGACCGAAATGTAGCCTCCAGCTCAAACTGAGATTCGGAAACTCTTCAAACTACAGATCAAATATTAAAAAGTAAAGTAATATGCACCACACACAAAACATCCGTCGGACCACTTTCAAAGACCTCAATGGCATCGGCAACAACTGGCCATCACCCATCATCTGGACACAGTATGGTTTTATTTTTAAATATGCATATAAAAGTTTTACCTGCTGGAGGACTCTCGCCCGTGGCAGGAATGTAACTTTATTTGTGGCAAATATGGCAGAAGACGTGTCTGTTGTTGTAGCCGTCCGCTTACATGCCTGACAGTTACTTTACTTTACATAACGTAATAAAATTGTAAACTGATCATTTCGGAAACGTGGCCAAAAGCCGCACTTTTAGGAACGGGTGATGGAAGTCTGCACATAACAAGATATTTCGAATTTCGAAATCGGAAAGGCATTGGAAGCTCAATTTTCCGTCAGGCATGTAAGCGGACGGCTACAACAACGTCACGACACCTATGCTGTGGAGGACTCGCAAAATAGCCGAACTACAAGCCCACAACCCGTAGCGATGCGACTGGTTGTGAGCTTGTAGATCGGCTGTTTTCGACGCTCGGCTCAGTCGTACGACGGACTATAAACGGAGAACCGTGCGGTTGTTTCTTTCCATTCAGTCATATCATCTCACATTAAGCGGGGATCGATACGCAGTGTTGATAAACCATGGCTTCTTCTGGAGAACCGAAGGCAAAGAAACTCAGACTGTCCTCGGCGGGGAAGAAGACAGAATCACCACCTAAAAAAACTACTCCTCCCAGTGCTGTTGCTGCCAAATTAAGGTGAAATGAAGCAAGGCGATAAGCGATCGATCTAACGGTTCTAGAATCTGGACCCCCGGGAGACATGCTTTTATAGAACAGAACAGTACCGCGTCGTGCAAGGCGATGGATAATCAAAGCATCGTCTTTTATGCATGCATGCATAGCGGTATGCATGCCTGCTGGTCGTGGAATAGAAAACTGGATCAGATGGACTGATATATCTGGTTATTCTTGTTGAGGCATTTTACGCGCCGCGCGGGCGCGCCACATGCTGGAGCGCATCCCTGTGCGTGTGTGAGATTCAAAATAAATGGCTGTGAAATGTTTACATCGTCGTGGTGCGACAATAATAGTCTTTTTTGACTGAATGGGTCTGGTGTTCTCCAGATAGTTTCCCAGACTGTCCACCATGTCCTGAGTCCTCCTGTGTTTAAAGTCCAGGGCTGCACGTGTGCACCGGTGCGTGCATGACACGACCCCACGTGTCTTTTGTATGTAGTCGCCTCAGGGTCGTTTCCTTTCTTTGGGAAAAGCTTTGTTTTGTTTTGACGCGTCAGTTATGATTTAATTCAGCAGTCATCACGCGTCTCTGATGATGATCGTGTTATTGAGCACTGCTAACCACAAACACAATTTTATTATTTTGCTACTACACGCAAATTGTCGAGCAGAGCTACACAAAACTATAGTCTACAAGTGATTGATCTGTTAAAATGTTGCACAATTTGTGGCAACGTTGAAACATTTCCCAAAATAGGACCACAGATCTTCATGTGCTTTAGGAAATAAAAATGTTTCTGTCCTGTCGTGAACTGTCTCAATGTCAACCCCCGACCCACTAATATTCGTAGCAGTTTAGTTCTTGTTGCTGCTGTTAAGAGTTAAGACCTCTTGCATGATCCAACATGTTGATGCTGCTGAACTGCTGATAGATCAATACTGTTTCTCTCGAATATTATGCGTAATGCGTATCCCGTCCATCAATTCGCTTTAAGCCTAATTAGTTAAGAGACAACCAATCACTGGCCGAGGTCTGGTGTTCTGGTGCCCCTTTCTTCATGTGTAACCAATCAGATGTGTCCGTGTGGGAGGAGCTCTGCTGTACGCACGCACAAATCTATCCAAGCTCAAATTAGTGGTTTTTGAACACAGCTCTTTTTGGGCTTATTTTAGACTGTTCAGCAGGTCTGTCACTGTCCTGAGTGTTACTGATACAGAGAGACCATGGCAGCTGTAAGGTAAGAATACACTGACAGAAGTGAGGAATATTTTTTATATTATTGTCTAATACAGAAGGTTTTGATATAACTTACTTAGCCTTGGATCAATCTAGGTCCAAGGCAAGTTATTTGGTATTGACATGCCAGTATATTTTGTTGCACCAGGTTAGTGTTCATGTAACAGCATGTTGAGAGTGTATGGTCTGAAACTGAATATAGCTTTATGCAAAGAAGGGGCATCAAATGGAGCGTGAGGGTTTATTTACAACAAAATAGTAAAAATACATTTAAAAACACATTCAAGCCTGCCTGATGGATATGCATATGCATTGTATGGCTGCTTAATCATCCCAATATGCATTGTTACATGGTAATTGCTAGAAGCTAATGATGAATTTTGCTGAAGAGGGTACAGTCAAAGATTAATCTATGAACTATGCATTATTATTGCTAGATTGCTGAGTGTGCAGATGGGCACCTGTTGAGAGCTTTGTGTTTTGTGTTAACACAGTTGTTCCCATCAGGGTTGTTCTCAGACATTGTGGAAAGCCGGTAGAGACATCAAGGACAAAGAGGAGAGGTTCTGGTTATCCATTTGTGGAGAAGTTGTCTAAAAAGAAAGATGTATTTGTTTTGTTATTGAATAGCAAACCTAGAGAATAGTTGCTGCTTTTTGTGTTTCTGTTACAGGTATTGTTTTCACTAGAACTAGTTTTCACAGTTCACTGCCTTTGATGTTTGAGGAAGAATTACGTTTGTAGGCGCCTTACTGACTGCCATGGTTCTTCTACTACAGTAATGTTGAAATGCTGCTGGTAAATGCTGGAACAAGTGATCCTTTTGGTGCACATGACGTTATTTTTTTACATCACAAGGTTATGATTTGCCACAATATTCAAACTCAGTTTGTTCCAGAAATCATTCAAACACACAGCTGCTGGCCTAATGTTGCCTGGCTGTGAATGTCATAAGTTATAACATGGTTATTTGCATGGCTGAATAATGTCTTCAGCACCATGTGTTCCCATCACTGTACACAGACTGTGCTTAGATGTCACATGGTTAAAGTCGACGTGTGGTTAAGTCACATGGAAATGAAAATCTCTCTGTTCTGCAATTCCATTTCAAATGTTAGAATTAAACCTCAGGCATTTGTTTTGTATTGCCAAGAAAGTAGCCACCCTGCACAAAGTGCATGCACATTTTGGTGAAAGCTATTATGTAGGCTTTTATTTCATTTATGAACTTAAATTCAACACTTCTACCATTTCAGAATTTTCAGTGAGACATTGATTGTAAGCTCAAGACAAAACAATACAAATACACTATAGTATAAAACATATATATTTAAAAAGAATGATCCTTTAGTGATCCTGTGTAGGTGGATAGATACTGTGTATGTAGTGTGTATAGTATAGACCTTTATTAGGGGGGGGGGGGGGGTTCAGTTGTCATAGCAGCACCACCGTATGAAACACAGGACAGATTAGAGTAAAGAGATGCATCTGTAAACTTCAAGATTAAAAACAGGTAGACAGGTAGTGTACAGGGATTAAAAACAAAATACCAAAAACGTGGGGGATTGGTTTAGTTCTGTCCTTATTACCTTGTGACAATTTTCCCTGAAGAAAGTGGGACAACAAGTGCATTGGCCAGGCTTCGAGAGAAGACTATTGTGTAGATGACTGAGGCATCAGGTTTTCTTCCTGGAGTGCATCCTGTTCAGGTTCATGTTTTTACAATGCTAGGGGGCATTCAAATACATAATTATATTACATCTTTAAACAACATGAACCCTAGCGTCCATATTCTGAACATGTCAGAGACTTCAGACTCATAATAGGCAAACATTCGGCTAACATTATGGAAAAATAGACATTCATCAGAAATAGAACAGCTACAAGCTTGTAGATCGACAATTATTGATAGTGATAATATATATAGCGAAATATATAGGTTTTAAGTAATTCAGCATATAAAAGTTTTGTCTGTGTTTTTCAGGCCTAATTCCCTCTTTGGAATGGGAAATCCTTTATTGGACATCTCAGCTGTGGTGGACAAGGACTTTTTGGACAAGTAAGTTAGCAAAATAGAATCCAAGAACCTGCAAAGATATTTGGTTTTCAGCGTGCATGAGTGCTAGAGAAGAGGGAACTAAAAGACTGCAGATGCACCATCTTAATCTTTTCAAACACATTTCTACAGAGTGCCTCCACAGTAGTCATACTAGAACCTCAGACTACATCAGTACATAATGCTAAAGCGGAATCTTATTCATGGGTTCTTGCATATCTCTGACCCCACATATGGCCAAAGACAGGGGTTCCCAAACCTTTTTGGCCCAGGTACCCCTTGGGGGGGGGGGGGGGGGGGGGGGGGGTGGGGTTGGGAGATTTTTTTCCAGATACCCCCTCATCCTCGCAACACCGATAAGCATATTTTCAACCTTACATTTAGATCCCATTGGAACTATTTGTATTAAAACTTTCACAACATTTATTTAAGATGCTAACTTAGAATAGATGTAAACCTATTTGACAGTACAGAAACATAATTGCCTTCCTTAATGTATCAATTAAGCGTCACCAATCAGCTGGTCACAGACACTCAGCCTCTGGCTCTGCAGCACTCTAACTGAAAGTGACTGCATGGAGTCTGTTTCATTTCTACCCCCAATCTACTGTATGTTCTATCCAAAGGCCCTTGAATGATAGAATATGATTAAGGATTACCGGTACTGTGATTATGGTAAAGTCATATATCACACATACCATAGCCTAATTCACTGGCAAAAAAAACAACTTTGGGAACCACTGGCCTAAGAAAGGAAAAGGTGTGTGTGGATAAGTTAAATGGAGTGTGAAATGTCCTGGTTTGGGCAGAAGTACGTCCTCTACAGAGACAGTACTACCATTCCACTGACAAGAGTTCAAATGTCACTGTGTATACACACCTGACCACACACTGTTTTTTTTTTATCTCAATCTCTTCCTATCTCTCTCTCTTGACAAACATTTGTCATGTGCATAGAGACACTGTGTCTGTACGTGTGTCCTCTTCTGAACCATGTGGTACTAGTGACTATATAGTAACAGACTGTCATACTGTAAATCATACTGTAAATTACTGGTAATATGATCTGTGTTCATTCCTATTTTCTCTACAGCAGTCAGAGCCTCAGTAGAATGGATCTGGTGCATGCAGTACTGATGCCTTATTTGCAAAATGTGCACAAATTCACTAAAGAACAAATCTAATCAACAGATCTAAAGTGGAGATAACGTGATCTTTATTCCAAAGTCACTGACTTGCATGGATTTCTTTTCCGTTAATCAGCACGATATAACATTTTGTAAATTAGCAAAGGTATGACTTTCATAGAATACATTATCAAATGTTGTGACACAGGGGAATTGTGCCCTCTTTGGGTTCTTGTCCTTGGGGAAGCGGGTTGATCAGGCCGGTCAGTGTAGGAGAGTTCTGCCCTGGTCTGGCCTGGTCCTCACAGTTGACTGGGTCAAAGGGTTTCTCCAGGCCCTAGATCAGAGTCCAGCCTCAGGCTGCCCTGTCAATGTGGGATGGATTAGTCGTCTGGCAGTTTTAATTCAATCTCACACAAGAATAAAGCAGAGCTTACATTTACAGTACATGGCACCAAATCTTCAAACAACCTTCATTTTTCACAGAAAATATGTTTAGCATTGCCCACCAACACAATGAATCGACTTTGACAGCTTTAGTCCCATTCGTTTTAGTCCCAGACCAGTTTAGAGTGTGTCTGTGTATCTTACATTCCAAAATTGTGCCCACTGCAGTGCCTGAATGTGACATAATATACTGTAAGAGAGTAATCTCTGTAGAGCTGCTCGGCAGCCACTAATCTTGGATTGTGTGAATAAAGGTAATCAGTAAATGCAAGGGGATTTTGTTGTTAACAAATGAGGGACACAGCAGGGACTTTGTCCAGTGACTTTTTAGTTTATTGATTCACTAACTTTGAGAACTCAACCTCGCTTGGTTTCTTTTTGTCTTTCGCAGGTATGGACTGAAGAGCAACGATCAGATCCTGGCAGAGGACAAACACAAAGCCCTGTTGGTATTATTTTAGTTGACTATTTCATTGTTCAAATAATTCAGATTATAATTAAAAATATATTGACAATGAACATTAGAACATATTTAAATGAAATTTGCATTTCTGTTTGCCCTTAAGGCTTTGTAAACAAACGTTGCACAGGGCGGATATGACAAATAACTTAAATATATAAAGAAATTACTAATATAAGCCGATCTACAAGCTCACAACGTGGCCACGTATTCACGTGTTGTGAGCTTGTACTGTACATCGTTTATTTTCGCATTGTTTTCTCCAAAATAAAATGGAAATATTATGATGATTATGCAAAATCATTGTGATTAACTCAAATAATTATGGTAATTATAATTATAGTAATTGTGACAGGTCTAGTTGGTATCTTTCTTGTTATTGACAAAGAGTATACATGTTTAATTTTGCAGGTAATGTTAGAAGTTAGAACGTGTATCTTGTAGATAGTTTTTACTCCCCTGTTCTGGAGTCAGCCAGACCAAACTCACCACATTCAACCTCTGTTCCACAATGCCATCCAATGAGCGAGCAGGAGATTCAGTACAGGGAACAAGCCTCCACCAATGATAAAGCAGGACACTACACCTCCCATTCCCACTGTAGATTAGGACTAAAAGTACAGTAAACATTTGTGCACATGTGTATGTGCATGCGTGTGCGCATGCTACTGATGAAATATTTTGGCCAACTCTCTTGTGCCTGATTTAAGACATTCAGGTTGACTTAACTATGAAGTAGTATCCCATTAAAATAATACTTTTAAGGTCAAATACAGTATAATTAATTTAAAACAGAGTGAGGAATGCTGCTTGGGTTCAGTCATAGTGGCTTAACTGGCTTTCTCAAACAGAAGTTTGCTTGTGGAGATGCAGACTAGGGATAAATGTACTGAGGCACAATTATTGTAGAGTAGAATTTTCCCTAAGTTGAATATGAAGGACCCCAATGCAGACCTTATTGCACTATACTTTCCTGCTTTGCTTTCTGCAAACACGAAGTTTACATGAAGTTTACTCACGAACCCACATTTATTCGTGCTGAGAAAGGAGCTGTGTGCGTGTTTGCTGTATTTGACCAAACCACACAGACTATGGTGAAATGTTGAGGCGTCACACCTCAGATACATTCCCCATGAAACGCGGTGTAATAATTTATAGGAAACAGAGTCCGGGAGGGTTAGGGCTCTCTATCCATTATTCCCTCCTCCCAAATGTCTCTCTGCTCCTCTTCAAACTCTGGCTCTGTCTCAGGACCTTAGCAGCAGTAGGGCTGAGTTGTGAAGACCTGGTTACCACATTGCTCCGGGCGGCGCACCCCTCGCGGCCTCCGCCTCCCAGTTCTTCTGCGTGTGTCTAGTGTCAACACACACAGAGATGACAGATCAGAATCACACACACACGCACCCGCGCGCACGCAACACAGTTTTGGTATGGAATGAACATAATATAATAATTAGGCCTGCATCACTTTGCCTAAAACATGCTTAAATGATCGCTTTGGCTAAAACGCTGAATCCCGCGGATAAGTAGTAGGCTATGCACATATAACTACAGGCATTCATAACTACAGTGTAGACATTAATATCGCCTACCTACCGCATAGGATTGTACAATTATATAGCCTACATTTAACAAACAAGCTTGATTGACATTTGTAAATGGGTAAACAAAAACCGGGATAAAACCATAAAAAGCACTAAGACTTGTTTACATCAGGTATAAAGTAAAAGTAAAACGTGACAACCGTATGGAAAAAGGGGCAGAAGAACTGGGAGGCGGAGGCGCGGGGGTATGCTGCCCGGAGCAGGAACAGGAACTTCAAAGCAACAGTTCACTCAGGGTTAGTTAAGAAGCACAAATTATTAAAATGCCCCCTGTTGATGATATGCACACGGCTGCCATCTTGACAGCAAGGTGCTACCTAGGTGCAACTTCCCATAGACAGCCCATTCATCCAAACAGAAAAGTCCTATTTAATTGTATTAAATAACGTCAAACTCACAAACATTGCAGCTGTACGAAAAGCTTGAATTGCCGTCTTACTATCTGCAAATTGTTTGTTTCATAAAAATCCACCATAGACATGTTATGAGCTACTTCCTGTCAAGAAATTCCTTGCAGGTGATTATTATTATACACAGACATTGCTGTTCCTTGGAGTGGTTGCACCACTCATGGGGAGTAGCTCATAACATGTCTACAGTGGATTTCTATTAAACAAACACATTGCAGATAGAAAGAGGATAATTCAAGCTTTCCGTACAGCTGCAATGTTGGTGAGTTTGACGTTATTTAATAGAATTATATAGGACTGTTCTGTTTGGATGAATGGGCTGTCTATAGGAAGTTGCACCTAGGTAGCACCATGCTGGCAAGATGGCAGCCATTCAATGGTGGTTAAGTTTAAGGTATATGCTTAAGATTACTCTGCTGCCCTCTGCTGGACAGACATCTAGGACAGAAGGGATTTGTCTTGATAGTGGTCTGCAAGTGATAGATTTGGCACATAAGGAGGCATGAAGATAATAGTATACTGTAGTGTTTACTCTCGTATATTTATAATTATATTTCTAGCCTATAGCGTTACTCTCATAATTATATTTCCTAACTGCCTCCTACCCTGTAGCGTTTACTCTTGTAATTATATTTCCTAACGGCCTTCTACCCCCATTGTTGTGACTTGACGTGTGTGTGTGTGTCTGTGTGTGTGTGTGTGTGTGTGTGTGTGCACGTGTGCGCGTGTGTGAGTAGATTTGAGGAGATTGTCAAGAAGTTCAAAGTTGAATACCATGCAGGAGGAGCTACACAGAACTCAATGAAGATTGCTCAGGTCAGTGAAACAGTTGAAACTCCACCTTTGCACCTTTGTCACTTTCTCAGTGCTCACACCTGTAATTCTGAAATAACAGTTGTCATGTCTTCTGTAGTGGATGATACAAGAGCCTCATAAGGTCTGCACGTTTTTCGGCTGCATCGGTAACGACAAGTTTGGAGAGATACTGAAGCAGAAGGCAGAGGAGGCTCATGTCGATGCCCACTACTATAACCAGGAGGAGGAGCCAACAGGAACATGTGCTGCTTGTATCACCGGAGCCAACAGGTATGCACATGAAATTACACACTTTTATTTGAACAACCTTTTATTCTTTGGTACTGTGTTCTCTGTCACTGCCAACATCACGCAGTGCTCACAGTGGTCCACGCTACTTCCCTTAGCTCTCCTCCCTGCAGAACAGACACCTGTGCACCACCACGTAGGCAGTAGAAGTTGCTACTACAGAAAGAAACAAGGACACAAGCCCCAGGTGTCTTCCCAGTTCCCACCCATGAACACTGCTTCGTTAGAGTGCTGGATTAAGCCCGTTTTATACTTTGTTGTATGCTGAACAAAGTTGTTGAAAATAGCAGCAACACAACCTCACAACACGTAACACATTGTGAGTTTGTAGATTTAGCTACTTTTTTTTAAGTGACACTGTTGTATGACGATGTATAAAATCAAGCTCAGCCAGAGGTATCAGCCAGGATTCAAACCCAGATCTCTTCAGTGGGCATTTGAGTGTGGTGTCCTTGATTGAATTCCAGCACAGTGTGTCAGGGCATCTACTGGGTCATGCCCGACACACCTGACTGCATCCGTCTGTAACTCTGGCTCTCTTGTGTCTCTCTCAGGTCCTTGGTAGCTAACCTAGCGGCTGCTAACGCCTATAAGAAGGACAAGCATCTAGACCTGGAAGAGAACTGGGGGCTGGTGGAGAAGGCTAAAGTCTACTACATTGCTGTGAGTAACACTGTACTTTAAAAAAAAAAGCCTTTTCATTCTGCCACAGATTGGCTTTATTTATTAACTGTTCATAACCTATTGTAAAATAAATTCCATTGAGATATGAAAGTGAATTGCGAAAGCGAAATCCCTTGGGCCAGCAAATAACAGCCTCACGCCTCCTGATAACCCCCTCTGCCTCTACCCCCATTTGGTTGATTTTCAAATGAAAGTATTATGCTTAATTACTTCTTGAGGCAGCCGTGTACTGTATGCACATGATCAGGTTCTAATTGTATGGTTTCCATCCAGGGATTCTTCCTGACTGTCTCTTTGGAATCCATCCTGAAAGTGGCCAAACATGCCGCTGAAAACAACAAGCTGTTTTGTCTGAACCTCTCTGCACCCTTCATCTGCCAGTTCTTCAAGGACAACCTCATGCAGGTTCTACCCTATGTGGATGTGCTGTTTGGCAATGAGACGGTGAGGCAGACTTGAGCACACACAGGGAATGCTCCACATGTCCTCTTTATTAGCTAGACTCATACTTCATGAAATGACAGGGGACTCTCCACGGACAAAATGACGAAACCGCATGACCAGCTGCTAGAAAAGCCTTCAAACGGCGCAGTGCTAATAAAATCTCCAATGCTCCAAAATGCAATATGCATATTATGCAGGAGAGTATAACTCTACACAGTCTTTACTTACTTACATTTTGGTCCTGAGCCAACATCTCCAGCTGTAACCAAGTGTGCCCCATTTTCTTGGCATCTACCTCCAAGTCACAATGCCAGGTGTTTTGATTTTGGACAGTCTCCTATACATAATATAAATACATAGGGCAGTATGAAAAAGCAAACATGCTACACAAGCTTGTGCAAACTGCATATTTGTGTGTGTGTGTGTGTGTGTGTGTGTGTGTGTGTGTGTGTGTGTGTGTGTGTGTGTGTGTGTGTGTGTGTGTGTGTGTGTGTGTGTGTGTGTGTGTGTGTGTGTGTGTGTTCCGATGGAGTCTGCCATGAAATAACTGTAGAATTAGATGATTATTGTGTAATTCTCATCAAAAACATTATTGTATTTTTCTTTAGGAGGCAGCCGCGTTCGGCAATGAGCAAGGCTTTGAGGTGAGTGAACTGACATCTATAGATTCTATATATAGCCACAGCAATATTTTCATGTAATAGTTATACTGGTTGTTTTACAATATGTTATATAATAGACTAAGGACGTTGAGGAGATTGCGAAGAAAGCTCAAGCACTACCTAAAGCCAACAAGAAGAGGCAGAGGGTCGTCGTTTTCACTCAGGGGAAGGATGGAACAATTATGGCCCAAAGTGAGTCTCTCTTTCACACTTTTCCTTTCCATTCTTGTTTTCCCTTAGATTTTCTTCTTCTCTTCCTTTCTCTCTCTCTGTTCTATCTCACTTTCTCTTGCTCTCCCTTTCCTTCTGTTAGATGCTTAACATTGCTCTTTGTCTACAGGTGACAAAGTAGAGACTTTCCCTGTGCTGAAAATCGACCCCAAGGACATTGTTGACACAAATGGTGCTGGAGATGCTTTTGTAGGAGGTGAGTGCTCCCTACATGATGAGTCAACAGACTCGACAACCTGTTGGGATATGTATCTTTAGTGTCTTGCATCACATCACATCACATCACATGTGTCCTGCAGGGTTTCTCTCTGAGCTGGTCCAGGAGAAGGCACTTAAACAGTCTGTGAGAGCGGGACACTATGCTGCTAACGTCATCATCAGACAAGCAGGATGCACCTTCCCTGACAAACCAGACTTCCATCAGGACCCCTGAACTCCTGGCCCAACTCTCCCCATCTCTTCTTCCTGACGTACCCCTCCCTCCGTTCATTACATAACTCTTATTCCGACCATCTGACACACCTTGTCTATATCTACCCCCACTCCCCAGTTTTAGTTTTTCTGGTAAATTAGCAACACGTCCATGTTATATATTTGTGCAGCGGCAGGTTGCCAATTCGATCCCGGGCTCCTCCAGAGTTGGTGTCAAAGTGTCCTTGAGCAAGACACTGAAACCCTAATTGCTCCCGATGTGCAAGTTGGTGCCTTGTATGGTTTCCTCTGCCATCGGTGTATGAATGTGTGTGTGAATGGGTGAATGTAATGCACAATCTATGTAAAGCGTTTTGGATAGAAGCGCTACATAAATGCACCATTTACCATTTTATATGTTTTCAAAAGTGTGCATTCTGACGCCTGTTCCTGTGTCCTCCACTTGGGGCCACTATGGGGCCACACAACCCATGGCCATCATTCAGGAGGCTAGTTGAATCTGAATGATACTGAAAGGGAATAATGCTAATATTTCTACTCAGAGGGTCTGAATGGGAAATGTGGTTGTTGTATTTATGAATACCAATCAAGTTGGAGGATTCAGATTATCTGACTCCCCATGCATGGAAACAGTCAGCAGGCGAGCGCTGTTCCTTGAAAGGAGCACATCAACAGAGGCCAACATGATATGTCAGATGTTAGGATTGTGCATCAGGATGTGCATTGATACTTTTGTTTTTGAAAATGATTTTAATTATTAGATGTTTGTTGTTGTAACAGGCCAGTTGTGAAACGAGAGTTTCTTTTCAAACGCACACTTTTTAAAATGTTTTCACGTCTCTGCGCACTAGTCATTACGTGGCCACCATGCTGTATCTTGAGTTGAGTTTCAAGTTCTTAGTGTCAGTGATACTGCAGGTTCAATCTTCATTATTGACTCTGTACCGTACTGTATGTCTCCTGTTTCAAACAGGTCTGGTCACAATACTATGTGCTTTTTTGTTTAGTTAAGAATTATGTTTTTGTTGAAAAGGCCTGCAGGGTGAGGGTTGAACAACGTCTAACACGGTCCTGAGTTTGTGGTTGTAATTCAGGGAAACCTGGCAGCTGGTCCAGAGACGGGCAGCTGCTGGACCATTGAGTCCCATACCCTTCACCTGTTACCAGGACTCCGCTTCGATTTTTATGAGAAGAGTTTGAATTAATTGGAATTCAGCCTGACACACAGCTGTCAACTCATGATTAGTGCATTATTCAATGATTTTCATTGGTATTTGATTTTGGTCAATTATATACAGTGCATAAGCGGGTATAGTGCTATGCATAACTGTACAAGTTCCCAAATCCCAACATCCTTGATTTGATTACAAATGTCCTATACATTGTATACAGTGTTATTTGAAAAATGTCTGTGATACACAATAGTTCAAAAGATGTGACATTTTTGTTGGTCAGTTTGTGCCAAATTAACATTTTAGCACAACTCTGTATTACGCCAGTGTTTGTCCCTAATGCCTTTAAGTTTCCCTTCACAAAAGTACACTTGTCTTTCTGCTGCCTAAAACTGACTGAATAAAAATGGTTCAAATATAATTATGTTCATCATTGCTGAGAGAACTGTACAACATGCCTTGCATGTAATAAAAAAAAGAAAAGCTGAGCCATAATTTTACTCAATACAAGTTACCACAAATAAAGTGATTGTTTTACATTCTACTCTGCATTGATCTCTGTTCAGAAATTCTTTAAATAATAGCACACACTGAACACAACAACCTGCAAAATGTCGATCTCTATTTGTCATTGGTCATTCACAATGTTTTAATTTAAATGGGAATTATATGAAAGAAATTTCATTTGTGGAAAAAAAAACATCTCGATATGAATAAATACAGAGACATAAGCGAAAGAAGTTAAGACAAAACAAACCATGAAGTTACAAGTAAACATTTTCATATTATCACTGCGTTACTGTTCTTGTGTCTCTCTCTTTAGTCTCAGCCTCTCCTCCTGTAATGTTATGTCCAGAGTTCTGAGTTGTTTCAGGAAGCCATGGTTGGGCAGAATACAGCGGCGCTGAACAACACGCTCAATAGCATCCACCACAGTCATGCTTTGTTCCATCATCAGGTATGCCAGGACCAAGGTTGCTGACCGGCTCCGACCCATCACACAGTGTACCAGAACTTTGTCTAGAACACAAACCAGCACAAAACCATAGATTTAACCCATTATAGACCAGAGGCGGATTCTACAAATGCCTTCTAAATCGGTAGTTCTCAAACTATTTCGTAATTCAAAATGATTCAAGAATTTTCACGCGTCACAAAGTGATGCACTCAAACTATTTCGTAATTCAAAATGATTCAAGAATTTTCACGCGTCACAAAGTGATGCACTGTGAGCTTGTAGATCTGCTGTTTTTGAATAGCCAACACTAAAATGACACGGATGCTTTCCCGGATTTAACGGGGTAAAAGAATATTCACAACTGCACTTTGTGGGGAAATTGTTATGAACCCACGGATTGACAGTTTTTTAGGTATTTAGCTCTTAGTCTTATCCAGAGCGACTTGAAAAGCGCAAAATGAGAGTAAATGGCATGAACCTTAGTCAACAAATTGTTGTTTGCGATTTATAATTTGGGTAAATGGTCTAGAGTGCAAAGAAAGTGCAAATTTAGGAAACATAAAAACCTAGCATTTGTCTAAACAACATACTGTAGTGTAGGTATGTGTAGAAATGTCAATGCTATACATTACATTTATTGTTTCTATGGTCAAAACACATGGGTCCATATTAGATTCACAGAGGTGTATGTAGCAAATGTGGCAACGACAGGCACCAAAACATATTTTCTCATGTTTGACCAGAATTATTTGTGAGACCTCTTCAGTCTCATGATCATCAGACATACCACACCTATCTATGAAACACTTGAAGCTGTTAGTATAGTAGTAGTACTTAAGCACCTACTCTGTTGGTGACTGAGGGCATTTTTGATGAACTGGGCTGCAGTGTAGAAGTGCTGGGATATTTTGAAGGAGGGCGTGTCATCAGCCTCTACCCCCAAGTACTGGATGTTCATATCACTGTAGTAATCAGCACCGGTTATCACGTTATTAAACTTCCCCTCGGCCGCATTCAGGACGTGTGTTATTCTCATATCCTTCAGGCCAGGACCTTCCAGGGCAGTTTTCCTGTTGTCACACACAGATACAGTAGTAAAATCACCTGTACAATTAGATGAGTGTACAAATGGACGCGTAACGGTCCATTTGTACACACTTGAATTGTACTGTTCACACAAATGTTCGAATATGAAAACGTGTGTGTGTGTGTGTGTGTGTGTGTGTGTGTGTGTGTCGGTGTGTGTGTGTCTGTGTCTAAGAATCTGTACAATATGCATATTTACTTACTGATCCCCTATATAGATATTAGGCCAGACCTCGTTTACATGTGCGTACTGAGGCAAAGAACCAGCCCAGAACATCTGCTCTAGGGTTAGAGCTCCTGGTGTGGCGTAGTCGCTGTTCGGGTCCACCTGCACTGCGGTGTACGGGTTCCTACCTCTGGACTTCACCACACAAGATGACATGATCACCTCTGATGTCCTATCCTTCACCACCCAGCGACCAGCGACACTTCAGATGATTACAAATTTAAGTTGACGGTTAATTGTCACACAATTTCACAAATAATTTCATTCTGCTATTTTTTTTAAATGCTTGAAAATGTATGGCCATTTTTCAACATGGAAACGTGTGGTGATAACTCTAGCAGGACCAAGAACATGCTGGTCATAGACAGACATGAATGGTCCGTACCGGTATATAGACATGTTTCAGTTGTACTAAACTCTTTGTTCAAATCATTGGCAGCGTGACTCTTCATTAACTGCAAAATGTGTTGTTAGCACAACCCTGTTATAGATACGGTTTTGATGTAATGCAGTAGAAATAGAGTGTAACTCACCTCTTCCCACAATGATTGATGCACTGAATCCTTTTACAATCAGCAGTTTTGCAAACAGAGGATTTCTGTGCTCGTCTGAGTTGGCCTACATGTGTGTTTGTGTGTGTGTAGAACTTGCTGCGTAAAATGCAGATCTGGAATGGGGACTCATGCACTCTCAGGCGCTATGTTTAAGGTGTGTATTTTTAGCCTTCTGAGACCTGACCTCCACAACGTCTCACTATTCATTGAGGTGAGTAGAGAGACTCAACACACATTGTAAACCTAACTCATATACCAAAACAACGCAGGCGCACACACACACACACACACACACACACACACACACACACACGTGCACACACGCACGCGCGCGCACACACACACACACACACACACACACACACACACACACACACACACACACACACACACACACACACACACACACACACACACAGACACACACTCCCACCCCACACACACACACACACACACATATGTGTGCACACACTGTTCACTCAGCCTGAGTAAAGTGAGCTGAGCTTGTAATGTGACAATGGTTACTTTGAACATCCTGCAGATGTAATTATTACTGCATGTGGTAGTCATGTGGTAGGTTGGTAGGTTGAAACATTAGGAACATTTGACCTACAGTAACAGTTGCAAGCGTTGCAACAGTCATGTGTTATCATCATGAGAATGATGAGCAGACAGGTGCACTGACTGAGCAGGGTGTCTTTGTCTCTTTTTAAAACTATTTATGACTCTTTAATTTACATCTTTAAGATCAAGGGTTGACAGCTCACTCGGTTGGTTTATTTTGGTCGGTTGTTGTCAGCATGGATCACGTTGAAAGTGGAACTGTTCAAAGATTTTTGTTCATGCTTTTTTTCCCTTTCAGATTGTTCAGTTTAGAGAAACATGCAGGAAATGAAAGGCAGAGAGAGGAGAGATACGCATGTGAGATGTGAGACCTAGTGTTGTAGTCGAGACCACCTGGTCTCGTCTCGAGACCGGTCTCGAGACCAAATTTTCGTGGTCTCGGTCTTGTCTCGGTCTCGCGCTTCTCGCCTTTTTTTGTCTTGTGGTCTCGTCTCGGTCTCGCGCCTCATTTGTCTTGGTCTTGTCTCGGTCTCGCGCTTCTCGCCTTTTTTTGTCTTGTGGTCTCGTCTCGGTCTCGCCTCTCATTTGTCTTGGTCTTGTCTCGGTCTCGCGCTTCTCGCCTTTTTTGTCTTGTGGTCTCGTCTCGGTCTCGCGCCTCATTTGTCTTGGTCTTGTCTTGGTCTCGGACTTATTGTCTCGGGTCTCTTCCCCCATCGAGACCACTCGAGACGAGATGCAAAACGTTCTATTATATCAACCCGATCGCAAGGACTGAGAGAGTGAGAGGAGCCCATTCACATTAATGAATTAAAGACAGCTGTTAAGGAGAACAGCGCTGCATGACGTTCATACAGGTCCAAAGAAGAGCACATGTTGATGTTATTATGATCATTCTATCATGAAATTATATCAGCCTCAGGCAATGGGCTTAAATAAAAAAAGTGTCGGCCGGGAGGCGGAGAGTTACGCACGGCATTGACGGCAATACGCATGCAGCGCCCGGCATACAGCCTGGCATTTTCATTTCAATATATTCTACCAACAGTGCAAGACTGCAAGCTTTCTTTTTGTGTTGTAAGTTGTAACTTGTAGCCTGTAGTCGTTTTAATAAACGAGGTTGAGCGGTGATCTGAATACTGATCTGAAAATAGCCAATCTATCACAACGCGTTGCACTGCAGCCGTGCAGCGCGACCGCGACATATGTATGAACTATGAAGCATCGCCTCGGTTTAGTTTCATCATGAGAAGAGTAAAGAACCACCACCTACCTGACGTTACATCTATACCTAAAGTAAACTAAAATCCATCCATCGTCCACCTTATGTGATCATGTCTTGTCAGGCTATAATAAAAACGATCATAAAAACAATCCTTTGCTGTATAACGTGCATGCATGCCTCATTGACATTGTTGGTTCACTACCGATTTATTTACTAAAAGGCTCAAACAGCAGCAACCAAAACCAACTAATAAACTATTGTTTTAATTTGAAGGTGAGCCATAGCCCATAGCCATTAATCTGAAAGGTTTTGGTCGGAAACTGTCAAACTGACAGTGACGGACAGTGTGACAGGTGAGGTCACAGTGACAGTTCACAGGTTAATTCAGTGCATGCGCAATGCACATGGTTTAATTTGGGGGAACAACAAATGTACTGGTCAATAAGATGTCGGCTAATTCAGCTGTTATAAGGTTTGGCTTTGTGGAACACAAAAATTACATTTTCAAGGATAATGGGGGGAAAAAGCACAGTGCAAAGTGCAAGTTTTGTGGAAAATCATACTCTGAGACGTCAGGAAGAGGGAAAAATAGTCTTGGTCTTGACTCGGTCTCGCCTCGCGGCAGTCTCGGTCTCGACCCTCCAGGTCTTGGTCTTGGTCTTGGTCTCGGCCCCATAGGCTCGCATCGGTCTTGGTCTTGGTCTTGGTCTCGACCCTCCAGGTCTTGGTCTTGGTCTTGGTCTCGGCCCCATAGGCTCGCATCGCTATTGGTCTTGGTCTCGGTCTCGACCCTCCAGGTCTTGGTCTTGGTCTTGGTCTCGGCCCCCTAGGCTAGCAGCGGTCTTGGTCTTGGTCTCGGTCTCGACCCTCCAGGTCTTGGTCTTGGTCTTGGTCTCGGCCCCATAGGCTCGCATCGCTATTGGTCTTGGTCTTGGTCTCGACCCTCCTAGGTCTTGGTCTTGTCTTGGTCTCGCTTTAGGTGGTCTCGACTACAACACTAGTGAGACCCATCCAGCTCACAGGGAGCATGTGGTCTGGCTGAGCCACCAGACACCCTGAGAGATGAACTTTGACCTCTTCCTATAACAGGTGAGGTGACATACTGTACAAAACCCATCTCAGTTTCAGTCGATATTACAACAATGAAGGAATGAATGAACAAATGAATGAATGATTAGTTGAACGAATGAATGAATGAAAAAGCTCTTATCATCTGCAACAACACAGGATAGCAAAGAAAACATTTGGGTCCTCTTTTAGAACATAGTTAGGTCGTGTCATGAGGTGTTTTTAGGGTGCAAGCAGGGAAGGCATCAGGATGTATGTGGTAAGATTTCAGGCGAGTCCACTTGCAACAAACTTGAAAAAGCCTTTCCATCTCTAGTGGTGAAATATGCCCATGGGTCAGGGAGCAATTCTCAAATGCTTCTGCCTAACAATCTGTAATTCGGAAGCTCAGAAAATGAGTAGAAAATAAATGTTCCTCCCACCACACACACACACACACACACACACACACACACACACACACACACACACACACACACACACACACACACACACACACACACACACACACACTTATTTAACTCTACGGTGCAATTATGTAAATACTTCTATAAATCGAATTAGTCTATAGGGACAGCTATAGCTGCTTGGCAGAAATGGAAATTCTAAACATATATTTTAAAGATACTTAAAATCTTCCTGGTCTGTCTAATTGTCATTAATCATATTATGTACAGAAGTATAATCTCAAGTATAGTTTAGCAAAGATGACAAGATAACTAATTACATGTACCCTTGGGGAAGGATTCATTAGCAGAAACACTGGAGGCAGATGACTCATGGGGACCCCTGGGCCAGTTAGCTTTCAAGGCCCAAAGTACAATATTTGTCTTTGAAATAGCAGGCATGCAAATGCACAATTACTGTCATATACAGTATATACAGTAGGAATATAGGAAGGGTTAATGGCCCCTGGGCCCGACCATGCATTAATGGTTGTAATTCTCATCAGCCCCACTGTCTATAATCCGTCCGTGAGTGCAGGGGGTAAAACCAGAACATGTCAGAGGAGAGGACACAGCCTCCTCCTGCGTGTCAGCTGTCTGTCAAGGGTGAGGAGGAGCGACAGGAACCTTTTGTTGGGGTAGATGGCACGTTTTTGGGTCAATTGCTTGATGCCATCAGAGACAGAGAGGCGCTGCCGAAGCATCAAGAATGCTAGCACCAAAGTGGCAGAGCGACTGACTCCCATGATGCAGTGCACAAACACCTTTCCTGCACAAAGGGTTGAAGGATTAGAAGGTGTAGATGTAAACAGATTGTCATCAATAAACTGCGTTGTTTAATATTGAAACAGAAGCGGACATGATGGCACGACAAGCCTTGATGTAGATGTGTGTGCACAGTGCACACGCACACATCATAGCATACCGTCTTTGCTCTTCAGGCCCTTCTGTATGAAGTCAGCTGCAGGTTTGAAGTACTGACTGAGGTCAAACTGGTCTGAATCCTCTGCTGGAATGCCACAGTAGACACACATGTTCCCATAGTAACTCTGGTCACCAATGCTGCCTTGTTTGGAATGCGCTGCATTCAGAACATGAGTGATGCCAAGTTTACGTAACGCACTTCTGTTCTGAGCTATGGCCCTGGGAAACAGACAGGAAACACGGGTGAGTGAGGAACATTACAAACTACATGAAACAGTTTAATTAAATATTATTAATTAAATAATATGCAGCCTATATAGAAAGACAGTTTGAATGAAACGGCAATGGAAGAGGCCCTCAAAAGTGAGAAGTACCAAAAGTACAGCACTTCCTATACCCTGCCAGAAGTCGGAGGGGGGGGACGGGACTGTAAGTGTAATAATTCCTTGAGGTTTGTAAACAGGTGAGACACTCACACATTTCCTATGTATAGGTTGGGCCAGACCTCGTCGACCGACGTGAGCTCCAGTCTACAGGAATCCAGGATATACTCCAGTTCTTTAATGAGCGCGAAGTCCTGTGGCTGAGTTCTCCCAGACATCTTCAGAGAGACAGTGCTTCCCAATGTAACTGTTACTCCACTGTCTGTGTACACTGGAGTTACTCAGCGTGTCTGTCTCAGTGTATGCATGTGTGTGTGTGTGTGTGTGTGTGTGTGTGTGTGTGTGTGTGCAGTCTGACAGTGAGAGATATGAGCAGCTGGCCATTTCAGGATCCTGGTTAGCTCCAAAATTAGCTGCTGGCTCAGTGTGTTCCTTCTCACTAGTTACCGGTATATGTTCTTTGCTATTAAATTGATCATGCTCACTCAGTGATGCCGAGGACCAAGCTGCAAAGACAAGGACATCATGTGAAGATTGAGCTGTCACCACTGAGGATGATTATATCAGGACAGTTTTCTGTGTATAGTGGTACGTACAGTACAGTAGTAGCTAGGGGACCTGGCTGGCCAGTGCGGATACAGGCTCACAATGGTGACAGTGGTACCGTACAACTGGTGACTGAAAACTGTAACTACCGGTTTTACACACAATCTTGTATGGTGTAAATTATACCTGCTTAACCTTTCATCATTCTTCATCACTCTTTAACCATTTATTTTGCCATCTATCATGTGAGAATCAGTGTTAGGGGGGGGGATATGCATTATATAAGTAACACATTACATAATAATGTCACTTGTTATGAGTAACAGTAACAATATAATATTTTGTTTACACACTGGATCATAATATAAACTTTATATATATATATTTTCTTATAATGAATTAATGTATATTAATCACTATACAGTTTGTCTCCAGACTCATTACACTTTTATGGCGTGGCACCAAAGGGGTTAGCTGTCTAGAACAGCGTCCGTCCGTCCGTCCGTCCATCCGTCCGTATGTCCATACTGTACGTGTGAACTTCCCCAATACTGACGGGCGTGGTCCTCATTGTTCAAATAGAGGGGTGTTGGGCTGGATCCATCTTCTTGTGTCTGTTCCTCTGTTTTTGGTCCAGGGTAATAAGCTGTTTAAGGAAGCCTCTGTTAGGGAAAACCTAGCGCCTTTGCTGTACGGCCCGTACAGAGCTCAGAAGACTGAAGTGGTGATGGACCATGAGGTACGCTAGGACCAATGCAGCTGACCGACTCACACCCACGGCGCAGTGCACCAGCACCTTACCTGGAAAACAGAACAGCTACATTTACAGTGAGCACATTAAAGTATACAGTACAGTTGTTGTTAAAGTGTAAGAATGTATGTGATGCCTTGTGGTACCTCCTGATGTCAAAGCCTGGTGAATGAATTCAGCAGCAGGGTAGAAGAAAGGTGAAAGGTCAAATGTTGGCAGGTCATTGGCCGGAACGCCGTAGTATGTCACTGTTGTCCCGTAGAAGTCATCACTGCCTTTATAGCACATTTTACCATGGGCTGCATTCAAAACATGAGTGATTCCCAACTGCCACAGGCCATACTTGTCATGAGACATATATGTATATGTATATGTATATGTATATGTATATGTAGGTATATATACCTGGTAGAAATAACATACATCATCGCATCAATAACTAGCAAGGGGCACTCGCCAGGCCTGTGCACATCATGTGTAGATAAAGTTAACATTGGTCTTTAATATGTGTGTCTGTGTTTTTGTCTATGTGCATTAATATGTTGGTCACTGTGGGTGTGTGTGTAAGGAATTGCAAAACTTGTGGCAGAATAAGCTTCATTTTTGAAGCTAAGGTTTTCACTGTTTCAGCCAAAGTGTACAAATGTGGGAATGTCTTCCATAGCCAGTGTACACGACATGTTTGGTGCTGATTGTTCCAGTAGTTTTCCAGAAACGAAAACACAGACACAGACACGCACGCACGCGCGCGCGCACACACACACACACACACACACACACACACACACACACACACACACACACACACACACACACACACACACACACACACACACACACACACACACACACACACACACACACACACACACACACACACACTTATTTAACTCTACGGTGCAATTATGTAATTGCACCGGGGGGGGGGGGGGGGGGATGAAAACAAAATCTCCGGATTTCTGCCTGGCGGAGATAACAGACAACACACTCACAGTCTATTACAATGCAGGACACTTACATGTCTCCTAGATACAAGTTCGGCCACACCTTGTCTCCATGGCGACAGGAGGATTGTGCTGAATGTAAGACCTGCTCCAGTTCCATTAGACATGGGCTCTTCCACATACACTCCTTCTCACTCATGCTCTTCACCTTCCCTCCTGACTCGCCTTTCATCTCCTTTCTCACTTCTGACACGTCACTCATTGCAGAGTCCATCATCAAAGTAGCGAGTAGCCTTAATAATATACAAAGGGAAGGTTTTCTTTTGCCTTAAAACTAAATCACACAACACAAAAACCGCACTGGGTTCTGTGAAAACACAACAACATTTCAGCTGTTGCAGCAACAGACTCACAGTCTCTGACTGTCAAAGACAGGTGTTGCAGGTCGTGTGCAGGCAGCAGCAGAGGACTCGGGTACCAGATATTTCCTTGTAACTCAAAACATCAATAGGAAAGCTGTCGCCTGTATGAGATAACAAATTAAGAAGCTACTACATTCCACAACACACCTCTGTTTTGGACTTGGACACATGCAAATTATGCAATATAACGGCTAGGCTGTTGTAGACAAAGGTCAAGTTACCAGCAGATTTGGAGTGGACACATGCAATTGGTGCAATCTAATGGCGCAACCATACTCCCATGCACGTGGAGGCGCTGTTTTCCCAGGCATTCTTTGAACGGTTGTTTTACTGTCCACCATATGTCTCTTCCTGTTTGGCATGTTGTTGCCAAGTTGTCAGAAGCATGTTGGCAATGAAATACTTCAGTTGTGAGCCACTTGTTGCTTTAAACAAGTTAGTCCACCTAAACAGACAACACAAGCACAGTCCTGAGTCATCGGAGTGGCACTAGTCTCTTGGTAAGGCGTATTACAGAAACTAGGCTGTGGCTTTTAGATGTTTTCAAATGTGTTTTTAGGCGAATGGCTTAATCACTGTCGAGTGTGTGAGGTGACAGATGTGGTGTAAACGGGGGTGAGCATCCTCGTACAGTAGTTTCTGTAGAAAAACAACCTGTATTTTTTAGATTTAGTTGTAGTTTAGTCTTTGGGCTGTCTGAAATCACTCAATCATTTTTGATTGATTGATTGATTGAATACTTTATAAACAGTTTGGAGAAAAAAAAGCACAGGAAAGTACAGTTCAATACAAGGTCTGCTAAGAGGATTTAAATTTAACGCAAGAAGGCCTATAGCTTCCTGCTCAATTCAGTGATTAGATAGGCCTATATAGTACTTACTGTAAGTACTAACTGAATTGTACTAGTATAAGTTATACATTACATACTCAGTCCACATACAGTACATGTAGTGATTTACATATACACAGCCAGAACACACCCTCTGTGATATTTCATATCCATAGATCTATGAAATATATATGTAATATCACATGGCTATATGGCTAGGAGTAATGAATGAATGGTTTTGAACAGCCTTGGTTATGGTTTATGTTATTTCATTTCCCTAAATTAATATCCTCCTTGTATGTGTCATTGTCATATTGGAACGTATGAGGACAAGTCACACAATGTAATCTGAGCAATGAGCATTACGCTCTCTCTCTCTCTCTTTCTCTCATGTCTCTCTCTCTCTCTCTCTCTCTCTCTCTCTCTCTCTCTCTCACACACACACACACACACACACGTGCGCGCATGCGGGAGAGAGCTGTGTCACACAGCTGTGTCACCGTCTTATGTGACTCACTACTGTAAGCCTCACAGAGATGCTGACATGGCTAGACGGACACCCTAGACTCCTAAAGACTAGGCTACATGCTGTTAATGTGGTTGCGAGGTTGGCTCGCAACCACAATACACTAGCCATACACTAGCCATTTGAAGGAATTGGCTAGTGTATATGAGGGAGAACAGAACAGAACAACTCCTCTGAGGTCAATTAGTTGAGTTAGGATTTGTTAATAAAGATTTAACAGATTGATTCACTTGGGCTAGTTGCTACACCATACAACATTTACTGCTGCTGTTCTAAACGTATTTACTCAATACTGCATGCCTGATATATAACCCCAGGCATGCAGTAAATCTGTCTGCCTATAATTATCTGAACCATCACTCATCATGTCATAAAGGAACTTCTAGGAATTTGTAAAGAAATGTCCCACGGGTCACTCATTGTCAAGAAGATAATTGACTGTGGAGTAATTTTAGTAATATTCTGTTCTTTCTTATCAATATACCTTGCTTACTGTACTGTGAAGTCGATATGGTTAAAGAGTGTCTGCTAAATGCCTAAATTATAAAATTACCTGGGCACTGCAGTGTTCACATTCAGCTGTGGGCAAGCTGTGAGTGCTTGCTTATCCTGGCAGACTTTGGAGCTGTGGTGAACCCTTGCTTATCAGCAGGTCGAAGTACAGTAAAAGAGCAGGGCAGATTGTCTCATCAGTAGAGAAGTCCTGCTGTTTGAGTGGAACATACTGTATCACTTCACCTCCACCCAGCCAGGCACTGGAATTATTGACTGTGCTGGATTACTGACTGAAGATCTGCGGAACAGCTAATTTGGTCAGTTTTATATCTATGTTTGTATTTATTTGTATAGACGGCAATGATCACCAAACCAGAAATGTATAGTCTAGATGTAATACATAGTTTGAATTATACAGCACAGTTTTTTACATCTAATTTGGAGAAGTTCTGGCAAGTTCTGGCAGACTTTATAAACTGTTTTTAAAAACATATTTTTATAGATGTGGTCCCAGTACTTACATGCCTACTGTACAGTTAACTGAGCTGTTGCTGTAATGACACCAAATAGCTTACACACCATTACTGTAGGTCAAACTGGTATAAGTACTGTATGCTAAGTTGCTAACAAGCTGTGTTAGTCACCGTCTACTCAGTAACAGCAGATTACCTCTCACAGAGACTGCGTGAGAACAGTATGGGTGGGTCAGTGTGAATTGAGTTGTGTGCGATGTTGCTGAATCTATTCTCTGTCTCTGCTTTGGGTCTTACAGTCTGTGCATCTTCTGCCTCTCTTCTAATGTGCAGGGGTATGGATTCACCGGAGGTGATGGTGAGCACCTGGAGCTGTGAGCAAGTGGCCCGATGGCTGAGGGAAGAAGGCTTCGGGGAGTATGTAGTGCTGCTGTGTACAACGCACCGTCTGGACGGCACCAGCCTTTTGTCGCTGACTGAAGCAGACTTACGCGGCCCCCCGCTGGGTCTCAGCGTGCTGGGCGACATCAAGAGGCTGGCCTTAGCCCTTAGGCGGCTCCAGAGCCAAAACCAGGCCCAGGTGGAGGAGCTTGGTCTCGGCTCCACAGACGGCCTGCCAGTCGGGGCCTCGGTGGCGTCAGCGGGCCCTGAATGTGGGCGTAGCGGGGCCGACAGGAGGTGTAACGGGGGTGAGCACTTGTGTAATGGAACTGAGCTTCGCCTGAGGAATATTGACAGATACAGTTATGCGTCGGGTGACGCGCCCTGTCACACACACTCCAATGGGAGGTGCAGGCAGCACCTGGCAGGCCGTCTGGACCCAGAGCTGTGGAAGACGGCCATGAGCTCCGTCTATGTTATGCTTGTGTTTGGATTCACATCGTTCGTCATGGTCCTCGTGCACGAACGCGTGCCTGACATGAGGACATACCCGCCACTGCCGGACATATTTCTGGACAGGTACAGTTACAGTATAAAATGTATGGTACCCCGTTTGTGTTTCCTTCCTTCATGCCGTTGGGTGGCGTTGTTCATTTTTATAGCAGTGAGGTAAATGTTGGTTTGAAGATTCAACCCCCCCCCCCCCCCCCCATGTCGAGCAATAATCAAGCAAGCAAGACTGCTTGCTTGACATCAGTGTTCAAGTCCATGGTAGGTGATATCTAATCTACATGCTGATACTGTTGTTTTTCAGTGTTCCTAGAATCCCCTGTGCCTTCGCGATGGCTGAGGCCTGTGGTCTGATCCTGTGTTACATATTTATTTTGATCCTGCTGCTTCATAAACATAGGTAATTCACCACTGCATTGTAATTACGAATACTGTAGGCATTACAAGCCAAACAACATTTCATCAATATTATTGGACATACTACTACTTACTAGAATTTGTGTAGTTCCATTGTTTACACAGATTTCTTAATGCATTCACAATGAATTATCCGTTTATTCCAACTGTACTTAATACAAATGTTTATTTTATTTCAATCAGACAAATTTGCTTTTAATATTACTCATTTAAGTGTATTTCTCTCTCTCTCTCTCTCAGATCCATTCTGTTTAGACGTCTGTGTTCTTTGATGGGAACAGTATTTCTTCTCCGTAGTTTCACCATGTTCGTCACGTCCCTCTCTGTACCAGGTCAACATCTACAGTGTGCCAGTAAGGTAGGCAGGCAGGCACAACACACACAAACAAACGCATTCACGCACGCACGCACGCACGCAAGCACGCACAAACACACAAACACACGCACTGGTAATAAATGATTATTTTACTGTATGCTTGTTATCTTTGAATCAGAGATTATAACGTGTTATGAAAATGTTACAGCATGTGGTGTGTGTTTGTTCCATAGACGTATGATGATATGTGGGGAAAGCTCCAGAGGGCGCTGGCGATCTGGAGTGGCTTTGGGATGACCCTGACAGGGGTTCATACCTGTGGGGACTACATGTTCAGTGGACACACCGTTGTCATCACCATGCTGAACTTCTTTGTCACCGAATGTGAGTCCTAATGACTTGTGTGTTTTAGAAAAAGTTGTTTCTTTTGTAATTTGCATATGGTATAAGACTCTTCAGCCTAATTTATACTTAATCGTGAGATGGTGTTTCTCTCCGGAAATAAACGGATGAAATATCGGATTTCACCGCTGCTTACTGTTACTTATCGTTGTGTCCCACAGACACACCACGGAGCTGGAATCTGATCCACACCATCTCCTGGGTGTTAAACTTGTTTGGGATATTTTTCATCCTGGCGGCTCATGAGCACTATTCCATTGACGTGTTCATAGCCTTCTACATCACCACACGTCTTTTCCTCTACTACCACACCTTGGCCAACACTCGTGCCTACCAGCACAGCCGACGAGCACGCATATGGTTCCCCATGTTCTCTTTCTTTGAGTGCAATGTCAACGGACCAGTACCCAACCAGTACCATTGGCCCTTCAGTAGACCTGCATTCATGAAGACTTTGATTGGCTGACATGTCACATTGAAAGACTCATAGAGATCATATTATGTCATAATTATAATATAGAGGATATTGTAATTATAATATAATTTTCTGTAGCCTGAAATTGATTCACAGCAAAGTGGTCCTTTGTTGAGAATGGTTGCTAGTATTTTTATATTATTTATGAACAGATGGTGTTTACACTAATCTTATCCTGCGTTGTGTGAGGTTTATTAGAGGACAATAACTTCTTTCTGTATTTCAGAGAGACAAGTCAGTCACACCTGCCTTTTAATTACTTTATTCACTTTATTAATTTATTGTATGGCCCACTGTGGTGACAAAGCGTGGGGTTTAATAATGTGGAGTTGTCAATTGTATTAATTATATTTTCAAGAAATGGAAAGGCTAGCTACACCATAGTTAAATAGTTGACATGTTTTGGATTTGTTGCCACGGTCTTCTTTGCTATGAAACAGTTGAGGGGTGGGGTTTGGTTATTTTTTTGCATTTGGGTGTTCACTGTAGAACTGTTTTCACCAGACATACTTGAATTTTATGTATGGGGCGGCAGTGGTTCAGGGGGTAGAGTCACTGGTAGAGTGGCTGGATGCATATGTTCAATCCCGGGCTCCCCCAGAGTTAGTGTGGAAGTGTCCTTGAGCAAGACGCTGAACCCCTAATTGCTCCTGATGTGCAGGTTGGTGACTTACATGGTTTCCTCCGCCAACGGTGTATGAATGGGGGAATGGAATGCATAAATCTATGTAAAGCGCTATATTGATGCTAGATTTAGCATTTATTTTCCATTTATTTATGAAATACTGAAAGTGTTTTATTTGACCACATCAATATCATTCGAAAAAAGAAGGAAAGACAGAAAATCCAGGATATGTTCTATTTTGCCAATTAACTATTCTTTTTATTTTCATAATTTATTTATCATGGAATTTCACTTTCATGTTTTTATGATTTTGTATTTTGTGACTTAAACTTCATACTTATTTGTTTTAATATTGTCTGTAGACCATGGGTACCATGATAAGAAACAGAATTAATGTATTGAATACTTTATTGAACACGCCAAATGGATGACACAAAAAGCCAGAGGCTTGTTTCCATTGTGGTCCATACATTGCCATGGAATACAAGAGTTAAGTATCCATTTAGGTTTAGATTTCATTTTTCAATCATGAGCTTTCTTAACACTTGCATCACTAATAACCTCATTAACAAACCAAACATTTGGATCATGGCTTTTCAGGGGTATCTTATGAGAAACACGTCTCTATCTCATTGTTCCTACTCTATAGCATCCCAGTCTACTGAAAGTTATTTTATTTTGTTAATACTTTTTGTATGGATTATTTGCCTTTTGGCTCAACAATAAAAGGTTTACAAAAGTGTGTGTGTGTGTGTGTGTGTGTGTGTGTGTGTGTGTGTGTACTGCGCACGCTGTTCCTGACATTGGTCACATTTGGTGTTCCCAATGTGCAATTATATTAATCTGCACAGATAACTCATCTGATCACTTTCTGGATAAACAACTGGAAAACTTTGCAATAATATTTGATTACTAATCTCTCACAGACAGAGGTTATGAAGTGTGGGACGGACCCGTTCTCTATTAATGGGAAATGTAAAGGAGTGCAGCTGATTCACGAGGGTGGTAGTAGTAGTAGTAGTGTTAATAAATGTAAAGGAGTGCAGCTGATTCACGAGGGTCGTAGTAGTAGTAGTTGTGTTAATAAATGTAAAGGAGTGCAGCTGATTCACGAGGGTGGTGGTAGTAGTAGTAGTGTTAATAAATGTAAAGGAGTGCAGCTGATTCACGAGGGTGGTGGTATTAGTAGTAGTAGTAGTGTTAATAAATGTAAAGGAGTGCAGCTGATTCACGAGGGTGGTGGTAGTAGTAGTAGTGTTAATAAATGTAAAGGAGTGCAGCTGATTCACGAGGGTGGTAGTAGTAGTAGTGTTAATATTGATACTGATAACTGGTCGATATGTAAGCATCAGGTCATTGTAAAGAGTCTCTCGGCTATGAACATTTTTAGATGGCTTATTTGCAGTGCAATTAATATTAATTAATATATGTTTCAACAGGGTGTGTATGTGCCTTAGGCTACTAACCGGCCCTTCCAGAACTTAAGACAAGTATATAGTAATAGTAATATAGAGAAGGCTAGAAGGAGTATTGGGGGCAATGCACACACATCATATAAAGGCTGCATCTGAGAGTTCTCAGAAACTTCAGCTCCTTTTCTAAGGTCACATCAATACTCAGGATGGTGAGTACTGTACATATCTGGCATTGTGAGTCTAGTGAAGACTTTTCAATGTACACACTATAGGCGCCGCTACAGCATTGTGATGAGTATTTGTTTTACACAGGATGTGTTGGTTATTGATTGATTGAATGATATATAGAATGCATATATTATCTGCCAATTATTATTATTATTATATGTTTTTGATACTATTTCAGAATTCCCTCCCAGTGATCGTTGTTTTCCTGGGGCTGGTTGTGCTGTGTCAGTCCTCCTGCTTCATCAACAGGCTAAAGATAACAGACATATTCCACCTTCCAACAGGTGAGTTCAGCTCCATACAGTATGTCAACAGTGGAATAGATAGACATAAATCACGGTAGTAATTAACACTAATTTATACTTTATAATACAGCAGTGTTGCTCGCTGAATATAGCTGATTGTTCTTATTCTTTTTTTTTTAACTGATTTTCTAAATCAGTTATTTCTACTGAGTGACATGACAAAGTAAGTAGGCCTATTAAATGCTGCTTAAGTTAAACGTTACACATTGGAATGGCATGAGCAGTGGAAAATAAGGAAAGGCTCTTCTGTGTTCGCTAGAGGCTGAGGAGATTGGTGTCAGGTTGAGCCATTATTTGACTGGACATGAGGTGTTCCAGTTGTTGTACTTTATGCCGCCTGACTCAAAATGTACCAAATGGACACACATTCACAGTGTAGTGCCCTGGTTCCCAAACACTGGGTCGGGACCCATTTGTGGGTCTCGGACACATTTTTATGGGTCCCCTTATTTTCCGTTTCCTACATTTTGTATTTAATTATTATTTCGAAACATTTTCTAAAATCGTTGAAAATCTTTGAATTGAAAACAAGTTTTCAGTCATTTAAAGAAAAATCAAAGGAATTTTATAAATTAGAAAACAAATCTTTTCTAGTGAATATAGTAGCCGATCTACAAGCTCATAACGGTGCGAAGCGACGCGTTGTGAGCTTGTAGATCTGTTATTTTCACAAGTTTGGGTCCGGGGAGACATCACATTTCTCTTTTGGGTCATGGGCAAAAAGGTTTGGGAACAGTCTGTATACGGTACACCACTGGTTTTCAAAGTCCGTTCTGGGGACCTTGAGGGGGTTCCAGGCGGTCAAGAACACTTTGAGAACCACAGCAGTACACACAAAATTATCCAGAGCAACACTTCGTCAGACCTGGATATGTAGCCTAGGTGTATTATAATTATATTATGTGTTATTCTTTGTGTTCAGGTTGTGTGGATAAGGACAGCAAGGAGCACGCCTTTGGCTCTCACTGGACAACTAAAGACTGCTTGGCATGCTCCTGTTCAATGCGAGGCCTGAGCTGTTGCACCAAGTAAGACTTTTCTCTCCTTCGAACTCAATCAAATCCCACTAACATATAACCCTTTATCAAACAGTGTTTTTGTTCTTCACTGTGTGGATTGTGTGCTTATATATTTTGATGGTGGCGTCTTGTTATCAGGTTTCTTATATCTTAACTCTGTTTCATTCATAGGCTTCCATCACAATCCTCGATGAGCATTCCTGCAAATTGTGAGATAATTGTGAATAAAGCGACCTGTTCTTATAAGATGGCATGTAAATAAGCTAATAGCTGTTAATGGCTGATTGGACCAATTAGACCCACAATGGAACTAAATGCTCTCAATCATTCCCTGAATTCTGATTCTTCAGTATGCATGTGAATAATTTATATTACTGTAAATTGTCACAGATTTATGCTACTGTTAGGCCTACAGTGCCAATAAAGGTCAAATCTACAACTTATTTGAATATAGTGTGTGTTTTCTTTCATTTTTTAACATGTATAGTTTGTTAGTTTGATCAAAGTACTGCCATAATGGAGTTCTAGCTCTGCAAGGGAGTTAACAACCTAATGACATCTTACAAACACTGACTAGGTACCTACTAGGTCAGGTACATTTTGGACAAATTGCACTTGGACGTTCACTGTCACTGTAGGAAGTGTTCTTTTGACTAGACACTGAAATGTATTATATATTGTTTTTATCAGCACTTGATTTCAAATTCAAACAAAATCAAAATGTTATTATATAGTATAGTAATGCTTCTCACCAAATGTTATTAATTGTGATAAATGTAGTTTTAATGCTTAAAATCTTATTTTTGATAGGAAACCCTACACAAGAAGAAGTATAAATTGCCTTCCCCCCCCAATGTTTTAGGTTGCATTACCCAGGGATACTCAAATAGATTTACCTGTGGGCCACATTACAAAAATGGCAAGGGGCCAGGGGCCAGTAGATAAAATTACGACATTAATGATACTTGATAACTTCTCTCTTTCAATTGCTTTATTTTCGCAAAATGTATCAAAGTACAATGTGCATGCACACAATATGTAAATAAATAAATGTGTTACATTTTCTTGCATAAACACAAAGAGCTGTTTCCATAACTGCACAAATTATTGCACATAACATGAGTAGCTGTTATAATAACATAATAACATAACATGAGTAGCTCTTTGCCTGCCTGCCTGCCTGCCTGCCTGTCTGTCTGTCTGTCTGTCTGTCTGTCCATGAGTAGTTATTTGTCTGTCTGTCAATGAGTAGCTGTCTTACTGTCTGCCTGTCTACGAGTAGCTGTCTGCCTGCCTGTCTTTGAGTAGCTGTCTGTCTGCCTGCCTGCCTGCCTGTCCAATTGTCCATGAGTAGCTGTCTGTCTGCCTGTCTGAGTAGCTGTCTGCCTGCCTGCCTAATTGTCCATGAGTAGCTGTCTGTCTGCCTGTCTATGAGTAGCTGTCTGCCTGCCTGCCTAATTGTCCATGAGTAGCTGTCTGTCTGCCTGTCTATGAGTAGCTGTCTGCCTTCCTGCCTGTCCAATTGTCCATGAGTAGCTGTCTGTCTGTCTGTCTATGAGTAGCTGTCTGCCTGCCTGCCCAATTGTCTATGAGTAGCTGTCTGTCTGTCTATGAGTAGCTGTCTGCCTTCCTGCCTGTCCAATTGTCCATGAGTAGCTGTCTGTCTGTCTATGAGTAGCTGTCTGCCTTCCTGCCTGTCCAATTGTTCATGAGTAGCTGTCTGCCTGCCTGTCCAATTCTCCATGAGTATAGCTGTCTGTCTGTCTGTCTATGAGTAGCTGTCTGACTGTCTGCCTGTCCAATTCTCCATGAGTAGCTGTCTGTCTGTCTGCCTGTCTATGAGTAGCTGTCTGCCTGCCTGCCAGCCAGCAAGTTGGTTAACAGAAAATAAATTGTTATGGCTGAGTAAAATAAAATACAATAAACACAATTTGCCTGAAAATAGATTACCCAGCTATGACCTTTTTCATGAAAAAAAAAGAGTAGTGATATGGCTGACTGAGTAAAATAAAACACCTGAAAATAGATAGCTATAAGTGAAGAGCAATTTCCGCAATTACCATTTCCGCAATTTCCACAATTTCCATTTCCACCATTTCCGCAATTTCCGCAATTACCATTTCAGCAATTTCCATTTCCACCATTTCTGCAATTTCCGCAATTACAATTTCCGCAATTTCCATTTCCATTTCCAACTATTAATGGCAGCTGGGTTTCATCATTCAAATAAAATAGAATTCTGTCCGTTTAGCTATAAAATTATGTCAGGGAATAGGGATACACAGTATATGTCTTTCATTTGCATTGCATCTCCCCCCCCCCCCCCCCAAGCTTTTATTTTCGTTCGAGTAATAGTACAACTCTATAATAGTATTACTTATAATAATGTAATTAAAGATAACTTCATTCAGATTTATTTATTTTTATTTCATTTTCCAGATTTTTTTCTTCTTTTTTTTAGATTTTCATTGGTGGGCCAGTCATAATGGTCCCGCGGGCCTGATGTGGCCCGCGGGCCTGAGGTTGAGTATCACTGTGGTAAAGCATAGAGGAAATTGATACAATTTCATAATTCTGAAAATATAGTTGATAAATATATTAAAATCTTACTCTATGTTCACATTGTGATACCATATTCTTCATTACATGAGTAAGTAATGGCCATCTTTAGCATAAAATGTCCCCCTGTTATGTCCCCCCTGTTACAGTGTAAATGGATATTTATATGGAAAAATTGAAATAATGCATTAAGCTGGACAAGCTTCTGACAGCTGAACTGATCAGAAAAAAGAAAGAAAATATTTTGTTTTGAAAAAGTTACTAGGCTGAAATGGTCCGGAAAAGTAGGAATGACCCCAGACTTCAGACACACATGACCACAAATGGCAGCAGTAGCCTATACAACGACGTCGAGTCTGTGGGGGCTATGGGGCTGTAGCCCCCATGAAGAATTAAATAGCCCCTTTTAGCCCCCATGAAGATTTTCGTGGACATTTTATATTAACATTAGGCTACAGATTTTCTGGGAATTATTGACCCTCTGTGACTCCGTCGCAAAATTCCGAAAATGTGAACCTCTCCGCAGGCTGTTCAGAGGTGTTAAAAGTACTCAAATGCTAATCAGGTTTCTTTTGTTTTCACCTAGCCGCAGGTATTATATGCCTACAGTACAGTGCCCATAGGCGGCGGGTGTGTAAGGCTAGGGAAGGCTTAGCCTTCCCAAAAATTATGCTGGGTATTTTTTTAAATATATATAATATATGTGCGCAGCATTATATAGAAGGCTATTGTGTGTGTAGTGTGTGTGTGTGTGTGTGTGTGTTGTTGCTGCTCCCTGGTGATCGGGTAGGTAGGCTATACAGCAACTGGCCTAATCAGCATATGATTGGCTACTAAACCTCGTCCGCTTCCAGTCGCTTTGTAGCAAACAGTAGCGCGCGCTGGTTTGTTTTGGGAAACAGCAAAACGCAAAATGTATTTTCCAAGGCAAAGATAAAGTAATTCAGAAGAAGAAGCTATGACTCGGCTGTCAGAACTCAGCACCACCACCAGTGCCCACACGGTTCACACCACTGCAGCAACACTGACACGTTCAGCGGAGTGACTGCTGTCTCTGTGCCGTCTGTGAAGAGCCATGAGCCGCGACTCCCGGGAGGGGCAGCAACACCGCCGGGTAATCTACACAGACTATAGTGAGACTAAACACACTGACTCTAGAAAAGACCCATATCGTCCAAAATAGGCTAATCAGTCTGTGTATAGGCTAATTCATTGGTAAAAGTACGCTAAATAACTCATTTTTAGACAATTTGGGAAATAAATAAATCCGTGGCGGCGCGATCTAAGGGTAATGGACACATAACGGACACCCGGGTATAAATGCAATAATTTATTAACAAGAAAATAATGAATATTTACAGATATATGACATGTTAAAGAAATCTGTCGGTGAGCACTTATAACATAGTTGAAACAACAATAATGAGACAGACACAATTCAGAGTATTGGAATAGAATGTATTCGAATACGGAGACAGCAGTGACGCGTTACAATGGAACACCGTACTGACTCAACACATCTCAGTCAGGCTTTAGCTTAAATACATTATTACCCCCCCCCCCCCCCCCCCCCCCAGGGGTGGGTGGGTCTTGTATACATGACATCAGAAGACCCCTTCAGAACCACACATGTCACAGGTCACAGACAGCTTCTCATGGCTTGGTTTATGACGTCCTTAAATGTACAAGCATTCCACATTTCCTTGACATTTCCCCCATTTATTCATTTAAGAACTCAAAACCAATATCACAACTCTCCGGACGTAGAAGTAGGCGAAACGACCCTGAAATCACATATCAGGTAAAAAAAATCCTACAAGGCTCTCTTTAAGTCTATCAGAGCAACCGCCCTCAGGCCTACGTTACACAGCGTCACCACAGTTTTATAACAACAAACAAGGCGAAGCCGTCCGCTCAGAACTGTCCACCTGCACACTTGACAGTGTGCTGCAGGCGTCACGTGGTTAAAACTGCACAGAGCAATCCAAACCGGCAGTCTTGTAGCTCCTGCACAGGGCTCAAACACAAAGCACTAGGCTATTGCACATCTCATCCACAAGCTCAGCTTGCAGATTGGCCATCTTGACAGAACAGCTGCAAACGTCACAGCTTTCCAAAGACCGGAAATTGTCACCGCACAGGTGACGCAGCATCATTCTTCTGAAGCACATGATCGCAGAATTCAGAGTCCAGACTGCCAACAGCACTTATATCCCTCATTTAGGAAACCAGCGTGGAGACGTTCGCGGATAGCAGACTAGCCACGCAACAGCTGTAGTGAGTCTACAGTCCACCTGCCTGCTGGCAATATAGCCTGGTTGTGATATGTAGATGTGATTGATATTTTTTGTTTGTTTTTTTAAGTCATTCTATAACAACACAAAGTAATTGAATTTATTTTATGTATTAATTGTATTTTATATATTACTATGTTATTACTAATTTTATGTATAACTATATTACTAATTGTATTTATTTGATGTATTACTATGTTATTACTAATTTTACTTCATGCATTACAAATAGTATTTGTTTTATGTATTACTGTTATTACTCATTTTATTTTTTATGCATTTATTTATTTTATGTATTACTGTTATTACTAATTTTATGCATTACTATATTGATAATTTATTTTATGTATTATTGTCTATATTACTAATTATATTTATTTTATCCATTACTATGCCATTACTAATTTTAATTTACTTTTATTTTACTATTTTAATTTACTTTACTTTTATTTTACTATAATCTATTTTTTTATCGTTCGTTTTATCCATTTATTTATATTATTATCTAGTTATTTATATTGGTTTATTATTTTATTGTTTAGAGCCCTGATTGATCACATCTACATATCACCACTACCAGTCAGGATCTGAGTGACTCAGAACCCTGGTGACCTCCAGATGGAGCCACACAGGAGACCAGCAACGTCCTAAAGAAAAGAAAGAAATGCTCATTACTACTTTGTTCATAAAACAATATTGATTGAAATATTTATTAACAGTTTGCAGAATTACAGTACATGTCAAGCACAAACTCAATACAAAGACTGTTAACTGCAAGTGGACGACCCAATTAAGCATTACACTTGTTTACAAGAGGGTCCACCATGTTCAATTCTTCAAAACATTTAGAGACGTACAAAGACACTTCTATATAGTCAAAGAACAGAACAGGAATTCATCATAAAGGAGGTAAAAAGGGAAAATAAACGTATACAGTGAGGGGAAAAAGGGAGTCAAGGGATTCACATGTCTTAATGACTGTTGGTAGGGCGTTCCACATTTTGGTGGCATAGGAGTGAAAATAATTGAGTCCCTTGTTTGTGCCGAATCTGGGTTGTACATGGTTCGTTGCACTCCCTCTGGTGTTGTGGGTGTGGACTTCGTTAACATAAAGGAAGTATCTAGACAGGTACATGGGTATCTTGGTGGTGTATCGAATCTTGTGGACCAGACCCATTGCAAGATGCTGTACTCTGTCGTCGACCCTAAGCCATTCCAGCCTGTCAAAGTGGGCAGGAGTGAGGTAGGTTCGGGGGGTGAGGCCAAGTAGGAGCCTGACCAGTTTGTTTTGGGAGGTCTGGAGCCTAGTTTTAAGGGCCTTTGAGGTGCTGTGGTACCAGGAGGTGCATGCATAGTCAAAGAAACCTTGTACGAGGGCTCCTGTTAAGGTCTTCAAGGTGTTTTTGTTGACCAGTGAGGAGATCCTGTAAAGGAATCTTGTTCTTTGGTTGACTTTTTTGATTACGTTGGTGGCCATTTTATCACCGGAAAGATTAGCCTCCAGGATGGAACCTAGGTAGGTAATTTCATCTTTACGTGTGATAACATTGTCACCAACTCTAACCAAGAAGCCATTTGCCTTGCTGAGATTACTATTAGATCCAAAGAGAATGGATTCAGTTTTTCCCAGGTGTAAAGATAGTTTGTTATCAGCGAGCCAGGTGCAGATTCTACCGAGTTCAGAGCTGAGGGCCTTTTCAACCTGCAGTTTGTTCCTGTCCGAGACTAGCAGTGCCGAGTCATCTGCGAACAGGAACAAGTTGCAGTCACAAGCTGATGTCATGTCATGATCATAGTGTGTGTGCGTGTGTTGTATAGTTACCTTGCTGTGATGTAACTCCAAAGGTGATCAGAAATAGTTGCTCCATCAGCTAGAAACGTGCTCTTCACCGGCATGATGATCTTGTTCCTAAAAAAAGTCTATAGTCAACCCTAACTGATTACAGAACATGATATAAAAAAACACAACTAGAAGGATTTAGGCCTGTCACAATTACCTAATCGCCAAGTATTTGAGATACTTTTTTTAGAGATTAGTCATAATCGTCTCCATGTTGAAAATGTTCATATATTGTCAAACATTTTAAAGAAATAATGGAAGCAACCGATCTACAAGCTCTAAACGTGTCACTTTGTAATTTTCTTCTCTTTTAGTGTATAAAGTTGTTGAATTATGCCATGTGCAGCTTTTTGTTTACAAAGCCTACAAAAGCCAAAGTTTTATTTAGAATGTTATGTTATGACGCAATTAAATTGTTACTAGTAATTTATTTGAGAAACAATTAAATCGGCCATTATAAAACCTCAAATTCCGACAGGCCTAAACGGGTTCCAGTGATGTCTACCGAACCTTCCAGCTCCATCCGAGCCTCCCAGCGACCCAGAAGTCCTCAGCGGAAACACCCAGGGAAAGCTTCGGATCTCGGGCATCGGCTGAGATCTCCATTCTAACAAAGAACAAAAGACAGACAGACAGACACACACGCACCCCAAATTAGCTTTGCTGTGTGTGTGGGTGTGTGTCCTGTCACAACATACACATGCACTTACAGTAACGTTTAAGAATAGGGATTGACCGATTATCGGCAACGGACGATTATTGGCTTTTTACTATAAAGCCTATAAAAAAGCCCCAACCCTAAAGCGGTTCGTACTGTCGAGTTCCTCACCGAAGCGGTTCGTATATGTTGAGTTCCTCTCCGAAGTCCTCCAGCGTCTACCCAGATCTCCGTCCTCTGTCCTCCCATCCATCCAGGCCCAGGTCGGAAGTCCTCCAGCGTCTACCCAGATCTCCGTCCTCTGTCCTCCCATCCATCCAGGCCCAGGTCCGAAGTCCTCCAGCGTCTACCCAGATCTCCGTCCTCCCATCCATCCATGGACAGACCTGCAGATCTCTAGAGGCTTCAGCTGCGTCTGCCATTTCCATCCTGAGAGAGAAAGAAGAAAGCATTAGCTCTACAAGCTCACAACACGTTGCAACGCGGTGTGAGCTTGTAGATCTGCTATTTTTTGCTGAACGCTCCCCCCAGAATAGGGATGCTGGGGTTTTAAGACTTTGATTAGCTTGGAAGGCTGACAGACATTCAACCACAGTGCCACTAGGAGGCATCAACACATGTACAGTCCTCAACATCTTTTGTCATTTTTTATTCAAGTGCTTCTAAAAGCAGATGAGATATTGACTCTCAAACTATTGTGCAGAGTCATTTAGATTTATCATAAAATATTTAAAACATTTGGATGACTGTAGTAAATGATGCCATTCTTCGTGCCATAACAGTACAAAAGCAGTTATCCATCCTCAGAAACAAGAAAGAACTATTCCTACTCACAGCTCATCAGAGTCCTCTGAGGAAGCCCCCGGGGGGGGGGGGGGGGAGCTTTGGAACGGATCTCTGTCCGGGAACATCAGCTCGTCTATCGATATCTCCATTCTAACAAAGAAAGAAAAGAAAAAAAACACACCAAATTAGCTTTGCTCTGTGTGTGCGTGTGTGTGTGTGTGTGCGTGTACCCTGTCCAGCAGTGGCGTTCCAGCGACGTCTCCCACGATCTCCGTCCTCCCATCCATCCATGGACAGACTTGCAGATCTCTAGAGGCTTCAGCTGCGTCTGCCATTTCCATCCTGAGAGAGAAAGAAGAAAGCATTAGCTCTACAAGCTCACAACACGTTGCAACGCGGTGTGAGCTTGTAGATCTGCTATTTTTTGCTGAACGCTCCCCCCAGAATAGGGATGCTGGGGTTTTACGACTTTGATTAGCTTGGAAGGCTGACAGACATTCAACCACAGTGCCACTAGGAGGCATCAACACATGTACAGTCCTCAACATCTTTTGTCATTTTTTATTCAAGTGCTTCTAAAAGCAGATGAGATATTGACTCTCAAACTATTGTGCAGAGTCATTTAGATTTATCATAAAATATTTAAAACATTTGGATGACTGTAGTAAATGATGCCATTCTTCGTGCCATAACAGTACAAAAGCAGTTATCCATCCTCAGAAACAAGAAAGAACTATTCCTACTCACAGCTCATCAGAGTCCTCTGAGGAAGCCCCCGGGGGGGGGGGGGGGGGGGGGGGAGCTTTGGAACGGATCTCTGTCCGGGAACATCAGCTCGTCTATCGATATCTCCATTCTAACAAAGAAAGAAAAGAAAAAAAACACACCAAATTAGCTTTGCTCTGTGTGTGTGTGTGTGTGTGTGTGCGTGTACCCTGTCCAGCAGTGGCGTTCCAGCGACGTCTCCCACGATCTCCGTCCTCCCATCCATCCATGGACAGACTTGCAGATCTCTAGAGGCTTCAGCTGCATCTGCCATTTCCATCCTGAGAGAGAAAGAAGAAAGCATTAGCTCTACAAGCTCACAACACGTTGCAACGCGGTGTGAGCTTGTAGATCTGCTATTTTTTGCTGAACGCTCCCCCCAGAATAGGGATGCTGGGGTTTTAAGACTTTGATTAGCTTGGAAGGCTGACAGACATTCAACCACAGTGCCACTAGGAGGCATCAACACATGTACAGTCCTCAACATCTTTTGTCATTTTTTATTCAAGTGCTTCTAAAAGCAGATGAGATATTGACTCTCAAACTATTGTGCAGAGTCATTTAGATTTATCATAAAATATTTAAAACATTTGGATGACTGTAGTAAATGATGCCATTCTTCGTGCCATAACAGTACAAATCCATCCTCAGAAACAAGAAAGAACTATTCCTACTCACAGCTCATCAGAGTCCTCCGAGGAAGCCCCCGGGGGGGGGGGGAGCTTTGGAACGGATCTCTGTCCGGGAACATCAGCTCGTCTATCGATATCTCCATTCTAACAAAGAAAGAAAAGAAAAAAAACACACCAAATTAGCTTTGCTCTGTGTGTGCATGTGTGTGTGTGTGTGTGCGTGTACCCTGTCCAGCAGTGGCCGTCGGGAGTCGAACCCGCAGCACGCCGTCCGGCTGGCTTGGCAGCATAGGTGCCCAGACAGTTGAGCTAACCGTCCGGGCCACACTTAAATATTTAATTGCAATTTATTAGAGCGACAATAATCGTCCAGTAAAAAGAAACCTCATAATCGTGAAAGGCCGGTTCTTACTGTGCGGTTCCTCACCGGGCAGGCCCAGGTCCGAAGTCCTCCGGCATCTACACAGATCTCCGTCCTAAGAAATAAAGAAATAAAGACTACATTAGCTTTTGTTGAGCTGCATATTCAGAACCACTTAAACCCTCTATAGATTTGATAAAACAGACCTTTAAAGAGAGCATTTGGTATATGCTCCGATTTCACTCTACACAAATTGATTTGCCAAACATAGCAGATCTACAAGCTCACAACACGTCGCAATGCGGTGTGAGCTTGTAGATCTGCTAATTTGGCTGAACGCTCCCCCCAGAATAGAGATGCTGGGGTTGAAGTGGTTAAAAAAAAGTGTCATTAAGACTTTGATTAGCTTGGAGAGCTGACAGACATTCAACCAGTGCCACTAGGAGGAATCATACTGCCATGCTATACTTCGTACCATAACAGTACAACAGATATCCATCCCAACAAGAAATATTCCTACTCACAGCTCATCAGAAGTCCTCAGAGGAAACGCCCGGGAGGGAAGCTTTGGAACGGATCTCTGTCCTTCCACGACGTCTACCACGACCCATCCACCCTAAGAAAGAAAGAACGAAAGATTAATTTAAGTGACCAAGAGCCAGATATATGTACATTGTGTCCTTTCACATCATACACAAAATGTATAGAGAACATTTAAAACAGAAGCAGACCATACCACTCGCAGTAATAGAAAAGTCTAAGTGGTTTCTTACTTTGAGCCGCCTTCAGAGCCCCCCATGCAGATTCATCCATGGACAGCGAGAACTGCAGATGTCCACCTGTAGGGGCTCCGGTTGAGCCTCGCAGCATCTGGAATGAAGACATGGTGGTCTATGAATGGCTTTGCACATCACTCACTTGTTGCTGCTGCCAATAGGAATTTGTGATGTCTGTGTGGCGACAATTGCTGTGCGTCTGTTTTTTTATAATACATACAATTTATATAGCACTTTTCAAGGTACCCAAAGTTGCTTCACAAAACAGTAAAAACTAATTTATTTGAAAATAAACTAGATTAAAAAGGTTCAAAACTAGAATTTTTTGGCATGTTTGTGAAGCTTTTCGGTTCCACACCAGTAACTGCTGTTCAACACTAACAGCTACATCCATGACCTCCCTGCAACAACATCAATGAAGTATGGCTATGCAGACGACCCGAGTACTGTGTCCCAGTCTGGAGCCGTAGCTCTCATGTCAAGAAGCTGGATGCTGCCCTCAACACCGGATGGGCCACCCCAAACAAACTGCCTGCCTGTTCTCGCTGGAATCACTCCAACAGAGGTCAGACGAGAAGCAGCCACGCTGGCCCTCACCGGGAAGGCACAGCTGAGTGAATCCCAGCCATCTCCTCCACAAGGTCGTCAGAGACACCACAGCACACGTGCCTCAAGTCACGGTGCCCTTTGCCACAACACACACACACACACACACACCAAGTCACGGCGACCTTTGCCACAGCACACGTGCCTCAAGTCACTGTGCCCCTTTGCCACACAGGCCCAGGAACTGCTCCACACAACACCAGCTGACACCTCCAAGGCATCCTGGGTGAAGGCAAGACAGAGGGACCAGTGGAATACATTGAGGACCCCAAATATGTTCTTTGCCAGCACCTCCCCTGCAGAAGTGGGACATCTCGGACAGTGCCCACTGTGAATGCGAGGATCCACTACAGACTGTGGAACACGTAATGACCATTTGCCCCAAATACCGGCCACCGAATGGTGATCGTGGCTTAGTTGACCTAGACAATGACACATTGTACTGGCTTGCTGCAACAGAGCTGAAGTTCTATGGACATACGGCAGAAGATGTTTAAGAAACTTATTTTTTGTAATTTCTTCATTTTTTCGGCAAACCTTTGTGGCATTTAATTTATGGAACATGTGGATGTTTCTTTATTTATTGGTGAAGTTTTAGTGCCACTTGTGGCATTCTTTGAAATGTATTGACACGTTTGATATATGTTTTTGTTAGGGATGTCCGATATTATCGGCCGATAAGGCATTAAAAATTAATAACCCTAACCCTTAATTTTACTTTATTTATTCTTTTACATTAAAAACATCTATACAAGCTCACAATACAATAAGACACATGTGAGCTTGTGAGAGATTAGATCATTTTAGATGAGACATTTTGCATGAGTCATTATTAATAATTACTTTTGGTATTTTAAGTACATTTTATACCAAAACCTTTGTACCTTTACTCGAGTACATGTTGAATTGTAACGGAGTATTTCTATATTGCAGTATTGCCTACTTTTATTTAAGTAAAAAGTTTGAGTTATGTTTCCACCACTGGAAAAAGCCTGCATATCGGTATCTGTTGATATCGGCAATTAGGAGTTGGACAATATCCAACACCGACTGTCGGACATCCCTTGATTTGTGTGATTTTTGTGGAGCTTTTAGTGAGTTTGTGGCATTTTGTGCAGTTTTTTGTACAGTTTTGTGAACGACCAAAGAGCACACCCAGTATGTATCACAAGGCTATTCCACCAGTCATCTACATCTCATAAGCGGCCATGAACTAAACACCACAGATATCACAATTTGACTTTGGCAGCAGCAAGAAACGACTGATATGCAAAGCTCTTCAGCCATGCTTCTCTCTATACAAACACTCATAATGTCCACATGGACATCTTAGCTGTCAGGATGGGGTGGTTCACACAGGAGACCAGGTTCAGTGTTCTAGCAGCATCTACGGTCATCTCCATCTACATTAGAAAGAAAGAAAGACATCAGAAGCTGACCATATCACTCACAGTAATAGAAACATTTTAAAAGGATCTCTGGCTAATAAGACAAATATTCCTTAACATTATACTTGCCATCTATAACTAAAATTGCAAAATATAAACCAGTTAAATATTTTATTTCTTTCATATAATCTTTTACTACATAGGAACTGTTCCCGTCGCAGGTTTATGATGTCCATGTGTGGTCCAGCGCTATGGAATGCACTTGCTAATAAAAAGTACTTAAAATATTGCTTTGATGCTTATATCAATTAAGCTGTTTTTGTATTAGCAAACACACGGACAGGCCTCTTTCATACTGGAGTAGCCTAATTCATCCGCTTCATTTACAGACATCAGTAAAACGTGACGTCCGTATTTAGAATACAACAGCAGTGCTTATTTTCCAGATCCAAACTTAGCGTTGCACAAAGCTTGCTTAATAGCGACATCAATTCATTCCAATCCACATTAAATGTCGCGCTCTGCGCGTTCATTCATCCGTATGGTATCGCTCATTTCATTAGCTTCAATAGCGTGACACATCCATGGTTAGATCCTTCCAATCGATCCAATTTCAATACTTGTGTCCGTATCAGAGTAAAGATTTCAACTTGAATGTAGGGCCAATATGCCTTTCTTTCTTTTATCACCAGAGATATACGGTTTAACGTGCTCACACTTTGGGACTTGGGCGTCTTGTTGTTTACTCACTTGTAGTCGTTTGTCGATGGTGATTGATGATGACTGTCAAGTTATTCGGGATTTTCTTCAGAAACCTTTTTGCCCAAACTTGAAAAACGGCTTAGCCGACAGGGGGAACTGTGGTCAACTCAAAAAGACAACTTCTTTCCTCTTTTGTTTGTTTTTACTTGAAATTGTGGTACAGGTAAGTACAGTTGTTGGTTAGGTATTAGGTATTTAGGCATTAGGTTGAAAACCTTAAACAGAGAAAAAGACAAAAAACAAATACAAGCTGTCATTATCTATGTAAGGTCATACTTAAACAAAAACAATAACTGAAATTCACTCATTTCACTCGAATAACCATAGTTACTAATGTAACCTACATGACTGAATCACTAGTCACTTGGGTAATCTAAATAAACAGGTTGTTTTAACTCATATTTCTTCCATAATTCAATTCAAGATCATCACATCAACTTAGCAAGCCTATATGCAACTTAAATCAAACTTATAGCTAATTATAGCAGTTAAATTTGGCCTAGCAGCACAAAACATAAATAACTTTTATAATAAATTTAAGCAACAAAATAAACTTCAATGCAGTAACAATTAACACACCAGTGGCATTCCCCTTGATGGCTTGAGGTTTCGGTCTTCCCAGCTCCAATGTTTGCAGTTCAGTTCATGAAAAGTCTTTCAGTTTGTTCTGCTTCTCTCCATGCTGTGTTCTCCACTGCTGCTGCTCTCATACTGGACAAACACTTCCTGTTTTCAGTGCCTCGCCCCAATCAGTGATTGTCACCAGGTGCTGACTACTCATGATCAGTGATTGACACCAATCGGGGAGCCCCCATGAGGATCATCAGAACTCGTCGGCTCTGAGCCTATATGTAGTGTTTTCATAATCATAATCTTTTTCAAACAAACCTCCATTCTGTGTTCTCTGTTCTTCAGTGTGTACACATCCACCTAAAGCGGTTTATTTTACAATGATACATATCTCTTGGTATATTCGCCCCCAACTGTGAGCTGGTTGTGGATTATTATTACTCAGTCTGTGTTCTGCCAACATGGTGATTAAATCAGAAAACACAAAGGGGTTTCCTACTTTTCTTTATCTGAACCCATGTGGTCACACATTGCTACAGTCTGTTGATGTTATATCTTATCCGAAATAGATCTTTCTAATACAGGAAAAACCAAAATAAAACCAAATATTTTGAATTGAGTTTGCATTTATTCCTCGTTCCAGTGTCTTTATAGGCCTACAAAGTGCTTCTCATATGGATATAGTAGCCTCGTGTCATATTCACAGTTGTCTGATTGTGCATTTATAGTTAATCTATAGTCTAAAATGTACAAATGTTTATTCAGTTAGAACATACACATGTCTAGTGTGAATGTCAGACAAGTCTATTTATTTTTAAATCGTATTCTTATTTTTATTCATATCACTATACCCTTACCTGTACCTGTCCTGTGTTTCATGCTTATGCTGTTGCTGCTATGACACAGGTGCATTTCCACATGGGCTTCAATACATATTTTCTTATCTAATTTTTATTTTATTTACAAGGTATAGTTCAATAGTTTCACCACTGGGTGTCAGTAGAGCGAGTAATTTGGGGACATCAAAGGCTCCTACAAGCCATTAACAGACATGTTCAAGGTGCTTCTATTCTCTCATACAAACGCCCTGGCTTCAGGCTTGTGTGTCGTTTTGCTCTCTGGACCACTCACTCTGGATTCACTCACATTGTCAGTCATCTTGTCATCCTTTGTCACCATTTCCCCACAAATCTACCAGGTGAGTGCTGTGCAATTGAACTATTTATCAGTCAAAATGGTCTTTGTTGTGGACAATCAGTATACATTTCTCATTTAAAAAAATCTCTAATGAATTAAATGCTGAATCTGTCAAATCTGAATCTGTTCACTTGTAGGTTGAGCAGTTGTTGAAGATAATTATTGTTATTATGAGTAGGCTAGTAGCCTATTATTATTTTGAATGTATTTGCACATTAATATCTTTCATATAGGCTACATTCACAAATATTTTTCATACATTCAAACAATGTATGATATTCAATACTATTTAGAATTTAGTAAAGCTGAAATGCTGAAAAGTGTTGGTGAATAGCTGTGGAACATTCATTTTCACCATTACTGGCAAATAGCCTAATATCACACAGTCTTTAAAAGTGTGAGGTATGTGAAAACAACACGTTTGGGTAGCTGAAAGCAGGTCAGATTTCCATCCTACATACTGTATACCAGTGGTTCTTGGGGGTCCTTTACATGAAAATGTAAAGGACCCTTGACCCCCAAATGAAATGTACGTATTTGGCTGCTGAAAATATTTTGTTTCAGAGACTCCATACAAGGTTTGTGTTATTAAAATGTAATTTTTTTACAGCAGATCTACAAGTTCAAAACGCATCGCATCATGATGCGTTGTGAGCTTGTAGATCTGCTATTTTTAAACACACCATAACTAATAATTTTGCTGTGGACACCATAACCCCCCCAAGGACCTCTGGGGGTCCCCAGTCCCCACTTTGAGAACCAATGCTATATACAGTACAATGAGTACATAAAAGTGCATGTACTACGCACACACACACACACACACACACACACACACACACACACACACACACACACACACACACACACACACACACACACACACACACAGGTGGCCACATAGGCCATGGCCTAGGGCGGCAGATTGCCCAGGGCGGCAGTTAGGGCTGCCCTAACTGCTTAGGGCCGGCCCTGCACACACACACACACACACACACACACACACACACACACACACACACACACACACACACACACACAGGTGGCCACATAGGCCATGGCCTAGGGCGGCAGATTGCCCAGGGCGGCAGTTAGGGCTGCCCTAACTGCTTAGGGCCGGCCCTGCACACACACACACACACACACACACACACACACACACACACACACACACACACACAGGTAAAACAGTGTTTTTAATGTCTCTCACTCTGTCTGTTTAATTTCCTGACATACATAGATTCTGGAGTCTGATTCACCGCTCTTTTTCTATGGTGAGTTATGGGACTTCTTTCTTAAATAATTCTAAAGAAGTCATTGGTTTCTATATCATCTGCCGTATTAGCCCATTACGTGGGCTAATGTAATATAATATAGACCTTTTCTATAGCCATCCGAGCAGATGAATCATGACTGAGACATATATTCAGCTGTTAATAAGTTGCTTTTCAGAACACAGAATCAGCAGATGTCATCTCATTAGAGAAATGTCTTTCACACATTTGACCATTAACCAGGCACAGAAGACCATTATATTTGTTGGCACGTCACCGAGAACTCTTGACTGGCTGATATGAAATGAAAGCTAGAAAGACATGAGTGAGACTGAATAACAGGTCATGCTGTCCTTCTGCTGCAGAGGTTGTTTTAGTGGAAAGTAACTAAGTACTATGTACTGGTACTGTACTTAAGTACACATTTGAGGTGCTTTTACTTTAATTGAGGATTTCATGAAATGTTTTATACTAATACTATAATGTATTTCTACACCACATATCAGAGGCAAATATTGTAGGCTACTATATTGTACTCCATGACACCTTATTGGTTATTTTGCATATTTAGAATATTATTACAAAATATACATTCAAAAAAATAGTAGGTCTACAAGCTTGTAGATTAAGATTTTGACACATTTAGAAAATGGGATAAGGGTACATTCTGTACATTTTGAGTAAGTACTTTGAGTAAGTTTGAATACAGGACTTTAGTTGTATAGAGTATTTCTACATTGCTCTGCTAGTTTTTTGAGGGCCTACAGGTTTAATGTTTGTTTTTAGGTCAATGTTTGTTTTAAAAACGAAAATGATGAGAAATTAAGTTTGTTTAGTCACTAACACAAACATTAAATCCATTAACAATAAAGAGAATTTAATGTTTGTTTGTTTTACATCATCATTATTTCACAAGTTTCTATCTTGAAAAAAGAATTGTTCTTATAAGTGAATAGACATGGATTAGATGACCATTGAATAAAGTAACATTTATAGCTGCTCCTATACCGAATTCCCTCCTCGATGTTGTAAGATGATAGAAGCGCCCCTCACTTCACACGGGTGTTCCACTATGGACGTTGTATATAGATTTACATTTATTTCTTTATTCTGCACTTTACACACTGTTAGATCTGATGTAGAATGTGTAAACAGGGTGATTTTCTCCAGATTGCAGATTTTCACAGCATGCCTCTGCACTGAAAGGAAACAAGGCTGGGACCATTTTATTAGTCTGGCAATAGCCATTCCTCCTTATTCTGTAATCTTGGACAAGATGTTGCACTTTTCAGAGAATAAAGACTTTTGAGACGAGAAAGGCCATAATCATTTAAATGCATAAATGGAGATGATCTTTTAAAATCAGAATATAGTATGACAAACAACTGTTGATTGATTAATACACATTATGACAAACCAACATCAGCAAATGATTGAGCTGATTTTGAAAAGCCCACTCATTTGTATTTTGTATTCATCATCAGCGTGAAGCTACATTTCATCTATGGAATTATAATAATTATTTGTCAATTGCATTTGCACCTGCTGTGACTCTCTCATTCAGTCCTATATTCTCTCATTCTCGCATGCATGCATTATCGCCTCCTATGGCCATAGCTGGGGGCCATGCAGTTATATTACCCCTGCCTCCCCTTCTGTCTGTCTCTTTGCAACCCCCGTCCCCCCATCTCTCCAGTGGTGTAAACTAGTAACTAAGTACATTTGCTTAAGTACTGTACTTAAGGCAAATATTGTACGTTTACTCCACTACCTGAAAAGATTTTTATATATTTTTTTAAATGAGACATTCTGCTTAATGAGTACTTTTACTTTAGTTACTTTAAGTACATTTATATGCCAATACTTTTGTACTTTTACTCAATTACATTTTGAATTCTGGACTTTTACATGTAATAAAGTATTACATTTTAAATTGCAGTATTGATACTCAAGAAAAACATTTGCGTACTTTTTCTACCACTGCACCTCTCTTTCCCCCTCACTCAGATGGATATCGCCAGCCGGCTTGGATAGGTGGTTTGATCCTAGTGGCATTGTAGTCTTGCTGTGATGTCCTGGAGAGGGAGTACAAACCAGTCTCTTGCATTTGGCCCCATGCTGCCTGTCCCCTTCAACAAAACCTTTCAACCTCCTCTTCCATGGGAGGTGGGCAGAACCAGCGGCCAGTCGGCGCAGGGGGAAGAGTGGACTGGAAACAAGACTCCCTCCCTCACTGACCCCTTTGTGCCGGTGGAAGATGATGACTGGTGCCATATGTCACCTGTCCTAGCAGTGTCTGTAGTGGTTTGTTATTGCATTACAATGGTTCTGGGGCTGATGGGAAACATCTGCCTCATCCACATCATAGTCCATAGCAGGGAGAGGGCCAATGTTACCAGCGTCTTTATCTGTAATCTGTCAATCTCTGACATCGTCATATGTGTCTGTTGCCTCCCATCCACTGTTGTTTACACACTAATGGACCACTGGGTGTTTGGGTCAGTACTGTGCAGACTGGTTCCATTCATCCAGTGTGTGTCTGTGAGTGTATCTGTGTTGTCTCTGCTATTCATTGCTCTGGAAAGACACCAGTTGATCATCAATCCTTCTGGGTGGAAACCCAGCGTTCCACAAGCTTATATGTGCGTCGTTCTCATCTGGATGCTTGCTTGCTTCACTTCCGTGCCATTCCTAGTTGTTCATCTGCTTACAGACAAGCCCTATGCTGACATTCCCCTGCAGCCAAAGTTCCAAGCACATCGCCCGCCATCTCCCTACCCCCAGCCTCATCCCAACACATCACTGATACAGCCTGGCGTGTATTCTAATTCATCTGTGGTTTCTAATTCAGACCGCACTGTGTTTTATCATGCCCCCACGTCTGCCCATCTGGAAGCATGTCTGGAGCAGTGGCCATCGCAGCAACAGAAGCTGGCTTACACCATGTGGCTCCTGCTGTTCCAGTACTGTGGCCCACTTCTGCTGGTGCTGTTCTGTTACATCCGGGTGTTCGTCCGCCTGCGGCACCGCAAAGACATGCTGGATCGTGCCAGAATCCCGGAGAGCCAGCACATGATTCAAAGTCGGCGAATCAACATCATGCTGGTCGCCCTGATTACGGCCTTTGCCGTCTGCTGGCTGCCACTCACCATCTTCAATGCGGTGGCAGACTGGAACCAGGAGGCCCTGCCCGTCTGCCACCACAACCTGCTGTTTTCCCTCTGCCACCTGCTGGCCATGTCCTCCACCTGCATCAACCCCGTCGTCTATGGCTTCCTCAACTCCAATTTCCGCCCGGAGGTCAGAGAAGCGCTGCTTCAGTGTCGCTGTAGGCCAACGCTGGAGGAAGAGCACGACCATTTCCACTTGTCCACCGTGCACACCGAGATGTCCCGAGGCAGCTCCTTGCGCGTCAATTGTAGGAGCTACTCTGTGTGATATGCACAAATGCGCTGTACAATCCTGAGTGTTCATTTAACTCAGAGAGTGTACAAATGGAACACATTTGTTCCATTTGTACACATGGGCAGTGGCAGAGGTGGAGCAGCCACTTGGGAAACGGAAGGTTCCCACTTCCCAGTTCAATCCCCTGAGTTAATGTCCAAGTAGTCTCACATGGCCGGATCTGTTGCCTCCAGCAATTTTCAAATGCTTCCGACTTCCATCATACAGTCTGTAGAACGGAAGCTCTGATGAGCAAGCGATGAAGTGGAAGTGAAGCCTCCTCCCCACTTCCGTTTTGTCTACAGTTGCGTGAATTTATCCTAATGTAAATCGAAATCATCTAAGCATATATAACTTGCTGCTAAGCAGAAGTTGATAAAAAAAAGTAAAGTTATTTAAAAATATATTTTCATGAACGGAAATGCCAGCTTCCTTGCTCGTATTTCGGGAGATGTCGTTCCAGACTCTATAGCATTCAGAGATTGTGGATAAGATTGTGGATTGTGGATAGTTGTCCAAGTGTCTTTGAGCAACAGACAAAAAATCCTACTGCTCCCAACAAGCCTTGCATGATTTCCTGTGTGAATGTAGTTTGCACTTTGGATAAAGGCACCATTTTATTTTTCTGTGTGTCCCAATTGTAGGCCTAAAATTGGTTTAGCTTTGATTATGTAGAATGTATATGAAGTTTGTGTCAGAAGTGTACTCTGAAATATTAGTTGTATTATATAGCTTTGACTTTAAAGAAATATTATATTTAGTTGAGTGACGTTTATAATGGGGTTTCTAATAAATGTCAATGCAGTAGCCTACATTGAAAGGTTACCCTCTAAATTATTACAAAACATATCTGTGACCGCAGTGGCAGTTTGTTTTAATCAACACTTTAATGACAAGTTATATTCTGTATAAATATGTGATGGCAAATATTGTAAGAATATTGCCTTAAATTAGGCATGTTTTTTGTATGTTGTATTTCATTGTTAATTTTATATCTATGATGTTATTGTGAATTTAGTGTAACAATTTCTTCATTGAAGACAAAAAATGTCAATGGCTGTCAATGAAACTCAATGAATAAAATGTTTAGAGACAGTGGGGAAGGAATCCAGCTTGTTCAATTTAATTCTAATATGTTTACACAATGCTTTCTAAGACAATTCAATTGACTTTCAATTATGTTACATGGCAGGAAAACATTAACAGTCGGAAGACAAATGTGAAGTTGACATTGTGAATAAATGGCCTTTAATTGTATGCTTTCTGCTGTAGGCTAATTAGATACATTTTCATTTTACATACTGTACACAGTACACTATAACTCACACTTTAAAGCAACATTAATGTGTTTCTAAATTGGCTGTGGTCTGTGGATGTGTTTGGTTCTGGACTTGTTTTGTGGACAGAAAAACAGTCTTTACTGTGATGAGAAAGTAATTACCTGGAGAATGCAATTAATTATCCATATTTAGTTTTTTTGTTTTGAAAAATGTAACAAAATCTTGAAATATTGGGTTCTATGATGTCTGTGTGTAGGCTATTATCCATGTTGCACAATGAGGTTTTGAGGTTTTGAGGCATGTTGATGCTCTCATGTTGGTGAAAAATGAAATAAATGTATTACAATATGCGTATCAGCGAGATGATGTCTCATGTTGTCATTGTATGCCCTAAATAAACATTTAAAGTCCATAAACTTGGCTGGCATAAAATTACATCATAACTACCCTAAACAAACATTAAAGTCCATAGACTTGGCTGGCACAATTAACATCATAATTGACCCTAAACAAAAATTAAAGTCCATAGACTTAGCTGGCACGAATTATATCATAATTTACCTTAGACTTGGCTGGCTCGAATTACATCATAATGTACCTTAAACAAACATTAAAAGTCCATAGACTTGGCTGGCCTATGACATAATTTCGGAAAGCTGTGGATTGGAGGGGCTGGTGCCTCAATTTAACAATGAGTACAGTACGTTCCGTAATGCAATTCCAATAGTGAAAGCTGTCACCAAGTCATTGGCTTTCTTGGGTTTTAAATCCTCTTAGCAGACCTATTGAACTATACTTTCCTGTGCTACTGCTAATCAATCAATCAATCAATCAATCAATCAATCATCAAAAAGAATGCTATGATAACTAGGACATTCAGAAAAAAGAGCTGGCCACTGTGTGGGAAATTGTGAATCGGTGGATGGTCTCCCCAGGTCAACAGTGGGGGTGGTAAAAAAATAACAAAATAAATTAAACAAATAAATAAAGAAAAAAGTAAAGAAAAACTGTTATACTGTGCATATATAGGCCTATATATACACACACACACACACACACACACACACACACACACACACACACACACACACACACACACACACACACACACACACACACACATACAACCGTATACACAGTATATACATACACCGTATATACAGTACAGTATGTATAAACCAGTATAAAAACAAAAAAATAAAACAAAATAGAAAAGAAAAACATAAAGGGCGCTTCCCGCCGTTCTTGATCATAGAAAAGAAAAACATAAAAGATGAGCTCAGCCATGTCGACACCGTGAAGAACGTTCCCCAAAAACTGTGAGCAATAGCTTTCCTACAATTTATGTGAAATCCTTAAATGCCATGAACCCGTGTCATTTCTTTTGGATATCAGGTAAACATAAAACCTAGCATCTGTCTAAACATGCTACACAACACTTGTGGTTCAGCAAAACAAATTTCACGTCCATTATCTTATCTTAAGCATATACTGTATATAGACCATATTCACATTCACGGCCATCAAGCCATTAAATTAATGAAATTGTTGCTGCCCTGCTTTTTCAATGCAGAATGCCAACACACCATGTGAATATGGTCTATAGCTTTCTCCTCCCTCTGAGCAACCTTCACCATCTACCTCAATTTCATTCATTTGGATTCATTTCGATTGTCTCACCTCTCCAAGCCTTGCAGTTCTCTTCTGCTCCTCCTCCAGCATTTTCTCCTCTTCCTCCATCGCATATTCTCCAACTCTGATACCTCCTTGACTGTGGTGTTCTCAGAAGTCTATAGCTTTCTCCTCCCTCTGAGCAACCTTCACCATCTACCTCAATTTCATTCATTTGGATTAATTTGGATTGTCTCACCTCTCCAAGCCTTGCAGTTCTCTTCTGCTCCTCCTCCAGCATTTTCTCCTCTTCCTCCTTCGCATATTCTCCAACTCTGATACCTCCTTGACTGTGGTGTTCTCAGAAGTCATCTTGCAGTCACCCACGTGCGTTTCCATTTCTTTGATAGTTGCTTTTTCCTGCCGAACAAAATCTTTAAAATAAGTTGATTTCTATGTGTCACCTTCTGCGGTGCATCCTGCCATATCGGTTTATATAAAATTGAAATACTTTACAACAAATTCAATTAAAACAGGAATTCAGGTGCCAGTTGAAAATGTAACAATTAATGTATACATACATACATACATACATACATTTTGTTTCATGTATCTTGTAGTCTTACTGGAGTCTGAGGTTCCACTTTTATTCTTATCTAGAAGAGTCTGTCTTGTGTGTGTTGTCTGCATGTATCCGTGTCCATTTACTTTCGTCAACAGACCTTTAATCATTTTGTTTTCAAGACGATAAGCGGGTTCAAGTCTCAGTAACCAGCATTAGCCAGGTTATTGCATGGGTGAAATAGGCTCTCTCTGTCCATCTCTCTCCCTCTCTCCCTGTCTCCCCTTCCATCCGCCTCTCCAAAGCGATGCGTTGTGAGCTTGCAGATACTATTTTTGCCATGTTCGCCCCAGACTAGGGATGATAGACAGCACGTCCGGTGCAGAATGGCGAGCGCGGTGTCTCGCCGAGCCCCCGTCTAAGGGAGGGGCTGCACTCCTGGTAGATAAAGGTGTAGAGGCTGACAGGGCACCTGCTGTGACAATATGCACATACAGCGGTGTAGTACTTGTCCAGGAGATCAAACACCTCCCCAATCGTGATGTTCCTCTCCGCAATGAACGTGTGCATGCTGTGGATGTCTGTCATGAGCTTGCTGTCACCAAAGGTGAAATAGGCTAAATCTCGTCCTGCCTCAGAAGCTGCTAAGATCTGGAGCACAGCTTTAAGTCGGGCGTCCCCCCCAAAGACTCCACAGCCCCAGCTCCCCGTGGCCACAGGTGGGAGATTACTTACCCCAGGGCGGGCAAAGCCACAGTATGCCTTATTAAGCTCTCTGGTGATCCTGGTTAGGTGAAATTGTTCCATGAAGCTGTGGAACTGCAGTGCATCAATGGCCACAATTTCTGTGCATCTTCTCTGCCAGCTATCTCGTAGAGTTGTGTCATCGTGGCTGCCGACGCATTCAAAACTATCTGCAAAGCCTGTGTATTTACTGTACTGCTGCGTACCTGTGATGATGAGGCACTCATCGTGGTCCAGGGTCTCGGTGAAGAGGCGGGACAAGATGAGCTCAGGGTTGATCAGGAAACGGATCTCCTCCTGAACCAGCCCGGAACCCAACACTCCCCCTCCCACAAACTTGTTGGCAAAATCCACCTGGAGCATTCCGTGGCCGCCGTCCTCTATGGTCCCTTTACAAGAAATGTGCAGCTTTGAAAACAAATTGTTTGAGCGTTTCCAGTTGGGAGGGCTATCTAAAGTTTTTCTTTGGAATGTTATTAGACCAGTAGGCATGTTCTCAGTGACACTTTTGAAATAGCACATCAGGGCCTTGAGCTTCTCAATCTTCTTTGGAGAGCCCCCTTCAAACACCTTGAAGAAGTTGATGTCTGGGTAGGTGGCGTACTCACCCCTTCCGAAGCTGCGACTGGGGAAGGTGCAAAAGAAGGCATTGGCCAGCAAGCACGCCACCTGCTCCTGAGACATGGTGATGGAGTAGTTCATCCCTTTCTTAAGGAAAGGAATGGGCTTGGTACACAGCTCAGGGACTCTCAGTGCTAATTTCACCATGTTTGGCAGCAACACGCCCATTAGGTGATCTGCAGCATCCGGTTGCAGGACATTGTTACAGTACAAATCCCATGCTGTGAAGTCCCATTTCTTCATGGCATTTGTGGGATTGTATTTCGTTATTGCATTCTTCACCATTAGCGAACTTGTAAATCTCACTGTCAACATTTTCCTGATAAATTGCCATCGGCTCTGACGCTTCAGGTCTCCTGTTTCCTCATTTAACACTGACATCAGGCTCTTCTCTGAACAGGGCATTTGTATATTATCATCATCCCAGACATCCTGAAACATGCTAGGATATGGAACAGGATCTTTACCATTTTGAAGAAGGTCTGTCCTTATCATGACTGTGTGCTGGCCAAGAACATCCCTCAGCCGAGGAAGAAATGGGGCACATACCGGCACTTTTTGCATCGCAGTGGGGAAGACCATGTTGTATACTTGTTGAGGATCTGCAAGCTGAGTTTGGGAGGGCACTATATAGAGACCATTATTGACGTGTTGTGACGTAACCAGCCTTGTCCATAATTTATCGAGTTATGCATTTCAATGGTGATCCCTCTGCAGGGTCACGGTGGCACAGTCGGTATAGTGCTGTCGCCTCACAGCTAGAAGGTCCTGGGTTCGATTCCCGCTGGGGGCGTGTTCCCTCATCCGCGTCATCAGTGCTCATACCTGAGGCGGGGTTGGCAAAAGGGCCTTTCTGTGTGGAGTTTGCATGTTCTCCCCGTGTCCCCTAGGGCAGGTGTTCCCAAACTTTTTTGGACCAGGTACCCCTTTTGGGGTAGATATTTTTCCAGGTACCCCCTCATCCTCGCAACATGGATAACAATATATTTACAACCACAAGCAGTGTTTCCTGCAGGAAAAAGCTTTGGCATGGTGCTGGGCACAGGCCGCAATTTTGATTAATTAATTAATTTGATTAATTAATTAATAAGATTAATACATTAAGATTGATTTGTATTATTGCTCTTGTATTGCTATTGGAGACACTTGGGGGACACTGGGGGACACTGGGCAGGCACTGAGGAGGCACTGGGGAGACACTGGGTGGGAAGGCACTCTAAATGTAGACGTCTAAATGTATACGTCTAAATGTATCCGTCTAAATGTGTACGTCTAAATGTAGACGTCTAAATGTAGACGTCTAAATGTAGACGTCTTCTCTTATGGGGGTCCCTGGCATATCTTTTCAAATGGGGGTCCACAGGCTAAGTAGTGTCAATTTGGGGGTCCTTGACATGAAAAAGTTTGGGAACCACTGCTTTAAACACTTTAGCACTTTATGAACATGAACAAAATAGATGGGTCCCCCCTGGAACTCCCTCAGGTACCCCTGGGGGTCCCCGGACCCCACTTTGGGAACCACTGCCCTAGGGTAGGTACCCTCACAAAAACATGCCGTAATCATGTGAAGCATGAGGTCAGTCCGCTGCCCCCCCAGGTTGACACATCACATGCATGCTACTGAAATCTTGAAAATGTGCCTTATCTAGGTTGTTAATGGTACACTAACTTTCAATCCCTAGCTGATTTACCTTGATCCACATAATACAAACAATTCAGGTAGAAAAAACAGCACAGACAACAAGAACAGACAAGAAACAAAACAGGACAAACTAACAGAAATACAATGCAATGCAATACAACAATAATATCAGGGTTCGGGACATTAAATTCCACAATGAATGGAGAATTTACGTCATATACCTACTGTATGTGTACCATAGACTGTAATGTAGACGAGCTACCCCAAATCACGCCCACTGCTAAAGGGGAAGTGATGTCACTTACCAGTCTGCCAATCATTTCCTTACCTTCCACACACAATGTTCGATAAACTGCAGGCGGGAGAGAAATGTTAAATTCAACAGTAAATTCAACCAACTCAACCAAGTAACTGCGTAAGTAAAAGTATTTTCTGATCGTTTAGCGGATCTATAAAATGTTGTTTACACTCATCATATGTGGATATACTCTAAGGTATAATCTCATTATTAATACGGATTTACGGAAGTAATATAGCCTATAGTAGCTAAGCAGCTAGCCACAACAACGTTTCCAACTCTTTCATAAGGTAACAGGTGCACGGTCGCCCCTTTTCCACCTCGCCCCACTACTCCTAGCTGTAAATAACAAACATAAATTCATGTTGGTGATGATATAAAAGGTATTATATAAATGTATAATTGTTAAATTCACTCTGTATATCCATGGGCATAATAGCATCATGATGCCATTACAAAACATGGGCTACATATGGAAGAAATGTGTTTAATAAAACGAAATTAACTAGAAGGTCCTAAATTAACTTAATCAAGCAGTCACCGTCTCATGTTGTTCTTCCTTGATTCGACTACTATACAATCAAATAAATCTGTATACTATAAGCTAATAATAACTAACCAACCAACTAACTAACGTCACGGGCATAACTGTTTATAATGATCACACTGTACAGTGCTTAACTTTGTGTACAGTGTACACTCTCAGAGTAAAATTTACTTTGATTTTACGATATATGGGGGTCCCTGAGATAGGAAGGTCGCAAGACCGAAACGTTGTAGAAAAGTCAGTGTGTCAACATCTTAAAATGGAACTTTTTTTTAATAATGATTAGGTCCAGATTAGATCTACGTTTGTCTTGGACTCCATTTTACTGTTATGTCGACAAATACCTCCTGCATGTATGTAATGGTATTGCTTTCTGCTATAGTAATTCTTCACTAGCCTTTTTCTTATCTTATCGTATCCATCGTAGCTTTATTACTGTTTCTCTGTTGCACACTATCGCATACCATACTTGATTTTGCTGCTTGTACCTGTATGAGTAGTATTAGTGACAAATAAACCTTGACCCTTTAGTCTTGTCTAAGAATAGTTGCAGACATGCACCTTAACATTATATTTGCACTTTGCAGCCTGATCCACGTGACGGATGCACTCCTTCTCGACTTATCTCTAGCAGACTCACTCACATAATGCACATTACTTCCAAGTAAGTTCCACTAACTGCTCTAGTAAACCAGGCTTTAGCATATAACAGTCACACATTGAATTATTATGATATATATATATACACATATACATATGATATGTAACTTTATTTTACATCCACCGGCTGTTTATGTTGTAAGATTCCCACTCGTCAAATAACATACAGAATGTATATAATTGTATTGCATATATATTTATTATAGTGGGTATATATGATGGTTTAGTTTTAGTTTTTGAAGGGCGCTAGCCTAGCCTCCAAGGCTCCAACGCCTGGCTGTAGGCCCTTTTTTAAACTAGCCAATCGCCACTCGCCCTACACACTTCCACTCGGTTTGAGCATAGATATAAATAATAGAGACGGCACCAGGATTCCCCTCCCATCCAGTGCTGTCTATTATTTATATATCTATGACCAAACCAAGTGTGTAGGGCGAGTGGCGAGGAGCTAGTGTCTTTGAAAAGAACTATATAAATGTGTGTTGTTATTAATACGTCTGTGTGTGGTATGAATGGTGATTACAGGTTCATGTATTCGTTTGTTCGAGGCCAGTAATGATGACTACAGGCAGTGCCAGTAGGTGTCCAGATTTTCTCAAAGGTAATAATGGTCTGGGAGACAAACGGGGAGAAGGGCGCACACCAGTATTGGTGAGGTGCTAATGGCCTTGGGCAGTAAACATAGTTCAGTCAGACAACTCACGAATAGATTTAACCAATATTTATTATAGAATGAGAGTGTGCATATAATAATTTATCTTGGCGTTCAGCTCTGCTGCATTTTTCTCCCTGCTCGGCACAATTAAACACCATCATTAAACATTAAGAGCAGGGAGATAGATATACAACACAACACCCCCATGGGGAACATAAATAACATTTAAACAACAAGTGGTGCTGGGGTGGTCGTGGGAGCAAACATCACATAACAGCAACCAGGAACCATAGGCCCTTTTTTTAAACCGCCTCCTCGCCACTCGCCCTACACACTTGGTATGCGTGTTCACGCGAGGCTGCGCCATATTAAGTGCCGTCCGAAACCAAGCAGCCTTGAGTGGAAGTGGCTTATAAAGCCCTCAAGAGCGAGTCTATGCCGATCTAGACTCGATTGCCTTGTGCAGCCCTGCTCTGTGTCCGCATGGAAACCGCGACCTACAAATGTAAGTACCAACACAAATAAATGATAAAGAAACTGCTCCTAAACAATCTTCATCTGATGCAGAATAGACAACGCTCCAACTGATGTTGACAATGGCTCTTTATTTACCTCACCATGAAAAACTATAAATTGAAGTACCACACAAACACCTTTTAACACAATGATTTACAAACACCATGGATGTATATGAAATGTCCTTTTTGACAATCATGCTATAATTCCTATTAAATGTCCATATTAATGAAATCACATATGTCACACAAACATATACACGATGCAATGCAATATAACTGTACAAACAAAATAACAGGTAACACAATGGAATGATTGTAACCATGGCAACGAATGGTGTCTGTTTCCTGGTTCTGCTCAAGGAGGGCGAGTGCATTTCCAAATTGTTTTTTATACCCAGCACCCTAATCAAGGGAACTTGATTCAGCTGGAGGGGCACTTCCAGGTACTTCTTGACGAGGGAACCTCCTGAGAGCAAGAGTCAAGGGACTGGTTTCAAAAAGGGGGATAAGCAGAAGGAAGGCAGGAAGAGCATGCAGTCTAGTGAGCTCAAGTATAGGCTGCCCAATTGGTCAGCTGACTACCACATCAGCGAATGACATGTGGCTCTTGCACACACTGAATACACCCACATAGTAATGCAGCATATTAACCCCTTGAGTATATGAATGCGCCCTTGAGCATGAGATGAAACCCCTCAAGTATATCTGACTGAACTAACTCCGCAAGCTACGTATCATAAAAATAAGAAAAAGGCTGCACACTCATAGCTGTCTCAATGGTCCGGGATGAACTTGAACCCTGATGAACTACGATACACATACACATACACATACATCTATTTTTTTTCTTCTGTCAACAGATGTGGTCGCATATGTTGATGTCTGGTCGTTGGACAAAACCGACAACTATTCAAAGTCATTCATCCAGCAGTTGCAAGAAATGGGAGCCCAGGTGAGTCCATACACATGTAGTGCAGAACATGGATACTATGTTTAGTCTTATTTTATACTTTACAATTTAGGCATTTAGCAGACGCTCTTAATCCAGAGCGACTTACATTAAGCAAGAACAACAAAAGCATGGGAATACATCACATATTTACAAAACATTTATCATGAAACATGCATAAGCTAAGAAAGTAGCAGTGGAATATCTATATAATGAAACTATACATATAAACTACTATGCTATACATATGTACTATGACGTGCTATGACTACATACAATGCAATTATAGTGCTGTCTTCATAACATGCTATAAGTCTGTGTCAAATGCTTTGTCGTACGGCTGTGTTTTGCATAAAAGAATGGCCGATCTTACAAGCTCCCAACATGTCACAATCTGCTATGTTTCTTTCTTATTTTTCTTTGTAAGACGTTTGTCTATAATGACATACATGGTAAAACCGGGGACGCCAGGTTGAAAGTGTTTAAGTCAGTCGGTTTTATAAATAAATAACCAATAAAAAGTATTAACAAGAGCTTGTCTAAATAATATTTACAGTGAATCCATTGGAACACAGGTTCTTTTTCCATCCTGAAGAGTAATACATGGTGCATTTATATCCAATGGTGGTAGTTTTATCCAAAGCGCTTAACATAGATTGTGCATTACATTCACACCATGCAAGTGCAATCTGCACAAATCGGTGTCCAGAGTCTTGCTCAAGGACACTTCAACACTAACTCTGGGAGAGCCTGGGATCCTCACGGTTCACAACTGGCTGTTCTTTTTTTTGCAACTTATTTTTATTGTCTTTGCCGGGGTAAAAATTACATTTTATACACAAGCACAGCATAGCATCAATATGTTCTCAATACAAAATTCACATTGTCTCCCCAAGGAAACGGCAGCAACATTAAAGTAACACATTTGAAAAAGTAATAATCACAAATAATTATACTAAGGACAATAATAATAACTAGAACTGCACTCTGCCGAGTGCATACTTGCTTGTTGCACACTAGTAGGCCATAAATGGCCAACTAGTGCGCAAGCAGAGCGCGCAAGTACTTTCGACCGCTGTAAACTGTCACATCTCAGTATCTCTGTGAAAGAACGTTTGAAATGTATAATCATTAGGTGTAACTAAGCATACTATATAGAGTAATGTAGTTGTAATTTGATTAGCAGTATACTGTGGTTACTTGGTGCCAAAAAGTGACAGCCGTCAACCATTTTTTTGTGTATGCAAATCTGTGCCTGTTTTGCTGGGACCAGATTACACAGATGACCATTTTTCTCACGTCATCGTTGAGAGCTGGGACCAGAGTACATGGTGTGTATATGTATGACTAGCTCTCAATGATGACGTAAGAGATCATCATTGAGAGCTGGTCATACATATACACACCACGTACTCTGGTATACATACGTGTACATATACATATACTATATAGAGTATGTAGTTGTAATTTGATTAGCAGTATACTGTGGTTATTTGGTGCCAAAAAGTGACAGCCGTCAACCATTTTTTTGTGTATGCAAATCTGTGACGTAAGAGAAATGGTCATCTGTGTAATCTGGTCCCAGCAAACCAGGCACAGATTTGCTTACACAGAAAAGTGGTTGACGGCTGTCACGTTGAAGAGACCGGGGAAATTATTACTTGCTCGCTCTGCTTGCGCAAGTAACTAGAACTGCACTCTGTCGAGTGCCTACTTGCTTGTTGCATACACGTAGGCCATTTAGTGCGCAAGCAGAGCGTGCAAGTACTGTAGACCGCTACAAACGTTCAAATCTCAGCCTCTATGTGAAGGAACGTTTGCAATATTGAATTATTAGTTTTAGCTATTTGCTACGTACCTTGCTTTTGGTATTTTGAAGTATGGTAATGATTACTTATGCCTGTTATGGCAGTGGTAGTAGTCCACCCGACACTGAAACATGTCATCGTTATGTCCCCATCGATAACCAATTATACCCTGGCATTGGTACATATATTCATCACGTCATATGCTCATATGTCTATATATGTAATTTCTGAGTGATTAGTGGTATAATGTGGTTACTCGGGTGGTTTGATGCGAGTTACAGAACGTACCATACATATTTTTATAGACACTGTCACACAATGCGCATCTACAGTACCCACATATTGTACAATCACATTAACATTCATAATCTCTTTGAAGAAATACATCTTGCCCCAGCAAGCCGAATGACGTCATGATGACGTTATGATGACATCCTTCGGTGACATTCAGGACTAGGCCAAATCACAGCCCATTATAGGGATGAACTTTACGTAATTTCCAAGGCCGTCTTCACCAGCTGAAATAATGTAGCGTATTCTGGGTCAGATCTGACTAGTTATGATATGACTTAAGTTGATCTGCCCTCGAACGGACTCTCTCTTAGTGGGCAGAATTTATGTTATGGTGATATTCTGGGCCAGATCTGACTAGTCTTGGTTTCACTTGATCTGGCCCCAATCGAGATGTCAATTCGTCCAGGTCCTGACTTGCTGGGCATAGTAAGGTTAATGTTCGATGCATAGTTGCATACGAAGGGCGTCCATTTCTTAATACATTTTTCATTTTGTAGCCTCACCAAATAAGTAATTTCTAATTTATTTTACTTTATTCAGCCATTGTTCGTGGGTTGGAGGGTGTTTTCCTAGCCAATTTATTTTCATAGTCTTCTTGGCCGTTGTTAACAATATCTGGAGGAGGTATACCTTTTTCCTACCTTCAAAACCAGTCGGCACTACTCCTAAAAATGTTGAAATCTTGTGGTATCTGAGTGTCAAACACTCTATAACTGGCTGTTCTACTGGCCACTCTACCCCTGAGCCACTGCTGCCCCTGTTGCCAATAATATACTTTGTCTTTAAATTTCTCAGGTAACCAAGTCATTCAATAAGAAAGTTACCCATGTAGTCTTCAAGAATGGACATCACGCTACATGGACTAAAGCAAAAAAAAGCGGTGTCAGGCTTGTTTCAGTCCTGTGGGTTGCCAGGTAATCTGTCTGGTTTAGATTTTTTCAACTAAACAGTTATTTTTTGTGTTGTGTGATTTAAATTTTTGCATCCTTGATTATGCCCATTAAATAATACTTTCTAATGTTTTGGGGGAAATTATTTTCAGATGTAAAGATGATGGTGAACATGTGGATGAAGAGTTATACCCAGCCTTAAATGATGACATCAAGACCGTGCTCAACAAAAAGAAAGTAAGTACTAACTATGTCGGATTTAAAGTAGTAGTAATATGTAATAAATATGTATTCTCAGTTTATGACACCACAGAATGTGTTATTAACCAACCAGACAAATTAGACTGTAATGGCCGTTTTCCTTGTCAGGTTGTCGACCTCTCCTATAGGTCGTATGTATCATTGTTGTCAGTAATCACTCAGTAAGGCCAAACGGAATCTGCAGGTTTTTTTCTGCGGTGACTCCGGAGGAAAATCTGCGGGATTCTTTTTCTTTTTTCTTCTAAGGTTTTAGACAGTTATCCAGGACTATAATCAATGTGTTTAGAGCAAAAATAACTCTAAATAATATGCTAAATAAACCTTAAAGTACCACAACAAAGTAATTAAGATCTATTAGTTAAATCTTCAACATTTCTATTCAATAATAATTCACTCCTTCATGAACATTCTTTAGTACAAATCACAAATGTGAAATTAAATTACAATGGTTCCAACATGAACATACATATAGCCAGCCAGCGGCTTTCCGCCAGTCAGCCAGCCAGCCAGCCAGTCAGTTAGCCAGTCAGTTACGTATATAGCCAGTTAGTTATATAGCCAATCAGTCAGCCAGTCAGCCTGCCTGCCAGCCAGATAGCCAGGGGCCAGCTTGAGGGCTTTCTCCAGAGGAATATCTGCCTCAACCAGAGCCTTATAAAATACAACACAAACGTCTTCCTCTCAGCAGTACATGGGCCTTGGAGAGCCAGGCAGCCAGGGTTTCAGTCCTATAGATCGTACTGCAAAACTAAGACAATTTGTTGTCCCTATTCTGAGGGTAACATTAGTCGAAAATAGCAGATCTACAAGTTCACAAACGATGCCTCATGCTGCGACTAAGTGGGCGTCTAAAAATTCTGAACATGAATCCAACACAACACTGTCGTGGGCACAAAAACAGAGTGGGCACTAGGGAAAGGTGCATGGGCAGACTGGGCACCATGCAGGGAAAGGTAGGCACCAAAACAGAGTGGGCATTAGGGAAAGGTGCATGGGCAGACTGGGCACCATGCAGGGAAAGGTAGGTACCAAAACAGAGTGGGCACTAGGGAAAGGTGCATGGGCAGACTGGGCACCATGCAGGGAAAGGTAGTCACCAAAACAGAGTGGGCACTAGGGAAAGGAGGGCAGACTGGGCACTAGGGAAAGCTAGGCACCAAAACAGAGTGGGCAAGCTATCTATGAAATCTATTGAAAAGTTGAATCTGCAACAACATTTTATATGGGGTCCCTGGCTCCTGCTTCATCTCTCTCAGCTAAAGGTTTTCTCTCAAATCAAATCAAATTTGCTTTATTGCCTGGCATGAGAAAATACATTGCCAAAGCAAAAGTGGAACGAGACAATCAAGATAAAACAATGCATGTAGAAATAAATATTGAATATAAATAGGAATTAAATAAAGGTGTAAACGGATGTTACATTAACATTTTGAGTAATAATATCTTGTGAAACTATAAAAATATTTCATATTCTCTCACACACACACACACACACACACTCTCTCTCTCTCCCACGCACGCACGTCGCACGCTCTCTCCAAACACACACGCACGCACACACACACACACACACACACACACACACACACTTTCGCTCTCTCTCGCACGCACATTGCATGCAGTCTCTCCAAACACTCTCTCTCTTTCTCTCTCTCCCAAGGTAGAGCTCGTGCATGGCTAAGCAGTCATGGGCATAAGGAATATGTATTTTATTTTCACCTGGTTATTCATAATTGTTCCTTTTGTGTCTTGTAGCATCGTTGCATGCAACCAGGAGAGGAAAGAACCCCTGATAGTGACAAGCGCATGAAAAAGAAGCTCGACAAGATGATTAAAGGCCTAATGCCAAAACCGCCTTTTGGTAAGAGACGAGTAGGGCCTTTTCACATCTAAGATTCATAATGAGACCAAACTGTTGCAGTTTGAAGATAAGGCCCAATCACGATGGTACCAAACTGTTCCAGATAAATTGTTGCAGATAAAACATTTTGCTACATGAGTGTACTGTGTTGAGCAAAACGTTCCATCAGCTGTCAGGACCTGTTGCAGGGAGATCACATAAAATTACTGCTTAGTTTCATCAAAAGTGCCTTTTCCTCTGAATACATCCGTTAGCGTGACGAGAGCGAGCAAGCCACTGTTCATTGCTTGCTCACGTCGTGCTATCGTATGTATTTCAGCAAACAAACCCTGAAGAAGGCAATGTGTTAGTCGAAACGTTGGTAACCTGCTGTGAGCAACATTGATCTGAGCAGCAGTCTTTCATCCCTCAAATATTTAGCTGTGACTGTTTTTAGTAACTTTTTTTTGCCGCCTGTGTATTGTTTGAAATCTGCACACTTGGCTGCCTTTTCAAGTTTCGCAATAATGCAATTGCAATCAACAAAACGGCTTCACCATCGCCCAGCTACCCTTTGGGTAGCTCTCTTTTACACCCTACATTTGTTTGCATCATTTAAATCCATGGAGTACTGCACCGTTCTGTATTCATTTCATGATTTATTTTCCCCTCAGTGCCTGAAGATGTGTCTCCATATATTATTGATCATGAACATGGAATAGTCTACAGCCCCTTACTGAAAAGGTCAGAGACTATGGAAGAAAGGTTGAGAGAAATGAAAGCACAAAGGGAAAACCTCTCACCCACAGGTATGATCAACCAGAATTTACTAGCTAAAATCCATGTTAACCTTTGGCAGTGAGGTTATTGCATTTGTGCTACAATTGTACAACAGTTAGAACTAAAACCTGTGTGACATGCCTCATTATCAGTATGATGCATTTTATACTTTTCAGCCTCACAGATGGTAGAATCTGGCTCGTCATCTGGACCGCAGCCTTCTCTTGGTGGTACACCAACCTTCTTACAGTTACTTGGTAAGAACTGATGATGGCATTGTTTCTGGACATTGGTACTAGTGTTGAAAACAAGTGAGTTCTGTTCACAGTCCTTCACTTGTTGCTGTTACCTTCTAATTCCAATTCTCTTCTAAAAACTTGATTTCTTCATTTTAATTGGTGAACAGCATTTTGGGAAAGCAAAGGCTTTGCATTTTTTCCAGCTGACATCTTCACTTTCAGGTTGTAGCAAGTCTGTGTTGCCAGCCACCTCTCTGGCTTGGGTTCCTCTGACACTCTGATACAGGCAGATGGTTCAAGCTAGTGATGTGTGGGTCAGGTTTTTTTTATAACCCACCCGCCCCGGGAGCCCAACCCGTCCCGCAAAACTATATGAATCGACGACCCGCAAAACACGAAACATAGTCTACCGACCTGCTTTTCAACACCCAGCAAGTCCAGTCCATTCAATTGCTTTCGAGAGAGAGGGGACTGGGCCATTTTCCAAAGAATTTATCTCTGTAGCATTTCGTTCAAAATGTTACGATTGTTAGGCCTACTCACACTATGGGCCCTTCGGGAGCATCGCAGCTCTAACGTTCATGTTCAATGCCATGATTGCCATCTGTTTCCAAGTCATATTTTAGTAGGCTACAGTCAACAGTAGCCTGCTTATTAATGAAATGATCAACGATCGTGCCCTGTGATTGTCGTTCCGCTGTGATTGTTTAACACAATGAAATAACCAAATAAATATAGGCTACATTTCATATGGCTTCTCGAACAGCTGAAAACAGAAGTTGGTCAGTGGATGTAGGGCCATATTAGGCTATGCTACTCATGTCTGATGATGTCTCTCTTTGTTTAGCCTACAAATAATCACTGAGATTGCATCGATCAGTCATATTTATTCATTGTCCATAAGCATATGAACAAAGAGGCTGCGGTCAAAAGAAAACCTTCCCCTTCATCCACTTTTATGAGAGGGGGATACAGGTTCGGTTTTAAGATAGACTATTCGTTTTTTCAGTCCTTTTTATAATTGTGTACAATAGAACATTAAACAACATTAAAAGTAGAGTAAGTGATTTCACTTAATTCAAATATCACTTATTTTTTTGTTTTGTTGTGATAATCCTCTACTATAGAGTGTGCTGACCATATAAGGAGTTCCTCCCTGTCCCCAGTTAACCCCTGGGGGTCAAAAAACCTTAGGTTTCGTTTTTGACTCTATCCTGATTGGACGAAGGCTTAGGTCCCACAGCCAAAAACGAAACCTATAAGGTTTTTTGAGTGAAATCACTTACTCTACCGTTAATTACAGTGAGTCTTCTGTAGTGCTGAAAATTCGAAAGAATATTACGAAATAAACAATAACCGAATGTAAAAATTGAAGGTTCAAATTAAAATGTAGCTTTACTTAATCATACGTAAACGAGAGTCGAGTTAAAAGTCCATAATGCGACACGTTGTGAGCTTGTAGATTAGTTATATTTGCCACACGGCACCGGCGTTGGCCCACACATCACTGGTTCAAACACATCAGAGAGTGACAAGATGATACAAGCCAAAGCAGATGTACTGTATGCACTGTCATGAAAGAGGCTCTCTTTTTCAGTATGTGTGGGGATGACACCCTGCACAGTATCCAATTCGTTTTGAATCAGGCCAACTGCTTAAATCTGCCAGAACCCACACTACTTGGCTGTCATCTGTCAGTTCTTTGGAAGCCACAGAAATAAAAAAACAACAGCATGCCATGACAGAGGAGAGACAGAGCGTCTCTCCGAATGTGCGTGGATAGGATGACTGATTTGGTGTGTAGTCCCACCTAGCCCACAGTCCAATTATCTTGATTCAGGACCAGTATAGTAGTATACAGTTATATAGGTGCAGGGTACTTAAATAAAATGAAGGCCACACAATGTTATAGAATTTGTACAATGTACATTCTTTGTGTTATGAAAAACAAAAAGACAAAAGAAGAGAGAACAAATAAGAGGAAAAGAAATCCCTCCCACTCCCACCCATACTGCTCAGTGACATTACATAAAATAGAGTAGATGTGCAAGGTACATTTAGTAACGGTCTGATCTAGACTTGGCAGCTGCCTATTTGCTATAATCAGTTAAGAGATGTTTTCTCTAAAGATGCTATTGATTTTTTTTAAACCATATATTTTGTTGTTTATACAGAAGAGCAATCTGATGAAGAATCCAGCGCTTCTGCTGCTACTAAACTCGCTCATTCTTCTGAGAGATATCGGTCCGAAGAGAAAAGGCTACACAGTGATGGTGACCATTGTGATCACAATCCACCCCTTGGAAAAGAGTCTTGTAGTGATGTCCCAAAACAGAAGTACTCTGAAAAGTCCTGGATGTTCCCAGATAGTGATGTCCCAAAACAGAAAGACATGCAGAAGCCTTGGCTGTCACCTTGTAGTGATGTCCCAAAACACAAGTCAATGGCATGTTTGACACCCTCAGATAAAAGTCTTAAACAAAGCAAAAAGCCAAAAAGGACTTCAACCAAAAGTGATCCATTTCCGAAAAAAATGTCCCCAAAAATCCCTTGCCCAGATGTCAGTGAAGGCAGTAAATGGGGTGGAAGAACAAGGCAAACACGCCTATCATTTTCTAGCCCTATTCCAGAAAATTATAAAACCATGCAATCGCCTATAGAAAATAACGATTTGAGTTCATTGATTTGCACTTCAGTCCCATCCATCTCTGGTAATGCTGTTGTCAATCAAGAACAAATTAAAGGAATTGTGTCGCAACCATCAAAAGTGGATCAGCAAGCAACTAACAAACCCAGACACTCATTTTCTTTGTTACTTTCTTCCACTAAAGCAAAAACAAATCCTAGTATTCCCTCAAGTTCAGTTGATCCGGATGACGACGTATTTGAAGACTATTTCTCTGTCGCTAGCCACCACCGTACACCGCACACAATTTTGCTAGGATCTTGCAAAAAGAAAAGAGATTCAGAAACCTCAGTGCCTGAAAAAAAGAAACTGGATAAAAGTACCAAAACGTCCTGCCATGGGACTAAAGGTGTAACCCAAAAGCGTCCTCACCAAGAGATCCAAGCGGACAGTCATGGTACCACTGTAGATTCTGTGACAGTTGCACAATCTGTCAAACGGAGAAGAAGATTATCTACACAACCAAATGAAGATTTCTGTTCAATAATGGCTGGTGCATCATTTGGCCAGCAGAAGCAATCCGATGTCAAAGTCTGTTCTCAAACCAGGGAATGTAAGTAGTCTGGGGAAATTACGTAGGAAAGAACATGAATTATAATGTGCCAATTGGAAATTGATGACTTGAGACTTGAGTGTTTGCTAAGTATAATCTTGATGCAAAAGTCAACTATTACTTATATCTTTGGTTGGCAACTGTGATTTTTATTTTATTGAGATTGAACAATCGAATTAAATGTGACTAGCTTTACTAACCGTATAGCTTTACTAACCGTAAATACTCTATTTAAATTATGGGAACATAGCTATGTTCACACCCCAACTCTACCCCTCCCCCAACCTCTTCCCTAATCCCAACCTTAAATTGAGGAAATGTAGGGCTGAGAGTACGTCTGGCTGGTCCTGAAATTATCCACATGGGCTTACCCCATAGATATTGCACCCTAACTGATTTCAGTTTATGTGAAATATATTTTTAATATTTTTAAATTCTGTTTCCCGTAACATAATGAACCTCATTATATATTTGAGCTGTAAATAAGATTAGTTGGGTTTTTTTGTATTGTGTATTAACTAAGATTTCTTTAAAGACTTGATGTGATTTCGATGGCAGATCATTTAATTTATATAAACTTGAAATAAACACGTTTCCGAGTCTTTACTGAAATGGTCTGATTTTCCATATAAATTACACCGGGCACAGAACTCTATTAGATTGTTTATTAACATAGTTTTTAGCATCTGCTTGTTTCAAGTAGGTTGCTTGTGCCACTGAACACAATACAATTTGCACCAACACATTTAAATGATGAATGAAATCATATAAAAGGCAAGACTGCAACATGTCTGCAACAATATCTGGATTGTTCTGATTGAAGCTGTGTGTGCCACCCATGTGGTACTCCCAAGTATATGAAAACAAATGCTTGGAAGCACTGTTTAAATCTTTATGGGATCTTCTCGATAAAACAATAATACACAGTGCACCTGCTGCGTGTTTACTTGGCATTGTTTCCAATTCCATTTTTTGTGACAATACCTTTTTCAGTTGTAGGTGGAGGAACTGAACATGCTGTTGTAGCTGGTCGCACTGACAGCATTTCTGAAAACATACAGAAAACACGGGTGAAAAGTGTTGAAGGTGACAAACGAAACAAGGTAACATATTACTACATTACTAAGGTTATGGTGTCTTAATTTATTACACAATTTGGAAGGTAAAACCTGTGTACTCAAATGTTTACAGCCGGCCATGGCCATGGGTGCTTTTTTATTACTTTAAATCGTTCTAATTAAACCTGCATTTCCTTTTTTCAACTACATTTAGTCAACTTTTACTGCAGAGAATTAGTTTCCATACCACATACTTTAAAAAGAAAATCTTAATGAGAGCGACTTTCTGAAACTATTTGCTGTTTTCTGTGATGAAAAACAGAGTGAGAAGGCTAATCCTTGGTTTATGAGTGGAATCCCATGATGCAGACAATGCAATTGCGCATTTGCTTGATCAAATTCAACCTGTAACCATAACTTAATACATTTAAAATCACAGTAAATACACTGTCATTGTACAATTCTGATGTTTCGGTTTTTGGTTAAGCATGACATGGTTTTACCTTTTCTCTGTCATACAGAATTTGTAGATTTTTTGTTTGTTTGATTTTTTGTTTTGTTTATTCAATATTTCAGGGTATACAGTAATTCTAATAATATGACAATATATGTGACACACCCATACAGAAAAAAAGATAACGTGTACATATAAATGTCATGAACACCATATGCAAAATATTGTGGAAGCATAAAACAACAAACCACATAACCTGAATCAGGTTTTGAAACAAACAAGACAAACGTATGACAAGGCAAGACAAGACACAACATGGCATGGTCATTGGTCACCCCTCCAAAACATGGACGTGGCAGTGCACCCACACATGGTTCCTAATAATAAATATACTGAACAACCCAGCTACAACAACCTGGGAATTTTCCTGTTTGCATACCACTAGCAGCTCTTCTAAGCTCATCAATATTGACCGGCCTGTCCAACTTCCGAGCTACCTCTGGACTCAATTTGGGTATGTCCAATAAATTGAAAAAATTATCATAAGCTGAGGGATCAGTAGTTTGCTCAGACGTATACAGGGAGGCATAAAATGGTTTAAATTGTTCGTTGATCTGCTTAGGATCTGTTGTTAGACCAGTAAGATTCCAAACTTGTGGGATCTGATGGGAAGCCGAGGCCTGTCGTAACTGATGAGCCAGTAGTTTGCCAGCCTTATCCCCATGTTCATAATAATTAAATCTAGATTTAAGTAATAAGTCCTCTACGTGAGCAGAGGAGAGGATGTGACACCTGTGCATATTCATTATTAGTGTATATATTTACAGTATAGTTCAGTTCAGAGTTGATTTAAAATGATCAGTAAAGGGATCACACAAGAGATTGAACCCTGAGGTTCAGCTAATTAGTTTTGTTATAACTTATAACCCAACTTCTATAAAATGTTTGATTAAGTCAATTAGACAGTATGTTTTGTGATTCAGAAGAGTGTAAATGAGCTGATTTATGGATACATTGAATGTCAATGTTTATACACTGTCACACTCCCCTGACCTTCAGGTAATTTGCAACCCATAGGGACCACCCGCATCAGTTACTTTACATGCTTACATTTATTTACAATATATAATCAAACAAAGAATGTGATACAAGCATACCATACAAAATGCATAGTTGCAACAACCCAATACAAAATCCTGTAATTAACTAGTCATGTATCACAGTTTTCTCATAAGATTGATTGATCAAACTAACACAAACACATCTTATGTTTAAGGAATTGCATATCCTTCCAGACAGATTGAAAATACAGTATGCAGCAAAAGCCATTTGAACTGTCCACATATATTTGATCAGCAAATGCATAACATTGCATGAATAGAATCATGTTGGTATGTCGAGAACCCCAAGCGATCGAGGAGGCTGCGTCATACACTAAAGAATTTCCTCCATTTGTGCTCTGAGGCCATGCTTCACACCGACACTTTGTCTGGCATTTATTTTGTGCAACTCATTCTTCAATGCTTGCCTTGTGTTGTTGCCAGAACACGACCACTGTTTAGGATAAGCCAAAATACCCCTTTGTGGAACCTCGAAAGGAGCAGGCCATATTCTCAGATGTTTAGCTTTTATTGTGCAAATATGAAATTAGCTTATTTTCTGGCCTCATTTTAGCAGTCCCCTGGTGTTGGCAGGCTCCCTGACAGGAAAGAGCCGGGTGACCCTGTCTGTAACCGCGGTGTTCAGGTGATAATGATGGCCAGTTGTTGTATTGTGGCCAAAGTGCAAGAGATGGATGGACCATAGTCACCAGAAATTCAAACTTACAGTTCCGTTTCAATAGCCCTGAACATGTTTTTCTCTGCCTGTGGCCTTGGAGTTTCATTTCCTCTCTGGTCTGCAAGCAAACGGCTGTGAATAGATATGCCTATATATACATATATTGCCAAGAGCTTTATTGGTTTACAATTGTACACTGAATTGCACAGAATGCGCAAACACTTTTCTCAACTCCAATTCAGGGTTTTATTTATGCTTGTATCAATGTCAATGCAAATCAAATGTCTGTTGTGCGACAAAGATTTGAGCATTCAATAGTCTTTTTTTAGAAGGAAGAGCTGCCTGGAAACGGATGTTATTTAAACTGTATGTGAACATTTACTGTATTATCTGATTCCTATTCCTCCTTGAGCTCAAAGCCAGACTTTTACGTGGGGTGGTCAGTAAATGCTCCTTGTGTCACATACTGAATGAGGATAGTGATCTATTTCCAAACTTATCACATAGTTTAGTGTATCAATGAAACCATCAATTAGGATCACAAATTACTTACAAACCTAATTACTTTAAATGGAAAGTTTGGGAGTGAAATAGTTTGAGAAATTGTGTTTTGTCATGTATTTCTTCTTTTTAATAGAGCGTGTATGTGACTTTCTTACAGACTATGAGAACATTGGTCATGACAAGCCTGCCAGCTGAGTAAGTATGTCATTTACATTATTTACCCAGTAACACCTTTTGCTGTATAATTTGGTTTTGGAATTAATCTTTCTCTCTCTCTCCGTCCATTGAATGACTCCTGTAGTCAGCAGAGCACAGTAACTCAGGTGGTTAAAGCTCTTGGAAGGTTCACGGTCGTGGACCAGGTATGTGAGAGTACAACCCATGTGGTGTCCGGACGTCCACGACGCACCGTAAATGTTCTTCTAGGCATTGCCCGTGGCTGCTGGATTCTGTCTTTTGAATGGGTATGTAGCTCATTTGACATTTAGGTAGCTAAATAATCCCACCGAACCCTTGCTTTGTGTTTGGTTCAGGCTGAAAACATGGTTAATACATTTTTACTTTCCCCTCGATAGATTCTGTGGTGTTTGGAGAAAAGGCAGTGGATTCCAGAGGAGCCATATGAACTCAAGGACAGTTTCCCAGCAGCAACTGTGAGTACCAGTATGAGTATCCATAATACAAACATGCAACACCGGGAAACGACATTAACATTAAAAGCATCTGTGCCATTTTAGATTCTAGCTATATGTTGAGCATTGGTTGGCTATTGAAAAATAGCAGATATACAAGCTCATAGTTTGTAGATCTGCTATTTTATTTAACAATTGAAAAGAATATAGATATTTTTAAGCGAACATTTTTAACTCAAATCTTTGCTTCTGGAGGTCCCTGGAACAAGATTTTCGATTTTCCAATCGATTACCAAAGGGCCATCTTCAGTAGAATCGATGTTGGTTATACCACCTCCGTCTTTATCCCAAAGTGTTGTCTTATCTTCCATGGTCTTTACTGGTGTCAGTCAATCTTTTAATTTAAATAGTGTTAATTCCAGCTTTAAAATTAATACATTTTAAGTTCCCACTCAATTAATCAATAAAATAAATATATGTGTATATGTGCAACAAAATAGGTAATATCAATGCTGCAGTTCATATAAATAATTTATTTCTTCAACATTTTTCACTCATGTTCTTGCTTAAGGCTACACTACTAAAGGCTAGAATGCCAAAGCAGAAGGATGTCAGTCGGAAACCTGCTAATTTTTATTGCCAGTCATTCATTTTCACAGTGTTTTTCTTGAGCATCCTGTGTGAAATGTGGATGTTGCCGTTTCCTGCACTCGTCAATCATGAATCACTGTCCTCTCCAGTGTCTGTTCCGGAGACATGAGGTCTTCATACACATAAATGCCATCACATTTCCCCTTTGAAATTCCATTTACTATAGTTCCTTTGTGGTTAAACAAAGTATTTTGTTGAGTCCCCAAGGCCCTTTATTATACCCGAAATTTAAATGAAAGCATTTTGGAATTCACGTAAGCCACACAATTCCCGTCCCCTCTTCCGCCCTGCCTGTTGTCTGTCCAATGCAATAGTTCACAAGCCAAGGTCTGTAGTGGTGATGCTTTGAGCAGCTATAGCCATTTTTGTTGACAATGTGAATAGGATTGTAACATTGTTAGGTAGACATAGCCATTTATAATTATACTAGCAAATTCTTCAATTTGCAAAATTGATCAAGTCTGATCTGTGAGTGGCGCTAGTATGCGTGTCTAACCCCTTTGAGTTCAATGAGTTGTGGTGGTCTGTTTTAAGATGTTTATGCAAATTTGGACTCTGAGGAGAAGTGTTGAATTATAAGGAGTCTCACTGGCCCCAACAGTTGTCAGGATATGTGCTGAAACACGTTGGCATTGATGATTTTAGGATTTGGATTAGGCCAGTACCAATATTTCACTTAAATGTAGTTGTATGGCTCTGTTGAACTCAGAATTAATTAAAAACTGTAGAAATGTGGTGGCAAAGGTATATTGGAGGAAGAAATAGAGTCCGCAGCACTGATAGGTAATACTTGGCTCCACTGGTTTATTGATTCAACGTTTCGATCACCCAGTGATCGAAACGTTGAATCACTGGTATCTTCTTCATTCCTGAAGATGATCCCAGTGATCGAAACGTTGAATCACTGGGATCTTCTTCATTCCTAAAGAAGATCCCAGTGATCGAAACGTTGAATCAATAAACCAGTGGAGCTGAGTTTTTTTCCGTGCTGCGGACTCTATTTCTTCCTCTTGCATTGCCATTTGTCCAGCACCTGGGCCAGAGTGGATGTGCATGCTCTAAAGGTATATTGATCTTACTTCTTACATAAATATAATAAAAACAGTGGGAAAACAGAATTTCTCTTTTGGAGAAACGAGGTGTGTACAGTCTGAATAATTAGCCAAAATTAAATAAATTCATTTGTGATTCTATTTAGCTAGATGTGTAGATGGTTACCATTCAAGGAGACGTATTTCAGTAATATTACATGTCTCAAATCAATGTTATTTGCTATCATTAAATATTAACCCAATATTCAACATATAAATAAAACTTAATTATATACATCCTCTCTGAGATAAAAAATATTTGACTTCAATAATCAGTTGAGACGAATAACCATATAAGTCTATACTAATTATCCATAATGTATAACTATAAATCATGGAAGTGGTCAGGACAGCCTTTTGGGGGAGGGGTCAGAATAAATAATGGACTTAGATGGTTATTCGTGTCAACTGCTCAATTGTTTACGTTGAATTTTTCATTTATAGAATTTGATCACATACTCTTATCCAAAGCAACTCACAGTAAGCATTTTAAGCCGATTCATTGCTTTTTATGGCCTAAGTGCACTATTATTGCAAGTTGTACCATAGTTCCTTTACTTTCAGTGTGGTAGGCAAATCTTCCACTTAAATCTCCCTGTGGTTAGTCTAACTTGTTATTACACATTATAGCTGCTACACTTCCAGTTTTCTATTGATATCCACATTACCAACCTTTGTGGTATGTTTTCACAAGTTCATTGCTTCATTGTTTAACTCGCCATCTGGCTCGAAATTGAAAACAATAAGACTCACAATTGTTCGAGTTCCTTTCCACGTGAACTTTTTTCGTTTTTAGGAATATTGTTTTTCTAGTGCTTTGATTGTCTTGGCAGCGTCATTTTTGTTGTCGTGTCTGCTACTGCCTGTGATGGAATGCCTTCTCACTCCGTGTACACAAGGAGGACAGTTGAGGACGTTTAGAAGTCTGCTGGTCTGATCATCATTGTAGTAGACTTCAGTGAGTAGCCAGAGCCTTTCCAGTAGTACCATTTGATTCCATTGAAGCGATTTGAGTTCTGGCCTTGTTGGAAATACATTCCATTCAAATTGGATGGACCGCAGGCATCAAACCACCATCCTATGGACGGAAAGGAACAAAGGAGTTAGATCTTCTTATGTAGTAGTCCTCAACATGTGTACAGAATACAAGTCAGGTGCACTGAACAGAATGGGGTGGACTTTGTACGTCACCAGCGAAAATTGCTGATCTACATGTCCACAAGGCATTGCAAGCTTGTAGAGCTCTTCTTTTTTGCTAAATGTTTGCCTTTTTTGACAGATGTTTGCCTACAATACATGCCCAGAATAGGGATGCTAGGGTTCATGTGGTTAAAGGATATTATGTGGATCGATCAGGATCTGGATCCACATAGAAACAGCATTCCTCCAAATGTGAATCTTCGGCTTCATGTGACCACCAGCATGTAACATCAGCCATCTATGACGTATCTACTATGAATGACTCCAAATTTGGGCAAGGTTTGAGCGCAATCACAAGTGGGGGCACTCTGGGATTTACTGGCAGTGTGCATACAAAATTTGACACTGATTAAAATAAATGCAATTCCTTGCAAACAACAGAGTGAATATTATTTATGTAATCATGGACATCACACAAAACAACGCATTATTATGGGTCAGTCATGTTCCCTTATGGGTCAATTGTTTTTCAGAGTTAAATGAACAGTCAGATTATGGTATGGATAGCGTTCCATGAAAGGATAATGGACAGACTCTTCTGAGTGAGACCCCTCATGAACGTCAAGCTGACATTGACCCCATTGCAGAAGGATCCAATGTCTGGCAGCATAGTTACTCACAGAGGCATGGATAGGAGAACTTTTATAAAGCTCTAAAGGGGGGGGGGGGGACTTTGTTCCCAGGCTATTAATGTCAGACATTGCAAAGGCTGAATTCCCCAATGAGCTGATCAGTGATTAACTCTGAGCTAATTGTACTCTTTGACCCAACAGCAGAAATGCAGGAGCCCCTTGAAAGTTCTTGAAGATTTCTTGGGGAAGTGCCAACCTTAGAATGTGAGTTATTTTGTCCCTTTCCTGATGCAGTGAGCACCTTTACAAGATTACAGTTACACCCACATTAATGTGAACATTCCATTTACCTGAACATATTTAGGGTTAATTGTGAGCATACGTTTTTCACTAATCGGTGCATCTAAGTGAAAATGAAGTGAATCTGACTCTTACCTCCTGATGTCAGCTGTGAACATTTGCAAACACATTTGTCATTGTCTGCATCCTTTGTGCTGAAATCATTTCCTGGCTGGCCAAGGCTGCTTATTTTGCCTGCTGTTCCACTGTAGCTTTTAAGGTGTATCCTGTCGGATGAAAAGGGAGAATGGAGGTAGAAGTCAATGATCGGTGTTCCTCAAAAGACAACCTTTAACCACATAAACCATAATACCATACAGCAGTGGTTCCCAAAGCTTTTAGCTCAAGACCCTAAAGAGAAATTAGACGTTTGCCCTGGACCCAAACTAGTGGGATCAAATGGACCAGTAGATCTACAAAATCATCAGCAGCAGCAGATCTACTAAATCAAATGGAGCAGCAGAGTTTCAAGTTCACAACGCGTAGCTTAACACCGCATTGTAAGCTTTTATCTATTTTCACTACTTCTTTCTAATTTAAGGAATTTCTTAGATTTTCTTATTTCTTCATGAAATTACTGAAAAAATATAGAATTTGTTTTTAATTCATGAAAATGTAGCAAACCAAAATTAAAGGGACCCATAAAGATGTGTCCGTGCCCCACAAATGAATGCCGTACAATATACTTACGGTAGTTGCCATGGTCCATGGTAGGTCCATTCCTTTTCCCCTCTAGTCTACACCAAATCTCTTTGCCGAAAATAGCAGATCTACAAAGCTTGATGCACCCCAGAAAACTATGTATATTTGCTCAAAATTCTCCATTCATTGTCAATGGGAATTTAATGTTTGTGTAGGAACAAGTTTGTGAACAAACACTAAAAGCTGGATATTGGAGGGGCTAGCGCCCCTCAAAAATAATGACCTACAATCTCACCGTACATCACATAGTGCCGCATAATGAGCATGTAGATCGGTTATTTGCGTTATTTGTCATACAATGGCGTATATACAGTAGGGCTCCCTGTACTAGCAGCATGGATGCTCTGAAAAAGTAGCCACTAGCTAGACTTTTTCAGAGCCAAGTTCTGGTCAAATTGTAGTCGAATAAGGCTGAACGTTTGGGCCTGGGCCGTGGCTCAGTGGTCCAGGCACCGTGGCTGGTAATCCAGTCTGGCAGTGTGCCTCGGGTTCGACTCCCGATCCCGACGGGTGCAGTACTTAGTTCAGGCTAGTCATTTTTACTGACGGACAGACAATTTCCGGTTTAGCAACGGAGACGGTGATAGATGGTAGTGAAGAGTGATCTCAAACCGAATCAATAGAAATCAATAAAAGACGAGAATCTCGTCTTTGGCACAGTGAACAAAGTGATTAAAGACGAGAAATCTCTTCTTTGGCACAGTTTTTGCACAATTTGGTATCTGATGTAGGTACATTGGGGCAGTCAGAGCTGTAATCTTTTGTCACACGATTTACACAGATCTTTACAGTGACTTCCTTATGTTAAAGATACCTTTTCAAAACATTGCAGTCACCTTATTCTTTTGCACGAATCATATTGATGCAGTTATGTGCAAAAATGCAACCTACCTGTAATGTTGTGCTTCACTGTCGAGAAAGAAATGTTCGTATTGTGAGAATCCAGAGTTTCCTTCCCAATCCATCAGCTGGATTCTCAGTCTGTATGGTTGTTGATTTGTCAATTTGGAGGTAAATTCATTTCCTAACCAGTATTCACCTGAAGGTTCTCCAAACCCCTATTTTGAGAGCATAAAACCAATGTCATTAAACTTTAATGGAATTTATACAACAGTTAGTTTCGAGGAAGCAAAGCAATCTGATTGGTTGAAACGGCTTCTAGCCGTTCCTTAAACCAGCGCAAAGGAACACCTACTCAAAACAAAGATTTCAGCTCCTGTTTTTCTGCCAGAGAGCAGCGGACTGGGTGGCTAGGCTAGCTGGTTTCTTGGGACATTTGTGGTCTACATCTGTCAATAAGAAAATACGATTTTTTTGGGGCGATTCTCTTAGTTTTAAGGGTAACTGGTTAGGCCATTAGTGTTGTGGTAAACTGTATAATTGCAATATTATTACACTCGAGGGTGTTCTTTATCGTCATTAATGCACTTCTGCGTTACCTTTGGGAACTCCTGTACGCCACAGCACCGCAGGCGTGCATTAATGACGATAAAGAACACTATAGCTTAACTACAGTAGAGCGTTTTATAGCAGTCACCATCAATCAAATGGAATATCAGCGTTATAAATCCATTTGGCTGTTCATATATTCATGATGAATTTGTCTCTTTCCGAAAGAAGTTACAAAATGCTTTGCTGTCGGGTGGAAACCTCATATGTCCAAAACAGTTTCGTTACAGCATTCAGATCTACAAGCTTGCAATGCGAGGAGTTATGCTTGCAGATGAGATCTTTTTTCTCCTTTTGAGTGACACTAGTATGGTGAATTAGGGCATTAATTACAAATTCTGCCCGACAGCAACGTTCTGTGTGTTGTGATGAGTGATGACCAATAAAATTGCCTCTGCATCATACAGTATATCAGAATAGTAACACAAGCTAGGCTGTATTATTTTTCTTGGGAAGGAATTTAATCTTGATAGCTTACCGTTTTGTATTCTTTCCACGTACGGTGAAAGTCAACACGTCCGTCAAACCTTTTCTGTAGTATTGTCCATCCACCTCCCTCTGTCTCCATATCACAGGAGGCCTTTACAAAAGAGATACAGGGCAGGCTTCTCCAGTTATTGACTTAATGAATGCATGGTCATTTAAAATTTGGCAGTGCAGTCTCCATTTTGTTTGTCTCAAACAGATGTCCTGCTACCGTAAAGGGTTTCCAAGTTCCAAGTTTTAATCACTGAAAAGTATCTAAGGAGATCACTCTTCAAGCTCAAGCATTCACCACATTAACCAAAGGCTGAGGACATTTTAATTTAACCAGACTTAAAGAAAGACTGATTTATTTGCAATGTATTGTTTGTGTGTGCCAGACAGACATTGCAGCTCCTCCCTTTGTCCTCTTTCAACCGATTGCTTATTAACAGTTTTCTTCATGCATTTAATTATGTTCTGTACAAACAGTGATCACCTTAATTTCCTGGGTAGTGTTGGGTAGAGTGAGTGCGTAGACACCACTTTCAGTGTTTCCAGACTTGAAGACAGCAGCACAGTCCATGTATGTAGTCGGTGTATCCTGCATCATGGACGGTTTGGCTTCTGCAAAACAAGCAATTCACATAACTGATATATATTCCAAAATATACTGTATATATTTTTATATATTTAAAACAAATAATTGCATACATTTTAAAACAAACAAATCTAAGACATTCCATAATAATAAAATAATGAAGAAGTAGTGAAAATGGCTGATCTTCAACTCTTGCAACGCGGCATGAAGCAACACGTGTGCTTGTAGATCTGTTATTTTCCGTCAAATGTCTCTTTTGGGTCTCAACCTGAAAAGTTTGGGAACCACTGCCCCAGAGGGTTCATATTGCACAAGCATTTCCAACATGTATTTAGGCCCAGAACCAGAGCGTTGTCTTTAGACATGCGTTACAACATTGAAATCAATATCTCGATGACTGTGATAGCCAGTGTAAGGATTTTAGAACTGGTGTAATGTGGTAGTCTACTTTTCAATTATCATGTATTGTGTAGACTAGAGTAATCTGGACCTACTTGTACCTCCGGGCGACGGGGCAGATATCTTGCTGATGAGGCTGTTGACAGTGTCCAGTAGCTCCTGTTGCTGGCGGTGCAGCACAGTGTTGTTGGAGGAGACACGCAGTAGCTGCTCCTCCAGTTCCCCTATGATGGCTGTCTGCCTCTGGATGAGGCTCTGAAGCTGTTCCTTCTCCTCTCGCAGCGTCTTCAGCTCCACCTGTCTCTGCTCCTCCATCTCCCCTACTCTCTTCTCCAGGAAGCTGATGAGAAACGAGGGTACGAGTTCAACAACTGGCGTAGCCTTTACTGTACTGTATGCTGAACAGAATCATCATTGTAGGAACCTAATGATCCTCAGAATTGGTTTTCTCGTTTGAAGATTCCCTTACCTGTTCTTGTCATTCAGCTTACTTATTTCACTTGTTTGGACAATCAGTTGTTTTTCCAACTTGTTTGTTGACAAGGAGTTCTCAAGAAGTTGGCGCTCAAGTCGTGTACTATGATTTATTACCTAGAGATAAAAGGAGCAGTTTTGAGAAACATTCATCGGCTAGACTATTTCTCACAGGGAACTTTTTCAGATCATAGTGATTTTTTTTTAAATTGCTGAGAGCCATTTAAAGGGTAAACATTTTGTACTATCAAGTCAAATACTTGGCAGAAGCCTAAAGAAGAACTTAAGATATTTAGGGGTTGGAGTTGGGTTTCCCACAAGAACAGAATATGCCCTTAAGCTAAACTTACAACCATAGTATGAAAAAAATGAAAGCCTGGTCTCTTCTGGATAGAAAAGAAATCACTGTTTTATTCAAGTGCTTCTGACTGTGACACTTCTCCATTTTCTTATGCATACTATGCAATGTTGTTATGCATATTACTATGTTATACAATCAGAACAATACCATGGTTCACTGCAATTTACCGGGTTCAGCTACAGTTCATAGTATACAAAATGTTAAGTCATTAAATGAAGCTGTCTGTTTTATCCTTTTTGTAGAAATTAGCAAGGCTCTTCATCAATACTGTTTGCAAATCTTGAAGTGACTCCAAGTATCTTCCATGCTAGCAAGAACTGTAGTGTGTTCTCAAGGTGCGTCTCTCTGTGCTTTATGCCCTGTGACTATTGGCATAAAGCACCACAACACTAATATAATGGCCTAACTCATTCTAAAGACCATTTTTTAATTGGATGAATAGTTGTTCCATTAGGCGAGCAAGTTCAACCTACTATGACCCAAGCTCTGTTTGTAGTTTCCATCACAGTCTAAAGACTACAATGAGCATAGTCCATAGCTAGTTGGAAAAACAAAATCTGTTTTCATGACAGGAAAAAGCAGAACAATCAAATTCCAATAAAGCATAAAGTGTACATTGGAAAGTGGGCAGGGGTAGGGTTAGAGGCACTGTGCACAGAAAAATAATTCTCAGTGTTAATTTATCCATTTGTAAATCTGAGTGTACCAATGGAACCAAATATACCCTTCATTACGGGTCCATTTGTAGACTGAGTGAAATTAACACTCAGGATTTTGCCGTGCACATGTATTTTCGCAGACAGATGTATTGAACCACACTGCTGGGTCGAGGACCTTGTCTCTGATTTCCCAGTTTGGAGGAACTGAACTCAGCAAAAAGCATATGTTGTTTACGTGAATCCTACGCTGCGTGTCACTAACAGAGCTGTTGATGCCTTTGAACAGACGGATGTCTGATTGTGACAAACTGATAGACCCCTTTCTGTGGGAATACAATTGTGCTAATAACAGGAAATGCTGTGCAGTTGGCTCACATAAGGTCAGTGACGTTGTGAAGCCAAAACAACACACTGGCACAGGAGGGTTGTGTGCGTGCGTGCGTGCGTGCGTGTGTGCGTGTGTGTGTGTGTGTGTGTGTGTGTGTGTGTGTGTGTGTGTGTGTGTGTCATGATTTCATGTTCAACACCTAGGATGAAGCTTCAGTATTTTATGGAGTAGGGCAGTAGGCCACAGTATTACTTTAGTGTCGTTTCTCAAATATGAACGAATACAATAATTCCAAACCAACTATTGCATTCTCACATTCTGTGTGTAATTAATTTTGTGCAGAATTTGACACGTACGGTATCTTAAAACCCAATTTGTGCCCAGGACATCTCCAGACGTCTTTATAATAATGTCCTGTGGTGCCCAAAGATGTCTGGAGACGTCTTTGGAAAAAATAAATATATATATATTATTTTTTTAATCGTTCAAAAAAGGCTGGGTACTCTACTATGGGTATATTTTGTGTCCAAAAATCATCCAAATAACATGGGGCACTCCACGTCGCTATTCTGAAAGAATACAAGGGCACACAATGTGTATTATACTTTATTTGTGTGACACGTAACAGTGGATGATTTTGTATGTGTGGTTGTTGACACTGGATGTTTTTTGAGTGGTGCAACCACTCCCTTACGGAGCTATGTGGGTGGGTGGGTGTGTCTGGGCCAGGGGGGCAGTCCGACAGATATTTTGTGAAGCCACTAAGGAAATGAAAGTTCATATAATGGCCTGTTGTGGCGCTATCACTGGACCCAGAAAAACCCATAGCCCCATAGAAGTCCATGTATTTGGGCCCAACTTCACCTAGACTGTATTACCTTAATAAACATGGTCATGAATACTTTCTGCTTCCAGTCACTAGTTTAAAGTTTTAAGTCTCATTTCTAATGTCATGATATTCTTTTTGGAAAATTATGGTCCCATTTATAAAAAAAATGACCATAAAGTCGCGCATGTTCTGAGGGGCGTGGCTACCGTTACAGTCTATGAACGGGATCCCCCACCCACTCGAGTCAAAATAAAAACCAACGAAGCTGGCCTGAGCTGGGCCAAAACGGATCTAGAAAAATGGCGACTTCCATTGCAAGGACTGACAGGCTTCATTTTACGTTCACGTTAGACCCGCGGAACGCTTTGTCCATATTTTTTACAGTCTATGGTCTGGGCACGAAACAGCATACTGGTAGTTGTTTTTCACCACCTGTGCACAACCTAACACACACACACACACACACACAAACACACACGCACATATTAACTGTATATATGGTGATTTCGGGTGGGCCAGTACAGTACAGTACAGTACAGGGACCCCCACACGGTAACTTTCATTTCTCATCCGTTTCGGAAGCGGGGCGGCTCGCCAGCATCAGACCTGTGGGCTGGAACTTCCTTTACATAGATTGTGCATTACATTCACCCATTCACACACACATTCATACACTGATGGCAGCAGAAACCATGCAAGTTACGAACCAGCACATCAGGAGCAATTAGGGGTTCAGAGTCTTGCTCAAGGACACTTCGATACTAACTCTGGGGGAGCCGGGTTTGAACTGGCAACCTTGCGGTTACCATCCGGCCACTCTACCCCTGAGCCACTCTACCCCTGAGCCCTGAGATATTCTTACAATCTTACCTGTGCCTCCACATTTGTTAGTTTCCGTGTTTGCTCTGCAGTTTGACTCAGTAGGTTCGTTCCTATTTGGATCATAGCAGCTGTGTGGTTGTGTACAGCATTCTGTTGAATCTGGACCATCTCTTGCTTCATGCTGTCTTGTATGTAGTTCTCCAGCTGCCGTTAGGATAGATAAAGAGGGGGTTAGCATGAGTCAGCCTTTTTGTAAGTATTTGTACTATTTTTAGAAATGTAATTATTAGCCTTCCTTTTATCTTTTTTAGGGAAACTGTGCTGAACAGTTAACACTTGTTTACATAATAGTACATTAACACAGATAAACACGCCTGAGGACCACTGTCTGAGGACAGTCTTCTAAGCAGCTTCACTGGAGCATATACCTGTGCAGTATATATGGTACTCTATATACTGTATATTGTACTGTGTAGGTATTTAAAGCATTGATTGCTCCAGGCCACTAATGGAAGATGTTTATATAGCACGCTTAAAGCAAACATTAAAAATCCATAGACTTGGCTGCCACATGATGTCACGAGCCAGACAAAAACAATGTAGGTCCAGTATTGCAGCTTTGTCGAGGAGCGTGCCTTTTTGTAGTGATTGGCCATTTGCAATATCTGAAGTGCGGCGTGCAGCATTGTCGAGAACCAAGTACTGATCCCAGTGAATCAATTCCTTATTTTTACCAGCTGCTGTGTAAGCACAGCTGAGCTGGTCTATGGACTTTGGCTTTCACGCCCACTTGCACCTATCTTTCTCATTAGCTGCTGTGATGACGACCAATCGTCCTGATTGGCTGCCTCGTCTCTAGGCAACCAGACACTTTTTGCCTCTAGCCGACCTCTCAGCCATGGGATGCTAGTGTAGGATTTCGCGGAAGTGGGGATTGAACCCGGGGCTCCCACTCGCCAGACCAACGCACAACCTACCGTGCCAATAGGGCTGAGCGAGTGGGAGCCCCAGGGTTCCATCCCTGCTTCTGCGTAATGCTACACTAGCAAGCAACAACATTGTCCGAGGAGTGGAACACACTGCAGACAACCTGGCTGGTAGGTAAACTAAACGCTGCGTTGTAGGAGGAGGCTTGGTACTTGGTAGCCTAGCTGGCTTTGCCAGACACAAGTGGACTCACTCACGCCTCCTATCGGGGAGGAAGCGAGAGTAAAGCGAGAGTAAATCCACCTTATAATATGGCCAAAACCAGCTAGAGGCTTGGGAACTGAAGGTGCGTTCAAACTTGAAGATATTTGTTTCCACTGTCGCTTCACTTTGGTCACGCAGGTCAGAGTTGGTAAAAAAAGAGCTGTAGCTGAGCTGTCTTCCCTCTCCCTCGAGTGGTGGATTATATTATTGATATAACCATATGGAGTCACTCGTTACATTTTGTGGTCTCGAAACACAAGCACACAGAGCGACGAGTTGTGAGCTTGTAGATTGGTTATTAGGCTACTGGGAAAGCGTGTGCGTCACAGTGCATGTGTTGAGTTCACGATAACGCACGTAACGTTGTGGCTGCTAATTCCCCCGTCCGGGTGGACCCTAGCCCCACAAGCAGAACCCAAATGTAGTAAAGTTTCTGACACTTTGATTACTTTACCCATTGGGTCCTGGTTCACGCTGGGCTGCCACCAGTTACGCACACACAAATACAATGTAAACACGTAAGGAGAAAAGATTCTGCGCGCTTTTACGATGTTTTTTCCTGTGTTGGCTTACGAATGTGCGAACTATAAGTACCTTACATACCTCTGAGAAAATCTCCTGTGTCGCGGAAGCCGTTAAGTATTTTTAATCTATGTTTGATTAAAAATGTCGCTTCTTCCTACCTTGTTTATTGACACCTCATTGTACCGCCTATCTGGCTAGCTAGTGGTGCTATAGCTATGACGTAGCCGGCACAAGCCAACAAATAAACGGTAAATAAACAAGAGGAAATCAAAGCGACATTTTTAATCAAACATGGATTAAAAATACTTAACGGCTTCCGCGACACAGGAGATATTCTCAGAGGTATGTCAGGTACTTATAGTTCGCACATTCGGAAACCATAACAGGAAAAAACGTAGTAATACCGCGCAGACCGACTAAACGAGGAGTTTCAACAATCCGCGTTCCAACAATCGCATTAGAAAATTTTGTAATGACCAGGAACCCTACGCGAAGCTAGGTCCAATCATAAAAGCTTTCGGAGGGTTCCGAGAGGGGCTAGGTGGACCCTAACTCTATGGGGTGGACTGGGACTCGAAAAACCCTGTTGGAAAAGCCTATTTGTCTTTTTTTAATGGATAACAATAGCGCATTTTTTCCTTAACAGCTAACGGTTAATTAGCCGACAAGGCCTGACGTTAACCGGTTTATAAAATGTCTCCATTTGGCCATCCCTACTTAGGCTATATCAGCTGTAATGTGCACGTGACATTCCGTGGTACAAAAAACAAACAAAAAAAACCCACCTCTGGTCACCAAACAACCGACAGCTGTGTGTGAGGTGCGATATATGATGGTTTGGAGAATGGCCTACCTGAGAGTGTAAAACCAAATGGACCCATAAGAGTTCATTTGCACAGTCTCAGAGTTTATTCTTATATAAATGTGTCCTTTGGTTCCATTCGTAGTAGGCTACAAATGTGTCCAAATTGGATGTATGTAAACAATGGAAAGGGCATGAATGTGTTGTGTGTTGAATGAATGACAACACATACAGACACAGATAGCCCCACACACAAAAACAGAAGCCATAATGCCTCCTCCACCATCAAAGAACAGATTAATTCGTCCAAAGCAAAATTCTTAGTTGGTCCTTTGGTTCCATTTGTAGTAGGACACACATCAGAGTTACAGAGTCACCTGGACAGATCCTGTCCAGGTGACTAATACACATATTAGACACAGATATTTACATTTCATAGCACAATTCTGCAGATATAATAAGGCAGCTGCTAAATAATTGATGTGCATGGATTCTTGTTTTCTAATAGTATTTCTTAGATGCTATATCTATTTCCAATTGAAAAGGGTAGGTGAAAATACGTAATTTGTGTTGTCAAAGCATAACTTATGCACATTTCCCTTTTTACGATAATCCATTTTATGTTAATAACAGGGTTTTTCTCTTGGTGGACCTCAGCACCTACTGATGGTGCATGAATTCAGCACACATGCCTAGCAGGGGAAACCATGAATAGAGGTATTTGCCATATTGAATGGTTGGTGACAGATATGGCTCTTTATCCATGCTTTGTAACTATTGGATATGAAATGCGACACCAAGGAACTGTGATCACACGTTATTCAGAGCAAGGTCAAGAACTTCTCAGTGGTTGGTCTGACACTGTATTCATTCTTTTTTGTGAGCTACTTTTGAGTCGGTGTTTAAAGAAATGTTTTCTGTTCTCTACTTTATCCTTAGTTTAGGTCTTTTCTAAAACAGAAGTCTTGTTGCTGTAGTGCTCCCATTCCTCTTTTGTCAAACCTAGAATTCTCATGAGAGGTGGAAGTGGACAGAATTATCCCATGGCAACCCAGACTTTTTAAAAGTGTTTACATAGTAATGTTGAAGCGTCTAAAAATTGAGGCAGGAAGTTCATTTGCATGTGGTTGTTTGCCATAGGGGTCAAAAGAGGAAAAGTAGTAGAGACTATTTTTTCCCATCACTGTATACTCATTGACTATACCATTTACAATACACATACAGTATACACACACACACACACACACACACACACACACACTTGTGTGTGTATATATATATTTTTTTATATATATATATGAGAGAGATGACAGAGCTAAAATATGATCTATATAGAACATATTTGTCTCCATCTAGCTAACAGTTTTGCCAGATTTAGAGTGAGACCAATCATTAAGTTATTTCCTGCATTGTGTTCCTGAGTGGCAATCAGGTCCTACAGCTTGTAAACAGGATGGAAGTGATGAGGGACGAGTCACATCCTCTATGAAGGCCTGACTTTATACAAGTGCGAATGAGTGTCTGTGGAATGTTTTGATCTGTACAAAACTTGTATAATTAGTTCAGTGCAGTTGTTTTGTCATCTGTCACTAAAGCAAACATAAATAGCTTATATTTTCTTTCCGTAGTCATGAATGACTTCTGTAATTAGTGTTAATTTTGGTTGTCTTCCTCGACTGACCTACGATTTTTTGTATTCTTGTATACGCACTGAAGCGCGTCAAAGGTGGAAGTGTGTGTCATCTGAATTGCTGGCAAGAGGACATTCCATTGATGGCCACCAGTGATCTAATCAGTTGTTTACTCCTCCTGGCTCGAAGTGTTCTGTGAAGAATGCTTGTTTGTGTTGGTTATTCACACGAAAGCGTGCTGACCACTTGACACATTGTTTTAGTGTCACGACAACATATCATCGCTGTCGCGAGGAAATCTAGAACCTGCATTCCAATGCAACCAATATAGTTATTAATTATTCACAAGCTCTTGATTTAATGTTCAAATATTCATAAATGGAAAGACATAACCACTTTCAACCTGGCATCCCTATTTTAGGCATATAGGTGAGAAGTTCCAAAATAATTGAAGGTGGAAAAAAAGGAAAATTTGTAGATCTACAAGCTCACAATGTGATGTGTTGTGAGCTTATAGATTGTCTATTTTGGCTACTTTTGAGCAACACTGGACCTGGTTACCCCAACACACACCTGACCTATGCACATTACCTGCATCTCTCTTGATATTGTATTGGATAATTGGCTTCAATGTCATACTGTAGGTCTGAATAGAGAGTCAATCAGCTAGCCAGAGATTTAAATCATGCTTCTCACTTTTTACAGACATAAAAGCTTCACAGTCAACGCTGAAGTATAAACATTTTACATACAGTGACTACTGCCATCATGAATATGCCATATCCATTATAAAGCTTATCTAAAATGGTACGCTTTTTTAAATATGATTCAATCAACAGAAGCTTATTATTTTCCCGTTTCAAATAGTAAGTGTTTTTGTATTTCTGTATGTTTGTGGTTACTGGAGGAATAGTTGTATCCAGAGCATGGAGCATGTCAAAACCTGGCAACTGCTGACCTTTCTTGTGGGGTGTTGTTAGAGAGATGGTAGTTGTGTGTAAGTTGTTCTGGTCTTGTCACGGCTCATCTAGTTTAGTTAATTAATCAGACTCTAGAGGTGGTAGAGCTTTCACTTCTTTCATTCAAGTAATGCCCCGGCAGCAGTGAAAGGAAAGCACACATCCCCCATGCATGTGGACACCTGTGTCCCTCCTTAATGCCTCATTTAGACTGATCTGCAAGCTGACCGTGACACAGCTTGAAGATCTGTTCTTTTCAAGTTACCACAGGCACAACTGGTGACAATGCTTCTAATTTAAAGGAAGACTGGAAGAGCAGCCAAATACACTTAAACATATACATGTATTAAAACCAACATTTCGACAGCATTGACTTCATCAGCGTTTTCACATAACCCTCTTTTTTTCTTAATTGAGCTTCTAATTTATTGATTTTAGATGATTTGGTGAATACTTTGGTACTTGGGTAACAGTCATGGAGCCACCCATGACTTCAATTGATTCAGGAATAGAGATTAAGGTTTACTGACAGTTAAAATAAGTGTTAAATACCCATATATTCTGATAGTACTCATTGCTGTATAGAGTGTTCGTTCAGTAACAATGTCTCTTCAGCGCTTTATTAAACAGAAAATGCATTTTCAGTTTGGGATACCAATCTTATCAGGAATGGTTAGAGAACTCGGTCAGTATACCTGTAAACCTGTTGCATCGCGACATTATAAATCGTCTATTTTCACATTGTTTTTGTATAATGGCATTTCCAGAATGGGGATCGTTAATAATCAATAGTTTTGTTCAAATTATCTATTAACAATTATTTTTTACAATCGTTTAAATAGATTAGTTCGATTAACTGTTCCACACCTGGATTGTCCTGTAGTTGGAGGTGAGACAGGACCGTTTATGTTTACCTTGAGAAGCCACTGTGTGTTGTTCTCCATGATGTTCTCCAGCTGCTCCAGTCTCTGTACTGACTCTTCATACTCTGCTGGGTCATCCTTCTGGACTAGGCTGTTGTCGCTTTGGCACATTTCTGGCTCAGGCAACAGGAAGGTGTAGCTGCATGGTCCGTTTTGGATCTGATATTGTCTCTTACCCGCAGTGGTGGCTGAAGTCTTATATCCTGTCACCAGCAGCAGGCACAATCTCAAAACCAGTAAGCCAACATTCAGCATTTTCATATAAAAAATGTTTTACCAAAATAGAAAAAAGGCTCAAATTGAAATCCCTTTAAAAAAACACTGTAGTTCACTGTTTTTGATGTAGAATTGATTTGACTTATTATCCCAAAAATATTCATACACTCCTCTTCAAGTTCTTCAGCTTCTTTCTTAGTAGCACTCAGGATGAAGTCATCAGCGACTAGAGGTAGTGTGTCATTCCAGCAGGTCACTGGGCCCAAACTGCATGTGCTCTCTTTTCATCAAGCCCCTTGCATCTTCTTTGAGCTGCTTTTGACCCCTCTGATTGGCTAGCTGTGTGTGATGGAACCACCCCCCTTTCCCTGTGGCCAGTCCCTGTGAATTACAGCTCGGAACAGTATTGTGGGAGACTCCTACTAGATTCCCCTTCACGCACCAGCACACATGGGAGCAGATGCACAACATGCCCCCCCGTATCCTCTTGTAACGCCTCAGAGAACAGGCTCCTTAAACAGGTCATTGAGAGAGATACAGGATAAGCACCACAATGCATGTTGGTTCTTCACTGTCCGAAACGCTCCTCAGGATGCAGCTGTCCACTTCAAGCAACATCTGTGATGGGATTGTCCATTCAAGCCGAAGCCGTAAGCTCTGTAAACCTTGCTTTAACTGCAACAAAGGCACAGATGTAGTTAAGTGAAAACTTAAGGTTGAGGCTTCTTCTCTCTGATGTCATGCAGTGGACTTGTTGAAGTGGTTGAATAAACCTTTTATTTTTTCCTGTATCCAAAAATGAAATCACAATGTAGACATTATTAATTATTAATACAATACAAAAAAGGACTCACCTGGTGGGACTTTATAAACATCTAAATTTAGGCTTCTACTTTATGTCATCATGATCATGATAAAATGCTAAATCTACAAAATATAAATAAATAGCATATCCAGTATCCACCCAATGCCAAAATTCATACATGTTATTCATAAGAACTTTGACATTTTGGTTAGCTCAGAATTGAAAAACAAACTTACATTCCCAGAATCTCTTATTGATTATGTATGGACTAATTTCAATTTGTTAGATAGTAGTGTGATTAGCATTGTGCATTAAAATAAATTGATCTTGACCTCTATGATTCGCAGAGCTATTTCCGTCTCACAAAGGTGAACAGTCATACTTGCTTTAGTCACGTAGGAGGGACAATTGTGGTTTGTTTGTTTAGCTTGTTGATGCAATTCAGTATTTGTAGGCTGCCTGGATGTCGCCAAATAACATTCCTCTCTCCGTTTTCCCACCTTTGATATAAGAGGATGTGCCAGGTCATAACTATGTTTCTACATCCTGTCTGAATCTTTGGCGACACTAGTAATAGTATGACAAAATATGGTTCTACACTGGCTAACTCCTTTACACCATGATGAAGTCATTCAAGTGAATAAATTGATGAGGATTATAAAGTTCAGTAGGCTACTTATTACCAGGGTTTTCTTTTGCTTGCGGTCATTGGTTTCTGGTGGTATATCTGTAAGCATGGTGGACAGGAGTTGGTCATGATCTGAATTAGTGCTTAATTTGACTTCAGAAGAATTCAAACATTGGAACACTTAAAATAACTTTGATTAGTTCAATTAATGATGGCAATGTGGTCAAATTAGTTTAAGTAGTAAGTCAGAGAGGCTTATTGTCGGTATCAGCCAGGGTGTGGGAGTCTATCCCTGTTTCAATGCGCTAGAACTCTGGGAGATGGATTGCTGAGGTGGAGCGAAACACCTACAGTACCATCAGCTCCCAGTACTTAGCACACACATCTTCAAGCCGTGCTCCTCATATGTTGAGTTGGTGGTGCCGGGGTTGAACCCATGACCTTGCGGTCGAAAGACCAACTGAGCCGAATTTAGTTTATTGTACTTTAGATATCACTTAGTTTTGCTTTTGCTACAAGGCTCAAACTGATTAATAAACAGATTTATGAAAATTAACATAACAATTGTTATGACTTTCCTCTCACACATGGGGAGCAGGGTTGCTTGCTTTATCACATATTTTCAGGGTGATAAGGCAGGCCGCAGATATTATTGTCTTTTGGCCAAATCTGTGATTCTCACATTTTGTCAGTCTCGTTATTGCTTGGTGTGGCAATATTTAGAAACGAATGCCTCAATAAAGAAGCAATCATCAATACTCAGTGTAGTTAGTCATAGTAAACTAGAAGCTTGCGCTCACGTCTAACGCCACGCGTCCGTGTTGTTGTTTTCCGTGAATATCGTGTCTCCAGGTGAGAGAGAGACACACGCACACACAAAGCGTACATTTTGAACAAAGGCAGACAGCCATGCTGGGCAGGTTGTGTGGTCGTTCTGTAATCGAGCAAGGACAGAGAGAGGTAGCTAAACTACAGGGAGAGCGAGCGTTCCATGCTCACCGCAGTTCTCAGAAAGCCCTGCTGTGATTGACCAGTAATCGCAGACCCACCAAGCTGGGTTGAAAACGCAGAGGTGAAGTCAGTGACGTATCACAGCCACCAAGCACAGGCATGAACGCCACTTCTGCATACAGCACACCTGTGTATGACTTGGCTACCTGAACAAAGTTGTGCGCTCCGTGGGCACAAATTAATTTGCATTGTGGGCGTGGAATTCTCTCATGTTATAATAGAGTGGTATTTGTCCTCAGTGAACTCTCTCAAAGTGGAGACAGGTGTGCTGTACAGGAAGTGAACCCACTTTGGTGGAAGTTTTGTCCTAAATGTAAAGATTGTGCCTTACTGTACATCAAAGACATCTTCCAATCACTTCAGTAACTTCTTATTCATTTCCCATAACAGTTAACCACATGAACCCTAGCGTTCATGTAGGTCAGGATGCATTTGAGCAAGAGAGATTTGGTGTAGTGGGGAAAAGGACAGACCCTTGTGGGACACCAGTCAACAAAGTATATAGGGTTTAAACGGTTAAATAATTCACAATACCAAAATATTCTTTACTTTCCTATAACAATCAGTCCTCTTCCAATGTATTACAAGTTGGGCTTTTTCGCTTGTACTGAACGAATTTCTTTACATTACCCTAACAATTCCATGTGAATATGGTCTTATGCATAACTCCAGCCATTGCATTTACCGTCTGCGGTGTAGAAAGTCGTATCAATAGAAGCAAATATGCACTGTAGGAAGTGGACAGCTATAATATGCGGAACAGGAAATATAACACATTTAAGGCACATTACCCAAGAGGAAGGTATTGTCGTCATTCCAAAAACAGTGAGATCTTCAGGTGTTTGGGGTGAATCAGTCATACAGTAGATTGTGTGGGTTTCAAGTCTGCAGGAAGTGACATAGTCGGACATACACAATGAACTTTGTTTTGGTTTTTATTTATTTTTTAAACTGCCTTCCAACACTCGATTATTTTTCAAACCCCTTTTTGAACTTGACATGTCACTAAAACTATGTAAGTCCAAGCTCTGTATTTATAGTATAGTAGGTCGTTTGCGTCTCTTTTAAACCTTTTTTGAACTTCCAGAGACATACTGTAACTGAGTAATGGTTATGCTTGGCACAAAGTTATGTAGAAGCAGGAGAATAGCTGAAATATGTACAACATAACAAGGCGTAGTTGTATTCATTATGGTCTTGCTGCAAAGAAGAAACCTTGACATACTGATGTGAGCATTGTTTTCATTGAAATTTCATCAGTCATATTTTAGAGCTTCACTCATTAAAACCAATGAACAATATGAGGTTTATATATACAGTAGATTGTCACCCAGGCCTTTGCCATCGCTTGTTCCTAAAGAATCAAGGTCCTTCACGTTGACTAGAGCGATTAGTTCGAACCAGTGAACTTCCCATTCCTTGACGACTTCTCTGCCCAAACAGCTACTGCCGCCCTCCATAAATACAGTCTATTGTAGATACTGTGTATCTATAAAATCCTATTTTAATATTTCACAAGAATTCTCTGCTTTCTGTTCCCAGACAGCGTTTTTGGTGAAAACAGAGACTCTCTTCTTTCTTTTGAGATATTTGGTGTCTGTCACTGAATGCATAGCGTTTTTCCCAAACCAGGGACGCCAGCAGGATGAAAGTGGTTAGAAATAGGGAAACCCGATGTCATCAAAGAAGTCAAATAATGACATGACAGATACAGTATTGGCCAAACCGATATAGTGGGGTTGCTCTACATATTTTGTATCTAAATCACATGGGAATGACTGTGTTGATTCTCACTGTTCTCAGATCAGCCGTCTCCAGCAGCACCTGTCTGCCGGGGAGCACCAACAGGACTTGCTACAAGGCCAGCCGGTCATGTTTGTGTCGGCACACACCCAGCCCCCCGCGGACAGTCTGGTGGAGCTCATTGAGCTGTGCGGGGGCACAGTCAGCAAAATCATCCGAAAAGCTGGTATCTGCATTGGGGGATTTGACAGGAAGAGACCGGAAGGTTGCAGGATCCTCTCTGAACAGTGGCTACTCGGTAAGATGTTAACCACTTAAAAGACCTATATACTTCCTCGTAGATGAATTGCGAAAATAGCCGGTCTATGAGTTCACACTGTGTTTTGAGCTTGTAAATATTAAGTATTATTTTCTCTTCTTTTTTTTTTCATAATGACATGCCCAAAATAAGGACACCAACGTTAAAGTGATTAATCATATCTCCCTCCATGTTGTTTTTGACATTTCAATATTGTAAAAATTCCTTTATTGGACAGCTGAACAATTAATTTTACATTACGTGACATTCTTTTCTTTTTCTCTTTTATTCAGATTCTATCACCCATCTCAAGCTACTCCCGTATGATGACTACGAATTGGAGAGAAGATCCCCATAAAATGTGACTTTGAACTGTAAAGATGCACTTTTACAATGGCTAATGCCTGGTTCATCTCCTCTGAAGTATTACATACTGTACATATTTTCATGCAGATCTTTTTTCTCACATTTTCGTATTCAGTAAGATATGCCCGATGTCGTGGGAAATGTTATGTGACTGTCCATTTTAGCCAGCTGGAAACTTGATGCTGCCGGCTTGTGTTTTGTTGTTTATTGCCAGTCATCACTGGCTTTGACCTTGTTTCTGTTAGTTTAGCGTAAAAATTACATTCGGTATTTGGTCTTATTGAAATTTTAATTTCAGTCCCTAAGTGATTTGGGGTAATTGTCCTCATTTTAACTACCAGATTACATTAGTACAAAGGGTGTATATTTTGTTTGCTGTTAGAGACTTAAAAGGAAGGGTCTGTCTTGCAGGCAACCCCGTTTTCCGCACCACGTAGGGAGGGACTTTCCCACGAAAGGAGCGGCTCTAAGGAGTGCTGCGGCTTGTGATTGGGTGATGGAGTGTTCCGCTGTGTTCATTGTAGTGGGGACAAGGATTTACTATTCTGTGCCTATCAGGTCGCAACGCGAACAGGGCTGAATCGGCTCAAGTTAACTTTGCGTCACTCGTGGTTCAAGTTCGCTTGAGACGGCGCCCCTCCGTCTCAGTCTACAAATATAGGCCGATAGTCCCTCCCTTTATCGAAGTCCTCCCTTTATGGGGTGCAAAAATGTGTCGCCATAACAAGAAGTCCGCCATGAGAACTTTTAATTGTGCATTGACGGACAATCATAGGTTTATGTTTATGTTATGCTTTTTTATAAATTTTATGCATTAGGGCTGGGCAATATATGGATGGCTATATCAATATGACATGAGACTAGAGGCCCTATTTTCGCCATGATATACCCCTTATCCCTAAAATTATTTTTTTTACTTCTGAAAACATTTTAAAATTGTTCAACTAGTCGATCTACATCAACATGTGAGCTTGAAATTGGCTATTTGAACTATTTTTTTATTGAGGCGATTCATATTTGTTGAGTTGTAATATACAATACATACATACGTCTGAACTGAGTGGTACTGTACATAAGGTGTGTGTGTGTGTGTGTGTGTGTGTGTGTGTGTTAGGCTGCGCAACAGTGACACGTGAAAAAACGCTATTTCCGTGCTCGGACGGACGCAGCCACTGCCAGGCAGGGACACACATGGCTGTGCATTGGAGTGACTGCACCACTCAAAAAAAGCTGCTCTATATTGTTGCGCCGGCTACTACCTACCCCTGACCATAACCCGCAAGCACGGAGCAGCGCATCCCTCACTAACCTTAATCCGGTCGTTTTAATGGACCCCTCATCAACCTTAATCCGGTGGTTTTAACGGACCCCTCACCAACCTTAATCCGGTCGTTTTAACGGACTCCTCAACAAACTTAATCCGGTCGCCTGTAAAACAAGCGCCCCCTCAGTGACCATAGACTACCAGGCTCTGCGTAAAAGGTCATCCCATATATGGAGCCTACCAGCAACTCCACATCTGACCTAAAACTATCTACATATACAGTATGGAGCTCAGCTGACCTGTCCTTCCCCACCCGTCCTTCCTGTTCTGACATTCCATATGTTGATATGACTTCATCAAACCCTGTACACTCAAGACACGCTCCATCTAGTACAGAATTAATTCCATATGTTGATCTGACACCCCATGCCAAAGCGCCAGCGCTCGCCGAGCAGTCTGCCATCACCCATGCGGGGCGAGGTCGCTACTTGCCCTCAGAGCGTCTTACTGGTAACTTTGTTGTTTGTGTTTGTATGTAGTGTATAATGTGTATTGTCATGACTGTTAAATAAAAAATATATAGTGTAGTGCTAGCGACCCTGCAAAAGACCCGGCCGTAACTTGCTCCTCCAAGTGAGCTAGCTCTCTTGGCGCGGCTTGTTGCTTGCCTGGTCTACTGAGTTGGAGATCGGGGTTCGAGTCCAGCTCAGTATGTAACGTTCAATATATAATAGTAGCTGGAACAACGTTGTCTCCTTGCATCAGCGGTTGCCTGGCAACCAATAGGCCAATGACAGACCGACCGTCCCTCCGGGCTATGGTCTCTTTACAAAGTTACCACTTCGTTAGACCAATCGGCTTCGACGACGTTACTAAAGCCTCAACGTAAACCGCGTCACCAGACTGTCAACGAAACGTGGTGGAGAGGTGAGGAGGCGTGTGTCACGTGTGTACAGTATGCTATGCAAGTGTGTGCGTGCGTGTGTACTGTCTGTATTTGTGCGTGACATTTGCAGCAACTAGCTAGCTTACCCAGCTCAACAAGAACAGTTGCAGAATGATATATTATTCTGCCAAATAGCGGCTTAAGAGTTGTTAACGGTCCATGCTGGCGGTTTAAGCTAGTGAAGATCTAAAACGGGGGGGGAAAGCCGTCACTTTTAAACGTAACGAAAGCTATGAGACCGGTAGTTTGTGGACTGTTAGCTGCCGTTAGCTAACACTCAAAAGAGTGTTATAGTTGGTCAAATCAAATGGAACAAGTAGAAGCAGCACAGCAGTAACTATCCACAGATTCCACAGCCAAGGTTGGTTGGTGTTTGTTCTTGTTGAACATGTTGTGAATGTCTTGGCTAAATGTTTGCCGGCGGTGAGACGAGGGTGCATGATGTGTTTTGTTGTACATTGCCGCATGGTGGGACGTTAAAGCCAGCCGCACAGGGTTTGACATTAGCATTAGCTCGCTAGCTCTGTTCTGTTCCCCTTTTGCTCTAGTTTTAGTTCTCCAGTCAGTGTGTCCCACCATAGCCAGCACCAGGCTGACTTGCACAGACAGGGGGGTTGTGTGTTGAACCCGTGTCCAGGGTGTTGGTGCAAGTCGAGACACACTTCCATTTCTTCCTCGTTTTGTTTTGTTTATTAGTTTAGAGTTGAGCAAGGGAGAACCAAAAGATGCTGCTTTCTCTGGTTGTGCACACATACTCGTTGCGTTACTGGTTCCCTGCTACGGTCATGCTGGGGACAGCACCAGCTTACATGCTGTCATGGTGGGTCTGGAAGCTGCTGTCAATGCTCCTGCCTGTCAAGGTGTATCACAAGGTGGACGACCGGCTCTACTGTATCTACCAGAGCATGGTCCTGTTCTTCTTTGAAAACTACACAGGGGTGGAGGTAGGTAATACAAAAAAACATACATTACTGTAGCTCTGGTCCATACTAGCCTTAAGGACTTCTTAAGGCTTAATACTTGTTTCAGGAGCTAGCATTACTGTATGTATTACTGTAGGTTTTGTATGGCAAACACGTACGCTGTCCCTGGTATGCTGGATGGGGATTAAACATAATGTGCTTAAAACCACACAGGAAGCCGTTTGAAATGAATAACAAGTTCACTGCAAACTGCTAAAAACAGATCGATGTGACACGTGCTTCCTCTCACTGTGCTGATGTTGAATTTACTCCTAAAATAAATAAATACTAAAGACCTTTCTAACAAGCTGATTAGCCAGTTGCATACCATAGATTTCTGCATTCTTATGCCACGCCTAGTACAGCAGGTGTACTAGGGTGTGCATATACAGTGTGACAGTGTTTACACACACACACACACACACACACACACACACTGTGTATACGCAAGCACTAGAAAATAGATCCCTGTATTGCACATGGTGAATTGTAATATAGAATATTTGGGTAAAGTGTTTTTTCATCACAACTAGGCCAAATCGATAGCTTAGATGGGAGTCATCACGTTTTCCTGCAAAGGTGCGAGCAGAGCAGATTCTTCTATTTGTAAGCATAGGCAGAATCTATCTTGAGTGGCGCAATGGGACACAACCTTAAAGTTGTTTGTGTTCTTAAAAGCCTTTCATGTTTGTTTATATTAATGACGTGTTAACTCTTTTTAAATTACCGGTAAATACGCTGTCTGTCAATATGAATAATGAACTTAGTGTAGGGTTTAACCTGCTGTTATTCACCTCTCCCCAGATTGTTATATATGGAGATATACCAAAGAACAAAGAGAATGTTGTCTACCTATCAAATCATCAGTGTACAGGTAAGACTCTCAGAGGTTGTGTTTTAAAGGAAGTAAAGTCTGGGTTGACTGAATTAAAAAACTTGTTTGAATCATTGGCCTTCTCTTCCAGCGGACTGGATCATTGCTGACATGTTGGCCATTAGGCAGGAGGCCCTTGGTCATGTGAGATATGTTCTTAAAGATGGACTCAAGTGGTTACCATTGTATGGATTTTATTTCTCTCAGGTACTATATATATGTTTATAATTGTAGCTATGATTTCACTGAGTTTCATTTGCTACTGGTGAATCTGTACATAATATACAGTATTCATTCTCCTATACACTATTGATAATCTCTCTATTATCTCAACTTACTGTTTGAGACTCATCTTACCGTTGCACAAATCAACTTGTCATTTCTGTCCACCAGCATGGAGGTGTTTATGTCAAACGAAGTGCAAGATTTGATGTGAGGGCCATGAAAAAGAAGCTGCTCAGTCAAACTGAAGCGGGAACACCAGTAAGTAATGTTAGGCTTTTGAACCAGAACTTCTAACGACCATTACAATGTGGAGGTCACCTAAAAACCTTATTTTCTTTTCACTTAAACCAAACCTTTCACCACACATACTGGAGATCCATTGTAAACTAAATGGTTCACCAACTACAGTACGAATATGGAGATCTATTGTAAACCAGGTAGACCAGACCTTTTAATTACATAATTGGAACATGGAGAGCTCACATAGTGAACTAGAAAAAGTGCCCCTCGGGGCACAGGTCTCCACCAGGGCAGGTCAGGTTGTGGCCTCCTGGTGGCGCTATAATAGGCCAATGTGAAAAGTGTGCCATTACTTCTTATGCCTTGGATGGCAATTGGATGATTTGAGGCATTATGTTCCAAAAATGTGTTTCGCAAAAATCCACCTGTTGGTGGCGCTATAACAGGCCAATGTGAAAAGGCTGGGATATATTCCTCAGCCTAGTAGGAAAGTCTGTGAAAGAAGACGCTGCGTTCATGACGGGCAAATCCTGCAAACTTTGAAAGCCTATGTTAGCCAATTAGGATGGAATATGTTTTTCAAAAGTCGGCCTCCTGGTCGCGCTATAACAGGCTGTTATGGAGAATTTGGGGCAGAGGTTGGCATCCAGGGAATGTGTGCAAAATTTGGCAGTGCCGAAGATTCGCTGTACACAGACGGACACACACGCACACACGGACGGAGTGCAAAACATGCTCTCTCCCCATGCCTTCGGCCTGGTGGAGACAAAAAGCTGTGGCTATACTGTATGAAGTATTTTGTAAATATATTATAATTGGAACAAAATGTAATCACCACCTGTCCCTTTGAGCAGCACTGACAAAAGGAAAAAAAAACTTTTTTACTATTGGTTAGAAACCTAAATTAGATATTTAGAGTTATGATTCATGTTTCTTCACAACATTCAAAGTTTACGTTTGAATGCCTTTTGGAAACCGTCATTTAATTTACCATGCGCTTATTTCTCCAGATGTATCTTGTCATCTTCCCAGAAGGAACCCGGTATAATCCAGAACTCAAGAATGTGATCGCTGACAGTCAGGCTTTTGCTGCGAAGGAAGGTAGTATCAATATTATAGTAACCACTAAAAACTTGTTGTTTTCTTGTTTCTGTACGACTTACTGTACAATTATGAGTGTCAGTGCCTGCATTGCATGGCTTTCTCCACCATCGGTGTGTGAATGAGATGCACATTATAAAGCATTTTGGAGAAAGGCACTGCTGCACATACACACAGAATTGTATACACCCCTTCTATTCTGCGACAGGAATTATTTTGTCAGAATAGGATTAAGAATTAAGGTATTCACATGGTTACATAATACCCTATTCCTACACCCTGAGTATGCCATGAGAGAAAAATGGCCTTGTGGACAAAACCCTTCATTTGTAACTTAAGTCATGGAAATTAAAACAATCACGAACACCAATCAACACTCCTCTTCACTATTAATTAATTATGTGATACAGACAGAAACTCTTTGCCTCTGTTTTGGACAGAAACTTTTATATTTGAGGCCCCAGGGTGTTAGTGGCTCAAGAAGTAGAGTGGCCTTCTTGTAACCGGAAGGTTCCTGGTTCGATCACTGGCTCCTCAAAGTGTCCTTGAGCAATAATTACAAGCTAATTTAAACATTGTAAAATATTTAACGTTATGGTTAATAATCAGCCACTTTCAGGTCCATCTGGAGGTTGTGTTTTACATAAATTCAGTACACTTTTTAGCATACACAGGCTAGCTTGAGTTCATAAACACTCGTTTGTATTGACTGGCCTAGGTGTTTAAAGTGACACACTAGTCAAGTTCACTGAATTGTATGCCTCAATTTGTAGGAGGAGGAGAGAAACCCGATGCACGAATGCTATACTTGTGCCAGTGCAGGTGCTATCCATGTTGAGGGTTTTAGCCACTGGTTTTAGCCCAGATTTGGGGAATTTCACTTCTGATCCAATGACTTCCCACTAGGCGCTTGGGTCTTTTGAGATACTGACAACCAATATAAAGTCAATCTGTTGGGTGGTTCTCGACATGAAGGAGAAAGACAAGACACACAGAGATTCTGTGCATTTATAGAGCGATGGTTTTCTACTCAATAATGGAACAAAAAAAGCCAGTTTTGGCCTCCTTGCACTGGCTCCCGGTTGCTTTTAGAATAGATTTTAAAATTATTTTACTTGTGTACAAAGCATTAAATGGCCTCGGCCCCGCCTATATTCGGGACTGCTTGCCCAGGTACGTCCCAAATCGCCTCCTTAGGTCCGCCACTGCTGGCCTGCTTAAAAAGCCACAAAAAATACGGCGAAGCAGCATTTTCTTTCCACTGGCCGACGGTTTGGAATAAACTTCCAATCCACCTTAGACTGGCACCCTCCCTAGATGTTAAAACTCAGCTTAAGACCCACTTTTTTATTTTAGCATTTGGCTGAATCCTTTGATTTTAATCTCACTGTTTTTACCTATTTCTTTGTCTTTATATGAATTTTTATGTCGTTTGGTGTTTTTTTGCATTTTTTACTGATTATGCCTTGATTGTTATGTTGTTTGATATTTTTTATACTTTGTTGTCTTGTAAAGCACTTTGCGCTGCACTCGTGTCATGAAAGGTGCTCTATAAATAAAGTTTATTATTATTATTATTATTATTTGGCTGTCCTGAAGGTGACCCAATTACTGCACATGAGCCAATTGGATTTTGGATAGAATTAAGCTGTAGGATTTTACGTGCTGACAAATGGTGACATTAAATTCCATAAGCATTTAACTGTATACTCCTCATGCATTGTGCAATCAGTTTGTCTGATCATCACACCTGCTGTGTGAACAGTATAAGAAAATGTCTGCCAATGAAGGTGGTGAATTATTTTCTTCCCTAGGACTGGCTGTTTTGAACCACACTTTAACACCCCGAATGAGAGCCTGTCACGTCGCCATAGAGGCCATGAAAGACCACTTGGATGCTGTGTATGACGTCACGGTTGTATATGAGGGAACACAGACTGCCACTGGTCAAAGACGACCTGCTCCATCGATGCCAGGTGAGCAGGTCTTAAAGAAGGCGTTCTCCATCTAACAGACTAATATTTACTTTACTTTATAGTAGCTTCCCCGTCGCTAGGCAACGCTCTCTTCCGCTGTCGTCCATCATTTAAATGTTTTCCCTCCATCCACTTCCATTATATGTGATCTTTAGCTCTGTTTTTCTCTGAATTGAGGTGATTGAACAGAATGTCGATGTTCTAGCTCAATACAAAAATCTGCACTACTAATCTGCACTATTAATATATTAGCGCTTCTGATGAAAGCAAGATTGTCCATCGGTAGATCCGTAATGGCCGATAACTACTTCTGGTTCACCGGGGTGAATTCCGGGTGTTCAAAATAAAATGTCCGGCTAAAATCTCCGGCAGGGGAGGGGTAGAGCTGGAGTCAATGGTGAACACCCTCAGCCAATAATGTCTAGTCTTTCTATCAGTCTCTTGCATCACAGTCTAAACTTTCAAGGAATTGATCATTCGTTATCAGTTGTGCAACAGCATGTATTTTATTCCTAAGTAAACACATCGCACAGATTACCTATTAACTGAAAATGGGAGGGGTTGAACTTAAATTTAGTTTGTGTTGTGGAATTTTGGTTTTTCTTGGTTCCCAGCCCCAGTTTGAAAAGAAATTGTGTTGTGAAAAAAACATCCTGTTGACTCAGGAATAATCATACGTAGATGTGTCTCTAATAAACAGAAGAGGAAGACTACAAAAATGCATGTTTCTCATCACGCACTTCCCAGCCACATGTTTTGAAGGTGACTGTAAAGGAAGTGTACGGTTGAAAGATTGAGCTTCAGTATGGAATGTTTTCCAAACCTTGAGCTTTTTCCAGTAATATATTATCTTTGAAAATGTTCTCAATCAATCTTTTTTATATATACTTAAGATCGAATACTCTAATTTAGAAATAATAGTGAAATATAATTACTGTGTTAACATGAAATCACAGTTACAATTTATCCTTCAAGGACATCCTTGCAAACATACCATGTTTCACGTTGACGCTTCACGTCATGTTAATTCAAGGTCAGATGCATCGCTTGGATGATCCAATGGGACCAACAAGCTGCTTTCTCACACATCTTTGGTTTCTCATGAACTATAGGGGTTTGTCTTTTAATGCCATGGGAGCATTGAGTATCACGTGATGTGTAAATATATTTTATTCTGTACATGTTAACCTCATGTTGATTTAATTGCTCATTCTACGATGCCTTTGCTGAAAGGCTTTTCCTGTTTTTGTTTAGGCTTTCATTCATGTTTTCTGTTGGACAGAATTCCTGTGTAAAGAATGCCCCAGAGTCCACATACACTTTGAACGTGTGGATATGAAGGAAATTCCTCAGGAGCCTCTGTTTTTCCGCAGGTGGTTGCACGAGCGATTTGAGATTAAAGACCGGTGAGTTTAAGCACCACATGAACAGCCAAATTAAATTTATGTATGAATATGGGATGGATGCCTGTAAATATCAGACACAAAGGTGAGATGTTGAAGCTTTGGAATAGACTTAAATATTTTTAACTGGGACATTTCTAATTGTTACCCCTGGGCCAATAATGAATTATTTAATTAAATAGATTATGCTGTAATATTCATGAAATACAGAACTATATGTTCCTTGCGTAAAAGGAGAGATGGGCTGTTATGATACAAACCAAAACTAAGAACATATCGTCTTATTAAAAATAACCTTATGTTACACAAAATGTATCCAAAAGTCAAAGATCTTTTTGTGCACAGCTGCATTCTGTGACCTTACCATTAGCTTTAGAAACGGGTAGATTCATTGGTACTCCTGAGGAGGACAATGTGTTTAGTGTGTGATTTGGAAGACATTGAAAATTGAATGATTTTTTTTGTTTTACTGCCCATTATATGATGAATAATATTGAGACACTTATTATTTTGTAAAATGACAACTATTTGTTAACTTTTTCTGGTTCGATGATTATGAAAAACTTGAATTTTATTTTAGGAAAGGTATTTTTCTTTTAGCAGATTTCTTATGTAAAGCGTGGGGGAAAGGCAGAATGTTTTGTTTGTGTAAAAGGGAGTTTGAAAAAACTGTTCATTTTATTGTACACTTATGCAATATTGAAGCAATTAGTTGTATGGTGTGTCCTATAAGTCCATGTGGGCTGGGCACCTCTGGTGCATGACGCATAAATAAATAAATCTATGAACATGCAAGCCTAAAAACATAAAATTATTGTTTTAGTTGTGTTTTCTGTTCATTGAAATGAAAAACAACAAAACTAAATTAAACATGACAGACATGATCATATCACCATGTGCAGTAGTGAATTGCTAAGCCAGTCACTTTACAATTGAACAATGTCTTTGTTAGCTTAGACGCAATTTTATTATGATGAATACAACTTACTCTCTTGAATCACAGCAAGACATAAAGTTTCTAATTGACTTAATCCCATATTATAGAAGTTGGTTTAGTAAATATACTGTACCTAATTAGCTGAACCTCAGGGTTCAATCTTTTGTGTGCTCTCATTACTGATCATTTTAAATCAACTGATATATTCATCTGTCTTTTCAAAGGCTGCTAACCACTTTCTATGAATCTGAAGATGCAGAGAAAAAATTCAAGTTTCCTGGCAAAGCCCGCATTTCTCCACTAAGCATCACAAAGACCATACCATCAGTGATGATCTTGGGAGGATTGACACTGCCGTTACTGTTTACTGAGTCAGGCAGGAAACTCTATTTCAGGACCTGGCTCTACGGAACAATCCTGGGATGGCTTTGGGTGCATGTTAGTCCATGAGGAACAAGATTAAGAATGCCATTATATGGTGCACAGAAGGTATGGAAACATCATGCCATTTTCCTAGACTACAACAAGAGCGATATTGAAGCAAAGCCATGTTTGTAAAGACTTGGAGATTATCCCATACTTCTGCCTCACCATCTACCTTCAACTGTAACCTGAATGAAGAAAGAGAGATGCTTAGCTGCTTGTGCTACTTATTCACTTGCATTCTCTGGATTTGCTGCCTGATATGGTGAAAAAATGTCAACAGATTTGTTGAGTGCATTACTTTTCTTGAATATTCCCCTAGAACCTCAACATTAAAGTAAAAAATAGATACAAACCTCCCTTTGGATATTAATCCCATTTCATTGCCAAGATTTAGCCAAATCTGTATTCTTGCATGCTCAGAGACCCAATCAACCTCATCAATCCACGGTCAGGCATAAGACTTAATGTTTATGAGCAGACATGCTCAAATTGACCAACATCCATGTCATTGACAAAGTTTTGATGTCTCACTAATCATAACGATACCTCAGATTTATATAGCGCTTTTCTAAGTACTCGTCGCTTTACATGGGGGGGGGGGGAAATTAGGTAAAATAATCAAATAATTTAAGTAAAAACGTGGGTTGTGGAAGAGGTGGGTTTAGGGGCCATTTTTTGACGGATGGGAGGTTTAGTGTTCCACAAGGAGGGGACAGAAACTCAAGGTGCCCTATCACCCCAAGTTCAGAGCTTGGTCTTCACCAAACCCGAGAGATGGGGAGGGGACATTCTCAGGGAATAATGGTGGACCGTGGAGGAGATCTGAGAAGTAGGGTTGTTGGGGGGGCCTTGTAGGTGTTGAGGACTATTCTTAAATAAATTCTTTGTTTGACCAGGAGCCAGTAAAGGTCTTGGAGAATCACTATCATCTGCTTTTTCACTGTTGCCCATGTCCGGATGATTATGCACTTTGTTTGAAGTTGTTTTTTACATAAATACAGTAAACTTTTTAGCATACACAGGCTAGCTTGAGACCTTGAGTTCATAAACACTCATTTGTATTGACTGGCCTAAGCATTTAAAGTGATGTCACACAGTCAGGTTCACTCTGAAAATGTACTGTAGTCCTAGAAATGACACTTCTAACATGCAAGCGAGATCTTTTCCTAGAGTCAAATGTCTGATTTCAGCTTGTATATCTAGGCCAGTTAATATTGATTATTTGTGTGCTCGATGTGAACTGTATTTCACAATCGAATGTTCTGCCATGGTGACATATTTTATTAAGTGCAAATTGTAAAATCTTGCCAAGACCTTGTTTAATTTCAAAGGCATTGTTGACATAAATTGAGCAATACATTTATAATATATGTATTTTTGCATCACCAATTTGTATTCAAATTATATTTTCGCCTCAATTCTCCTACATATACATTTCATTCTAAAAAGCTTTTCAAAGCATTGCCAGTACAAGATATTTTGTATGGCTATGCTACTTTATAAGTTCTGTTACAAAAAACTCAAGTATCTACTGAGCAATATGTTGCCGATGCCATTTTGAGAGTATGCTGCATTATTTGCCAATGAAGCCATCTGTATTATATGCATAACTGTATTGTAAAATGCAATTGTATGTCCAATGTCCATTCAGATTTACTATGATAAAAACGTTACTTTTTTCCACTCGTCACTTTACATATATTGGCATTCTAATCCTGTGGTATTTGTTTGATTTATCTAATGGGTCATTCATTTTACATGTTATAAGAGTACCTCACTTGAATAATCCTTCCTTGAAATGACCCTTCTCAGCCATTTTCTATCCATTTTTATTCTCAAGTTTAGATTGTAATTCATCAGGAAATTCAATGTAGACACTAATGCCAATAATTGTTCCCAGAAATGTGTGCCTTCTATTTGAGTGAGTTGGTCCCGACTCCCGACCCATACCATAGATTGGTCCTTATATATTATAACACTATGGTTGGTCCTCGAGACTCATCCAGAGGACCATGAGTCCCGTCATCTTAGGATAGCACCCTCTGCTGGATAGCACTGGAACTGCTGCTCGAAATGTAGCATATTGGTCAAGTTGTCTACAATTCATAGAATCAAATGCATTGATTTACACTTTTTGAAGAAAAATGGCGATGTATGTACATTTTGAATGAGGATGCCAGTGTGAAATAAAGTGTGGGGAGAATCTATGGTTCTATCATTCATTTTCTAAACGGTAATCAACTTTTTGTTTTTCCCCCTCGGATCCCTTTGTCAGGACAGGAATTATTTTGAAGTTCATGCGCTGTATCTCAGGCTAGTCAACTGCATGGAAACACGTTTTGAACATTAAACTTAAAATTGTGTTTTACTTAACGTTTTAATAACATGTTTATATACATTGTGATTGTACCATGGGTACTTGAGGGAGTTCCATGAGGTACCTGAACATTCAAGTTAAATTGGATTTACAGTGGAACAGTGGATTTACAATATAGGCTACATTGGGGTACCAGAGATCGTAATGCCATTAAATCGGGGTTCCGTAGCATAATGGGTGTTCATGAAATTAATGTTTCGGAATCACTGGCATATGTTTTCAAATGGGGGTCCGTGGCCTAATAAATGTTGAATAGGGGTCCTTCATGAAAAGGTTTGGTAACCACATGCATTGTACAATATAGTTTACAGTATTACTGAAACCTGTTCAATACATTTTTCATGGAAAATAAGCAGGGTAGTTTAATGTTTTCGTATATATCTTCAGTTATGATTATGAATATGATGTATCTTTCTTTTACTCTGGGTTGACTGAAGGTGGTGGTGCATGCGCAGTACACTACTAGTATATCCCATTATCCGTAGGAACAGTTTAAAGTTGATTTATTTATTTCAAAACAAAATCTGCACGTGCTCCAACGTTCGTTTTAGCTTCATCAAAAATGTATGATTTTATTATACAAACTCCAGTTACCCTTCTTAGATCAATTTTTGTGATTATAAATAATTATAATCTAAAAAAAAATCCCACACCCGTCCCTCCAGACGATGGGTTTTTTTAGACACGCACTAGGCTGCTGTGTTTTAGGAGGAAGAGGAATCCAATCCAGTCTAGTGCTGGAGCACAGCAGATCAGACACGTCGTGTTTGTACGTAAACTAGAGTTTAAGGTATGTCCTATTGTCCTCAACTCATTATACATACGAAAATAGGCTACAATTAGTGAAGTATATGCTTAAGTTATTTATGGATATGTGTTGCAGTGTCGCAGTGCCATTAGCCTATATCATCTATATTTATATTTACTTTTAATTTTATACGGTTCATTTATATATATTTTATTACAAAAAAGGATGAGTTATTATTACGATGTAACAATTAACCATTGATCCAAATAGCCTACTTGCAAACATGTTAAAAACCATAATCAATCACGAATTTGGAAATAACTAGATGTCTATTGTAGATAGCCTATAGTTTGTTTCAGACATGTTTGGCTAATCATATTTAGCATTATGCTATAGGTTGTCAGCTATTTCAATGTATAAGCTAAGATTGTACATTCTTTCGTTTTTAGAATTAAGAGATGTGGTCACTACACTGGTCAAGCAATACAGAACACTTTAATAACAATTACTGTTAAATCATGAATGAAAACACCTGCTGGTCAACTTCACTCTTATTCTACAGCTCAGCGATGGCAATTGACTGGCTTGGATTCAGCTATGCCATAGCACTGGGACTGGGAGGATATGTGGGATACAAGAGAAAAGGTTGAAACTAAGTTAACACATTTGGACAGTGCTCAACTGTGGACTCCATGCTGCATAAATAACTACATAAAATGAAGTTGTCATTAATAATATGTAATATCTCTTTTTGGATTTCATTTTTAGGTAGTGTGATGTCATTGATAGCTGGCTTATTTTTTGGTGTTGTATCTGCATATGGCGCCTACAACATCTCTAATGACCCAAATGACATCAAGGTCTCTCTATGTGAGTATACCTGTATAGTAGGCTATAACTGTCTGAGCCCACTTTAATATCATGACTTTTTAATATGTGGAATGCCAATAATTGTATTAATGTAAACTGAAGGACAGTACCATCACTATGAGGAATACTTCTTCCTTTTTTCAGTTGCTTCAGGAATACTCACAGTTGTGATGGGAATGAGATTCAAGAAATCAGGAAAATTAATGCCTGCTGGCATTATGGCAGGACTAAGGTCAGTAATGTAAAAGGTCTGACAAACATTGATTGATTCAATTAATCATTTATGTGTCATAAAATGATATTGTATTGTTTGATATTTACAGTTCTGATCATTGTATAACTGTCTTTCTTACAGTTTGTTGATGGTTTTACGACTGCTTCTCTTGATTATAGCCTGAAGGAAAAAAACATTGACCAAAACATGGGGCTATGCCACTACAAAGGATACCAACAACCACATAACAGAGGCATTCCAGTGTCATTTTGATACGTTATGAGCTTGCAGATCTGCTACTTTTTGTATTTCTGAAAGGTTTTTAAGAACGTAAGCCAAAATGGGGACACCAGGTTGAAAGTGGTTAAATGTTCTGCAAGTGCACGCTGTTGCTTTTGTGCAGTACTTTTTAAATCGAACTAAATTGTTTACATTTTGACAGATGTGAACATGAACGATTCGTTACCTTAAATAATGTGTTTACAATACATATGTTGTATTACTACAGAAGTACAGTAAGTGTGTATGGTGTGATAGGACATGGTGTTAGTCTTCACCATACTGCAATATGCAGTAGGAGCTATTTTATGACTATAGGAATATAGGCCATTAAACTACTGCTGAAATACCATTAGATGTATTCAAATATTACACGATCATCCATGCACTAACATTTCAAAATGAAAGAAGAATAAAGTTGAGATGCTTAAAACTTTAATGCCATTGTAAAAAGCCATTGTGTGCAAAGGTGACTAAACTCATATGATTTGTAATACATTGTACATGTGTGCAGATATAAAACAATATGGGATACAGAGGAAATAGAATAATAATTGGTCCATATGTCCTACACATTAGAATTTCATAATGTATGAAATTATAAAATCAAGGCACAGCATAAGAATTATTTAGAAGCATATAGCTGATTCTCATTTAAGTAATTTGACATCGAACACTGCCAAAACAGTCTTTACATAATCTTCATCTGGTTGAGGCTTCCTCTTGCTGCCTGGCTGCAGGAATCGAGTGATGGCTGGTTTAAAGGTAATATTCCTACCCTGGAAAGACTGCAAGGAAGGACAACAGTTCATTTACACTGGTAGTTATCTTTATAAACAGGACATTTGAACTTTCTCAATTTCAGACTGTTGTATACAAAGAAGTGCATTGTGTACAAATTAAAGAAAGAAGTGATGTTGATGTCATTGCTACCAATACCAATTCCTAAACTAGATGTATGCCTCTGCTTTTTAATTTTATGTGATCTTTTCATTGCAGTAGTAAGGTGTAAGGAAATAGACAGCACCCTTTTCAGTTTTTCTATTTCTAAGACCTGGAGGCAGTGGCGGAAGGTTCCTATTACGGCAGTGGGTGCCCCCCGCCCCTCTGTTTGTCAAGTCTCAAGTCAGTGTGGAGATTACCCGGCGGTGTTGCTGCCCCTCCCCTCCCTCCCGGCTCATGGCTCTTTACAATACCCGTTCTGTGAACACCGTAAAGGTGTGTGCCTACATGACAAAATGACCAGGGGGAGGGGAGCTTCAGCCTTCAGCCAGTGGGTGCTTTTTGGCTTATTATTTTGTCAGTGGGTGCTTGTGCCCTCAAGCACTCCTGAAGTTGACGCCGTTGCCTGGAGGCGTGGTCAATGCTCTTTGGCCACTCAATGCCAAATGGCATTGATCACGCCTCCAGGTCTTAAGTTAAGTAATAAGACCTGATACTTAAGACACGCAAAATACAGCCCAATATGTCTTCCTTAGCGTTGTGATAAGATAACGGGAAGTGAGGTATAAATTAAATATTGTATGATGCAGTCGAGTCCAAATGAATACAGGTGCCATGCCAACTGTCATCACCTTAACAAAGGTTGACAATGAAGACTCAATATTGTTCATAGGGTACCAGGAAAGGGCAAATGCTGTGACATACCAATGCAATTATAGACAAAACTTATAAGATCACACAGAGCCTCTATATACATACATACATTCAGCAAAAGTTTAGCCTACCTTGACATTGGGGAACTGAGAGAGAATTCCAGTAAACTTCTCCTCCAGCATCAGAGTGCATTCAAGCAGCTCTACATCTGCACAGCTTAATTGTCCTCCCACCAGGTGTATGGCGCCAGAGAGTGCCTTTAAGAAGTGTGATACAGAATATTTCGTAGTTAATAGAACTTCATAATTCCAGGGACAGCTCCAACGCTAACCCTAGTCTCCCATTGGACAAAATAATAATAATAAAATGAACAACAATACAAAATAAAGTTTGATTGTATTTTAATTCAAAAATAGCATCCTGCACACCGTCTTCACTTATATAGCAGTATATTAGTTTCGGTCTCACGACCTTCATCAGGTATCTAGTTACAAAAGCAACAGGTAATGGTTAGTATAGGAACTCAGAGAGGCGAGGACCTCTCTGCTAATAAGTGAAGACAGTGTGCGGGACCTCCTTTTTCTAATTATTTTCTCCACCAGGCCGAAGGCATGGGGAGAGAGTATGTTTTGCACTCCGTCCGTGTGTGCGTGCGTCTGTCTGTTCGTCCGTCCGTTACCAGCTAATCTCTGCCACCGTTGGCCCGATCCATGCCAAACTTTACACACACATTCCCTGGATGCCCCGAATATTCTTCAACGGCCTGTTATAGCGCCACCATGAGGCCGATTTAGGCAAAACACATTTCTGTAGATTACTCCACATTTTATCCATATATCACACAATTCGGTATACACTATCTCCATAGTCATGTGATCAACACGGATCTGCACCATTTCCCATCTTCCATCTTGATTGACTAAGATTGGCTTCCAAAACTCACATGATTGGTCCATTTAGAACAAAATGCCACAAATCAAACACAGTGTGCAATTTCCGTGCAATTATACACGCACATTTCCACTAGGCAGAGGACGACATGGCACTCATTCTTTTCCAAATCAGCCTCATGGTGGCGCTACAGGCCAATTCCTGTTTTTAGCTATAACTCAGAGATGCTATGAGTGATCTGGCTCTGCATTTCTTCAACAAAATGAAGAAAATTGTTGCAAAAAAGAAACAAACAAAAAAACATGTTTATATTAATCCTAAATATTTTGCCAAACATCTCACACAGTCCTATCCTCGGTGGAGACCTGTGCCCATAGAAGGGCACTTTTTCTAGTTCACACTGGTTGCCTGCTCCGACGCACCTTTCTAGTTTCTACAGAATTCATAGGAAAAATGTTTGCCATTTGTCATATGAACTGAAGCAAGCAATCAATTTGCTGCTGTAATTCTAATGCTTAGTTTTTAGACAGATATGTTTTAATGCTATATGTACACGTTTTTAATTGTACCTTTTCAAACACAGGAAGGTAGCGCTCAGTTGCTTTAGATTGAATGGTCTCCAACTTAGCTGGAACATCTGCAGGTGGCATGAAGGGCAGAATCATAATCATTTCCATGAGGTCCCTCAATCCTTCTGAGTACATGTTGATCCTAAAGGAACAACATATTAATAAAATACAAACACATTTTGTGACTGAGCTGAAAAAATTACAATACGAAAATAATATAAATACATGAAATGAGTCATACATTACACGTTCTTTGAGGTCCTTCCCATCAAGATTGTATTTTCCTGCAATGTAATTCAGTATAGCCCTTGTCTGAACAAGTTTCATGCCATCAATTTCCACCATGGGGACCTGCTGGAACATGAGATCTCCATCTAAAATAAGATTAAATAAGAACGCACTTTATTCATCCAGGAAATTCAGTCACACATCGAGGGTGATGAAATTGGATACATGAGCCTACCTTTATGAAATTGGATACATGAGGTAGCCTACCTTTATGTATCCAAGTATGCAGTATGCACCCTTATGTGTCTATAATACTAATTCTGAGTATCCGTATTTATTTATTTACATCTAATCTGTATTGTAATCAGTACATGATGATACTTTCATTCTGGGACCAAAGTATGTGTGAGTCATTTACCATTTGAGACGACGAATCATCAATCAAGTTCAATGTAATATCAGTAATAGTCAATATAGTAGCATATAAGTGCTTGACATAATAGAGTAGCCTATATACCTAATTGTAGAATATACAGTACTCATGTATAACGAACTTACCTCCCAAAAGTTTGACATACTGTTCACGAGTTGTCAAATGCACTTCATCAAACTGTACATGAAATTGACAACACGTAAATAACATTGACAATCACTAATGTAGAAACATTTGTAGCTATTACTGTAGAGAAAAATGCTTCCCCGTGTTACCTCAACTTCAGCAACTGTCAAAAGCCAACGAATTGACTCCATCTTCCCTCTCCCATTGAAGTAATGCAGAACAACCTTTTCTGCCATTGTTGGAAATGGAAATCTGTAGAAAGGTTAAGAGATGCTCATGCTGATCATGTTTCCTTAATCAATGCATGCTTCACTACGATTTAATTACTATTATATTTAAGAACAGACACTAATACTTACTGAGGTGAGTGAGTCGTGGAAAAATAAATGGTAAAAGTGAACCGCAAAACAAACGAACAATTGTCCAAATTTGGACAATGTCCAAGGGGAGGGGCAGGGAGGTACAAGATATTGGCCAATACAGAAAGAACACCGTTGTCACTCGATCACATGCCCCAACCTGGTGTCAGTGGTGCGATCAACAGGCATATCGACGTGCTGTTTTGGAAACTGAGAGAAAGGGGCGGGACCAGGCCTGATGTGAAACAGGGGCGGGAGACTGCACGATCCGGGCACCGGCCAATCGGTGGCCTGGAAGTTGGAACAAAGTTGGAGCAGTTGGGGAAAAAAAGGACAAGATGGAACTGCAAATCTGCAATCAGCAGCATTGATAACAGTACCCGTGGAAAGCCCCGGTTGATCTGTTAAGGCTAAACAACCTAACCAGTTACAACGACAGGCGGCCAGGCTACTGCTTACTGCTCAGATCCTGTCTACTATAATGTCTAGTGCCCGTCTTACTGCGGATCTGCATCCGCTAGTTTGCACGTTTGCCCACTCTCTTCTCCCACACACACACATTCATGCATGTACCGTTTCCGTATCCGCTCCAGCCCCGGTCCACGTGCAGAGAATGGGATCACATGGGGCTTTGGTCCATAACCGATTGGTCTCGGAGTCTCGTCCATGTGGTGTTGGTAACCAACCAAAAAATACTCATTAACATTTTAACAAGGCATTATGGGACCTACTGCTGTTGAACTACGTTATGGTTAAATAAATATTATTATAAAGCTACATTTAACATTGTAAACAAGCAAATGGGCAATGCATACATTTAGCTGTGGCGGTATGGATTTTTGAAATAGTCAATAAAACCGTGCCTGTAAATGGTTAAAAAATGGTCAAGTATAAGTAACTGTGGGTAGCTTAGTTCTGTTCGGATGTGAGGGCGATCTGGCTGCGACATCTGTCACCCCATTGATCGCTAGGGTTGATTCGGCTGATCTGGCTGGCTAGGCGGGTGTCCCCTTCCTCCCTCACCGCTCCATATGTGTCCCCTCCCGAAGCTCCGCGCTCGGTGTCAGAGGACGTGCTCCCCGGCGCGCATCGTTGGTATACCAGTAGCTGCACTCCCCTGCTAGAACCTCCAAACAAGCTCAAGGCCCATTTGTAGGAGAAACGTAGGGAAGTCAAGCTCCAAGACTTCAAACACATCCAAATGAGGCACTGCACGTGGCAGTCTGCCTTACTTTTCAATTGTAATATCAGGTGATGTCTGTATTACAGTGTCCAAGACTCCAATAGATAATATGAACTCAAAATAATCGGTCTAGTATCTGGATTATCAAAGACCCGGATTATCTCCAGTATCAGAGTATTCAATAGATAACCAATATGTTTTGAAACTCATTAAATGTGAATTAGTGTCAGTGGAATATAAAGAATAAAGTAACAAGGCAATATATACCGAATGAACAACCTGGATACAGCCAATGGAAAATGTCATTGACATTTCTGTCGATTTCTGTCTTGCTATATTTCTCATTTAAACGTACTATACTAACATGCTATAAACCAGTAAGATGCGTTGAGGGAGAGAAGCGACGTCGCCCTGAAGGGCGAGCCAGGTCACATGCACGCATCCGCCTGGGTGACGTCATACTGCTGGGTGAGTGCTGGCACTTTGACACAGAGGCCTATTCTCCTTTGGTTCACGTCTATTTAGATCTGGCCCAGTCTAAGTTGTCCAACTTCTGAAAACTGTGCATGCACATTTCTATTAGTAGCGAACCACAGCAAGCAGCTTTTGTTTTAAATGGTCCCCCATTAGCAAAGCCGCTCTCACCTATTGAGTTGTACTAGAGTTTGAATGGACAGGTATCAATCAGTCAAAAGGGAGATATCGAAGAGGAAGGACGGGTGGGGAGGGATCAACATATTATGGAATGTCAGAACAGGTCAGCTCCATATATGGAGTTCTAAGGGTTTGAGTTTTTTTTTTTTTATGATTCAAAATTTTTATTGCTTTTTCAGTTTAGTCACACAAACAATTAAGACAACAAATGAAACAAAACTAGACAAGAAAATAATAAATACATTACACAACGAAATCTTTACAGAAAAGATAAAACAATACAGACAATACAATACAATACAATACAATAATAAAACAAATTAATAATAAAAAAAAAGAAAGGGAAAAATAAATGCCATTGCACCTGGGTAATTTTATTTATTTATGATCAGTACTTTATTTTAGATTTTTTACAAGCCCAGACCAGGCCAGAGCTTCCTCCGAGGTGGTGGAAAGCCTGGTGAGGTGAGGTTAGGTCAGAGCTATCATTTTTAGGGACGCACCCATGTGACATTTCTGGCCGATACTGATAACCGATGTCAACATTGTCATTGCTGCTGTTATGGTAGATAACCGATAGCTAGTACCGATGTTGAATATCTACAAGGAAAATCACTTGCCTATACGGTTTAAAGTCCCTGTGGAAGCATACTGGCTACTTTGTTATCTATCAAAAATCTAATTGATTTATTGAATACTTTATTAGTAAAAAAACACAAAGAAGTCCTGGGGACTTGTTTCCATTTGTGATCCTTAGTGTAATTGTAATTGGTGGCATATACATTGTATAATATAACTGTACACATGGATATTTCGTATAGGCAAGGCAATTGCCTATAGGGTAGCATAATGCATGGAGTGCAAGTGTGTACTCTAGCACACACGCACGCACGCACACACACGTGTGCACAGGGGCCCAAGGCAAAGGTGTTGATTCCATGGATCATATCATATGGATGAAGTTTCCTTGTTATTTTGCATTAGCGCCATCTACTGGATTTGTCTCTCTCTTTATTTCCTGTATCTCTCTGGCACTCAGGCGGGCGGAGCAGCTGTGATTTGCCTGTTGTGATGCTGTGCAGCAGGAGGCCCTGCAACAGGATATTATGATACCAAATTACCAAGGACCTATAGAGTTTATTTACCCATACATACACAATTGTGTTTATGATCACATCAATCGGACATCTCACAAAAATGTGCTGGCCTGTTGTTGACTAAAACATGATGAATGCTAGGCTAGTATGTGCGCATCCAGGCGGGTGAGTGTTGTTCCTTTTACGGTTGTATGTTAATCATTAACTCTCACATTAATCCGATGATCTCTGGCTAACGTTATCTCAGTTGTCTGTGAGCCTCATGGGATGATGATGGCCCACCATCGCGCAGAACATAACATTAACGTTTCCCACTACAGCTGTGCGATAGGAAATACGAGTAAAAGAACATCTCCCGATTCCCGAATGAATAGATCGATGGGCCTATGCCTATCTCTCTAGTTTGGAGTCGGACTTCATGGTTTCACTACCGAGTAGTTTGTTCTGTTACAATTAACCGGCAGACAGACACGCTAACAACATACATTAAAATGACAGTCAATAACGTTAAGATAAGTAGGCTACTTCATCATTAAGGTTACAGTCGCAAGCAACCAGGCTGTTGTGTTTGGTGTTTTTTGAGTGGTTCCCTTACGGAGCTATGTGTGTGGCTGGGTGGCTGGCTGGGTGGGTGGGTATGAGCCCTATGGTATGAGCTCGAAAATACGGTTCGCCGGAAACGGGCCGGCACCCTGGCTGTGGTCCTGTGGATCTGGAACTTCCGGGGACCCCCACAAGGAGTTGCACCACTCACTTCACACGGGTGTGATTTTAGTTTTACATGAACCGAAATGTTCCCCCCCCCCAAGATTTTAGAAATAGCCCGAAAATCCTCATGGGGGCCGAGGACTCCCCAAAGAATCCTCATGGGGGCCAAGGCCCCCTGACTGACTCACTTTATGCATGCAATAATGTACGTAGCCCTGAAACATGACATGTCATAATCAAGTAATCATGATTGGACCCCCCTACCTTTGATTGATTGATTGAAATATTTATTAACAGTTTGCAGAATTACAGTACATTTCAAGCACAAACTCAATACAAAGACTGTTAACTGTGAGTGGACGACCCAATTAAGCATTACACTCGTTTACAAGAGGGTCCACCATGTTCAATTCATCAAAACATTTAGAGACGTAAAAATAGACACTTCTATATAGTTAAAGAACAGAACAGGAATTCATCATAAAGGAAGCAAAAAGGGGAAAAGGGGGGGGGGATTCAGATTTTACGGGTTTTAGTTTCGAATTGCAGCCGTCCATAGGTGCCCTTTGAGAGTGGTTTTGAAGGAGTCAAGGGATTCACATGTCTTAATGACTGTTGGTAGGGCGTTCCACATTTTGGTGGCATAGGAGCGAAAATAATTTAGTCCCTTTGTGCCTAATCTGGGTTGTACATGGTTTGTTGCACTCCCTCTGGTGTTGTGGGTGTGGACTTCGTTTACATTAAGGAAGTATTTAGACAGGTACATGGGTATCTTGGTGGTGTATCGAATCTTGTGGACCAGAGACCTGTACCTGTACCTAAACTGCAAGTATCCATGTGGCTCATACAGTCACAATGCATAATTGAATTGGTGCATGATTAACTGATTATCTTGCTCTTTCTCTTTCCTAAGCTTTCAGCTACGAGGCCAGCCCATGACAACATGTGCGCTCCAACTTTGCCCGTAGTCCACTGCTGTTGTCACAGGGAAATCTGGTTACACTCAGCATCTGCCTGGAAACACAGAGATCTCTCTTTTGCACAAATTTAGTATCTGCCCCCAGACAATGTTGTGGAAGACAGGAAATCATGAATAGATACACATCTATCAGACAACTTGGGGATGGAACCTATGGCTCTGTCATCCTTGGTCGCAGTCTGGAATCAGGGGAACTGGTTGCTATAAAGAAGTGAGTATAGACCAATTATTTGTTTACAAACATTGGGACTGGGCGCATGGGTGACTGTTTCATGTAATCAATTCCCAACAGATCTCCAAACCTTTTGGGAGCGCTGGTTTCAGTCCATTCAACCTCTGAGACATTTATACTTCATTGCGCACAGAACAGTTGATATACAAGATCACATTGCATCGCGGATGTGATATTACTTTTGAATAATAATTGGCTACTGCAGTTTGTTGGAGCCATGTGTGTTGACGGGAGGGCGGAAGAATTTACACTGGTACGCAGGAAGAGTGGACGGCACACTACGTCACGCTGCCACTCAAGTGACTACTGGCCAATCACAGCGCATCTTTTCCAAGACTTATCAGACCCGAACATGCGCTCTGTGACGCACACTCATACTTCCGCAGGGCTTCGCAAGGAATCTCGGGAATTCTTTGCCCTGCCTTGAGCCAAGGGGCCAGTGAGGCGCTCCAACGTTGAAGCACTGGGCCCTAGTGGTAAGAGGAAGGACTGCAGGCGGACCCGTGGATTCATGACGAGGAAACCCCGTGCAGCTGGGCTTTAACATTGAGCGCTCGGTTGCACTACCGCATTTGACCACCAAAATTTGGTGGTCAAATGCGGAAGTAGACGTTCTGAGACGGTCCTTCCTGGTGCTTCAAAACGCCACTGAGCAACTTCCACTGACATGAATAGCGGGGGGGGGGGGGGGCGGAGCTTCACGCCAGTTCAGTCTCTATCCTTCTTTATACTCTATGCCTTGAGCACATACGCTCTAGAGCCGAAAGGGGCGTCTACCATTATGTCTATGAGTTGGACAACAGGATTGTTTTCATCAAAATATCTCCCCTGAAAGCCATCTTTAATTAAATTAACTGTTTTTCATAATCAGTGACCAGTAGCCGATATTTCATTCTAGAATGAAGAGGAAGTTTTACTCCTGGGAAGAGTGCATGAACCTTCGTGAGGTCAAAGTAAGTTCTTCTTTCTTTTTCTCCTCAACTCCAGGAAGAGTTCAGTTGACCTCACTGGTCAACCCTATTTCCACACCCTTTATGCTTGTTTCCCCATTACTAATGTTACTATTTTGTCTGGCCTGACCTCCACTCATGAGGTCACTGTCCAACACATCATCCTTTACATCTTTTGTCCGTTACTAATGGTTAATCAATAGGTTAATTAGAAATATGAAGTGGTTCCTGACCTGTTGCACCTTTACTATACATGATAATTTGATCTTTCTTGCTCATCCTCCAGTTTGTGTGTTTAATAGTAGAACGTAACGTTTCTCATGTCAAGTTGCTTTTCAACAAATAACAAACAAACAACACTGTGCTCTCGCCTAATAAACCTAACCAATGTCATAATAACCCTTCTCAAATCAATGGCACAGTTATGTTGGAACCGTTTTGAATTTTGATGAGCTTGTTCATTGTATCATAATATTGTTTTTCACAATTGCAATTTTGTACTTTGTGAACATTTCTGTTCTCTTGTCAAATGTTACTAGCTATCATTATTTATAACACCTATTGAGAATGCTGTTGTCTAAATTCTTCTCACAGCTCAGAATCACAAACCAGCTCTAAGAATGTGAAGGTGATTCTTGTGCCCTTTGGTTTGACCTCTAGCTTTTGTCCCTGGCCTCGATGTCCCTTTCCTAGAGCTGGAATTTAATTGAGGAGAATATGGCAACTTGGCAAGAAATCACTAGTCCCTAAAACACAATTTATACTTCGTCTTACGACTGTATCACACGTGCCAAAAATAGCCCACTGAGAGGCTTACAAATGCATCGCATCCGCAACGCATTGTGAAGTTGTAGAGCTGCTATTCTCGGCACGCAAGTCGTGACACTGTTGTACGACAAAGCATAAATTAGGCATAAGAGTCCCTAAGATTATGAGTGCAGCATGTTGTTACATCAGAAATCTAAAGTCTCATTTTGGCTTTTCCCTTACTAAAATATAGCATGGTTAAACTTAGATATTTCCTGTGCATGGATATACTTCTCCATCCTGCTCAGTGCTTACCAACTGATTATAAACTGATTTATCACCATTTTAAGGATCAAACACCTACTTCTGCTACACTTACCCCTAGAATACATTTTGCTCTTAAAACCTGTCTTATTTGCATTTTTGATTTATATTTTGTAAAAGTTGGGACATGCTTTTTGAATGTGCTGCAGTATATTGTCTGGCATGGGTAGACCTACATTGTTGTATTGTTTCCCTTTGGGCCATGCACATGTTGGTATTTAATTTGTTTCTTTATTATTTCAGTCCTTAAAGAAACTCAACCATGCCAATGTGGTCAAACTAAAGGAGGTCATTCGAGAAAACGACCACTTATACTTCATATTTGAATACATGAAGGAAAACCTCTATCAACTAATGAAAGACAGGTATGTTGTTTGTTGTTCTGTTAGAAGATAGAAGAGAAGTGTAAAATCATGTTCTATTATTGATGCACTTGTTTTTTGGTTTGTTTCAGGACTCGGTTGTTTCCTGAATCTGCTGTGAGAAATATTATGTTTCAGATACTGCAGGGGATGGCATTCATTCATAAGCATGGTATGCTTTTCAGCTTAACAATACAGGGCACTGCTTTAGATATGCAAGCATTCTTTTTAACTGGTTTTAATTGTGATTCACATGAAATTTACTTTTATTGTATTTGATCTACTGTACATGCCACTTGATCATCCAATATACTTCCCCTAGGGTTTTTTCATAGGGATATGAAACCTGAGAATCTTCTGTGCATGGGACCAGAGCTGGTGAAGATAGCAGACTTTGGTCTAGCCCGTGAAATAAGATCTCGTCCGCCGTACACAGACTATGTCTCAACTAGATGGTGAGTTTTTCCAACTTAACCAACTTGTAAAGTTCATCTTGGCTGAACACTTGTTCAACAGGTACCATACTATAATAGCCAGATCACAAAACCATATGAAGAGATTCTCTTCACTGTCCAGGTACCGAGCACCAGAGGTGCTGCTGAGATCCATCTCCTACAGCTCCCCCATAGACCAATGGGCTGTCGGCTGCATCATGGCAGAGCTGTACACCCTCAGACCTCTCTTCCCAGGCTCCAGTGAGGTCGACACCATATTTAAAATATGCCAAGTCTTAGGAACGCCAAAGAAGGTATGATCTCTTATTGGTTGTGCATGTCTAAATGAAATAAAATCAATAGCCAAAATGTGCATATTTTCAATCAATTTCTCAAGAACGTGTTATGCTCACTTGAGGTGAGCCTAACACCTCCCATTTACTCTACCACCCTTTTACTGCACTAAATAGGAGATGGAAACACCTTTATTCACATGACTACTCTTGACTTTCCACAAAGAACAGGAAAATTCTAGAACGACAATGTGAGCAAATTCTTAGATTCATCACCACTGTACCAGTAATCACATATCAGCAGAACTGATACTCTGCAACAGTGAGAATACCAGCCCAATTTAACCCATTCTGACCTGAGATCAGATTCATACGAGGTTTCCACGGGACACACACTGGTCTGATTAACCCATTCTGACCTGAGATCAGATTCTAAAAATGTCAGTCGTTCTTCGAATTTTTCAAAAATAGCAGACCTACAAGCTCGTATCGCGCCACTCGGTGGCGCGATATGAGCTTGTAGATCTGCTATTTTTCAATAGCTAAAGCATAACATGATGCCAACACCAAAATGGGTGCCCGGTCAGAATGGGTTAAGCAGTCGGAATACTTCATGATTACTGAGTCCAAATTCCAGATCGAGATCATGTAATTGAAAGAGATGTTTGAGCACAACCCCATATTTCATCAGCAGACTTCATTGTGACAGGGTAGGCCATGTCAAATATATTGTTTTAACGTCAGTGTTCTCCGCTGTGTTCTACCGGGGAGGAGGATGTGGGGCATGGGCGTGGGGAGGGGAGGCAGGCTCATAGTCCTTGCTCGTAAATTGCGACAGAAAATTGGCTTTTTGTATAGAAATAAGGCTTTCCTGTCATTAGCAGAAAGAGGGTAGTTGAGGCAGTGTTCCTGTCATTAGCAGAAAGAGGGTAGTTGAGGCAGTGTTCCTGTCAGCAGAAAGAGGGTAGTTCAGGCAGTGTTCCGTCATTAGCAGAAAGAGGGTAGTTGAGGCAGTCTTCCTGTCATTAGCAGAAAGAGGGTAGTTGAGGCAGTGTTCCTGTCATTAGCAGAAAGAGGGTAGTTGAGGCAGTGTTCCTGTCATTAGCAGAAAGAGGGTAGTTTAGGCAGTGTTCCTGTCATTAGCAGAAAGAGGGTAGTTTAGGCAGTGTTCCAGTCATTAGCAGAAAGAGGGTAGTTGAGGCAGTGTTCCAGTCATTAGCAGAAAGAGGGTAGTTGAGGCAGTGTTCCTGTCTGTCTTGGATTATGGAGGCATAATCTATAGACGTGCAGCAGCATCCACTCTTAAATCCCTAGACTCTGTTTATCACTCATCGATTCGATTTATTACGCGTGATAGCTATGGTACTCACCATTGTATCTTATATAACAAGGTTGGATGGTCCTCCCTGACAGAGACGAGAACTGCATTGGCACCTGTTCTTGTATAAAGCCATGCTTGGAGATTGTCCTAAATACATCTCATCTTTTGTGGGACTCTGAGCCCTACCACACCTGGTCAAGTGGTTTCCCCAAATTCAAGGTACCAAAAGTTAGCTCTGTCTGAACTTGGCTTCTGTGGCCCTAATACATGGAATGACCTGCAAACAACATTGAAACTGACCACATTGGTACATCTACATTTGAGTAGTTTTAAAACCTTGGTGAGCATACAGACCCCCACAATATGTATGTTTTTAGATCATTTTAAAATCTTAGCATTTTATAAAATGCTATGTAATTCTCATGTATATCTTTAGTTTTTTCTTTTCCTGATCTTCTGATGTATTGTGATGTTTTTTTTCTATATGATATTGTATTACTCGACACTGAAAATGATTTTGATTACTCAGTGTAATTTCGAGAATAAACAAAACATGAATGAAAATGGTAGGGAGCTGGTGTATGTTTCCAGCACTAGTTTTATCCGCTCCTCTATGCCAAGAAAAGCTTGGGTACTTTCAGGCTAACCATAACCGTACTAGTGGATTTATTTTTGCATTATTTAAAAGGTTCTCTCAGACCTTTATGGAATCACAGCTAAGCACAGTAAGACTTATACGTGTAATACATGCGTTATTCATACCTTGCTTAAAAAGTTACAAAATGTATTCCAGCATTGGAATTTAGTCATTTCATGACCTATTTTTATCTGCTCTCCGATTTTTCATGTTAATCTCCACTATGCTGATGTTTTTTAGACAAATCCTTTTTCTGATTACGTTGGATTATTATGCTGGCCTAGGCTCTCGCATCTTCCTCACTAGTAGAGAGCACAAACGTTTCTATACTATTGACTCATCCAATATACTGTCATTAATCTTGTAAGATTCCTGTGCGAAGAACTGTTCGTTGACGACCTGTTTCTCTCTCTGTGTAGAACGACTGGTCTGAAGGCTTCCAGTTGGCAAGTACCATGAATTTCCGTTGGCCTCAGTGTGTACCCAGTAACCTGCGGACACTCATTCCAAATGCCAGTACTGAAGCCATTCACCTGATGAGAGACCTGCTCCAATGGGATCCCAAGAAGAGACCAGCCTCTGGCCAGGTAATGTTATTAGTAGTTATACAGACATAATTACTGTATGGACAGTTGTTGGTTACTTGTTCAGATGAGTTTAGACATATGTTAGGTTTGATGTTAGGTTTGATGCTTACCTAGTTATTTTGTAGGACTTTATTGTTTTCTTTGCAGTCTACTTACTTGACCATTTACCATTAGAGTTGTTCCCATTCCAGTATTGGAAATGCTTCCAAAACAGTCTTAAATACTGTATCAGATATCAGTGAGTATGCAAGTCTATGCACCAACTGGCATCATGTCATTTATCACATAATGATGGCTCATTTACAGTAAACAAATATTTATATTTAAAGGAAGGGTAAGTGATATAAACTTAAAGCTGCTAAACAGGTACAGTAGGTTCATCTTACGGTGGACATGTTTGCCTGAAAAGGAATATTTGAAATGTTTCATAGTTTTAGAAATATAGTGCTTTCAAATTTACAATGGGGCTCAATGGCAGACATTGGCACGTCAAAAATCACTTTCACCTAGAAACTCCATTCACACTTTTTATTATTCAGCTTACTGTGGAGACACATGCTGGAACTTTTTTACTTTTAAATGTTTTATAGTTTCTGAGTTATTTAACTTAAACGCCCAATGCATTCTCTATGGCAATAGCACAAACTTTGGCATGCTACTAGTCCTACATACAAAATTATGAAACACGAGGATAAATAAAATAAAAAAAACGATGGGCTATAACCCATCGTTTTTTTTATTTTTTCAAATCCTCAAAAATGATGAAAAACGGCGTGCTATAGTATGCCGTACGATATGGGCTATAGCCCAAATTAGCCCATGGTCCAAAATGATGAAAAACGAGGACAATTTTCTTTTTTCAAAAATTCAAAAAACGATGGGCTATAACCCATCGTTTTTTTCATTTTTTTCAAATCCTAAAAAATGATGAAAAACGACGTGCTATAGTATGCCGTACGATATGGGCTTGGAGTATTATTTTTACGAAACTAGACCGGTGCCCATTGGACATCAGCCTACTCGGAAACGATGCAAGTTGAAATGCATTCCCCACCGGGTTATGCAATATCCATTGTACCCATTATCAGACTACCCATTTTACCGATCTGTCTGTCAAAGCCAGTTTATGACTTGAATATGTGTAATCTGTAATCTGTAATCTTACTCGTTTCAATCTGCAGGCCCTTAGGTACTCTTACTTCTATGTGGGTCAGGCATTAGGCACTCCTCAGCAGATCCTGGAACAGGGCCGGCCTCAGCCGGGTCTCGCTCTCTTGCCAGCACCACCACAGTCGCAGAAGGTGCTGCCTCAGCCCCTGCTTCTCAAGCCAGTACCTCCTGCTCAGCATCCACCTCCCAACCAACACTGCTCCCCTTCCAGGCCCCTTCAGCAGATCCAACCATCAACGGTATCAGCAGCTGTCCAGGCCCCAGGGTACCAGCGGCACACGGATATGGTGCGAGAACAGCAGCAACCCAAGCACACCCTGAAGCAAGAGGACACTGAGGCCACAACACACAGTCATCTTCCTTACATTGTCGACAAGGGCCTCCAGAGCAAGGTAAACGAGTACAGTATGCACAGTAAAATCTTGAGGTCCCTATTTTTATCCTCTGCAAGAAGTGAAAGCACTCGAGCTTAATAAAATCTACGGTAGCAGCATTAATAATGTGATCTAATGATGTCAGGAGACGAGTGGGAAACAAAATGTCTCTGCCCATCGAAACATGAAACGAGAGAAATCCAAACGCTGTGCACGGCCGTTACTGCGGTCAGAATCACTGTAGCCTATACTAATAGTCTCCAACAGACACCTGTGATACATTGACATGTCAACAAGATTAATTTAAGGGCATCTGAAATATTTCCCATTATCCTAATGTTTGGTATGCACATCTTATCCATTAAACTTTTAATGTATTATGTAGTGTACCAACCTCAAAACCCAATCAGCTTTCCATAAGGTGAAAATAGAAGTTTTCAGCCTTTGTGGCCTTGAGAGTTGAAACAAAAGAATGCACTTAATGACTAGTCAATATTTCAGTTAATTAAAAACAGACTCTTCATTAGTGAATGTGAGGGGTATTTTGGCAGGGGGGGGGGGGATTTCGGATATCATGTCTATGGAGAGGTTTGCTGCTTTGGCATGCTCAGACTAAGATTACGAGGTGTTTCCTGAAATAATGTAAATGCCTCACAAATTGCATGCCATAAAGCTTTTCATTAAGTTTGAATTTTACATGGTTTTGTTTTCTATTTTATAGCCAATTCTTAATAAAACCCAGTATTCAACTTGTTGGGTAAACGTCAAGATTTGGTGAACCCTAATATACAAATATACAAATTTTACTTAATAAAATGTTATATCCCTAAAAAACGTTGGCTGTCCCTTTCTTTTGACAGCTGAGACAGGAGTCTGAGAATGCAAACCTACTGGGTTATCAGATGAAACCTAAGGCAGGCCGTCGCCGCTGGGGCCATGGTACAGGTCTTGTTAAGGGTGAAGAGTGGGATGATTATGAAGACACTGAGCTGACATCATTGAGTATGCTCAGCAAAACTCCTTTTTCCTCAGAGAAGTCAAGACAGGGAGAAGATTCACTGAGCAGGTGCTATTTTACAATTCTCAGATTTTTTTGTTTTGTTTTTACAATTCTCTGTTTTTCTCTTATTCTGTTTTATTTTAATGTAAACTTACTTTATCTTAATGCTCTTTGTCTTAACCACTGTCTTAACCCCTTTATTACCCCCCCCCCCCACTTAAACCCTATATGGCCCCCTCCTCCCCTCTACAACAAATCACCCCCATAAATAGCAGATTTAAGTTCAGAACACACGTTATTTTGGGTGAATCTATTTTTGCAGAATGTTAGCCTACATTATTATAAGGTTTTTAATGCTTGTTGTTTTGTGTAAACTAAATTATATATTTCAACTATCCAAATTAATTTGAAGTTCAACCAAACTAAATGTTATCTTGTTTTTGGTGGTTTATGACACTGGTTCCCAAAGTGGGGTCCGGGGACCCCCAGGGGTACTTGAGGGAGTTCCAGGGGGGACCCAGCTAAATGATATAGTTTGGAACCAAATGGACCCTTATGGGTCTGTAACTCTTACAAATGGACCTGTTAGGGTCCATTTGGTTCCATTTGTAAGCTCTCAGAGTTAAATTCGCATTGATTTTACAATATGAATTGGGGGTCCCAGAGATAGAAATGCTATTAAATGGGGGTCCGTAGACTAATGCATGTCAAACTGGGGGTCCTTGAAATGAAACTGGTTGAAAATCACTGCTAGAGCCATGAAAATCTTCTCTTATTGGGCTCCCTGGCATATCAAATGGGGGTTCCGCGGGCTAATGAGTGTCAATGTGGGGGTCCTTGACAGTTTGGGAACCACTGGTTTATGATATTCTGTCTGGTTATATTAGATGATACAATGGTATGAAAATGGTAATGTATACAAAATATAAGATGTTTTCAATTAGTTGGGGCCATGCTGTCATGTCATGGAAATATTTTACAGAAAGCAATATAACAGGCCTGTATGAACAATAATCTTAACCCCACTATTTTTCAGATACGGAAATGTTCTGGATTTCAGTCGACCTAACGGCAAGGAAGAGGCACCTTTAAATTTGAATAAGTCTACTACATACCTGGAGCCGTCAAGGACAGCCTCTGCTAAACAGCATTACTTGAAGCAGTCAAGATATTTACCTGGTAATACATTAGAAATGTTCCCTCTGTTTCTGTATTGTTGCTTTTGTTTATATTCAAATATAAGTCACTCTAGTCTTGACTGACTTCAGACTTATACATGTATCAGTTTAGTCCTTGATACAATATGTAGCTTATTGGTTCAACTGTTAAGGGGTAAATGCTATTTGTGCACACTAGTCATCGTTTTGGTCATTAGATCTTCCTCAGGTCAACTTGAGGAAGGTCTAACAAATGAAAAGTTGTTTCCCTGTAAAAAGCTCAAATTCAAGTACTGCAAATCTGAGTAGGGTAAACTTGTGTTTAAGGTTGTTGTTTTTTTTAGTGTATTTGATATTTGCTTGTCTTTTCCTTCAGGAATAAGTACAAAAAAGAATATGTCAATTAACGCCAGCAAAGACTTTGGTGGAAGCCACCTGTGGAGTAACAGCTATATACCATTTGGAGGGACTTTGCCAATCAGAGGCACTCATGGTAAACTAAAACTACTATGGCTGAAACGACTTCTTAGTTATTGATAATTATTTTCAATTAAGCGTATAATAAGGAATCACATTATTATTATATATTTTACGAGTCTACACAGAAAATCTAATTGTATTTTTTTTATAGTGGACTAAATTGTTTTTTTCTGAATTACTAGCCCTCTTATTATACTTTGGTATACACCAGTGTTGTGCAAAATTAGCTCAAATACATGACACAACAAGCTCACAACAAGACACGTGAGCTTACAGATCTTTTCACAATTATTATTACATTTTGTATTTATTTTATTATACCATTAAAACCAGGAAAGCATCTGTGTGTCATTTTAGAATTTGGTGTTGGCTATTCAATAGCAGATAAACAAGCTTGCATTGGGTCACTTCGTGCCACCCTGTGAGCTTGTACAGCTGCTATTTTTGAATATCTTTGAACATTTTTGGAAGTGTGAGAAGAACTACTGATTCGGAAGGCATTCAGGTCTTAATGGGTTAAAGGTCATCATGGTGTCATAAATCCATGCTTGTTTGCTTAACTGCAGGTACAAACACTCTACCAAGCGGCTACGTACCATCCTTTTACAGAAAAGAGGTTGGCTCTGGGGGTAACAGAGGGCAAAGTGGATCTATGGCCGAGTTACCAGCATCAAGTGAGGACACATCTAGTCATGTTCATTTGTTAACTGTCAAGTGATTCATAGTTGTACTTTATTGTTACATCTTGTGTACACTACAGGTACACAAGAGTAAAACATATTTTTGTTTCTGCTTCCTTCCGACATGCGTAATGATATCAATAAGAAAGGGGGCAGCTAGCATTTCCTTTTGTCCTGGTTTGTTTTTTGTTCTTGTCCGATAGTTCGCGTGCCTGAAATTATAGTAATAGAGTTCAGATTGCAGTTATTTGTTCTTGATACATATTCAGTGCTGTGTAAAGCTTTTAATATATGTACTCCACCACAAGGGTTGACAAAAGGATAATGTTGCACTTCAGGCTTTTAGATACAGTAGTTAATAAATTAGGCTTATTACGCCCTATATATTCATTGTATGACGAATAGTGAAAATAGCCAATATGATATTTTCGCCGTTTCTTTAAATGTTAAACGTTTTGACAATTTTCTCCTATAATGACATGCCCAATAATATAAGTGTGCCAGGTTGAATAATCATTTTAATAATCATTCTACTTGCATTCTGTCTTAGATTATGCAACCTGGAGATCTAGCAGAGGTCAGATTAGTGCCTCAGCCTACATGCCGTCAGGCAACAAGAGTACCCCTGCTCTGCAGCCTCGACCCTCTGGCCAGAATGTCCATGGACGGACAGACTGGTCTGCCAAATATGGACACCGCTAGTAGCCTCTCTGGGGCTTTGATCTATGCCCTGGATGAGACGGCAACACTCTTTTCTCTCCAAAGAGTCGAGCCTAGGTGTTTTATAATCAAAACATGTACATACATCTTATACAGCAATAAAAGGTTTGTTTCTTTATATGTATAATTATATACCATTACCTACTTGTGTGATGTACTATTTGTGTATACGTACGCCTAAATGAAACCAACAAGTTGTTCAAGTCATTAATCAGTGGATTACAATTTTTTGCTCAATGTTTTGTATTTCTCTATATAGTACCTGTTGCTCTCATGAGGTTACACCACTGCCATGTGTTTTGTATTCCATTTCCATTTCAACAGTTCAGTATGCAATGCATTATGCACATTACAGATTTATATACACATTACTGTTTTTTGTTTTCTTGCCAAAGAATTTCTTGCCTCAGTGATAGAAAAAAAAGTTTTATATTTCTTGTTTGTTTCATGACATTAATCTTGCAAATCCAGGTATTATTTTATATTTTGTGTGCAAAATGTTTTCCAATTTTGTGTTTTTTTCACTAATTCAAGTCTGTGTTTTAATCCAAGGAAAGAAAATACAATGCAAATTATTGCTGGTCTCAGCATACAAACTGTTAACTTGGTCTACGTCCCACCTGGAGATCTGGGCTTGTGAGCCCGTTCAACTGCCAGTTATCAAGTGTTATTAAATATTTTTCCTTGATACCATGTCAGGTTTCAAAATGTTATTTATAGGCCTACTTTACTGTATGACTCATAATCCATTATTAATACACTTCAAGATGCATACATTTACATTAGTATTTATATTTTTAAGATGCAGTAGTCACTGGTTTATAACTATCTTTATCTATCTAGATGTACATAAATGTATATTTATATGCATCATGTACATTTTAATATATCCATATACTGTATGTTGCACTATCTATTCTACACACACACAAACAAATGTGTGTGTATTTTGTCACAAAATTAGAAGGCACACCTGCCCATGACCAGAGCTGGCCTGGACTTGCTTGACTCACCAACTAGTCTCTCAAGACAGACTGTTAACTCACAAGAGGGTGCTGATTTTCCTTTATTTGCAGATGGAATTCTGGCAGATTGCCTGCCAACAGATATGTTATGGCAGTGAGACTCTTGTCCCTTTAATACAAGTCTAACTGACCAAAACGGGTCCATTTGGTTCCATTTGTGTTTGTGTGTGTGTGTGTGCGTGTGTGTGTGTGTGTGTGTGTGTGTGTGTGAGAGAGAGAGTGAAGTGGTTTTGTAATAATCAAAATATACAAAGACAGTAACTAGTAACAAATTTAAAATAATTCTAGTGGAGTAAAAGTAGGCTACAATATTTGAAGTATTGGAAATTGGAAATACTTGAGTAAAGTAAAGTTCCTCAGAATAGTACTTCAGTACAGTAATTGAGTAAATGTACTTGCAGCACATGGTTACTTGATGGGACTCACTATCCCAGGTGTTTTACCCAGTCATGGATCCCTGGGGGTCTCCGGACCCTACTTTGGGAACCACTGCTTAGATTGGAATCAAGGTGAAACACCTGGGAAAAAGTCATGTCCCTGCCATGGTTGTTTGTTGCCATGGTTGTTTGTTACATAAATATTTTTTGGAAATATGTATGGCAGATTTTTCAGTGGTGCCAGAAAACCACGCCCACTGCTATGCCCACTGCTGAGGCAGGCTGAGGAACAACACTTCAACTGTAGAGGGCGTGTTGTTCACCACTTACTAGTTCTTCTGAATACAGTAGTAGAAGCTCCAGGGCAGTCATCGAAATGGCTGCGTTTATTAGAGCTCGTAAATATGTTCGCTGTGTTATCCGTTTCTCCGACCGTGAACTGTAAGGTCTTTGTTGAACGCGTTTGTAAAGAAAAAGAAGACTTGACACACTCAAGCCGCAATGGTCAGTCGCTGTTTCTTTTATCAGTTGTTATTGTGAGACAGACTGCTGTCCACAGTACACTTGCTAGCTGGCTCTGCTAGCTTGCTAGGAAGTGCTGTAGCATGCCAAGTGCACGTCTTGTTTATTTATCATCATGACGCGTGTTCTCTGCAGCCTGCATGGTGTTTAATAGTGTCTTAATTTTGCTCTATGCCGTTGTTGACGCTAACGTGTTGACGACGGGAACGACACAATTACAATTACATTACTTGAGGGGGGGGGGGTCACTCGTCAATGTGACTCATTTCAGTTGAAAATGTAATTTTAAATGACACAGTGTGTCATTTAAAAATTACATTTTCAACTGAAATGAGTCACATTGAGTCACAGGTATTCGTAAAAGCCTAAAAGGGTCCAGTCAAGTGAGGAAACATTAAGGACGTTTAACCAATATCAGTCACTACTGTAAAAGTCATTCCCATTAAAGGAAAATAGACATACGACACGCTGGCACACTGCACTGTGCACAGAGCCACAGTCTACTAGTCTAGACGTCATTTATAAATTATAATCAATCCATCCAAAAAATAGCCGATCTACAAGCTCTCTCTGCGCGACGCGTTGTGAATTTGTGAGCTTTATTGATCGACTATTTTTGGCGAGCGACACCGTCGCACGACGACTTGTATCGGGCTTAAGTTAAGCTTTGCCCAATCAGTAACAGCCTTTAGTGGGATGGGTTGATGTATGTAGAGAGAGAGACACACAAACACATTTAGTACTGACTGTAACCTAATCAGTCTGGACAGGTCATCTTACTGGCCAGTCCAGGGATTATGCACTGACTACGTTATAAATAACCATGAAAATATTGCACAATGTTTGAGTAGGACAGGTTCTAGCAGAGCTGGAGACTGCACTGCTAGAATCACATTTCTAGCTATAACCCTGTTAACCTATGCTGCCCTCACATCATGCTAACCCTAAAGCTGAAAGCTGTGCTGTGGGCTTTTTCAGACTGAAATTCTGGTTTAAAGTGTTACAAATTATTTCTTTAGTGGAAGTAAAGAAGGATTTCCTTATCCTTATAGGGTAATTGTTTTGAACCATAATGAACCAGCTATGCCTGAATATCATCCACTGTGCTTTGTTTATTTTTTACCTGACATTCACATTTATTTAAGATCCTGTTCAGGCTGCGCCGCTGTGGTGGTCAGACTTACCTGCACCTGTCAGACTTATGAAATGTCAGGGCTGAGTTATGGTGTTGGAAAATATTGCCTTGTTTGTACTATGTAGCTCTTGCTTTCTCCTGGAAATATCTCTCTGGCATGATGAGCATTTCCTATAGCATTATATATTTAGATGACAGATTGAGATTTATCAATCTATAAATGCCTCTGTCTGTCTGTGTGTACGGCTGTAATGCACGACTGCACGTAACTCGACAACGGTTCACCCCATGACTTCAAATTAGACATTATATGGAGCTGGCCTGTTCTTACATCACAACACTCCATATTTGGGCATGCCTGACACAGAACTCCATATATAGGAATAAAGGACACAGAGAGACGATACAGACATTTCCATATATGGGGTTCTCGAGTTACGTGGATTACAGACATACACACATTATGTGCGGTGCCTGTTGGGCACTGGCCTACGTTATTATGTATGTGTCCCTTTTATGCCCATATATGGAGTTCTTTGTCAGGCATGCCCAAATATGGAGTCTATGCAGATGTCAAAACGTATTTGTGATGTCAGAACTGGCCAGCTCCATATACAGTATGGAGCCTGGGCAGGGGCCCTGTCCAGATCCCGGGCAGAGACCGTGGGCCCGACCGACTCCACACTGGGCTTCTCGAGTTACGTGTATTACAGACATATGTAGATGTACAGAGACATGGTGCATTTATAGATAGATAGTTTCTAGCTATTACTTCTGACCTTTATATCTATAGTGCTTATCTAGTATCTTATGTTTTGAGTAACTGTAATTTATTGAAATGCTTTTGTGTTGTTGCTTCAGTATAGTGCAATACGTATAACAACCTCACTGAGACAAAATCCTTGTATGAAAAACATTAGCCTGAAATCCAGACTGACTTGGTAGAACATAGCAAGTCAGGGGGTGCCGCAAATGCGAAAAATGTATTAGTGGGAGGGGCGGCAGGGGCCACACTGCAATTTTTCAAAATTGCGACTTTTCTAGTTCTACATACTGTGGGCCTCCATGAGTGATCATCACTCTGACTCTTCACTGTCTTGTGAAGCCCTGATAAAAGCCAGCTGCTTGTCAATCTGTTAATTTCAAACTTGTTAAATATTTATTCTTCTCATAGGATGAAGAAAATACAAATTTGGGTGGTATGGTAGAGGATGAAGACGATGAAAGTTCAGATGATCCAAACCTACAAGTAAGTCTTATGTTCAGCAGACACATAACTTAATTCATTAATTCAGCTGCTTTTATTGAATTAATTTAATATGTATACTCACAGTAAAGCTGTCTCCAACCTAAATACCTGGTTTAAGGGTATAAAGGTGAGATTTAGACTTGTAGGAATGGAACCTTTCACAAAGTTTTGTAAGCACCATGATTTGGGAGTTTGGAGAGCCATTTTATATATGCCAGATCTGGTATATTTGGTTGAACAAACACTAACATTTCAACATTAAAATCGACACATATTATTAACATTGACATGTATCGTTTAGGGGTGAATTCATTTCAAAAGAGAGAGAGAGAGAGAGAGAGAGAAAAAGAAAAAACAATTTATTTCAAAGAATTTATGAAGACCATGCATGTGTGCAACTTTCTACTTCAATGACAGTTGGAGCTCAATGTGTTCAGAGCTCAATGGATGTCTGAACTGAAGCCCTACCCTGGGGCCAGTGGGATGCATAAAGGATCAACACATGCCACAGATCTCCGAAGGACACAAGAACTGGTACGGGAAGAAAAGGTGAAGCAGTCAGGTTTATTTCTGTTCAGGGCACTTGGGCAGAAGAAAAACCTGACATAGGAAGATACTGGAGCATGTCAAATATATTATGTGCAGGCAGACTTGTTTTCAATCCCACAATTCATTTGAGCCAGACAGCTTGCAGGAAGACGTGTGTGGCATAGTCGTGACCTAATACATTTAACATTTTCTCTTTGCTCCAGTATTTTCCTAATTCAACATTTTATGACATGTCTCTGGCCGTCTATAAGAGGGTCTGTTTGTCTCATAAGCTGTCTTGTGCACACTATCGGCTAATGTAGAATCCTACTCATACATTTTTATTGACATACAGTATGATCTATACTACTTATACTTTTATCCTATTTTTAATAGTTTTTATTAGGCATTTTGTATTGTGAAAATTACTTAAGAATATAATTGACAAATAAGCAGTATAAAACAATAACAGTGACAGATAAATTATGTAAATGTTCCAGATGAATACAAATAAGGTATATAAATGTGATAAACAAAAAACAAAACAAAAAAATCTGTTAAACTAACAGTGACAAACAACCAAACAAAACAAAGACAACAGGACAGACACTGTTGCTCTCAAACTATCCCAGCACAAATTGTGCCCTCTTCTCTTAATTCTTTCATTAGACATTCTTTCATTACACAACCACATTATGGCAGATCAAAGTACAAAAGTAACCGTTATTTTCTTCTTATTTTGTTTCGTATTTAAAATAAATAAAAAATAAATAACATTTTACATTTAGATGGATACATTGCACTACACATAATTATGTATATAATACTTTTAATTATTTAACTTATTTTCATTCATAATGGAAGTCAAAGGGACTTGAACATGGAGGATGTCATCGGCTAGACTCTTTCGTCTATCTTGGATAAGGGACTAAAGGGAGTGAATGGCGGTGGAATCGAGTTGAAACAATTTGATGTAGTTATAAGTTGTAGATATGTCATAGACGACTGGCCGCATGAAGTCCTAATCCAGTGTATAGCCATGCAATTATTGGACCCAGTCTTATTCTATCAGAACAACTTTTATAACAATCGTCCTTCTGTGTGATACTAAATGTAAACCTTTTTGAAAAAATGTACATTCACTAATCACTAGAGCTGTTTCTGAAGTTCACTTTAGAATGCTGGTAATATTTGCCATTTTCTTTCAGGCCAGAGAGCTATTCCTGAAAGCTGTAGAAGAAGAGCAGAATGGAGCCGTCTATGAAGGTTTGTTTATATATTATTATAAGAAAGGATATTAGTAGTGAGATAAATGATAAGTTACATTTGACTGAAGTGGTGATGTGATTCACGCGCGACAGATTCAGATGCAACAGATGCAAAACTACCTAGTCACAAACAGTGTCGTCGTTAAGCAGCAGACAAGGTCCAACTGGCAGCAGCTGTCCGTTTATCATTACCCCACCACAAAAATTGTGCTAACGTGGTTTAGCGACTAGCACTTTGACAGCTCATCCATCGTAGCTTGTTTACAAGTGAGACGGACTTCCTGTGCAGAAACTGCCTCATCAAAATAAGAGCTACTTGTAATGATTAGTCAACACTAGTTTTATTTCTAAGTCTACTTACAGGACGTTAACATCTCATTTGAGTTCCTTTTGAATGCCTGTCTGCATTCTCTAAATCTAAATCTCTAAATGTTTAAAATGTTCATGTTTTTTTCCCCCATACATTATGCCTCTATATGTCACACAAGAGTGTCATACACTAGTAGTGAAAATGTACTTATCTACAAGCTCACAAAATGTGACATGCTTGTCTATTTTCACTACTACTTCTGTGTGACATAGTACTGCCTTAAGTATGGGGGGAAAACACTAAACCCCTTATCCCTAAACATTTTCGAATAATTAAAATGGCCAGTCTACAAGTTCACAACGTGTCAATGTAGATTGGCTAGTTAAACTATTCAAAAATGTTTTTCAAAATAGTAAAAAGAAAATGCAAAGAAGTTTAGGGATAAGGCATACTGTAAGGGGTTTAGTGGTTGGTGACGGAAATGGAGCCCGGAAGGTTTAAACATGGATATGAGGTTTCTTCCCAAAAGCAATTAAAAGTATGTTTGCCTAATTTTTCAAGAGCTGTTATCCTGTGATTTTGGATCCTGTGAAGTTGATTTTCAACAGTTACTCAGTTTCAACGGTGTGTCTTTGAAAATATTATTCTGCCTCACTTTTATTAAGAAGGTTTATTTTAACAATTGACAATTTTTGTGACTCAGGAAAATGACTGCATAGTGTTCGAATTAATACAACTTGAGCACTTTACTACAACCGAGTTGTAAGAGATTGTACTTTTTTGTTTTGTAACAATACAGTATATTGTGACCTAAGATTTAAGTTGAGAAAATAAAAAAAACTGTGAATCTGATGTAGCTTGCTTTTACTATGCTTTAATATGCCCGCATATTCCGCAACTTTCCACATAATCGCAACTGTCCGCATATTCCGCAACTTCCCGCATATTCCGCAACTTTCCGCAAATTTTGCCAACTTCCTGCAATTTCACCGCATAAAAGCGCAGAAAACCCCTGCATATTTAATCACATAATCAAGTGTTGCAGCCCTAGTGTATAGTGCAAGATCGTTGTTTTCAATGGATGTTTGTGCTCACTGCTCACTGCTCTCTTAAACAACTGTGTCACTGACTGAAAGTGGTGCAAGTCGCCTTAACTTTACGGCAGGTTTTGCAACCTAATTTCAAGTAAATTGAACTTACCGTACCACTACGCTGACCTCTGCAAGGCATGTCCTTTGAAGACATGTGGAAATTAAGTAGGCCAAAATCCCCAAACAGGAGAATTTGTGTCATGTCCCCAGAGTAACTGTATAGACTGAGTATATCACTACTTCTGTATACTTTATTCTATCTCGTGTAATGTGCTATACCTCATGCAACCTATGTGCATCTGTTGGGCAAGCCCGGTTTAATGTGTCATTGTTCTTGCAGCAATCAAGTACTATCGCAGGGCAATGCAGCTTGTTCCTGACATTGAGTTTAAAATCACTTACAGCCGCCCTCCTGACTCTGAACGAGTTGGTGGAAACTAGTAAGTTCTTTGATTACTTCATCTCACATAAATGCAGGTTTGGTCTGAATCTTTGCTAGCTCTGTTCCATAGCTCTAATGCAGGGGTGTCGAACTCAACTTGGGGCGAGGGCCGCATTGGTCAAAAGGTCACTTGATGGGGGCCACAACCAGTTGCGGACACACGCTCGATGTCTCAAGCCCAACACACACCGGCTCCGTCCGACGCGGCGCGTCAGCGCATGTCGGACGCCGCCGGTGTGCGATAGGTTCATTGAAAATAATGGAGGCGGCTGTTTTGACGCGTGGCGTTCGCAGACGGTGTGGGAGGCCCTTCAGTCAGTCACTGCTATAATATCTATCTATCTATCTATCTATCTATCTATCTATCTATCTATCTATCTATCTATCTATCTATGTATGCTCATACCCAGCCAGCCAGCCAGCCAGCAAGCCACACACATAGTGCTCAGACCCAGCCAGCCAGCCAGCCAGCCAGCCAGCCAAAAAAAAAAAAAAAAAAAAAACGTTTTTTCTTTCTTTTTCTTTTTTTTTTGCTTGAGGCAGGCGAAGACATTAAATGACATGGCGGGCCACATTTGGCCCTTGACTTTGACACCCATGCTCTAATGCGTTGCATTAGAGCTATGCTACTATCAACTTCCGCCGCTCGCATGAATGCAGACCAGCCTCTACTCTTTAGTGTAAATAAAAAGAACGTTTTTGCTACTCACCAAAACAAAGGCGGGTTGTGTCAATAGAAAGACTACTTTCCTTACTGGAAGCACTCTGAGCCCCCCACCACACGTATAAACTGTACTTTTTGGCCAAAAAGAGATTTTGTTTCCACCGGGGAAAAAATTTTTTTAGTTACTCCGCTGCGCCCTCTACTGATACTGCCCAGAGAACTGCCTCATAGAGAATATTTTTTCTCCGGTGAAAAAAAATCCCTTTTTGGCCAAAAAGTACCGTTTATACGTGGGGTGGGGTGCTCAGAGTGCTTCCACTAAGGAAAGTAGTCTTTCTATTGACACAACCCGCCTTTGTTTTGGTGAGTAGCAAAAACGTTCTTTTTATTTACGCCAAAGAGGAGAGGCTGGTCTGATTTCGATTTGAGATTTAAAATTGTAAGTCCCATAGCCTTGTACTGCGCAGAGCAGAATCGTAGAAGCAGTAGAAGGCTATGGATCAGAGCTAAATCTTTGCCAATGATTCGGTCATAGAAATGCATAACATATTCTTTAGTTAACTCAAATGTCCTCTTTGAGGTCCCCTCTTTCAAAAACACTATAATGGAAAGCTACCAGTGGATTTGCAAATTATGCACAACTGAACGAGATTTACTGTTCATTTTAAAGACCAGTCCACGCCATGTTTGCTAACTCCACTTGTTTTAACTTGTAAACACTTTCCTAAACCGCGGTGACCTGGCTGCAATGGGTCAATTCATACAGCTGAAACTGGTTGCAAGTTGCTACAAGTTGAGTTGCGAGTCCTTGGTGTGGACTGGGCTTTATGTTTTAGAAGCAAGATAGTGTACAGTAGTTTAACAATATTCAGAAATAATGTTGTGCTGTAGGTCCACTCTGCCTGCTTCGGTTCTTCCTTTTTCAAGTCAGTCTAGCCGCCTCATATATCCCGTTACTTAAATAGGCCTTCCAGTTTTTAAACTTTTTTGGTATTGAAAGACATGAGCATTGTCGACTGACCAGTCACTTCTCAAGATCCCTAAATCAAAGCTGAAATCCCGGGGGGATAGGTCATTTTCTGTTGTAGCACCCACACTGTGGAATCACGTCTGAAAACTCACTTGTACTCCTTGGCATTTGAACATACTGATTAAGAGTTGCTGCTTCCACTGCATTGTGTCCTTATGTTGCCCTGTTTATGTACTGTTGTTGTTGTTGTTGTTGTTGTTGTTGTTGTTGTTGTTGTTGCTTTTTTAGTATTTCTTTGTTTACAGCACTTTGTTTCAACCTTGTTGTATAAAAATTGAATAGCTCTATACAATAACATACAGGGACAATCTATACTCTTACTCTCTAACTGAATATCATATACTTTGTTGTAGCATTGGAGAGAACAATATCGAAATAGAAGATCTACTTGCCTACTTCCACCAACAACTCTCCCTGAAAGACTCTTCTCCAAAGATATGTAGTCCTGAGACTGAGATGACTCAGTTGCATATTTCAGGTAGATTTGTCTTTCTCATTAACTTTACTTTATCTTTTGTTTGAATCTTCACTTTATTGAGTCTGATGTTTTCCTCACTCTATTTGAACTCCTGTGTTTTTAACTGCAGCCTTGCCCCCAGAGGTTCTGATGTACATATTTCGTTGGGTCGTGTCCAGTGATCTGGACATGCGTGCCCTGGAGCAGATCTCCCTAGTCTGCCGTGGTTTTTACATTTGCGCAAGGTTAGTCCTCTGTTCTGGCAAATAAGGTGGCTTGTTTGCCAAATGCATTGCATCCCACATGTCTGTCTTTGTATGTCAGATTACGAGCTGAAAACAATTTATGACTAAAATCCTTTTTTGTTAATAAATAATTGTCTGGCGATATGTCGGCCATTATTATTTGACTTATTTAATGCCCCTATTTTGGTAGCCTGAGCCAGCAAGTGTGGTTTCTGCTCTAGAGGAGCGAATTCAAAGATCCTATTGGTTCACCGATCTGATTATTGTGGGTAATACTGGTTCCGGTTTGGTGGTTCTGGCCTGATGACTACAAACCAGTGACTACAACATGACTTAGGTTCTTTCCACTCCCGACCAGGTCAGAAAATACTGGTTTAAAGTTTAAACGGTGGTCTAGAATTCCAAAATCTACATTTGATTTATTTCCTTTGTGTTTTGAAGGGACCCAGAGCTTTGGCGTTCTGCCTGTATGAGAGTGTGGGGACGGAAATGTACCAAACTGGCAAACTTCAACTCCTGGAGGCACATGTTTCTGGAGAGACCACGTGTACGTTTTGATGGTAATACCGGCGCTTATAATAAATTACAACATGAGGGACGATTTGAGCTACATTACTTGTTATTCAGGTGTAATGGCGCTGGTGCAATCTTTGATGTCCAGATATGTTTCTTTTGTAGGCATCTATATCAGCACGGTGTCCTACATTCGCCAAGGAGAGGAATCCCTTGATGGATTCTACAGGGCTTGGCACAGTGTTGAATACTACAGGTAGATATTTCACTGCTGACATTCTAGTGTTGTGTCAAATGTACACGGATAATCAATTGCTCTCATGTTTGTCACAGGTATCTCCGATTCTTCCCTGATGGCAAAGCCATGATGCTGACAACTCCTGAAGACCCGTTGGTCATCGTCCCTCGCCTGCGTAGTAAGAATACCAGGTGTGTATTTTCTCCACAAACGATCAATTCAAAAGCCAATAATAAAAAATAAGTACATGATTCGTGATCAGTTGCGACTCTCGATATGTACTTGAACATTGTGGACAGACATGCAGCTCGACAGAGTGACTTATGTATTAGCTTCATAGAATTAGCTAAGAAATGGAGGGGAACATTAGCACATAATGGTTGAATGATAATTTCTACTTACAGATTGGAGTCTGTACTGCTTGGTCATTACCGTCTGTCACAAGAGACAGACAATCAAACCAAAGTCTTTGTCGTCGTCAGCAAGAAAAAGGAGGAGGTGAGTGTCGTTTGTGGCAAAACATTTAATCTTTACTGCTAAGCTCCATTTTGTCCTGAATGTATACTGAATGAGAAGGAAGCCTACTGAGGGGAAGCCACACTGTGGCTACGTTTACATGAACAGTTAAATCCCCTTTTCATTCCGAATAGAAGTTAAATCCTATTAAACGTTGTCATGTAAACACCTACAAAAACTTAAATCCGAATGAAAACGCTCAATGCGATTTAAAAACCATTCTGATGTCACTGGCCGGATTATTCCAATGTTCAATGCGATTGAAAGAAAATTGGACTCATGTGTACACTGCTTTGGATGTAAGTTCATTCTGGTCTTTCTGAGCATGCTCATTTCCAAGGCGCGCCGAGGAGTTTGCACATTTTATTTCGTGCATTTTGCAGATCCGAAATCCACAAAAAAAAAACGTGGAGCAGCAGCAGATGATGGTGATCCCCCTGATCTGTGTGTGTGTGTGTGTGTGTGTGTTCAACAGTCTCTCTCTCTCTCTCTCTCTCTCTCTCTCTCTATCTCAAAAATAACGAGCGACCCGTGATACAATGATAATCAGTGTGTTGCGTGCCCTGGCCGTACTGTAGATTAAAGTACAAATAAAAACGAGATGATCGGCGGGTGGGAAAAAAGACTGTAATCATATATGCCCGCCCCTATCCAACCAGCAGCCTCAAAGCTACTGCGGAATGAAATTACTTAAGGAGCAGACAGTACAACAACACCATTAGTTAGTCAGTCTTGAACACACAACAACCTTACACACACAGCGCATACACATAGCCCCCGTCACTCACTCCCCAGTCCCGGAAGTCCCACCTCCTAGCCACTCCTATTGGCTATAGCCATAGCCGGCCGCTACACTATTTTATGTGTCCAACAGATGGCGTAGTTTCACGTGAATTAACATGATTGTCTTATATCACATCTCCATATAAACACTCATTCGGAATGACCATTTCCCAAGGAAACTCGCGGCAAAAAACATTACTTCCAAAGTATTTTATTCTGAAGTATTTATTCGGAATGATCAGCCTGCATATAAACGCGGCCTGTGTGTCATAGGCTCAATATGTCAGTTTGACACAATTCAGTAGATCTTGTGGGTGGGTTGAATATGTCTGCATGGATTGGTAGAAGACTCTCCCCATCTACCAATCCATGCAGACATATTCAACCCACACACTGCTCGACTCCCATCGAGACGACCAATTTGGAGGAACCCCCCATCAGCTGACTTCACCATCAAATCAGCTTGGAAAAGGGAATGGGAGTCCAATGAGGTCCCAAACAAACACCTGGTGTCAGACCCCAACCAACAGGTCCCTGGCACCACCCTCCCAACAGTGGTCTACGCTCAATAGATTCAGGACTGGACATGGCCCCTGCTTGGCCAGCCTCCACAAATGGGGCAGTAGCCCAAGCCCACTGTGTGCGTGTGGTGAGGAGCAAACTATGGAGCACATCATAGAAGTTTGTCCTCTCCAAAGACTGGAAGGAGGATTAATCACCCTCCATACAGCAGACCAGGAGGCAACCGCTTGGCTTAAGGACTTTGCATTCGCTAAAAATAAATAAAATAAAAAATCCTGTGATCCTTTGTGGCTAGATGTAATTTCTTCGGGTCTAGTAGGACTAGTAAAAAATTCTATAACATTTTGTAAAACAAATACATATACTGTATAGCCACATGCTCGAATGGCCCCACCCCCCTGTCAAAAACTGCTAAAATCCCTAAAACAAGAAAGCAGCAAATGAAAAAAAAAAAGAACACTCATCTTTTACTCTCTCTAATGACAACCTAAAACATGAACCTTGGTTGAAAAAAACTAAAGTTGTCCTTTAACCATTCACTACACATTGTGTGGAAAGTAAACTTATTTTGTTTACATTTAAGTTACATTTGATTAATTACATGTTGTTTTGTTTGTTTTTGTAAGATTATTGTTGTGAACACTTTTGATTGACACAGATTTTAAGCCTAATTATTAGTAATTAATAATAATTTAATAGATGTACTGCAATTATTTCATACACCTTCAGTGCACTTCAGTTTGAGGGTTTTTGATAAAAACAAGAACTTCATTTCATTTGAACAGAAGGGGGCAGAGTTTCAAAAGAACCGGTTCTGCAGGCGGAACCCAGCACCTGAGGTGGAGCACAGTTTTCATGTTGGGCTGCAGTTGTCCCCTGGGGGGCGCCAACGTTTCAATAAGCTGGTTTGGATCCATCACTCCTGCCACATCACCTACAGGTACAGAGCTTTACTCATGACCTTGAGTTGATTACCTTGACTCCATCTATTATATTGACACAGATGTGAAATTATGTCCTTGCATGACACAGAGTTGTACAAGAATGTCAAAATATACACTCATATTTGTTTATAGACCTGCTGGAGAAACTGTTGTCACAGCCTTTGACCTGGACAAGATGTACACACCCTTTGTCTTTGCACGTGTGAAGAGCTACACTGCTTTCTCTGAGCGTCCACTGTAGTCAGCCCAAAGGCATGCATAATGATACTGCAACTCTTGATGTCTGAAGACCATACAGATGGCTACGCAACACCTCTACAAGATGCATATATCGCTCGCCTGTTAGATTTGTGCTGCAGATGTATTCTGGTTTTATTGAATGACTTATAGTGTTTGTAGTGTTTATCACACAAGCATGTTGTGTTTAAGGTTCACTACAGGAAATACTTATTCCAGAAGCTGTATACAATATTGTGCAGTTAAGCTAATTAGGGATTGCGCTTGCCTATTCCTAGCAATGAATGTTCAAAAGCTATTTTCTGTTTGTGCTAATTCCCTCTTTGACTCCTTCAATAAACAATGGTGGACTCAAATTGTTGGATTTAATTACACCAGCAGTTCTGACTTGACTAACTGAATCACATAATCTCTTTCTCAATGTGATTCAGTGAGAGAAACAGAATTGTGGGGTTTTATGAGTAACGGTATATTTTATCCTCTTAACATGTAGGAAGGGAGATCAACTGGAGATATCCTCCAAGGGTAGCATTTAAATCGTCTGGACCAAGGGAATAACTATTGTATGTTAGCAGTTTAATGCAAATTAAATTTAAATTCATTCGTTGGAAGATTTTATTTTTGTGATTCTGCCCGATCATTGCATTTGTATCATAACCTTGGAGCAAAAGTAATAAATCATACTCATGCAAAATGCTTGTTGTGTTCCTGTTACGCAACCAGGGTCAAAATACATCCCAGATATGAAAATAATTTCTGTTTGAAAGGGCATGGCAGTTTAATCCATGACATGTATTTAATTTCCCAGGAATTAGGTTCTAAGCAGATCAAACAGGATTTAGATGGGGGAAAGTTGCATTAGGAATAGATTTTTTTTCTAGATTTTCTACTTCATACCATAAATGTTTTCCTGCAATGTAAATATTAATTATTACATTTATGATACATTAGATTACAATTATGTAGTGAAAGTGGAAGGTCTGATTTGCATAGCTAATTTTGGATAATGCTTATGAGATTATTTTCATAGTATTTTGGTTTTTTTACTGTGTGCGTGTGTTGTTTTTTGTGTGTGTGATACAGCTGCGGCCTCTGGTGGCAGGTGGTGTTACAGCGTGACAGACAGACAGACATGTTCTGCTGGGTTACATAGTAAATGGGTCACTGGTGTTCGCAATTAAGAAATAAAAAAAGCCAGCCTTTTTGCTATTTCTGTTAATTAAACAGCATTATCTTTATAATCAATGGAATAATGCTTATATGCTTGGGGAGACAGTGAGACGGGTCTTAATATTGTGATATGGGTGAGTTTGTGCCCTTTAACTTTTAAGTAATGTTTAAATCTGCTTTCAAAAGAGTGGTGGGTGGTGCTTTAGAGACATCTGTTTCCTAATTGGAAATTAAAGTGGATCTCTTTAGTCACTCCTACTCTGTTGTGGTCATTGTGTGTAAAAAAAAAACTAAACCTTTTTGTTTGTGTGATAAGGGATCAAGGCTGGAATGGAAGTAGAATCAGCAGTGTTGTCTCCCCAGGTGTAAGGACAATCATTATCCATGGTAACTAATGCAAAGCTGGTGAGTTATTGGAAAATATGGCACATTGTGTATTATTGAGGGGCGCTAGCCCCTCCTATATACAGCTTTTGTCCCCACACGTCTCATATTTGCCATTGACAATGAAAGGAGAAATTAGGTCAAATGTCCGCCAAATATGACGTAAATTTGTGGCAACACAAAGCGCCCCTCACTTCACACGGGTGTGATTTTGTTTTTGTAAATAATACACCAAATCTATTCTAAAGCTGTAGCTTATAAGGTTCATTATGAATACATTTTAAAGCATTATGAATACATACTTCATTCTGAAAGAGATTTTATTTGTTATACAATATTTTAATGTTAAACAGTTTCCAGAAGCTCTGAATCTAGTTGAGGTCATGCGATATCAGTTGCCGCCCCCCACAAATCCTTAGTTGCATCTGTTGTCATATTTGATCTTGTTTTGTAAAGCACTTTGTGACCTTATTTTGGAAAGCTACGCAAATCAAGTTTATTGTTATTACAAATAATCATTACCAATCTGACCTTAGCCACACTAAGCTTGTACCTACTTTCTAAGCACAACCATTTTTAACCGTATAGTAGCATATACCGTATACTGTATCATAACCTGTTACGGTACCTAAACGTATCCGTAAATAATATATATGTACCGGTATGTATTTTCATGATAGCCTAATGTACATTCAATCCTTTGTGGGAGAAGTGTGTGCAGTGAAGTGTAGTGCAGCCGCAGGTAAAGAGCACAAACAGAACTAATGCATGTGTTGAGAAGGTGCTATTTGCTAACAAGGCAAATTAGGGCAGGCAGAACTGGTAAAGAAGTAAAGCAGATTTTCATAAATAACTCACTTCACACGGGAGGGGCGCTCTTATCATTGCTATGACGATAAATACTGTATTGCGCAGACCTACTAAACAGACATAATTGGAGTGCACAGTCACCATAAGTAACCTCCAACCTCCTCCAACGTTTGCTCTCCTACAGTCAAAGTTACGAGCCCTTGCATCAAACTAGTCGTGACACTGCATTCCTTTCAATCCTATCATGCCATTCAGTATCTAATCTCTCATGTACAGTAGTACGTATATGTTTTGTCTCTCGTCTTCATTTGTCCATTGTTCGTTTGGCATATCGGACCTTCTCATCAATATAGAATACCTGTTAAAATATTTTAGCAGGTAGAACTTGATCTCCTCAAGTTACAGAACGTTGTTCTGGCCAGTTCACACTTGTAAAAGAGACTTCAGTCTCAATGTGGTTTTTACTGGTTAAATAAAGGTTAAATAAAAAAATAAAATAAAACACTGTCCTCATATATAACCATATCACCTATAGTATGAACTATGCACTGATAAGTGTCCCTTTTGCACATGTAACATGTGATGGTAGCACAGACTGTACTGATGAGCAGTGGCGTGCCGTGCACAGATAGACACCTGCCCTTGCCCTCTGGACAGCAATGTGACCTTTTGAATTTTTGTGGGGATATAGGGTATCCCAACTTTTGAGGGTATACCATTAGGATACATTCTAGTTAGTACCTTGCTTGGGCAGTTTGCTCGCCAATGCAAATATGTCTATAATTTTCTGTGCTAGTTAATTTACCAGTTTTGTTTTTGACCACTGGCACTAATGCCATGCGCATGCATTAATGACAAAGTAGCACCTGAAATTCTATGACTAGCATGCTTCCTATGTTCTGCTGATGTTCACGGACCACCAGTTGAAAACCCCTGGCCTAGAGGGTGGGTGGACGTCGTCCAAACGTAGCATATGGACCTGCAAGGTGCACCATTGCTCCAATCCACTTCAAACTTGCTTCATCATTGCTTCAATTCGCACCAGACCTGGCACAAACACTGTTCATGCTTCTGCCGTGACTTTAGTCAAATTGCATTGAAAGCACTAATCTTAGCTCATATCCCATACCAACACAACAGTGGTCCCCAGGTAGATTCTTAGTGTTGGTCTCTCGTTCACAATCAATGGAAAGCTCCTGAAATGAAGTATAAAGCTTTTTGTTAAATAAACATTTGACCTCTTATTTAAGTTATACCATTTTGGAACCGAAATGGGGAACCGGAATCGATATGAAGAACCGGAATCGGTACCAGACTCACACAAATCCTAACAATACCCATCCCTAGTCACACCGGGAAAAACAAAATTGTGTACTAAATTGCACACATACTATAGCGGTGTTACAGCAGTGTCTAACATTTCATATGGCCATAACTCGTTGACCATTAATGCAATATAATATGGAAATCTAACCAAATTTGCACAGGTTGTCAACATAATTTTCCTGACACACCCGTGGGACAGTTCACAATATGTGGGAATATTGGCACTGAATCTACTGATGGGATATTTTGTGTGAAAGCAGGAGCTGTTGCTAGTCTCCTTATAGCAACAGTCTCATATTTTTAGCACGGTCTTCTAATCTAAGCCAACCAAAATGCAGAATTACTGTATCATATATGAACAATATTTGTACTGATGTGAAGATGTGGTTTAGTAAAATGTCCCAGAAATGTCCTGTAATATTTCAAAAATAATGGGATCCATATAAAGTAGTAAAAGTACCTTTAGTAACATCTAAATGAACGTAGGATCATCATTACACCACAATACCCAACAAACATCCGTTTCTAGGTGGGACATAGTGTAACTCTTTCTAGGTCAGCTCTGCATGGATCCAGCTGTCTGTGCAATGCATCATGGGTATGGTCCTGCTGGTTCAGAAGCCACTACATATAATTCATTTTATGAAAATCCTGTCAAATCATAAAGTACTTTTCCCAAGGGCAACAGAATAGAAATTGATAGATTATTCTCTCCTACAGTAAGTAAAATAATATGGGCCTGATGAATAGCGATCGTGCAACAGAGGGAATTGCAGTGACTTCAAGGGTGTGACCACCTGGGGATGACTGCTTGGCATAAACACTCTACAGTGACTCCTTAGTGACTTACATTTCCTGCAAGTTGAATGAGCTCATCAAGGCATAAGGAGAGAGTAAAACAAAAATCATCTCATAACCGTGTAATGCAATGCACTAAAGCAAATGACTTCGAAGTTCGAACAGTGATTTTCAGCCTTTTTCATTTTAAGGATGCCTTGTTTAATATGCATTATTAGGCCACTGACTCCTTTTTGATACATTTTTGATCTCTGTGATGCCAATTTCCACTGTAAAGTCCTCAGTGTTGATTTAACTAAGAGTGTACAAAATGTATGAGTTACAGGCCCATAAGGTTCAATTTAGTGCCCATCAATAATTCAGCATACGTGCAGCAGTCTAATACAGGGGGTTTCAACTGATTGTGAACGAGGGACCACCACCCTTAGACTTAGAATCAACCTGTGGACCACTGTTGTGTTGGGTGGGATATGGGCTAAGATTAGTGCTTTTGTAACACTTGCTATACATCCCATGTGTATAGACACGTTCAGAAACAGGTCCCCTGGTCGCAGCTAACATATTTCCTGTAGGCGGAGACGACATATCTGCAGAAGGTCTTCTACTACATTGAATGGTAGAGTGACTGATGTTAGTCTGCTCAAACGTTACTCTTTTACCTGCTTTTTACTAACACTAACTTTACAAAGATGCCCAGAACATCAGGATGAACCTGTGTAGTTTATAGCAGAGGCAACATTCAACTTTCGAGAGAAACGGAATGTCAAAAAATACACCACAGTGGCTGAGACCAGAGCCATAGAGTAATGGTTGAGACGAAGCAGTGAAAGGTCCTGAAAGATACATAACATCAGTCTTACCCAATACCCAATCTTTCTGTTGTATGAACACAAGGCTGCTGTACTTTATACCTCATACTAATCATTTAAAGTATGAGATATAAAGTACAGCAGCCTTGTCTTCGTCTCAACCATTACTCTATAGCCAAATTCAAATACCCAAAATCTCGGCCACTCGCTCACTCACACTCGGTCACTCCAGCAAATTATGGTGAAATTAAATTGGTGACCTGCCAAAATATGTGACAATCTTGTGAACTTCACACAACTTACATGGTCTTTAAGTTTAAATACATCTAAATACAGTTATCTGCTAATGAACAAACTGCAACAATTTACATTAGGACACTAACATTATGTGATTTACACGATTGTCACATATTTCAGCAGGTCACCAATACAGTACACTTATATTAAGTATGTTTGTTTGTGTGGAGAAAACAATGTTGCACATTAAGCAAATCATCTGGGGACCCCCCTCCAAAGTCCCTTAATTGTCCCCCTGACCCACAGGTTGAGAATCTCTGGTCTAATAGCAAAAGAAAAAGCGGCGATATCAATTCCAATGTTCATTTACTCCATGCCTCTCAAGCCTGATGTATGCTTCCGTGTGCAACATGTCACACAGCCTTCAGTCTACCATTGTTGATGCCTCTGGAAATGGAAATGCTTTGGTCGTGTCTCGCGACAACCCCCCCCCCCCCCCCCCCTCCCCCTGCTACAATAACCTTAATAGTAGCAAAAATACATAATGATTATATTCTGGTTTCAGTATTTATTTATGATGTTACCCCCCCCCCCCCCAGGGGGTCACGACCCACGGGTTGAGAACCCCTGCCCTATGGCCCCAGAAAGCCAGTGAGTAACGCCGTGTTTGGATAGCGGCTGGCCAGTAGACACGCCTTTAAAACACAAACAGTATTGCTCTGTCCTCCAAAGGCATGCTTTGTGTGACACGTTGCGTTCCAGTGCATGCACAAGATACTGCAGGCAGAGACACTGCATGCACAGCTTCTATAGTCCATGCTATACTAGGTGGAAAGGCACGTCTATTTGTATAGCACATTTCAGCAAGGCAATTCAAAGTGCTTTACATTTAGAGCTATATCTTGCGCCACCCCTTAACCCTTATCCCAAAAATATTGCAATTTTTTACTATTTAAAAAAACCTTTTAAAATGTTTCAAATAGCCGATCTACAAGCTCACAACGTCTCGATGTAGATCGGTTAGTTGAACTATTTACTTGCGCAAGCAGAGCGTGCAAGTAATGTTATTAGTCAGGTGCTACGATGCATATGTCCCTTAGCAGCATATGATATGACGTCATATGCTGGTATGGGACATACGGAAGCAGACCGGGCAGGTATGTTTTCCGTCATGCTACGAAGCGTATGTCCCATCATGTGATGAAGATATGTACCAATGCCAGGGTATAATTGGTTTAATATGTGCATTGGTGACGTAATGATGATATGTTTCAGTGTCGGGTGGATTAAAGGGACATATGCATCAAACCACCCGAGTAACCACAGTATACCACTAATCAACTCAGAAATTACATATACGTATATATATGGACCTGACATGTCTCTGTACTTGGATTACTTTCTTCTGTCTCAAGCTAATGTTCTGTGAGGTCATAGTGACCGTGACCTTTGAAAAATGACACGTTATGAAATTCCCTTAATCACGTTCACACAAGGTTGAAAATGGACTGACAGACAATTCGAAAACATAATGCCTCCGGGCTGGCCATGGCTGTCCCTCGGGGAGGCATAAACAAATCAGTGTATGATTGGCATGGTCAATAGTGAAAGGCTGTTTTTGTCAGTGTCATGCAGTCTCTCATGAGACCATGAGACACATTTGGTATAAACACAAAGATGAGCACCAGTAAGGTTTGATAGAGGAGGAAGCCCTGGGTTCCTCTGGCAGGATGTACAGAGGAAAGCCTTGACCTACTGTACATATTGTACAGTATTGACCTGTGCTTTTGTTTTAAATGTAAGAAGTTTAAAACAATTAAGAGGGTTGCGCACATCCGCCCCTAGCGACTTTTTTGCGTCCCTAGCGACTTTTAGGCGCCCCTAGCAACGAAAATATGTAGCCAGCCCAGAAAAACATTTGTCATTTATGTGCACTTAGTTTGTATCATCTCTTCATTTGATAACACATCGTTTAAACTCATTGTAATATAAAAAAAAACATACCTCAATTCAACTAATGTTTAGAACGCTATTTTGTTCCGATCCATACAGGAATTAGAAGGTTAATACTTTATGCATCCGAGTGTGTATTTTATTTTTACTAGCAGACTATAAACTGAGCTGCCAGTGCTTCCTCCTTTCTTGCTCTGTCGAGCTCGAGGGGCGCGTTCGGAAATACCGCACCGGAGCGCACTCGCCTAGGCAGAGCAAGAAAGGAGGAAGCACTGGTACAGACAGTCTGTGCAGTGTGCACATATAATAACCGAGCCGAGGAAGCCACTGAGCCTGCTGTGACCTGTGAGCCAGACCAGACGCGCCGACCACTTTTAGTTTTGCCAATTTAGCGGAGTTGAGGCTGAGAAAAAAAAAATGATTTTATCTCTGGCGCATATCTGGCGCCTGTCAACACGATTTGTCCCCAATTCACCAGGGGAAAAAAGCTAGATTTCTCGCCAGAAGCTTTTCACTAATTCAGTCGCTAGGGGGGTCTGGAAAGAAGCTAAATATGACGACAAATCCGCTAAGTTGGCAACACTGGATCAGAGGCAGGAACGTAGCCGGCACAAGCCAACCCCGCAGCGGGAGGCGGTACAATAAACGGTAAATAAACAAGAAGAATCAAAGCAACCAAATCGGTCAAACAAAGATTAAAAATACTTAACGGCTTCCGCGACACAAGAGAATTCGCAGCGGTATGTATAGGTACTTATAGTTGACACATTCTGAATAACTCAATCGAAAATTTTGGAAATAACTCTTCCTACTTCCGGGCCTCTTCCAACTTCCTTCACAGGTGTGACTGATGATACTAATTAAGGCTCTGTTCTGGTCAAACAGAGTCAGGCCAGGGTGATGCTTTTGTGCATGTTGGGCAGCAAACCCCCTTCCTCCTGCATGCCCAGTTTACCTTTGAGAATACACATGGCCAGTTCACATGGGTGTTATTTTTATTTAATTATAATCTCCAGTCTACCTTTGAGAATACATGTTGTTCTGATGTTGTGAAGCTGCGCCAGACCTAACAGTGTCTATATTCCTTTATCGCCAGTGAATAAATGGCTGCTGCTGAACTTGTTGAAGACGTGGGTGAATTGTGTCATACACACAACACAGGCAAGGTTCACACCGCTATATTGGCTCACTGGAAACACTCTTCTACACCAGCTGTGGGTCGCAAAGTGTCCTTGATGAGTGGGTTTCAAATACAGGTGAGTAACTCTTACGGGTCCCTTTGTACACTCAGAGTTAAGTTTGAGAACCACATACATACACTAAATGGAACAGAGCCTTGATTAGTATTACATCATCAGTGAAGGAAGTTGGAAAAGAGTCAAGACCCGGAAGTAGGAATAAGAGTCTCCGTTATTTCCAAAATGGTGTATATGCATAGAGCCTCACAGCTGTCATATCATACTACGTATCCTAGCCTTAATTCGTCCTACTCCTCCCACCCAACACTCCCTGCTGACAGGTGCCGCCCAGGAACAAATTAGCCATTGGGGCCGTGGCCCAGGGGCCCTTGTGGGGGTTAATCCGTCCCTGGTGCCGCCCCAGCCCGTATACATACCAATTATCACCTATCAAAGATAGCTGGACGTTATGTGCTGTGAGTGTGAGCTTGTATCTGCCATTTTTGAATAACCAATTTAAGTAAAACGTTTATTGCATAAATAGCTGCTATATGCTTGCTATTTGTTAAATGGTTAATCCTTTTAACCATGCTCCCGTTGTTAAAAAGGTGAAGATTATTGTAGTCCCTTCAACCAGCTCATGACGAAACTAGACCTGTGCGCGTCGGCCACCGGCTTACTTGGGAACGATGAAGGTTGGGAACCTAGTATGCAATACCCGTTGTCATAGCACCCGATTTAACCGTCTGTGTCCCTTTTGTGCCCATTTATGGAGATCTCTGTATCCGTCTGTGTGCCTGTGTCTGAACTCTGAAGAGTGCCAACTGACTGAAAAGTGGATTGGTTAAGTAATCAAATGGCCATGGCAATCAATTGGCTGAGGCAGAGGCTGGGAATTCTACAGGTGAGCACTGCACTCTGTGTGGTGGTGTGGAACGCGTGTGTCAAATTTGAGCAAAGCATGTCCACAACACACTGATCTGACCAGTAGCCACATGTCTTATTACTTGGCCCTTGCATTTTATTAAGGCATATGGGTTCTAGAGAATGGATAAAATAGCTGCGCTATAGCTGGTGAAAAATAATGTTTATATTTGAAAATGAATGAATGAATTTCAATTCATTTTATGGTTACAGTATAACTTTAAAAAAATCGTATCGTAATGTATACAGTCGGACGGCAGCAGGCCTAGCTATTCTCGTTTTCAATCACTTATTGCACTTATTGCCCACTTGAGGGGGATCCAGGTGGTCACCAGCTACATGATGGAGAGTTGGTAACCTAATGGACTCTTAGATCTTTACCTCTTACGGGTCCATTTAGTTTCATTTTACGCTCTCAAAGAGTTAAAATATCGTTAAACATCGGCATTATTAAATTTACAAGAAGTCTGCACATTTAGAGAATATTAGAAGAATTGTTATTTTGATCAACGTTTTGTTATCTCCTACTTCATCAATGGAATTGTGGAAAAAAATCATATCCAACTATATCAAAATATTGAAAATATATGACAGGCTAATTGTCATCAAATGGTGGTATGTGACTCAAATTCAGAATACATAATGGGGCTTGATATGACAAAGGTTGAAAACCACTGCCTTATTGGCATGGTCACTGAGATAGTGCTGTATTCATGTAATAATAAATAGGCTGCACAAAAATACATGCAAAACTATAATGGTTGAAGAGAAACACTGCAATGTTTTTCCCCAATATTTCTTTCCAGTACATTTTCTTTTAGTTTCTATATTATGCACATTTATGCTATATTCCAAATATAATTTCTCAGTTAATTTGAAAAGCTACAGTATACTGTAAATTCTTCATGATGAAGCACAACAGGGGAATGTTTCCTTGACAATGACACCTCTTACACCATGGTGTAAAAGAAAATATAAAGGAAAAGCAACACTTTAGCACAAATGCTTTTATTGTAAAAATACATTGTATTAAATAGTTTTCCAAATTAATATAATTAATATAGTGAAATAGGGCATAATGCGATTGTGGGGAAAGGTGCATTTCTCAATTAACATGACTCGAACCACTTTTAAAAATATTGTACAGTATGTGTTGGTAACAACAGGTCTGACATACGTGTCAATAATAATGATAATGTGTCATAAATTCAGTATTCAAGTGCCTGAGTTCGACCATTGCGCTTTTCTGGAAACAAACATATTTCTGATAGAGGGTTAAAACATGAGAACTGGACACCAAGCTATACTAATGTATGTCCAAAAGGCACCCTATTTGCATAATGACTCTAGTACGTATATAAAGAACGAATTGATACCTCACATTAATATCAGATTCTTGCATCATGCATTTTACTGCACTACATTAATTAGCATTTCTCTAAACTGTATGATATGAATTACTGGATAAAGATAATGTTATCAGTAAATAGTATTGCTGCAGTGCTATGGGCTTAGTCTTATTTCATGTATTTTAAATGTAATTATTTTAAATTAGTTTTATGCAATAAATACACTGTCACATGATGAGAAATGGCTTGATAATTGATTAATTCATTGAACAGTCCTCACAAAACTCCCATCTTAGTTCTAAACCAGCATTTCTTCAGCTAGTGTAGAGACTCACCTCAAGTCAGTCTGTGGTCCCTAGCTCTACACGTCACAAGACTGACTGGACCCCAAAACAAAACTAAACATTGCTAGTGTTGAGGATGAGGATTTCACTGTGTAACTACATAGATGTGAGCATAAATAATATATGAACCAGGTCAGGCAAGATGGACACATCTTGATACAATATGCAGACTAAGTTTGCATATTAAAAGAATATGATTAAGCACTTATATGTTATTCTCATCAATTTTTTTGTAGCTCAAAACATGGTCCCATAGCATGATGGGACCTGTAGTTTTACCAGCTCACTGAAGCTTAGATCTTTGGACTTTCTGTGCAGATTTTGAGTGAATCTTCTACTAGGGCCAAAGGTCATGTAGCATGTGATTAACCATACAACATTATTCCTGCCCCTATATCAAAGCACATTTTGATTAAAATACCATGACTGGTAATGTGTGCAAAATAACGCAGTCTGTAGATATACCGAATGAAGCTACGTATGGCTCTCTTTTTTGGCCCAAGTGAAATATTCTAGAGGCTATTCTAAGTCATGTCTTGTATAATAAGATACATTTCACTCCTAGCAGCATTACAGTATAGCTATTCTACAATAAGAAGAATTTGGCAAGGTTTTTCATCTGTCAATCCACCCTCAGTTTCCTTTGTTCATTGTTTTCCACCGCTGATTTACCATTTGCATGTCCATTTACTGACGCAAAAGAGCCATTCTGATGCTTCTTAAGAGACGTGCTGTGTTTCTTGTAGGTCTGTGGTGGGGGAGAGGAGAGGGACGTTGATGCTTTTTATGTGGTTTCTTTTCGATATTCGATTATCGAAACGAAAGGAGAAAAGAAGAAACACAAATTGAAATGTTAACAAATGTTTGCCAACTCACCTGAATGTAGAAGTTAGAGAAAAGGATAATGAGTGTGACCATGTAACCTATTTGGAAATACAGCCAGCCCCTGGGGAAACTACACACTGGCCATATTACTGCACACAGTGTCTGTGACATAGTTAGGAAGAACTGAATCTGTGGGAGAGAGAGAGAGAGAGCGAGAGAGAGAAAAAATGCATGGTTAAGTACGATTGATCAGTGCCTAAAATATGGAAGGTATAAATATTGCTTTTCTCCAGGTTTGCTGTGGCTAAAAGGTACTGTATAAAAGGATGGTGCAGGAAAATAGCTAGTCCAAGAGCACTTGAATATTAAAACAGCAAAACCAACACACAGGACAAAGACGTCTTTCATCCGTTACAATACTTTGTTTATCATGTATGGAATCATCCACACTGCACTTGCTCAACAAAGATACAATTTAATAATAGGTAATGTTTTGGTCAAGGACCATTACCTTAAGACATACACCTTGACCGAAATGTTGCATATTAAATTGAGCAAATGCAGAATATGTCATGTCATTGGTTCCTTGGATTATACACATTTGTATACTCCCAGAGTTACAGGTGGATAAATGAACACTCAAGATTGTACGAATCTGTCACAAAGGTGAACAAGAGACTTTTGATGACCCATTTTCATAAGTGTAAGATAATGAACCTAAACGGTCACAAGAGAAGCCACCCATAGTGTATAGTGTTTAATAGATAACTATAGAATAGGATCTGGACAGAGACAGCACAAAGAAAGGTAAAATATCTAAACTTGGAAAGTTGGTTCATGCTAAACTCTGAACAAAGACAGCACAGAGAAATACAGCAATCTACAGTTAGGAAGATAGGAAGTTTCATCGAGGCTCTCGCCTTACTTAGCAACTAGCTATCTCTAGGTATTGCCTTGAGAAGTGTGTCCTGGAGTCTCGTCTCCAAGTAGGGTATCTGAGTTATTCTCTACCGGTCTTATTTGAATTGTGTGGAAGTCATGACACTCTTAACCACCAAATTCTCTAGTTCACACAGGTTGTGCAATGTTGAAGGAGTAACTCACCAGCTGTAGCTGTGTGATGTACCTCTTCCACCAGAGGTATGGCCTTATGGCTGGGATGGCTGACAGGCCATAGTAGGAATACATGACCACATGTATGAAGCTGTTCAGGCAGGCACCAAAGTACGCTGTTGAAGTGAATAATACCAGTCAATGAAAATTAGCATTTTTTTTTAAGCAATGGAGAAGATAAAACAAAGTGTGTGTGTGTGTGTGTGTGTGTGTGTGTGTGTGTGTGTGTGTGTGTGTGTGTCAGTATATGCCCCTGATTGGCTAACCCGATCACTCGGCTTAAATGATTGGCCGAGCTTTGCATAACATTTGTGCCGCATAGCAGTATAAATGGAACAACTTACATTGTTCCTGACATTTATGCCCCAAATATGCAGATGTACTGTATATGGACTGGTCAATGTATTAACCACAGCAATGCCAGGCAGACTGATAACACATGCCGTGCTCATATGCCCTAATATGGATATGCTCAATGTCAAGCAAATCGGTACATCACATGGATGTGGTAGGCAAAAACCGACACAGACAGAAGGTTTCCTCTGTAAATAAGAATATATATTATACTGTGGTGTCTCCATCAACAATGGACACTTTGCACAGTAGACACTTAAATGAAATTCCTGTTATTACCCAAAGCTGTGATTACCCGTCAAAATGTCTGCCGTGAAAAGGGTCTATTAACTGAAATGCACACAAAAAGGCTGATAGTGTCTCTTTAAAGTAAATAGTTATATATCTGACCTCAGGAACATTGTGTAGTGACAGTGTACATATAGTTATATATCTGACCTCAGGAACATTGTGTAGTGTACATAGCAATTGTCAGTGTGTCCTAAAAGAAAGTTCACTTGAACCACATGAACCTCAGCATCCCTGTACATTTGGCGAAAATAGTCCACAAGCTCACAATGCATCACAATGTGGCGCGTTATGAGCTTGTAGATCAGCTATTTTAAGATATATAGTGTAGAGGGAAAAACATTAGGGGGGCATATCCGTGGGGAATCTGGTCAAATTATAGGGTTTAATAGAATTTGATATCAGCTTTCAATGTACGACAGGTCACAGCAGGCTTGTTAACTAACATTGCCATAGATAGTTAACTAACATTGCCATTGTCTAGATTACCAAACATTGTCGTGAATTCTGCGATGACTTCCTGCATGTCACCAATGTTTAGACAGTACTGACTTTTCCGTCAGAGCGGTCAGGCCATACACCTTGAGCTCAGTCAAAGGTTTCTGTTTTTGTCCGACATCAGTGCATGTTGTCCACCGATCGACCATCAGTACTCTGATATCATCAATATGATGTCATAGTCTGGCCTGGGCTCCATATTTGGGCATGGCTAGCAGGGAACTCCATATATGGGCATAAAAGAGACAACGGGCTGTGTTGTTGGCATAGAGTTATAAAGGATAGAGGGCGGACATCCCGATTCCCCGTCCCCTACTATTAATTTTGTTTGGAAGTTGCTCTGTAGTGTTCTGAAGCACCCGGAAGAACTACTACTACTATTACTTCCGCATTTTTCCAATCAATATTTGGTGTCCAGAATGCGGAAGTGCTCAATGTTAAACCCCAGCTGCACGGACAAACCCCAGTTTCCTCGTGCTAAATCCGCGGGCCCGCCTGCAGCTCCAGCTGCAGAGCACTTAAACGTTGGCCAGCCCTTTTGGGGGCTTGGTTAAACCCGAGCTGCAAGTCTGCCTGCATTCTTAGCTCTGACCAGTAGGGCTCAGCGCTGCAACGCTGGCCAGCCTTTCTGGGGCCTTGGTTGTTGGACAACGGTTTCTGTTTGTGCCTGACATCAGTGGCTGTTGTCTGCCGACCACCTGTGACGTCCGCACGGTCCACCAACCGACGCAACGCACTCTCTAGGCATGTGCAAGCCCCATCACATGCGCAAATCTGCGTTGTTAGGCAACAGTTTATGTTTCTATCTGACATCAGTGCATCTGCCCGCCAACCCAGTAGGCAATTTAACAATGACAATTGCATGTATCTACATCCTTAGGTCCTATAAAATCACTTTCAGCACTTTTTTGGGGGATGACATTACAGATTGTAAGATGGGTTATTGTTTTGGCTTTGTTGTATGACAAATTATATAGGGCTAAAGTGGTTAAGGCCCAATGACTTGTACTGTTAGTGGATCTAAATTATTTAGCTTACCGTGAGGCTAAATGGCACATGTGGATGTGGTTGAGTGATTTTAGTTACTGGAGGGTAAAGTAATGTTAAAGCACTCACAATGGCCACAGGGTACCCAGTTCATAACAAACCACCAGATGTTCAGCATGGTAGCATGGTGGTAGATGTGTAGAAACGTGATCTGGTGATTATTCTTTCGTAGTATGAAGAAAAATGTGTCCATGAACTCAATGAGTTTGGAGAAGTAATACCACCATAGAACATTGACAATCTAAAAGGGAAAAGCAGAACATTACAAATCAACATTTTGGAAAATGAATCAATGATAAACACTAAAGAACAAAAAGTGTATTGCTTGACACAATACAAAAAATGTGGGGAGAAAATCAGATGTCATAGCAGCAACAGCAGTGAGAATGAAACATGGGAGAGGTAGAGTAAGTGTAACAGTCAAGAACCGTGTGTGTGTGTGTGTGTGTGTGTGTGTGTGTGTGTGTGTGTGTTGTGTGTGTGTGTGCGCGTGTGCGCGTGCATGTGTGTGCGCGTGCGTGCGTGAAAAGACGAGTGAAAAGACGAGAAGAGCTGAATGGAGTTGAATGAGAAGTGTTGAAGTATGAGCTGGGTGATACATGATCAGCTCTGCAAGCTGATAAAACAGAATAAAAGTAGGCTAAATTCTGAGCTGCTGGGCCTCTGCATGAATGAGTGAATAAGTGGACATATTTCCTCCACGGTCTAACAGTAAATATAAATGTGCAGTGAATATATAAATGAATCACTATGAATTCACCGCCAATTAATATATGTAGAGTCTATCAGCAATGAGAGTCTGCGACTAAGTGGTTAATGAGCCCTTCTGGGAAGCCAGAGGCCCTGGGTATCCCAGGTAGAGGCCCTGGGTATCCCAGGTAGGACTCCAGACCATGACAGCAATGTGACGATGTGTGTCCCTGAGCAACTCTTAACCCTTAATTGCTCCCCGGGCCATAGAATGGCTGATCACTGCTCCTAGTAGTAGGATGGGTACATGCACACACTGATCAAACTTGTTTATCACTGCAACGCTGTGCACAATTCTACTAGATTTTCATTGTGATGACAATGCAGCACTTCTACAAGGATTTCAAGGTGCAGCAGACTCGCATAAATGAGACACAGATTTGAAAAGGGCTGATGAGAAAGAAGCTGTACTAGTACAAAAAATAACAACCACGCAGGTCATTTACAGAAGGAAGTGTTGTAATATGACATTAAGAAAGTAAAAGGAATGGAAAAATTGTCAAATTCTGTCATTCATTTGGTGTTTTAAAGATAAAACATGTCTTGTCTTGCCCTGTTATCTGCTTCTGGGTCACTGTGTGTATCCTGACAGTAGAAGTTGTAATCACCGTACCAAACTGCAGCTACAAGCTGGAGAAAGGATCACAAAGATAAATGGCTATCATAATAAATGACCTCACATGACACATCCACAACTATGCACACATCAATTCAATTGCATGACAATGTGGCTATTTACATGAATTCAATAAAGTAAACGAATATGCAGACAAATATGCAGACAAATAATAACCATGAGGAACTAGAAAGGTGCAAACCTTTTCAATTGTGGTCTCTATGGGCAGATGTGAAAGCGTTTTTGGAGGTGCACTCTATAGAGGCTCGTCAACGTAATCACATCAATGTAATTTTCATCAATGTAAATTCCAATTTGGCATTGTTTGGATGTTGTGTTAATACATTTGGTATCAATCAGATAGTTCATGTGTTTTGGACATTCTTTGTGAAATAGGCACAGAACAGAAAATATTGGATGCCAATTATAGCCATTCAAAATGGAATATAAACAATTGCTATGATACATGTTTATCACATAACACCAAAGACATCACATAACTCTTTGTAGAGATATGTGTACATCTTTCCAGCCTGGTAGAGATCAAATAAAAGATACAAATAAAATATAGTAGATGGTTAGATTGATTTGACACTATAGACATCTGCACTCAGTCTCTGAATGAATGTGTTAACATAATGTATTTATCAATAAATAGTATAATGTATAGTATATTAACAGTGAATATACATGATTATATCTATCTATCTATCCAAATAATATATCAATGGATATGTCAACACGCTATTAACAGTGAGTATCTGGATCATTGGATGAATACACAGTACTCGTACACTGTGTAGAGAGTATGTACAGCCTATCAACGATTAATATAGGACAGTTATCCTTAACAGGCATCTGTCAAAGTTCTGTAGTGTACATCCTAGTGGTCCATGTGCAAGTGTGCCAGAGTCAAAGCAGTAATCAAAGTAATCCGAAAAGAACAGAACAGACAGTGCAGGTCTAAGCTCTCATATGGGGATCATTATTATTTAGTGCTGGGGAGTGATGACCAGTCACATTCATTATAACTGGTATGGCTAGTTTCTGTAAACGGAAATCAAATTGTAAGTGAAAAGCCTATAACCTTGATACCTGGACACCTGGATACCTTGACAATCCAAGGTTTTAAAATACTTTTTTTTAAATTGCAAAAACAGATGATCTACAAGCTCACAATGCGTTGCTGCGACGTGTTGTTTTTCTTGATATTCATATGATGAAGTATAAATATCGCCTAGGGCTTAAGTGGTTAAAGAGCCAGAATACTTTCATCATCAATATTAATTAACATAGAATACACTGACTTTGTGACCATCATGTATACATTATACATTGGCAAGTCTGCACACACTGCAGCAAAAGAACAGCATGCGTTATCCTGTCGTAATGTAATTTTTATCACAGCATTAGAAGATTAAAAAAGCACTGTGATCTGGAAAGTTGACAAGAAAATAATTCTTTGATTGAACTCATTGAATGGCATTGGTTATAGTCTGCCAAAAGTTCAGCCGTCGATGGCTGGGTAAATGTCAGAGTACAAGGTTTAATGAATCACGCTGCATGAGCCAAGCTAGGCGTTTGAGGGCTTACGCAATGCAGAAAGAAAGACAGGGAGCTGGATAGAGAGGATTGCACAGAGGAGATCGTTTATATTTACAGGTGCATGAAAAACCTGCAACCTCATCTAACCTTATAACCACTTTCAGTCTGGCATCCCTATTTTGGGTCATGTCATTATGTCATTACATGACACTTGAGCATGTTGATCAGTTATTTTAGCTACTCGTCGCACAATGAAGTATACACTATAGGGCTTTAAGGGGTTAATTGGCAAATAGAACATACGGTATATTGTTCTATATTGTTCTCTACGGGTGGAGCCAATGGACTATCAAATTCCTACAATAAATAAACATCATTCCATTCAAACAATTTCACTGAAACAATGATCAATTACTCTAAGAGTAGAGTTTCATCACTGGATAGAGAACAATAAACAAGGTATTTTCATTTTTTTTTACTTCCTAAAGCGGGGTTTTTTGAGAAAACAAAAGAGGGCTGTGCTGATGTCTGTGAGAAAGTATGAGGGATCTGATTGTTGAAACAATGATCCCGTCACAGTCCAGCTGTGTCCCTCTCTAGCTCCCAAATAGCATTGTGTCTTATGCGTCTTTCAGTGCATGACGCCAGTAGCCACTGATAAGAATTAAATGTGTCACTCAATACAGAACAAAAACACATGCAGCAATGACTGCAACTTCCCATGTATATTTCCAGTGAATATGCAGCCATACAGGGACCTTTCTAATTATGTACTTCTGCAGTGTAGCATTGCAGTCCTAAACCAGAAGGACCCTTCACATGTAGCGTCCTTGGTCCCTGCTCTGGACACATCATAATAGGTGAATACAGTCAAAACAGCAGAGCTTGTAGATCTTCTATTTTTGTTGAAGAGAGTTGGTGTAGACTAGAGTGAAAGTTAAGGGAGTCAAGTACAGACCCACTCAACAACGCTTGGTGTTTTCATTAGGATGGCAGACAATTTTAAAGCAGCACACCTAGTGACCGCACGGTCCGCACCTTTGTACACCACGAATGATGGTACATCTATTAGGACAATTTGGTAGTGAATGTTGAAAACCAGGACATTTTAAGGTCTATTCATAGTCTGGATTTTCGGTGGTGAGGTGACCACCGCTCCGGTGGTGAGCTGACCACCGGAGCTGAAATAAAGTTGCGCGGTGGTGAGTAAAAACAGAGAGAAGGGCTGGAGCGCTGGCGGTGGTTTGCTCTTCACCGCGGCTCGTGACGTCATGTTGTAGTTCGGTGGTCACCCCACCACCGAAAATCCAGACTATGTATGAGCCTTTAGTGTTTTATTGATATTTGTCAGTTCTCAGGAGATAACGCTTTAAACATGGACAATCCCAGACAAGCCGGGACATAATATGGTCACCATATACTGTGCCTACCTCATAGAACATGTAGAAGGACAAGAGTGTGAGGCCCACGTTGTAGACCACCATGAGACCTCTGCAGGAGACTGGTTGTCTGTTTCTCATATACTTGGGCCCCATCCATACGATCAGAAGGTACATTACTGTCAGTGCAAAGGTTGGGGGATAGTTGTCTAGAAGGAGCCATCCCTTCACCCGTGTATCTGAAACAAGTGGAAACGGAAAAAAAACATTGGCTCTCGCTATATATTTACTGTTCTCTTGTGAAGGCACAAAGTTGAGAACAGGCACACAAGTACAACATACTGATGAATGTAGACAGAATTGGAAGTGAATAGTGAAACATATCAGTAAGTACCAGACCATGTTTGTTTAACATCTAGAAAGGTTACGTTAGCAATGGAAATCCTAGCAGCTTTCCTGTGCCAGACCATTCTCCATGTGAAGATGGACATTCTGATGCAGCCTTTCTTTCAATCGCACACAATAATTGATATAACGCAACATAATTTATGCTTTGTGAGGCTGAATATCCAAAGAGGGGCTGAATCAAAGATCGGAAGGCTAACAATCTTTCTAAACCACCTCCAAAGTTCTATCTTTTTTTCGTTAAACTAGTAAATTGTTGCAAATAACTGAAATGTTTCTATACTGTTGTTGTTATTAAGTATAATGCACCTGAGATAGATTCCTCATAGGCCTATGTGCACACAGACATGGCAATAGTTATAATTCTTATTCTGAATTATGAGACTTGCAAAGGCCTTACCTCTTGGACCCATCCATGATTCAATATAGGTGTTTAATTTGTAGTTAAAAGTCTCCATTTATCACCTAAAAGACAACAAATAAGGAATGGTGATGTGTGTCTATTCCAAAATGTGGATTATGTGACATAGATCATAAATAATGAGTATAATAATAAAATTATGATTTCTTAAAGCTTATTGATCCCTAATCAAGCCCCTCCATAGGGCAGTCAAAAGGAAAAGGACAAATAAGTCATAGCAGAGTTTCAAATTGCTTGAACTACCATCGCAAACAACACAACAACCTTACGTCAACACAATCCTGAGTCACTGGCACTATTCCACTGTACAGCCTCAGGTATTACAAGTATTTATTTGCATGTCAGAGATCTTTATTTCTCGCAACGTACTTCAGGCTGAATTAATTATATTCTATAAAATTACCCAAAGGCACAGTGGACCAATACACCACTTGGGGCCATATACAGCACTTCACTCTCTAGATCTGCAGTTATACTCAAATCCATTATGAAATGTAAACACATTATTTGACTTGTATATGCCGATATCTATGGTCGGCTATTCATCATGTTTATTGCATCACCTCCTTCGGTGTGTATGCACGCTGCACAGTCAAATTTCTGATCTCTCTTTTAAAACTGCTTTTATTAACTACTTTTGCCTTTTGCTCTACTTTATATCTCTCTCTGCTCTTATTTCAGTTTTTCTTTCTTCTTGTTTTACCCTGTGCTAATATCCACACATATTAAGACACATTTTGAACATTAGCAGACAGTCAATGATCTTGATTCTGACTTTGATACTGTATCTTGTTTAGACTGTAGACTAGAGAGTACTTTGTTTTTGTCCAAGCCAGGTTCAATGCATGTTTCTCTTAATGCATATCTTGATACAGGTCTATGACACTGAGGTTATGGCCCTGGAAGTCAGAAATGTGATAGATAATGTCTTGAACGATCACATTTTGCTTAAACAGCAAGAAAACATAAAAATATGATTGACACAATAATTGGATTGGCACATCAGAGACTATGTATATGGAATGTATATGTACCTATTAATTCGTCTTATTCTGATCAATAAAATTGATTATAGATAACTAATCTAAATACTATGCTAAGAGTACCATCTTCAGAGTAGCACTTGAACATACAGTGCTGACAAGTTTGTGACAGTAAGGTTGATGTGATTAATGCTTTACGCTATGGTGGAAACAATCGTGTAGGCCTAAGCATGGATTTAACCATTATGGTTTATGCTTCAAATTGCCTTTTTACTAATAGCTGTGTCAGCCATTGGCCATTAGTCTACACAGGAGGAAGTGAAGTGAGGCTTATTCTGATCATGTCACATGAACATCAATGGCTCGGTTATAACTGAAGCATGATGCTCAAACATCATAATCTGGGAGGCTGGGAGCCCTCATTAGTAGCAAGCCTATACAATGAGCCACAATCCAATAGCATGTTAACAGTGTAATTTCTGTTTAGCTGCACAGTGCATGTCCTGGAGCCAAAATGTGCTTAGCGAGAAATAGAAGCCTGCATCTCTCCAAAAGTGCAATGCATCAACTGTAGTTTGCGCTCTGCACAGAATGCAAGGGAAATAACAGGACTGCAATCTGCAATGGAGATAGATAAGTCATGTGACTTTATATCCTGATAAATTAGGTACAATATATATCTGTGCTGCCTGTGCATTGTATTTAATAAAATAGAATCAATAAATCACTGGCTACTCTGTAGTTTCTCATGAGTATCACTATCACATAAAATAGAATAGACTAACAATAACTTTATTGGCATTTGAATATGTTTTAATGTGTAATCAGTTAACCTGGTAGCAATAGGTATAGGTCCCTATCCATATACCTATACTGTAGCCTGCAAGATTCATCAGTCAGAAGACATTCAATAATTAATTCTGGAGAAACTTCGACCACAATCTCGAACTGCACCCAGTGAGAATACCATTAATAAAGTTATGGGGTAAGAAGAAAAAACTAGTTTGGGTGCAAAAGAGTCAAGACCGATCAGTAGAATATTATAAAGTAAATAAATAATAGGCTACTGCAATGGTACTGAAGATGGACGTGAGAAGATAACGTTGTATTGTCGCTTGACTTCGCATCTATCAGACTATGGTAGGCTACCTATATACTACGGTAGAGGTCAACGATTCACTAGGCAGCATCACTCCAACTATTTGCTTTGACGACGCTGCACAAAAAGCATAAACCCTTACGTCTATTTAGTAAAGGCGATCATTCATCCACAAAAAAAAATCCAATTCAATTAAAATCTTGGAATCCCAGCGCAGACTGAAAACGGTAACCTACCTTTGTGAGAATGACTGTGTAACCTTGGCTGGCCGGTCTCTCTCTGCACAATGTGCAGCCTTGTCGCTCAGTGGAAAATGTAGTACAGTAGTGGGAGGAACACGTCCCCTGGCCAGTTGCCTCTGGAAGCGCGTTAAACTCCGAAGTGACACACTGTGTTGCAACTGCAGATGAGACCAGCCCAGAATAGATGAGGACGATGCTTCCACCCAGCAAATATAGACCTATAGTTGTGAAATTTGAAGTATCTGTGATTGTGCGGACTGTCTGACATAGCCTACATTGTGTGTGTGTGTGTGTGTGTGTGTGTGTGTGTGTGTGTGCGCGTGCGCGTGCGTGTGTGCCACTGTGTGACTGTGTGAAATGACTTTATGATCATGTCAAGTAGGATACTTAAGCTTTTATGACATCAACACGTTTAGCCCCTGGCATGAGATAATTGATCCCCATGCATGCGATTTATCCGTGCAAAATATTTGGCGGCCGCCCAACGCAAAATATAACTAGCGGCGGCCGCCCGTAACCGCAACAACGTAGACCTATGTGTCAGAGTTTTTAAATAATTAATTTCAAACTTTTTTCCCTTAAAAATGACAACTACCCCTTAATCTGATCCGTTTAATTATGCTGTATTTAATCGGGGATCATATATAGCCTACATTTTATTTATATTCCTAAAATGCAACTTTTTATGAGGTAAGGGGATTGCAACTGATAATGACTCTCTTCACGAGTGACAAACTGACAAGTGACTGAAGTGAGGTAGGCCTAAGCCGCCTAATGCTTTGAACGATTGAACTAGACTCTAGTTCAATTAGGTCACTCTAGTTACTAGAGTAGCCTACCAGTAAGACGCGCAAACGCGGGAAGCGAACGCAGCTGAGACCCTGCAGATCATGGCTGTCTGTCTGTCTGTCTGCAGATCATGGCTGTCTGTCTGTCTGTCTGTCTGTCTGTGTGTCTGTCCCGCTGTTACTGTATGTGGACCTGGCCCCTTTTGTGCCCATATATGGAGCTGAGTGGACCTGGCCCCTTTTGTGCCCATATATGGAGCTGAGTGATTGCTGATGCAACACACTCCATATTTGGATAGCGGGACAGACACACAGACAGACAGACAGACAGACAGACACACACACACACACACACACACACACACACACACACACAGACAGACATGATCAGCTAGGTATCATAGTAAGTGCTCACAGCATTCGCAACTAGACAGTCAGCATGCAGTTCAGTAAAAATGTAGTTTTACTACCATCTAGTGGTGGCTTACGAAATAGCTATTTCAGATGCGCAGTGCTCCAAATCCAAGTAAAAGTAGTCTACTTCAAAATGTATATAGGTGTATGTAATGTGGACTCGTGGAGGTCTAAAGGAAATGTATCTGATGATTCATTAAACGTTCTCAGTACTTTGTTTTCAGATAGAGAATGTCCAAGAATAATAATGTGCCTTAATAGGCCTAAAAAAATAAGTTCAGTTATAACAGTTATTCTTGAATGCATTTTAACCACTTAAACCCCATATTGTTTGAGTCCATTGGGCTCTATGCTAGTGTATTTATTTTGTTAAATTAAATATTGGATCATGCTGGGAAGTGGGTAAATTCTCACAGTAGTGTGAAAGTGAAGTCACTATACTGAACTGGCTGACAGTATTGGATCACTTCTCTCATTCCACAATCCACACCCATTCAAATAATGAAAGTCTGCTGACTATGTGTAATATGTATTTATTGTATGTATAATTGTTTAGTGTATATTATAGACAATTCATTGGTGTTGCAATTAGGCCTATGTCAATATAATTAGGAAATTCCTCCCAATTCAACCAAAAATGTGTCTTGGAATAATAAGAATATATCTATTTTACTGATAAGATGATGGCTTGCCTTAGTTCACCCATTCTGGAATTTAAACCCTTTCAATTTGGGGTCCCATTTTGGTCATAAAACTAAATGTATACCACTTGAACCAGGTTGTTTTTGCTACTTGATTTACAAGAAGTAATCTTGTAAATCAAGTAGCAAAAACAACCAATGTGAGATTGTTGCGAATGCAGTGAGCACTTACTATGAGACCTAGCAGATCATGTCTGTGTGTGTGTCTGTCTGTCTGTCTGTCTGTCTGTCTGTCCCGCTATCCAAATATGGAGTGTGTTGCATCAGCAATCACTCAGCTCCATATATGGGCACAAAAGGGGCCAGGTCCACTCAGCTCCATATATGGGCACAAAAGGGGCCAGTGATTTGTTTGTTGTGGACCTGGCCCCTTTTGTGCCCATATATGGAGCTGAGTGCGTTCGCTTCCCGCGTTCGCGCGTCTTACTCGTAATCTACCTATATGCCCAGAGTTGTCTAGCCAGGAGGATTCATGTGGTTGTAACCATTATAATTTCATGACAATATTGTTACAGAAAATAGAGCTAGCCTGATTCAATGCTGTACATATTTATTTGAAGTAGTATAACAGTTCAAAACAAGTGATCACCACCATCTCCACTTCAATGAGATACTACTTTAATCTTCCTATTACAGTGTGTCAGCACAGCAAAGCAAACAATTATTTTTAACCACTAGAACCCTAGTGTCCCTATTCTGAGGCAATGTCCAGTAGCCAATAGTAGATCTACAAGCTTGTAGATCAGCTATTTTCTGCAAAGATATTTAATGTAGAGGATAAACAGGTGGGGCCTGGCATAGCCCCATGGGCCTTTCCAGACAACTATCCTGCATATAGGGTTTAAGTGGTTAATTTGCAAAGGAATTTCTACCAAGTGCTGGGAAAGCGCATAACCAGCAACAGAAATTCTCGTTAATGTTTAATGAGTGGAAGCACATTATTTACAGAACACAAGATTAAAAGCAAACTATTGTACAACCCTGCTACATCAAAGCCCAATGTATACTTCATCATGCGTTGCGTTTTTCTTTCTTTTTACTTTAAAATTAAGATATTTATGGTGATTTATTCATACGTCGTATGAATGATAAAGTTCGGGGGCGGCTGTGACTCAGGAGGTAGAGTGGCCATTTGGAAACCGGAAGATTTCTGGTTCATCCCCGGCCTTGAGCAAGACACTGAATCCCTAACTGCTCCCAATGCTGGTGGCACCTTGCATGGTTGCCACTGATGTGTGAATGTACTGCACGTTGAAATGCAGAGCATTTACGTATAAATTAGGCTGCATTCTCACACAGATAAGGCTTAAGTTTACCATAAACAGAAGAGAAATATGTACACATCTGAACGCTATGACACATCTTTCACCCTATTAAAATATTTTTGTTACCATAAAAATCTGATACAATATATACAACTTTGATTCAAGATGCACACCTAGCGTCCTGTAATATCTTAAACTGACACCTGTTTGGACCACTTTTACATCCCGCCACATCATTTGGTCATTCTTAGCATGCTTGTGTTTATGTGCGACAACACAATTCTCATTTGAATCGGTTGACAGGGTCTCCAATCAGTTCAGGGCATCTCTCTTCTCCCTTTGCAATCCTGTCACACCTCCTCAGAAAGTCATAGTTGATCTTGTCAGTTATAACACTGTCCTGCTTATACTGGGGATGCTCTGCAACAAATGCTCTCATCCACTTAGCCATGGTCATCAGTTGCCCTATTTGAAACGAGGAGAGAAAGAAGGTAAATGTAATGGACAATGGTACAGAAATATTAAAATGGATGGCTGAAGTGTCTGTCAACATACCGGAGGCACGTTTCTTGATGAGTTTCAGGTAATTCAGAATGGTGCACCTGGTATCAACATCCACTTCCATGTTTTCCAGGTAGCAGTTGAGGATTGGGATAAGCCCTTGAAATACTCCCTCCTAGTGGTAGAAAGTATGATTTGTTTGTTTAAACTGTCTATACTTACCCCCAGTGGGCCATACTTGGTCGTCCCCTCATTTTTCCCCTCTAAACCATAATTCTTCTTAGAAAATAGCCGATCTACAAGCTCACAATGAGTTGCCTTGTGAACTTGTAAATTGTCTGTTTTCACAGAATGTTTGCATATTTTGGCTGAACATTTGCCTCGAAATGCCCAAAATAGGGACGCTCTGTTTCATGTGGTAAAGAAATGCCAAAAAAATATTATAAATTATAAAAAAAAGAACAATTAAGAGCCATAATCACCTTTCCGTTGATGATTGTATCTATACTCATCAGTGTGTACTCCTCATTATCACCATCATTCTCCAGGCCGTTCTGGGCCGATGACGCGCCATCAAGGCCTGGGTTGCAGCAGCCTGTACGTTATCAAGGAAAATTAATCAGCTGATCACACCATGATATGGTATTTGAAGTTGTATTTACGCCTATATATATATATATATATATATATATATATATATATATATATATATATATATACATACATACATACATACATACATACATACATACATACACACACACACACACACACACACACATATATATCACCCACCTTTGAAGATGTCTTTCCTGAAGTAGAACATGCCCTCCTGCACAGCGTTTCTTTTCTGGGCAACCTTCATGTTTTCGTCAACCTAATGTAACAATGTATCTGCATATCAGACTATTGTTGGAAAAGTTGCTACAAAGACAATACTGCATAATCAATGCAATGCTTGTTTACACCTTAATATAGGATAACTGTATAGATATGTGCTAGAAAGGTGGGGATGCTTTCACCTTTGACAAGGGAATCAGGAAGTCCAGTTTGTAGGACAAGATCACTCTGGTTAGCAGGACGACAAACACCACATATGCAGCATTTTCAAAATCAGTTAGTTGAACCTGGGGGAAAAAAAGAAAGAATGAAAAATTGCCCGGACAGGCATGCATATATATATATCCCACACACGATGGCTGATTCTTCGCTTGCGAAGATCATATACGGTATACAGTATATATACACATTGCTTGACAATAAGGATTACATCTAAATATACACCCAAAGCCAATTTAAAGTTGTTTAGTAATCTTTTGCAGTTTTTGATTACCTCCATAGGGCGGAACTCAACTCTCCAGCCAATATCTGAATTTGGAGGTGGCGGTTTGAACCTCATCGTCTGCCAGTTGGTCGACTGTAGATTCTACAAGAAATGATAAGAGGCTGAGTCAATGTACACAAGGACAAAAGCCAGGCAAAAGCCTTCATAACTAGTGTAAGGAATTATTGAGAGTCTTACCTCAAAGTGATCAGACTCTTTTTCATCATCCAGGTTGATTTTCTCCTCAAAGAGCGAGAGGGGATCTCGGATGAAGAGGTGAGCTATGTGTTGGGCCAGTAGCTTGTCAATCCCTGTTAATGAACAGCTGAGTTGAGTATTTTATGGTTGATAATAAAGTTTAGATGAAACCTTTCACATACTTTGGTGATCATGGATGCCCATTCATGGTGTACTGTTTGTCCTTTTCGGCAGTCCATTTTGACTTTGAAATGTCGATCCAAATGTCGTACCTGCTCCTAGAAGTTGTTTGTTGATCTCCTCGTCTATTGTGAGATCAATGTCGTTGTACTTTTCACCACAGCTGGACAGGTAGCTGTCGATTGAATCATATCTTGACTTGAAGATTCGGTACTTGTTGTTTTGTAAAGGCTGCAAAATGAGAAGGGCATTATTATTAAACCCTAGCAATCCCATTCTGGGCATATCATAATAGGCGAACATTTAATGATAGCAGATCTGCTATTTTTGGTGAAAAAACCCACACCAGGTTTGTTTTGTGGCAAGGAGTTGCGAGTAGTTGCAAGGAATAACAGCTGGTGTGGTTTGGGCCTTAGGGACACCGTTGAACAAAGTATTATTAACCCATTAAAACCGAGAAAGTATCCATATATATGTTTTTCAGAAAACTCTTAGGATTTAGAACAGTGGTTCTCAAAAATATCTGAGTACACTTCAATTGGTCCAGAGACTACCTCCATGTGGTCCCGGGAACGGTTTGGTGATCCGCTCCCGGGAACGGTACGCAGCATTCACACTATCACATCTGCCAAGTGGTGCGCACCCAGGACCATAGTGTGAATCTGCCCTGAGAATTACTGATTTGGAAGGCACTTGTAGAAGCGACCTCAGGTCTTAATGGGATAAGTGGTTATGAGAGCAGGGGGAAGTGTAGGTGCACTGTTTGTTTATAGTTAGAGGCCAGATCCATAGATATATATAAGAAAGCATAGATGGCTCATCCACGCTGCTGGCCAATGGAGAACGACGTCGCTATGTGGTGGCCATCTTACTTCGGGGCAGCATAACATTGTGTCTATGGGGCATGTACTTTTTAAATAACCATAACATACTAAACTTTCAACTGATTTTCAAATGGTTTGGTTTGTTATAAACGTCTGCATACTTATATGCTTTTATATGACGTTCATATAAAAAAATAACATTAAGCAGATAAGCATCCTGAATCATAGCCACATTGATAACGTTTGTAACAAACCAACCCGTTTGTAAATCAGTCAAGATTTGAGCGAGTAGTATTTTTGTTTGAGCTGCCATAGAACATACTGTACTGTAGCCCCGAGGCAAGATGGCCGCTGGGTGAACTACGTCGGAAACTTTGCCTTGAGCCATCTAGCCTTTATGTACGTATATGGCCAGTTAACCTCACCTTCAGCCCCCTCTCTTCCTGTGTCCTGTCATCCACTGAGGCAGAAATAACTCCCCAGCGACAATCAATGTCTGACACATAACCTCTGTAGAAGGGAGAGGCAGCACTCAAAGCCATCTGTTAAAAACAGAATAGAGTATATTGTTTCAAAAGGAAAAGTCAAAGTTTCAAAACCAAGTTATTCTGAGCACATTTCATTTCAAGTGCGATGTGTCAATTTCATTACTGGTACCACAGCGTGGTACTGCGTTTTACGAGCATGACACCACTGGTAGTGATATTTGAATTAAGTGAAATCACTGAATATACTTTTAAACACACTAAAAACAACATTTTTGGTGAACTATACCTTTAAGATGAATATTTCACAATACATTTTTACACAGCAGGTTTCAGTGAAGTCCACAAACCTTTCACCCAAATTCTTGTCGTGTTTTACTGCTTTTAAGGTGTGTTTTTAGGTTGTCTATTGTTTTTATAATTCTTATGTTTTTTATGAAGTGGAGCATACCAGCATAACATTTTCCACATGCATGTACCTGAACAGTGCAAGTGACAAATATATATATCTGATTCAAAAAGTGTTAAACATAACATAAAATTCATAAAGATGACACCTTTAACTACTACTTACCACTATGGGGCAGAATGTTGCTAGTTGGTCATAAAGGTACCTTGCTTCTTCAATGCTGCAAGCTTGGAATGTCACCTGAAAACGGATGACATTCAGGATGTTTGCAAATAGGACTAGCATTCTTGCCTATAGAACTGGTTCTCAAAGTGGAGTCTATGTAATACATTTGCGGGTCCTTGACATGAAACTGTTGGAGAACCGATGATCCTAACCCGTCAGGCCGTCACAAAATGTATAGTGATGGCGTTTGGTTTTTAATACCTGAAGGCAGCAGTTGCCCATTCCAAAGCCCATAGCATCCATGTAGATGTGGTCTGGGAGCGCTGCCCTGGCTGCCTCCCCGTCATCTTCAGGAAACTTCTCAACAAATGGTGATGGGGTGTTCCTGTCCTTAAATACTGAAACATTGCAAAAATAATATCAATATAGAATTACGTTCATTCATCAAACCTAATGCATTTAGCTGTTAACACTGTCTACATCAACAGTGATGAGAGCTAACAGGGCATTATGTAAAATCATGCAACTAATGTTACAATACCATGTGCATGACACTGGCCATTACATTAGGAGAGTTCATTTTGGGACAATAATATTGAATCAAGAGGCGTAGAGGCCACACTCTAGCTACATGGAAAATAACCACCTTATTTGCAAAAACTTGACAACATTTCAACCTTCTAGGGATCTTCAGGTCAATTTTGACCTCAATGTTAAGGTCCCTGCACACGTTTTCAGATTTCTAGCTGCGTTTTTCCGTCGGTTTTCCGAAAAACGTGCCCAGTGTGCAACCACCTTTAGCGTTATTGGCCCAGCACCCATTTGATGTGCGTATATTAATTTATTTTAAAGTGAAAATGGTTTGGAATTGTCTTGGTTCTCATGTAACTTACTTGGCACGTTGATCACCACTTTCTCACCTCTTCTGTGACGTATATTTCTGGTAAGGTTACTGGAGAAAACAAATCATGTCAGTGCACGATACACATACGACATACATACCTACACCTATTAATATAAAAAATCTGAAGTGTTAGCTAAGAAATGTACAGGTGTATAATGTCACTAAAAACTAGTGAAATCCTCCAGATTCAAATTATTTCACCAGTCACTGTATAATAACATTTACTATGTTGCAAACAGTATAACTTTTGTCTCAAATGGAATTGTTAGTTTTTAATTTGGTGCAATTATTGAACAACCAAGTAGGTTAACAAAGTAGGTTAACTAGACACTAGGCATTCTATAAGCTCTGTAAATGAGGGCAAAGTTCTCTGAAAAGGCCTGCATGACGGACTACTGTAGACATGCAAAAACAACAGATTGTTCATGAATGGCTCATGATGACACAGACGTTTAAATTAACACATTTTTCACATACAGTAGTTTCACATAAAAACCTTGTCTTGAACAGCAAGATTAACAGTTCTTGCAACATTCTTGCAGCGTTCTTGTAGCAACTTAACCCATTAAGACCTGAGGCAGATTCTTGCAGTCTATGGGCAGATTCTACAAATGTAGTAGTTATCACACTTTCAAGATTAAAAAAGAATATATATATATATATAAAAATATATATAATTTTTTTAATAGCCAACGGAAAAATCTAAAATGACACTGATGCTTTAACGATTTTAATGGCTTAATAAAGCTTTATTCATTCAACTTGATTAAGACAAGAGAAACAAACCATTAATCAACTACATTTTCCAGTTTAGCCCGATGAGTTTAAGCTTTCCATGGCTGCATCCTGTTATGAACTCTTGTATTTTTCCATTGAGTTGTACCGTTGCTAGGGCCAATGGGATTTTGACAGATGACAATGAGGTTACCTAGAACAGCAAGTAAAAGCCTACCTGAATCTTGGGTGTTTGTTTATGGCTTCATCCGGGAAAAACAACGATTTGGACACACCCCTTTCAACTGGAGTTGGCCGGCATTCTGGCTTTGTGAAACCTGGGCAGCCCAGCCTGTTTTGAAAGAAATATTGTGCCATTTTGAATTTTCACTTTTGATATATGTGGGGCATCAGGAAGCTCACGCTGTGCCTGTGATACATATTGCGATACAAGAGTCACAATGTGATACACCAAATTCTAATATACAGTATGTTCGTGATACGGTGCTCGTGACGCCACAAGATCAAGTAAAATAAATCTTCCAAATATGGGCTTTGAGAGTGGTAGGGAGAAACTATAGTTTCAGTGCTGTGCATCTACCTTGGAAATGAGGTGATGGTGCAAAGTGTTTCATTGTCACTCAGTTCCGACGAAGCCTCTTGTCGTCTCTTTCCCATGTTATCTTCTACAGTGTTGAACTCCGACATGGTCCCTCCATATGGCTGTCCAGGGGTCCCTTCGATCATGTAGCTGCCATATTCCGGCCTCCAGAGGGTAGGATGGCTGCGATACAAACACACACACACACACACACACACAATGTTTAGAGGTCGATAAAAGATCAGGCTATGAAGAAAAGGCCCAAGTACAAATCCTCAGTGTTCATTTATCCGTTTGAAACTCTGAGAGTGTAAACACTTGTACATTTGTACACCCTCACAGTTAAATTAAGACTCTGGATTTACAGTGTATCAGGGCGTGGTATCACTTTGACCATTCAGATTAAGTAAACACACAGCCTCAATGTTTTGTATGCCTTTATCTTATGCCATTATAGCCACAGGCCAAAAATGAGTGGAAGGCATTTGTGCACTGGGGCATGCTCTTCAGTATGTGCGACAGAGAGGCAGTAATGTGGAATGCATGGGCTCTTCTATTCCCACTGACACTGGTATTTCCCCCGGGTTAAGTTGGCTCCACAGATTTGGTCCAACGTCATTTGCAGCTAGTAAGCATAACACTCATGGGTTTGTACAAACACATTCAGACAGTGGAAGAAAATCCTGTTAGATTAGAATTAGACACTTTTGTGCAAAAAAGAAAGTCTTTATAGCTTCTGCACAGGTTACATATTTGGTATTTATTTTCTCTAACCTCTTATTTATTATTTGTATATCACCATCTCCACAAGTATTCTATGTCATTCTGATCCATACATTTACTAACAAATTGTCCTCAAGTATTCTAAAACAAAACAAGTATTTTCTCCTCTCATATTAGTACTACTCACAAACAAACCTACACGCATATTGTAATGCCTTGGAAAATGTGGTCCACTCCTAATGCCATTGCTTTTGCAAATGTTCTGTATTACAATGTATTTTATTATATGCATTATACTACTATTGATTTACTAAAACAATGTTGTTTTTTGTTTTGGTTGGGTTTTTTTAAAGTTGTATTCAGCATTTCCCAGAGGGAGCTGGATGCACAGGGAACAGAGCTACACTGCTGGGATGTTTGCGTTCAGGCAGGTAGACATGTGACAATGTGTTTACCGCTTTTGCGTTTATGCACTGAGTGGGTTGTGCTTTACTCCACTTATAGCATACATATTATTTTTCAGCATCTAGCATCTCACATATGTGGCGTACTTAAATTCATATTTAATATTACATTTAATTCTTTAATGATCATTTGCACTGTCAATATCTACTTTAGTGATAATTCACACAGTCGATCTTTATGCAATCCACCTGAAAGGTCACCCAGTGTATAATTGTACTTAGCCACAGGTTAAGTACAAGTGTACAGTACGCATCTAACTACTAAGGGGGTAGGGATCGATAAGCCCAGGACGTGTAGGGACGTCTTAGGGTCTTTTTTTATTATATAAAAACGGATAGCTAAAATCTATTTTTGACAGGGGTTGCTAGACAACGCCTTGTGCAGCGCTCAGCATCATGCTTCGCACATGCACACAGCCGTTCACTTCCTTGTTTACGGCAAGGAAGCTTTGAGAAAGAAAGGAAATGGTCACGTGACTGAGCTGCGCCATGACATTTTCATGGACACTTTCATAGGAGCCAAACTCACACCGGAAGTTAAATGAATACATGGCAGTGAATGGAGCCGGCTGGACCAGCTCCAGCTCATAACAAATATTATATCTGAACAATTGAGACTTTTGTCATATAATCGGTTCAGGAATATAAATGAAGACATATCACAGGTTGTTTTCTAATCACTTGCTTTTTGATGTGCATAGTATATAATTTTATCAGAGGATATAAACAGCAGCAGGTATAGTTTCTGGCTCCGAGGTATCGCGTGATTTGGCTGCCAGACAGGAAACGGTGGGAAGTCTCGCGATACTTGGTACGTTCTCTTTAGATACCATACCTCTATAAAAGATGACAGTGTACACATCGAAAAGCAACACAGCAGACAATAATGTCTTCTGTTGTTTTCCAGAAGCGATTACTTTACAAAAGGTCTCAGTCATTCAGAAATAGTGTTTGTTCATGAGCTGGTCACTGAGCTCTCATCACTCCAGTGCATTCTGCCGGCTTCCGGGTGTCCTTTCCTTAAAAACTGTCGGGGCAACTGTCTTTTCTCTCTAAATCTACGTCGCTGTCCATGGTTTTGATCAGAACGGCAATGTTCTGTCCTCATTTCTGACTTAACCATCTCGTTTGGAATATAAACGCTTCTAGAGAGAGAGAGATCAGATGTGACAGCGCAAGATATTAATGGAAAATTATACCTCCCGGTTTGGGGGGGGGGGGGGGGGGGAAGGGAAGGCGGGGCTTTTCAGAGTAAAATCTGCCTCATCTGCTGGGCGCTCTAGTGACTTTATTTTGAAAAATTCCGGCACACTAGAAGTGTTAATATATGAATCAGTGAACTTAGATTTGTTGTATGAAAGTATCTTACTTGGGGTTTGCATTTTCCCCTTTATCTTGAAGCGTGTCCAAAACCTCTCCTCCATTCAGAACGAGATGAACTTTTTCATTCTTTTCGTCCATTTCAATCAGCATGTACTCCACCTTGAATAAAATACACCATAAAGCGTTACCATATCATTCACCAAAACTACTGTACAGACCTATTCCTATTAACACGCTGTAACATTTTAAGTATGACAATATTCCACAAAGAGAAACGACATCATTTGTTGAACCAATATGCTGCCAATAAATATTATATGACCATATTGTCAAGATGAAAATGTGATGCCAGCACATCAAATCCAATTCAATTAGTTTTCCTTGACTTTGACTCTTGGTAGCCTGTAATCCCCGGTCTGAAAGGGGGATTAATTCTATAACAACAACATTCCACGTTGTTTGAAATCAAAGCACTGTGTTGAGGCTGAAGCACACAAAGGCCTATATTTTACTCTCTAGCCTCTGTGGAAATGTACCGCCAAATATTTATAGACACCAGCATTTATGTGTTTACTATTAACTATTCAAACATTTAAAATACAAACTTCAATCTAACTATTTAACAATTTAACTGTCCAAATACTCCAGAAAGTTAGTTAGTTGTGCTTAATAAAATCAATACACTAATTAATATTGATTTAGTGATCAAATTAACTGGATGTAGTAATTAGGAGAATAAAAACTTTGTCTCAAGTCTCGAGGCATATCTATAAGACCTACCTGTTTTTAATAATTTTGAAAAGGGTTATTAACTTATTATTGCAACTTGGTGACTGGTGTACGCTCAGAATAACCAGAGGCTGTGTTTATTAATATTATACAGAGCGAACAGGACCTTTATTTATACAGACTAGAACACAGACAAGCTATGCAAATGAACGTTTTTTTAAATGCAATGTAAATACATTCACCAACACCACACACACATCCCCACACGATGGGTGAGTGTGAGCGACAGATCGTGTTGCATGATGAGTTACAAAAGGCAGCAACACGTACAGTAAGCACTAAGCAAGCAGCTGCAGGCAGCGTTCACAAAATGACAAAACTTCAACTATCATACAGTTTAAGCTTCTCCTTACCTCATCGCCCCATTTTAAAACGTCTTTCTGGCGTTCCTTGACTTTGTTGTAGATGTTGAGAAACTGAATGATGCCATGCTTCCTCACATGGTCAGCATACTTCTTGGTTTCTTCCCAGTTCAGCGGTGAGCCTTGAGACAGCAAGCCCATTGCACAAACGTGCCGTCAACTGACGCGTGGTGGTGGTGTGTCTGTCTGTTACTGGCAGGCTACAGCAGCACCTGGTTGTGTGTACTGTAGCTAGGTAGCAAGGTATAGTTTATCGTCCTCAAAACACAGCTAGCGTTCAATCTCGACCCAATAAGGGAAGAACGTATCCGATGTGATTGTGTTGAGCGCCTGTTTGCTGTCTTTAGATGACCGTCCAGGTTCCGAGCGAAGGCCCCTTGCTCATCACTTGCTAATATCTAGTTAGCTAACGTGATATAATACAACTAAATGAGTCCAGGGGAGGTGTTTGCAGTCCCCCTACAACTAAGGCTTTCTCGTTTAAAAAACTAAAACTACAAATTAAACAAACGCGGCAACCATGAACTGATATTCCAGATAATGGAATGGCGGAGAGAGAATGAAGAAGTGAGTTGATGTTTAGGTTCTGGTCCAGTTCAGTTCAGTCCCGTGTTGTAGTTGACCTGTGTGTGAAACCAGCAGCGAGTGAGTGACTGAACTCTCCACAGCTCCTACCTACCTAGTACTGCCAATAAACAGGCAGGCTTTCCGCAGTACCCGTGGAAAGCCTGGTTCCTATTCCTAATCAAACGGCGTAATCCGCTCTAGAGCTAGCCCTACTGTATCCGGTCGTTTGCCCGCACACATAACACATAACCAGAGCCCAGACCGGATCAGCAAAGCCACTGATCCGAATGGATCTCTGGGTTGACTGCTGCCAAACGCACGCGACGTCACGTCGTCAGGCGGAGTCACGTCATTGCTATGACTCAGCATTCTTTGTGACCCGTGCTCCTCCTTGAAAGCTGTCAAGTGTGGAAGTTATACACACAAGCAAAATCCTGTCTATCCGAGATAATGCACACAATGGAGCCAAATGGATCATTTGTGCACTCGGAGAGTTAAAACACGTTGAATTTGTACTGTGTACAGACTAGAGATACAGATTGTCGTCATGACTCATGTCACGATCGTGATGTCAATCAATATGATTTTGACAAAAGGAATTTCAGAGTAAGGATGACACTGCAAAACTCTACCGGCGGGTGGCTGGGCACTGGGTGGCTGGGTACTGGGCACAGTTGGAATGGCTACCAAGTACCAACTGTTCTCAAAGTGGGGTCCGGCGTCCGGGAACTCAGGGGTCCTTGGGGGGCTTCCAGGGGTCCCCATAAAAAATAGGCTATATATTTAGGCTATAGGCCTATAGAGATGATCAATAGATGATCACGATTTCACCTGGCTGATATACATTTTGGGGTCCTTGACAATTGACTCCGTTGCCTTCACAATACATTACATGCGCAAACACACAAACACACACGCACATTATTATTAACTATGGTGATTTCGGGTGTGCCAGTACAGTACAGTACAGTACAGTACAGTACAGTACAGTACAGTACAGTACAGTACAGTACAGTACAGTAGAGGGTGTACAGTAAGTAGAGGGACCCCCACACGGTAACTCTGTCATTTCTCAACCGTTTCGGACCCGGAGCGTCTCGCCGGAATCGGGCCGGCACCCTGGATGCGTTCCTGTGGGTCTGGTCCTTCCGAACTTGGAATAATGACAATAATAATAAGAACATGATGTTTATAATAATAATAATAATAATAATAATAATAATAATTATTATTATTATTATTATTATTATTATTACTTGCGCAAGCAGAGTGTGCAAGTAATGTTTTTTGTCCGGTGCTCCGATGTGTATGTCCCGTGGAAGCATATGACGTAATGAATTTGTGCTTGATATGGCATTGGTGTCAGATTACATACATACTGTATACATAGGGGCATTACCTTTAATCCACCCGACACTGAAACATATCATTATTACGTCACCATCGAGAGCCAGTTATACCCTGGCATTGGTACATATCTTCATCACGTCATATGCTGCTACGGGACTATACGCATCAAACGACCCAAGTAACCACAGTATACCGCTAATCAACTGACAATAACAAATTACATATACATATATACATAGAGGCATTTCCTTTAATCCACCCGACACTGATACTTGGGTCGTTTGATGCGTATAGTCCCGTAGCAGCATATGACGTGATGAAGATATGTACCAATGCCAGCCTTGCCAGGGTATAACTGGCTCTCGATGGTGACGTAATAATGATATGTTTCAGTGTCGGGTGGATTAAAGGTAATGCCCCTATGTATATGTATGTAATCTGACACCAATGCCTACTTGTGTGCAACACGTAAGTAGGCACTCGACAGTGGAGTTCTTTTTTTTTATTTTTATCCCACGATTTTGTAACCCATTTTTCAGGGCGATGTTTGATGTGTATGCGCCGTGCCAGCGTATGACGTAATGACTACTTGTGCTTGATATGGCAGTGGTGTCAGATTACATACATGTATACATAGGGGCATTACCTTTAATCCTCCCGACACTAAAACATATCGTCAGTACGTCACCATCGAAAACCAATTACACCCCGGCATTGGGTCCTTTAATCCACATCTTTATTACGTCATCATTGAGAGGTATAGTTATAGTTATACCCTGACGTCATATGCTGCTCCGATACATACGCATCAAACGGGCATACGCAAATTAACCACAGTATACCGCTAATCAACTTACAAATTACATATACACGATATACATAGAGGCATTTAATCCACCCGGCACTGATCGACATATACGTCACCACCATCGAAAGCCGTCTCTTACCATACTTAACAATACTAATACTATATAATACTAATATTTAAAACGTTCTTCCACAGAGATTTGACAGTTTGTAGCGGTCGACAGTACTTGCACGCTCTGCTTGCGCTCATGGCCTACTTGTGTGCAACAAGCAAGGCACTCGACAGAGTGCAGTTCTAGTTATTATTATTTTGACAGTCAGTCAGTGAACCCAATGGTTGAAAATGTCTTAATGTATTAAATGCAATTGACATTGAAGGGAAAACTTACGTGATCGTTATCATATCGTCACCATTAAAATAATTGCCTAAGTCATTTTTTCAAGGTTTTCAGGAAACACAAAAACTGTGCCAAATGTAGAATATATTTATATATTTATTAATTATTTCAATTCCAAAAAATATGAATAAATATGACTATTGACATACAAATAAAGGTGTATGTCAATCATGTAACATGTAAGGATAAAATGACTTAGGCCAATATCTGAACATGCCATTTTAACTTAGGCAATTATAAACGTTATTTAGGCCAAATTACTTCTGCAGTAAGTGACTTGGGCAAAATGTTTTATTCCAATTAGTTTTAATATATGGTTTAGGCCCGGTCAGCCACAGAGTGTTTAAAATAATATCAGAGCACAAAGACATTTGACACTGAAGGGGAGTGAATTTGGAGTGAATGGGAGTGAATTCGGAGTGAATGGGACAGAATGGGAGGTACTGTTACTATGGGACTGAATGGGAGTGCATGGGACTGAATGGGAGTGAATGGGAGGTACTGTTACTATGGGACTGATACTATGGGACTGAATGGGAGTGACAGTAACAGTACCTCCCATTCACTCCCATTCAGTCCCATTCACTCCCATAGTATCAGTCCCATAGTAACAGTACCTCCCATTCATTCCCATTCAGTCCCATGCACTCCCATAGTATCAGTCCCATAGTAACAGTACCTCCCATTCACTCCCATTCAGTCCCATGCACTCCCATAGTATCAGTCCCATAGTAACAGTACCTCCCTTTCACTCCCATTCAATCCCATTCACTCCCATTCTATCAGTCCCATAGTAACAGTACCTCCCATTCAGTCCCATTCACTCCCATTTTGAAAGGTGTGTCACATTTTATTATGACTTAGGCAAAATAATATGGCCTAAGTCTCCCTCTTGACATAGTGCCATTAGTTTAATAAGGTGACGATATGTAAAACGAGCAAATCGGCTAACCAATCACATGTTGGTGGGAGCTCTTGGCCAATAAGGGACCACCATATGTACCTTATAGGCAGCAATGTCAAATGTCCGCTAACATAAATTGATGTACGACGACAAGGTGTGATTTGAAGAAGATAAGAATAGGACAACTTATAAGTAAAATAAGAATAAAACCAATAAAAACATTATAAAGTTAAGTTAAAAACACATCAGCTATAGGGAATGCTATTCTGAACAGGTGAGTTTTCAGTGCGCTTTTGAGGTGGGGAGTGAGGGCATCTCGGATGTGATAGCATTTTATGTAGACATAGCACTATAGTGTTTTTCTACTGTTAGACAGATGCTAGGTTCTTAGCTTCCTTATGATACTTGATGACTATTTGATGTATTGCCATGCATGTGTTGTTCTTGCTTACTGTAAATCGCTCTGGATTAAGAGTGTCTGCTAAATTGTAAACTGTATTCCTTTCTTTAATTGGAGAATTGTTTTCCTTTTTCACTAACAATCGGCTTACTGATTTTTTTTTTTGTTAGGGGAGAGATTAGGGTTATGAATGATGTCACAAAAATGGTGTATTTTTCAATGGGCACTTTCACTCAAAGGCTTTCAGATTTCAGGAAGAAGCCAAGAATACCCAGGGGAGACATATTTGAAAATTCTAACCACACCTGGGGGTCTATTATAGAGTAATGTCAACTTCATAGACACATGTATACAAAACAGAAAAAGTTGGCACCCCATCTTTTAAACTTGAATACATTTTCTACAAGGAGCTGAGTTACAGTGTGCGAACTTCCCTTCCTTTCCTCCAGTTCAACAGAGGCAGATTTGTTGAGGTGGGTTTTGTTCTCTCTCCGAGACACTGACCCTAGTCATTATAGTGGCAAGTTAACCACGAAAACATATATGCTTGCTAGAGGAAAGGCCATGGAAATCAGTAGGGTTCATCCTACAGTACATCATGTATATCGTTACTTAGCCTGAGGGTGGCGCTACAGGCAAGGACAAAGTCTTCTTACCTAAGTGTTCCTCATAATTTGTTTGGCCATTTGGCTTCCTTCTGGTACAGCCAGATCAACCTCTCAAAGCTCAATGCTCTAACGATGTTAGTGTAGTGTAGGCCTACTTTAGGCCGTAGATCCATCCAGCCCCCATTAGCCTTGCAGTGGCCAGAACAGTGAACAGTGTGATTTGGTATGTTTACAAAAATGCTGTAGGTCTACTCCCCTCCAACTGTATACCCTATTTTCAACAGTTTTTATTGTATTTTGACACCTGCTCTGGCAATGTAAACGTATGTTTTCTCATGCCAATAAAGCTCAATTGAATTGCATTGAAAATTGAATTGAATTGCATTGAATTGAATTGAATTGAATTGAATTGAATTGAATTGAATTGAATTGAATTGAATTGAATTGAATTGAATTGAATTGAATTGAATTTAATTTAATTTAATTTAATTTAATTGAATTTAATTGAATTTGGCCAATAAACCAGGCTAAGCCCCCATACCACAGACCCATCCAATAAAAGATTAGATACCACAATGACCAAAACCAAGTGCCACTTCAATGTTTTGTTCAGTGTGTTGCAGTGGGGCTCACACTGCTCCTCACTGACTATACCACTACACTACCATTATTTATAGAAGGAAAAATAACAATTTGGATGAAATTGAAAGTAACGAATTGATTGGTACCTGATTGGTTGCACACTGGTTGAAGGAAGCTCTTAGCTCTGGGCACCTTCGGCTTCGTCATCATCCATACAGAACATATAAATACACACACCTGCTACTATAGGCCCATAGCACTTGCCCTAGCCCCTTAGATAGCACTTTATGTAGACTTAGATTTTAAACAGACTTATAGCATGTTACGTAGGCAGCACTAGAATTGCATTTTATGTAGTCATAGCACTTTATAGTACACATATAATATAGTATGTATAATTTACATATATAGTTTCATGATATAGATACTATGTGATGTATGCCATGCTTTTTGTTATTGCTTAATGTAAATCGCTCTGGATTAAGAGTCTGCTAAATGCCTAAATTGTAAACCTGTTTTTGCCACCAACAAGTGCAATATGGAATGTGCAATCATTCATATTTATTTGCCCATGTCCATATATATTTATTTACCCTTCTGTACGCCTATTGTCGGCCTATAGGTTTATAGATTTATATCCTTTACAGTTCCAATGCACCAACCTCACCAAGACAAATTACTTGTGCCTGCAAACATACCCAGTGAACTGAAATCTGATTCATTCATGCAAAACGATTCCGCTTTACATAGCCTACATTAGAACCAAAAACAGCTGACTACTCATTCAAGGCCAGTGAGTAGGCAGAGTAACTCATATCTGAAACTGTTGTCCAAAGAAACCACTAGAGGTGGCGATGAAGCTATTGTTTTTCTACAACATGGTTTGACAGAATGGGCACTGACTTTAAGCTGATAAAGGGAACTCAGTGTGTGAGTTAGGATATGTATTCCAAGGTGCTTTTTTAAATGGTTTTGGATAAATAATTATAGATTTATGGCATACACAAGTTTTTATTTTAAAAACAGACAAATACATTTAAAACACATGAGCTATCTAACCACTCTGGGGAAAGCTCAGGCTGATTGCTTTTATCCCAAATTCACATTCTCTTTTCTTTCTTAATTTATTTATTTTTTACAAAACAATGCCTGCCTTAACAGAAAACAAAGTCACATTTAAATGAATCCAGTCCTCAATGTTACAACATTTCCCCCAAATAACTTATTTTTTTTTAAACTGATGTTATGACAATCACGCAACACCTTCTGAATTCAAGCTTATTATACATGAGATGGCTGTGGGAATTGTAGCTCTACTATGTGTGTTAAAAAGAAGAACCTGCTCCTGGTAGGTGAGGTAATTTCAGTCTGACATTCTTTATTCCACCTCCATTGCCATTCCTTTTTTATTGTATTGTTAATGTTTCTATCTGAAACATGTGAATACTGTAGTGCTTTCAAGTACTTGGAAAAACCATACCTACTGCATCCACTATGACAACCACTTTAACAAATTATTCTGTAGTTGTCACCACCTTCACAGACCTGGATAATCAACATCTTAAGTCTTCATTTGCATGGATTTTGAATGTTTATCTTACAATAGTGGAGTATCTTACAAATATTGTGTATACTAAACATGGAGCTTGTAAAAATATCAAAACTGGATTGGCCCCAAAGGAGATGACAATAAAATTGGGTTGACACTATGCAGGGCCTATCGTCTCAGCAATAGACTGACATTCAAGACATATTCAACACAATACCGCTGTTCCCTTCATTATACTGTATCCACTGATATGAAACATCAAAGTGTCTGCATTTATGCCACTATTACAAATATTTACTTGTGTTAAGAAATGCATATCAATTTGATTAAACAATTTGACAGTTTTGGTGCATTTAATAAATAAATTGGTGCACTTTTCTGTTCATCTGAGAACATGGGCCTAAATGGTGAACAAGACATTCAGCCCTCAAAAGGAGACTAATGTCGTTTTTATAACCCATATTTACTGCAGCAGTACACAATGCTTATATGCTAACTGGTGCAGAGGAAACTGAACTGGCTCTAGACTCTCTAGCTATTTTCCGTGTCGGCATTGTAACAATACAGCATGAAATGCCGACAGTAGCTTCAGGCAATTCGTCATCCTCAGTCCATTCATTGAGATCGGGGTTGTAAACCTGAATGCATTTTTTGTACTTCTTCTCAATCTCATTCCAGCCTCCAAGGAGATAGATCTTGCTGTCCAAAAGGGCGACACCTGCAGTGCTTACTCCAGTGAGAAGTGGAGCACTGTAGCTCCACTGGCCGTTGTGAGGATTGAAACATTCAACTGCTAAGACGTCTACCCTCTCCCCACGACCTCCCAGCTGGCTCCCACCAAACACATAGGCACGGTCTCCCACAGTGGCAGCGCAGTGCCAGCCTCTTGGGGTGCTCAAGCTATTCTTATCCTGCCAGGTATCAGTGGAGGGATCATAGCTGCACACAGCCCTGGTGTAAGCGTTGTTGATGTAGCCACCTGTTACAAGAATCTTGCCGTCGATGACAGTGCTGCCGTGACAGCAGCGTGCCACCTCCATGGGAGCCTTCATCTGCCACTGGTTAGAAGAGGGTACGTAGCACTCCACTGAGGCTTGACATCCATCACCGTTACGACCTCCCACAGCAAACAAGAGGCCATTGAAGATGTTGAGACTGAAGTGGGTGCGTTTTTGGATCATGTTGTTCAGATGAATCCAAGCGTTGAACCGGGGATCATACCTAAATAACAAAGCATGTCATGTTATTTACAGTAATTATTATTATAATAATAATAATAATGAACTATCTGGTGTGGAATTGAATGTAAATAATTGATCCTTACCTGCAGAAGTTGCTAACAGCATGTTTAGCCTGATTCCTTGCGTCATTCTGGTCTTCGCCTCCTGCCACATACAGGAATCCATCCAACACTGCTACACACTGGTTGAAAGTCTTCGCTGGCATTTCAGTTAGCTTATTCCATACATTATCAGCATCTCTGTATAGAACTTCTTTGCTAAGAGACTTCTCTGTCAAGGCAGGACGTCCACCTACGGTGAGCATGACACGTTGCCCTCCACGTACCTTTGTTCTGCGTGACTGCAGGATATTCTGCTGGTATGGCAACAGATGGTAATTCATCGCATCAACTAAGAGGCGGTGGCACTCGGGGTCTTGCATCATTCTAGGCACATTCTGGACATGATTCACCAGGTCTTGAGCAGAGATGGTGCCGAAGCGGATGTGGGTCAGGAGATCTGCTGCATACTTCAACCGCTTCTCGTCAAAGTCCAACCACTTCATGGCGATCTGGAAGGCTGTGACCTCAGAGGGCAGGTGCAAGGAATCATCTGAAAGGAAATCACTGATCTGCTCATAGGTGAGCTTCAGGAACTGCTCCATCTCAGAAAACTCAATGAAGTTCTCTCGCATGAACTTCTGAGCAGCCCGCTTGGTTTCTTTGAGGTCATAGGTGTCAGCAATGTTGCCCACATACATGCAGTTTTCCACACTGAGTTCCTGCATGAGGAAGTCGCTGCACATCTTCACCAGGGTGTTTATCTGCAGCAACATGGCCGCTGCAATCGTGCTGCCGATGCTATACAGTGACAGGGTTAGCTTCCCAGAATATGCATATGTAATTGCTGTGGCAAGGCCTACAGGTGAGAGGTCATTAAGCTCAATCTTCTGAAGGGTAGACTCCTTCTTCAGGATATTCTGAATGTACTCACTGCAGGAGGCCATCACAACTTTGTGGACATCAAAAGACTTTGACTTGGTAGAAACTATTAGATCACACAAGAAGCTGTCATGCCTCATGTTGCTCAAACCCTCTAGGAGATTAGGCGCATATGCAGCATCTGTAACTTCTGTTGAGATGCAACTGAAGCCATTTCCTCCTTCCAGCAGGGTGTTCAGCCCATTGATCTTATTGACTGGGCTGTCCTCAACCATGATGGTCATTTCATTTATATCTCCCTTATTCTTTTTGGTCGTTTTGTTCTTTTTGGGAGCCATTTTGGGAGCCATGGCGGATGCTGTAGAACACGGCCCAGACCTTCTGAAAATGAAAAGAAATAAAATTGAAACACATCACAAGTTGGAAAACACAATTATAAATTATATGAATGAATCTGTAAAAAGAAAAGCACATTTAATTTAATGACAACCATGTACCTTACTATATATACACAGAAGAGTGTATAGCATAAATTACATCATGATTCATTCATTCATTCATTAGGACAACCCAGAATTGTGCAACCTATATTGTAGGTGGGGAGATAGCAGTGAAGAGAGTGAAACAATTATTTCTCATACATTCTCCCACTCCCATTAGATTAACATTTAGCCGGCAAAATAATAATGAAATTAAACTGTTCCTCATTTTGCTGGAACCCCCTCGATTACCCTTAGGATCCCTGAACCCTACTAAATCTTGTGGTATTCGTTTTTTTGATAAATAGTCTGACTACAATTGGCAGACATTTCAAATTGTGTCTATGCCATGTTAAAACCAGGGACTGCGTCAACATTCCTCTCTCCTTGCATCTGTCACTATTTATCAGTAGCATGTCCAGGAATAGCAGCACTGGATGGCTCTCCTATGACGTTCCTTTTATAGACTTTCAGAAATGAACTGAGGCCATCATGTCCTATGATTGTTTATAGTTTAGCAGGGTGGTTGTTCTATTCAAGTGAAACATCAGCACAATTAAAGTTAAAAACGTTTTCAATCAATAAATCAATTAAACAAACAAACAAACATTAAACACAATTAACAACTGAGGTAGTGAGTGTGATAGGCTATTCTATACCCAAACCTTTTGCACTATAGAGACTCTAACCTAGACCTAGCCCTAGGTCCTTAGCTTATATAAAAAAGACCAAAAAAAAGGATAAGCTACACATGTATGTCGTCTGATATTAAAGCAATGAACAGGTTTGGCCTATTGCTCAAATAAAGTCGAAATTTCTATAGGCCTACTATAAAACTGAGCACCAACAAGAAAATTATGAAAAACCTTGGCATATCCATGGGGTTATAGGGCAACTTACCTAAAATGTCAAGTTAAGGCCGGTAGAGAAAGCACTTGTGCCTCCAGGTAGTGAGCAGGAGAGAGAGACCAGCAGACACAGTGGGCAAAAGAGACGCGCATTTAACTCCTCCTCTCAACGAGTGCGTGTTAAAGTTCTTGCGCAATACGTGCAACAAAGGACGGACCCCATGTGCCCCCCACACCCCTATAGGCTACAAGTTACAATAATAAGGTGTTGCCAAGTCGTATTGATGCCAACATATGTTATTATGTCAGTAATACTAATGTCACTCATCGACCTGAGGCTATGAGGCCTTAGATGCATGACGTGTGTCATTACAAAATGCCATGTAGGCATAGCTACATTTCATGTCAGCAATGGCATTGCCGCATTAAGCTGTTTTGCTTTGCAGTATGCCTAGCTAAAATGAGAAGAGATAATAATAATAATAATAATAATAATAATAATAATAATAATAATAATAATAATAATAATAAACATAAACAATGACTACTCTGGTCCAGTCTGGATCTCTTTTTTTGTCAATGAATGAACTAAGTAGGGCCTACAAGTTACAACCTTAGAGTATATATACTCTAAGGTTACAACCCGCACGGTGCGCTCCCTCTACCCCCGCTCGCACGCACGCACGCACACACACACACACACACACACACACACACACAACACACACACACACACACACACGACACCCATAGGGTTCGCACTTCGCAGCTACGCCGCAGCCTGAGGTCTGACGTAGCTCTATAGCCTAGGCTACTACATGACATGACAGCTGTCTATCATGTTGTTTCAGGCCATGGCCGGCTGTTGCTGTTGGTTCCTCCTCCCATTATTATAATGATCATCATCAATGTCTGTGGGTTTCCGGGTGTGGGTGGTTGCACGTGAATGATCGTGATGGCCACTTCTGATGTGGTGAAGAGAGTGATGCGGTTGAAATTTCAACTCAGAGACTCGGCAGAATCAAAGACGGTACCCACTTTTAATTTTCACGTTTTGCACGCTGTGCACAACACACGTGGAAGTTGCACCGTCTAATTAAACATTCTCTTCACTGTTGATCCAACTGCAAAATGACCGAATCTCCTTTGCAGAGAATCGTGTTACCCATTGTAGCATAGCCTACATTGCATTTACTAACTCACCTGCACTGCATTTATTATGACAACTCTTTGTATTTCTTCAAAGCAGTACACTCCTATGTCTTAGACCTACATATTATTTATGCATATTAAAAATGTTATCAAATTGTGGAATTATGCCTAATTTGCTTTCACATTGCCTTTGAATTAATTAATTAAAGGTGCTATAGGTGCTGCCTGTGATGTTACATAACATAACATTATCAGACCTAAATGTAGGCCTACCCTTCAAACCTTATCCCAAAAATGAATGGCTATCGCAGGCTTTGTAGCAATTTGTAGAAATATGGGGCCTTAAATCGTGTGTGTGTGTGTGTGTGTGTGTGTGTGTGTGTGTGAATGCCCTTTACCCTCTTTAGAAAATGGAAAATTCATTTAAAAATGTGTGGTGTTTTTTCTTCTTTACTATTCATCAGTTTAAATTTCAGTTGTTTATCCTGTATCCTGTATGAATTCTCTCTCCTAATTGGATGAAATTGCCATCCTGACCTGAACATTTATTTTCACTAAAGAGAGTGCTAGGGTCTAGGGAGACCTTACTGGACAAACATTATAGCAATGATTACACTCGGAATTTCACATTTATTTGAACAAAATACATCACTCAGAGCATCTTTTAACGGAACATTAGTTTAGTGAAATATATTATAGAGATGAAAATATATAAATTAGTTAATTTCCCACAAATATAAGGAATTTTAGTTTTTCTTGTTGAGTTATGCCTTCATAGTTGCCTCACACCTATAATAATTAGAAAACGACTGTAGGCTGGTAAGAGTGTAATTTGACACAACACTTGTCATGGGGGGCAGGGTTTATGGGTGGGTGGTGCTTTCTCGCTAAAATTGGCAACACTTCCAGTTGTTCATCTGATGGCTGCTGTCCATCAACAGGATGTGCCATGCTGCAAGCTTACTACAGGGTATTTTGTGGGGGAAATTGATGCATTGACAAATAGTGCCTGCATGGGGTTTTGGAATATATTTCTTCAAGGCCAGTGCACATAACCTGCTCATCCAGTTAACATTGATAATAACGGGCCAACATTAGTATGTATAACCGTGGCTATTTATAGTTCATAGTAAAAGAGGAGCCTCAGTGGGTGCGGTTATGTTTCCATACATAGCACGTACTCTGAATGCACAGTCAGCAACTGTGACTCTAGTCTAGTGATCCAAAACAAGGACTGCCATATTTGGCATTTAACTACTTAAACCTCATATATTTCGTTGACTGGGATCCCCAGGGTTCTATGCTGGGTTTCCTACACCAGATCTCATATAAAATAGCACATCTACAAGCTCACAATGTGCTGCATTTGGACGTGTTGTGTGCTTGTAGATCGTCTATTTTCAACAAATGTTTGTCCCAGAATAGGCACACATGGGTTCATGTGGTTAAGGAGTAGCCAGTTCCAGTTATTTTGTAGCATGTTTCCTCTCTTTCTCTCTGTGTGTGCTCGCCCTTGAAGGTTCCCCTCTGATAACCTTGCTCGGGGACTGTTACTATTACACGTTCAAGCAGTGTCATGATTCACATACAGTAGCTGTGTGCTTGTAGGTTTTAAAATAGCAAGTGTGAAATGCGTAGAAGGAAGGCACTGGAGCAAACTTGGTCAATTAAAGCGTTTTTTATTTACAGGGTGCAGTCAAATAAAGCTATTAAAACATTTACTTCTGTCCTCCCAGATTCTAAAAACTTTGCAAAAACTGAAGGACCTGGATATGACATTAGAAGTCCTCATTGTAAGACTTTTAGACTTTTTAAAGAACACATTTACCAATGTATACATATGGATTTGTTCTTTAATGCCCACAGTCCAAAGTGTTATTTGATTGTGTTGATGGTAGACTAATCATGTGTCAACACATTTTCTTTAGGAAACTGGAATTGGAAAAACTGTTAACTCTTTTCGCAAACATAAGCAAGCTGGTGAATTGGCCAAGTCACTAGTTGCTTATTGGAAGAAATTGGTCCCGAAGGATTCCACAAGGTGCAGTACTTTACATGTTTTATTTTGTTTTCAATATTTAATATTAACGTTTTATGAGTTTTTGGGGGAAGGTTGTAATTTCTTTTTCATCTTTTAATCTTACATTGGTGTAGCCATACAGCAGAAGGGGAAAGCACACTGAGTTCAGATTTGAAAGCCAAAACACGTGATCAAAATTGTCAGGAGAATGGAAAACTCCCAAACGATGGCGTCTCCAACTGCAATGCAAACAGCCGAGATGGATCAAACAAGGTCATGATGATGACAGATGGTATTACAGATAGAGATACACCCTTAGAAGGAGAAGAGGAAGACGTGCTGGATGAAGATTTGAACAAGAAAACACAAGACGAGAAACGGAACGATACAGTTAAATCACAGAAAATAAATCACTGGAATAAGAATGTTGGCAATGGTCACATTGTGCCCAGAAACAAAAATGATGACGGGATTAAATCACGGGAAAATTCTAAAGGAAATTCTGACGCTGGAAAAATTGGAGCAAAAAGAGATTCAAAGCATAATTTGCAACATAGTAAATGTTCTACGTTAAAAGTGGAGGCTGAAGAATCCTCATCGAAGACTTGGTCTAAATGTATCAGTTCTGAAGATGATGGAGCTTCAGAAATGCCAAATGGTTCACAAGTATGTCATGGAAAAAACAGACATCCAGCGGAGGAAAATCAGGTCTTTCTTAAAAACAAATGCAAGTCTAAAAATGAAGAGAATCCAAACGCCAAAGCCAAAAAGCCTAAAATAAGGCATAAAGCCAAAATGAATGAAAATGACTTAGATGTGCCATCCAAGGAACTATCCGTGTCTTTTGAGTCTTTCTTGAGTTATGACTTGAATCCACGTAAAAAGGATCAGCATAGAAGTAGAAATCCACAAAAGAAATTCAAGCCTGTGAAAAAAGTTGAATCGTCAAAAGAACTTGACGATTCATCAGTCAAGTTACCCACAATGTCTGAAAATGACTTCACCTCTAAAAAGGTATTTTGACTACTACTGTATGAAAAATTAAGAGGTCTTGTACAAAATTGTATTTGATATAATTATAATGTGGTATGTCTTCAGCTCCATTTCAATAAGACCAAGGGATTTGAAATGGACTTGCTTCCATTGCCTGCACATCTGCCTGAATTATTTGATAAGCCCTCTACTGTTGTTGACTACGTTCAGAGGAAACGTGAGTATTTCAAAATGCACCTGTATATGTATACTAATGCAAGTATCATACTTGACATTGGATGACTTTGTTCTTGATATACAGTAGTTTGTCTATCTACAGAGAAGATCCAAGAGGAGGCAGAGGAGGCCACTGAGGACGCCTCAACCTCAATTGGTCAAAGGCTGAACAAGAGGATGCAGGTCTATTCTGGTGCTAAATCTAACTTTCTCCCAACCATGATGAGCTTGTACCAACAGTGTGTCCGCTCACTGCAGAACAACATCGAGAGTGAGTTAAAACCAAGGTACCATCTCAAATTCCTTGATATGCATTTTGTTGTCAAGTCTACTTTAAGACCAGTGTTTTTTTCACAGTGCTTTATGAAACTGGTGGGGTTCCATTTGAAATCATGGAGCCTGTGTTGGAGAGATGTACACCAAATCAGCTGCTACGTATTGAAGAATGCAACCCAGTAAGAATCAGATTTTTATTTGGAAGCTGCAGTACAGTGTAGTGTACGGGCCAACACTCTTCCAAGAAACCTTTGGAGACCCATTGCCTTTGTGTTCAACATTGTTTGTTTTAAGGTCTACATTGGAGAGACTGATCATTTATGGGAGAAACACTGTCAAAGAGAATTCCGTGACTCAAACCTTCTGGAGTATGAGTCATGGAAGGAGATGTACATCAGGCTATCGGATGAGAGGGAGAGGAAATTCAAGAGGTTGACAAAAAGCATCGCCTCATCACATTCTACCAAACCAAAAGGTGTGTATTGATGGAATGGTTCCTCCTGCTGCCTTTTACTTGTTGTATCAACAATGCTCTTAAACCAAATATTGATTGATTGAATATACTTTATTAGTCAAATGTAAATAGCATGGAACTACAGTAAAGCTTTTGGGCTGAAAGGATAACAAAAAAAGGTCCTGGGGGTTTATTTCCATTGTGGTCCTATGTATTCAATTAATCAACAAATCACATCGATTAGTATCAATGGCATCTATAATGACTTTGCCAAAGTTGTTACATAGACGGCGAGCGACGCATACATTTAATTGGCTGTCGCCTAGTCGCCCAAAAGATACATTATTTTCGGGTGACGTTCCTCCGGCCACTTTTCGACCATCCGCCTGCTATCGCCAGTAGTTACCGGGTCCCATTGACAAATAATGCACTTCCGGAAAATTCGTCTGACTGTCGCCAGCTGGATTGCCCTGTGAAACTTTACAGATTGGTGACAATTGCTTGCCACTTAGCTGTATCGTGTTAATGGAATAGTTTGACACACAGCTGTTGGAGTGAAACTAGCATTAGGACTCGGGTGTGCTTGTTTGAATAAACTCATGAAGTTGTGATAGATGTGACCTACCATATGGCCTTTGAAAAAGGTGAAGATGGTTTGTTCCATTAATGCTGTCTAGCTCTAGCATTAAGTGAAGGTCAGTTAAAAAGTAAATACAAATTTATTTGAGGGAGTTAAAGGGTAAGACCACTTTTGTAGAGGTTTGGGTTGTGTAGTTACCTTGCCATGATGTAACTCCAAATGTGGACAAGAAATCCCAAATAATTGCTCCAGTTATTAGAAATTGATAATTCAAAATATGCTCCTCATTGACTTGCATTGTACGATGAAACGGCTCTCAAAGTCACTCTTTTAGTACGTAAACAAACAAAGTCGATTCAGACAATAAATATAGACTAGATGATAATGTTCCTGTGGGCCTGGAACTTCCGGGGACGTCACCCCATACGGAGTTGCACCACTTACTTCACACGGGTGTGATTTTTGATTTCTTGTCCACATCATGGCAAGGTAACTACACAACCCAAACATCTACAAAGGTGGTCTTACCTTTTCCAAAAGCCTAAAATTACAGAAAACCCATTATGAAAGACTTGAGTGGTTCATGGTGGGGGAAAAATGAATAGTTCAACCATTCATTTAATGGGATGAATGGCATGAATGATCATTGTTGCCTACCTTTGACCTAAAGATCCAGGAACTAAAACGGAACTACAGTAGCAGTATTGGTTTTTGTTTACTTTAGACCATTTGGCTCCCCCCCCAGCCACCCTCCCCTGCTGGACTATACTGCCTGGTGTGCCTGCCACTCATACACCCTCTATCAGCCACTACACACCTCCAGGAATGTCTTGAGATGCTATGAATTGATGCCAACTGTTGTGAGAATGTGATAAGATAATTGTATCAGTGATCGGTTCTGACCAAAATCTGAAGTCGGATGCATCAGTTCAGCATGCTGATAATCTTTATTGCATTCTAGGGGTGTCCGGGTTGGGTGGCACAGGCTGGGGGTAAAGTTCCTGCACACACTGCAGACACTGGGGAAAAAGCTAAAATATTCATGAATTTGAATTTTTTTTTCCAGTAATTTATTGAAGAAATCAAACAAATTAAATTCCATAAATTAGAAAGCAAATGCTTAAAAAGTAGTGAAAATAGCCGATTTACAAGCTCGCAACGTGGCGTGAAGCAACGCGTTGTGAGCTTGCAGATCGGCTATTTTCACTAGTTTGGGTCCCGGGCAAACGTCTAACTTGGGAACCACTGATCTATATTGTAGCCTGTTATGGGTCTTGAGAAAGGTGCTTGTGACCAAAATGAACCTTGTGTTTTTAGTGTGGATGAAGCCCTTTTATTGGTCTTAACGGTTTCAGTAGTTTGTATTAGATTAAATGAGATGAGACATAAATACTGGTCATCCCTCGGCAGATCTGACCATCTGGTACAAAGCCACTTTAACTTTATTCATATTTATGTAGAAAAATAAACGTGAGAAACCCAGATTGACTTAAGTGACTGCGATCGTGTGAGCTAAATCTTTGTATGGCCGGAAGTATGGATGCAGATCTAGAACAGTTAGTTCTTGTTTGATATTCTATTCGTTAGTCCTTGTGAAAGTCCACATACATTGACAATTTCCTGGATTTTGTTTCTAGGACGACAGGTGAAGATGGCATTTATTCACACTGTTGCCAAGCCACCAAGAGATGTACGACTTCAGCAGGAGATTCATAGATCTAAGAGTGAATCACTAAATCCTAAAGTCAAGTCCAGGTGGCATTTTCTGTCTGTGTTGTTGATACATAATTTTGTTAATTTTAAATGCAATGTACTTTTATAATACAAATTAATAATAATTTGTTTACATTTTTGGTGATCTCTTGATAAAGAACTAATGCTAAAGTTATAGCAGCCATGGTGTAACATTGTTAATGTACATCTGAGCTGTTGTTTTTCTTCTAAAGGGAGTCGTTTGAGAGTAGCTTAGCAAGACATAACCTGTCAGAGATTGATGTGATAGTGCTGGGTGAAATGCCTAGTGTGAGAGTTTAGCTGAGCACTGGGACCAGAGCAAAGTGCTAGATGAACTAGTTTAATTCCAGTTATCTACTCTGTCCTATGTTGATTGTTGTCCCGTGAAGTACTATTTGTAGCCATGCATAGATGGATTACACACACATCACTGGCGTATAGTGTCAATACAACAAACCTTTTGAAAAGAGCAATCTGTATTTTCTCACAGGGTTAGACTTTTGAACAATAATACTCAAGTAGACATATTACCCTTAACCTTTTTATAGTATGGCATGATTAATGCCAGTATGTGCTTTAATGTGTGGTCATTTTGATTTGTTTATGCTTATGCCTCTGTTTTGTTTTTTTCAAGAATTTCTAGTGACAGTGTTCCAAAGAATGTTATGAACACTACAAAAGCGACAATTGAAAGAAGTTATGATGAACAATACAAGAATGAACAATACAAGAGTGGCACCTCCAGTTCAGGAACCAGCAATGCACAAGACCCTCGCAAAAAAACAAGTGAGTTGAAAAATGTTATTTTACTCTTTCGAAATACATTTGTATGGCCTTATGATTCACATGGGCTAATGGCAAACAGTTAGTTGCACAACAACATTGTATTTCAACTCTACTTGCTAAACTCTTTGAATTCAACATATAGGCCTACATTATTTCAAATTGGACTGTTTTCATCAAGCTTATTATTTTTGTTCATTACAAATAGAATTTGAGGCTTGAAGCACAATGCTGAAAGTTAAAAGCAAATTGTTTTTAAGAAATAAAAGCTATAATTCTCAATATTGCAATTTAACTCTGTTGGGTCACTCGGATTGCTTAAAGTTGTATTTTTTTTTCCATAAAGGAGTTGCACCGATGATGGCAAAGTCCTTAAAGGCCTTCAAGAAGCACCTGGGACGTAGATAAATCCACCCTTCCAATGACGACAAACCATTTAATAGAGCATTTGTGTTCATCTTTTTTCTTTCAATTGATTACAATAGTTATTAAATGAGCAGCAGCCTATAAAAGTAATTTTGTGTTTGGTTCTTCATGTTTCAGCTTATCAACATGAGTGAGTGTTGTTGGTCATTCAATAGGGTTTGGCTCTCTCTAGTGGACAAAGAAACAAAAGATAAAATGAGTACAAAAAAATATTAGTTTAGGTTTATGTAAATGTCTGTATATAATTTCAATTAATATTGGTAAACTTTTAGAAGTGATTTAACTTCTTCCACTGTGACATCCTATATTTTGACTTTTTACTGTGTGTGTGTGTGTGTGTGTGTGTGTGTGTGTGTGTGTGGGGGGGTGTGTGAATTATCTGTGTGCTTTCGAAACTCACTGCATGGCATTCCTGTCATATCTTGACACTCTTGTCCCAAAATATGCTTGTGGCATATCTTCTCATCTAATTATCTTGTATAATTATATGACAAATAGGAAGTGACTTAAGGCCCCAGGTTTGTAGTTGCCTACAGGTTCACCTGTGTGGTAAAACCATAGTTTTTGCCCCACTGCTGGCTTTGTTTAATTCAATTGTTTGAAGTGAGTGTTTCAGTTGCAAACTTACTGAGCTTGTGGCAGGAGAGCTGAAATTCCTAGTGATGCTTTGACTGTAGGCTACTGCAGTACTGCTATTTGAAAGCTGCAGAAGCAGCCTTCACATTCACAAAAGCTGCTCAAGAGATTTATTTATCATGTATTTATAGCCAAATTGTACACAATATATCAACTTAAGCTGATAATGCATTTTAACATTTCACATTGCAACCAAACCATAGTAAATCGAATGTGGGAACATATTAAGACCAGGGTTTGAACGATTATTTGATTTTAGTGCAGATATTATAGCATACATTAACCAAACTTAACAAAACATAAACAAAAAATGGATGCACAGAAACAAAAGGTCCGGAACAAATTAAAGTTGCAGACTTACTGTTTTTTGCAATCAGGATATCAAGGATACAAGTGAATAACACAACCCACCTGAAAATGTATTTTGTGTTCATTCAAGAACTGGAGGGACAACGGCTCCCAGAATATTTACATTGTAAAAATAACTGATGTATGTTATTTTTGGCAATGGTGGAAACTAGCAAGTAACTACATTTTATTGTAGTGGTACCTTTACCTGAGTATTTATATTTTGGGATATTTTATACTTATTCTGGTAAAAAAAAAAATATTTTAATTCAACAAAGGGGTGAAAGTGTTGTGGTACCAGCAAAAGAAAAATAAATAAACTTCCACCACGTCCACTACTAGATGGATGAATGTAATAGAGATGTAAAAGGATTTACAATGTATGAACGACACCGTCGTACGCCAGAGTGTACATTCGTTGGTTTTTCCATCATGGGCGGGGCCAAGAAAGGAGGGAGGAGCCACGTGGAATGATGACGTACGATTGGAATGAGGGAGTGAATGTTCCGGGTCACAAACTGGAGTGGAGAGGAAATTAACTCTGGAGGAGGAAAAAAAACACACACCGAAATGCTACCCTCTTCCAAAGCGACATGTAGCTGAGCGTTTTCGACCAAGAAAAGGACTCAACAGGTGTTTCCACAAGAAAGGAAGAAAAGCGGTCCAGTTTTGACGACGTGGCAAACAAAACAGGTGCCTGTTTGTTAGGGGAGAAAAAGAAAAAAAACCGAACCAAAGTGAAGAGAAGAACACGGCGAGGTTATTATCCCATGTTCGACCTGCTCCTGGCTGCTTTACGGAGCTTTATTTACGCTCAGTCGAGGAGAGGAAGGGAGACGAGGCTGTGTTTTCAATGCTAACTTGTTTTTGAGTTTATGATCGAGTCCTGCTTGACACGGTTTTTTTTAATTGTAGTTTAGTAGTTATCCCCTCAGGTACTGTCTGATAGCAATCTGTTGCATGATCTCTCCCACCCACACACGGACATTGAGGTTGCGTCCCAGACACTGACAGTCAGACGGAGCTGGGTGTTTTTTTTCTGCACATCACCACCATCACCATCCCGGGATGTTTCAGTGTATCCCCCTGTGGCGCTGCAGCCGTCACGTTGAGGTGATCGATAAACGCCACTGCTCTCTGCTCTATGTCCCCGATGAGATCTATCGATACTACCGCAGTTTGGAGGAGCTGCTACTGGACGCGAACCAGCTCCGCGACCTGCCCAAGGTAAGAGGAGAGAACTGAACAGCAGCAGCACCCCAGGGCTTTCACTTCCTATTGACATATCAACAAGTCTTGTAATTGTTGACGTTTGTGAAACGTTTTGTTGTGTGCCACAGTTAAGTACTTCAGCAGTACAGCAGTGCTGATCTGCATCCCGTGAGAAGTGAGAACCTGGTGGTGGGAACTGTGGTGGGGACAATAATTACGCAAGATCAGCAAACCACTCACCCCTGTCAGTGTGTGGCACAAACAGTTATGGCTGGGAATTGTTCCTTTTTTGACACCTGCCATTCCTGATTATTTGGGCTAATTCAATTGCATTAAAGTTTCACAATTTGTGTTGTAATACAAAAAGAAAAGGAAATTAAGCACTTCAGGTTAGGTTAGTTGGCATTCATTGTCATTCATTTCAAAGCCTTTGTTTTGAAATGTTGAAAGTCCACTCTACAAACCCCAACCTGTTTTACCAGGTTACTCTGTTTACCTCTGAAAATTCCATGGATCTCATAGCCCTGATATTTAGCCTACTATTGGTGAAGTTACATTCCTCGGGACACAAGTCACATTGAACAAGAAAAGAACCTCTGATTTACCACTAAGATTTGACCTAATTTCCATGAGGTCAAGTAAAGATTGCAGGAGGATTAAGATGATTTTGGGGTAAACGGCCATCTTAATTTGACCCAAGCCCCCCATATACAGTTAAATAGAATATTGCTTACAGACTTGGCATGCTGTTCATTAAGACAAGGAGAGCCCAATCAATAATACTATGGAGATGCAACACTGATGAATTACTGTGAATTACTCACTTTTTGTCCAATATATTTTGCAACCATTATTTATTAGTGCAGCGGCTATAGCTGCAGTCACTTATTAATGAAATCATCTCCTTGGGCAGAGAAAAAAAATCATCAAGCGTCCCTTAACCACAGTCAATGGCAAAAAATAACAATAAAAAATAGCAGGTGTACAAGCTCACAATGCACCGTAGAAGATTGGCAATTTCATAATACAACGTATCAACTGTGCTGGGTTTAAGTGGTTCACTGTTAACGCCACCAATTCAGAAGTCAACATGGCATCAGGCGTTAGAAGTTAGTATTATTTTTGGATTCTGTCAATGGGATACAGTAGTGACTTTCCCAATTCCCTGATAAAGACAGGATCACATGACATGAATAACCTTTTGTAGAGTGGTGGCTTGTCATATGTTCTGAGCAAATGGAATCAGTCAGAGAACATGAGAAACTATCAACGTCATGATCCAAGTCATCGGTTCAAAGAAGCACGAACCAATTGGATTAGGGTTGGCACTTGGCAGGATAGCCTATTTTGTACATTTGCTAGGCTTTTAGTCTACTTGCCCATAGAGCCCAATTGTGAACCCGGGTATTTTGAGTACCCTAAGGTTTTATGTTAGAAATAAAGTATGGGTCCCGACTCCCCAGCATGTAGAAACTGTCAGACTCTTGGATAAAAACGGCCATAGCCACATACAGCTCAAATGTGCTGACCTCATCACATTTGTGATGACGGCTATGGCCGTTTTTACTAGACCAACAAATGTTTTTTGATCAAAACTAATGCTTGGAATGGATTCATAATCAAGAATACCCCCTAGTTTGACATGTCACATGCTACCTTTTTGGCCTTATATAGGTTGTTAATGAGTAGTTAATGGAAAATTGCTCAACATATGCAAGTTAGCATCCGGCAGTTTATAAATGCTGGGGACCCATACTTAACATTTTAACATAAAACCTTAGGGTACTCAAAATGGCAAGTGGCCTTATACCTGTGTAATACCTTTCTTTTCTTGTCATTCTTATTGAAATGAATGACCCCTTAGTATTTAAGAACTTGTCCTACAGCTTTTACAGAAATTACACACCCTTGGAGATATGAGAATATTTGATTACTAGATATGACCAGAAACTTCATTTTTATTGGGATTATCACACAAATTGCACTGCGACATAGCAAATTCCTACACCCATTACAGAAATATTCTTAGTATGAAGACTAGAGAGCGGGGACTCTTGCATTGCCAACAACAGACATCACTGTCTATTGTGTGCCTTGGCATGTGACTAATGCCATCTCTGCGTACTGAGTGAACCCAAGAAACGTTCAGTTGGATAAACCTTCGGAGCACGCCAGCCCAGCGCTCATTGTGTAGGCCTCATCACATTTGCCTCCAAGGTGGCTAGATGTGCAAACATGTTTGTCCCTGCCTGAAGTCATTATTATATTGACAGTGAGTGTAACAAGGTTGACGCCCAGCAACGTCACACAAATTCGTCCGCTTAATTGCTTCATGTACTTCATATCTTTTTAAGTCAGAAGAATACAACTACCGGTATTTGAGAGTTGAACAATTAGGTTAGCAGAGTAAATACCTTCAAAAGTGTATTTGAGGAAACTTGAACCACAAGTTTGGCTCTGTGGGAATGTGTACTGGCCAGTGCTAGTTTCTCTTGACACAGTTATTTTTTGTATGGGGAGGCTCATCAAATTAGCAAACAATAACCCATTTGTCTATCTAAAGATTCTCTTTATCAATCTGTCCTTGGTTTACAAGCACTGCCATGCATATAACCTTGTTTTCAAAGAATAGGTGCTTGCTAGTTTTCTTCGTTATGTTGATATATGAACATATATCTGAAGAGGCATAAAAGACTAAGGCCCTCATTTATCAACTCGGCGTACGCCAAAATATGGGTGCACGCCGGAATTACCGCAATTTCCGGCATTTACCATTTCCGCAAAACCTTGAAATTGAACGTGTGCCAGGACAAAAATCACGTCTGGTTGGGAGCTGTCGTAGGCTTTGTCCTGTTTTTCTGTCGTACACAAGCGGAGCAGCATTGTCTGAACTGCTGACATGCTGTCACAGGCATCTAAACATATGTATTCACTCCTAAAATACTAAAATAAACTAATAATACATGTGAAAAAAATATATTTTGTAATGGCATGTCATATGAAATTGGTTGGATATTTCCAAGTGTGCAAGCAATTAAAATTGCACAATTAAAAACAATGTTGCAAGTTAAGATGCTTAAGCCATTTAAACAGTGTTTTGCATGAGCGCATACATGCGAGGATTTGCGCTGCCCGAGGCGGGCAGCCAGGCAAGCGGGGAAACATTTTTATTCGCTTTCTTTCGTCATGTAACTATGGTTTCCAAGGTCGTACTGCAGTTGTTCATGCCGCAAAAACGAGGACGAGGCTTGATTTCATAGGGCGTGCCAGATAGATTTCAGCCGTCACATTTATTAACGTCGAAACGAAATTAATGATCAGCTGTTTGCGATCACTTTATAAATGCTGTGGCGACGTGGGTGTACTACAAAACTTACACTCGAATTTGGGGCAGATTTTACACTCGATTGATAAATGAGGCCCTATCTTTATATTGCAATGTGTACCGTCTTAAACCATTAAGCTTCCATCCAATCAAGAGTAAACAGTAAAGACCTAAGTTTGTAGACAGACTTAGTAGTAGTATTTGAGAGGGTTTTCCTTAAGTCAGCCACTTTCAATGTTGTGTGCCAGTCAGTCAGACGTGGACGATAGCTTGGGGTGTGGCAGTGAATGACAGCAACAGGAAGAACAGGTTTGCTGCAACATTGGGAAGGGAAATAGACAGACACACAGTGTAGGAAGGAACCCTTAGTTAGATTGCTTCACCTCTGTGATTTTATTGTCTCCACCAGGCCGAAGGCATGGGGAGAGAGTATGTTTTGCACTCCGTCCATCCGTGTGTGTGTGTGTGTGTGTGTGTGTGTGTGTGTGTGTGTGTGTGTCCGTCTGTGGACAGCTAATCTCTGGCACCGTTGGCTTGATAGCAGCCATACCATACTCTGCACACACACTCCTTAAATGCCACAGTTGAACCTCTGCCCCACGGTTTTCACATTGGCCTCTTATAGCGCCACCAGGAGGCCGCTTTTTGCAAAAAAAAATAATTGGACAGTACACCTACAGATCTTGTTCAAACATCACACAAATTGGTACACAGTCTCTCTAGAGCCATTCAACGAAACAGGTCTTTCAGATTTTTCAGACTCCATCCTGATTGGCTAAGATTGGCTTCCAAAGTTAGCAGGAGTTCTCAGTTTCAAACAAAATGCTGCAAATCATGAACACATCGTGTGATTTCCATGAAATTGTGTACGCACATTTCTCCACTAGGCCGAGGAAGAAATGCCACTTTTTCAAATCAGCCTCATGGTGGTGCTATAACTGGTCGATTAGTGTTTTTACCTCTAACTGCACAGATCTCTGTACAACTTTGTATGCACACACTCTAGAGATCATGGACAAATCTTTGCCTTGAATTTTTCACCTCTGCTCTTTATAGCGTGACCAGGAGGCTGACATATATAAAACACATTTTCTAATTACTCCTTCAGATTTTATCCAATTTCTTGTATCAGTGGACCCACAACACGTCATTGAAAGCAATGTTCCCATGGCTGTGTTTTGCAAAATAGTAAATGTAATTAGATTCAGATTCAGAATGCCTTTATCTGCATCCTGTCACTGGGCTCTCTGTGTACCAAAGAAGTGGCAAACTAGTATCTGAGCGACAACCATTCTGAGACATTTAAACTGAAGTGGACAGAATTTTCAGACGACTCACATTTGATCCTTTCTATTATTATCTTTCATGCTTCTGTTTTGACTCTTGAAATTAACATATTTCACAGCTGGAATGAATTTAAATCCTGCATCTGTTGATGATGTAATCCAGAAATGAATCCTGGAGCTGTTCCCTTACTATGGATGATATTCGTACTCGCATTGGCTGTCACTTGGGTGAATTAGCAGGAATATAGGACTGGGTTTGGTTCCATAATTGTTAGGGTCGATTCATACTCCTATTTTACCGCTGTTTCGGCGCTGTAATGCCGAAATGATTTCGGCTCGTCAGAAATTTTCAGTAGCACCGAAGAGCCGACTTTAGGACGGTACCCCCCCCCCGAACCTCAAATGACGTCAAATTGTAGGCTCTACAGCGCCAAACCGACTTTTTTTCAGCTCTAAAATAGGAGTATGAATCGGCCCTTAGTGCCACAGCACAAATTGAGCTCATTGGATGTAAAGTTTAAAAGAAACAAGAATGTCCTATTTATTGTTAGTGGGATAGGTTTTCTCTCTGGTTGATGATTAGAGCTTTAGTAATTTAACCGCACCTAAGCCCTAGTTTGTAAATCTGTTGGCTATTTGCAATTTGTGAAACTTTTTTATTCTAAATACTGACTGGACTAAAGATCACATAAATAATGTGGGGATACATTCTACAGGTGTTCAATGGTACATTATATAATATTGAACTAAGGTCCCCATATTTGTGTATTATAGTGCCTTAATTTAGATTAAAGTGGTCATTTAAAGAAAGAAAATATGTAATTTCTGGTCAAATACAAATTCCTTGACATGCTATTTTACCAAAAAGTTGGCTAAGACAGCAGCTTTAGCAGTTAATTTGCGCTGGTAATAAACATTTACAGTCTCACTGCAGTAGCAATAGTGCTTCCATTTTGAATGTTTTACTCAATACTATTCACACCATTTTATCTTTCAGCCATTCTTCCAGCTGATAAAACTAAGAAAACTGGGCCTGAGTGACAATGAGATCCAGAGGCTCCCACCAGAAATAGCCAACTTCATGCAGCTGGTAGAACTGGATTGCTCTCGAAATGGTAAGAAGAACCATAGCACAAAACATTAATTATCTTATTTAGTATCAGTTATAAAGTTTTTTTTATGTTGCAAAATTGTAGACCACATTTTTGTTATGAAGTAATTATATTTGTTATACACTGTGTATTTATACCATATATTAATTAATGTTAGAGTAAACATCCCAGTGGGGGTGGAAATCTATACTTTCCTGGCTTATGTATATTTCCCACCAGCGCAGTAAATTGTAGGTAAATGGTCAATTCTAGATCTCCCGGTAAATGTGGATAGAAACATCAATTTCTTCTAAATTAATAATAATAAAACTTTATTTGTATAGCACCTTTCATGACATGAAATGCAGCTCAAAGTGCTTTACAGAAAAATGGAGAATAAAAGAAAAGCAAGGCAACAACATTAAAAAACAAGCAGTAATGCAATACAGTGAGGACATGAATAACAAAAATAAAAGATCAATTAAAAGCAATGTTGTAGAAGTGGGTCTTGAGCTGAGCTTTAAAAATGTCTACAGAGGCTGCCTGACGAAGGTACAGTGGGAGCTTGTTCCATGCTGACGGCCCGTAGAAGCAAAAAGCTGCTTCCCCGTATTTTCTAGTTGCCATTTTTTTTGGCAAAGCGAGCAGGCCAGCAGTGGAAGACCTTAGGGGGCGGTTTGGGACATATTTAGGCAGGCAGTCATGTAGGTAGGAAGGTGCGAGAGCTTTATAGACAAGTAAAAGAATTTTAAAATCAATCCTAAAAACAACCGGAAGCCAGTGCAGTGATGCCAAAACTGGAGTAATATGTTCTCTCATCTTAGTTCTAGTTAAAACTCTGGCTGCTGCATTTTGGACAAGTTGTAATCTGTCGGTAATGTTGGTTAAGCTTTGCTATTAAGTATGTTTGGGTTCATGTGAAGGTGGCTTTTTTTCTATCGATCGTTATTTTTCCTGGCATTCCTAAGCCAATAATTTGATGACCAGCAGTGGTTCCCTATGGAGCATAGGGAGGTGGTCATCAAAGTGTTGGTTTAGGAATGCGACAAAAACAAGAAAATATTGAATTAAAGTCTCCATGGGGTGAGTAATCGATAGGGAAAAAAAAGTCATTTTGGGTTAGGCACTATTAAAGTTCACCGTAGAACTGTGCAGACCGATTTCAACATTTCAAATAAATGATAATTCAGTCAATTCTGTTTGGCTTGGCCATATTAACAATTTATTAGCCTTTGACAAAGTATTTCATCAATTAAAATACAACCCTTTTCTGCCTTTGTCGGAATTCTCCGTCATGTAATGTACTTTATTGATATTAAACTGTTTTGCTGAAACAACTTTTAACACTGGCCCGGTTGCTAGGCAACACCTTGCACACCCCAGCACCAGGAAACGTGCACGCGCATCCCATAGGGTCCCATTAAAAGTATGATCTTTTTCGAGCGTGAGAAACCGGATGTCTGCGAGCAAGGAAACCGGATGTGAAAACGTTATAATCTGCCCAATTCTGACTGGCGCAGCTAACTACCCTCTATGGCCACACGGTGGCAGTTAACTTCTTAATTATGCAGTTCATTTATTTTTTGTAGAAATTATGTTCAATTATATCTAATTCAATTACAAACATCCGTTGAATGTTATAATCCAAGTAGAACAACTAGACAGTCTATAACGCCTCCTTGAATTATAGCCCACAGGCCCAAATGCAATATATCGTTGCTTTCGGGTGGATGTCCAAAACCGTCCAAAAACATTTTAAAATAGTGAAAATGTAGCATGGCTATACTTTATGAGAAAAACATACATATGCTTCTGTGTTTTATTATTATGTATCTTCCTTCAAATGTTTGGTAAAACTATTGTAAGAAGTAATCAAATGTTATTGGACCAATTAAGGCTCTGTCTTAAAATGCATATACCGTAATTATGCATTTTAAGACGGAGCCTGAAATATTAGAATATAATCTATTTCATTTATCCTTTCAGATATAATGGAAATTCCAGAGAGTATCTCATACTGCAAAGCCCTCCAAGTAGCAGACTTCAGTGGTAACCCATTAACAAGGTACTGTAGTTGATATAATCGTTTAAATAAGTTTACATGTTTATCTTGTTTGTCCTCTTGAGTATCAGTCCAGTCATCTTCCTTGTTCTCTTCAGTAAAGTAGAACACACTTCACAGTGGTGTGTTCTTCCGTAATATGCTATATAGAATGCCGTGTCATTTTTGGAAAAAAGCTAACCATTTCATCTATTGACCACACGCGAGTGTGCATGTTGACTGAGTAGGGAATGATTATCGTATATGCCCTCACAACGCGTTGGGATGGGTTGTGAGCTTGTACATTGGCTGTTTTTGAATAGATAAACTATGAAACAGACCTTGGTGTGTGTGTGTGTGTGTGTGTTTTGTTAAACTAGTTCTTACTATGCAGTATGCAAAGGGTTCAACTAAGTATTAATTCCCTCTACTGTACTATTTTGTGGCAAAACAAGTTTGGACTAAACCTGCTGTAGCTTCCCCCAAAAGCATGAGTGATTGGGCGGACAGGAACAAATGTTCTTATTGGTTCAAGTTTTGACATGACAACTTTACAAGTGTGTTGAAACTGACTCTTGTAACTTCATTCACAGACAGCATAGTAGCAGCTTCCTTTCATAGAACTGGATGCTACTGCCCAAACATCAGAGAATAATTACACAATAAGCAGAAAAATAGAAAGCTTTACTTTAATGCTTCTAAAAAATACTGTGTGTGCGTATGCGCGTGCGTGGTAAATTGTCTGCTAGTTAATCAATCATGGATGGCGAAAAACCAGAATTACCTTTGTCTCAGTTTGGGTCTCTACGGCACGCTCTTGATATACACTATTGTGTGATAGAATACACACATACTGTTCTATTTTCTTACTGTGATAGGGTAATTTTCAACTGTAGAGGGGTAATTTTCCACTGTTTTATTGGGCCTTTAAACCACTGTAGTACCTTTTCCTTATTGTTGAGTAAAGGGAAATGCCAGTAGGCATTGTTTCTTAGTCATGAATGAATTTGACAACCTCAGCTTGATTGTCATTTAACTTAAGGAAAAGTTGACAATTAAGTATAGTAGGTCAACGTAGCTTATTGTCGGTATTGGCTGAGAACGAGGGTGCGCTAGACAGTAGACCTCCTGGGATTGCTGAGGTGGTGGCTCCTGGTACTTAGCGCATGATTTATCGTCACGTCAAGCCATGCGTTGAGTAAGTGATGCCTGAACCGTGCGGTCCAAAGGACTGAGCTACCCAGACATCTATCTGACAAAATATATTTTTTATAGCTTATGAAAATCTTATTACCAGTTTCAGTTAACTGTCATACACCCCAGATATAGCATAATTATTTACAGCTGCTATCTTATCCACTGAGGGAGGCCACTAGGATTCAAATGTCAGTAATGGCTGAGTGTCAAAGCAATGGAAATCTGTTGCGTATCCTTCTAGAAAGCTATCCTTCTAGAAACAAAAACGGTTATATAATACAATATATTAGATTTGACATAAATGCTACTATATACATTATACCATTCTGATGTAATTTGTTGGTCTGTATCTTCTCTAGGTTACCTGAGAGCTTTCCAGAGCTGCGGAACTTAACATGCCTTTCCATCAATGATATTTCATTGCAAGTCCTTCCAGAGAACATTGGAAAGTAAGTGTTTCATATTATGTGATTTGGCGGTCAGGAACTACTTTCTTATTGGTTCAAGTTTTGAATTGACTATGGTACTTTACAGATATAAAAAGATACAGAGCCTGAAAATCCTGAATACAAGATTTGTATTCAGGATTTCAACTGTATCTGTTATCTTGTAAATCAATTCGACATAGAGTAGCGCAAACGTCGATCACTCTCTGCTGATTTCTGATTGTCTGCACCTTTGTTAATTGACTCACACACGCACCACCCTGGGCAAGACCTACGCTGTAAAGACTATCATTTGTTTGGGCGGAAGTTGCGGTTTTAGCGGAAGTATTGCCTAAGAAAATGACGTTGATGCTTTACAAATCAGTTTACATTCTCCGCGAATAAAACAAGTGTTGTGATTGGTCGGGAAAATATCGTTCCGGAGGATACATCCGCCGATAGCTTCTCTGCCTTACGTTGTGACCAGGCTTTTCTTTTCGCAGATAAGTAAGCCTGGAACCGAGGCTACACACGCACACCCGTACACACACTCTCTCTCTCTGTTGCTCTAATTAATTAGTCTGATGTCGCGCAGCTGCGTCTAGATTCTCCCAGCGGACCCCAGGCTACAGAAACATTAGCTAGGGTCCTTCCTGACCTAATGGGCCACATGGCTTGGGAAGGCTACCTACTTACATGTTGCATAACCCTAATTCTATAATAGGTGGTGATTTTGTATCATTGTTGTGATTTTCTTTCTTGCATAGGCCTGTCATGTTCAATAGCAACTACAATGGGTGGCAACAATTTTAGAATATATTTAATTTGAAAATGGCAGACTGTAGGAAGATTGATACAAGTCTGCCGTTGTTGCCGTAACATTAGTATGCCTTTCTTTGAGTGTTTAGGCTTATTTTGTAATAATCCTACTATTGTTTTGTATCATGTTATGTATTGAAAATGGGAAACAGGAATAGACATCATAGGTCAAACCTGGTGTACCATCAGTCTGCTTGCGTCTTTATTGTCTTTATATTAATTTCCTCTGTAATTTCCTCCAGCTTATCATATGGGTACACTTCATGTGTAAAAGACTGTCCCTCTTCCCCTTGAACAGAAAACATACCTACTATATTATTCTATATAATGTATTGTCTTCATTCATCCAGGAATATGCAATACATTTGTCATATAAAGTTACGGCAGTGATCCACTGTAGTGCTCTGTTTATATTTATCTCCATTAGTTTTATGTTTTTGATACTTTCTGTAGGTTTTGCGTAGATTGGTCCAAGTGGAAAATAGCATATTAGCCAGTCTAGACAGCACAAATTTGCTGCAATAAAGTTATCTACGCATAATCATATAGCAACTCATTTAGTGGCAAAGCTCTGAATGCTTGTAGTTGAAACTTGAAAGTCGGATTTTAAGGGGAATTTTCCATTTCAAGGGAAACACATAATGCCATTGGAAAGGGCTAATATTTGATTTACTCACAACTCCTGAGTACGCACGCAAGCTCAACAGGTTGAATTGTTCATGAGCCATTTTGGCTCAACTCACTAATAGATAAGCCTTTTTAAGTGTCTGGCTTGTTAGAAATTCCACCAGTGCATTTTAATAGATCATTGAGGTAGCCTGGATGGCATGTTTTGACCAGTGGATCACATGCAACAGCTTCAACCAGAGTGAAGCTGAGCAGAGCTTGGTCTGGACTTGCCATGTTGCCATAAATTAGGGATTATTGCTTAACATCACATGTGTTAATGCACAGATGCTTAGTGGGTGTCTGTCTGGTGGAATGAGTCAAGATGGAATGTTTCTTGTCTTTTTTTCTCTCCCTCGGCCATAATTAAGTCAGGATAATAGACTTTTTTTTTAGTTCCTTAATGTTGTTACATTTCATGAATTCACATTGTTACTCTGGAATACATAGTTTATTTATGCCTTATATACAGTAGACTTGTGTTTTCTTTAATTTTGTCAAAAAGAACACGACTAACGAACCCTAGGTTCCTTGTTCTAGGGACAACAACTTTGGGTGTAAATAGCAGCTCAACAAGCTTGCAACTTGTAGACTACACAAAACCCTGTAGATCATCTATTTTTGGCTAAGAGATTTGGTGTTGTTGGGAAAAGGGACAGGACCTACTATAGAGCCCTAAGTGGTTAGCAAACCCTGTGCTCCTTATGGCATTTGAACCATGTGCTCCCTATGGCATTTGAGTAATTTACCTCCCTTTTACATTACGTCTTCACTCTTCATGGGGTTTCCTCTGAAATGCCCTGTATTCTCTGCCGCATAGTACATAGTACACACTCCTTCTTTGTCTTGGTACTGTGTGTTATCTGTTACGTAACGCAATGAGTTAAGACCTGCTGTCTGCCAAGGAGCGACCGTAATGAAAACCATAACACAGTAGATGGTGTGAGATTTCATGTGAATAGGACTCATGCTTATAGGGTTGAATGGTACTTGTACTTCGGCTCCATGAAGGTTGAAAAAGCATGGGTTTTTGTATGGTAGACCTGAAACATTTGGTTTCTGTTAAATTCAACTAGTGTGTGAACCAGGGAGATTCTGTCTGTCTTTTTAATCTCTGGCACAGTGACCCAGGATTGTGCTAAAAACGACAACAAAGGGAAAAAAAACTAATATGAAACTAAAAATATTCCAGTGTTGTTGTGATGTAACCATTAAGGGTTAGTCTGTCATTCAGTACAAACTGTATTTACTGTAGGTTGCGTTAAAGAATAGTTTAGTTATTTTAGGTTTTTGACAAATAGCTTTGTATTGTGTAAGTGTAGTGCTAATTTAAACTCATTGACTGCCAAGGACCTATTTATTGTCTCCACCAGGCCGAAGGCATGGGGAGAGAGTATGTTTTGCACTCCGTCCGTGTGTCTGTCCGTCCATCCATCTGTGAACAGCTAATCTCCGGCACCGTTAACATTAAATTCTCTTTATTGTCAATGGCATTTCATGTTTGTGTTGGGTACAAGATGACGTACATTTCCCCTTCATTGTCAATGGCGTTTTTAAAACAAACATTGAACTAAAAACAAACATTAAACCTGTATATAGGAGGGTCCCTCAAAAATAAATAAAAACATTTGAGCCCCTAGGCTCAGGGCAAAGGAATAAAGGAAAAGGAAAGTGTGAGGGCTACATGTGAATCCTACAGTCATTAAACCACTCCCTTAAGACATCAAGACTGTATGACTTATTGAATGCTGATAGACTTAATGAATTTCAATAAAGAACACAGAGTTCTTTATGAAGTCAATAAACCTTGTCCCATGTGAGCACAGTGGGCCATTTCATTGTAAAATCCCCCATTAATCGACTAGGTGTTGTTCAATGTTGACACACATACATGACCCTGCACTTTGAACTAAACAGCCTGTGCAGCTGATTGCTGTGAAGACATGGTTGTTCTGAGTGGGCTGGAGCTGTGCAGCCAGATTGTGTGAGAGAAATAAGCAGCCAGGTCTATGAAACCATACCCGTGTTGTGAGCAACCCAAAACTACCAATATCTACAAGCAACTTCACAGAAAAACAAGCTTATAATAAGCAAAGCGATATGGCAACACTGGTTCTGTTCTGGACAGCTCCTTAGTTGTTTATGCTACATTGGATTTTACTACCATGATAAGACTGACACACCTCAAAACCACTTCCTGTTCCCTGATGTCTGGTCCTTGGGGAACAAAATATGTTTATTTTTCTTCTTTATAGCCTTGTTCGACTGTCATGTACAATGAAATAAGTGATATGTATCTGTGTCTAGACGGAATGAAATTCTTTGGTGTTTCAGATAGACATTGAAATAAACATGTAATCATCTTTTTTCTTGCCTTTCATTACAGCCTCTCCAATTTGGTATCACTAGAACTCAGAGAGAATTTGCTGACGTACTTACCAGAGTGAGTATTCTACCCAGTATGCTTAAAGCCTATTCATACTTTTTTACAATTTTACGGTGACCACCGAAAACTACAACATGACGTCACGCCGCGATGATAAGCGACTCACCGCTCACCTGAACACATCTCTGTTTTTACTAACTACTGTTTCGGTGGTCACTTTATCACCTAAAAATGGTGTATGAATAGGCCTTCACTGTACAGTACAGGACTACTGTACCTAGAGATCCATTATGGCCACCCTCCAGAGCAGTGTGAGAGCGATCTCAGCTTCTAAAGCTGAGATTTTCCTGTGCTTCTACATGGCATTTTGACCTGTAAGCATATCGTTGTCACGTTATGTCTTAAATCTGTATTTATTATGTTGTCTTGCTTGTTTAAAATAGTAAAAAATTATGCTGTCAAATGTGTATATAACAAGTATCTATCATTTTTAACTGTTTGTTTAATTTGTCCACCCTCTGCTATCCACAGGTCACTATCGCAACTACAAAGACTTGAAGAACTTGATCTAGGCAATAATGAACTGTATAATTTGGTAAGATAGTTTTGGATTTTCTTTGTGATACATAAATATAAAGAGCACCACTCAGGTTTTTCTTGATCTTGTGCAATTAAACTGGCATTCCATTTGCTTGTAATCATTCTAATGGCACAGTGCAGCAGTAGTTGTATCAGGCTGGTCGTCGTAACTCTCGGCACGGGAGGGTTGAGTAACTTGATGACAGAAATTCAAGTCAGACTGCTAAGGAATGCCCAAATGTGTTAAATTCTTATGCACACGCACACATAAACAGAGATAAACTAGCTCTGACGAAATCGGTGCAATACAAATGGATAGTATTGCTGAATACGTAGCACTAGTTGGTTATCTGTCATTTGTTTTTGTTTTTTGTAACACTTTCTCTCTGGCTTTTTTTTGTGTGTTTCTTTTTTTTCTTTTTTAACAATTCCTGTGTTTTTCCACCCACACAGCCAGAAACAATAGGCCATCTTGTCAGCTTAAAGGACTTGTGGTTGGATGGAAACCAGTTGGCTGAAATACCTGCAGTAAGATAACAATGGAATTTATTTTTTTATTGCTTACATGCTTTGTATTCAAGATAATAACTGTTGCATTTAGCGCCTCTTAAGTGCACCAGTGCATATAGGTAGCTAAATATTTTCTTTTATAAAATGTGTCATATTTTAAGGTTATTCAGTTTTTTTTGTAAACGGCTTATTGAGTAGTAAAGACTAGTCACAATATGAGTGATTACTGTTCTCTTAGAAACTGATTTTTATGTTTAAAAAAAGAAGAAAGTGAAGATAAAATGTAGTAATAAAACAAGTAAATTGCATGTTTATAATTTAGATTTGATAGTGAACTGATTGAATTGACTAAATACCATAGTAGTGGTTCCCAAATGACTGCATGAGGCCAGATATATCTCATTGTGATCAATTAGTTGGATCATCAGGATGAACTTTGCTTAATCATTTTGGTTGTTGATCAATAAAGATAGTAGGTTAGTAAAGATAAAAGGTTATTGCTTACTACAATCTTCTCTCCCTCCCCCCAGGCGATGGGCACTATGAAAAGCCTTTTGTGTCTAGATGTTTCTGAAAACAAACTGGAGCATCTACCTGAGGATTTAGGAGGCCTTATTTCACTCACGGACCTGCTGGTATCCCAGAACCTCATTGAAGTTCTACCAGAAAGCATTGGTCAGCATGTTTTCCTGTGAAGCACCTTACTGACATAGTGTGCCATTTTAAGAAGTCATGTTTGATATTTAATTTAAAGCCAAATACTTGTCTTCAACCTGACCCAAAAATGAACATTTGTTATAATCTACTCGCCATCATGCCAGTTGAAACACCAATTAATTTCCTTTGTCCACATAACATAAGTGACATTTCCTGTACTACATAACCTACGCTCTAAATGTAAATAATGTAACCGTGTTTAAGTTCCAAAAAGGGCAAAAATGAAACTAACATTACTCAATACTTTGAGTTGAAACTGGAAAGGGCCTGGTCACCTTTGACTTGAGTTGTTTAGACTTAGTCTGTTTTGAAGTTGTGCTGACAAACTATGCTGTAAAAAGTGATAATTTAACCATTAACATTCTAGTTGTACACTCTTATTTGACTGCCCCTAACCCTACGTTTTATATGAACAAACAAACAAAAACTGTTTCAGCTGCCATGAGGATGAGTAGATAATGACAGAACATTAATTATTGGGTGAATTATTCCTTTAGGGTGCGGTCACACCAAACTTAAATTCTGCCTATACGGCAAATTCTGCCATTGGTTTTCAATGGGAACAGAGCATTTTTGTGTGGAAATCCTCATAGCAACAAACCGCTCCGTTCCCAACTTCCCATTTAAAAGCATAGGCAGAATTAAAGTTAACATCCTTAATGTTTGTTTTATATTTTTAATATGGAGAAACCTACTTGCTGAATTGGAGCAACAGATTGTTAGATTTATACAGATGTGTGAATGTTTTGGTGGCAGTCGTGTCATGCCATTACCTAATTCTAAATTCTGTTTGGATGTTGTTAATTCTGTGCAGGAAAACTTGTCCAACTTTCAATATTGAAAGCGGATCAGAATAGACTCACCCAGCTTCCAGAGAGCATTGGTAACTGCCAGAGTCTCACTGAACTGGTGCTCACAGAGAATCAGCTCCAGGTATGTTGGTTTCAATGCTGCTATTTGTCTTTTTAAAATGTGAAAGAAATGCTTCTCTCTGTGCAAAGCTGACTTTGTTTGTTACAATACCAAGGGAACACTCCGCTGTGTCCATTATATTAAACCCATTCCAAACAAAATCTACACATCCCAGCAGCAAGTTGACAATTAGTAACATAATAGGCTGCTTTTCCATGGGTGTTTCAGTCACTCGCTAAAAAAGTCTAATAAAAGAAAACCCTCCTGGGTTCTACTAACAATCAGCAACTCAAACAGATTGAACATCTTACTATAAATGTGCCACGTCTCTGTCTGCGTGTTTGTGTGTGTACGGACGGTTGTAATGCACATAACTCGAGAACCGTTTGCCCCACCGACTTCAAATTCAATTCAAATGGACTTCGCCGTCCACACCCCCGTAGGGAGTGCAGTGCCCAGTATCGAGTCGGTCGGACCCACGGTTCTCCAGAACCACCACAAAAGGCTCTGGTCAGGCTCTGCCAGTGGGCCTAATCAGCCTAAATCCCCTCACCTGTGCAATTTCCAGCCTCTGCCTTCATCCAATTGATGAAATGAAAGGAAATAGAGACAGCCAACAAACACGTGTGAGCATTCAAAAGCAACAGTTATTTTTTCATTGGCTTGGTATGAAAGGCACTTTATATACTTAGTAGTGTATAATGTCTAATATAACTTGTACTATATATAATAGCTGTTTTATGTTGTGTTTTAGTGAAAGGACAAGCTTTGTCTTTTACAATAACAGTGTGATGTCTGTTGGAACACATGCCCCTTTGGATCGTGTTGGTTCTCGAGAACCACTCATCTCATTGACTTCACATTCTAGACTAGAGTGTGAAGGACATATTGCTGAGGAACCAAGGAAGTGCAGTATAGACTCTAGACGTCTATACTGCACTTCCTTGGTTCCTCTGATGGGCACTCGCTTGGTGTAGGGTTAAGGTGCCCACCACCGTGTAGTCTAGGGGTTCGAATCCAATTGTCTATAAACACAATTGGCCGGTCTCGAGATAGGCAAAGTACAGATACACACACACACAGATACTCAGAGATTTGTATAATTCCTAGATGGATTACTATATAACCAATCTGAGAACCCATCGTCAAAAAATAAAGGAAAAACAGTGCCCTCTTTTCCTTTGAATTTGACTCAGTAACAGTCTGTATAACTACTGTATAACTGACCTAGAGCATGCTATAGACACTAAAACGCAGTCAGTTCTACCTGTGCAGTGAATGTCAATAGAAACTGATTAGGTGTGACACATGCGGAACTTCCATAACCCCGGGTAAACCAAATGGCACCGTGGCATCCCGGTGAATCTGTATGCTGGAATATTGAGGGTGAGCGACAAAATAGCAGCCAGGAGAATGAGACTTGCAGGACACTGCCAAAGACACCAGGCGCTGCCAGTCAGCAAACTGGTGCTGTGGGAACCAACACATGGGCACCGGTCACGAGGACGTCCCATACTAACATATGTGGATGTACTCAAGAAAGATGCAGGAGCGCAAAGCACCAACGAGCTGGCCGGATATATGGAGAACCGGGATGATTGGAAGTGACGATGAAAGGCTCGTCTGAGGACGACCTAGAGAGAGATCCCCGTTAAGCATTTGCCTTTCAATCTCAGTGCCTCGGGATCCTATCCTTCTCATCGCAGTATTCATTTATCTTCTAATACGCGCAGCATATTATTTTAATTGGATTAAGATTAGGTTTAGGCATAATTTTAAGACTTTTTTTCAGCCCAAATGGTGAGAAAATACTACAGCAGTAGTTAGGAAAATGTTACAATGATGGAGGTGTGTGTGTGAGTCTCTGGTGGGATTGAGCAGCTAGAGGACCTGCTGACTGAGCCGTGCCGAACGTTGCGAAGGCCGCTAGAGCCGAAACGGTGCCATTCAATTTATGTACTGATGGGGACAGAATCGTAAATTACCCCCCAGGCAATGCCAGTGCAGAGCAATATTTCCCACCATGGAGGAAAGCCAGGCAATGCAGTGTCCTCCTGGAATGTGACGCATGACATGGGGCGAAGCAGTTCCGCGTGCGTCACAGAAGGGGGTGTACACATTGGTTATTGAGATGAGGGAGGAAAAGCCTGGTCGCGTCAGTTTCAGTCCCAAACCTTCCACCCCCACCTTCCAATTTAAAATGTTTGCTCTGTAAACATTGTGAGTGCCTGTGCTGTATTAAAATAACAATGTACTTTAATTGTCTACACAGACTGTTGACAGTGTTTTAGTTGTACTGTTTAGTGATTTTTTTACGTTGTGATGTTTATTGAATTATTTTTGATTTACTTGTTTGTTTGTTACAGAGTTTGCCTAGAAGTGTTGGAAAATTGAAGCGGCTCTCCAACTTTAACTGTGATAGAAATCAACTATCATCGTTACCTAAAGAGGTAGGATTTGCATATCATAACTTATAATTATAAGCATATATCACTAAAGAGCTAGTAACAATGGACAATGGGTACAAGTATTCGCACAGACATCCACTTCTTTCGGATGCAGGTGCTTTGGACGTTGAATACTGAAGCAAATATGAACAAAATATTTTCATGAACAAAGATCCTGTACATTGCTCTTGCTCAGCAGCCTCTGCTTTTTATATCAAGAGTGGCTTGATGCTTTTAGCATAACCTTTGACTGTACTACCTGTACTGTTAACAATCTTGTTAATAAAGTATTCAATCAATTTATCAAGCACAAGACACAAAAATAAGTGCTTTATCTCTTCATATGTCCCAACACTGCTGTGCCAATAACCTCCATAAAGCAAGCAACCTCAAGTGTTTTATTGCATTTATGCAACAGCATTGAACTTGAACTTCAATCTTTATTTTTGATATAGGTTAGTAGTGTTCCATTGCACTAAATATTGTTGCTTTCAGCCCTCTGCAATCTAGGAGAAAGGAGGGACACCCGCACACCGCTACTTGCCAGGTTCAAGAGCATTTATTTTAAAGAGCAGAGAGCGCAACGTTTTGGTCTTGCGACCTTCCTCAGGCTTCGCAAGACCAAAACGTTGCTCTCTCTGCTCTTTAAAATAAATGCTCTTGAACCTGTAAATTGGCGGTGTGCGGGTGTCCCTCCTTTCTCCTACGTTGTATGCCTCGTCACCATCGCACCTGCTCCAAATTGTCTACCGCGTGTGCGGAAGTCTTATCTCCATAAACCCTCTGCAATCTGAAATAGTTCCCCTTTGTGCAACCTTGCTATAGGCAAATTAACCCCAACTAGACTGTTACACATGGTATCACGAAGTGACACTTTTACCGGGTGTGTGAAAGTCTTCTCTCCATAAGCCCTCTGCAATCTGAAATAGTTCCCCTTTGTGCATCGTTGCTATAGGCAACTTAACCCCAGCTGGAATGTTACATGTTATCACGAAGTGACACTTTTACCAGTGATTGACCCATTGGTGTACTGTACGGTATTATCGTTATTTGCATGGCTCCGAGTGCCTCTTGGCCAATCACAATGTGCCATTTGAAGTCGCTGTTTTATAAATATCAGTGAAAGTTCTGAAGCCTTCAAACATGGTCATCTAGTACAAGTTAAATGGATATTTCACTTTCAAACATGTTTGGGGTCATTCTAACGTCTATTCCGGCTTTTGTGAACACCCCAGACAGTTTTTAAGTTGATTGATTCAGTATTTAGATATTTAATAATCCGTGTTTTGGGGGGGAAAATAAATAGTCAAAATCACATTAGAAGGACAATATCAGTCACCACTCACCAGAACCAATTAATATAACATCGTTGAAATGGAGTTGAAGTTACAATGGGTTTGTATAAGAAGGGGTGTGTCTGTTAAAATGAATATCAAATATCTAAATACTGAATCAAACAACGTAAACTGTCTGAGGTTTTCACAAAAGCCCAAGTAGACGTTAAAATGACCCCAAACATGTTTGAAAGTGAAATATCCCTTTAAGTTAGAGACTATGAAACTTTCTTTTGCCTTGTTGAACAAACTTGCCATGCCTTAACTGTAGATTAATCATATATAGTTTTAACTTTCACCCTGATGGGATGCTTTAATGCTTTATTAAGCTGTTTGCTAAATGAATATTGAAATGGAGTGAATTTCATGTACATGTTTGAGGCATAATAGAAAGTCTTGTTTGTTTTTCTCTCTCGTTCTATTTGCATTATCGTCTCGAGTTCTCTGGCCTGTTCAGCTCTGGCTGATTGTTCCTATTTAATTTGTATGGGACATTCTTCTATGACCTCTTGTCTGTTAAAGTGAAGGCGAGCCTGGGTTAAAGCTTAATCTGAAAGGCCTTTTTAGAGGTTATACAATGCCCCTGTGTCTCAATGATGCAAAGACTGCAGTGTAATAACAGTCCAACGCACTTGGCCTAGATAATGAATTGGTGGTGGTGTCACTGTCTCTCCAACCATGAAAATCGCATGACATTTCTAACAATCACAGTGATAGCCAGACCCATGTATTGAACATGTTTGCTGTGTACTGTTTAGCAACTTGACCCACTGGCTTTATTTTGATGGATTCTATTGATTAGCTACTACTAACAATGAAGTCCTGCTCTTGTCCTAGGCTGTGTAATATCTGTGCAGATATCACATAATAACATGCAATCAGATACAAGAGAGATAATCCTGGATTATGTATAAAGTGATTTTTATTTTATTTTGAGGTGGCAGTCAAGCTCTTTGTCTACTAGTGTCTACTGTACATGATTCATTCTGTTGTTTTGGTTGCTGTTTGTCTAAAGTACCCCTCACAGGGTCGGGTAACTCAGGTTGAACGTACTGTAGCTTAATTATTTCTGTAAATACACAAGCTTGGCCAGCTCTGTTTAGCATGATGAAACCACAACGGTATGGATACTCTGCTCAGGTCAGACGTCAGAGCCCAGCAGATGAATAGATTGGTCTGCTGCACGTCATTCTGTCTATGCTAACTACTGGGCCTAATTGTACCTAATTTTAGTTTGATGTCCCGTTTCCTATTGACATTCAGTTGGTCAGCCATTAAGGTCAGTAATGGTAGGGTAAAGTGCCTACATGCTCAGAATAGACTGTGATACTGCGTTCACACTAGCCGCGACAAAATCTACAAAACGACAAAGCCTGCTCAGCTAGACGGTTGAGCAAAACTTCACAGTGACTCTGAGACAATCGCTGATATCATTAAGCCTGGGTCTCGTGTGTGGGAGCTATGAGTGAGAAAGATATAATGGAAACGGGATCGTCCACATTCTGTGCAGGGAATTATTATGGTATACCCTCTGAAAAATCCTAGGCTACAGCACTGATTTACACTTCACTGCATCCTGGGAGCACTGTAGGAAGTTTAAACCAACTGAAATTATTTTGTAGCTCATCAAGCAGGTGTTGGGCTTTAGTTTGCTAGTGTGATAAGAATTATTTTGGGCTTCTTATGTCCCAGTATTTTTGAAGCCTCTTTAGTTTAGAAATAAACTTTTGTGATGTTTTCTGTCTAACTTTTGTTAGGTTACGGGCACACATAACTTTGTGTCTGCCTTTGTGGCTGTCTTTTTGCAATGTGTTTTCACGGAAAGCTGTGCAATGACAACAAAGCTTTTCGTTCTCGTTGAAAACCATTGCAAAAAGACGGCCACATAGGCAAAGTTAGGGGTGTGTCCGTACCCTCAAAGTGAATGACCCAAAATATATTGATGGATCTGTTGCACAGCCAAAGCCTCTCTACAACAAGCTACTACAAGCTGTATTCATCAACCAAAATGGGACATTGTATTCCCCAGTTGTGATAAAGAATAAATAATTTGTTATATTATTTTTTCCAAAACGCCACACAAAACTAGCAAACCTTTTGAGTCATGACAAAAATACACTTTAACGGATACACTTGTGTTCTCTTTGACTTTATGAAATAATTATGAATGTGTTCCTCCTTGTTTACTGTGTATGTTCCCTAGATTGGAGGTTGCAGTAGTCTTAATGTCTTCTGTGTACGAGAAAATAGGCTGACAAGGATTCCTTCAGAGCTGTCAGGAGCCACAGAGCTGCATGTCTTTGATGTTTCTGGAAACAGGTAAATTGATCTCTGTTGTTTGATAGGTAAATTTGCAATAGCATGTAGAATTCTACTGCACTGGTGTTGAAAAACAATGTGCAAAATTAATGTAGAATGATGGTATTGTTTGAATGAACTCCACAAGCAGAGTATTACAATTACTGTTGATAACGATTACTGGAGAAATATATGATACATATTGGGGATGGCTGCAAATAAATGTGTTCACATGCAATGCTCCATGGTTAAATGGTGAAACATAGTGTGAATTCATATTCATGTAGAGGTGCTCCGATCGATCGGCCACCGATCGGTGATCAGCCGATATTCACTCCAAATGACTTGATCGTTGATCTGCAAATTACCCGATCTGTAGAAGCCAATCTTTTATACTATCGGTAATCGCCTAATCGGTATCGGCCAATCGTGAGGAAAAACTATCTGTGATCTCGCAAAAAAACCTGATCGGAGCGCCTCTAATATTCATACAAATGAATTGCTTAATTGACATAAGAGCATTACAAGACTGCAGTGCCAGTACTATTGACAAAGATTACAGGATAAATGTCTGTATTTGATGCATTTGGGCATTTTTTTAATAGAAGGTCCACGGTTAAATGCGGTGAAACGTAGTGTGATATTTATATTAATTTATGAAATATGTCATAACAACATGAGCAGAGGCATTCACTTTTCACATTATAAATTACACTTTTCAAGTTATATTTGGTGTCTGAAGCAAACTGTGAGAAAATAGTATTTGATCAGCACATAAATACTTTTTAATGGGTTTTTTTGTGGCTTTCGCCTTTTATTTTATATTTTTTTATGGAGGGACAGACAGTAGGCTGACAGGAAATGGGGAGAGAGATGGGGGGGAAGACATGCATGGGAGTCGAACACTGCCAGACTGAATCACCAGCCAAGGTGCCTGGACCACTGAGCCATGGCCCAGGCACATAAATACTTTATATATATATATATATATTTGGGCCTTTATTTGATGGTGTACAGTAAGCTGACAGGAAATGGGGGGAGAGAGATGGGAGTGACTGAGATAGGGCTTAGCAGCCTAGGTGCCTGGACCGCTAGGCCGGCCGGGGCCTTAATACAAACTTTTAATATTATTCTCAGTGAGGTAGTCCTGTAATTTCCTGACAGTGTAGGGAGGCTTGCTTTGTCGTTACGTAGTCACCCTGTCCTGTTTTCTTCCCCGTGTTTTGGTTCATTGCACATTTGTCATTGCCCTTGGTTGGATAATGTCTGGCTACAACAAATGCCAGAGTGTTAATCATGTTGATGATGCTGAGAATATATTCATAATTCAAATTCTATCATGCAACATCAGATCTTAATTAATGGATATGTTAACACTATAGTATTTTCTGCCTGCCTGTCGCTAAATAAAATTTGGATCATCTTAAAATGAGTTGCGAGCCCCTGCTTTCATTTTATGTTAACACTATAAACATAACACAAATGTCACAGCATTTCTTTAAGAAAAACTTGGTTCATACAATATTTGCTCTTTGTATCCAGGCTTGTCAACTTACCGATGTCCCTGACCACATTACGTCTTAAGGCCCTGTGGTTGTCAGAGAATCAGTCGCAGCCTCTCCTCACCTTCCAGACAGATGTGGATCCTGAGTCCGGAGAGAAGGTGCTCACTTGTGTACTGCTGCCCCAGCAGCCCTGCGAATCTGACCACAAAGGTATGGATATTATCATATATACAGTATGTATAAATATATACCTGTCCTACCTAAATTGCACAGCTGTCATGGTTAAATATCATACTATGATGTTATTTATAGCCATAAATGAGAGCTGTTGTGGACCAAGCTGTCCACAACAGGGTTCAGGATTCAAGATTTGATCCGTTACATCTCATATAATATAAATGTGCACAAGAGATTCTTTGGTTTTGATTCCACAATATTGTAGCAACAATATAATTTTTTAAATGTATAATAACAAGAAAAGTATTTAGGGTAAATCTGTCCAGTAATTATGGCACACTCTGATGTGATTTTGAAGGTGCTGTGTGCCTACTTCTAAATATTACAGATATAATACACGGCTTCACTGCCCCCCTGATATTCCCACTAGGCTGAGGAAGCAATGCCACTTGACTTTTTTCAAATGAGCCTCATGGTGGCGCTATAACATGCCAAGTCACATCTTTACATGCACCAATCTGCATAAAACTTTGTATGCACAAAACATTGTGTGCAAAACATCTGGGCCACCAGGAGGCCCATTTATGTGCAACTTTATTTTATTTTATATTAATCCTTCAGATTTTATCCAAATATCAATCCTGGTGGAGACCTGGGCACTTCTTCTAGTTACTTATGAATACGTGATCATTGTATTGCTTTTACTACATAATGTTCATTCCGGAGTGAAAATACTTAATCCCAAAGCTTTTGACATTCATTCATCGTAATATTGTGCATGGGCCCTGGCACGTTCCATGAGCATTACATTCAAAGTGCCCTGTGGTTCTGATCACATTATCACATGATGTGCTCGGAGAAGCACAGCTTGTGCTGTGCCCTCTGATCCTTCCCTCGATTCCATGTCCATTACAAGATCCTGCAGGGATCACGGTGCCTTTAACAGGCTAGTACCTCCCCTGTGCCTTGAGACCCTGGTCCTTGGCTATGTTTTTTTTTCCAGAAACACAATTATTTGACAACAAAAGGGGATTAGCAGGCTGCTGCCATTAAAAGCTCGCCCAGTGGGTGAAGAGACGCTGGCTGAGCTGAGTGCAATCTCTGCCAGTGCCTCATTTGCTTGTTCTATTGTCTTTTTTGTGTCGTTATCCTCAACCTGAACTCTGTTGATGGGTTTGATTCGTTTCTAAACGATTACACATCTCCCTCTTATGATGCTCGACGATGCAATTGAGTTTCCCTCAAAAAGAAATACCATAATACAGTAGGATTATTTATATATACAGTAATGTGATTATTTCTTTTTAAGATATGAATTTTTATGACCTGTACTTAAATTAAATGAGGATCTAAGAAGAAGCTGGAGCGTGTGTGTGTGTGTGTGTGTGTGGGGGGGGGGGGGGGGGGGGGGGGGGCGGCTTGTGTGAGTGAGAGAGAGTGGGGCTGGGGGGTTGTCTTGCTGTAAGCCAGTGACTAAGCTGGGATTTGAAACTGTGATCTGGCAGTTTCAAGCTCTCCTTTATGAGCACTGTCATGGGACCGCCTTCATATCTGGATTTGGCCGATTGCAGAGAACCACTCATAACTAAATATGTTGAATTTACCCACGACAAAATATGCGCTATCGTGCCCCTAAAACATTCTACATTCTGGAGTGTATTTATGTATGCATTATTCAAATAAGAACTGACCTCATAGCCTCACACATTTATTCACATGACATATTTAAATGCTGTTCCAGGTTCTGCTAATCTTGCCCGCTCTGGAGCCCTGGAGAGCCTGGTTAACGACATGATGGACGACACATGGGACAATCACGCCGTGAACAGGATCAGTGCCATTCACTTCCTGGAGGAAGACGATGAGGATGATGACGAAAAGGTTAGACCAGGGGTAGTGTCACGAGGCCAGACTGCCTCACATAATTTTCAAATGCTTCCACCCATATAGTCTGGAGCACGGAAGCTCTTGAGTCTGATCGTGAGTAAAATATAAAGCGGATGTGATGCCTGCTCCCCACTTCCGTTTCGTCTTTTCAGTCACGTAGATTTATCTTAATATAATTAATTAATAATACCAAATCATCGAAGCATATATAAACTCGGCAACAAATGTTCGGAAACTTAACTTTGGTCCATTATTTCTCTCTAATGAAGCAAGGGTCAATACCAACCGCTTACCATTTTGGCAAATTTCTTGGAGGCGCTACCCACACGTTTAGCTTTATTGCTCATTCCATGCCCAATCCTTACAAGCTGTACCTTGTGACTAATCAACCATTAAAATACAATACCAATTGGAATTATTAAAGTGGAGAAATAATGGACCAAAGTTACGTTTCCGTACTTGTGTTGCTGAGTTTAGCTTGCTGCTTAGTAGAAATTAAGATTAAATATAAGGATATTTATAAAAATAATAAATATATAATATTTTCGTGAACGGAAGGTGTAGGTCCACATTATATAGCTTTCAGAGATTGTGGAATAGTTGTCTGGCTCCGCAAGACTAGACCAGGGGTGTTTGATGGGTTAATGTGGCCTTTGAAAATACAAGCCAATATTCACATGGAAGGCTGCAGGCTGTCAGCAGCACCTTGTGAAAAACAAGGTGTGGAGAGAAGAGACTGTTTTGCATTTTGCAGTCCTAAAACCCGGAAGTGACTTAGCATTCAATGAGCCCTGTGTTCCACATTTTGTTATGACATAAATTACAAGTGTTAACATTTTAAATGTTTATGAAGTGCTTCTTCAGTATCTCCACAGTGAACAGAAAATTAATTTTCAAATGGATGCCAATTATTTTCAGTCAGGAGAGAGAACCCCACAAAGTTTATCAGCTTACATTTTAGTGTTCCTGTTCCAGTTCCAATTGTGTCTGCTAATTTGGTTTTCATTACCTCCAATGTCACTTACCTATCCTATACTATCTTGTATGAGTTCTCTCTCCTGATTGTATAACATTTGTAAAACAAATCCCGACCTGAAAATGTATTTTCTGAGTTGGGGTGACCCCTCTCCTCCTGAACAAACGTGTCTGGACTGATTATTATCAGAATGTAGTGTTATTTAACACTTATTTTGATGTATAAATATCACTTACAGCGCCTTTAATATCATAAGCCTTTGTTTGCTACAGAGATTATTTTCTTCCTTTATCCAACCCATATGTTGTGGGAACTCATGGCAGGGGAAAAAACAGAAGAAAAAATCCAATGCAATAGTGCCGCTGAGTATGTGTGACAGTAGTGCTGTGATCTGGACATGTGTAATAGGAGATGTAGTCATTAGGTCATTTTTAAGCCTGGGAATTGTAGTCAATTCCCTTTATTATTTTCTAACTTTTTTTTTGATAAATTAGTAACTTTTCACCATCAGTTGATGCTTCATATCCAGATGAGTAAAATTGCCTACATCATTTTTTTATGTTAAAAATGGGATTTGGAATGTGGAAAATAACTCTTGACACAAGGGGTTAACGGAAGTGACGTCAGACTTTGGTGGGCGCTTAAGTGGTTAATCAATTTATTTATTTAATTTAACGTTTTCACATTGATATATAAACATAAAAAAAGAAATGATCGCCATAAAAAGATGGTTGCAGCCCTACTGTATAATCTACTACTAAAATTAAAATCACATCAGTATTGATTTTGACAGCAATTTAGGTTTAGTCAGTCTTTTGAATACAATTTAATTTAGTTTTAGTCATATACTAGGCATCTGGAATGTTTAAGTCTAGTTTTCGTTGACTAATTTAAAGTTTTTAGTCAACTAAATCTACAGTTGATTTGGTTGACAAATGTATTTTGGCGGGCCTTGATGTAGTAATGCCTGATTGTACATGTTGCATGATGAAAATAGCCAATCTACAAGTTGTGAGCTTGTAGATCTGCTATTTTCAGAGTGCAACACCCTAGCGCAACCTAACATAAAATGCTTTGTCTTGGTTCTACTGGATCTCTTCTACACACCCTCACGAACATTTAGTCTAGTTTTTATTTGTTACATTTAGTCTTAGTTTTTATTCATCATAGATTTGTTTTAATTTAGTTTTCATTAAACCACATTTATAAATGTCACCACAGGGAACGCTGATGCGACGGGCCACACCTCACCACGCCGAGCTGAAGAACATGAAGAAGGCGGTGGAGAACCTCCGCAATGACCTGAACGCCGCCAAAGCCCTGGACTCCAACAAAAACGAGGTCAATAATGCTACAAACCCAGTGACCACGTCTGTGTGAACCGTGTGACGTCGTCTGACCTTCGAAATGTTCTTACCTCCTGTCTCTCACCATGTTCCTCCTGCACAGCCCCTTCAGTCCTTTATTTGACCTCCTGTCTCTCACCATGTTCCTCCTGCACAGCCCCTTCAGTCCTTTATTTGACCTCCAGGTAATGTTCTTACCTCCTGTCTCTCACCATGTTCCTCCTGCACAGCCCCTTCAGTCCTTTATTTGACCTCCTGTCTCTCACCATGTTCCTCCTGCACAGCCACTTCAGTCCTTTATTTGACCTCCTGTCTCTCACCATGTTCCTCCTGCACAGCCCCTTCAGTCCTTTATTTGACCTCCACCCCCCCCCCCCGCCCCATTGTGGCCTTCCCTCCTCTGCACCCATGGGACACCAGCACCTTTTCTCCAGGCCTTCATCGTCAGTCATCATCAGTCCCATGATCGCTCTACCAGGGCCATGTGTGCCTTCCTCATTTTAAATCGGTTGTTCGCAAACTTGGACTATTAAAGCACTCGCCCCAGTTGGGTATGTATAGGGCCACGGACCCCCATAACTCTGAGTGTGTACAAATGGAACCAAATGGATCCGTCAATGTGGTTCCATTTGTACACACCTACAGAGTTACAGACCTGTAATGGTCCAATTGGTTACTATCAATAATTTAAGTGGGGGAATCCCCCTGGAACCTCCTCAAGGACTCCTGGGGATCCCCAGACCCCACTTTAACAACCACGGTTTTAAATTATTTTTCAAAAGCAATAATCTGCACAGATTCTTTCCGTTTTAATATGATATTTTAAAGATTTTAAGAGGCCTCTTTCTTAAAAACATAAATTAGGTAGTTGCACTATAAGTCTTTATAATGTTAAAAAGTGTATTATATATATTTGTTCTATATCTATTTTTTAAAACACTGGGCAACTGTTTCTTTTTACATTTTGGGGATACACAAAACCAGGACTTCTTGGACCTACTGATTAAGCATTATTGTAAAGTCATGTGTGAATATTGATACTTTTATACTTTTTGGCAGCTGAGATGTAAATAAAATGTATAGCAAATTTCTTAATCGGTTGCAGATTTTTAAAAGTGTTCTTTGAACTTGGTACGTTATGTTTTTCCCTTTTACAGTTTTAAGAGTAAATCAATGAACAAAGTGGAGTTTCTAACGTCTTATTATGACCACATAATTGTCATTGGGCAAGTACTAGTAGACAGTCTAAATCTTCATTCAGTCCATATTCAACACCTCTGGTTTAACATTAGTGTTAACATGTGTGATATGCACTGGGTTTATCAACAAATTATGGATTCAGTGACTAATGCATAACACCTGCTGTACCTTTTATGGCATTGAGTGGAAGTGACAAGGCTGCCTTACTTTTATCTGCTGTGCTTTACTGCTTTTCAATGTTTATGCAATAGATGCCAAAACAGCCCAAAAAAAGGTTTATTTTTAACCACTTAAAACCCACATACTTTGTTGGCCGCGGTCCCCCATGGGACTCCTTTTTTCCCCTCCACCAAATCTCTTCAGTGAAAATTGGCGATCCACAAGCTCACAACGTGCCATGTTGCGACGCTTTGTGAGCTTGTAGATTGTACCTATTTACGACATGCCCAGAATAGGTACGTCATGTTCCACTTTCAACCGGGCGTTCCTATTTTGGTCACGTCATATTTTACAATTTTTTGGTTTTGAAAAAAATAGGCCACAATTGTCTTGGGAGCTTGTCTGTTTTTGCTATTCATACAATACAGTATATATTTAGGGATTATTAAAACACTACTGTAAAGAATCACCAATGGATTAATTGGCTCGTTTCTAGTGAGCTCCATATCTAGTAGGGGTGTCTTAATTAAAAGCTTATCCTTTAATTGGTACGTCAGCAAAATTGTTATTTGGTTTTTAATTTGATTGCAATAAGTTAACCAGAAAGTGGTTCTTTTTTGATTTCTTATTTACTTTTCATGATCAAGCTGCACAAAATACAGATCTCATATAGGCATGGACAATGAGCCTAGAGATTTGGATGACTTAACCACTGATCCAATAAAATGGGTGAAAAACTAAATGATGTTTGATTATTCGTTCAACTTTGTTAGTCAGACTTTTCCAATTCTTAACCACCTAAACCAAATTCATTTATAGGAGTTCCTTAGGCTATACTAGGCTCACTTCTTTTCTATCTCTCTATCTCTTATCTGAACCTAGCGAATCTACAAGCACACAATCGGACACATTGAACAGTGACTTGTTCATTGTTGATCTTGTAGATCTGCTATTTTCCCTGAAGGTTCTCCTTCAGAATAGGAACACTAGGTGTTGAGTGAGTTTATTTTATCTGTCCTACATTTTATTTTTGATCTACATATATATATATATATAATATAATTATAATTAGTCAAAGCAACTTCAGCCTGAACCTGGCTTTCCATGAATACATTTATGAGAATCATGCCAATCCATTTCCTCACCCCATCATCTCTTGTTTTGTCTGTCCAACTATGCTGATGTGTATACAGTATTATGTACCGGTACTGTATGTCCAACTGAACCATGGTACTATGAAAACCCAGTGTTTTTTGGTTTTGCAAACATTTCAATTAGATTTATCTCTTTGAATGGTCGCTAAAGGAGCCATGCAGTTCAGTTTATAGCTACATAATATATTTATGTATACATATTTGTCAAGAATTTCTATGAATACTCTTGCCTTAAATCAATACAATATAGGCTATTGAAACACAGGTTCAATTATTGTATTTTGTGCATATGTGTATAGGTTTTTAGTGTTCAAGGCTGTTTAATACATTTCAGGTAATGAATTTACTTATCTGCAGACTGATGTTTCCGGAGCAGTATAGGACTTTATCCACCTCTACCTATTTGAACAGGAAGCTATCCGACACTTAAAATGCCTTCCCTCTCCCTGCTGTTTCCTTCCAATATATTGGAAGGTAAACTGATAAGATTAGTGATCCAGAGATGTTACGAGACCCCTAAACTGTTGTGCTTAGCCTTATGTCTTGTTTCCCTTATCTCTATCCAAATCCTGAAAAGGCAGAATTGCTAACCCACTTCCTGCCATCAGTGTTTAAACAGGGATTTTGTCCAAGGTTACCAGCTCATTGGCCTTCTGGTTAAAGTATCCGCCCTGAGACTGGAGGGTCAGGGTTCGATCCCCAGCTGAGTCATGCCAAAGGCTATAAATAAAGGTAACCGTTGCCTCCCTGCTTAGAGTGATCAGCATCCAAGGTTGGCCATCTATGGGCCACATGGTTCAGGAACCATTCGTTACCATGGCAACTATAGATATTTTTTTCTTAGCACTTATTTTATCGATCTCCTTGATAAATTGCATTGTTTTGAGAGGCCTCCAATGTCTGTCTTTTGGAATTACTAGACCAGTGCCTGGCTGTAGAGCACCGAGTCGATGGAAGTTGGAGATCCATTTTGTGGCGGTTCTGGACAACTGTGGGTCCGACGGACTCGACACCAGGCACTGCACTCCCTGTGGGGGTGTGGAACGCGTGAAGTCGGTGGGGCGAACGGTTCTCAAGTTACGTGCATCCAAGTCTATGGACTTTTAATGTTTGTTTATGTTTACACCAGTAAACTTCACATGACGTCATGTGAATCAATAAATATAAATACATCTTGCGCCTCACTTCACCCAAGTGTGATTTTTATTTTATTTATTATTATTATTATATACTTAATAATACTTAATAATTTACTATTTTATACTTAACAAAACGATATTCAAATTAACTTATAAGGAACATAATATTATGAAGGCATAGGCCTACAGTAGCACTGAAATATGTGATGCTACTGGATGTCATTGGAACAAGTTTTATTATTTTATATCCGCGTATTGATTATTGCTAAACCTTCAGCAATGAGTGATCTGTTCTGACTGTCTCCAGGAGTGTAGGAAAGCTATTGCAGCGTCCCGCAGCTGGCCCACCTCTGGACCACGCTGGGTGGCCAACAAACTGCACTTGCGTGCAGGGGGGAGACCTCAGGAACGGTCCAGGGACAGCGGAGGAACACACAGTCACTGCTCCACTCCAGAGAAGGACGCAAAACAAATTGAGCAACCTGAGGAGGTGAGTGTCTGATTCAGTCCATGCATGCTTTAGTTTATACAGTAGCCTACTATAGGGCTGCAACAGTTTATTGAACTAATCAATTATACATTTTATATAAAATAATCAATTCAGGGGGAAAGATTAAATTATTATTGGTATAGTAGTAGCAGCTCTACAGATCTTATAGCTGTTGTGATCTTGTAGATTATTTTAGCTTTTTCTGCATGACACTGTATATTAGGGTTTAAGACTTAGATGATTTAGTTGATTTTTCAAATAAATGTGTAAACAGTGTTTTCTACTTACTTTTTGTCAATATAGAGATTTAGTATTTTTTTTGTTAGGTGCTCTTTCTCCAGATACAGTACTGTACATTAGGGGAAGTCCTTAAGGCTATGGACCAAAGCTAACTGTACATTAACTATTCGAACCCCATAGCATTCATATTTTGGGAGAAAAATAACAGATCAACAAGATCAAAATGTGACCTGTTGTGAGCTTGTAGATCGGCTATTTTTGGCAAAGAGATTTGGTACAGAGCTAAATCAGGTCCAGTTTACTAAGTCTAGAAGGTTTAAGTGGTTAATTTACATCAGATTGCTTTGAGTTCAGCCTCTTCTAAAAAAGATACCTGGCCATGTCTGTAAGCCAGATTCTGGAAAAGACAGTCTCAGATCTACTCACAGCTACTGACAGCTGTGAAATGAAATAAAAGCTAGGTATTTAACTAAAACTAGAAGAAGAGAACACTATTACACTCCCATTTTAACCTTCCTTCACTAGTTCACTCGCTGTTTTAGGGTTGATTTTAAGATTTTTCTGATTACTTTTAAGGCATGTCATCGTGGCCTGGCCCTTAATTAAAGTGTTTGAATGATTGGCCCCTTATGAGCCTGTGCACAAACAGGAACCTGCTGCTTGTCCCTGAGTGGAGGATGAAGACAAAGGGTGACTGTGTGTCCTTGTTGCTGTCGGGCTCCTCCACTCTGGAACTCCTTTATAAATCACTGTCTCCTTTTAACCCTAGCCTGTAGTCCCCAAACGGTTTAGAGGACCCCTCTTTTTTCTCTTTTTGTGTTTTAGACTAGACCCGCTCTGACAAGCATTGGAATTTCAGGCATTAGTTAGACTCGATTCAACAGATAAACTTTTATGAGCGTAATATTTCACAATGTCTCTTTCTTATGTAATATTTGACAATTTGGCCACACACACACACACACACACACACACACACACACACACACACACACACACTAGGCTAGACTCCATCCTTACATCCCGGTCTCGCATTATATCAATTGTGAAATAAATGTGTCTGATCTTCTTCTCTCCAGGACAGCGTGGGACAGTTTTCAGAGACTGATGTGATGCATTGCCGATTTCGATTTCGTCCTCAGAGGGACATCCGACGAGACAAAACGCTGCTGCAACACAATGCCCTCAATGCAGGCTCCAGTAGTACTAGTCACCATGGAGACTCTGTTCAAAACAGCAAGATCTCCTCCGCCATGGGGGAACTGAGCGCGTCTGGGGCAGCAGCAGGGAAGTTCCCTCCCAAAGAATCATTGAGCTGCTCCCAACTGCCATTAAGAGTAACTTTATGTTATTATTGTATTATATTGATTGTGGGCATTTCAAATTGCTGACTTTTTTTAAAGGTGATATTTGTTAAACATTTTCTTTTCAGTTACAGATCAAAGTGTCTGGCCAAAGGGGGGGCTTGGGAATCAGCATTGCAGGGGGGAAAGGTTCTTTACCTTACAAAGAACATGATGAGGTAAGTGCTAATTATATTTGCTAGGGTTTTTTTTTCTGTGTTTTACATAGGCTACAGAAAAAAGGGTGTTAAACACATTTGTGTCACACATATTGATGTGTCCATGTCCTTCCAGGGTGTCTTCATCTCCCGAGTGACAAAAGGAGGCCCCTCAGAAAAGGCAGGGGTCCATGTTGGAGACAGAGTGCTGGAGGTTGGTCAGGAATAATTTAGTGATGTTTTTAATCTCCCTTACTGCGACAATTAAATTATATTTATGAATAATATGAATCACATTCACAATCACATACTGATAACCTTGAACAGATGGAATGTGTGAATGAACGTATCTGGCCTTTACTGGGCACTGCAGTTCCTCTTCTGACCATAGGAGGGCACTGTAAGACAAGGATAATGCAGTACTTGTCTTCAGTCAGAACCAAATGCTTGCAGTTATTTTAATGAGAGTCAGAAAAAGAATAGAAGGCAATAAAATCTATCTTTGGTTGGTGGTGGCTAGGAATGAAACATAATTTAAGCAAAGATATCTCTGGCACCTTGATAAATCTATTCGAGTGACCAGACTGTAAATAGACATGGCTATACTCAGAGAATCCGTGGTGGTGTGTGTGTCACTTGCTTCGGTTACCCACCCCTTGACCTCTTCTACTTCCTCAGTCCTAAAAGTGTCGTTTAACCATGAAACCATCCGTCCAGGTCGATGGCCTCAACATGCAGGGGGCGACGCACCAGGAGGCAGTCGGTGCCCTCAGGAATGCTCGGAGTTGCATTAAGATGAAAGTGCTTCGAGAGAGGAGGCTGCTCCGCGACAGCCCTGTTGCAGAGGTGGACAAAGTAGGCCTACTCAACCCTAGCAGTACTTGAGTTCAAGTATAGTAAGGGTCGATTCATACTCCTATTTTAGAGCCGAATAAAAGTCGGTTCGGCGCTGTAGAGCCTACAATTTGACGTCATTTGAGGTTCGGGGGGCGGGTACCGTCCTAAAGTCGGCTCTTCGGTGCTACTGAAATTTTCTGACGAGCCGAAATCATTTCGGCACTACAGCGCCGAAACAGGATAGTATGAATCGGCCCATAGGCTACAATACTGAGTAATATTACTCCATCTCCACTGCAAGTGAAAGTTGCTCAGTCAAATTGGGACCTCACCTAAGTTAATGCACGTTTTCAAAAGTATGTGCTTTTAAAAGGACTTAGGCTAAGTGCATTAGCCTACTGCACTGACATTTTCCCCCAAAAAGCCAAAAGATTGTGGAAATAGCCGAATCTACAAGCTCACAACGCACATTTTAATAGGGCTTAAAGGTCAAAAGTACAATATTTGTCTTTGAACTGTAGAAGTGGAGCGAAAGTCATAGATTAACATAACAAATACTCAAGTAAAATTCAGATACTCAAAAATGTGTATGTAAGTATACACGATAGTACTCAAGTAAAATGTACTTACTGTATACGTTACTGCCCTGTTGTACAGGAGATGGAGGTCCCACAGCAGGGTGGACAGCCATGCAACCAGGAGGCTGGAAGCCTGAGATCCAAGCTGTCTGCAGCGGAGAGCGCTGTGGACTATTTGCACAAGAAGATAGAGGCCGTTGTCTGCAACAAGAAGATAGAGGCAGTCGTCTGCAATGGCAACGGAATTGTGAGTGGCACAGAGAAATATGACATAGGTCTAACATGGGTTTTAGTGATGCACTGATGTCATACAATTTCTTGAGTGAAATTAAATTAACTCATAAAGACCCGAGGCCGTCATCTAAATCAGTTTTTTGGGGGAAAAACATTTTAAAAATTAACGTATGTTTCTATTTCTATGTCAGTCTTTTTCCATGTCATGGACCCCCAGAATTATATTACCACCCCCATCTCAAAATATTTTGTCCCAGGGACCCCCAGAAGCAAACATTTTAGTTAAATATGTTATATAAAATATAATATAATACTGTATAATATATATACAGTACTGTAGCCCCGCTATGAGCTTGTAGATCTGCTATTTTTGAATAGCCAAAGTGACTAAAATGACTTTGACACAGATGTCTTAGGCTATTCAGTGTGTTTGTGTGTGCAATCACTTTTTTATTGTCTGTTTATTCTCTACTCACTTGTTTATGTCTTTCAGTCTGATTTGGAGGGTGGCCCTAATTGGACCTTACTTGAACGAGGGCCACGAGACTCAATGAAAATCCGTTCACATCAAGTGGGGAAACACACCATGGCGGTGAGCAGGGCTCTCAACTGGCACGACTTATTTTCGTCAAATTATAGGCCGCTATACTTGAAGCAATTAATTTATTCGCTATTTTGAAGTATTTTATCTCTGGCATGAATCTCACTCCTTAAAACCATAATCCACAATCACACATGCTTATCAAAGCAATCAATCTGCAGAGATTGCTTGTTTTCACAAGCATGTGTGATGTGGATTAAATGAGAAATACACTTATGTGTGTGTGTCCCTGAACTTCTTTGAGGCCATTGAGGCGCTGGCTATAATTATTTTCTTATTGTGAACCTCGGTGAGCCGTGCACCCGGCAAACTGCATTATACAGACTGAGTGTGTTTGTTTTTTGTTTTCTGCAAATCATCATGTCGCAACCTGCCTGACTTTTTGATTTCCTTCCAAATGTTGCTCCATTCCCTGGCAATCACCTGACAGATTCCACGGATCATCCTCACTCATCCGTCAATCTCAGATGACGAGGCGGAGACCGAAGCTCAGTGTCCTGTGGCCGAGGGAGACGCACTGGAGGGCTTTGACATACAAGACAACCGTATGGTGTCTGATTGTTTCAATACTGCTTTCTACCCACTTTGACCTCAGGACTGACAGACAGGTTCAAGGTTAAACCTTGAATAACTGAAACAATTCAACCAGTGAACCTTGAACCTCTGACCAGCTCTCCATTATTCCTACACATTCAAATCTTCAGTGTTAAAGGACAACTTTGTTACAACAAGGGTTCATTTATTAGTTTGTAATGATAATAATTAAAAGATGAGTGTCGTGAAAAATGTCATGTATTGATTTAACTGAGGGCCGGGGACATTTGACACAATAATGGAATTTGGGGCATGGAGATCAGGGAAGAACCTCTGCCCCAAATGTTTCACATCGGCCTGTTATAGTGTTGTAGAGGCAGATTTTTGCTAAACACATTTTTTATATATTACTCCTACAGATTTTGTCCAAACATCACACAAACCAAAGTTGTCCTTCAATTTTCCTTCAATGGTACAAATGGCCATAAGGGTCCATTATGGTTCAATTTGTACATAAATTGATACGTTAACACTGAGAATTTTTATTGTGTACTGAAACATTTCGAAGTGAAATAGCTATTAATGATTAATAAGATTTTGCACAAATTTCCGGAATATATGTTTTTTATTTTATTATTACTGTCGCCATGACAGCTATTCCTTTTAAGAGCTCATTTGTTGTTTTATCTATTTATTTACTTGTTTATTTAGCCAGGCTAATTGAATTGCTGCTAACTGTACACGCACAGTGAAGTCCTGAGTGTTATTTTAACCCTTCAGGTTTAATTAACATTCAGGATTTTTCTTAATAATGTGTTATGGATGAAAGAATGAACCACGTGCTTACCGGAAGCTTTATTTATTTTTTTAGCTTAATTCTTTTAGACAAACAAGACAAACAAGCAAACATCGAAAAACATGGACACACAGCAAAGTCCAATAAAACCAAAAGACCATTCGACCACATCTCCACGTTTTATATGTTTATAATATAAATGCTGTATGACTGATGCTAGCTACCTCTCCTATGAACCACTGTGCCACTGTAAGTACTGTAAGTAATGGTTGTGGAACGTGTGGTTGATAATGTCTCTGCCCATGACATCGTTAAGCCCTCATACTTTTTTTTATAGCGTGTGCTAAGATAAAATGCCACATGCCTGAAGTTACTGCATGTCAGCAGTGAGAGTGCTTCAGAGCGGTATGACAGAGTGAGAGTGCTTCAGAGTGGGATGACAGAATGAGAGTGCTATGAAGTGTGGTGACAGAGTGAACTCTGTTGGATAACAGCACATGCAGGTGTGTCTGAGCTATAGGTTTGATTTCTGTTTTAGAGTAAGGTTTTAAAACTATATTACAAATGAGATACTATCAAAATGGATGCAATATCTTATACTAATCCTGCTGCAGAGAAAAACAATGTCCTTTCAGCTTTAACTACCTGCCTTGTATAATTTTGTGGCACTATTACACATTCTGACAGTATTCGTTTCTTACATTAATAGAGATTTCTCAATAAATTTGAGTAAATACACCTTTTTATATTCTCTCTTTTGTACTTGAGATATAAGCAATGTTCTGCATTGGAAAAGTATGGGGGGTCCCCGGAAGTTCCAGACCCACAGTGTGCCGGCCCGGTTCCGGCGAGCCGTCATGTGTCCTAAACGGTCGAGAAATGACAGAGTTATCGTGTGAGGGTCCCCAGGGGGTCCCTCTACTGTACTGTCACTGTACTGTCACACCCGAAATCATATTCTGTGTGTGTGTGTGTGTGTGTGTGTGTGTGTGTGTGTGTGTGTGTGTGTGTGTGTGTGTGTGTGTGTGTGTGTGTGTGTGTGTGTGTGTCTGTGTCTGTGTCTGTGTCTGTGTCTGTGTCTGTGCCTGTGGCTGTGTCTGTGGCTGTGGCTGTGGCTGTGGCTGTGGCTGTGGCTGTGCAACAGAGACACTAGGTGGTGAAAACCAACCAAACGCTATTTTCGTGCTCGGACACAACCAGGGACACATAGGGGTGGTTGCATCACTCAAAAACCATCCAGCTCGGGCTTCGGCTGAGGTTTCGGCTGAAGTACTTTTTAATACTTTTCGTTGTTTCAGTATTCTTTTAACCAACAAACTGATGTAAAGCGTGTTCAATAGCACTAATGTAGGAAGAAAAAGAAGAATGGAGTTAGCTGGTTTCTGCCTGACAATGACGATATATTATAGATGGTGCATGTGCATGGATGATTGATTTCATTTGCAGTAGGCCTACTGTATCTGTCACACTGCTGATTTGATCATTAATTTAATTAACTCATTTGATTCTTCTTATTATGATGATTATGGGGCGGTGGTGCCTCACAGGTAGAGTGGCCGGTAGAGTGGTCGGATATGGGAATCGTGAGGTTTCCAGTTTCCAGTTCCAGCTAAGTTAATGGACATCTTTGTAAGCATCATGACAGCTGTCATCTGAGAGAGTGAGGATTGTGATGCATGCTTGGCTCTATAGGTCCACCATTGCTACTGGTGAGGTTTAGCAATGACACACTATACGTTTCAATATCAACACATTACACATTCTATTCTACAGTGAGGATCTGACTCAGACCATTCTGGTTTGCAGTCGACATGCAAGCATGTCCCAATGGGCAAGACTAGACTGAGAGTCAGTTACCGTACAGGGTCAGAGTCATAGTCAAATAAATGTAACTAGAATTTCGCCTGAATATATGTGTGTAGGCTGCAACAATGATTTCATAAAGTGTAGTTTAGTTTTGAACAGGCAACTAATGTAGTGATAGATTAATTGAATGGGCCTGAATAGATAGATAGATAGATTTCTTTATTTTTGTGTCATGCACCAAAGGCGCCCAGCCCACATGGGCTTACAGGACACACCATATCATTCGGATGGCAGTGTAGAGTAGGCACGACATTGAGGGGTAGAAACCATCCCGGTCGCGTGGTTGATCTAACGTCTGTGTCACTGTGAAGGACTGGCCCCATGAAGTGAACGTAGTTGGCGTAGTAGACGCCAACATGACGATTTTGACGTAGGCTGTTGAGGTTGAGCAAGAATAGCGTGTTTCAGAAAAGTAATATTTAAACAGTAAATAAGACATTTTTGGCGAATGCAATGTAGTCTATATGTTTTGTGGGAGTGTGCAGGTTTTATTTTGCATAGAGAGATGTGTGGTGGAAGTGTGGTTTGGTCGGAGATAGAGCACGAATGAACGGCCATGTGCTCATGTACCCCCTGTCTATTAGGTCAGAAAAGTAATATTTAAACAGTAAATAAGACATTTTTGGCGAATGCAATGTAGTCTATATGTTTTGTGGGAGTGTGCAGGTTTTATTTTGCATAGAGAGATGTGTGGTGGAAGTGTGGTTTGGTCGGAGATAGAGCACGAATGAACGGCCATGTGCTCATGTACCCCCTGTCTATTAGGGTAGCAGGATGAGGTACAGTACACAAAACTGACTGGTCATGAAACTGGGACTGGTGAGAATTTATCCTATACACAGTAAAATTGTGGTAATTTAACAGTATGGTTACATACAGATGTAATCAAATTGACCTGGAAGGGCCCATTTGGTTACATTTGTATAATCAGAGTACTCCTAGAGTATGTTAAGACAAAATAAATACTGATCCTATCTTTTGTGATTTTAGATTTCCTAACGATTTGGCTCTCTAAATACTGTATCACAGTAAGTGAATTGTTTTTCTTTAAATGATACGTAGCTTGCGGAGTTAGTTCAGTCAGATATACTCAAGGGGTTTCTTGCTGTGCTCAAGGGCGCATACATATGATCAAGGGGTTAATATGCTGCATTACTATGTGGGCGTATTCAGTGTGTGCAAGACCCACATGTCATTCGCTGATGTGGCAGTCAGCTGATCAATTGGGCGGGGTATTTAAGCTCACCTAGACTGCTTGCTTCTTCCTGCCTTCCTTCTGCATATGGTTCCTGGTTGTTATGTGATGTTTGTGACCAGCACCACCGGTGGGCTCTGTTATTTCTATTCCCCATAGGGTGTTGTTATTGTATATCTATCTCCTGTGTTTAATTCTGCCGAGCAGGGAGAAAAATGTAGCATAGCCGATTCAGCCGAACGTCAAGATAAAATATCATATGCAGACTTGTTCTTATTCTATAATAGATATTGGTTAAATATATGTGTGAGTTATCTGACTGAACTAGCCTAATTGTTTTATAAATTGGTCTGTTTTCTGATTATTGAGGGGTGCTAGACCCTCCTATATACTGTACTATATCTCTTCTTGTATATCTGTACGGTGGTGGTCTGTGTACATCGTATTCGTATGTGTATAACATACATACTGTATATGCTGATAAGTGAGGACTCTTTATCAAGGTTTATTACGTTTTAGTATAGTATCTTGCATTTTTTTGCATGAGATGACTGCTGCTGTCATGGCTTGACAGGGGGAGGGCAAAAGCTTGATGAAAATAGACAAGAACAGCTGTGACAGGAATGAAGAATGTGGTATACTTAAAGGATTACCACCAACTCCAGAGGTCTGCTTTCTCTTGTCGATAGGAATGGAGGTTATATACCGGGCTAACAGCAAATTAACTTGAATGATATTTCAATGCATGCTGAAGCCTGATTAATACTTTGGCTGTATGGTACAGCACATTATGTACAGTACAGTAGATGTAGAGTCGACCTACCTTTAGTGAAATGTTGGTTATTTCATGGCTATGCAGTAGTTTGTTCAGAGATTGGCAAGTTTAAAACTTGATATGGTCCAAACTGCATTATAGTCAACCATCATACAATGTCATGATGCCTGACTGTTCATGCAGACACAAGTTGGACACTGACATCCATCAGATGAACAAAATGTTCAAATGAGGGGGAAAAAATGAAAAGGAAACTATGCACTGAATCCTTTCCCAGGGGAATGAAGCCCTGTTGTTATCAGTGCCCAGAAGCCTGGCTGCTGTGTGTAAGCTATTTGTGTCCATTATGCGTCTATAAAAGGAAGTCGGCTACGGCTATAGCTATGCACACAACAACGGCAATGCATGTTGAACTTCACTGGAGGGATTGAAAAGCAGAGTGTTTTCAGCACCTGGCCTCATTGATAACATCAAAGGACTTTGGATATAGGGCTACACAGTACTTGAACAAAACGGTCATGGAGGGCTTCAATGCAGGGCTGGGCAAGGTAAGAGCCTTTTAAAACACAAATGCTTTTTGCTCTTGTAAATAAGAAAAACATGAAGGTGTTGGTAGGTGCTGGGACAAGGGTGACATGAAATCCCTGAATGTATGTCCCATATTTGTGTCTAAAATGCAACTTCTGCTTTAAGTTCTGCATGAAACAGCTATTTAATCTCAAACCCGTTATTAATTTACATTTCATAGGTCTTACATGGTAATGGTAATCTTCACACTAGCATTGCACATCTTCATCAATCATTTACCCGTCCCCACCACCCCTTCCATGATAAATAATGGATAGCTCAGAGGTTTGAGATTAGAAGAAACTTTATCATACACTTTCATGCTACAATGAATGTCTTAAGTTTCTACCAAGAACTGTCTATAACCAATAACCATGCAAACACCCAACTCACCCACTAACCAAATACCTAACCATATTCGGCCACCCTGTCATAAACAACACTTTTGTTTTATTTAAATATTTGAAATTCACTCTAAAACATAATAAGTAACCACATGATGCAAATCGTATGTATCATCATGATGTATTTGAAATCTAGCCTATACACATGCACGCACACTCATGCACACACACATGTGCAATTTGTGCATGCACACACATACATACACGTGCACATACAGTACATATACATATTCACACATATACACATACACAACACATACACGTACACTTTTTAATCGCTCACTACAAATGTTGTGATCAAGACTATAACTGGACTGACATGACACCACATGAGAATGCCTTCTCCAAAACGTTTCACGAGATACAGTGAAATACGACTATACTTCCAACTCAGTTTTGTGGTCGTTTTATTCCCCCAGCTTTATGAGACTCGTGACTGCATTTCACCCACTACTCAACTAGAAGAAACACATTAGGCCTACACTCAATAACCGCTCCTATAAGGGCAGCTGGCAATAGGCTCTATTTATGCATCCGCTGAGGGGAAATGATTGTCTGTAATTAAACTCTTTCCTTGGCGACACACCCAACTGTTTATGTTCTATCCTCAGCAGCACACTCTGATCTGAGATCTTCTGAAACACAGCATTTCTGATATCTGATTTACTGCAACACATTAAATTGTGGTCTGTTTTCATAGAAATGTATATGGTAGGCCTATACTGGAAAGGAATAAATATGTAAAAACCGAATAACCTGTCCTTGAAATGTGGTTATAGGCCCACATCACATGTTGGTGACAGTATAGTACAGGCAGAAGAAGTTGTGGTTGATGACATGAAATCTAGAGCTGCTGGAGAGATATATTATTATTTATTTTGTAATATAAGATTATGTCATTAAAACCTCTGTGCAAAACATGAGAAAACTAACCTTACATTTCTTAAAGTTCATACAGTTTCCTCAAAGAAGTCATGCCTAATATACCATACCATCTCTTTAAAAATCATCAGGGAGGGTGGTCTGGTTCAGGAAATGGATACTGGTGTTTGTACACCGGCATGCCACAATAAATAACTGAGTAAGATCACGCCTGTGATATACAACATGCAGGAAAACACAGAAGCTCTCAGCAGTTTGAAATCTGATCTGAGTACGGCATGACCTCCACAACTCTCACAGCAATTAAACAGTCACAGGAGCTGTCATGCAAGCGGGAAGTGTCTGCTTCAACATTTCGCATTATTTACTTTCTCTGTTGTGACTACAGAGGAAATGCATACAGAGATTATATAAGTACACATAGGAAAGGTTATGACACCTGATTTGTGTGCTTTATTTTGTACTTTGAGTGTTAGGTAGGCTATTTCTTTTATATAGGGTCTGACTCTGTATGTCAAGTCTTCTTCAATACAAGACGATGCCATCATCTACCTGCTAAACAGAGCCTATAGGGGTGGATGCATATTGTGTGCAACACCATAAGTGAAGTTTATTTTACTTCTCCTCACCAGCATACTGCAGTACATCAAACTGCAGGGCTGCCTCTCAGATGTGCTGGTTAGCAGCACAGGTTCCCCCACTTTGAGAACTGTGGCCCTAAGGTACCACTCTGTCACCCTTCCTGTTCACCATCTGCACCTCCGTGGCTCCGCCTTCCATTTCAACTTGGAAACATGTCGCCTTCAGAAGTTATCAGATGACACTGCCATTGTCAAATGCATCACGAATGACAGCATGGATAAACACAATTCCCTTCGTGAAGTAGAGTGACAAACAACAATTACTATTGGCTCAACATATAGGCAAGAGTCGCAAGACGAAGGAGCTAGTACTGCCCCGAGCAACAAGAGACCTTCAGCTCCCATCACCATCCACGGGGAGTCAGGGAAGTTCGTGGATACCTACAGCTTCCTAGGTATACGCATAAAGAACAAGGTGAACAGAGCCGACAACACAGAAGCCCTCTACAGGAAGGGAATAAGGGAAAGCATTTATTTTCTGAGGAGGCTTGCAGGTCCTCCAACGTGTGCAACAGGTTGCTGCAGATGTTCAGCCAGTCTGAAGTGGCCATTGTCCTCTTCTGGGGGGACAATGAGAGTGTGGCTCATGCAGTGACATAAGAAAGTTTGTCTAGATTTTTCCAACTCTACTACCTCAGTACAAACTACAATAAGGCGATGAGTGGATTGGTTATGTGTAAATGTTTTGAAATGCATCTGCTAACATGCTCTGCTGTATGCTAGTGGAGCTAACCGAAAAGGGCAGACCTACAACAAGCTTTGAGTTAGTACAGATTTTCCTGTGATTCGGATCCTCTGGTTACGGTTCTGGATTGATGGCGAGCTGACCTGGATTCTGACCCCCTCCTCATATAGTGTGGTATGAAATCCTCATTGTCTTCCAGAAAGACACAAACAAACTCAACCTGTGGCTGACAGTTGTCCTGTGGAACTCACTTTAAAGGGGCCCCCATTTTGTATTTTCTTTAAATGTCATATAGTCCTATTCACTTACACATTGAGGAAATGTTTGACCAGTTGTTATATGGTTTGATCCAGTAGGCTCTTTCTTTCTTTCTTTCTTATTAGGTATTTCAAAAGGTCTTAAAAATGCTTACATTGTCACTTATCTGGGGTTCCCCCCAAATTTATATGGGGACCCCCTGGGGGTCCTGACCCACAAGTTGAGAACCACTGCTATAAGTGAGCTGTGAGTCACTGATATTTCACAGATATTTAAACCAGGTATTTCTGGTGAATGAAAAAAAGATTCAGTCCTGTAAATTAATTATAGAAATTTTAATTTAAGATTATTTATTTGCATGTGTAAAGTAATAAATATAGATATACTGTCATCCACAGCTATAATTAGCCATAGTTGTATACTCTTGTTATAAGAGCAGTGGGAGGGAACATAACATGCCCACTCACAGGAACATAGCTCAGATAACTTACTGAAAATCCTAGGTTGATTACCTTTAGCACACTACCGCTTTCTTCAGAATTAAATCAGAACATTGGCAAGCAGGGAGTAGGTTTCATCACAAGTAAGTAGGCCTATATTATAATTGATTACAGTTTTGAGTTATTGGCCACAAGGAACATCATCTCTTCTATTTATCTCTGTTATAGTGGACCTTTCCTGGCTTGCATGCCAACTAGAATGCTTGATGGGGCTGCTGATATAATGTCAGCGGGGCATGTGTTTGTACATGTGAACCATATGGGTACTGCTGCTGCTGCTGCATGTGCTCTGGTGACACGAAGCACACCCCCAAGAGAGACATCATGATCCATGCCTGCTGCTGCTGCTTGGCATTACGTTCAGAGGGTGGCTGAGGGTTACCTCAGGTTTTCTCTGGTTACTCAGTTCAGTTGTTACTTAACATTTTGCTTTGCGTTCTCCTTGTCAGATCGTACCAGCTCCCAAGGAGACAGCAGCAAAGGACACCATGTCAGACGGTGGGATTTTCAAGGCAAAGATGGTCTATATCAATTCAGAACCAGACGGACCAAGGAATGGTGTAAACGTGCTCCAAGGGAAGACGTTTCACGTAAGTGAAAGAGCATGGGCTGTTATTGTGACATATGCCTTGTATAATGCTGTTGTTCATAAAACATGAACAAGAGCTCAGACCTAAATCTAAAACACAACTGTGGCACAGCTGTCAAGGCTGAAACCCTGACTGCCTTTCAAGAGGTGTTAATTTAATTACCGTAGATGGGTAGTATAATAATTCAATCAGTTAATCAAATTACGTGATGATGAATATCTACAGTGTGTAGGCTATGAATGATGAAGATTTATTTTTGTAATTACAAATGAAAAAGAATAGAAGAATAATGACAAAGTGAGACCTGATGAAGAGCCTAGGCTCGAAACATTGTCATTCAAATGTATCTTAACACCGGACCTGTGATGTGCATATTCTTCTCGCTCCATGGGGGAAATAAATAATCTATTTCCATTCTGGATTTCAGTGATATAAATTTCTTATCGATATATCTACTTTAAAGAACCCTATTGAACTATCCATTTTTATTAGCATATGAATTTCCTTTTAAGGTTTGTTGAACGTTATAACGTTTTAATGTAGAGAGACTCTCCGGAGTGTCATCTTTTATCATCTGCTGAAAAGATTTTTTTTATGTAACTTTCATCTTTGTTTTCTCATAGCTGAAGCATCCCATGGATCACGTGCGTCTCCCTCAAATCACTCCCTCATTCAGTGTTCAGGCTGAAAATACACGCAACCGTTTAGCTGATGGGACGGCTTCCATGGAAACAGCTGTTGATAAACACAGGGGCATTTCCCCACAGCCGTGTCACCACATATCTCTGGGTACTGAGGTTAGCTCCGATTGCTTTGTAAATAGAGCATCGGCATCAGAGGACAGGGCGAGCCCCACAGACTCCACAGACCTGTTTCCCACCCCGGCCTCTTCCAGAGAGTCCATCCTGTCTGAGGGCTGGGACAAGGAGAAAAGCTGGTCCGCCATGCAGCTGTCCAACGGTGACGACTCCTTCAGCCGCACCGTGTCGCCCTGCTCCTCCATCCGCTCGGGTATATTCTCCCCCGCCGTGGTCAGGGTGAGGAGACACGCTCTGGCACCAGGCTCTAGTCTGCTTCACATGGCCCAGTCTGAGTTCTCATCTTGTGAAAGCCTATCCATGTGCCCCCAGTCGCCACCCTCCCGGCACCGGCTTCCACTCACCCGCCTCTCCCTTCTCACAGCCATTCTGAGGAAAGGCCGCCTGCCTGTCCTGTCGTCTGCTCTGCAGAGGCCTTACTCTCCCTGCTGGCCTATTAACCCTGTGACCCTGTCCTCCTGCAACGCCTGCTCAGCAGCCTCCAGCGTGTCCTCCATTCCCTTTGAAGTGTCTTCCACACCCCAGTCATCAGCCTCTATAGGTAGACCTGTTCACAACCATTACCACGGGGAGCCCTATAGATGTCAGACAGCCCCACCCTCTGTCCAGCCAAAGGACCACTACAGTGGCAATCCTCCTCCACCGATAAGGTGCTCAGAAAGAGTGTATTTAAATAATAGAGCCAAATGGGACTTAGCTTCATCTCCTCCCATGATTACACAAAACCTGACTCAATCATTGAACAAGAATGATGCACGGCCCCAAGTTCTTCCCTTCGCACCCCAAGGATCTCCGACTACAGAACTCAAATCTCGTTCTCCTGGTCCTGTAAAACATAAAGAAATCTCTGAATCTAAAGCTTACAAGCAACTTCCACAATCATCGGCCCTAACGTCTAAATCAGATTCTCCTGAGCTTGAGTTCAGCAATAATGTCATTAATCTCCGGGGCCATGCAGCCTACAATAAACAACACTTCTCCCGTTCAAAACCGAACTCGCCGGCACCTAAACATTACAAGCAAGAAATCTCTATAAGTAGTGAGCAGAGTTCCCAGCCATACGCATCTCTCCCTGAACTTGGTTACCTTTCTCTACAGCAACGCCCTCTGCCCTCTGGTACATCTGAAAGCAAGGCTTCTACGTTGTACAGTTCAAGTGACAGGATATCACAATTTCCTAAAGCTCACTGCCTCTCACCTTCCCGCTACACGCCCATTGTTTTTCACGGATGGCCGTCACCTGTCAACTCTCGTTGTTCTACCCCAGACTGCTTCACCCTGTCCCCCTCGCCTGCTCCCTCAGCACGTGACCTCCTCACTCCATCTCCCTCTCTCTCCGTTCGCTCCACACCTTCTCCAAGGCCATGGGGTGGAATATCAGACTGCACTGACAGGGAGGGTAAAAAAAGAAAGGTAGACACTCTGCTTGAGATCTGCATGACATCTGCTTATTTAAAGTGAGGCATGAGTTATTGTGCAATATGCTGTCTGATGTGCTTTGACCAACACTCCACAGGTGCTAAAGTATGATTCCTCTAAACTTTAACCACTAAAGATTAATAAAGAAATTGCAGATCTACAAGATCACGTGTCATACTGTCATACAGCCTGCTATCACTGAAACAGCTTTATTTTTTGTATCTGCTCTTATTAGACTTGCATGCTGATGAATCTTATACACTTAACCAATGGCAATGAAAAACATCTTGTTACTGCATGCGGCTGCCTCATTTCCACATTTCCACAGCAAGAGAAATCTGGCTGAAGTTACAGATCAGATGAGAAACCCATCACACTACTATTATAGTGCTATGTCCTGTATAGTGCGTGTCCGTCTGTTGCATAACATACAGCCCCTCCGTTTAAAATCTAGAAAACGTCCATAATAATGGCTGCATGTGTGAAAGACACTACCGATGCCACACATAGCTTCAATAGTTATAGCAATCAGCTTGCTGAAATCTGCTATATTAGATAGTAAGTAGCATGATTATGTGGTTGCCATCAGCTTAAAGGCAGACAGTAGATTGGAGCAGACAGGGTCTGTCTGTCTGTCTGTCTCGCCTGTCTGTTGATAATCTCCCAAACCGCTGCAATGTGGATTTATACGTTATAGCTATGTCATACATAGACAGATGTCGTAGACGTAGATGACAGGCTGGCGGGGCTGGCCACATGAAGTCTGAGATCCACATTGAAGAAATGCAGATTTTTGAGGGGCGCTAGTACCTCCTATCTTCCGGTTTTGTGTAAACACAAACATTGTCTTTTTTTTACTCTAGCCACACAAGATTAAGTCAAGCTACAAATCTCTTGCTGCCATTCCCACAAATACAATTCTGTTGGACCAGCAGGTGAGTGAAGCTTTTTTTTCCCTTTTCCCTCCACATTATAATCCCACACTTAAGTTATTGCTATTGCTTATAGATCAATATGTGAGCCCTTCTTAACTTTTTACTCCTGAGCAAAGACTTGGATCTGTCATCTAAAAATCATCATCTCACCTCTCGCAGGCAATTGACGACCAGGTGGATAGAAATGAACATCCAACAGAGACGCTAGACAGTTGTGTCACAGACACCCATTTTGAGGTAACTGTTGACACAGAACAAGACTTCACAGAACACTTCTCACCTGTTACCAATAAAGTGGCCATATATAACTATCTCTTTCTATAGATGTGCTCACCTGCCCAGCTCCGACAGCAGTCAGAGGAGCTTTATGCGGCCATCGATGAGATATTAGAAGATTCCATTCCAATAGTGAGTTCAGTCATCCATAGCATCGTTGTAACATTAGGCTACAACATAGTTGCACTTTATATTATGAAACCGTTTTAGATTAGATTAGATTAGATTAGATTCAATTTATTGTCACTGCACATAGTATACAAATACTTTGACAATGAAATGAAGAGTGGCGTCTAGCCAGTAATGTATACAGAGTAATTTAAATTTTTTAAATGTTGTTTTAATTTTTAACAAGTGCCATACTTCCCGAGAGCCTCAACGCCTCAAGGAATGGGTTCACAAAGGGTCTCTACAGGTATGTAGGTACTAGTAAGTAGGTTTACAGCCTGAAGCAGGCAGCTTGCAGTTGATTTAATAAGCATGATGCAAGGGGTATTATAACAAATACCCCTTTTCTTTTTTTGCAGCAAAATACGTTGATGCCAAGATTAGGACGTGAAACTAAATATGTGAGTGAAATTCTAATGTTATTTATTTCAAATACTTTGGTGGATTTTAATTTGAGGGCTCCTTGACATGAAAAGGTGCAAAAGTGTATACAGTATAAAACAGCTCTAAATATTAATATATAAGTGTTTTGAATGTGTTTTTAAAAATCACATTATAAGGAGTCTTCTTCTTCTTTTTCCAGTCTTGAGAGATTTGCCATTGTTCATTGATTTTAGCGTCTTAATAATACAAAGGGCATTTCCATCTAGTGGGTGTGTGATACTCAAATACAATAGCAAAGAAATTGTCATACAATTGATCATATTGTGTCCGACCCCTTAGGCATCATTATGCAGCTTTAACTCATCGACTTCAGCTGAGGGAAAATTGCTGGATACTAATAAGGTAAACATCTAATCTAATTAATAGTTTTATAAACAGCATGCTTTACTAAAGCCATACTTTGTACTGCATTGTTTTCACTTTGACGCTTTCTCCAGAAATAACTGTTAGTAAGACAATAAATAAAAACCTCAATGAATACTCTAATCATTGCATTTCTCTCCAGACAAAACCTGGGGTTATTCGTCCCTTGAACGCGATTCCCAGACCAACAGTAGAAGATGAAGAATGTCATCCCAACCCCTTCAGACAATATGTTGCAGAGTCAACTGTAACTGACCAGAAAATGGTAGGTCTGCCACAGAGTTGGATATTGGATGGATCCCAAAGAAACACATCTGTGTTTAGGGTCAGTATGCTTTTGCATGTTAGTGGTAATACACGATATAGTGTCATAATTGCCACATAATGTTGTTGATGTTTTATGCTTACAAATAATCAGTGGATGTTGTCTGCATATCAGTTACCTAATCAAACCACATTAGCCATAGCATCCCTATTGTGGGCATGTCATAATAGGTGAACATTCCACAAGAACATTAAAAATAGCAGATCTATACACAATGCCACTGGCACACATTGTGAGCTTGTAGAGCAGGCCCTGAAATTGTATTAGTGTACAGGTTTCCGCTTTCTAAAATCCTGAAATGGAATGTCAAATGTTTATAAAATAAGGGGTATAATTAGAGACCCATTTACTTAAAATCCATTTGGTATTGTTGACATGTAATGCCATTAAATAATCTTGTAAGCAGATGTCTGTATAACTGTGTACTTCATTCACAAGTTCACAACCACAATTTGGTTGGTAGGGTGGGTGTGGGTAATATTATACGCTTGTACGTGATATTATCACCCTACAACACCCACCCTACAATCCCTTCCATTCACTATACCGTTCAATGGGAGAGAAGTAGATTAGCTTTCCATCGCACACATACTGTAGCATATCCATCCAAACATATTTATTACATGTACATTTCAAATAAGGTGCATGAGTGTAGCAGCTGGTATCGGTTCCTAGACATTAGTACAAGAAGAGTATCAGTGCAATATGGTTGACCCCACTTGGCAGGCTTTTGGCATTTGGTAGTTTTCTTTCAGTGAGCCAAGTCACGGACTTACTCTTTCAGTGAGTAATTCAAATGACAATCTGCCAAGACAACATAGTGATGCTTTGGATGCCGCTGCATCCGTTGGCTACTCCCCTTCAGTTGCATGTGACCGCGCCCTTAAGCAGTCACACCTGGCATGAGTCCAATTAATTAGACCAATCTAGGTGTGACTACACACACCCAAGATAAATCTTATCAACCATCCTTGTGCACGCACGCACACACACACCTGCACGCACCAGAGAGAAAGCGCCTCTGTCATGACTCATGACAGGTAGGTTACCTTATCTTAGTCCTAACATCTTATTCCCAGTGCTTCCAAGTGACATACATTACAGTGCTTGCCACGGCTTTAACCGTAATGCATAAAGCCACATGGAAACAAGATGGAAAAACAACCTGTCATGACAAAGGCTCTCCTCTGCACGTGTGTAGGGCGGGGAGCCGATATATCCTGTGTGCCTCGGTGCACAACAGGTGTGTCGTCACACCCAGCTTAGTTTGACTATACATGACTGCTTAAATCAGCCACCACCGTAAGTGATGACTTCTCTCAAAGAAAAATGTGCGTAATACGATCCCACTTTATGGTGATGGTATCCAATTTGGTGAAATGTCTGAGCTATCTACAGTAGGCCTACTAAAATAACCTGATGTTCATATGTCCTCCATGCCTTTTTGTCTTTTGTTCTGTTCTTGGACTTCATGCAGCCATCCCACCCTATTGTGACAATCCATGAGAATGAAGCACTGATTTCCAATAAGGTAATATAATGCATATTATGCATGTACATTATATCTACATATTATCCTGTGCTGTTTATAGTATTTTATGTTCTGAAAAGAAAGTGTAGCTCACTTAAAAGGCATACATTTCCCACAAGCTGCAGAGAACTGAAAACTCATGTAGGCTACCTGAGAAGGCTATTGTTTCCCAGTCATTTACAGTTGAGTTATGATATTGTCAGTGCAGAGTTCTTAATTTGTATTGATGAAAAGACAGACAACAACAAAAGACAATACGAAAAAAGAAAAGGGAGAAAAACAAAAAACAAGGCTGCATTATTCATATTACAAGATGCAATCATTGAAATCCTCATACATTATCGCTAGGCTGAAAGAAGAGATCCCACTTTTCCCACTTTTTATAGAACGTATCCTCTTGTAGTCTAAGTATGAATGTTAGATTTTCCATAACGTACAGTTCCTCAGTAATGTCCATCCAATGTTCTTTCGTTGATGGGTCCTGTTGGTATCAGCGTTGTGTGATCGCTTTCGATTCTGAAGGTTTGTTTAACATACATACAGGATGTACTGTACATTATCACCTGTATGTTTGCACACTGATGACAGGATTGTGACTTAATACTGACCTACATTCTCATGAGACATTAAGGATCAGGATTATACTTAATGTCTGAATTATAGGCTTTGAGTTTTGCATCTAATTTGAAAACCAACTACAGTTTATGAGTGATGTAGCCTAACATACTGTAGGCAGTTATAGCAGCTTTAGGCATTCACTGCTGATTGCTGAACGAAAACAGGTTAATTCAAGGCCAGGGTGGATACAACAGATATAGGGATCTGTGGCTGGTAGCTACTAAAGATGGTGGATGTTAATGCTATGCAGGGATGTGCAGATAATGTTACAGAGGCAGGGGCTGAAATTCCCTGAAAGGGCCCTTTTTGGCAAAGAATTGCGAAAATAGCAGATCTACTGTACATGCTCACTCTTGTAGATCAGCTATTTTCAGGGTGAAACTTGGGGTTAAACTCACCTTAAGAAGAATAACAAAGCTGCTGTCCAATTCAACCAACACACTGTTGTGTGAGAAACAATGAGGCAATTCCATATAAGTATTCAAAATAAATCAATTTCTCTCATCAATTGATGTTGAGAAGTTGAGATTCTCTGTTAGTGTTCGTTGGGTATTCCATTTATAACTTGTTCTTTCAGCTGGAAAGCGTGCTTCCTGATGAGACAGATGAAGATTCAAATGAAAATCATGAAGGCCACACTTCAAGCAAAGAGAAGAAGCAGGAAAAAGCAAACACTTTCTCAATGTCTGCCTTGCTCATTACCGAGTCTGAAGACCATGGCACACTATGAAACATGGATCCATCCTGGCAAGGTACTTGCAACCTGTTTGAACCACTAGATGTAAGTTGTTGAGGGACTCTTTTGACATGTAGAATTGTGGAAATGAAAATTGTCATTGTGTAAACACTGAGGACTTTTTTTTCCTTTTGCGTATTTAAGTATCTTATACGATATTACAGGACATTTCATTTCATAGTTATAATAAAAAAGGTTATGACAAGTAACTCGTGATTGGACTCGGAGTCAAACTAATGTATAGTATAGAGTCATTCTTGAATGTGGCCATGATTGCATGAGTGCATGATTTCTATCAGCAATAATGGAGTTTCATGTAATGATAAAGATGGATGGTGTATGTATAAACATGCTGTCATACATTATAACATTTCTCTGGTGTCTTAGAATGGCTTGAAAGTCGGTGCTCTAGTTAAATAATAGCCAAATCAAGTATTTTGACCACTGACTCTTATGGATATACTGCCATATTCGATCATACTAAATTAACAGCAGTCAGTGTTTAATTACTGAAAGAGACAAATGATACTTTGACCATGTTGCTTTATTGTAATTTCCTCCAAATATGACAATTATTTTTTTAATTGATGCAAAAGAAAGCGAAAAACATTTTAGCCAAAAGTATTATTTACTTACTGCTAAACTCGCATAATGAGCATACCTTTATTGGTTGGTAATTTTACATTATTTTTATACAAAAAGAATACACTGTATCTATAGGGTGTTTTTTTATGGTTCATAACTATTTGATTAAATGCTGTGGCATATAACATTACAATACTGACTTATTGACTAAGTTTATATGTTTCAACTACTGTTTGGAAATCTTGTAACAATGTATATGAAACTCATGTGTATTGCATAAATATGTATTTATTATTATTCTGTTTCCAATGTATTACCTTCATTTAAGTCATGTTGCTGAGGGTCTTAAACCCAAATACTTACAGTAGTAGACTGGGATCCCCCAGGCGTCTATTATTGGTTTGATCCTTTTTTCCCTCTACCCAAATCTCTTTACCAAAAGAGCTCATTTTCAAGTATTGCGTTACGGTTGTGACACATTGTAAGCTTGTAGATCGGATTTTTTTTTGCCAAATAATCATCCCATGCACAGCAGAATAGTGCTGAGATGCTACAGTTCATGTGGTTAAATAACACTACTGTATGCCACACAGTTTTTACATAGTTTTTACATAGTGGAGACTGTTACATCCTGGTGAGTCCACACGTGAACTGGGGTATAGTGCACCAGTTCCTTTCCTACCAATAAATGTCCAAAAGAAACCTTTCTTAGTTTCTTTTTCTCTTTTCTTCTCTTTGTTCCTCTTGGTCTATATGATGTTAATAATAGATACCTGGAAACGGGTTGCATATTCTGATTGGTTGTCATGCCACTGTCAAGGACCCCCAAATTAATATGTGCAGGCATAATGTGAGTCATTCTCAGCTGGTAGATTGGCTATTTTCAAATAGCTGATGTACAGTATAGTACTAGTAGTGCTGCACAATTCATCGAAAAAAGATTTCTCAGAAAAGAGATTCTCATTTCTAAATTTGAGCAGGAATCGTGCAGCACTAGTTGGCTGTCAATTCTGTTTAGTTACTCTTATGTTTTTGCCAGGTTTAAGTCAAGCTTTTTGTCTATTTAAACTTTAAATGGCTTTACATTTTAAAGCCCCAGTAGTTGGCTCCAGGTGCCACATTTTGAATGTAGAAATGTTCAGCAACTATACGTACAGACTAAAGAGAATGCATCTTTTCATGGAAGAAATGAGAATCATGTCAATTCTTGTGGAGGAAAATCTAATCACATTTGAGCAACAATCGTGCAGCACTAATATATGGTTAAAGTGGTAAATTAGATTTTGATGCCATATCAACTAAGTTTGCTGCGGGGACCCCCTGGAACCCCTGAGGCCTGGGGGACATATTGTTTTCCGCTCTGTTAATAAATTGTTTCATGGGGGACCGCATGTAATTCAGACATTAGTCCGACATGCATCCGCATGTCGAATTAGCGTCTGCTCCCGTGCTTGCGGTTATGGTTAGGTTAGAAGATGAGGTGGGTTGTTGCACCTTGACCATTGCAGGTGCACAGATATGCCCACATTATGGACTGGACATGCCCAACGTCAGTGCAAATTGCTGTCCAAAGATTTGTTTCACTCTACAGCCTGTTAGTCTGGTTGCACTTCAATGTGTAAATACAATCCTTGATTATTATGTTATATCGCTTCCACCCATTGCCCTGTTCAATTAATATTTCCTCACAACATGTATACATAAATACATACATACACAGATAATACCAATATATTTGGTCTACATTTTGTGTGAGTATAGATTTCTACTGTCATAACAGATCCCTCCCCTTTGCATAACCACGCCTTTATTCATTCAATGATTAATCCTTATGCATCACATAATTTCCCCCATCTATGACAGATCTGGAATGATGGAATATCACTTCATTTCCTTTTGTGACACTGCCACGTGTGAATACATGTATTTCCGGTCCTTGTATGAGTATTGAAAGAAATTAAAACATGGGTGATAACAAGGGAATATATATATATTATATTGATTAAAATATGGTTGAATATTTAACCCTGAAATGTAGTGTACGTATGTTTTGTTTTGTGTAGTTAAACCATAAACCATGGTCATTCATTTTCTGTTGACAAGGTTCATCATAGGGAGAGCTGTGGGGGAAAGCATGTTAGCAATAGTTCCAGGAAGTGAGGTACCAGGAACATCTATTCACACTTTTCCTGGGCTGTGTGTGCTCCAGTTCCTGTTGATTTCATTGGATATCATTGGTCATCTGATCAGTTTAATTGGATTTCATTGGATCAAATCAACAGGAACTGGAGCACACACAGCCCAGGAAAAGTGTGAATAAAAAGTGAGGCAGCCAGTGGTTATCAAACCATTTTAGGTATCAAAATTTGTGTTTGGTGGTGGTTGTTTGTCAAAGAGACTCTTTTAAGGCCAATACTAAACCAGAACCAGAACTTGTTAAACCACTGAGAAGTTTGACTAAAGAACTTTCTGAAGGGGTCGAACATTTCTGATAGTTTAAGCTCTGAACCAATTCAGAGCTTTTGGGACAATGGAACCTGCTGTATGCCTCCTGACTTGAAGGTATAGGTGAGGAATATATACTTTCCGCTTTTTGAGCAATGCGTTTGTTGACCTGTTGATCGTGGATTATTAGATTTTTGAAAAAGAATAGATCTAACATTTGGTTCGATTACTTTTGGGATTACCTTTTTTGTTATACTTTACTCATTGGAGACATTTAAAGAACTTTGCATTGCGGGACTAAAATCAGTGCGTAGGTCGTAAAATCAAAAAGATATTTTCCCCTGGATTCCTTGGGTCATAACGCGAATCGTTCGGCCGTAATTTGCTTCCGAAGTTAGTGGGAGGGGTCTAACATGCCACAAAACACGAACCAAACGTCCAATCCACCATCCAAAAGCTAAATTAGTGGGAGGGCCCTATGTATGCGATTGCGGCAACCACACTTTTCTATTTTTGTTGGTTCCAGTTTAAGTCAAATAAAGATATTGCAATCTAATTTCAAAAGCATCAGTTTATGCAGGTAGGCCTATAGGACCTTTATTTCTTTCTTTAATATAATTCTAGAATGATGGAATCCTGTCCTCTTTACATGCTCTCAATTAAATATCAGAGAAGATCTACAGAAGTAATGAGACACAGAGCAAGTTCAGTCAGGAAACTCAGTGCAGGTCTGAGCTCCACACTTCTATTCTCAATGTCAACCAATCTCACTTCATTGATAGAGCACACTATTTAAATGGCGATTGGGGAACATGCTACCTGCTACCTTCAACTAACCTGTATTGTCTTGTCAACCAATGTCTGTCAGCGTCTTTGACAAGAGGTCCCGCCTTCATAAATGAAGAATGTGTGTTACGATGTCTGCACGTTTGTGTGATTGTTTGTATAGCAGACTACACAGCGGCCTAAGCCCCAGACAGAGAGAAATATGGAGAGAAGTAGGGCATGCCTCCTGGTGATTTATGCCCTACAAAGCACCCTGTTGTATTTGAACTTATTTTGCAGGGAATTTGTAATGTATTATTGTGTGCAGAGAAAGCTGAAATCTTGCCATGTACTTGGCACAGTCGTCCACTCACATTGGTCAGCCATGAGTCAAGCCTGTGTAACTAATCATGATGACATCATAGCACGGGGCTTGGATTTCACTCAATGTGACTTGTCACTGCAGCTCCAGGGTAAGAAACTCCCCGTGATTGTCAGAGTACATACCTAGTTGGCCTACATGGTCACATTCATAGTACGACTGAACAATGCTGCAGATATCTGGTCCCCTTTTGCTCTATTGAATTAGAACATTATGGAATGACCTGAGGCTAATTGTCTCAGAGGAACTGGATGCCTATGTATACATGTTACATGCAACCAAGCTGTAGGGTGGTTGGTTTCTGACTTAAGCAGTCACCCCTGGCCTGAGCTAGGTGTGACTGCACACACGTTGAGCATTGAGCAGATCGAGGCACACAATCTGCCATCTCCACACTCAACAGAGAGAGAGAGAGAGAGCCTCTGTCTGGACAGCTTTTCTCTGCTCTTGTTTTGTTCTTTCTTTAACTCCTTTTGGCCGAGTGGCCAAAAGGTCAACTACTTTGACATTATAGCCTACCTATAGTTGGTAGTACCTACGTGGCCTACCAAGCAGCTCAATTTATGATCCTGTTGATGTTGTGCTGGAAATGGACTGGAACTTTGAATGGAATCCCTGTTCGTCAGCTGTCGCCAAGCTACTACTGAACCAGACACGCGATAGTCAAGATCAAGAATAACGTTTGTCATAATGCTAGGATGAAAATGTCTTCCTATGAAGTTGTTGACATGACATGTTGTCAACTCGTAGATCTGCTATTTCTAATTTTATTTTGAAAGCTTTTGCCTAAAATCACATGCCCAACTATAGGGAGGGATGGCAGGTTGAGAGTTGCCTTCAAAGGAAGCAAATGCCTTCAGTTCCCTGTTCTCCAACATATCAGAATCGGTAATGACCTTGAGGATATTGGACCACCTCTACTGTAATGCTTTTTCTTTCAGTATCACTCCCACATGTTCATTGTAACAACCAAAATGTTAACCAAGTTACCTACAGTAGATGCAATTGTAGGCTACTTGGTTTCATGTCTTTTTGTATACTTTTAGTCCATTGAGATTGAAGTTACTTATGATGTTACTGTATGGACTATAATCAGCTGAGCCACACGAGGAAGTGAAGGCAAAGATTAGGGGGTGATACATTATGCAACAGTTCTCTGAGCCAAAATGAAACTGCTGTCTTGTATTACGATCCAGTGTCCTATTGGCTACCGAGTTGTCACGACACTGGCATTGACCAACAATTTACAGAATCTCATAGGTCACAAAATAACATGTAACACTGCACTGAGATATTTACGTATCTAAACGGAAAATAATGAAGTGCTATTTGTGCTGTACAATGAGCAAGGGGACACTGAATAACTCCAGCAAGACAAGGAAGATGGATGCATAGAGGCAAAGATGAATCCACAAGGTAAAGAAGAGTGCCAAGTTACTCTCTGTTTAAAAGTGTTTTTGTAAGGGAGACAGAGCATGCATGTTGGGGAGGGCACATTCACAGGGCCTTTTCAGGGGACCAGACATTTCTTTGGGCAGCTGAAAATATTCTATCCTTTGAAGCCGCTAAATTTGGGGTTGCTTTCTATGCACTTTATTTGTTATGAAAGTTGTGGCAACAATCTTGGACTTTATTAGTTGTGTGTGAAAGAGGCTGTGTGCACAATTGCGCATTACAGAGAGAGGATTTGTTTTCAGAGGTGGAAATGGGCTTCCAGAGGTATATTACTTCTTTGCTGCAATAACATTCACTACTAGTCCATCACTCATGCTGTGCATAACCCGCCCCTACCAATTAGTATTGATTAGTGTGCAACTGTGCAATGACTCATATAGGCCTATGCATCACATCATTAATTTCCTCTATCTGTGACAGATCTGGAATGATGGAGTCCCATCATCTTTCCATGTTCTCATCTTTGAAGAGAGACTTGAAGACAGGATTATATTCACCCCCATTAGTCGTATTGCTCGGCAATTTCACCTGGTGAGTGATGGCAGAATTTCACAATTAGACAAGCCTCCATTATCCTGCAGGTACTGGTTATGAGTTAAGATGGCAACATAATGAATGTTAGTTACTGGTGCTGTTAACCTCCCTTCCTCAATTCCTGTAGTGTTCTTGATGAAAGGTTCAAATGCCCTCCTAGAGCAAGGCAATGCATTTTACAATGTATTTTATCAAATGTTTTTTCTATCAATGGTTTCACAAATGATTGATGTCCATACAGATTGTTATCAATCATTTGTAGACTCTCGAACTTCACTGAGATTTAAATCATGATGTGTAGGCTACTATGTATGCTATTGATGAGTGAATCAGATGAGCCACAAAGTGAGGGCAAAGATTAGGGGGTGATACATTATGCAACAGCTCTCCTAAATGAAACTGCGGTCATGTTACGATCCAGTGACAGAGAGAGAGAGAGAGAGAGAGAGAGAGATGGACGGACATTTTCCTTTTTTGGGGGGGGGGGGGGCTTTTATGCCTTTATTGATAGGACAGTAGACTGATAGGAATGGGGAGAAACATTATTTGATATACAGGTTGTGTACTGTATCAGCCTCTGTGAGAGAGGCTGCATGCACAATTAAGTCTTAAAGGACCACTTCACCCCTTTTGCAACCATAACTTATTTTAATGATGTTTGGGAGACAAACACTTTCCTGGGATTTTTACGTGGGTAATATTTTTCTAAATATATTTTAGTATTCCGAAGTGTCCATGGGCTCATTGGGCTCCATGGTGTCATGGACATTGGGCTCACTTCCTTTCTGGACTACAATTCCCATAATGCTTTGGTCCACTGCTCCTCCTTGTGGATAGGGGGTGGGCCGTCTTACCAAAGATGGTCTATTTATGAAGATGGGCCAACTTCATTGTAGCCATTCATTGTAGCCATTGTATGTCCATTCATTTCATGTTATAATATTCACATATTGTCATCTTAAATATGAGGCCAGAGCCCCCTATGTGTTGTCCGTCAAATTGCAGATGGACAGAGAGAGGCTTCCGGACTCATCTCAAATCTCGCGAGTGTTTGTTGGGATAAAGAAACGTCATTAACAAAGTAGATTTTCTCCTGATTTGTCTTGCTAAAAGAAGCCATTTTAATATGAATATCTTGTGAATATTGTGTGCCTTGTGATGATTGGGTCCAGTATTTAGTTCAAGTTCAGTGACCATGGAGTTAAGGAATGGTTCAGAAGCTGTGTTCACGTTCACTCTCCTATTGGAAATGAATAGACTCCAACATTCTTCCCGTCTCCTAATAATGTTACCGCCCACCTCACACAGATACGGGAAGTAAAGCAAAGTTGGCCTCTCTCTTGGGTTTTACTCAGACAACATGTAGTCCAGGAAATATGTGAGCCCAGTGTCCATGGCATCATGGAGCCCATGGACACTTTGAAATACTGAAATATCTAAAAACACATATTACCCACGTAAAAGAAACCCCAGGAAACTGTTTCTTGTCTCCCAAACATCATTAAAATAAGATCTGGTTGCAAAAGGGCTGAAGTGGCCCTTTAACCCTATTGAGTGCTGATTGATGCCTTTTGTGAACGTACCACAGTGATGAGCACTAGGGATTCAAATAATCATAGGGGGATTATAGTGAGCTTTTTTTATTGTGACTCAGTTGAGGAGATAAATGCGATTATATTGTGATATTATTGTTATTTATTTTTATTATTATTTAAAGTGTGCATGGCACTAGATGGCCATGCCAAGGTTTACTTCCATGTGAACTTTGAATCCCTGGAAAAGTAAGGGGTGTGGCTACATATCTCAAACAGGTTTATGACTGCTTCTGCCTGGGAGCAGGTTCTGAAGCTGAGCTGCATTTGCATGTCAAAACTAGAACCCACACCCTCTATCCACAGACTGCTTATCATGTTGAAACGCCTCCCGTCTTTTGTCTCCTTCAGCCAGCAGACATTAGCCATAGACTTACACCAGTCAGATACCGGCAGCATGTTGACTGTGTCAGACTGGGATATATTGGGAGCATTCAAGTGGATTTTCATGTAGCCTAACTCAAAATCTTAACGTAAGTTACTGCTGTACAGTAGACTATTGCGCAATGGTAGTGGGGAAATAATTATATTAATAATAATGCTTTCAGTGGATTTAATTAACTGACAAAACCCTGGGGACTGGTGAGTTCTTTTAGCCCTTTTGGCTAAAAGGCATATTAACCTGCACAGCTCCAATTTACATTAATTCTTTATTTACTGAAATATTTGGCATAATCTACATGACTGGTCATGTACATTTTAAATCTAGACGACTCTACAGTACAATGTATTTGTTTACAATTATGGCAAGTCTTTCATACATTCTTGTTATGTACATATATTCACAAAGCATAGTATAAGGCAACAGATTGTGTGTGTGTGTGTGATGTTCTACATTATATAAAACTATATACTGGGAGAAATGGAAAAGGTGACGACACCCAGGAAGATTTTATGGGGAAAACATTGTGTGATGTACAATATCAATAATGTAAAGGTAAACATATGAATAGCATGAATCCACAAAGTTCCTGTGAAATGGCTTCAAACTGGTGTGACAGTGTTATGACATCACAGACTGAACTGGTTTTATCTAGACTTTATCTTTTGTAGACTGCCATTCATGATGATTTAAGTTCCAGGCTTAACGAGTGTGCATGTCAATTCTTGAATTCCTGAAATAAGCTTGGAACTCAGAAGACTGTTTACTACTGAAAACATCCCTCAATATACAGTCGATAGCACAAGTATTTGGAGAATCATATTCTATATATTATGTTAGACATATACACAAGGACAACAAAGAGGTTTTTCCTCATTTTGAGGTATTATTATTATCTTGCGTTTACTCTTGATTAACCGCAAAAACTTTACTTGTAGAGAGAGGCCATAAAAAATAAATAATTTGTTTCAAGTTCCTAATTTGAGGTCTTAAATGGCAAACTTATATAACAAAATTAACATGGATGTTCCTGTCAAAGTAAATGGTGATCGATTTGAGGGCTATAGCTGTCTTCAAATTCTAACATGGCAAGTCTGTGCATGTTTGGTTGCAGCACAGAGGTAGCTAAGAACACCATCTGTTTCTAACTATTAAACACCAGCTTGATGGCAGCCAGAAATCAATATGAGAGTACACATTGTCCCATAGATTTGTTCCATTGCAACAGGAACACTCAGCAACACTCAGACAATGTGTATGTTTTGTGACATGATGTTCAAGGCTTTATTGTTGCATCTTCTGTCTGGTAACTCAGTCATTATGGCAGAATTCATATTAATACTAATACTAATGATCACTAACAAGGAAAATATCAAGAATTGAAGCAGTATTAATATGTTGATAGTAAAGCGTAATTATTTAAATAAGCTACACTGTGGTCACTGTAGTCACACATGGAGCATCATTATGGGCACATTTTCACAGTTCGGTTTCACTCTTTTCATTCAAAATTGTGATTTTAGTTAAATTCATGCAATTCTGACTTCTGAGGCTTAAATCTATCTGCGAGAATTTGGGGTTTTTCTTCTTCTCCAATATAAGACAGACAATTTTGTGAGAAAACCCCCCCTAATTCGGAGATTTAGGTATATTAGGCCTACTTACTATTAATCACATCAAACACGTCTCTTATCCATCACTCAAGCTGTGCATAACCCGGCCTGTCTGAGTTCAATCAATGATAAATTAAATCCTTATGCATCCAATAATTGATTAATTTCCCCCATCTATGACAGATCTGGAATGATGGATCACCTTTCCATGCTCTCGTCTCTGAAGGGAGACTCGAGGACAGAGGATTATATCCAGCCCCATTATAAGGAGACCTATCGCCTGGCCATTGATCGACTAGTGACTGACGGCAGGGAGAGTTATCAGAAGTTCCTAAAGGGAGAACGTATAGGGGGCTTCCTGTCTGAGGAAGAGCTCCTCTTCATCACTGCCAACGCGGAGCAGCCCACGCCTGGAAATCACACAGAGGAAAGTAATGGCCCTCCAGACACCACCAAGTCCTCCACAGGGACATACTGGCCCATGCACTCAGACGTGGCCACCCCAGAGCTGATCCTAGGGTGGCCCGTAATCTCGCCGCACGAGAGACAACAGACTCACGTAGAGCTGCTTTTTCATCCGCCGAGACAAAACCACCCCACCATCAAAGAGGTCATTCGTAAAAATATTCAGGATGCAAGACAGGTAAGCTATGCAATGTACACCCATAGAGTTATATAAACTACTAGATAAGTGTACACCAGGCGATTAGGCGAATAACATGTAGAACACTGGTTCCCAAAATGGGGTCCTTCAGGGTTTCCCAAGCAGTGCGTCGGGACGGGACCCATATGTGCATGGGTCATGGACCAATTGTTGTGGGTCACGACAGTGTTGTGAGCTTGTAGATCTGCTATTTTCACTATCTTGGGTCCTGGGGAAACGTCTTAATCTCTCTTTTGGGTCCCATGGCGTGCTGAAAAGTTTGGGAACCACTGCTTCAAGAGGTTCCAGGGGGACCCTGACAAAATGAGTAACAGTTCATACACCATTTCATTTTCCAGCTATTTGAAAATAGACGATCTACAAGCTTGTAGATATGACAAAGATTTTTTTTTTATGTTTTTTTTTGTGGCTTTCGCCTTTATTTTATATTTTTTATGGAGGGACAGAAATGGGGAGAGAGATGGGGGGAAGACATGCAGTAAAGGCCGTCGGGATCGGGAGTCGAACCCACGGCACACTGCCAGACTGGATTACGAGCCAAGGTGCCTGGACCACTGAGCCATGTAATGGCCCAGGCCAGACAAAGATTTTGACAAATTAATTTTATGGGGGTCCCTGGCACAACATTTTTACAAAATCTTGCTCTGTGGTATATATCAATTTGGGAGTGCTTGACATGAAAATGTTTGAGAAACATTGATGTAGAAAACACAAAACAAAGGATAATTTGAGATTCAAACATGGAGGACCGGCCTAGTTCTGTGATATAATCACAAATTGAGACAATGACTCATTTGAGAAAGTCTAGGTTCCTCCTGTCTGTCAAAGCATGTTGCAAGTCCTTCCTTTCCTTCAAAGCAAATCTACACGCCTTTCTCATCTTTCAACTCAAAGGAGTGCCAAGCAGGGATGTCGGGGTGGAGTAGGCTAAATCTGGTTTTGCAGCTTATCTCCTCGAGACAAAAGTGTGGGAACCTCTTCATTGTCAATAGAATAGAGCTTACATAATCATATATTTTAGTACGGTAATGAATAATGACGATGATACACACACACACACACACACACACACACACACACACACACACACACACACACACACACACACACACACACACACACAACATTCTAACTATATGTATGCAATAAGAGAACAAGAACCTTAAAAAATTAGACCGCTGTCATTTTATTTTTAATGTATGTCAAAATAGCCAATAAAAGAACAACAAAGTATAAAATAGGACTTTTGTGATAGGTGGCTACTGAAATTAAATCCAGACAGTAAACAATTATACCCATTGGGAACTTGGATTTGGTGATTCATCAAGTAGAGGAAGACAAGCATAGGAGTTGTGGTTGACAATTCATTAGAATTTCAAACACAAAAACATTAAAAAATAATAATTTATACCATTATACAAATCCTTGGTGAGGGCAGTGCATTGTGAATTTCGCAATTTGGGTATATTGTGTTGAGTCTGGCATAGAGGATTGCATTCTGTGACAGAAAAACTTAAATAAATTAAAATAAGTCCGTTTTTGGTCAGCATATAATGTGTCATTTTGATTAACATGGTCTTTGGAGTTTATTCTGGAAACAACTTTATGAAGTGACAGTGATGGCTTTTTTCACTTAATTCAAATATATGTTTTATTTTTTGATAATCCTCCCTACTATAGAAGTGTGCTGACCATAAGGAGTTCCTTCCTGTCCCCAGTTAACCCCAGGGGTCAAAAAAACGTAGGTTTCTTTTTGGGCTAGGGTTAGCCAGAGCCATCTAATAGAAGAGTTACGATATTGAGGGGGAAGAAACCGAGCGCTGTTCTTGCAGCCTGAACTGAGACAAGCTGGAGTTGGAAATACATTGTTTTCAATGAGGGCGGTGCTATTTTAAACTGTTTTAAAAGTATTGTACAGTGACAACTAAATTCTCTGTAATGTTTATGTTGTACTATTACTACACTATTACTGTTTTCATCTAAAATAAATGGATTTAAGATCATTAAAGCTGGGCTGTTGCCTGAGTCCAATGCATTTCTGCCTACTTCCGGTCCAGGACTGGCCCGGGCCCCATGAAGTGAAGGCAGTTTGCGTAACTCTGTCTATAAGGCTCTGGGGTTAGCCAGCCTTCATCCAATCAGGATGAGAGGGGCCTTCCTCCAATCATGATCGAGTGGGAGCGGGCTGTTGGCCTGTTGTGTCCCCCCCCCCACTGTAGTGCATGTGCACATCTTGTTACCAGGGCAGACCTGGGGGTTTTCCAAATCACCCAAATCACTGAATGCTCCTTTAAACGTGGTCATTGAACACAGTACCTTCTTTACGAATAACCATCGCTGTCACTTCATGATGTTGTTCCCAAAGTTAATATAAGTCTGTTATTGCTCCAGGAATAGGCTGCAACCAGAGAGATGGTCAATTTATTGGTCATAAAGTCAAGGTCATAATCAAAATGATATAATGTCATATCTCAGGTATAAATCGTATCTTTACATTTGCATTCAATTGGTGATGTTATGCACTGTAATAAGTGCAATCTTTCCGGTTTCAACCATCTTTTTGGTGTGGCTCTCTTCAAATGGGGAACATGTTTGAGAACCACTGCTTTAAACTATATCAGCATCAACTTAAAGCCAGGCTCATTAGCACTCATCACCAATTCCTGTTGTTAGGTCATTTGTCTAAGCTTTCATTTTTGTGTATTTTCTGCATAGGTCATTGCCATTGTAATGGACATGTTTACTGACATAGACATATTCAAGGAGACTGTCGATGCCTCTCTCAGGGGAGTTTCAGTCTATGTGCTGCTGGATGAGTCACATCTGAAAAGTTTCCTCACACTGGCTGAAAATCAAGATGTCAAACTTCAACAACTCAGGGTGAGTATATTATATGAACACATCACTTCCATTCATCTTTTGTGCATCACCAATACCATGGCCAATCTCGTGGGGTTGACAGAACACAGCCATGATCTCAATTAAGGTGGACATTGAATTGCCACTAATTGAAAGAGATGAAACTTTATCCATAACGTTTAGACTATAGACCACCCAGAACGGTCCTTAGCACCTTTAACCACTTGAACCCTATATACTTCATTGACCGGAGTCCCCCAGGGGTCCATACCTGGGACACTCAGTTTTTCCCTGTATACCAAATCTTTTCGCCAAGAATAGCCGATATAGAAGTTGAAATGGCACCGCATTGTGAGCTTGTAGATTGGTTCAGGTTCATGTTTATTTGTCATATGTATAAATACAATGAAAATTATTTTGCTCAGTCTTATATTCACAGGACAAAAACAAACATCTATAGTGAAAAGAAAAGACAAAAACACAAAGTGCAAGTGAAGTGACAATACAGTGCAATACAGTTCACGGTCAGCTGTTCAGCAGCCTGACTGCCTGGGGGAAGAAACTGTTACTGAGACAAGTGGTGCGAGATTTGATGCTCTGGTAGCGTTTTTTGGAAGGGAGTGGTTGGAACAAGGTATTTGCGGGATGGCTGGTGTCTTTAATGATGTTTTGGGCTTTTGTCATACAACGAGTGTTGTGGAGACTAGGTAGTTCTGTGCTGCCGATGATTTTAGCTGCTGTTTTAACGGTCCTCTGCAACCTGTTGCAGTCCTGAGCGGTCGTGTTACCGTACCACACTGTGATACAGCCAGTTAAGACACTTTCAATTATACAGCGATAAAAGTTCACTAGTCCCTTTGTACTTAAGCCACATTTTTTAAGGCGCCTCAGAAAGTACAGTCGCTGTTGCGCCTTCTTGAGGATGTACTCAGTGTTGAGTGACCATGTGAATGTGTCTGTGATGTGTATGACCAGGAATTTAAAGTTATCAACTATGTCGACAGATTGACTATTTTCGCTATATCAACAAATAGTGTTGTCTCCTGCCTTTATTTTCTTCTTTCTAATGATTTGATCGGCCCAAAATATTGTGTTCATTGTCATGATTTGTCACCAACCTAGTTGGCTTTGTCCGCGGCGTAACCGTCTTTAAATAAATACTTAAAGAAAATCCTATGGGAGAGCCAGCAAAAGGATCTAACGTCCCTGTCCAGGACAGGCCTCAGACACCACCTCAGGGGACTTGGCTCAAACCCATTTGATTTTGTATTAGAAACCTGTTGCGACCGCATGCCCTTGTTTACGTCAACCAGCAGGACAGGGTTCAAACTCACAACCTTCCGCATGAAAGGCATATGCTCTAACCACTACACTCTAGCCCTCAAAATAGAATCCATGAGCACCAGCATATCTGGGATATTCCCAATTTGATAGTGATTGCTCATAGACTATAGTAAAATACAATACAGAAGATTGAGATCATTAGTAATATTAACTCCATGCTCTAGTTTAGCCTCTAAGTATATGAAGTTAAATATATCAAAATGTTTAAAATGTAAATTGGGAAGACAAATTAGAGGAGGTACTTCATTGTCCTACGGCGGTGTGCACAGGGAATGTGCTGTGGTTTCCCCAGCGGTGTGTGAGATTAGCTGTGGATACACAGACACACAGGCAGACTAAATACATGCCATGCCATAAAAAGGCAATGACAATAATAACATGCTTCACAATGACAATGCTTCACTGCTCAATAAAAGCCTGAAGCCTTCTTTCAAATTAACCTTGGTTTCTCCCGTTTTAACTGGGTGGGGTGATAATTACTAACAACTTTTAGGTGATGCTGAACACACCCTTTAAACATCTATTATGCACATACTTAACAGACCATGAAGCCAGCTATCAACTACGCTACCACATAGTGTAGAAATAAAGCACCATATTTCAATGTTAATATAGTTAATCATAATCCTAAAAAAAATAATACTTGGGTTAACCCTAACCAAAGGGCATTTAACCTCTTTGAATAGTTTTATTTGTTTTAAAGTGTCTATGCTACTATTACATGCTATTCTGTACAATATCATCTGACATGGTCTTTTCTTCTCCTTGAACACAGAACATGAGAGTGCGCACCGTCAAAGGACATGATTACCTCTGTCGATCAGGAGCTAAATTTCATGGAGCAATGCAACAGAGGTTCCTGTTAGTTGACTGTCAAACTGTGATCTATGGTACATACAGGTAAAAAGCCATACGTGAAAGAGAATAAATATTAAATTAACTCACAAGGCATTGAACTCTACTCTGCTCATTATGGTCAATATTGTTTCCCTTGTCAATTGACTGTTTCATAATTATGTTAAGACTTGTTTATGAACAAGAAAACCTGATTAAAACATACTGACAACAATTTGTGGAGAAATGTCAACATGTACTGTGATGTTCATTGATCAAGTGGTATCTTTTTCATTGTAAAACACAGTACAAAGTAGCCTCTGACCCTTTATGATCAGTTGGAAACAAAAACCTTAAATTGGTGATTTAGGCATGGTCTAATCTAAGGTATAAATCATAATCTGGTATTCATAAGTAACATTTTCTCCCCCATACTGAGTTAATACTAATACTTAATGTTTGTTTTCATGTTTCTTCCCAGCTTCATGTGGTCATATGAGAAGATTCATCTGAGCATGGTGCAGGTCATAAGAGGCCATCTGGTGGAGTCCTACGATGAGGAGTTTAGAACACTCTATGCCAGGTCCACTGTGCCAGCTGAGCTGTGCCCTCCAGAGGGTTTCGTACATGATATCAGGCCAAATGGAAGGCAGATTATGAGCAAATATGTCTCTAACTCCGGCCAAGGTTTTGAGAGAAAGGACCAGTTGAGACATACCCTTGACACAGTATATCGTAAGACTTGTGAGAGGCAAATGGGCATGAGAGATATTGAGGAGAGGCTTTATGAAGATAAACCAACTGAACCCATGCCAGTAATTCATCAAGGGGTGATAGCTCAAAACCGGATGAATCAACTCCAGCCTCCATCAGAGACTATGGACTATCTGAAAAGGCACAGTTATGCAGGGGAGAGACAAGATGCATCATGTCTTCTGCAGAATGCAAGGCATAGGTCAAGTAACTGGAACATTGCTGCAGATGTGGGGGTTCCTAATGGTAGAACCAGCTACAACACTAACTTAGACAACTGTTCCCAAGGCCCACAGATGTTCAGAAGTCCAAACATGCGTCAGTCCCTTCACGGCATTGACCAGCAGGTCCTCTCCATGCAGCAGAACATGCCAACACCGGACAATACGTCCAAGTCCTTCATGCGCACATGGAGGATTGAGTCTTACCTCAAAAATGCAGATTCTCCATTTGGAGGCTCTTGTGACCACTTAGATCAGTATGAAGCACCAGACAACAAAGCTAGCTCCTTCAAGAACTCTAGGAGGAGGTCTTCACTTCTGTCTGCTCTTCAGTCCACTATTCCAGAGCAATTAGAAATAAGCAGTTACACAAACACTTCATCTTCTGCTTATCAGGTTGACCCCTCAGTCACACCAAACAGCACTTTGCACTACTCGTCAATGCAATGGAACCCGACAGTGGAAAATAGAATGAAAAATGAAGAATTCCTCTTAAAGAGGCAAAGTCTCCAGATTCTGGATGATGAGAGGAATAACATCAGCTCTGGTCCAGGAAGAAACTCCCACCAGCCTAATTATGCCAGTCTCGGCAGAACCAAAGGGGGCGCAATGTCAAGAAACCCCAACAGCCTGACAGACAACTGGCTCAAAAGGCATAGTCTGGCAGACCCGAAAACAAACGCAGATGATTGTGAATCCCCGGGGACTATGTACGGAGGAGCGTTTGCAAGGAGACAGATGGATAGAAATACAGCAAGGGCCAATGCACAGAATGGAGGACTTGGATTGAATCTGAATGAGGATCAGAGATCGGTGTCTCATCATGATGTCAAAAGCATTACACGCACAAAGAGCCCACCTGAATCCAACTGGCAAGAGCCCCCCTCTAGAACAATGTCTGCAGCAATACTTGATGTGAATGATAAGGAGCCAGCATGTAAACCCAGTGACATGAGTTCACCACGTTTCCTAAAGAAGAGCTCCAAAACAATCAGATCACTACTCCACATACCAGAGAAAAAAGAGTCTTCCTCTCAACCCATAGAAAGTTCAGGTAGCAGTGCAGACACTATAAAGGCTGAAGATGAGGAGCAAAATGTACATATAAGCACAAACAGGTATTCATCAGATCACCAGAGGAGGACCCACTTTGCAGATGACTCCAGAAAAGCATCATCTCCTCGATTTAGAACTGAAGACCTCCATCCAATCTCTCCGACAAACATGCCATTGCGATCACATTCACAACAGATGCATAGACGAGGTGATAAGACTGTGCAGCCTAGCCATGAATTGGGAGACTGGCGTAAAGGTGCAGACAGCCGTTTGCAAAGTAGATATGAGCCATTCTGTGCATTTGAAAAGAAGCAGCCCTCACATTCTGCAACAGGCTTTAGTAACGCAGACAAAACGAAAAGCATCCCGTCTTCTAAGGGTAGCACAGCTAGTGAACATAACCTCACCCGGGCTACACACGGACACCATGAGAATAAACTTGAAAGATTCATACACAGAGTAGGGAATTTAATACATAAAAATAAGCAATAACTAGAATGTCTAGTTTATGATTACGCTTTTGTGCGGTTGCTTCAATAGTTGTTTACCTGATTAAAAGGTTAAAGATTCCAATATTGCCACTAATGCATCAAATTGACCCCTGTTTTTGTACATTCCCAAACATCCACAAAATATATTGCCTATCCCATAGACTAATATCTATAAATTAAAAACAAAAAGTAGATCACATGGACTCACATTATGAAACGGTGTGGCCAGCTTGTGACGTCTGTCACTCAATGACATCAGTCGTCTATGATGTACTATGACAACAGATTTGTTAAATATTTCAAAATTTATAAATCATGATATGAAAAAATTGTGGAGCCTACTTCAGTGGCCAACGGTTTGCAAGATTAGCTCCAAACACGTGGACACACTCGCACAAACCAACTCTCGGTTAGTGTGTCGGACAGCAAGACTCGGGCAAAGCCACACCGTAAAAAAAGAAGAAAGTCTTACCCAAAATATCAGCAGTAGAAAAGAAAATTAACCAAAAGCACCTGGCCATGAAATAAGTCAAAATACAGATAAGCAAAAGGTAAAGATGATTGACACTATTTAGATTTACTGTATATCATGCCCAATAGAACCCAAGATGCAAAGCTTTAAAGTTGTAAGAGTTTGTAATTTCAGACTGAGAACAAAATGCGTTTTGTTGTAGCAAAAGCACCCTACCTTCCTGTGGCATGACATTGAAAAAGGTGTGTGTAATGTGTTTTATAGTGTTAACTTTGCTTACTTACAGTATGCATTTGGCAAAGGATGTTTACAATCAGATTCACTTTGAGTCCAATCTTATGGGTCCATTTTGGGTATATTTTACCCTTAACTCTGAGTTACAGGTGTTTCGTATATTTAATTACTTGGTCAATTTCCTTTGGAAATATATTGTTTATTTCATGATATGAGTATATTTTGCCAATTTGTAGTGCCATACTGCATCTGTAGCCTATGTCTTTCATGCACTAATGCTCGCTGCAGGTGTCAAAAACAAGATGCCATTTTAAAATCCAATGTTTGTTTATGAACTTCATAAATATGCTACTGTGTGTATATGATTGACAATAGTTTAAAATCCCTAACTCCACGCCCATGAACCCATCAATAAATGTGTGCAATATTTTTCAAATTCTACTGTAACCAGAGCACTTATTTATAAATTGAGATAAATCAATAGCAATAGTTGTGCACCCAACAGGCCTTATGGGACTTGGTGGGTAGAAGTATGCCCTGTGAGAGCAAGGAATTGTCCTATTTGTGCTATTTTCAAATTTATTAAATTGTTCTACTTTTTATCTAATTTATTTAGGAGCCATTATGGCGGGTATATCCATCTGTTATCCAACTATGTTGTACACTGAATGCTAACAATGCACCTAATTATTCACAAGTGATTAGGGGGCGGCTGTGGCTCAGGAGGTAGAGCAGGTCGTCCAATGATCCATGGGTCAGTGGTTCGAATCCCGGCTCCTCCTGTCTACATGTCGAGGTGTCCATGAGCAAGACACTGAACTCTACATTGCCTCCAATGAGTCGGTCGGTGTGAGCTCGCCACCATTGGTGTGTGAATGTGGGAAGTGAGGATGCTGGCGTCGACTGTTTGCTGCTTCACCTCCCAATGTATGTATGAATGAATGAATCATTGTAAGCGCTTTGAGTATGAAAAGCGCTATAAAAATGCAATTAATTATTATTAGCAGGGCCAGATCCATGGGCCTCTGGGGCTGATTCTGCAGTGAGTTTAAATGTTTCAAATATGAAGAGGGCAGTGAGTTTAAATATTTCAAATATGAAGAGGGCAGTGAATTTTGAATATTTCAAATATGAAGGAGACTACTGCCAGTGCCACGAGTTAGGCTATTTAGGCCTTGTATCAAGGCGAGTGTTAGTTACCAGTAAGTTAGTTAATGTTAGTGTTAACTGTATATATGATGATTTTGGGTGTGCCAGTACAGTACAGTACAGTAGAGGGATCGGCACACGGTAATTCTGTCATTTCTCAACCGTTTGGGACGCAGGGCGGCCCGCCGGAACTGGCCCGGCCCCCTGGGCGCATTCCTGGGGGTCTGGAGCTCCCCCCCCGCACATGGTAGGTAACTCTGTCATTTCTCTACCGTTTTGGACGCTTGGCGGCTCGCCGGAACCGGGCCAGCACCCTGGAACTCCCCCCCGCCCCCCGAGAGTTGCACCACTCACTTCACACGGGTGTGATTTATGATGTTGTACTGCTAATTACTCTTATCCAAAGGCATTGAGTAGGCTATTCAGTTCACTCATGTTCCCAGCCCAGTCCTTGCTATATGCTGGAGCTGCTGCCCTCATGTGGTGGACTTGTACTACTAAGGTTGCCATAAATGTTGATATTCACATTAACAATTCAAAATGTAGGCTATATTAAAATTAAAACAATTCAGTACCATTGCAAGTGTTCAGGTTTCGTTCCAATATTGACATTCAGTGTCTTATTCCCGGCTGGACATTGTGGTACCGATGTCCTCAGGTCCTGTAGCTAAAGGCTGCATTCTTATCATCTGCAGATATCAGCCAACTGGCTTGTTCGTCGAGACACAAAATGCCGTAGCTCTGCCTGACCTTACTAAAGTAGTATTTGTCAATGGGTTTTATAATCTAGTTGTCAATAATTGGCCAATAGATCTTTAAAGGTGTGTATATAATTTAAAAGGCATTTTAACGGTATACTGCCCATATAAAGGCATACAATTTTGAATGTCAATGTTTGGTGTACTGCGATGTTTGTCATGCAGGAGTATCATTAAGCACTATATATGAAATCATTCAATTTATTAAAGTTTTGTTTATTGTAAATGAAAAAGAAAATGAAGAAAACAAAGCTCACCCAGTCTGAGGTGTAGACAAGGTGCTGGAGCTTACAAAACACTGGTTAACTGCCATTTTAATGCAGATTTAGGTTATGGTATATATTTCAATTGTAGTAGCAGAGATAACATCTCTATAAAACAGTATCTCTAACAATATTTATACATTTTCCTCAGAGCAAACAGACGATGTCTTCACAGTCGAATGAATGCTGAAACCGACGTGAACAAATGTTCCTTTTGTACACATACAGTACAGTATACACAATATTAATATTCTGGTTAATGTACTACTCTCACTTCCTTTTGCTTGCTCGTGCTTTAACATTTTCAGTGCCCCTGGACTTTGTCTTGGTTTTACTGTCTGACTCCAGAGAAGCAAGCTTTTTCTTGAGCTTTGCGTCCCCAGCTGGTCTCCTCTGGTCTCTGCTGGATCTCGGCCGACTCCCCTGCTGGCCTCTTGAGCTTCCCACCATGGAACCAGTTTCCTCCTTGTTCTGCTCACTGACCAAGGCGTCCTCTGGGTTCCACACTAGTATGTTGACCCCTGGCGTTTGAAGATTACACAGCTTTAGCATGATAAAATCTCAACTTTTGGTCAGTTGGCAGATTCAAGTCTTAACTATAGTTTGGGAAACTCACCCATTCCAGATCCTAGTACATCCCCCAGTGGGCTGAATTTGTTGACCTAAAGGTTTTAATAACATTTAAATCTCTTTATTAAAGGATCATTAAATCCTAGAGCGGTTAAAATGTTCAAAGTGCCCGTTTTAAGCCTGCATTCCGTGTGCAGATTGTACTTACAGATATGATTCCGGGAGCGTTTGGATCTCGCAGCTGACATGCAAGCTCTCCGGTGTTGGAGTCAAAGATGTCAATGGTCCTGAGTTCACCTGGACAGACTTTGTCATCAGGATACCGCCCAGCCACTATGAGGTCATACATGGGATGCCACGTAGCCTGTGGTCAAAAACATAATGTACAACATGGTACTTTTGAGTCATAGTCCTGTACAATACATTTCTTTACAAGCAGCACAACAGAAGGAGACGGCCAACCTTAATGGTGAGGTGCTGAAACTGCCTGTGGGGATGCTGGATGATGTGTTGTGGTTTGGACCAATCAGTGGAGGAGTAAATTCGGATCTGGTCATACTGGTCTGTGGTGAGCAGCTTGGTGGAGTCCAGAGGATTGAAGTATGCTGTGGGGAGAAGCCAACAGAAATCATTGTAATTAAGGTATAATGTTATATTAATTAAAGAGAAACTGATGAATGTGGTTCAAAAGCACATGTGCACTGTTTAAAAAAAATCATCTAGGGCAGGGTTTCTCACAGTGGGTGCCACAGAATACTTTGATGATATTTGGAATTGATCAATATCCCTTGTTTAATCCGCTATACTTAGTAAAACAAACTTCAGTTGCACTGTACTTGGTAAATTCTTTTTCGATCTACACCAAATCGCTTTGCCGATCTACAAGCTTACAACACGTGAGTTTGTAGATCTGCTATGTTTTCTGAACGTTACCCCTAGAATAGATATGCTGGGTTTCAAGTCATTAAAACTTAAATGTTAACCAAGTATAAAGTTATTTTCAATCTGTCCTAATGGAAATGGATATTCTCTCAAGTTTCCTTCGTGACAACTGTATCCTAGGGTGAAAAGTTTTACGTACCGTGATGTGATATAAATGTAGGGTGCTATAAAGTAACTGTAATTAAGGAGTGCCATTGATGAAAACGTTATTTACAGGGGTGACCTGAGCCAAAAATGTTTGAGACAAAACCGCACAAATTATTTTTTCAGCCCTTCGTGACGTGTTTTCCAAAAGAGAGTGACACCTGAGTTGACAGCTTTGTCATGAGGCATGTCATGGAGGAAGCTGCTCTTGTCTTTAATGTTCCTCAGATCCCACAGCTTGACTGTGTGATCAACAGAGGCTGTTGCCAACAGCCAGTCACAGCGGGAGTTGAACTCAGCATGGGTCACTTTAGCTTTGTGCAACTTATCGTTGAAGATCTGCAGCATTAGAAGAAAAACAAAAGCTATATAAAGACTTTACAGTCTTATGGCATTAAAGAATACTGTATACTGTAAGAGCATGCAGTGATTCATTCAGTGAAACGGTACCTTTTGACCATCCATACTGACTAGTAGGAGGTTCCCCACATTGTCTCCTGTGACTAGCATCTGTCGGCTCACAGAAACATCTACACAGCAGTACCAGTAACTGGACGCAAAACAAACAAAAGGACAGGTGACTATTGTTGATGATTATGCATTCTGTCTGCAGCTGATAATGTACACACAATACAAGACTACACTAATTAATGCAAGACTATTATCACCATTTATTTTTGGTAAACAACTCATCTGGGTCGAATTATGAATCTGGCATGAATACAACTACACTTGAGGGACTACTTTCTATGTTTATGAAGTCCTATAGAGGGTATGCACGTCATCAAACCAGGAAGTTATGCAGTAATGCCTGCTAAAATCTACTTTCTGGCCTTGACAGCCCATGCATCCAAACAGAAAAGTAATATCTAATTGCATTAAACGACATTAAACAATGTTAAACTCACTTTGCCACTCGATTTGCCATTCACTTTATGCATGTGCATACCCTCTATAGTGTATACACAATATCGTACACCTAAAACAACACACATTGTTTTGTTCAATTTCCTCCAAGACTGTCCCTGCATTCTCACCAAAGATTATGGTGATCATGGCCACAGTCTGTGGCTCTGGACAAAACGGTGGATGTAAGACCCTCAAAGCTCTGCAAGGTCAATGTGCCATCACCGGAAGCCACGTAGACTTTGGATAGGTCTGTCGGACAAAACTTCATCCCTCCAGTAAAGTCTCCAGCCCCTTTCTGTGCACAAAGACAAATGCAGGCCTATCACAGGGAGCACTACACTAATAGTAATTCAGGATTAGATCCAGACTGATATTCTGATCAATAGATAAGCCATTATCTTTTTTTTTACATTGGTACTATCTGCAATTATCCTTATTTTTATCTACTTTCAACATGCCATCTCCATTTTGGGCATTTCAAAGTTTTCTATGTTTGTATATCTTTAATGACAGACCCCCGGTGGTCTGGGACCCTATAAGTCTTATAGGGTCCCAGACCACCGGTTGAAGAACCCTGCCTGGTCAAAAGATGCCCATTCTCACCCCTTGAATAAAACTTCTCATTTTAAGAAGATTGTCAAAGTTCCAGAGCATTATGTCCCCACCCTTGGACCCAACAGCCATTGTAGTGGGATGCGTGGGGTGCCATTCCAGACAGGTGACTCTGCGATCAAATGGGCTGGCAGTGCGGTGTAACTTGTAGGAGCTTAAGGAACGAAGAAAGGGCTCCTGGAGACACTGGAATAACAGAAAATAAACATGAAGATGACATGAGGGGGGGGGGGGGGATATAGGATAGGTGGGCACTATAGGGACATCTGGTCACCTTAATGTAAAATGGGCTATTTTGTCCAAAAATATTTATATAATATATATATATATATATATATATATATATATAAATAAATATGTAAAGTAATATAAAGTAGACTATAGGCCTACGTTATTTGAACATGCACGGTACATCAGAGTAGCAATATGTACTATAGCAATAGAAATATTAGACTTATGTCAAATGTTTAAGAATGCAGTCTAATCATACATACTTTAAGTTTACTTAAAAACTTTTTCCAATACGCCTATATATTTAACATTTTGTTACTGTACAGTGTAATGTCCGAGCTGTAGGGCATAGATGCTATGTAGGCTCAGGCATTGATTGTTCATGCCCTGAACCTACATCAGTACATTGGACTGATAAGGTTATCAAAACTTAACAATTATCAATTAATTAATTAATTTAGTATTGATAATTCCCATTCCTGCTTAGTGCTTACCTGTCTCAATTGTGAATGGAGACATTGCCCCAGCTTGTTCTTGTAAATGTAGTGCAGGATGTTTCCATGGCCACTACCTGGATAATTGACATAGGGCATAGGCTAATGAGAAAAAGTTAATAAATATATATTAGCTTTTTCATCCTTAACTCTTGTTCGAGTGGCTGCTTGGGAGTTGGGGAAGGCGGGAGCGTCATATTTTTATGTTATGTATCAGACCCCTAGACTGGTGCATAACACCCTCAAAGACAAAGCCAAAGCCATGATGACAGTCATGTTTCAGGGCTAAAACAAAGTAGGTTAAGCCTAGAGATTTCGATTAAAACTGCACGCTTTGGATGCCTAAATTAGAGTGGTATGCAAAGTGGAATTATTGGCACCATGCAAACCTGCTTTTGTCGTTTCCCCGTCTATCCTTTCTCGTAGCTTTTTGGGGATAGTTAGCACTTTATCTCCCGTTCTTTTCCACACTTTTCCCCTTGCAGGAGTTGGATCTGACTGCGTGTTTGTTTTCATCTCTTCCTGGGGGGAAAAGAATAATGGTTTTATTAAATAAAGCGGGATAGTAATTTGGTAAACGATTTCTCAAATAATTGTCAATTGCTTACCTGTATATGACTTGATATTTCACAAAGCAATGCAAAAAATGTTGTATAAGCTAAAAATCTCTGAGCAACCACACACGTGGTACTGTGTTTTGTAACTTCTGTGTGTGTTGTTCCAGCTAACTGACAGTAGGTGTCAGTGTCAACACACTTTCATGACGGAAGCCCTAAAACGCCAAAATAAATAATAATAATAATAACTCCAGAGTACAGATCTATTTAAACGGGTGTACTGTAAATGTTATAACCTGAGGCTACCTATAATTATGTTGTGATGATGATTATTATATTGTTACTTGCTGTCAGTATTTAGTTTTAGTTTTTATTTTGGTTTTTGGACTTTGGTTTTATTACACGCTTAAGTTTCGGTCATATAGCCGGACTTCATTAGCCTATTCCCATTGACTGGTATTAACTCTATTGTCGCCTCCAACGGTCTTCACCTGTTTCATTTGAACGTGAACAGCCTTGGTCCCAAACTGGCTGAAATCAGACAATTGTTTCAAAACGGTAAGGCAAACATCCTGTGTTTTTCTGAAACTAAAAAGTTTCTGTCATTAGAAATGACAGAAACAAACACGGTGGTGGTGTGTGCATGTATATTCACCAAAGATACTGAATACATCACTCGTAGGCTACTGACTTGCAGCATAATGAAATTGAAACTGTGTGGGTTGAATTAATTAAAAATAAATGCTAAATCAGTATTAGTTGGCAGTGGCACAGTCTATAGACCGCCTGTCTATATGTGTAGAGAAAATCCTGATTGGCGACTACAATAAGCATCGTAATCAATATAATATTAATATAATGCATCGTAAGGAAGCACCTGCGTTTAAGTCATTCAGTCTGTTTTGTGATCTGCATGTCAGTCAGCTAATTACCCAACCCATAAGAGTGTGTGATTCTACTCAAACTGTCATTGATCTCATTCTGACCTCGGACAAATCCAGAATCTCCAAGAAAGGGGTTATTGTATGTGGGGGGCTTAGTGATCATTTTATGTTTTTCTGTACCCGCAAAAAACAAAAACTGGCTGTCGCAAAACAGTCATATCTAGGGACTCAGTCAAAACCTACTCTAGCGAGGCCTTTAACCTTAAACTGAAGAATCTGGATTGGTCCGATGAGCTCAGGAGCTCATTAGTCGAAGAAGCATGGCGTAGCTTCAAAACCAAATTTACATCAGTAGGCCTACTAAACAACATGGCTCCTTTGAGAACCATCTGGGTCAAAACCCGCTCGGAGCCATGGATGAATTCGGACATCTGACTGCAATGAAAGCCAGAGACAAAAAATGCTCTGAAAATTCTTAAATGCAAGTCCAAGCTAGCCAAGCGCTTTGACAGTCCAAACCCAACTGGGCATCCTAAAAACACGAAAAACAACGAAACATGAGGCACTGCGGAGATGGGAGCGCAAAATTATCCAAAGTTTACAATAGCTACTCCCAGAGTCCCATTGATGATCATCCGATAGCCTACAATTATTATGCATATGCCATGTTAGCTATGCCTAGAGTTTATAAATCATGCTGAGATAAACATGTGTTTTAATTTTGAAGTATTTATATTTAAACAAGATGAAGAAAGTCTCCACTCGGATCCCCACACATGACAGCCCTCCATGTTAACGCACGACAGACAGACAGAATATTCTGTACACTGCAGTGTTTTTTATGTGTTTCCTTAAGCAATAGATTAATGTGCGGTTCTTTGATGCGCATTAGGTGTGAACTGTGAAGGTCACCTAACTGTCTATAGCCTAACTAAAGTTCTCAAATAATTGGAGTGGAGTAAAAGTAGCATATAATATTTGCCTCTGAGATGTAGTGGAGTAGAAGTTAAAGTATTGTAAATGGGCCTACTCAAGTAAAGTACAAAAACTAGTTTCCAACCACTTCTGACTACGGTTCGCCAACTTGGAAAGGTCATCAATCCTATTAAGGCTGATGACCTTTCTTCCAAGTGTTTTATGTTTGCTGTGTCTCTGCAAGTGGATAACTTCTGTCTTCTGTGTGTGTGTGACTGTGTGTGTGTGTGTGTGTGTGTGTGTGTGTGTGTGTATGTGTGTGTGTGTGTTTGTACTTGCTACATAGTGAGGACTGGAGAGAGTTTTAAACAACAGCGTGAGGACATTTTGCTGGTCCTCACTTTATTTTCACTGAAATTGGCTCCTAAGACTATAGATAGATGCCTCACTTTTAGTCCAAAATGAGTTTAGTACCTGGTTTAGACACACATCTGACTCCCCCTACAGCGTGTCACCCATACTGCACCCAAAAGATCCCAGAACTGCTAAGCATATTATGTGGAGCTATGTTGTGCGGCCTGTGCCAGGATGCATAATGAGAAATGGAATGAACAGTTTTGTACTAGATATTTACAATTCCTAATGGCTTTTGTAAAACTAGGCCATTCGACTGATAGAATTGTAAAACTAGGCCATTCGACTGATAGAATTGTAAAACTAGGCCGTTCGACTGATAGAATTGTAAAACGCAGCCGTTCGATTGACATAATTGTAAAATGCAGCCGTTCAATTCATATAATTGTAAAACTAGGCCGTTCGACTGATAGAATTGTAAAACGTATATTAAAATGGTTATATATTCCAAGTATGTGCACTTGGAATATAATGTAATCAAATATGATTTTGTTGCAAAAACTGAAAAAATAATAATTGTGCAGTATTTGTCCAACTTCAGGAATAATTGGTCACTAAACTGCCTCCCCCTGGCCAGCCGGGGCGCCTGATGGAGGGGAAAGGAACTGGTTCTACGTCCAACCAGGGAAACTCCCCCCTGTCAGGTGTAAAGGAGCAACTTGGACACCGTTGCTCTCCCCATGTCCCCCATATATGGTGACTAGGTTGGTGGAGGGTGTGTAGAGCCCAGGATCACATTAGATGATTGACACAGGGGTGAGAAATGGGTTACAAAATCGTGGGATAAAAAATATATTTAAGAAAAAAAATGAATAAATGGAAGCATCAACGTTTAGAAAAGAAAAAAACATTAATTTATGCCAAATGTATCCTCAATGAATCCAAATTAAACTAACCCTCTACAATTAATATTACAAGTGAAAAACTGCCAGTCAATAAAAACACAAAGTGTCAAAAAATAAGTTTCTAACCAGCTGAGTGAGGACCAGCCAGTGGTCCTCTCTCAGCTGGTTAGAAACTTTTTTTCCCTCAAATATGGTGTTTCAGCTAATCTTTCTTTTAGCGGCTTTCGCGCCTTTATTTAATATTTTGTATAGAGGGACAGACAGTAGGCTGACAGGAAATGGGGAGAGAGATGGGGGGGGGTGACATGCAGTGAAGACCGTCGGGATCGGGAGTTGAACCCGCAGCACACTGCCAGACTCGGACTACCAGCCGAGGTGCCTGGACCGCTGAGCTACAGCCCAGGCCGTGTTTCAGCTAATCTAAGGCAGTGGGGCAAGGGTGCCTGCTAGTGTCTAGAATTACTATTACCATGTTATTACATGTATGTGAGTGTGTGCGCACGCACACACAATGTGCATGCATGTGTCTGGAGTTAATCTCCTTTTTTCACATTATGTTTTTTTAATTTAATAACATTACATTTTATAATGGAAGTTATGTTAGTGGGACTCTGATCGGGCTGAAATCTTGACCAAATTTGGAGTCATACATCATAGATATGTATGTCATTGTCATCAACGACTGACGTCATAGACTACTGCCTAAATTATTTTTTGTTATTTTTTCAAACATTACATAGCAACAAGAAGTGAACCCCAAAATGGTTTCCCGTCTTGAAAGATAAAAATACCAAAGGGGTTCCCGTTCTATGGGTTAGAATGGAACCCTTTTTGGTGTTTTTATCCTTCAAGACGGGAGCTGTTACCATGTGGATATCCGGAGATTAACATAATTTCATTGTTTCCTTCAGAATTGCATGACACTGACAAGACAACCAAATGAGAGGTTAGTTCTATTTGCGAATGCAGTGAGCACTTACTATGAGACCTAGCAGATCATGTCTGTCTGTGTGTCTGTGTGTCCCCCTTTTGTGCCCATATATGGAGCTGTGTGATTTGTTTGTGATTGATGCAACACACTCCATATTTGGACGTATAGCTGCTTTGGGGACTCCTTATATGGTTATGGCTGAGTCATGGTGACATGAGTGTGATGGCGTGGTCCAACTTGTACAACGAACAAGTATAACTACGTTGCGTTCGCTTCCCGCGTTTGCGCGTCTTACTTGTCCTTACTGTGCAGTGACGTAACTGTGACATCCACTACAAATTGGTCTATTTCTAGAGAGACCCTCAAGCGTGGAATCGTTCAACTTGCGAATGGCCAGCAGAATGTTTCTGCGTTGTCTTTTCGGGCCTCATTTGCAGCGGATTCATTGTTCACCAGAACAATCTAGACCCAAGGGCAGGACAGGGAGCAGGGGATGGAACTACCAACCCAAGAGTCTGGAAAAACACACCGACCGCGTTATTGGTTTGGTTTCTTCACTGTGGTCTCTTTGCTGCTACAGTTCTCCTCTCCTCCTCTGCTATCTCTACAGGGAAGGTTACATCTGCAGCAGTAAGTTAATTCCAGTGAGTCAGTATGGGGGAACGATGCTTGTAAGTCTGCTTGGAATGGCCTGTCTCAGAGGCTTGGGGAGATTGAATAACCCAGAGTATCTTCAGTTTATCTCTATTCTGGAGGAAACGAGGAATAGTAGTACGCCTAGAAACAAGGAAACACTGAGATGCTATGATTTTGACTTCCTCCACTGGCCTGCTGACTTCAGCTGGACAGAAGTCAGCAATCAGAGGTTGTCCAAGGCAGGCGTCTCACTGGTGAAACCAGAGCCCAGAATGAGACAAACAGCAGATACTGTTCTCACGCCTGTCTGCATGCTGCTGTACAACATCATTGGTTTTCTCATTGCCCACTCATTGGGGCGAAGGATGATGTACCCAGGATCTTTAAGCTTATTGCAAAAAGCCATGAAACATAAACTTCAGCAAGGCCGGGCTCGACTCATAGAAGAGTTTGACGGCCAAAGGAACAAACTTCTCACCTGCGATGGAAATGAGATTGACACCATGTTTGTGGATCAGAGGAGAGACGGAGGAAAAGGCGGACAGACTCTGGTAATCTGCTGTGAAGGGAATACAGGCTTCTATGAGATTGGCTGCATGAGCACTCCATTGGAAGGTGGCTACTCCGTGCTGGGCTGGAACCACCTGGGTTTTGGAGGCAGTACAGGAGTTCCGTTTCCCCAGAGTGAGGCCAATGCAATGGACATAGTGGTCCAGTTTGCGGTACACAAACTGGGATTCCAACTCAGTGATATCATAGTGTATGCCTGGTCTATAGGAGGCTTCACAGCCACCTGGGCAGGGATGTCATACCCAGAGATCCGCTCCCTAGTTTTGGACGCCTCCTTCGACGATGTGCTCCCTATTGCTCTCAGAGTCATTCCTGCCAGCAGCTTGAGGCCGTTCGTTCAGCAAATGGTCAGGCAGTATATGAACCTCAACAATGCTGAGCAGCTTTGCAAGTACCAGGGACCAGTGCTGCTAATCAGGAGAACCAAAGATGAGATGATCACAACCAATGGTCCAGAAGACATCATGTCCAACAGAGGGAACGACCTCCTACTTAAACTGCTCCAGTTCAGGTATCCCAAGGTGATGACGGATGAAGGAATAAGAGTAGTCCGACAGTGGCTAGAGGCCTCCAACCACATGGCAGAAGCGTATGTCTATAGTAGCTATAAGGTGGATGACGACTGGTGTGTGTCTGTTTTGCAGTCCTACCAGATGGGTGGAGATGTCTTCTACCCATGGAGCATTGGTGAGGATATGCCATTAGAGGGAAGGCAACAGTTGGCTCTTTTCTTGGCACGGAAGTTCATGAGGAACATTGAGACGACGCACTGCACTCCTCTCCCTTTCGTCGAGTTCCACACCCCATGGAGGCTGTGAGATAGATTCTGAAGCCCGATATTCCGACACATCACCATCCCGACTTGCCACATTACTAACCCTGTCCTTAACCCTAACCCTATAACCTAACTGCACGCGGAAGCCACATAGCTGGAATGGCGGTGCGTCAGACTCAGAATGCAACTCTGTCCCCCTACGGAAGCGGATGTAGAGGTTGTGTGGGTATATGTGTATTCCCATTTCCCGGGCAAGGCGTGATCTATTATTGTGATGTTTGGCAACTCTTAAGATGTCCAAGATGTGTTGTTGGCATGCTGTCGTACTGTACCGGCCTACTCTGTCAGAAAGTGTGCATGTATTGAAACAATATTGAAACTATCTCTTGCCCTTACTAAACCACTAAACCAAGGAATAGTAATTATCTTTACTAGCTGTAGTGAAATACTTAGGTACTGCGCCCTGGGTGCGTTTTCACATTTTTAATTCACTAATAAATTCATTATTAATTTATAATGTGTTAAATTGGAAAAAGACCTCCATTATGGTCAATGCCTGTGTGAAAAGTGGGAGTGATTGGTGCAGGCAGTGAGGAGCTATGGCAGTCACAGTGACACACAGACAGACACACATTCAGACATTTCAGAATTATAGTATGATAGTATGATTATAGTATGATATAGTATGATTATAGTATGATAACAAGGGGTGTCACAATATTTTGAGTCATATCACAAAATATTGGTGATATTAAAAGATATTTTTCGTTGAGACAAAAGACTATTGTAAATGTATTTATTTTTGTTGGTGAAAGTAATAGGCTTACATGTTATGACATTGCTGTAAACACAGTATAGGCTAATATTGTGTATTATCATCAGTCAATCATCAATCATCAGAGTAGTCCAGAAAGAGGAAATTATAGTACTGATTGCCCCTTATGGATTTACAAGCAACCCTCTCTGGTAAAGGTGCCTTACAAATAAAGTTTATTAAATGTATTATTAACTCAGATTCCACCACAGCAAACTGAAGATGATGTTGATAATAAATAAATAAAAAACAAACAGAAAAAACACTTTACATTTTGTATTCATGAGCCCAATAATAATAATAATAATAAATGATTAAAATGACGAAATAAATAAACTAAGATAAACAATTGCAATCCATGGAGCAGCACACCACTTCGGGCCATATGGTCCAGTCGGGAGTGAATTTATTCTCTGCATGAATGGAATAAATGGATCCCATATATTTTCCCTCATTCATTGGAGGAGCATTTCTATACTGTCTATAAATAAATAAATAAATAAATACACGGATCTGTGTATCTGTGTCATAGAGTAAGTCCATAAGATGAAATGGAAAAGTTCTAACTACACTCACAAAATGCCCCATCAAACTTTCAGATGCTGTTTTTATCCCAGTGTGGAGGAAGAATGATTAGGATTTTTATTGTGATCTCTCGCCCTTGAAATATCTAATCCATTGGTTTCTGTTGTGTTTGAACAATAATAGCAATTCAAATCAGTTGTCCTCAAAACCAGACCTCCAGTCGCTGTCATAAGAACGGGAGGTGCGCTCATGATAACGGCAGCAGAGCGTTGTTGTCCGCATGGCTGCACGCGCACCTGCAGCCCATCAAGTATAACATTATGCTTCGTCCCGCGATGGTGTCGCGCACGCAGACTTCTACGCATAGACGCTCACAACAGTCACATGATCGCGATGCGATGTGACTTGTGAGCTTGTATATCAGCTGTTCTCTGTGCGCAATACTGTTGCGCTTTGAAGTATAAGGGCTGTATTTTGCATGTCTTAAGTGCAGGTCTTATTACCTAACTTGAGTAAACTAAAGACCTGGAGGCGTGATCAATGCCATTTGGCTATTCTGAGTGGCCAAAGAGCATTGATCACGCCTCCAGGTCTTTAGGTAATAAGCCTTGGTACTTGCAAAATACAGCCCTAAATGTTTCCTCACTAGCCAACACACAAGAGAGATTGAATGGACTGAAACCAGCGCTCCCCAAAACAACAGGTTTGGAGATCTGTTGGTAATTGATTACATGAAATTACTGTGCGCCCAGTCCCAATGTTTGTAAATAATTAATAATAATTGGTCTATACGCTGCAGTGACATCACGTAACCGTGATGTAACCGTGACGTAGGCTACACTCCAAATTGGTCTACTTCTAGAGAAAGCAAGCAAATGGAGGAAAGATTGCATTGAGTAGTGAGCTCATGCGGAGAGGGTCAAAATGCTCCAGAAACTTTTAAACAAAGCATTTGGTCCAAAATATATTTCCATTCTAAGGACCTGGACACCAAATATGATTGGCTGGGGCACTATGGGCGGAATGACACTGATCCATTTTACAGACTGGAGGCTCATTCTGAACTATGTGCCCTACATTAATGGGAAGTTCAAGGACAATGAGTAAAGTCTCATAAGAACCTGAATTTGAGGGTGAGAGCTTATTCAAGAAAGGCTGACGTAATGCCCTGGCACACCAATCTGTCAATGAAAGTTTTTTTTTGTAGCTAGGGGTAAAGGATGACACAGGCTCGTCAGGCTCTGTATGTTTCAGGGACGCCTGCTTCAGAAGAACAATGCCTAATTCATGCACCATTGCACAACGACGCAAACAACGTTTCTATGCCAGCTGCTCCAGAGACCCCAGCCAACCTGTTGAGCTCAGAACAGATCAAACGACCAAAACATGGCTGTGACCCCTGGACTGGCCCTTTAAAGGCTTGAATCAGCAGCACAGATGCTGTAAATTCCATCAATTCCTCATGTGACACCTGCAACACAGCACTGGGCCCCTGGGAGGTGTTTGCGAACGCAATGAGCACTTACTATGAGACCTGGCAGATCATGTCTGTCTGTCCGTGTGTCCGTGTGTCCCCCCTTTGTGCCCATATATGGAGCTGATGCAACACACTCCATATTTGGACGTATAGCTGCTTTGGGGACTCCTTATATGGTTATGGCTAAGTTAAAAACTTAACTTAAAAATAACTTGACTTAAAAATAAATCTTTAAAAAACCCAAATATGTACGAGCTGCGTTCGCTTCCCGCGTTTGCGCGTCTTACTGGTGTACATCACTATGTGGACTGGAGGACTGTATGTGACTTTCCATGGGCAGGGAGGGAGGAAGTGAGGGCCTGGCTGCGCTGTTGGGTATCCGAAGAACTCGCCAGTTTTCCGGCCCACTCGCCGCGGTTTAGTGCATTTTAGTTTTACTTCACCTTCATTTAAATTGCATTGAATTGAGATAGAGAGAGAGGATAGTTGTTTAGAGTTGACACTAGATGAAGTACTGTAGGAATGCTAAAGTTTAAACTCCAAAATACAGAAACAATGTAATTAATTAGTAAACAATATCCTGAATTTGTAGGCCTACTATCATTGGTATTCACATGCTCAACTTTTTATCATCATACAGCTGACCATTTAATTGCACAAAAATAATTGTATTACTTTGGAAATGAACTATAACATCTGTGGGATTGACATACTACACTGATCTACACTGATGAAGACAGCATGTTAGCCCAACGATGAAGACATCGATGAAGAATTTTCACTATGGCGAGTTGGTAAACTGGCGAGTTCTCCGGTTGTGGACTGGAGTGATTGTGGGGAGTCCAGTGAGCATGGGCTTATTTGTAGAAAATTCTTAGACGTAGGTTATTTAGACATACTCACATCTTCGGGCCGCCACAGGGCCCTCACGCCTACATTGCACCACAGATCTGACTGATATGTGCATATAGATCTCTAAATCTGTCAGTCCTTGTCACTTTATTCCCATTATGGAGATAGATCCCTGATGTCACCAGTATATGCCCATATGGGCTTGGTGATCATATGCCCATATATTTCAGTACTTGTGTGCCCTGCACAGTCGGTGTCTGTAACCTTGCATCGATGCAAGGTCACCCAGGCTGGTCCAGCATATGTTTACAGTTTTGTTTAGATCCCGCCTACTATATCCGATAATTTCCACACACATACATCAACCGGCGACCGCACACACTATTTCCATATCGGCTCGAGACCAGATATGCAAAGTGAAGTACTAGGACACTAAGGACAGTATGGTGAAAGATAATGGGCAAAAGCCTTCACCACAGTAAAAGGGCTGGGAGGAGCTCAGTTTTGGATTGCGATGATGAGAACTCTCCTCACAAAAAGCACAGGTGCATACTCTATCTATACTTTTTTTTTAATTTTACTTCCATTATGTTTAATTGTTATGACGCTGCTGTGATGAGTGATCTTAGACATTTGAAAATCAATATTAGGTATCCAGTGTGCATCGGCTATTTTGCTTTATAAAACAACCTGTTGCTAATTTAGTTATTTTTCATCTTTAAGCACTGACACCATGGGTAAGGTCCTGAGTTTTACCGTTGGACTGGCCTTGATGCACGGTTTCTACATCATTTTACATCCTGTTGATTGGATGAGCACTTTGGTATTTGCACGGCATAATTTTCACAATGTAGTTTGTGCAGTAAAGAAATGCAATAATGATTTTATTGTTGATTACATTTAACTGAACATATTGAGTTGTTTCCTGTCCAGCTAAGCTGGTAGTAAAGAAATGCAATAATGATTTTATTGTTGATTACATGTAACTGAATATTTTTAGTTGTTTCCTGTCCAGCTGAGCTGGTCACTCGGCTAACTAGTTCCACCTGTGGAGACAATATTTGGTGATAATCTGGCAAGTGCAATATGTGTAAAATATATGAGTGAAGTAGAGAGAAGTGGGTAATGCTAAGTGATGATTGAATTGTAGGCCTACCAAGTTGGTAGGCAAGTTGGGTATGAGCACACCTAGGATTCCATGGGCGGCCAAAAGCCGCTGTCTGCCGGCGTCTCTTCCGGCGTCTCTTCCGGGTTTTTAGACAGCTGGTGGATGGAAATTAAGTTCCACCCACGCAGCAGATTGCAGCGTCGGCCAGATTCCCGGAAAATCTTGCCCCCGCAGCGTGGGTGGAGCTTCATTTCCATTCACCAGCTGTCTAAAAATCAGGAAGAGAGAAGTTTGCCACTGTAATTAATTGGGCTGGACCAAGTCAGAAGCGGGGTGGGGCTGTAATGTGTGTTTAGAGTTGCTAAGAATAGTAGTAGTGTATTGTAGTAGAATCATATCAATAGTGGTTTAGTTCAGGGAGTTTTAATATGAGAGTTAATGTTGTAGTGTAGGTATTTATAAATTTGTATACCGGTATTTATGTATTTATATTAGTTAATCTACCCCTTGACATGGTTGAGTCCAAAGTCGAAACTAATTGCTCCAGCTGAGTATAAAAGAAAGGCTGCCGGCAACAGACAGAGTCGGGCACCATTTAGATATATATGAAGAAAAAAAATATGAGGTGGTTCCTATTTGTACACTTCTAGAGTTATGGGGGTCCTTATAGGTGGAAATTAAAATGTTTGAGAACTACTGCTCGACACTTGAAACCCACCAGGCAGGCAAGCATAAGCGCATAGAGCACTGATTTTCTGCCGCTCCATGTTAATGAATGCAGCCGTTCTCACTGGCTGTGCATGGATGGTCCACTCGCACATGTGAAGATTTATTTTCTGCTCCGGATGGGGGGAAAAGGGTTTTTCCCACATGCATTCTCATTGAAATACATTGACCATACGTCCTGCTGTGGTCAGGTTTCGCGAGAACAGTGGCACACAAACTTGTTCACAATAAAGAGCAGACCATTTTTAGTGGGTTGCCTGCGCTATGCACTGCTATATCAACATTTTGGGTTGTGGATCAGTTTTTATGGCTCACAAAGAAACCCCTTTTTTAACATTTGTTCAAAATGATTAAGGACTGAGGCCGAATATTGCTATATACTGTAGATAGCAACAAGACCCCCAAAAGAGGTTCCCGTCCTGAATGGGTTGAAATATTCTTTCTCGTCTGGCCTACACTACGCTCTGTTGTCATTTGTGGCATTTTGTTATTTGTAATTTTTTTGTCCCTTATTTTCGTACGGATTATGCCGTTTTGGCAGTGCTATGCTGTCGTTTTCCACAAAGCAATATGGTAGAGGGTTCAAGAACTGAAGCTCACAGTAATTCGTCAAATGACCTCTGACCTTTAGATCTCCCAATGAGTCAATTATATGATTTACTCAATCCACTTTTGACAACGTCAAAAAAGCTGCGTCCAATAATTTCGTAGCCTGGTTAACCACTCCACCATGGGTTGGAAGTGGGAAAGCCCATTCAAGTCCAACATGGTCTACATATGAGCTAACTGGGCATGGGTTGGAAGTGGGCAAGCCCACGTAGGTCCACCATGGTCTACATGTGGGCTAACTGACATGGGTTGGAAGTGGGCAACCCATTAGAAGACAGGCATTGCGTATAGCTTTTTCCTTTGTTGCTTTATTTTATTGCTGCTTGCAGCTATATTTTTGTTTATTTTCATAGATTTGTGCCATTCCCTATGAAGGGAATGGTACTCTTCCATGTATTTTGTAGTCTGTGGCTTATACAACACTCTCGTCATCTATCCAAGACAATATTCTCTTGTCCTCTGTCCTCGGGGACAGAGATGGCAGAGACTTCATGTCTGTGTCCGGAGACATGTTCTCCAAATGATGAGGACCCCAAACAGGAGTCGTCAGAAGGTTCCAACGCTCCTTGAATGTGCCTTTGGCATGGTATAGCTTGTAGAGCAGGACAACAGGTACACACAGCATTGAGGACAGAGAAATACACCAGCCAATCAATGTGGCCCACCATGGATACACGTATGTGTTGTAGGTCAACGGCTCATACTTAATACAGCTAAACAAGAAGACACCCACACAGACACAGGGGCTAAAGATGGACCAGCACAACTTGATCCACCAAGTCAAGCGCGGTTTGTAGCCCATCATATTAGCAACATCAACCATGAAGCGATCAGCTCCATAAACCCAGGCCACCACCACACATTGCCAAAATGCTTGCCATAGTAGAGTGATTCCACTGACAGCATAGTAGTCAAATAGCTGCAACACATACATACCCCCCTGTGTTATCATGGAGAGGCCCATGAGGAAGCATAGGAAACTGTATAATGCCACGGCAATCTCCCGTTGGTAGCGATGTTCGAATCTCTTAGGAAGCAGATCCAGCAGCCCCGTGATGACCCCTTCAACCAATACAAACTGACTGTCCACTCCCAGCAACAGCAGCATGAAGAAAAACAGCGCAGCCCAGACAGGTGCTCCCGGCATCATAGACACGGCTTTAGGGTACACTATGAACGCCAGCCCCGGACCTGCCGTGGTCACCTCAGAGATGGCCACTCCCTGTTCAGCAGCCATATATCCAAGTATGGCGAAAACGACAAATCCGGCCATGAAACTGGTTCCGCTGTTTATCAGAGACAGAATGTAGGAATCTCTGAAGCAGTCATAGTTGTATCTGTTGTAGCTTCCCAGAGCAGGCAGGGCTCCCATTCCGATGGAATAGGAGAAGAAGATCTGAGTCACTGCGTCAACCCACATTTGTGCCTCGCCTAGTTTAGACCAATCAGGTTTGAGGTAGTACACAATGCCATTGTAAGCTCCAGGAAGTGTGAGTGCTTTGACCAGTAAGATGACGAGTAGCACATAGGGGGAGGTGGCTGTAAAGTATGCAACCTTGCCAGTAGACTTAACCCCTTTCCACACACAGAAGTACACCATGACCCAAACAGCCACCAGACACAACATCATCTCCCAGTTCAGCACACCGGGGTGCTCCAAACCAGCAGATATGTTCAACACCTTGTTCTCCCAGAACTCGACAACGGATGATCGTGAGTGCTGAGCGAGGTCCTCACAAGTCGTCATGTTGGGAGGGAAGCTGACGTCCCCTAGAGTTCCTTTCAGACACTTGGCAAGGCTAAAGTCCTCCATGCACATTGGCGTGTTCCATTCATTGCCACAGGTGGCCCAGGGAAGGGCAGACCAGGTGAAGGTGGAGGCCAAGGACATGGCTATGTAGTACAATGACCAAGCCATGATAATGATGTAGTAGGTGGTTAGGAAAAACACAATGATCATGGGTGCAAAACCTACACCTTGAAACAGAGGAGCAATGCCCCAGGCCTTGGTGCTTCCTGCTTTCGTAAACTGACCCACAGCTATCTCCAGGAAGAAGAGCGGAATCCCGGCCAAGACCATGACAAGCAGGTATGGGATCAAAAACACTCCTCCACCGTTCTTGTAGCACAGGTACGGGAAACGCCACACGTTGCCCAGGCCCACTGCTAAACCCAAGCAGGACATGATGAAGTCCAACTGTCTGGTCCATGTCTCCCTTTGTGGCGGGGTGCCGTCGGAGGGGTCTTCACCTTTGGGAGGGTCTTCACCTTTCGGGGGGTCTTCTCCGATGGGGATTAGGTGTTCCCTCTTATTTGCCACCGGAACCTCCTCCAAACCACCCTCTGTCTTCATTCTGTTGTTATTCACTGAATGAACTCTTCTCGGACTACTAATACAATTAAAAGGATTGCTTTCTACCTGTATATATACCTGCTCAGATACTGATCCAGTCAAGAGAATCCATCTTCCGGCAGAACACACAGTCTTAAATAAGCGTGAGGAGTCATGAAATGAGTCACATGACTTCACTGGAATCGGTGATGTCACTCTCTTCAGGCCACAGCCACTTTCCAACCCATGAAAAAGTACATGAACCAGAGGCGTATCTACAATAAGGTGAGGACACGGAGCCAGCCGCCTGTCCAAATCCATTTTTGCCTGGCCAAAATCCATGTACACTGCAATTGATTGACTGGGTTTGGGACCAATGGGAGCCGCTTGACCACCCCCTCCGGCTTGGTGGTATAAAACCAGGCTCCGCCCATTGTCATCACTTTTGTGAAACTTCTCATGCGAGAACACACGGCATTACTGCAAAGTCCTAGTTGAGTCAACTGGCAACTGGCAAATAGCAACTGGCACTAGCAACTCTCACTAGCAACTGGCACTAGCAACTGGCACTAGCAACTCTCACTAGCAACTGGCACTAGCAACTGGCACTAACAACTCTCACTAGCAACTGGCACTAGCAACTGGCACTAGCAACTGGCACTAGCAACTCTCACTAGCAACTGGCACTAGCAACTCTCACTAGCAACTGGCACTAGAAACTCTCACTAGCAACTGGCACTAGCAACTCTCACTAGCAACTCTCACTAGCAACTCTCACTAGCAACTGGCACTAGCAACTGGCACTAGCAACTCTCACTAGCAACTGACACTAGCAACTCTCACTAGCAACTGGCACTAGCAACTCTCACTAGCAACTGGCACTAGCAACTGGAACTACCAACTCTCACTAGCAACTCTCACTAGCAACTGGCACTAGCAACTCTCACTAGCAACTGGCACTAGCAACTCTCACTAGCAACTCTCACTAGCAACTGGCACTAGCTACTGGCACTAGCAACTCTCACTAGCAACTGGCACTAGCAACTCTCACTAGCAACTGGCACTAACAACTGGCACTAGCAACTCTCACTAGCAACTGGCACTAGCAACTGGCACTAGCAACTCTCACTAGCAACTGGCACTAGCAACTCTCACTAGCAACTGGCACTAGCAACTGGCACTAGCAACTCTCACTAGCAACTGGCACTAGCAACTCTCACTAGCAACTCTCACTAGCAACTGGCACTAGCAACTCTCACTAGCAACTCTCACTAGCAACTGGCACTAGCAACTCTCACTAGCAACTGGCACTAGCAACTCTCATTAGCAACTCTCACTAGCAACTGGCACTCTCATCAAGACAAGTGTGTGGTAAATGGTGCATATATATACATACACACATATATACACACATATACACACACACACACACACACACACACACACACACACACACACACACACACACACACACACACACACACACACAAAACTATTTTAATTAGTCCGATTTATGTGTCTAAAATGGGCTAGATTGCCTGGACTAGAAAGCCTGGTGAGGCGAGGTTACTCTGGGCCCATAGATATGGACAAAGCGTTCTCTGGGTCTAACATGAACGTAAAATGAAGCCTGTCAGTCCCAAGGGGCCAGCTATGCACTCCAATGTTGAAGCGCTGGGCCCTAGTGGTAAGAGGAAGGACTGCAGGCGGACCCGTGGATTCTTGACGAGGAAACCCCGTGCAACCGAGCGATCAATGTTAAAGCCCAGCTGCACTTCCGCATTTGGACACCAAAATTTGGTGTCCAAATGCTGAATCAGCGAAAAAATGCGGAAATAGACGGTACTTCCGGCAGCCTTCCGGGTGCTTCAAAATGCCACTGAGCAACTTCCACTAACATGAATAGCGGAGGGGGCGGAGCTTCGCGCCAGTTTAGTCTCTATCCTTTTAATACTCTATGGTCAGTCCTTGTATTGTAAGTCGACGCCATTTTTCTAGATCCGTTTTGGCCCAGCTGGCCATTGGCTGGCCCAGACAACGAGGCGGGACTTCCCCCCTTCTTCTCCGTTGGTTTTTATTTTGACTCGAGTGGGAGGGGAATCCAGATCATAGACTGTAACGGTAGCCACGCCCCTCAGAACATACGCGACTTTATGGTCATTTTTTAAATAAATGGGACCATCATTTTCCAAAAAGAATATTATGGCATTAGAAATGAGACTTTAAACTAGTGACTGGAAGCAGAAAGTATTCATGACCATGTTTATTAAGGTAATACAGTCTAGGTGAAGTTGGGCCCAAATACATGGACTTCAATGGGGCTATGGGTTTTTCTGGGTCCAATGACAGCGCCACAACAGGCCATTATATGAACTTTCAGGAAATCCCGATTTCCTCAGTGGCTTCAGGTGGCTTCACAAAATATCTGTCTGACTGCCCCCCTGTCTGGGCCCCATGAAGTGAACGGTTGTCAGAGTTGCAAGTTGTCAGACGTTGTTTCCGATCGGACGTATTTTGATAGCAACACACGGTTTGGATATGGACGCTGAATCTACGCGTGTTCTGCAGTATTTGGCAGAGATTGAAGATGCTGCAGAAGATGTTCTCTCCAGCAAACAACAAGTAACTATCTGACCGTAACGTTATAATGAATACAGCTTGCTTTTGGCCAGCTTTTTACTAACGTGTTATGTTATGTTATGTTACCGATGCTAACCGCTAAGCTAGCTTCTGTTGGCTCCTGTGCCTTAATTTGACTGATTGATTGTCAGTATTTATTAACAGTTTGCAGAATTACAGTACATTGCAAGCACAACTCAACACAAAAACTGTTAACTGTGAGTGGACTACCCAATAAAGCATATACACTTGTTTACAAGAGGGTCCTACTCCTTGTTCAATTATCAAAACATTTAGAGACGTACAAATATACACTTCTATAGTGTATATTTATATAATTGTATGTGTTCTCTAAAGAACAGAACAGGAATTCATCATAAAGAGGTAAAAAGGGAAAAGAAACATATACTGTGAGGGGGGGGGGGGGTTCAGATTTTACGGGGGCCAGTTTCGAATTGCAGCCGTTCGTCGTAGGTGCCCTTTGAGAGCGGTTTTACATACTATACTTTCACTTAGCCCCTCTCGGAACCCTCCGTAAAGCTTTTCTGAAATTTGGATGTCCAATGCTCTGGGTCTAAAAAATGTCAGAAACTTCAGTAGCATTGGGTTCTGCATTGTAGGGCTAACTTTCACTATAATTGCCCAGGCCGTGATTTACGTGCTCGGTGCACAGGCCCCTGATTCTCCTGTGTTAATATTACACCAGAGTGTTTACATAGTCCCCATCAGGTGGAAGGAGGAAACTGGTGAACATTATCGGTATTTTATTTATTTTAAGGTAGAAATTAGAATAGAACACAAACGTATATGTACACGTTCTAGTATTCTACGGATGATTGGTTAGAAAATCATCAGTACTAGAGGACGGTCCTGGTATATAAAACCAGCAGTCCTAGAGGTCCTGGTAGTATAGAAAACCAGCAGTACTAGAGGTCCTGGTAGGATATAAAACCAGCAGTCCTAGAGGTCCTGGGATAGGAAACCAGCAGTCCAAGAGGTCCTGGTAGGATAGAAAACCAGCAGTGCTAGAGGTCCTGGTAGGATAGGAAACTATCCCAGGACCTCTAGGACTGCTGGTTTTATATCCTACCAGGACCTCTAGTACTGCTGGTTTTCTATACTACCAGGACCTCTAGGACTGCTGGTTTTATATACCAGGACCGTCCTCTAGTACTGATGATTAGTATGAGACCAACTTGACCAACTTGCCTGTGTAATTTTCAGATTGTGGATCTAGATCTAAAACGGAACAGGAACAGGGAGGCATTGAATGCATTGCAGAAAGACACAGATTCAGGTGGGTGACCCAGGTTAATTTGCTTTGTCAGCTTGTCCTATGCTAAACTATAACTGATGTGTTGTTTCTTTCTTTCTTTTTTCAGGGAAAGTAAAGGTTTGCTTTGGAAACATGTTTATACAATTTCCTAAACCGAAGGCAAAAGTGATGATTCAGAAAGGTATGAGCTGTCCCAAGTTATATACCCAGCTTAGGATTTAGAACAGTGGTTCTCAAAAATAGCAGATATAGAAGCTACTATTTTTGAAAATATATTAAAAATATCGAAAATGAAGAAAGAAAATGGGTCGGGATACCAATTTAATTATCCAATCAGGATAGAGAACCCATATCAGTCAGGATACAGATTAGATGAGTGAAATAGAAGTGATGACACAAATGGGCAGACAAAATTGGAACCCTATAAAAATGAAACCAATAAATGGGTACTTATCGGCTATTATTTTGATAACCAGCAGTTATCCACCAGCAGTGGCGGAGACACAAATAGTCTCCTTTGTGTTTCCATACAGTAGGTAACCAACCACTGCTGGTCATCAAAATATTGGCTTAGGAAAGTGACAAAAAACTAAACAAATCCATGAATTCAAGTCTCCATGGGGTGAGTAATCAATAGACAAAATACATGTTTTGGGTGCCTTTTACCCATGAAGACCGGCCTCAGGTCTAAATGGGATGAGTTTTAGAAGTTGTTCGCTGTAATTCAAGCAGGCTGTTTTCTTGTTTGTATCAGAAACTGCTAATTGCGTTTGTCTGCCCACCCATCTCGGCAGACAGGGAGGCATACTTTGGTTAGACATAGCATTGGTCCGACTGGATTAAGGTTGGTGAGGGGTGCGTTAAAACGACCGGATTAAGGTTGGTGAGGGGTGCGTTAAGGGTCAAGGCCGGTGTGCTAGGGTGAGGAAAAGGTTTGCGTTAATTATGTTGCTTACAATTACAACAACTGTAAACCCTGTTGATCTTTGCTTCTTCATTCATAGACCAAGAACAACTAGACAAGGAAATAAATGATCTTCGCAAAGGCCTAAAAGCAAAAGTCAATCATCTCCATGAGATTCAAGGTAAGATATATATACAGTATTAAATCTGTATTAAAAGTGGCTGGCTACATATTACATAATGTCAAATATTATTCGAAAATGCTGAGATTCAGTAATGCCTTGCGAAAAGACTATCTGTTGCTTGTATGCACCCCATAAAAGGGTCACATTTTAGAATGTATGCCATTCGGAAAATGCATTGCTCATTTTGTAAACCTAGGTTACATCTGTGTTGGAGTATCTGTGCCAAAATACTAAGTTTCAGAATTTTCCTCTTAAAAATATGATTTCACACAATATCTACTCAGAATGTCAAGCGGAAACCGGAAGGTCCCTTGTTCAACTAACAAGACAGGGTTTAACAGCGTGGCGTGTCATGTCATTGTGATGTCATATTGACTTCTAATGGAGTTTGCCTACCTTTTAAAAAGTCTTATTGATGCCACCTCTTCATGGCTCCAATAATAAACTAGAAAAAGTGCTCCTCAGACCACAGGTCCCCGGCAGGTCAGGTAGCTTATTGTGGCGATATAACAGGTGTTCTAGAAAACTAGATGTATAAATCTTGGCATTGGGTATACCGGATTTATGTATGTTTGCAGGTAAACCAGAGCTGCGAGGCTGCAACCTTTCCCCACTCTCTGGTGATGAGATCAAAGCTATTAACAGCCTACTGAAGAGATGACATTGTGGCTATGCTCAGACTGGCAGCTAATATCACACTTGGACTATAGAGATTGGAGTCTGAACAGCAACAAAACACATGGAAACAGATTTTTGTGAATTACATTTGAACCAGACTCGTAAGTGGTGTTTGAATTGTGACTCAAGTCTGAACTGTTGTACAGCAGTTGAGTTTCAGTTAATCATTACCTACACCTATGTCCTTACGTTGTTACCACAGAAACCAATGCAGATAGATTTGGTCACTTGCAATGCAAATAACAGTCGGCCCTATAGATCAGATTTACCTGAACAAAGCCTAACTAACAGATGTGATTACCTACTTATTGGGTTTTTGGACTCAGAAAGTGCCACAGAATCTCATCAGGACGTTTTAAAGCATCTTCTGTGTACAGTACTGTTGCGTTGACCAGTTATTGAACAGGCATGGATGGCTATGAACAAGTCTCGCTTCTATTTCAGTTTGGCACATATATATAGTCTGTTTTCAAATGTCAAGACCATTAATAAATGCACACCAACATCTCTCTCCCTTCCTGAGATATGACCAATGTAATATTGACTGTGACCTTGAGACATTTTTCTAGGGCAGCCCAGAGATAATTTCTACCAAGTTCCCTGAAAATCTGCCAAACTGTTCTGGAGTTACTGTACCTGACATTTGCAGTATGAATGCTGAAAGACTAACTAACCAAAAGTGCTGCCCAAATGACTATTCTGAAATGGGAAGAAGGCGATTACCGTATACTACACAGTATATCAGCCACAAGATGGCTGATAGGTCAGATATGTCTTTGTTCAGTAAATGTATTTAAGCCATATGAAACCACTTTTGTCATTGTATCTATCAATTTCTGTTAAGTTATACACATGTAAAGTACTATTTTATGTGTTATTCTATTTTACATAATTAGAAACAATTGTAGGGTATTAAACGCTGACTCAAGTCTTGCTCAGTCTTGCTCACGAAGAGTCAAATACCAGTAGTCAAATGACAGTGATAACTGTAGGACGTATTACTATATAAGCAAAACATAATAAATATGAATACATGTTTATCCAATTTATGTAGGAGCAAGTGAATTAATGTCCACTGAGTGGATCCTGATCAGATCTGATTTGGGAGAACTGCAGTATATTTGTAGTAAACACTACCATTTAACATACTGTGAGAGTGTGGTCTGACTAACCAACACCAACTCAGGACATTTCAAATTAAAATGGTGTATAAAGTTGACTAACAGAACCCTAACATTTTTAACATTCACAATTATGGCAAAATTAGCCTGGGCACCATTTCATTTCGGTATATGATCCGGGCTGGAGCCGGATGATATGCTTACGTCATGTTGTAGGCAATGGTTTGCCTACAACAAACGCTTCCTGTTTGATTAAAAGCAATAAAAGCTCTCGTAAGCGAGAGCTTTTATTGAGAGGGAAAAGGAAGTTGTCGCCACCTGTTCATCCTGTCTGGCGACTACAAAACAATACTACAACATGACGTAACCACATCATCCGGCCCCAGCTCGGATCAAACAGAGACCAGGCTTTCCTCCGAGGCGGTGGAAAGCCTGGTGAGGCGAGGTTATGGCAAAATATATATATATATATAAATGAGGAAGACATTTTTTAACTTTTATGTCCATACTTTGTGGCATGTCCATAACGTGTACCAGCTGAGCTTAATCAACCAGGCAATGGATGTGGATCCATTTCAAAATGTGACATTTTCGTCTGGAACTAATCTGAACAAGAATCAAGAGGGATTTGTCAATTACTCAATATAGGTACAACAAGCAGTGAAATGGTGGGACCTGTTTATACCTGTTTTTAAAGTAACAATACTGATGTAATGAAGTTGAAATAAAATAATAGATGACAGAAATATAATTAAAGTACAGATAGAACAGCAGGTATGATAAACCTCTTAAGACACGTATGTTGATATCTGTAGCAGCAGTGCCAAATGTGCAAAAACAGAAGGCATACATATATACATCAAAATCACTTGTCTATGCACAATGTGCAAGTAATGTCAATTAGTCACCTGGTACGACCAGGTGACACTTTGCTGACTGGGACTGTGCCCCATCTTCCAGTCTTTTTTTTCCTTCTTTTTTCAAGTGCTCTCCGAGCCCTCTTTCCGTGCTCTCTGAGCTCTCATTCCGCCTCTATCACGAGCTCCTGTGAACCATTTGGAGAGAGCCAGCTCTGCATCCTTCTGGTTAATTCCTTGAGTGACTCCATTGTACTTCAGTGCCCCTAAAAAGAGAGGACAACTTAATAATTCTAGCTAGATATAGCATTATGAAAAGTTAAAATGTTTTGAATCACTGAGGAATTTGTATGCTTGTGAAAGGAACTCCAATGGATTCACCATGACAATCTAAATCCTACCGAGCAATTGCTATCGGGTGAAAATTCACATGAATAGAGTACCTGACAAGGCTGACAGTAAGGATGCTCAAGGTCTGTAAAAAATATCATTCATGCATACAGAACCAGAAAATTTAGTTTTAAGATCACTAATACCTTGGCCGTTCTTTCAACGTAATACAACTTGGAGATTTCTTTTTACAATACATTTCTCAGTGATTACAAACCTTTCAATGGTATATTAAAGAAACAAGCTAGTGCACATTGGCAAATTTTTTAACGTTGATTTGCCCCCTAGGCACATGCCAGCTGTATTCTGTAGCATGCACTATACAGTAGTATGCATGTAGCATGCAGCTACCTACATACATGTACTTCATTACATAAAATGTTTTGAACAATTAACTCTAAATTACCATATATGACATCAAAAAGTCGCAGGTCTCGGAATTTGTTCTTGCCATGACGTCCAAAAAGGTTGTACTGGATTGCCAATTCATTTGACATGAGGAACGCCATCATTCTTCTGGTTGCATCATCCAGTGTAGTACCCCCTATGTCTCCAAGCATGGCAACCTGAAAGTATAATATAAGTAACGGCAATGAAACGCCACACCAAGTTTTCATTCCATCTTTACCCCACTTAACTCTATTGGTCCCATTCCACAATGTATTATTGATTAAGCTACCCTATTCTTTCACAAGTCCACTCATCTTCCTCCAGCCCTCTGCCATCCTCACCCTTGAATACCTCCCAAGAGGTCCCGCCTTAGCACTGCCCTGCCCACTACCGGCTCCATTCTCCACCCTCTCGGATGTCAAGCAAAGTAACTCTTGAGGGGTATCCTTCTCTACATGCACACACAAAGGGGAAGATCCTAACAGACCAGCAAAGTACAAAAACGTAAAGTGAATAAGTTATTTGTAGTGAACATACAACTCCAGACATGAACTTTGAGTCACACAGCTTCTCATTCATGGATTGGACATCTTGGATTGTGGTCAGTGGGAACTCTGCTCCTTCGGGTGGCTCCAGCGACGGCGCCACAACCTCTCTTTGCTTCATCAGGGCATTTAACATTTGACTATGTACCTTCTGGGTGTCCTTCACTTCCTCCAGGAGAGTTATCAATTTGATCAACAAATTCTCTCCCATGCCATGTGGGTCTGCACTGGGGATGTACCTCACACCCGGGGTACCGTGGTGGCTCATTGTTGGGGATGTACTAGGGCTGTCCATTATATTGTATACTGCAGACTCCAACTCTTCTTTTGGAGTCCCAAGAATCTGTTTGTCTGTTTCAAATGCAACCAAGTCCTGCAAGTGCTCTGCAACACTGGCATTAATGCGTCTTCGTTTGGACCGAGAGCTATCACCATAGTCTTCCATTTTCCCCACAATCTGCAACAAAGATTTTGACACATGAGACATGTTTTACTTGATTACATACTACCTATAGATTATAGAAGCCAAATGGCTTCTATATGCTGTTATTTGACATTATTACTTTTTTTTACTTAATTTTGTAACCCATTTTTCACTCCTGTGTCAATTATCTAATGTGATCCTGGGCTCTACACACCCTCCGCCAACCTAGCCCCCATATATGGGGGACATTGGGAGAGCAACGGACTTGAACTTCATGCCTGAGTGTCCAAGTTGCTCCTTAACACCTGACGGGGGAGTTTCCCTGGTTAGACGTAGCACGTGGAAGGAACACGTTATTCCAACTAGTTCCTTTCCCCTCCATCAGGCGCCCGGCTGGCCAGGGGGAGGCAGTTTAGAGACCAGGATTACTGCATGTTTTTTGTGAGGGTACCTACCTCTATGGTACCTACCCTAGGGGACAGAACATGCAAACTCCAGATTATTGGTTAATTAGATGAGTGGGCAATGGGCACGCCTCTCCAGGCCTGATTGACAGAGCATATGCCTGGGTGATTGGGAAATGGTAGTCACCTTGGTGGACACTGGACAGACTGTTTTTACCAGGTGTAGTTGATGAGTTTTGCCGCCTACTTTTAGTTACATATTTAGATACTTTTAGATTATGTATCTTTAATGTAATACATAAATATTAACTTTATTGCTCACTATTTGTTGCTCAAAGCTGCAGTAGCCTATATTTCACAGGAGTTTCTCAACCAACCACTATCAAGAAGGGACAAACCGTTTTGTTTTGGTTAAACCCAGCTGCCTTTTTTGGAGTACATGAAGGGAGAAAAAGAACAAAGACTCCAGGTATTAAAGACAAGACAATGTCATGCTATTGCTACCCAATGAACTTTGCTAAATATCGACATGTGCAATACAATGTGTTCAAGTTTTAAATGCCGTAGGCATTTAGCTCATGTGTTTTCTGTTAGTGTTTGGCTACTGTGTTTCTGTTGTTTACCATAACCTAGAGGAGAGCAGACTCGATCCTGTTCTATCAGAAATTCATCCAGCCACACATTCCATGTTCCATCAGGTTGGGGGCATTCGCCCCCAAAAAATAGCAAAGATCGCGAGGCCTTTTTTGGCGAAAATATAAGGTGTAGACTGAGGTAAGATCAGAGTGGTCCTTCGTAGTGGACCTATATCAGAACCAACTGGTAAATTCCAACAAATGTGTTTGAAACAAAAACACATTGCAGCACATTTAATGTAGACGAGACTTTTTCTTTTGATCTCAGAGCAGGTTTTAAAATGCTTATTTAGCTGCTCAACCTCGATCGCCACGGACACAGACCCGTTTAAAATGATTTACAAATAAATAGCCTAGCCTATACACACAGAATGTCACAACACAATAACTTACCTTGTGTTTTTCAAAGCGCCCAGAATGACGCAATGGGTGTTAATTTCCCAGTAGACAAAGACTGTACCGGTAGAGTGAGTCTTGAGTGTAGCCTATTTTTCTTTATATGGTTATAATAATAATATCGGGTCGGTTTGTGGTCTTTGGGGTTTTGTTAATATGGCGGTTGGCTTGGCACAGTTGCCAGGCATCCATAATCAATGCATTACTGCCATCTACTGGATTGTGATATATCATCTTCACAATGCAAACTATATACTGTACATCTTTATCCTTTCAGATTCCCCTGCATTTACACAGCACAAGTAGCGATGCATTACCACTACTGTATGTACTGGATTGATTGATCATTCACAATTCTTTCCATTGCCAATGTGATCCCGCAGTCACACAGTATATTCTCTAATTTAACCCAGATAGTTGTCTGACTTGGTGTCAGTAATGTTCAAGAATCACCTGGCTGCATCCGATACCATCTTTATCCTTTCTGATCCTCCCTCTATTTAGACGGCACAGTTTATAACAAATGAATTCCAGAAATTGCCTCTTGTCCATGCATATATTTTAATCGGCTCCCTTTCCTTTCCTTTTGTACGGCAACCCTTATATTGCCCCCTTCCAGTCTCTTCACAGCTTCAGCATAAATTAGTCTTTATTAACAGTTTGCAGAATTACAGTACATTTCAAGCCCAACTCAATGCAAAAACTGTTAACTGTGAGTGGATGACACCATAAAGCATTACACTTGTTTACAAAAGGGTCCACCGTTTTCAATTCATCATAATTTAGAGACGTGCAAATATACACTTCTATACTCCTGTGCTGATCCTGCATAATGATTTCTTGTTGTAGTAACCCACTCGCCTGTAACCCACATTTAAGCTATAAGGGGTCCATATTGACAAGCTGACTGGTGCCTATAGCCCCTTTCGGGACCCTTACTATTTCTGAAGTTTGGCCCATGGTAGGGTCCCTGAGTAGTTATTCCACTCTCCATGGGAGACAGATGTACATAGCCTCCGTTCACGCCGTGCTGCGCTCCGCTTGAGTGTCGGCGAGATGTTTCAAAGATTCATAAAATGGCTATAGGAGACCGCTGCAACGTGTATGAAATTGCATTAAGTGCCGTGCTATACGCCTACATTTTAAAAGAATAAAGGCCTGATATTCTACTACTATTACATTATAAATTTACTATAATTGGAACTATGCACCCCTTAATCTCCCCATCAACATGCAGATTTGTATTTAGCGGTAAAACCAGATTCACTTTTTTGTTGTAGCCTAACATTGAACATTGAATTGAAAACAAACAACCAAATAAGCTACAATTGTTTTGTGAACATGGCAACCTCAAAATAGCCCAAATCCTAGTTAAAATACGACTTGTCTTTTCCATGACCAGCAGTGGAAGTAATTTACACTCCCTAAATTGTATTACGTTCTGAGCTACATTTGCACCTTGATTTCAAATTGACTGGAGGTGGTTTCTACTACACATGACGTCATGAAGGGTGTTTAGCTGAACAGCAGATGTGGAACTGTCCACTTGACCTGCCCAACCAACACGAACGTAGCTGTCATGCAACCGATATATTTGGCAATAGCAGTAACAATAGGTGAGTGAGTCTGATGATTAAATTAATTGCATGGTCTGATATTCTACTGTTAGTTATGAATACAACATTAAAATGTATTAACACATTTCTCATGTTTAGTGAGCTTGATGAATTTAGCAGAAAAAACATTAGTTACATTACACTTGTAACAGTTTTAAGACAGGACCCCCCAAACCCACTGACTTTATTCCCTGACCAATAACACTGTTTTTTTTAATGCTAAACTGTGTGCTTTTAATCGTGTAATGTTATTTTGTTCTGTATTTTACCTATTGCCTCATATTTTTGCCTAATGCCTACTGTAGCACTTGAGATTCCAAGGAATGTAAAGTGCATTATAAATAAAATCCATTATTATTATTATAACCTAACTCATTTTGTTTTGTAACCCAAAAGGTCTCTAGAAATGATTTTGAGTCATAGTTTCATTATCCTATTTCAGGAACTATTCATCAGATAATGAGCATCAAGATTTCATCTCATCCTTCAGACTGCTTGGCTCTGACGGATACCTGTATATCAGACTTCTGCAGCAGTGAACATGTATTTTCCAGTGGTACATGTGATGTCAAAGGTAAAAGTCACATTTATCATTTTTAAACAATGCTGTAGAGAATTTTCTATTGTCTAGTGACGGCAATGATGTTTTGGGACACAAAGCTAACAAGGCATTTCAATTCAATTGCACTTCTTGGAATATGGTTGAAATCTAATACTGAGGCAACCGCCTGGAGCATGGTCTGTGGCAAGTGGCAACCAAATCAATAATGATGAAGGGCCTTCACCTGTCTTCGGTTGCTGAGGGAACAGTAAAAAATGAAGCTTATTGTATTTTAAATTAATTTTACATTTTTCACTCAACATATTGTTGATAAACCATAGAACCGAGCCTTTAACTGCATGTAGAAAACACCTGCTGCATAGAAAAGACCTTGCTTGCTTATGTAAAAAAAGAAATCCTGTTTTTCTGCCTCCCTCTTTGTATATTTTACACAAGATGAAGCGTGCCAAATAAAAGGCTCAAAGGCGTGTAATGTGAGCGTACAGTCCATATTGGAAAGATTTCCGTCACTGCAAGGCTGTATGTGTGCCTGGGAGGAGCGGCTTTGTGCCTTTCTGCAACTGCTTAACACACAATGCCACCAAACACCAGGTGCAGTATTCTCACTATACTCAATGATAAGCATTAATGGCTAAAATTACATATTTGTTCACTAAACAAACTCTGAATGCTCTGATACATTTTTGGTATCCGGCACAATAGACGGGCTGTAATTGATATTTTGTAGATAAGTCCCACAATCATGTGAATATCTCCAAACATTTGTTTTAATCATCTTTGCTATTATGTGTACAGTTCCTCAACAAAACAAAGGTGCCCCACTGATGGACTGGCAAACTAGCGATCTAATAGAATATGGTAATTATTTTGTCAATGATTGAAATGAACTACTATCAAAAGGTTTTTTGTGTGTGCTCTAAAGCTGAGCTCATAATTATTATTGTTATTATTGTTCATTTATTTTTCAGTATATGACAACACTGGATCCTGCTCAAAACGAGTGACGGTCTGCATCAGTGACCACATTTGCAACAAGTATCTGGTACCTCTCGTAGATGCATGTGCACCAGAGCAGTGCGACAGCACCCGCTGTCGGCAGGTATCTCGACACTTCTATGGCGGCATGCCCAGCAATGTGGCAGAGATGCTCGTCATGTGTGATTGTGAGCCGTGGGATCAAGCCTGTGTGCATTTCAAGAGCATTCTGCACAGTGGCATGTGTGGTGGTGAGGCCTGGACCTGTCTGGATGCGCTCAACCACTGCCTGGGGAATTGGAACTGCAGGTATCAAGCTATAGGGCTGTATTTTGCGTGTCTTAAGTACCAGGTCTTATTCCCTAACTTGAGTAAACTAAAGACCTGGAGGAGTGGTCAATGCTCTTTGGCCACTCAGAATAGCCAAATGGCATTGATCACGCCTCCAGGTCTTTCATTTACTCAAGTTAGGGAATAAGACCTGGTACTTAAGACACGCAAAATACAGCCCATTGTCTCCATCGTCATATTTGATTCTGCATGATGTACCTGTAATCTGACTACAACATCTTCTAATACAGTTTCACTTTTAGTTTATCTCCAGTAATGTCCCTAATGGGAAACAAGTGTTCTGTGTTATGACTCTGTGGTCTAACTTGAACATCCTATAATTAAACATCACAGCCGATCATTGTCATGCTCCATAAGCTAATGAGATTTTATATCAATCTCATTTTGATTGATTGATTGAATACTTAGCCAAAAGTGTAAAGAGAACGTGGTACAGTCAGACATTAATTCATTAAGAAGTGTTTATTAATTTATATTCGGGAATGAATGAAGCAAAACTAGTGATCAACAGACTATTACTAAAGGTTCTACTATGTGTCACAGTGGACATAAAGATTAATTAATTTGTGGAGGAGCAATTATGGAAAGTACAATTAAAGTACAAAAACCCATGTTCTCGCCAGAGCCCTCCCAAACCAAGTTAATGGACAATCCCTACATAGGCTATATGTAGCATACATGCCAACAAAAGTGTATAGAAATGTTCCTACTGTCTGACATCACCACTGCCAGCTGAATGTTTGCCTATTTTCACTGAATGTTCGCCTATCATAACATGCCCAGAATAGGGTATGGTTTAAGGTTAAATTATTTATTTTGATTTTACCCATAAGATGTTTTCTTCAACTTCACAGGGAGCTGTTAAAAACATACCAGGCCAAATGCTGGCATGATGACTATCCACAGTGCAATGACATTGATGAATGTGTCAGTCAAATGGATCCAGCTCTTATCCATGGTGCAGATGTTGAATGTAGAAAGGCCTTTGTGGCCACCATGGGCACAGAGCTTCAGTATCCTTGTACATGCATTGGACTGTACAATAATGATGAACAGAGGTGCAAAATACTTCATGACGTACTCCATAATCGGTCACACTTCAGTGAGTACAATTTTTGTTTGACTCTGCAAGCCTTATATATTTATTTATTTAATTCTGATGAATGGCAAAAATGGCCAGGTCAGTTTGTCTCAGTGTCTCTCCATGTTCAACCTCAGTTCTTTCTGATGAAGCGACAGCCGTTTTCATGATGTTGGGAACTACCTGTTAGCTCTTTTTCCTGTTCCTTTCAGTGATACTTTGGAGACGGATGAACACTCCTTATGAGCTGTTGGAAATGAATGAATCAGAGGAAGGTCACAGGTGGATAACCAGTAAGTGTCCATTTGGACTACAGAATTATAAACTTCATCATATGTCGCAGTCAGTATACACTATACAGTATATACACACATACTGTGGCGTTCTGTATTTTACTGCTTGTTCTTTCAGATCAGTTACTATATGTGTTTTCATACGTGATACTTGTTGGAGTTGTTCTTCTAGTGACCATCATCGTTTTATATAAAGTTGGGTAAGTACATAAAGACACTAATAAATTAGAATTTATAATAATTCTGTAATATGTATTATAATTCAGTGATACACATACATTTTTTTTCCACCCATAGGATGAGAGCAAGGGATAACACAAATTTTCAGTCTCCTGAAAAACCATCTATCCATCCATCCATCCATCTTCATCCACTTATCCGTAGTCGAGTTGCAGAAGTAGCAGTTCCACTCGAGAATCCAAGGCTTCCCTTTCCCTGGCCACATTAGCATGTAGCTCTGACTGGGGGAACCCAAGGCATTTTGAGGCCAGCGTGGAGAGATGATCCCCCACCTGGTCCTTGGGCTGCCCCGTGGCCTCTTTCCAGCTGGGTGTGTCTGGAAAACTTCCCTGGGACTCATCCTTAATCCTTACTTACTACCCCATATCACCCAAATTGTTTCCTTTTTGCGCAAAGGCAGTGGCTCTACTCTGAGTCCCTTCCAGATGGCCGAGCTTCTCATCCAAACCCTAAGGGAGATTCCAGCCACCCTCCTGAGAGAACCTTTTTCAGCTGCTTTTATCCACGATCTTGTTCTGTTGGTCACATTTCAAGAAAAATCACACCTGTGTGAAGTGTAGGGCACTCTTATCATCATACATCATCATAGATCATCTCATACTGGCCAATCAGAATGCCTGTTGCCTGTGATTGGTTAGCTGATTTGCTCGTTTACATATGACGTAAATTTTCCCTTCATTGTCAATGGCATTTAATGTTTGTTGCCACAAATTTACGTCATATTTTGACCTAATTTCTCCTTTCATTATCAATGGCAAATAGCTGTATATAGGAGGGGCTACTAGTGCCCCTCAAAAAAACAACTGTGATGTAATTCTCTATAGCCTAATATGTAGTTTATAATGAAGAATCTGTTGTTTTGATTTTTATATCATGATCTAAATTGGGCATGAAACTAACAAAAGAGAACCAATGTGAGAACTGTTATTGCACACTTTTGTCCTGTAATAAATGTCTATGTTTTTCATAATCTTCACTGACTCCATGAGTTACATTTTAAGTCATTACAGACAATAGCAATGAGTTTGATTAGTTGAATTTTCAATGTTGGGAAATTAAACCTTCACTATGCATGATGGCATAGGTGTCTAGTACTCTCTGAATTTAAGAGTTTTTACTTGACTTCAGTTCTATAAGCTGTAGAACTTTATTCACTCTAATTAACCAATACATAATTATTTTGCTATGATTCCATGCTTTCATAGAAAGAAAAAAAAGACAGTCATTCTAATAAAAGTATAGTCACATTTTGCCTTTCATTCTAATCAAAGTATAGTCACATTTTGTCACAAAATGTGATACGTATGGTATCGCTGTTAAAATGTATCATTACATCCCTAATGCCAATGATTACTAAAAGAATTCTGAGCTTTTGTTGTGAAAAAGAAACAAAATCATATATCACCTATAAGTGACCAGAGCCAGGATAATAATGATAATAAAAATCAACCTTGTTAGCAGTCTCCTTGTACAAATACAGACTTAAGTGCATTGCTCAAAGGCTTTTTAATAGCAGTTGATTAGGAGGAAGTGTTTATTCATCCTTTTCCAGCTGATACAGTCCCAAGTTTGCTTTCTACAGTAACTAACTACTAACAGACACTGGTCATTCACCTTCTTTTTCATTATCTCATAACATGTACACTATGATTATACAGTAGTTAAAAGGATAATGTACTCCATTTTGTAGACATGGATTTGGGTTTGTCTATGTGAGGTGTAATGAGGGATACATGCAATATTAGGTAAAATAACTACCACATTGACTGTTACTGCCCCCTAAAGGTTGGCTTTGAGATTACCATCTATTAGTAGGCTACTTCAATGGTATTATGGTATTGACTGATGCATCAACAGAATTGAACATTAAGTACACATTATGTTTATTAACAGTATATTACTATATGTAAACATAGGATAAAGAGGAGAGGACAGCAACGTTTAGCATTCTATATGCCATGCTATTATATTAGAGTCTGAACCTTTGAGTCTGAAGTCTTTTTTTTATTGCCTGGTATGTTTGCATTACACTAAATAGTGACAGTGTTAAATACTTACATATACGTTCTCAAAAATATAAATATATGAACTATGTACAATATGCAGTATTAGTAAATAATGTAATATATAGACTATGATAATATATCCAATATAGGTACATAAATAAACACATTTCACATTTGTATTGTGTGTACAGAGAGTTTAGTAGCATACTACATGTACATTTTGTTTGGCACTTATTTATTTATAATAGTGTGTGTGTGTGTGTGTGTGTGTGTGTGTGTGTGTGTGTGTGTGTGTGTGTGTGTGTGTGTGTGTGTGTGTGTGTGTGTGTGTGTGTGCGCAGTGGTGGGAAGCGGGCGGAGGGTCTCCCCACTGGAGAAAGGCAATACATATATAGCATAGGCATCAAATCTATATGCAGCAACAATAGCAAAATAAAGTAGTCAGGTATTTCTCCTTTTGAGTTACAATGATCTGCTTCTTGCTTGAGCAACCTTGGAGTTGGTCTTGCGGTTTAAAGCTTTGCAGATGAAGTCGCCAGCCTCAATCACTTTAGAAAGGTCCACTCCCTGTAATGAATCAGTAATGACTTTCAGTAAGTAAACCTTTGCTACTTAAAGGACCACTTCACCACTTTTCAACCTATCTTCATATAATAGGTCCTCACTAATAATCATGATAAAATGGCACAATTTTTGAGGGGCGCTAGTCAAATGCCATTGACTATATACAGGTTTAATTTGTTTTAAAAACGCCATTGATAATGAAGGGAAACTTTACGTCATCTTGTCCCCAACACAAACATTAAATGCCATTAACAATGAAGTGAATTTAATGTTTGTATAATACAACATCTGGACATTTTTGTAAAAAGATCTTGTTTAAAAAGAATCTTCCTAACGATGTCACTGGTGGACAGGGTTCTGAACTACTTGCCCACATCCCTCCTATGAGACACATGCTTAGTATATATATTTTGCCATTTTATCATGATTATTAGTGAGGACCTATATGAAGGTTGAAAAGTGGTGAGGTCGTCCATTAAAGATGTAATTCTTTGTCACTGTATTAGCTCCAATATGTTCCCTGAGGGAACATATTGGGGCTACCTCTGTATTTGCGATTTCCAAAAAGTAATTTTGCTTGTTTGTAATAAGTGATGAGACCTGTGGAAAACAATTTGGAAGTTGCAACTGGACTAATGGCAGAAAAAATGTACAGTAGGCTTTCAGTCAAAAATGAATATGGCTTTGTGGGCTTGTAGATTGGCTTTTTTCGCTGGTCATACGAGGTAGTTGACATGTCTCAATGTGTGTGCGAGCATCAGTCAGTGGTTCTCAACCTTTTCAGTTCAGGACCCCCCAACATAATCATATTTCAACTGGGGACCCCCCAAAATAATCATATTTGAACTAGTAGGGAGGGAGGCCGGAGGCGGACCCTGACAAGCATTTGAAATCGTAGGAGTTGAGGCATTTAGTGCGTCGGCTGCAATTCAAAACTGGCCCCTGTAAATTAAGTCTTCCCCCCCTCCCCTTTCCTGTTTTACTTTCTCTATATGATGATTTCCTTTTTTTATATAGATGTATATTTGTACGTCTTTAAATGTTCTGATGAATTGGATTGAAAAGGGGGGACCCTGTTGTAAACAAGTGTTAGTGCTTAATCATGGTTCGTCCACAAACTTTTTGTATTTACTTTAGTTTGAAATGTACCCATTCTGCATAATGTGAAATACAAAAATCAATCAATCAAAACTTGGTTGAAATCTGAGCTTTTGTTGCATCTGCTATTTTCAAACAATGTTGCCCCTTTCTTATACTGTTTGACTATTTGGCCAATGTTTGACCAGATTTTATAGTATCCGTATTTATTGTCATTTCACGGTCAACTGGGGACACCCCTTAAAATCAGACCCACTATCTAGAATGTGAGAAGGCGCTCCAAGTAAAGGTTAACCACCAGCAGGGGGCACAATTGTAAAGCAAATTGTCAAGAAGACCGTAGGACACAAGCTTACAGCAGCAAACCACTGATATTAAAAATAATTATTTAAATTTACATTATATTTGAAGGATGGCAATGTACACAAGTAGGCCGTCAGGTGAATGTGACTTCTGTCACATGTCACTATTTTTTGTGTCCAGTATCACTAAGCCAGCAGTAGCACAAAACCACAGTTCCATGTGACAGAGGGGTCAAAGGTGAATGAAAGTTGCTGAAATTGGTCATCAATACAAATTATTCTAGTTTTGTGGATTCATTTATTTTTAATTCGTGGCCCCCAGTGCCACCCACCAAATGTTCGGAACTACTTAAAATTCACCAAAACCAGACCAGAAAACTCCCACCACGGGGCAATCAATTTAAACCTTTGCAACCAATGGCAAGTATTTCCTACAGCAAGTATTTTTTACAGCTTTAAGTCCATAAATCTGAACTAACCCTCTAAGGACCTACTTTACTTTGTCACGAATAGCGGAAAAAATAGCCGATTTAAAGTTCAGAATGTATCACATTACGATGTGATACATTCTGAAGATCATAGATCTTATAGATCTGTTATTTCTGCTCTTTTTGAAAGGTGTTTTTCTTTTTTCTGCGCTTTTGCCTGTAATGACGTGCCCAAATTTGGGACCCCATCAGGTTTTAACATGCTAATTTATTGTACTTACAGTTTCAATGTCCATGCCGTGGAGCATGTAGAGAACATCCTCTGTTGAAACATTGCCAGATGAACCCTGAGCATACGGGCATCCACCCAGACCCGCTACCGAGGAATCTACCACACAAACCCCCATCTGCACAGAAACACAAGAGAGACATTCAGCACCTCCACGCAGCCTTAACCCCAGGTAAAATCCCAGAACAATGACCCTTTTTCTATTTGATTGTTCTGTTTGGCACACTGAACCTTTGCCAGGGCTGGAGACCATGTTTTACAGCTGTTTAGGAGAACTGTTGGCTTGTGTCTTGAATATATGAGTGGGCACAAAATGTCCCGCAATGAATATGGCTTACTCATCCTCTTTGTCATTTTAAACCACCAGTACCCCCATAATTATGGCCTTGTTCAGAAGAGAGGAACATAATAAATGTTGAACAGGACAAGTCATATGTTTCTGATTCTTGGATGCTCATGTTTTTACTATCTACATTTCCCTTAATGATGTGGATTCACTTTCATGGCACTTAATTCAGGGACTTTTCATGTGTTATACACAGTCTTATCATACAATTATTGTACATGATGGTTCAGAGCCTTTTCTTTGAACCTTTTAGATACATTTACATATGTAACTCGTTATTTCACTGTCCACTGCGACAACTGGACCACCTCAGGTCTATGTCTTGCATCGTGTTCCGATTCTCTACCAGTTGTCACGTGTAAATATAACACCCATGAAGATTTAGTTTGGATTTTTATTTTTGTTGACAAGATTTTAGTTTTGGTTTATGGCTTGCCGGCAGTCAAAGTAAGTAATTGTCATATTTCTCAGTTTTGTGGGAAAATGGATTTTCCCTGACTACAATACCAAGTGTCTGGCCTCCATATGAGAATTAATGATGCGTTGTGAGTTGTTCCCCTGCATATCCTTTGCTTTTGTTGGACAGTTTTACCAAAACTGAAAAACTCAAAATGTTTCTTAGAAAATGCTTAAACCTACGTTTCTTTTTCTTTGTGGACACGAAATATATAAGTAGCCTATGAAAAATATACTGTATGATCAATAAGAAGTTAGTTATCTACATTTCACCTGTTATGATAATAGAAAACTATTGCTGTACAATACATGTCATACCATATTTCATGGCAAATAAATGAAGGATACAGTATTTTAATGTTCTAAAGAATCATTATTTAGATTAAACCTTTATTATTCTCCAAGAGAATATAGGTTTCAGCATCAGAGATAAGAGTAAAGTTACTACTATGTGTGCATCCTGTGGATTGTGGGTCTCGCTTATATAATTCAACAGCTACAAGCATAACCTTTGTCTTCACAGCAACACAGGTCAAGATATCAGGATGTTTTCCATATGTCCCCGGGACTGTCGAGAGAATATTAGAGATGTTTTCCAGCTTTCATGGCACAGCCAAATGTCAGGGGATCCCACAGTGAGACTAAATGAACACAGCGATCCTGACCTCCAAGTGGCATCAGGTCAGGTCACCTCAACGTGGAGTCATGCAGGGTTTTTTCCCCCTCGGGGACCAAACCAGGCAAACAAAATTATTAGAAACTCTGTAGCGCTTTTTGAACAATGCTCCTAATTGGTGCCTTCTCTTCCAGACAAGGCTGTACTTCTTTAAGGGGCTGTCTGAGCCAGCTATAATTACTGTTTGTGTTGGCAGGGGTAGAAGAGGAGGAGGGAGGGGAGGAGGGAGGGGAGGGGGGGGGGTGCTAGAAGGAGGGAGGGGGATCCACTCCGGTGTGTGCTGTGCACGAGATTTCCAGACCTTGGTTAAAGCCAGAGCAGGATATTGTACTGGGCAGACTTTTTTGTTGTATAAACACAGAGTTGTAATCTACCATGCCAATGCTTTCACTTTCAGCTGTTAGTGTGTAAAGCCAGGGTTCTTCGGGGTTCTACTGTTTCTGAAGGGAACAGAAGACAAGGGAACAACGATCCCCTTCAACGGGGCATGCCCTGTTCCTCTGGACGCTAATCACGCAGAGTTTGGTGGTCAGAAAACCCCAACTTGCCAGTGTTCAATTAGCTTCACACTGCCCAGAAACCAGATGTGGATTTGCTGTTAAATAGCCACATTCAGTCAGCCATGGCTATATAAAAACAATACATTCCTGGGAAAAGGACACCCTATGTTGAACCGTTTTCAAGCTCACTTGATTTTGGATAAGCTTGTTGACATTCTACATTGTAAGTGGACCAGTTTGGAGATGTACAAGCTCCTATTATGGTTTCATAAGTGCGTCAGAGAGAGGGAGAGCGAGAGAGAATGTTCATTGAATGGAATGAAGCAATGACGTTTTTACTTTCACACGATCCATGAATGTGAAAGGAACTATTTTCATGTAAAATATCCATAACATTGGACAGATTTAATAAATAAACATGCCATTGCATGAATATGAGTAACAAAGAATTAAATGAATGGAAAATATTCAGCATACCGTAGTGTAAATTGTAAACTGTAAAGTAGGCATTTCATATAATTATTTGATAGATGACTGAATATGGCAGAAAATGTAATCTTGTAGTTGAGTTTTATCCCTTTATGATTATGTTCAGTTATGTACTTTTCCCTCGCATGCCTATGTTGGGTGCAATTAAAAATAAACACATTCACAGTTAAAACAGCCAATCTACAAGGTGAAAACATGACGGATGCATCACAACTCGTTGACAGCATTGTAGATCTGCTATTTTCACTATTTGTTGTACATCAAAGTATACCGCATAGGGATTCAGTGGTCAGACTAATTGTGTTGAGCATGTGGTAATCAGTAGGAAATGAGTCCTAATCTTTGAGGAAGGTAAACATCTGCAGTACCTTGTTGGCTACACCTCCTGTGTTCATTGGCTCACTCGTATAGATGCCTACATCACACTTCTACACTACACAGTGGCGGAAAGTAACTAAGTACATTTATTCAAGTAATGCACTCAAGTACACTTTTGAGGATGTTTTACTTTACTGGAGTGTATGTTTTACTCCACTACAATTATTTAAGAACTTTATAGTTACCGGTTACTTTGTCGATTTTGATTATTATTACAAAACATGCATTAACCACTTCAGCCCTATGCATTGCATACTTAAGCTATTAGAAAATAGCCGATCTACAAGCTCACAGTTGTGACACTTTTTTATATCTATTTTTTGTGAGCTTGTGAAATGCTGCAAAATAGGTATTTTTGCTTTCAGTACTTAAGTATATTTTAGTGCAAATACTTTTGTTGTGCTTTTACTCAAGTAAATTTTTAATACCGGACTTATTTGTAACAAAGTATTTCTACTACTATTGTGGTATTGGTACTTTTACTTTTACTCTCTCATCAATGCTTCCATCATGTTATACACATTGTTTATCTCACTATGCCACTATTTAATTGTGAATTTTAACCATTGAAATCACGTGAAACATTTATTGTGTTTGTCACTGTAGTACTTTAAAAAAATACATACTAGATGCTGACCTCTTATGTAACTTCACCACATAATTATGAAATTGTAATATTCAATTTATTTTAAATTACCTGAGGTTCTTTCTGTGTGACTGTATAATGCATCTACATGATCTACATGATCAATGACACATTATTTCCAAGCTGTGTCATTGGATATACCAACCATCTGGAAAATAAATTATCAAATATTTAAATACAAATATTTGTGAATACAGTAGGATTATAAGAGTTTTGTCATGAAACCAGTCTCACGTGAAGGGATCAACATTACGTTCAGAAACCTCACAAACAAACCTACAGTATGTTGGTTCTCAGTTTGTTTGAAGAACTAACTAATTTACCCACTTTTGGCAATTATCTTGAATTCCCCCACTGTTTAAATACTACCTGGTAAATAAACATGGGACGATATTGATCAAGACAAACTTCTTGTTTAAGGAGTTTTACGAGTGCTAAAATACCCAACCCATGTTCATTCACCTACCTACTTAACTACATAAGTTATAGGATACAGTAGGTTATGGTGAAATGCTGGACTACATGAAATATATTTCCCTGTCTCGATGGTGAAATCTAAGTACACACTTTCTCATTGTGGGACCTGCCAGGAGTAGGTTTGTAACAAAGACCCCCAGAACTCCTAAAAAAAAAAAAAAAAAAAAAAAAGGTACAAAGAGCATGGAATGTCTTTATCAGGAACAAAAGAGGTGACTCAGGGTTGACAAGGTTGGGGGTATTCATTTCTCTCCCAGTTGGTGTCGTGGCCTACTGGCACCCAGTAATGAAAGCTATGATAAAAATCTTTCATTTCCATTTTGTTGTGAGTGAACTAATGTTAAATATCCATGGCTATGATTATTTCTGTGGTCAACAGGCAGGGGGGGAATTTCACTGTTTGGCAAAGAGAATCAGCAGCACAAAGTGTATACAACATAGTACATAATGATCTGTAAAGCATGAATGAATACTTTAAAAGTTAAATCAAACTGTAATTTTGTTCTTTCTTCGGTTCTGAATGAATGTCTGTATTCCTCTTGGACTAATGTTCTCACTTGACCGTGACTCGAGCCCCTTGGTTTATCCTGAGAGCTTTGCAGATCAATCCCAGCTCCAGAGTTGCAGCTGCAGTTGCAGTGCCATTTGTCATATTATGCGCTCCGTAGCGGCCAGTGAGCGGATCATCTTCCACTGGCCTTTAAGCACAGCATTGTCAGATAGCTCAACAGCCAAGCGACAGATGAGTTCGGAGCCCCTCGGGGAACCGTCTCTCCACCTAGCTCTCGCACTGGCTTTGTCAGACAGACACTGAATAGGTGAGCCATTGTGTCGACCCCCTCACATCTGCTGACCCACCCAGCCCCGATGAGCAGCTATCCTCTGCTAAGACAATGAGCCTCAGAGAACTGATACAGCCATATCTGTATTACCTCTGTTTTATATCCACTTTCCCTCACAAGTTTTAGGTTCGCTATGGGGAAGTGATGAGAGGGCTTTTCCCCAAAGGTTTTTGTCCACCTAATTAGATGTTTGTGATCCTAGAGCGTTATTAATGTTCCATGAAAGCTCCTTTTCTTCACAACAATGCATGAGTCCTCTGATGGGAGGGCCCATTGGAAATATCTTATGTTCATTAAGATTCTGGGATTTTTTTCCTTCTTCCAGTGGGCAGTTCCTGAATCATTTTCCTTTGTGACAAGGGTTAGATCGTGTTTCTTAATGCCCCCCCTTCAGTGTTGACTGATGGGTCCTGCTCTCATGTGTCTCATTGTAATCTACACATTTTGTTTTGAAGAAAACAGGACCTTTTTAATATCCACCAAACAGTGGATACATTCATAATGATAATGAAGTGACACATTACAGCTGAAATCAAATGTATGGCATCATACATGGACCAGGACACACTTTTTGGCTCCATGCTATTACTTATATAAATAGTAAAATGTAGTTGTTCTTAATTTGAAGGTATAATTTCCACACATTTAGAATGAATGGTTAAATATTACTCTTTCTGTGTCTTTTTGAGTGATAGATATCCATCTTATGCGTGGCTTCGGTGCAAAAATAGTTTGGACAAATTAAAATTGGATTAGATTGTATTCAAAGGCAAGGTATCTATGTTTTACGCATTGGCGTAATAGGTGCTAAATGTTCACCTATTATGGCATGGTTTAACAGGGCAAATGAGCTTCTAATATAAAACACCAATACTATGCACTTAAAATAACTAAATTGAATCTATGAGAATCACTCTCTATTCTCATTTTAAATTACTCTCTTACTCTGCTCATTCTCTTGGGTAACATCTGATATTATGCAAATTATCTACCCTGATCCCCTCAATGTTTGCATTCGGCCCAGGCCGGCCTAGCGGTCCTGGCACCAAGACTCCTAATGCAGCCTGACAGCGAATCGTGGGTTTGAGTCCCATTGCTGACAAACTTTGTTGTATGTCACTCCCCGTTTCTCACCCCTCGTTTCCAGTCTGTCTCCACTTTCCACTATCAATAAAGGCAAAAAGTCCCAAAATTATATAAAAAAGGACTGTTTGCATTCATCATCCTTGTCAGGGCACCAAGCCAGACTTTAAAAGTACTTGCAGGCCTCCAAACACCTTTTAAAAATGATGAAGGTTGGGGTGCTGACCACATGACTTCTGGTTTGACTCTCTTTTCCGTCTCTCGCCAAGAAATAAAAATCTTTTTGGCATAGCTGCCATCTTCTTACAAAGAGGATAGAGCTTCTCTATGTCAAACTCCAAAGAAGAATGTATCCTCTTCCTTTAAAAGATGCCAGGATTTGTGAGCCAGAATTGCTCTACAGATCTCTGCAAGAGAAATCAATGGAATATTTTACATCCCTCATAAAGCGATCAGCTTTTTCTTTTTTCTTACACTTTACAAGAAATCCCCAGGTTTTCCTCCTCTCCTCGTAGATATGTCAGGCCTCCCCTCCTCTTATTCAGGAGATGGGAGTCCTCCAACTCCCCTCATTCTGAGTCCCCAGGACTTTGTTGTTTTATCCCTTTATCCGGGTTATATAATAAATTACAACAAAGGTTAAATGTTACTACAGGTAATATCACTGTATGGAACATAGATCTAAAGGACTACAATATCTGCATAAATTGGCAGAACGTATGGAATAACATTTTACATCTTTATACATTATACATTGTAACATCTTATAATTATAACAATCAACTAACCCATTACAAATTGATTCAACGATTTTATTCAACACCCAGGAAACAAATTAAAATACTACAAAGCCCTCTATGCTCACTATGTCTGCAAAAACCCATTGGAACATCCGTACACATGATGTGGGAATGCCCAGGAGTACTAGCCTTTTGGGCAAAGGTAGCATTATTCCTGTCTGACATACTCGAGACAAACATACCGTTCTTACCACACATTCTGTTACTAAATGACGATTCATCTCTAAACACTTCACAAAAAGTTGGTCACAAAAAAAGGAGACTGGAGTCCTCCAACTCCCCTCATTCTGAGTCCCCAGGACTTTGTTGTGTTATCCCTTTAGCCTTATAATGTCTGACTGTACCACGTGCTGTTTACATTTCTAACTACCGTAGTATTAAATCAATCAACCAATCAATCATTATCAATCAAACTCATACTCCATAGATGCCAGGTCCATCCATGTATCCAACATTGTGAGATTTCACAATTTTCAAGATCCTCACAGCTCACACAACCTTTTCTTTCTAGATGTAGCCTACACCCTACAATACCCTGTCCCACCACCCAACATCCAAAAATCTAGTAAAAATAAAAATGTCCTCTGCTCAACTTCTGGCCCAATCTGGATTCGATTCCCTTTCCTATCCTCGATGGCAGATGCTGTTATACTATATTATGTTCTCGATGGTCTCGTGTCTGTCATTTCAAAAGGCTCTTCCTCATAGTTCAGAGAGCAACATTTTAGGGTACTAGAGCTAAAGGAAAAGGTCATTCACTAGCCTACTGTAGGCTAGTATTTGAATTATGTAGCTAAATGTGTTATTTTAAAATGAGTGAAAACTAAGTGTGTTAATGAATTTGAACTTGGTACATGTTTCAATTGCACCAGTTGCATGGTCAAAGTGTTCATTGGGTCCATTATGGTTTTAGTCGCCGATATGGATTAATGGGCCTATTTAGCAGTTTTATTTGACCATCCATTATTATTTGGGATATAATATTGTGTATTTTTACCTGGAGTGCGGTAACGATGTTGGCCAGTGCTTGCCCGTAGGTGTCATGGCAGTGAACTGCTAAAGCACTGATGGGCACCTCCCTCATTACTCTCTGCAGCATCTTCACCATGGAGCCTGGAGTGCCAACACCAATGGTATCTCCCAGGGACACCTCATAGCAGCCCATGTCATATAACCTTTTTGCCACCTATAACAGAGAAGAGAGGGCTTGTGCTCATGTAGGACTGTTAGTGTTCAAGCGATTTCAAGAATAATTTCAAGGACGTAATCTAAAACATTTTATCAGATATTCTAGGGTTCATGGAATTCCCGTTTCCCCCCTATATTGCAATTATTTTCTTGCCCTTCAGACAGTCCTAGTGTGCCGGTTAGAGCCCTCTAGTGGTGAGTGAATTACGTACATACCGTATGTTTACTACAGTTAAGTATGGCCACTTGCTAGCTCTGGTCCATAGCTCTAATGCGTGAAACACATTAGCGCTATGGACCAGAGCTAGGCCACTTGCATGTTTTAGCTGGCATAATGATAAACTAGACTACACTCACTACAGTAAAGAGTTCATACTAGAATCGATCATTTAAAGGTGAGATTTGTGCACATTTTCACATTTTACATTGTGTCTGTTTTATAATTGGCTGCCTGAACATCTAGTCTCTCTTCTGAAGTTTGAAACCAGAGCACCAGTCTGATAATCACTGATGCACTACATAGCATGCTTGGGGCTGCGCCATTGACATGACAATGAAAAGAAGAATGACATTTCTTCAGAACTTTTAAAACGTCGAAATAAGGATTTTTATTAGAGCACTGTTATCAGTTTACAATGAAGACAATATTCTTTTCTATTCAAGTTTGATTTATGTTCACCACATTCTTAGCAGGTGAACATGTTACAGTACATGCAGGGTGTGACTGATATAGCCTTTATGGTATTTAATTTTTCTTCTATAGGCTTAGCAGGCTAAACTAAATATAAAATGCATACAGCCTGTACTAAACTGCCAACTCATTGTACTCAAGCTATCTGAGATTCAGTGAAATTTCCTCTAAGCATTTCAACTAGGTTCATCTATCCTACCTCTGCAACTTTAGCTGGGTCAATGTATCCCTCACGTGGACACCCTAATGCACAAGAAACATATCTGAAACAGAACGAGATGAATTAGTAACAATATTATCCTATGAATCAATTTAATTAGAATAATAATGTTTTTTCAAAAGAGAAGTGAGCTAAACTAACAGTTGACATTTCTCGTCATATTATTGTTTCTTCTCATGCTAGTGAGTTGGGGTCACTAACAGGCCTTTGCTCTTTCCATAGTGGTGATGCACAGACTGTGGGACTTAATTGGGACCAGTGGTGGACAACATATGTATTAAGTAAGTATAGGCCTATTCAACAATACAAATTACAATGTGATTTTGCTTATATATCAATAGTACATTGAAGTTTAGAACACATTGCAAAATAATATAAAAATTATAATTGACTGAAAGTCTTGTGCTTGCAAAAACTATAAATTAAACTTAAATTAAAATCAAGTACAGTACTCAACTTAGTAATACTTAGTTACTGTCCACCACTGCTTGGGACCCAAACTTGGGTTGCAGGAGGTCGTCTATGTATTGAATTGTGTATAGGCTAATATGGAATGGTAATGCAATTGATTATTGCCATTGTAGTTAGTGTTTGGACTGTGACAAACATGGAGAATCAATATTTTTGACCATTGCTGAAAAAGTTGGTACCCTGCTGATCTGTAGAAAATCTCCACTGACTAACATACCGGTATGTGTTTGATAATAGTTTATTGTTCCTGTACAACTTCTAGGAGACTTACTGTTAACTATTCTTGATGATGAACTATAGACGATCCCTAATTTTGCTATTCAAGTAGATCTCATATCAACCGGGAATCCTTTTTGTCAAACATTAAATAAATACATCACCATCACTGGATTATTTTCCAACATGCAGCATAACAACAGCTACTGGTGAAATCCCCACACTCTGGGTTTGTGGTTTATTAATGCATAGAATAACTTATTACACATCTGGAATTTCGCTATGAAGCTATTAATTCTGGATAGTGTGCAAATGCATGCTTCCTTGCATATAGAAAAAGAAAAAATATATTTAATTTTAGTATGGAGAGTAAATGGCTTCGTTAGTTTTATAGCATAAAGTGCATAAAACTGATTTTAAAAGGGACGTTATAATTTAAAGAATACGAACCCACGAACTGGAATTTGTCGTTCTTTGGCGGTGTTAATGACCTCCTCAAACCTAAGCATACTTTCATCGATGGAACAGTTGATATTTTGTCTACTGAAGGTCTCAGATGCTGACCCAAACACAGCCACCTCAGTAGCACCAGCTGCAACCTTAAACCAGAGAGAAAATGGACAGTATAACACACATTCAAGCCTAATTGATGCTTTGTCACACCTTGACCCTTTTTCACAGAGAGGAATCAGTTGAGCTTTTGACAACTCCACAAAGTATATTGCTCTAAGCATCAACCTCAAAAAAATAATAATGAATTATGAATGATCGCTTACAGCATCCTGGAAGCCATGCATGTTAGGTGTCAAAACTGGATACCGAACATTAGGTGACCTCTGGATTCCCTGAAGAACGTCGGTGTGATCTGCCATCTTAATGAGAGGTAAAGCAAAGACATATGCAGATTATTAACCACTTAGATCTTTGTTGATACATTTGCAGATCTACAATCTCACACCCTGTTGTAGATCTGATATTTTGGCCAAATGTTCATATCTTTCCACCAAATGTTTAATGTGGTTCATGTGGTTAACCCTCCAGATTTATCTAATCTGAATTGTCATACACTTTAGAGCAACGGTTCAGGCCTTGCAGGGCAGCATTGTACAAATCCATCAAGAACAAATACTCACTCAGTATAAAAAAAGAAAACCGACATAGCTGTTTGTCTGTTGTCATGACATTGGTATAGTAGCACAGTTTATTGTCCTGAATGAAAAAACACGCTATGAAACTAGACATAAAAAATAGCCCAACATTTTCCTCCCTAACATCTGTGGGTCCAACACATCATTTTCCTTCGCCATCCCACAGAGAAGAATGAGAACCTAATAAATCACTCAGCACTTCTTTGCCGTGCATGAAGAAGAGTTATTACCTGCGGTACCCACTTTGAAGAGACAAAGCTGGTGGCCTCGATCACAGGCAGGCCTGTTGCTGAGAGCATGTCGATCAGCTGGATTTTGACCTCTGTCGGAACGATCTCCTGGAGAACAATGGAGTTGAAATAGGTCTTATTGGATATGATTTCAGTCGAGGTTTGAAAACAAATTACATTTGACCAATTCTACTGCCATGTCTTCTCACTCGTCTGCAATCAGAATGATTTACTGCACTCACTCGCAGCCTAGTTTACATTCTTTGCAAACTCTTATTTACAAGTATGTAAATCTGTAAATCTCCTCTTCTGCAATAAGGAACCGATTGTGGTCGCGACTCATGTAGAATATAGTGAATATAAGCTACCCTTGGGAACTCAAGACATCCTTCTTGTGGAATTTGTGGTTGCTTATGTCCATTTGATTTATACATTTTTTGAGAGGAATTGTAAAATGTGTCAGACAATAGTGGAAAAATAAGTTTTCGTGCTTAAGAAAACGGCAGTAATGTTGGTTTCTTCACGAGCTAGGTGACCACCATTTCTAGCATATTATTAGAACACTGAAGACTGAGGAGAAGAAATACCAATATATACCTTATTACCTTTTCATTTTGAAGAGAAGAAATACCAATATATACCTTATTACCTTTTCATTTTGAAGTCCATCTCGTGGCCCAACTTCAACAATTTTAACAAAGTCTGGATACTCCTGTGTTGTTGAAATGCTCTGGAACAATATCAAAGGTGAATAACCTTCAGTATAAGTATTTACATAGAGTAAATCAATCCTTCGGGTTAGGGCTGGGCAATATATTTATATTATAGATATGAGACTAGATATTGTGATGGGGCATAAGTGTTGTGTTTTGTTGTATTTTATATTTTTGAAAGAAAATGATCCACACCCATCAAAGTCATATGACTTTGATGGGTGTGGCTCATACAATATGATGTGACTAATTTCAACAGTCGACAGAAAGCCATCTCTGGCTTCAATGCTGTTGAACTGTTGTGGAGATCAGTCCACAATGAAAACATTTCATGTGTATATTCCTCATACTGAGTACTTGTGTCTGCTGTGGAAATAAGAGGGATATTTGTCACAATATCCAGCTGTTAATTGTATTTCTTATTTCTAATGTGACATAAATGTTAGAATTTACCCTAACAGTATAAACCACAAGTAGCATTACATAAGCACAGTATAGCATCTCATGCCATCTGCCCCTTTCCACATGGTTACTGTGCAGCCCCCCCCCCCCCCCCCCCCCCCCCCCTTGTTATGAGAGCATCATGTGCGGGAGCATGTGCAGTGCAGTGCAGTAAAAGCCAAGATAACCACCCCTACCTTGCGCTCTAGAAGCCAGTTCGTCAGCCATGGGTAGTCTCGAACGAGTTGCTCATATCTCAGGCAGTGTTTCACTGTGGTGGGGACGTTACCCATCCGAATGTCTCCCCCTCAGTGCCTCTTGCGCCGGAATATCCTTCCAGTATTTACACTCGGAGACAGGTCTTCTTCACGCTCTGCTTTGAACGAGCATGTGGCGTGCACGGACGGATCAATACGCTAATGTATAGGATGGATGATGGAGGGCCCTGGCTGCACAGGGAAATGGAATTAGATGTCGGCCAACAGTGGAGAATGACTCAGCAGTTACCATAGCAACAACATCCCAAGTTGTGAGATGATCACATCAAAGAGGAGAGGGTGGGGGGTAGAGAAAGAGAGCGCGAGAGAGAGAGAGAGAAAGGCAGCATGTAATATTAGGAATGAGCAGTGCATTGTGGGCTGGGTTTTGTAGTGAAAAAAAGTATTTTGTATCCACTATTCTGATGGTTTTACAACTTGCGCATTGAGCTGCGCATTGAGCTACACTCGCATATACAGGAGGAAGATGCTTGATTCCAGCCTGCTTCCAGATTCCAGACTAAGGATCTGATGGGTCATTCTGTGTCCCACTCTGCTTCAGCAGAAACTCAGAGCTTCAAGGGAATAAGTTGCTGTGATTGATCTCCTGTGACTAGAACAGCTGAAGGGTTTCCATTGCTAGACGTGCCACTGCTGCCAATGTCAACTGCACGCGGTAATAAAATCCTGGTTAAGCCAGGGCAAAATTGACCAGAGAAAGCCCCATTCTTCAGAACCCAGATGTTAACAATAGAGGGTCTTAATGAAGTCCTAGCACTCAACCATCCTGCCACGATAAACGGGCCTGTGATGAGAGACCGCTACCCTTCTCTGTGGCGGCTTGCGAAAGGCTAACAGACTTCAAAGTTGATGTCTATCAGTTGCCATCAGTTGAAGTTGAAAATCTACCTCTTGGTGTATTATTTCCAATTACTTACTCTTAATCCTAATTGGTATCATGAAACCCGCAGAGGTTAAAATTCAACGACAATTTTATTTGTAAAACAAAAATCAACAATGTTAAATGTAAAACCTATTTCTCTTTGTCACGGAGCTGATTCCATTTTGGAAGTAAAAATTGTGTGTGTGTGTGTGTGTGTGTGTGTGTGTGTGTGTGTGTGTGTGTGTGCGTGTGCGTGTGCGTGTGCGTGTGTGTGTGTGTGTGTGTGTCTCTGACTGACTGACTGGACAGGACAGTGTTTGTGCTTTCATTCAGGAAAGTTAAATGATTCATTAACCACTTAAGCCCTATTTCATACTTTGTCGTGTAATAGTGTCATGCAGCGAAAATAGCCACAAGGCATCACATTGCAAATGCATTGTGAGCTTGTACATCAGCTGTTTTAGCTATTTTAAGTGTGGTGATAACCTTTGAGAATTTAATTTCACCTAAATGGCCAAAGTTTTCTTGCCAAGTTCCGTTGTCTTCTGGTCTGGAGACACTATTCCGTGCTGTTGTGACAACCCCATTTTCTCACAAAAACATTTATCTTATCAAAAGCAGGAAATCTAAAAGTTAACAGAGACCAGAATGTTGAATATTCTATTATATGGCTCACAGCGTTTAGTACTATTTACATGTGGTATGTTTCAAAGCATTAGCAGTCATTCAAATACAAGTGGTTTGCTGCATGATTGTGTTACTGTTTGTTAACCACTTAAACCCCAGTTGCGAGATTGTTGATCGGCTATTTTCTGCAAAAGCTTTCCCCACAATAACAAAAAGCACACTAGTATAGAGCCGTGAGGGACTCCACTCAACCACACAGCAGTGATGGAAAACATATAGAAATACTCTGTTACGAGTAAAGGTCCAGAATTAAAAATGTACTTGAGTAAAAGTACAAAGGTATTGCCTTCAAAATGTACTTAAAGTACTAAAAGTTTCACGAGTGAGGGGAGGTCGGTAAAGGAGATCAGCCGGAAAATCGTAGCAGCAGGGGCGGTATTGCAGTCGCTGTACCGCACTGTTGTGACGAAAACTGAGCCAGAAGGCAAAGCTCTCTGTCTACCGAGCAGTCTTCGTTCCTACTCTCACCTATGGTCATGAAGTATGGGTCATGACGAAAGAATAAGGTTTGCGAATACAAGCGGCCGAAATTAGTTTTCTTCGACGGGTGGCTGGCATCTCCCTTAGAGATGGGGTGAGAAGTTCAGTTACGCGAGAGAGACTCGGAGTAGAGTCGCTGCTTCTTTGCCTGGAAAGGACCCAGCTTAGGTGGTTTGGGCATCTGGTTAGAATGCCTCTCGGGCGTCTCCCTAGGGAGGTCCTCAAGGCACGTCCCACTGGGAGGAGACCCCGGGGCAGACCAAGGCGCAGTTGGAGGAATCACATCGCCTCACTGGCCTTGGAATGTCTCGGGATCCCCCAGGAGAAAGAAATAGCAGTTCTACAAGCTCATATGTCGCATCACAACACATTGTGAGCCTGTAGATCAACTATTTTCAAATGGCCGAAATGTATAGTGGTTAATGTATATATATATATATATATAAATAAATTGAAATCTACAAAGTAACTAGTAACTAAAGTTTTCAAATAAATGTAGTGGAGTAAAAGTACAATATTTGCATCTGAGATATTGGATGTTGAAAATACTCAAGTAAAGTATGAATACCTCAAAATTGTACTTAAATGAACTTAGTTACTTTACACCACTGCCAAACAGGGATTTAAGGGGTAAAGAAAATCTCAATAATGTTTCCATTAATGTCACGTCACTGTCAGGAAAACAGGCTGATGGTGTTGTTTTTTCAATAACTCTTTTCTGAACTCATGACATCTGAATTAAAGTAAAACTGTCGCATGTCATTAAATGTTCCTCTTTTTAAGATATCTCTGCAGCCATAGTTAATCTTGACACATGACAGCTGTAGAGGGTTATTACAAGAACTCCCCCCCCCCCCCCCCCAGGTGCTTCCGAGCTTTTTAGGAAGCAATGTCATTGCAGACGAGTGAGGAATGTTAACATTTAAAATGGTATTATCGGTGCTTACAGGGGACTTTTCTTTTTTTGACATTATTGCATTCTGCCTTGTTATTAAGTGAGAAAGTGTCGTGTGAAGTCAGGATGTAGATACATAAGGTTAAGTGTAGCGTGACACTTATGACCTGCTAGTATCATAGGCTCAATGCAGACATGTGCATTGAATATTCATACCATTTGGTTTCATTTAAAGTTATTTATGTTCAAGTTCACAAATGTAAAATTTAATAAAGTAAAAATGTTCTCTTCTCGATGCAAGTCTCGAGGAAAAAGGACAATATGGCTCTTAGTGGCAAAGAGACATATTTTATCTACTGTATTACTTGCTGTAAATTGGGTTCACATGCCTCCATAGGCAAAAGGACGCTTCAGCCTTATTTTGTGATCAGTCTCAAAAGTACAATATTTGACACTGGAAGATCACAGAAAGCAACCATGACAAATTCCTTGAGTGTTTTAAATAAAAGTCTGTCAGCGAATAGCACAACAGTTTTCTGAAGTGGAAAAGTTGCATATTAATGTTAACCCTGATAGACCTGTAGTCTATTCGGAATATCTTTGTTTTCGCACTCAGAAAGAAACAGATGTGCAAGACACAGTTTATAGGGTACAGGTTTCAGCATGGCATCAAAGACATTTGAAGCTTTCAGATATATACTGAAAACAAAGTGGACCAAAAGAAAACAGGAACCAGATTAAATCAATTTTCACCCTGCATCCGTCTTCAATTTCTAAATCATGGATTTAAGTGAACTGTAACAACAAGAGAGCCTTGTTACTGAGAAAATGGCACATTATCCTGAACATGAAAGCAGTGTTGTGATATAGTCAGTTATAGTCAATGCCACGGTAAAGGAATGGAAATATTAAGTTGACTAAAAAGAAATCCAGCATAGATTCGGGTATTATTGTAGCTTTGCATGAGTAACAGTCCGATAGATGTACGATTCAAGATGATTGATGAGTCAGATTTGTTGCACAGAAACGGCAAAGGTCTCAGAGAACAAACACATATAAATCACAAATTTGAATAATGTGCGGGGTTAGGTACAACAAATGTAAAATCATTTCAGATCCTAACCTTCCATGAAATTCAACTGTGTGCAAAGACAGGGGAAAAAAAAGAATTACCTCAGGGATCTTTTTTCCTTTTTTTTTGTATAAATGTAAAGCCTTTATAAAAACAGCAGCCTACCTTACAGTTCTTTCAGGAAGGTTGGCTGGACGGAGCCAACTTTCCACTGCTCTCCCCTCAGAGACAGCATGTGGGTTAAAGATTACCTCGCAGCAGTCACACTGCATAGTAGCCCCTTGGCTTTTGGTCACAAAAGTCACTGACCTGTGCGTCAGGATTCTGTCCACAGATGATCATTCATCATGGTGGCAGCGTAGGGCAGTCAACTTTGTTTAACCACTTATGGCATGTTTTATACTGTTATGCTGTCGTGAACCAGCCGTCGCTGGTTCATGATGCAAATCGTGGTGAGCTTGGAGATCTACTATCGCCCCCCCCCCCCCCCCATTTTGCCTAGATACGTCATGCCTAAAATAGGAATGCCAGATTTAAAGTGGTTAATCAAGAGTTTAAATGTAATGTTTATTTCATCATGAGAACACATGCATTGTACCAGTCTCGGCTAATTACTATTTTCTTCTTGGCATTGTGAAATAATCAATCTGCTTTATTTACTATAAAGCACATCTGTGTGTTGTTCCAAGGTCAATGAATGCTGCTGAAGGTGTAAGCAGGATACAGTGGACTGGCTGTAACATGGTCATGTCAAGTTTGAACTCATATGAGAGGGCTATTGGCTGGTTTTCAAAAAGGTTAACTACATGTTTGGCATTGATATATGAAGGCAGTTGTTTAAAAGCAGCCAGAGATATATTGTGCGGATTGTTTAATTGCACTATGGAGGAATCCATGACTGGATTACTGCTCCCATTGGATCGCAAGGTTGAAGGGATTCTTAAATGCATCCATTTCTTCCGTGGAAGAAGCTGAATTTCACAGCAGAATTTACAGCTGCTCAAACTCACACAAACTGAGATGTGAAGCCATTGTTGACATCTCTATTTTTTTAACCACTTAAGCCCCCCCTCTCTCTCTCTCTCTCTGTGTGAGTGTGGACTGTGTGTGTTTAATTTCATTAAATACATGTGTAACTGAGGAAGATCAGCATTTGATTTAAGTTGTCACAACAAATCTAAAAACAGATCTCTGAGATTCATAAATCTCAGAAACCTACTTAAAATTACAAAAGAATACCATCGCAAAACAATAAAGTAACTGTTGCTATTAATGATGATAATACTGTATAACTGGAGTCTACTCCAGGCTGTAAAGGGAACAACACAAAGAGTTATTCTTTGGGATCCCTGAGTGGGTTGGAACACATCATGTGTTTCCAATGTCATGGATTCAAGTCTAATTTGACCTCAAACAACTGCATAATGTCTTGGAACGCACGATGTCCTGAAAAAGATTGAAAATAGTGCTTATTGACCCTTCATGTCTCCATCGTGAGCTGCTTATTAACAATAAACCACTTAAGCCCAACTTACATGTATGAAAATATCCCCCAAAAAGCTGATACAGGCTCACAATGCGATGCATCATGGCACGTTGCGAGCTTGTAGATCTGGCATTTTCAGCGTGCACCACCATTGTATGGCGAGTATGAATCCGTTATTGCAGTGCTTTTTCACAGTGATGTTAAAGGTTCAAACACAGAACCACTTGGGGCTATACTGGACCTGTAACGAGACTCTTCAAATTGCATATGTGAAGAAATGCTTCAAGTACTGCTTCTGTTAATTGGCACTTATCATGCATGTGAAACGATCTGAAGAACTTTTACTTCATCATTATTGTGTTTTGCTGAAGATACAGTAGAAGAAAAGCTACTGTATGGATCAGAGTTATATACTTGATAACATTCTCAATTTCAAGCTCAAAGGAGCTTTATTGGCATGAGAAAACGTACGTTTACATTGCCAAAGCAGAACAAGAACAAGACAATCAAAATACAACATTGTATTTACAAATAAATATTGGATATAAATAGGATTTAAATTAAGGTGTAAACAGAGCTGTGTTACATTAACACTTTAGACCATCTTCTGAAACTATAAATAGATTGTGCATTTTCTGTAAGAGATAGTTATACAATATACATCCGAGACGTTAGCTTTATACTTTTGATAAACAGTGTACACACAATGGTTTGAATTCTTTAAGGTGCTTGTATTCCATTTGACATCCTTCTCCTGTCACACTCACAGCAGCTCACAAATCTCGCTGCTGTTTTTGCACATTGTTGTACTTCACCCAACAGATATGGGAGTTTTTTGTCATTAGTTTTCAAACTCTCCTTGAGTGATTGTAATCCGTGGAAAGTATATGTCTCTGATGTCTTGGTACACGTGGGCAGACGGTTAGGAAGTGTAGCTCAGTCTCTACCTCGTTTTGTGTGCAGTGGGTGCACAGGCTGTCTTCTCTTGGGAGCCAGGTCTGCCTATGGCGGCCTTTCTCAATCGCAAGACTGCTCACTGAGTCTATATCGAGTTAATGTTTTCCTTAATTTTAGGTCAGTTACTGTGCTCAAGTATTCTGCTACTGTGTATTCTCTGTTTAGAGCTAAATAGCATTCCATTTTGCCCTGGTTTTGAGTAGATCTTTTCCAGTGTGTGAGATAGCTTTCTTTTAGTTTTCTTATGATTTGGGGTAGTCTCGTTTGTTTTCTGTCTGGTGGTTGTGCTTGTGTTAGTCCCAGAACTAGCTGGCTGAGGGGACATTTTTCCAGGGATTCACTGTGTGTGAGGGCCTTTTTGTGGAGCGTGTCCGGTTCACTTTCCTTTAGGTGTTTCAATTTCAATGCTCTCTTTTGGGTTTTGATAATTAGTGGGTATCGTCATAATTCTGCTCTGCATGCGTTAGGTGTTTTCCGTTGGATGCAGAGAATGGATTTGCAGTTTCAATTTTGTGTTTATCTCATTTTTCCGGTTCTTGATCGGCAAGTGGGCCCCAGACATCGCAACCATAGAGGGAAATGGGTTCTATAACAGAGTCTAGTATCTTTAGCCAGATTTGAATTGTATTAGAGAGAGATTGGGAATGGGATGTTTAACTTAATGTTTCTTTTGATGGCATAGAAAGATCTTCTTGCCTTGTCCCTCAGGTAATTTACAGCTTGTTTGAAGTTACCTGTGCTGCTGATGTTTAGGCCGAGATAGGTATAGTTCTTTGCATGTTCTAGTGTGGTTGTATTTAGTACAGATTGTTGGTGTTGGGGACTACTAGATAATGTTTTTGGAATATCGTAATTTTAGTTTTCTTTAGTGTAATGGTCAAGGCCCATGTCTGGGAGAAAGTGCAGGAGATCAAGTTGCTGTTGTAGTCCTTCTTTGGTTGGAGATAGCAACACCAGATCATCTGCGAATAGTAGGCATTTGACTTCTGTGTCTACTAGGGGGATGCCCGGTGCTGTGGATTGTTCTAGTGTTTTTGCCAGTTTATTGATGTTAAAGAGGGTTGGACTCAGGCTACAGTCCTGTCTAACCCCCCGGCCTTGGGAGAAGAAGTCAGTGCGTTTTCCATCAATTTTACAACACATTTGTTGTTGGTGTACTCTCTCTCTCTCTCTCTCTCTCTCTAGAAGGATCTTGGGCTCCCCAGAGTTGGTGTCGAAGTGTCCTTGAGCAGGACAATGAACCCCTAATTATTAAATTGCTCCCGAAGTAGCCTGGCCCAGCCAGTGTGATTTCAGTGTGAGAGGGACGGGTGCCACTGCCACTGGGATCACAGCGGTGGATCCTATTGGTTCACCTGGATCTGAGCGACCACGCCCACCCCCCCTCCTCTCCTCCCCGGTACAAAACAGCAGAGAACACTGACATCACCAAATTTGGAGTGACACTCCTCTGCACTGTAGTTCAGTCTCACTCCTAGACCAGGAAATGCCCTCGTATGCCCAGGCTTTTCTTTTTCTTGTGAAAACGAAACACCAACGAAACACCATTCTCACACACACACACACACACACACACACACACACACACACACACACACACACACACACACACACACACACACACACACACACACACACACACACACACACACACACACACACACACACACACACACACACAATTTCTTAAGTGGTGTGTCTGTTCAAGGCTGGTCAGTGGGATGGACTTCTTGTTGCCTTGACTTGCTGAGGTGTGCATTTGATTGGTAGCTGGCTGTTAAGATCACATGAATAATTAATCATACTGAGTTTACTTTTGCACCAACAACCTTGGATTTCCATCTACACTTATAAAATATTAACTACCAATTTAATCTATGAAACAATTCAGAAAGGGCTGCACAACACTGAGGCCTGGTGAAAACACGCACGCATGCACACGATATTAACCAACCACACACACACACACACACACACACACACGATATTAACCCCACACGCACGCGCGCGTGCACACACACACACACACACACACACGCGCGCCGCGCACACACACACGATACTAACCACACCTACACACACGCGTGCTACTAACCACATGCACTACACACTGCACGCACTATACACACACAAACACCCACACAATCAAATGCTTGGACACTTTGACAAACACGTTGGATATACAAGGCTAATTCTAGCCTTCCATAACAAAAGCATAGTATTTTTCCCCCTGGATATTATTAGTATAATATTACATTCCGTTTGCAGCAACTGAATTGTATTTTTAACAACCGCTCATGCCTGGTATGAGATGTGATAGATGTAGAAAGCAGGTGATTTAGTTTTTTCGATGGCTTCCATTCTGGCAGCAATTGAACCATATGATATGGGAGGATTTTAGCCGACTTATATCTCGTCATAAGATGGTGTGCTGCATCAAACATAGCACGCAATGCGTCGCAGAAGCTTGTACAGTAGGCCTTCTATATGTTGCTTAAGTTGAGCATGAATGATAAATCATTAAGATGAACACAGGATGCAGATGTCACTGGACTTGTTTTCTCAGTCTGAGAATGAAGTTGATATAATAGCTTATTTGGTTTGTATTTCCTCTCTCAACGTCTTGCTTTGCGGTTGCTCTTTTGATATATATAATATATAGGAGTGAGAACAGGAGGACATTAATTATGTGCTTAACTAGAGCCGTGGCAGGGGGCCTGGCACGGAAACAAACGACGCAGACATTCTCTAAGTGTCAGGCTTTTATTTCCACTGAGATATATATGTAAAACAAGTTTGAGAGGCTGATTCTCATGGAAATCTGGTTTCAATAATAGTAGATATATCAAATCATAAAATAACTGCCAAGACCTTTCTTTTTTAAGTCAGTGTATTTGTTTTTAAGGCAAAGTATTTGTTTATTTTAAAAGCATAGTTTGTGTAGCTGCTTAAACTGCCTTCCTGTTTTAAACAATGATTGATGATTTATGTTGCACGTTCCGCAAACTGAATAAAATCAGCTGTGTACTCGGGGCTCGTCCAAAATGTGCAGCAGAAAAAAACAAGATGCAAGAAGAAAACAAAAATATAAGGTGTACAGTGCATCTTCTAACTGTGATTGGATATGACATTTTGATTACAGATCAGTCTTTTAAGAAGTGGTAGTATAGAACACAGCATGCTTTCTCTGGTTCAGGAAGCTAATGTTCGTATGTGAATAACAAACAAACAGAGCGCCATTAAAGCATGGCCCTCTCTGAGGACACATTCCTGCCTCAGCCTTGTCATACCAAACAACATGTAAAAATGTGACCCATATGGTCTCCCTTTCAAGAGGCACTGATTGAGCTGTATGGAACTCGTAGCCCACCCACAGAATACAAATAAGGAAAACCATATGTGGAAAGATGAATTAGGTAAACTGCAAAACATTTTCATTAGATACAATTTCACTAGCTTTGTTGACAGACCAGCAAGGTGACACTTTGAAAATAAACTCTGCCGCAGAAAAGCAAAAAGCCTTGTAGTTTACAGAGTGTTAATAGAAATATCAGTGGGAATTGACAAAAGGAATGAACAATAGATGGATAATTCCAGAGGACAATTTTGTCACACTTTTTAAAAATGTACCCTTTATTGTATCGTTTTCTGTTATGTATTTAAGAGAAATCTAAACCATGAGATAATGTTATTCATCCAACAAATCAGCATCAGAGGTACACATTTTAGGACCTATTTTATTTGTTGTGTGCTACGCTTCACTCAACCGTATAAGACTTGACTTGTGTTAATTTAAGCAACTTTTCAAATATATCTTGCTCAATTGTTTCATAGATACACGTTACACCATTGTGAGCTGAGAAATTATTTTCCTTATTGGTGTTTCTAATTCTGTGAATATTCTTTACATGAATGTCTAAGCCCTTTGATTACAGTATGTGACAAGAAATGCAAAGTTAATAACAGTGACTTCACACTTTGGCTCTGACATTGTCCTTTAGTTTTGCCCTCCGCCCATCTCGATCTAAAGTAGGGGTGCGAGATTTAATTGATTATAAAACATGAACACTACAATACAATAATCGATAAAAAATAATGACACCATTGTACAATTATGTATAAATTGTGTCTGAAGTGGTTAATCAGACCAGTTGATTTAGTTGAAATTAGTTACAATGAAAAAAATATGAATATCAGTAATCAAACACAATATTAAATCGTACCAGTATTTCGCAATATAATCCAAAACCTGCATGTTCATGTCACATAAAAGCTGGGTTTATGTCAAGTTCAAACACTACATAAAATGTACATTTTGATGGTATGAAGAAGCAGAAAAAACAACTGTCATTGTAGTGCAACCCTGTTAGCCAACTTTTATTTCCAGTAACAGGTCCATGCAAATCAATGGTAATGTTTTTGCTTTTCTCAGGAAAAAGCTAGCTGTGGAATGTAATGCTACTGTCAAAGGTCAAGGAAAAACTACAAAGAAAGAAAGAAAAATCTTGAGATAAATGTCTCTTATTCTGATAATATGAGAGCATATGTTGTCACGTGTTGGTGAGAGTGAGAATACCAAAATGCACGCCCCAAAACAGTCACCCCGGGGCGCAAATCCGGCGACCTCGGAATGGTCTCTAGACGTATTCCTCGGGGCGGCTGTGGCTCAGGAGGTAGAGCAGGTCGTCCAATGATCCCTGGGTCGGCGGTTCGAATTCCGGCTCCTCCTGTCCACATGTCGAAGTGTCCTTGGGCAAGACATTGAACCCTACATTGCTTCCAATGAGTCGGTCGGTGTAAGCTTGCCACCATTTGTGTGTGAATGTGGAATGTGAAGTGAGGACGCTGGCGTCGACTGTTCGCCCCTTCACCTCCCAATGTATGAATGAATGAACCATTTTAAAGCGCTTTGAGCACTTGGAAAAGCGCTATAAAAATGCAATTCATTATTATTATTATTATTATTATTACATTTATAGAAACTATATGCCTAAACCTAACCTTAATTCCTAACCTTAACCTTAGTAAAACCTAACCCTATACCTAAACTTAACCTTAACAAAACAACAAAACTAACCCTGAATTTATTTCAATTTTTATCCTCAGTAAAACAAATACAAGAACCGCCCAAGCATGCGGTCGGTGGAAAAAAATGGGGGCGAGAGTGTTTGGGGTGTAGTGAGCCTTCCGAGAGTGACACAATCAAGGCTGGAGAAATCTGAAAAACAGAAGACATATTCCTTTTGTCTACCAATGGTGTTAGCAGGTGACTTGATGATGTTCCTCTGTGTCACATCACGTGACCAGTGTTGCCAGATATTGCGAGAGACATAAGCAACCAGGTCTATGAAGACAAGCCCAAAAGACGTGACTAACACATGAGCACTTTAAAGCTATACATGGTTAAAGATATTGTCTTGACCAAAACAATGCTTTATCAAATGCACCAGTTGGCATATACTGTAGGGACTTAAACTGCATGGGCAAGACTTTTGCCTGCCAGCATAATAGTTGGTCATTTCTCCAAATGACCCGGCCAATACAAAATAAATCATTCTTTAAAAAGCACACAGTCAAAATAAATAACATAATATATTCTTGTGTTTATTTAACTCGCTTGCCTTTTGAATTATGATGCTGGCGATGCTTTCGGAAGACTTCATTATTTAAAACAGCCGTTCGTCAGGGTCCACTTGGACGGTGGCAGCTGAATCTGTCTATTCGTGGGCGTGTATCATTATATGACCTCCAGGGGTTACACCCTGGTGCTTATGGTCTGACAATATGCAATAATGTGGTTGCTTGTGGAGACACACTGCATTCTTTCTGTCTTTTCCAAACATTTGTCAATAGACTATTTCCTACATGTGAAGGATATACTCATTGTGAAACTCCAGAAGTGTCCGATGGTCTGCTAGGAGCTGCGGATAATCCCCGCAGAATGTGATGGATGAGCCATCTCACATTTTCTCTCTCAATATATCAGATTGTCCGAACAAAAGGAAAATACGTTCTGAAGAACGGCTCACATGGGTATGTCTGTTTTCTCAATCAGATTAACAGAATAACCATGCTGTGAGGTCTTAAAAACCCCACAACATAAAGGTACCAGAGTAAGCACGTCTGCATATTTTCCGCAGAATCAAAGGTTAGCCGTCCACCAGTAGGCTATGATGGGACAGATTCGGTACCTATGTTCCCCAGGTTCTATGTTCCCCACCATGCAAAAAAGGTTATTTGTTTCCCACTTAGAATAAACCTAAACCAGAAACCTAACCTAGTAATTTTTGTAATTCTAGTAAGACTAAAGGTATTTTAGCAACTTAGTCTTAGTTTTACTTTTAGTAGCAAATTCTGATTTAATCTCTTCTTTGAACAATCCATTGAACTTGCCTAGGCTACTTAAACTATCTAGTCTTAGCCAACTAAAAATTAACACTGGCATAAAATAAACTAAAACATAATTGCTCAGACTCTTCAACAAAGATGGCAAAAACAAACATTCTTTGTTCTGTACTTATACATGCAATTGTATAGTACAAAACACTGAAGTCCTTAAACCAGAAACCTAACGCTAACCCTAGTGGGGAACATATAGAACATGGGGAACATAGAACCTGGGGAACATAGAACCTGGGGAACATAGAACCTGGGGAACATAGGGAAGACCCCAAATGATGCATAAACAATGCTGAAACGTTTTGTGGCCTGTCCCCATTGTTAGATGAGATCAACCCATTAATACATCCTAACAGTTTTCTGAAATACTTCTGTTGCTACATCAGTGGTTCTCAAACGTTTTCATTAGGGTTGACCCGATCGGATCGGGTGATCGGAAATCGGGGCCAATCGCGTCATTTTCAAATGATCGGAATCGGATCGGGAGCCAAAAAACTTTATCGGAACATCCCTAGTAACAATATTATATCCATATCATGATGATTGGACTGGGAATTGTCTGTGATTTGGCGGGATATGGCATGAACGTGTTCTCCCAGCCAAACCCAGACATCTGGTCACTGTAATGTAATGCCAGCAGGCTGTACAATCTTAGCCTGGTAAACCCCTCCCCCTTGCTTAAAATTTCCTCATTTTGGCAAAATGCTTTTTTTTTTCAAGCAAGGGGGAGGCTTTACCAGTCTAGTGCAATCTAGGATCTCTTAAAGGGGGGAGGGGAATATGCAGCAGTGTTTCCCAAACATTGGGTCCGGACCCATTTGTGGGTCATGGACATTTTATAGGTCACAAGTAAATATCCCTTCATTTTTGGTTTCCTACATTTTTTTTCAAGTATTATTATTTCAAAACATTTAGTTTTTCATTCAATGATTTTTCTAAAAAATGTCATGAATAAATAAATACATTTTAAAACAATCAAATAATTTTCATGAAATTATAGCCGATCTACAAGCTCACAATGCGGCGTGAAGCGATGTGTTGGAAATTGTTGTTCTTCTATTTTCAATGGTTTGGTTTCCGGGCAAATGTCTAATTTCTCTTTTAGATCTCGAGCTAAAAGGTTTGGGAACCACTGGTATACAGTAATCTGTCCTTAGTATTGTTACCTTTTGCTCTCTTGTGGTCAGAAGGGGTTTTCTGCTAAGAGGGATATACCTGTATACCGTAGTTTTGGAGAATTCCTACAAATAGGAGCTCATTCATAGTAGCCCATAAATTACAGAAAGGAAGAAAAGTAGCTGAATTGGAAAGAATCCATGATATTAAACAGTAGATGGGTTTGTGAAGTGCTAGAAGTAATCATGCCAGGCAACAGGCCACAGGAATGCAAATCATCCCCCAAGCCAGGAGTTAAGTTAGCAGGTGGCCGCTTCTATTCACTGAATGTCAACACTCCTTTTAGTCGGAGCCCACATAACATCTGGGCAGGCCGGTCGCTGCTTTTAATTAAGTGAAATACAGTTACTCAATGTTCTGGCGTGTCAGAAAAAAGATGTTATAAAAGTGAGGGGGTGAGAGGAGAGAAAGTGTAACACTACGTATCCTGTGTTCACTGAAGGTCAACACAGTTGTGTAAATAAATATTAATCCTTAACCTAATCCCTACATTTCCATGTCCATTGAAAAAAAAGAAAAAAAAAGATCAGCCAAGTTTCTGGAAATGGCACGTTCACGCACACTTTTCAGGAAACGCTCCATGCACTGAGATGTGGAACAGCAACATTTGCTAGTTTATAGTATCCACACTTCAAATCCAGTGTGTTAACCACGTTCAACATGGTGTCCCTAGTTCGGGCATTTCATTATAGGCACAAAATGTCAATAGCAAATCTAAATAATATGGGGAAAGAAATCTGAGCGATTGTAGATCAGCTATTTTCTCTATCATATGCCGAGGTAAGGATTAAGTTGTTATAGTTTAACATAACACTCAGGGGTTGAGTAGATACAGTATATAGGTTTGGAACTACGTATGAGGATCCACTTCACCTAAATTGGAGGTGATATCATCATGTCGATACTTGGCTTGAAACATGAACTGCATGCAGTATTGAATTGTAGTGTTTGATATTGAGAGATAGCTATTTGATGAGGAATGAATTACCAGCGGGCGACAAATTGAACGAACAATTTGTCTAGATTCATAATTCAGTATCTCAGTCAGTATCTTTTCATCAGGAATTCCCTTCCCTTTGTCTCCTTTCTGGGAAGAAATGTGCATAACATAATTTGTAGTGAAGACAACAGTTGAGCTGGTTAGACAAAGTTTATTATTTGTGATACAACATTTAGGCTCATAGTTGGTGTTGAATCAGTACCACGCTGAAAGTACAGACCCCTAATTTAAATTGCACACTATGTAAATTACGGGATTTAGTATTGCTCAATCTAAAATTGTAACCCTGCAACTGTGCAAATATCTGTAGAATTGCAAACACATGGACAACTTATAATCGAAAGACTTGAAATGGATCACAAAAAAAACTAAATTCTGCAATTTTGTAGGTAAAGCTAGTTGTAGCCTAGTACAATATACTGCATCATGAACTCAAGGTAACACAAGCACAAGGCAGAGTTTTCAAAATAGTACTAGTATTTATTGAAATCAACAGCATTCTACTTTTAAGATATACTTTTACAAACCTTTGGAACAGAATATAACTATCGTAAGGGTGTGGTCACACCAAACTTACGTTCTGTCAATGCCTTTCAATGGGAAACTTCTTTTTTTGTTTTGCAGAAATTCGCAAATGGCAACAAACCGCTCGGTTCCCATTAAAAGCATTGGCAGAATCCGCCCTGGAAATTCCAGTTAGGTGTGACTGCACCCTTAGGTCATACAACACAGAGTTAGATAATGTTTGGAACGGCTTTACCAAATAATTAATAAAGTTTGCATCTTACATTTAGAAAGTGAGTTTTGATACAAAAATGCATTGCCATTTTGGACATAGATAATTAAGCTTTTGTGAATATTGATTGTTTATGAATGAGTGTGTCATGTTATGTCATGTTTGCAGTTATGTAAACCCTATACAAAAACAGTATTCTCCAAAAATAGATAGATGATAACTAGTGATGCAGAAGGTTTAAAAGTGAATGACCTTTGACTCTGGTCTGACAAATTGTACAGGAAAGGGGGAGAAATCCTTAATATCTTAATAAAAGAAAAGCATGGTAATTTTACTGTAACATTTCTTAACAGACGCTTAAGCCATACAAATACATATAGAAATTCACCCTAATAATGTCGAGCTTTCCCTATTTTGGTCATTATATGGATTAAATTATTGGGAATAATTTGAAAGCCTTTTGGATAGGGATTTAGTAAACTAACAACTAGTGTGCAGAAGACCCTTCCTCATTTTGTTCAAAAACAAAAGCCAGTTCAAACATGGACCTGAAGAGGTCAAGAAATACCATGTGAACACAAACAGAATGACCAGGCCTTTTTTCCAATCCAGACACACATCTAATCCCTGAAATTAGCACAAAGGGATATTGATCATTCTAATTGTGAGAAAAGGCTTTGGTATTCCATGTCCTCTCCTCTTTGTGTTGTTATAGAAGAAGAATGGCACAAAAAAAATCCTGCTTCATAAACAAAATGCTGTTGCAAACAGATGAAATGTATAGGCTAGTATTACCTACAGTATGTGAAAGATATGACAATTGTCCCCAATTCTGCTGCATCTGCTGTACTTAATCTCAGTTTATGTAACTATATGTAAAATGGATGTGCATATTTGTAAACTGTGTTTGCTGCAAAGTTCATACTTTCATAAATCCCTAAAGAGCATAGGTTTAATGCATAATTTATGCTCCGTCGTACAATGGCGCCTAAAAGCGGATGTACAAGCTCAATGCGTTGTGTATGCACCGTGTAATGAGCTTGTAGATCGGATATTTTCTACACACAATGCTGATGTAAGGCGAAGTATGACACGAGCTTAGTTCGTAAAATCATAGCTTTCATTTGACTTTCATGAAGTTTGAGCGGCTTCATGCCAAATGAATGATGATTTACTGCCGTACAAATTGAAATATAGTTGTAAATTAGAGAATATATGCCAGTGGACACAAAGGTTAAGTGATATGAAATCAACAATTTTGTATCAGGTTGTTTAAATATCACAATATTCAGTGTTATTCTTTTTTATAAAGAGTGGAAAATAAATTAGATAATAAAACTTATATATATACATAATACTGTACATCACACCTGTGGTAGCTACTGTATGTTTTCCAGCAATATTTATTATTATAAATACAGGCCAGCATGGCTACTAATGGCAGCCACACGACCTAACTACCATGTTTCTATATTTCTTAAGGATAACATTTGAGCTATCATCAAAGTAAAGTACAGATATTGCATTCAACTTGGTTGGGGCACAGCAGGGCTTTGGCACATTATCAGGAAACATTAGATGAACCTATGAATAAAAACAGAATGAGATACCGGTAACTAACTTAAAAAAAAGTCATTTCAAACAAGATTTTCAACTTTAAAACAATATGCAAGCTTTCCAGGAAGAGAGAGGCTGTAATTTCGCTTAGAATCTCCACCAATGATGTCATTGTTTGTCCATAGCCCACCTCTGAGACGCAGAATGAGTAGATTGAAATGGTGCCATCTTATAATAAAGTAATAATAAAGTATTATTGCCTTCTCGGTGAAAAAAAAAGAATGCCGGTGGGGGCGGGGCAAATTTCTCTTTTTCTCTTCACCGAGATGGCAGTAATAAGCCTTCGTATATTAGTGAGGACCAGTTAAGTAGGTGAAGTGTTACTTTAATTCAGTGGTTCTCAAATTTACCTGGAACCCCCTCAAGGAGACCCCACTTTGAGAACCCCTGCTTTAATTTATACTCCATAGTATGAATGACTCAGTCATGTACGGAAAACAGTCAATATAGATGAATCCACCAGGAGTGCCCTGGGCGCAGCCATAACTGAGGTGTCACCTTAAGCGCAGCTACACCTCAGCATTGATTGCCTACACCTAGCCTATGGGGCCCCGCTCCACAGATTCGTCTATACACGCTGCACAACTCGTGACACGACACATTGTGAACTTGTCATATAGTTAAGATGATCGTGTAGCATGTAGCATCATTAATCTTGCAACACAATAATGCTGTAAGATAAAAGCAGATCGAATATTGTGGTTGATGAATACGTACCAGGGTTTGCACGATTGCATGATTTGTTGCATTCATATGTGCATTGAGTGGAAAAGAGCATTCCCCATCACAGTAAAAAGCTGCATAGCCCTCAGGTGCAATAATCCAGTCCTTCAAAAACAAGCCAGATGAAAGACAATTATATAGGGTTTCAGTTTTTTCTTGTATAGACAGTCTGGACTAGGATGATATGATCATTGTAATGTGATCAATGTTAGAACTGCATGTTCAAATGCATTTGTCACCTGTTTATAATACAGTCAGTAATAGTCATTAAGTGAAAATGTATAAAGAGAAATATAAGATGATAACATTAAAATTGGTCGATGCAATGTAAAAGGTATTTATTTTTTCATCTTATCTGTAAACTTTTATCACCTTTCTGTCATTACTATTGGGTACATTGTCTGTACTACTAGGCATTGGTCACTTTGGCATTGGCAGTTTACGAGGCACCTAAATCAGTTCAATGTGTTCTGTATGTCTTTGGCATTGTTGTTTCACTATCCAGCTCATGTTGGATACATGCCTGTCTGATAAACCCAGGAGAAAATGGTGTTCTTGAAAGTGACCCCTCTCCCATTCCATTTGTTATTTTCAACCTTTTCCCCCCAAAACCACACAGCTTAATCTAATCTCAGGAATGTCACAGCCCACAAATTCCAGCTGTATGATGATTCCCAGACCCCAAGGTATCAATAATTAAGGTATAGCACAACTATACGTATACACAGGGGAGTTGTTTTGGCAGCTTACAGTCCTTCAAGATAATTTTACCATTATTATTGTAACAGTAACTACATTCAGACCACATTGCGCCAACTATACCAGTCCCAGACATTAGGAAGTGGATTCCATAGGGTTTAAAGGAAGTACAGTGTTTCTTACCTGCCAACCCAAATCTCGAAAGCTGACATAAAGTTCATGCTTCTTGCAGGCTTGCTTCTGTTCACTTGTGTTATGATCTTTAAAAAATGAAAGACTGAATTGTAAAGATAATTTGACAAGAATATATCTTGAAAGAGGCCTGAAAAGTCTGAATGCAAAAAAGAAGCACACGTGAACGTAAGCTTGCCATGACTTTGCACTGCAGAAGAATAATTACCCACCTCCACCTTTGGGTGCACGAGGTGATTCCTGTTGACCACCGGATTTGTTGCGATTCTTTTTTTTCCCGCCAGCAGCTCTGACGGAGCGAAGCAGCACCTCACTGGCCTTGAAGAATGCAACTAGGAACGGCTGTTTGGACTGGGGTCCATTTCGTCCAACTATCCCAGCAGACTTCATATTGATACTCCGGCCTTTAAAAAGCAAGGGTAAATATGACTGATTAATACATTTTGTCTAGCTATTATTAAGGTATGATTAATTTACACTTTATTTTACAAAACATCACAAACCGTAATCTTGATTCATATGTGGTTAGTTTGATTCCCTTGATATATCAGATTTTCAGCATCTTTTTAAGTTGATGAAAGACATGCCTTTGTGTAATCCTCATAGTAAATGACCAGTACCAAGTACCAATCTCAGAGTTTGCTTATACATTAGGAATGAATAGATGTCTCAGTGTGACAAAAAACCCCAAAACGGCACATAATGAAACATTTCTACATTGAGGGGCTAATGTTTTATTAGGGAACTCCCCATGGATTAATTTACCAACTATTTCTAGACTCAAAGATTATAAAAAGCTCATGGTATGGTTATACTTAATGATGTTAAAATTGTCAGAGTGAAAAAAGGCAGGCATAACTTGCCATCTAGAGTCTCCACACAGAGCTGCAGGCCCATGTTCTGCTGTGGGTTCATTACCCAGTGGTTACTTGTGGCTGTGATATCAAAAGCCAACCAACCACCATCAGCTGCACGAACCTTTTTGGAATCAAGCAGGAAAGTCTCTGCATCTCTGTTGGTGAAATACAAAGTAACTTCATTGATTAAAATTAAGTAAACGCTTTACATATTTTCAACCATACAGGCTTGACATAAGGATGATCAAGAATGCTACTGTAGGATGACAGACAACAAGATGAATTTGATTGTCTCTTACATGCAATGCCAATTAAATTGATATGTGGAGTTTGACTCTGGAACAAATAAAAAAGGTCTTAATTTCGAACAAGAACTTTCAAAGGGTACAAAGAGAGAGAGAACATGTGCTTCGTTTGGGTCTTGTAGACTTGGACCAGGCAGAAATTCCAGAGGCCCTGACCATGCCATAATGGAAAATGTAAACAAAGAATCATTTGACTGATCATTGATGGATGCTTCAGCCCCTTACCCTATAATCTAATCCCAAGACATGCTTTGACAAAATGAGAAGATTGTTTCACTCCTATTTTCTGTCCCATGAGTCTTTTATTTTGAAACTAACATTCCAACATTCCCATATTCCTCCCTATGACTAAAGACGTTTTGGTTAGATTGATTACAGTCTGTTTTCACAACAGCCGACACAAGATAAAACTAACGTTAGATCCTATTTCTGCGCGCTATGTAGGCAAGTATTTACATAGGACGGGACAAAGTTATGTTTTCTTTAACATGCATTTGAAATCATGTAAGTAGCTGAGGTGTTGAGTAGTTTAACACCCGCTATATTAATGCTCCTCTGAGGGAAGGCTACAGAATAGGGTGTTGAATTGTGAAGAACATACTGTATGAACATTATTTATTTAAACCTTTATTTGCACAGTGTGCCACTCTATATATGCACTGAACCGATGTACATGCGCAAGTTTGCCCTGTGTACAAGAACACATTTATATATTGATATTGAAATGACATTGAAATTAGTTACAATAAACGGTAAAATACCATTTTACAGCTACTCTTCAAACGTAGCTCTATTGGAGCTCACCGTTGTCATAGAAGTGCACGTCTAGCTCTTAACCTGACTATTACTGCATGTCTCTGTCAGTGAAGCCAAAGTGCCGCGCTGGGAGCTTGTACATCTGCTATTTTTAATGTGTTAAAGATAACCGAAGCAGCAGCAGTGAGAGCAAGAGAGATGTTGTAATCATGTTGGGATTGTTGCATCTGTATTCAACAATGTCTTCAATCTTTAACCACGTGCAGTAAGCTCTATACACTTTGTTATGCTTGTGTTTTGTTTTGAGCTTGTGGATCGGCCTTTTCCGCTATTTCTGAAAATCTTTAAAAAAAAATGATTGTACTATTTGGGAATTATTTGAAGATTTGCCCGAAATATGTGATTAAGCAGGGTCTTATCAATGGCGTTATCCTGTTTGTTCTGGCACATGATGCACAGGCTGGGCTGGCAGAATACATCATACATGTCGGAATGGCTTAACTCTAAATGCTTCACAGTATGTGTGAGGTAATCTCTTTTAAGGCACCACTGCCTTGAACATGTAGTGGTGTTGTTAGTAGGAATAAATACAGAAGCACCCGCAAGGAAGTGGACTAAGAAAGGGGATTGTGTTTGAGGTGACTAATTTTGACTATAGTGAGACAGTCAGTCCAACAGATTTACTGTGCACAGCCACACACCTCAAATTACAGTACCTAGATTTAGATATCAGTTAATGCCACCTACTGTAGGTTTACAACCTTTTCAGGGCGTCACCCCCCAAAAATAATAATATTTGAACTGGGGATCCCCAAAATATTCATATTTGAACTGGGGACACCTTACCCTGACTAGCACTTGTAATGTATGAGTTGAGGCATTATACATTTTGATTAGTCAGACAGAAGAAAATCCACGTGGATCAGCAGATCAGCTATTTTCAAATGTTTTGCCTCTTTCTTATATTAATTGACAATTTGGCCAATGTTTGGTCAGTTTTGTAGAATAGTTTGTTGATTACTTTTGATGCTCTAGTGGCATTTAATTTTTTTCGTATTAAAAAGGTCTTACACGTCCTTAATTGTCACTTCACTGTCATTTGGGGACCACCTAAAATCATGTGGGGGCCCACAGGTTGAGAACCTTTGCTGTAGAGGACCAACACCCAGAGTGTAGAGTAGGAGAGTAGCGACATGCTTTGATCTCGTCGCAAAGTGGTGCCTATGGGCTATAGTTCCAAACATTGCTCCTATGGCTGGAACTATCCCATTGAGATAGAATGAGCAATTCCAATGTTACAATGGGAGTCAACGCTATTGTCGCCACTCTCTTACTATATTACTCTGCCAACACCATGCCTCTGTGCAAACAAGCCACAGTTGACATTCTAGTCTAGAATATTTTTGTGCGCCTCATTTACCCTCATGAACACTTGTCTATAGCGTCCCTATTCTGACGCAAACATTCAGTGAGAATAGCGGATCTACAACCTCACTTTCTGGGAAATTACAACCTCACACCTAATGTTTTGACACACTGTGACCCGGCTGAAGATGGGCTATTTTCGGCCAAGAGATTTGGTGCAACTACTGTAAATATATTGGAAGATTATACAGTGCATAGGCCTATACTGTACAGTACAGAGCAACGCTTTACAGGCTGGAACACAGCACACAAGGTTCATGCATTCAACATAGTAAAAGAAACATATAGAATAGTATGTATTGAAGTATTTATGCATGAATGATGATGTGATCGTATTAATTTTGTCTGCTCTATTGCCTATGATGCGTTTTGTTTTTGTCATGTCCGGGCCTGGGTTCATAACTAATGGAGAGCGAAGGTAATCAATAATCATGAACCCTTTTTTCTTTTGTAGATAGACTTCACACCCGTGTGAAGTGAGGGGCGCTCTTATCATCTTACAACATCGAGGACAAAACAAACATTAAACTCTGTTCATTGTTAATGCCGTTTGTTTAAGGAAAAACAAACATTAAACCTGTATATAGGAGGGGCTAGATTACAGTATTTCTAGATAGCTAGAGACAGTCGTGGTGGGGGAACAAGCAGATTATATCACTGAAGTTGAGAGGAGGAGGAAATGTCCTCTGGAATCACCAAAACAATATGTACTGTGTCAGGATAACACTGTCTTATTGATAAATACCTTAGATACAGGTTTTAAAGAGATGTTCATCAGTAACATTGTTCACTCAAGGCACTGATGGCTAAAGCAATATAGTTGATCTGTGTGTAATAACCCCTAAACTAATTTGTTAGTTAACCTGCTTCCAAATTAAATAAGTCACCTTCATAAATGATGACTAAGTGACAAACAAGATATCAAAATGTATTCTTTAATCTGTGATGTTGACATGTATGACATACAGGTAGAACATATAATTTAAAAAAGATAAGATAGTATAAGTTAATTGAACAATGGTCACTATTTGAACATAAATGACAGTTTGGGCTTTAAATGTTCATAAACATTGACTGGGCTATCATATGCCCTAAGAATAATGTGTAAATTCTTCTATTTGAACGGTGTTCTCTTTAAGATGGGAGAGTTCATTGACTAGGAGCTCTTCAAAGCCCAGGAGGACCATATCTCCCCTTCAATCACCCACACACATATTTGGCAAGCAAATGTGGGCCCTGTTTTAAGTAGCCCCCAGTGTATTCAACTATGTCATGGCTCAAACTTCCGGAATATTGTTAACAGAGGCAGGTGGTGGACATAAGAGTTTGCCCTCAGAGCGCCCTGGGAGGCCCCTAATGGGCCCTCATGGCGTCTTCTGGGACACAGCCAGCCTGGCAGGCAGCACATGAAGAGTGATAGCTGATGGACCTTGGAAAACTTCATAAGTGGTCAACTTGCTAATGGAGTTCTCTTTATCCGAGAACTATATTTGTAAGGAGGGCATGGTGCGAATGAGGCAGAACAGAGTTGGTCAGTTTACAGAGCAAGACAATAGCTGCTAAATGATTATGCTTTTATTTTTATTTTTTACCTAGTAATGTTTTAATTAAATCATTTATAAAATAAATAATAATACCACAGAGATTTGAGCATATCCAACGATTTGCAAGTGTAAAGGGGATATTCCTTTATGTTCTGCCTGAGTGACTGTGTTAAGTGTTTCGCAGAGCCATGATGTTTTTAGAAGTCCACTTTCAAAGCCTCCCTTTGTGTGTGACTGAAAAGGTGCTGATCTTCAAACCATGATTTCTATAACATATCCCAATAAGACATTTCAGCCTGCTTTAGAATCCTCCAACTGTGACCGATTAATAGAATTTGTATCAGCATGTCTGTTGGATAGAATTGACAATGCAGTCATATAGTATATGTTTGAGCTTAAGAGTTGACATTTAATTCTGCTCAATAGAGTAGTGCGTCTTACTTGTGTTGATATTCCTTGATGACTTGGTATATGGTAACCTTCAGCGTAATATTGTCATAGCGCACGTGACTGCGGTCCTTATAGATACGAAACTCGGCTGCAGTCACAGCCTCTCCATCTGGGATCTGAGTCAGATCAAAGCGGAATTCCTTGTAGTGTCTTCGGTGGTGAGAAAAGTCCTTGTCTTTCTCCACTGAAAAATGTCAAAACATGTGATCAATATAATTTTATGGGCAACAAAAGCATATCGACCAAACGTATACGTTCACTTCCTGCACTGCTGTGTTTGAGCATGTGCACGTGCATGCGTGTTTGTGTGGGTCTGTGTGTGTATCAACTGTGTCAGTGCCTGTTGTTTAAACCAGAAAAGGTGTGCCAGTGTTGAGAAAGGATAATTTATCACATCTTCTTTTACATTCCAGGTCCAATCTAAACATTCTGACTCCCAACAAAAGCACTTTCCAGTCTATTAAATCATTGAACTGAATACAGGTAGCCACTTCCAGACAGACCCTCCACTGTGTGCCTCACTGCATTCTGTAGCCATGATGAATGGGCTGTCAGTTTAGAAAAACAGGCTGATTTCAATTAAAAACACTTTGGTCTGCTCCTCAAGTGAGAGAGAAGACCAGACAGGGTTCTTCAACGTCATTTTGAGTGACGACTCTGACCCAATTTCTGGACCTATATTGACCTCCTGTAGGTTTTATACAAAGCAGCAATGATGTCCAATAACCCATTCATTTACTAACATTTATAAACTTTTCAAATATTTTCCAACGTAGAACAAAAAAGAAGGGTTTTCTCCCATAAGTTTCCTTACACAAAAGTTAAACGTTGTCTTACATTATCATTCAGTATCACAAAAGCATGGGGGTTGAGATGAGTTGACTTTCTGACACGTCTACTGATATCATACGATGCATTTTGCTGATAGTTTATCAAGAGTGAAAGTCTGTGGTTACTTAACACATGCAAGTCAGAGGTCATTGAGCGCGCTCCATTATATTAGCCATGGTCAGTAATCTGAAGCAGAGGTACAACTTTAAACATTAGCCTTGAGACTTCACTCATTCAGCTGCCTTCGTACTTGACGAGTTGCAGATTTGGTTGGAATTGCACAGTAAAATCCTCCATTCTTAATTTAATTCAGAGTGTACACATGTAACCTTTGTTCACATTCGTACACTCTGGATTACAGATGGATAAATGAAATGGTGTACGTGATAGATATCTATATATCTATATATATATATATACGAGTAAGACGCGCAAACGCGGGAAGCGAACGCAGCTCGTACATATTTGGGTTTTGGACGTATAGCTGCTTTGGGGACTCCTAATATGGTGCCCCTTTTGTGCCCATATATGGAGCTGAGTGGACCTGGCCCCTTTTGTGCCCATATATGGAGTTGAGTGATTGCTGATGCAACACACTCCATATTTGGATAGCGGGACAGACACACGGACAGACAGACAGACACACAGACATGATCTGCTAGGTCTCATAGTAAGTGCTCATTGCGTTCGCAATCACTGCGTTCGCAATTATTGCAAATGCAGTGAGCACTTACTATGAGACCTAGCAGATCATGTCTGTCTGTCTGTCTGTCTGTCTGTCTGTCCGTGTGTCACACTTTTGTGCCCATATATGGAGCTGCTTTGGGGACTCCTTATATGATTATGGCTGAGTCATGGTGACATGAGTGTGATGGCGTGGTCCAACTTGTGCCCATATATGGAGCTGCTTTGGGGACTCCTTATATGGTTATGGCTGAGTTAAAAATAACTTAACTTAAATATGTTACGAGCTGCGTTCGCTTCCCGCGTTTGCGCGTCTTACTGGTATAATATATAAATGTATTATTTTATTTTATTTTTGTTAAAATAAGTGTTAAATAGCTCTATATTCTAGTAATCACTGCTGTAAACTGTAGAGCCTTTGTTCAGTAATGAAGAAAAAAAAATACACTTTCAGTTTGGGATACCAATTTTAACCCAATCAGGAGAGAACTCATACAGGAAGTGATCATGAAACAAGTAAATCAGAACACTATAACATTGAAGCTTATAAATGGGTTCTTTCCTGGATTGAATGCAATTAGTAGTGACCCCCCCCCCCCCACCTGGAAATGTATTTTCTGTTTATTAAAGAGCTGGAGTGTCAAGGAGAACCCTATTATTGAACAAACACTGAGTCTACAGCAATGATTAGTATATCGAATATATAGAGCTCTAACTTTTTAACAACATGCTTTTTGTTTTAACCAGATAACACTTACAGTACTTTTAACACTAAGGATAAATTGTTTATAAATTATTACTCTGCATGCTGTGATCACGCCTGGTTTTTCAATGGGTTGCCCAGTTCACATTAATATGGAAAACATTCATATGGAAACCTCTCTTGGTTGATTGTAGCCTACTGACTGCTTCAAGGTACAGAAGTGAGTTTCTGTGAACACCGTGTCATGGAGAAGTTTATAAAACAGTTGAGGTCAGTAGTAATATTTGCCTGTACTGTAATAAAGACAGAGCTCCATTGAACACTTCACTGACAGTCCCCAAAATGAGAGCAGAGCTTTCAAGGCTGACAGTGTACATGCCCTGGTATATAGCGCTAAGTGGAAACACATGGGCCCGGGCCAAGGTGAGGGATTATACCTCCAAGCACCTCCACACAAATTCACTTTTACATGCATTGCTATATATAAGCCAGCACCAGCAGTTGTTTTTAGATCCTTTAGGTCTAATACCCATAAACAAAATGTATAGGTTTTACATTTATATTTTGTGTCACGTGAGGTACATGATGTTAAATTAAATTGCATGCGTTTCCATTTTTGTACTCTCTCTCTCTGCCCATGAAGAACAAGAACTGCAATAATGCAATACAAATGATACCACATTACACTTAGTGCCAAAGCCTATAGCCGTCAGGAACACGGCAAGAGAGAAAACACAGGCATCGTCCAATATCGTTCCTCTTTTAACAACAGGAAATAATTAAGACCAATTTTCCCAAGGTCAGACAGTCATCTGATAAGTTGCTATGAGCAGCTGGGTCAGGGGTCATAGCTACTGCATGAAGAAACAATCATTCTACAATTCAGCAGTATTTTATAACAAGTGGCTGGAAAATAGTAGGGGGTCAAAATGTGTTAGACCTTACTGTGGGCCTAAAACATCACATTTCATGACCATCATGATTGCTATAGTAAACATATACCACATACAAAATCTCATGATGCCCCATATAGGCCAATACACGGCAAACTCATCAGTGTCCATGTAACTCTGAAAGTGTACTGGTAGTTACAAATGGATAAATTAACACTGAGGACTTTACTGTGCAAATAATGCACATCATTGCAGCCCTAGTGTATACCCTGTTGAAAACTCGTCATTGTAGGCTACACTAATGTTGGCTGTCCGCTGTTAACATAATAGCTTCTCTTTATTTCGCCCTCTGATAAAAATGTGAACATAGACTATAGGACCTAATGTGGATCCTTTTTATTGCCCTTTTTAATTTTATATTTGATAATCAAACTTTTGGCCCATTGACATTGGCCTAAAGAGCTATATCACCATGGCCTCTCAAACATGTGCAATTGTAGAACTATTACAATATCATTACCTCACCTGTAATCATGGGATTATGCTGATTCCATGATTAAAAAATAATCATAAAATGGGCTAATCATCATGTGTTGTATATAGCATATTATCAAACGTTTTGATATAATACAATTAAAAATTATATATATATATATATATATATATATATATATATATATATATATATATATATATATATATATATATATTTATACAATTAAGGCTCAGGGCACCAAAAATCAGATGGGACTCAACTTGATCTCACTTACCTAAATTGACAAAACTCATAACCATATCGGCGTCATTCAGAAAGTTTGTGTCGTGCGACGTGGTGAGCGGAGGGCTTTGGCTGGTGAGAGGGGCCGCGCGGTAAGGTTGCGCCACACGGGAGTATCCATGCGGAGCTTGGCTGTAGTAGGAGCCTTTACGAGGCTGCTTGGAGCCGCCGCTGTATCTCACTGACGTGCTCTGCTGCTGGAGAGCCTCGTCCTCCTCTATGGTCATGGCGTTGTACAGGTCGAGCATGAAGAGCGGTGCTGAGGATGCCTGCTTCCCGGGAGAGAAGGGCCTGGGACGGTGCGGCAAGCCCAGAATGGAGAGGATCTCTCTCTGGATCTCCCTCCGCTCGTGATTACGCAATCTCCTGTAAATAAAACTGGAGTGCACATGGTTGTCACTTAACCCACAGTGAGCGCAGTGTAGAAAACTCATCGCGAAGCTGCAGAGAAGTCCAAATACAGCACGGCTTGAATGTGTAAATGTCATTTTTAGGGGAGGGGGGCGTTGTAATAGAGCTCACTTTAGGGCGAAGACTCGGGTGTATTGATCTACATGGCAAAGTTATGCAAAGAAAAAAAATACAAATTATTTTGTCAGAACAGAATCATATATTTCCCATATTGGCCATAACTTGGCCATAACTTTTTGGTGTCATTCACTGGAATCAGGACCTTTGTTTGCCAACAAACGAGGCATTAACGTGCAGTGAAGTTATAAAGCCCTCTGTCCTCTGCGAATGGTCCTCTCCATATGTGAAGTGCTCCTGTGCTTCAGCAGGCTACATCCAAACCTCTGTCACATTTTGTATTTAATGGAACAAGGACTCCATCAGATCAGCATCACCTTTAGTCCGCTTGAAAAAAACACCTAGGTACGCCCATAACGTCGAACATTTCCAAATTCTTCAGTGAATAAAAGAAGAAAAAAAGTTGAATAAACGCGTCAAAAATCAATAGAAACTGGCACTGTTAACATGCTTCGACTCGCAGGTTTTATGGAGAATGTGTTGGGGCTACATGCCCAATGAGTCCATCCCACACTGAACGGAGTTTTTTTTTTTTCTTTTCTGCATCCACCTCTAGCGGCCGCAATAAAACTTAACTGACTCGAAGATGAATGTGGCAGCTCACATGTGTAAAAGGAGACACTTGAAATCGGAAACCGGTCTTAACGAGTGAGAGAATAATGACAGAGCCCTTTAATCACCTCAACTTATTGAACTTTAAGAAAGGTCGATCTGGTCAGTAGGCTAGGCAATAGCCGACCAACTAGGATCTGATCTGACCTTTATTGACTATTGAAGTCCATGATTAATTGAGGACGTAATGTATTGAAATAATTAACAACAAAAAGGGCTGGGAAAATAATAGAGTCTACTTATCTTTATTATCATCCATCTTCTTGTAGTGATGATGCCACTATAGGCCTATTCATCTAACACCTGCCCTGTTGATCCCAAGCTGTCATAGTGGACCAAAATGTTTTCAAAAGTGGCTTCTCGGCTTTGTTGGTAACACACAGGGGAGTGGTAACCTGATCCTGGAGTCGGTGTCATTAGTAAAACTACTGTATGCAATGTACAGTAGTGGCATAGTTTCAGGACTATGCCTATGTATGCTCCCTCCAGCTCCATGCTGTAGATGAGCAGCACAGATAAAGCCATTTCAAGTAGCCTACCCTGCATTGTGCTACCATTTGGTCTGATTAATATATGTTGCCTGCAGACAAAAATTAAATACAGTATCGAAATATGTTATGGCATACTAGTAGTTCTAGTATAATCGTTTCAACAATTTCAAATTGAATGGTATAGAAGGCTTAATAATGAGGTAAATCATTCACAGGATTAGGTGTGACCTTAGCTCCATCTAGTGGAGTTTCTAAACATTTTATCTTTATCTCTAACATTTTTGAGTGGTGTCTGTCCCTGGGTCTGTCTGTCCATGCACGAATAGCGTTTTCAGTACAGTACAGTAGGCTACAGTACAGTACAGTACCCCTCACTTCAGGCGGGTCTAATTTTACTCTGCTTTCAGTGAAAGCGTAAATCTGGGTGAAAACATATGTTAATTTTAGCCTGTATAGTGTACAGTAATTAAATTTGATTCACTTGTCATATCCTAGTTTCATATTACGAAAACTATAGTGGTTTTAATCAACTATATTTCTTTCTCATTTTTTTCTTTGTCACTTTGGATGTTACATAGATTAGAACATGCATGGTGGCTATAACGTTTATCCTGCTACCCTAATAGACAGGGGGTACATGAGCACATGGCCGTTCATTCGTGCTCTATCTCCGACCAAACCACACTTCCACCACACATCTCTCTATGCAAAATAAAACCTGCACACTCCCACAAAACATATAGACTACATTGCATTCGCCAAAAATGTCTTATTTACTGTTTAAATATTACTTTTCTGACCTAATAGACAGGGGGTACATGAGCACATGGCCGTTCATTCGTGCTCTATCTCCGACCAAACCACACTTCCACCACACATCTCTCTATGCAAAATAAAACCTGCACACTCCCACAAAACATATAGACTACATTGCATTCGCCAAAAATGTCTTATTTACTGTTTAAATATTACTTTTCTGAAACACGCTATTCTTGCTCAACCTCAACAGCCTACGTCAAAATCGTCATGTTGGCGTCTACTACGCCAACTACGTTCACTTCATGGGGCCAGTCCTTCACAGTGACACACACGTTAGATCAACCACGCGACCGGGATGGTTTCTACCCCTCAATGTCGTGCCTACTCTACACTGCCATCCGAAGGCCCCTCCCCCTTTCACTGCTCCTGTGTCGCCAACTACGTTCACTTAATGGGGCCAGTCCTTCACAGTGACACACGCGTTAGATGAACCACGCGACCGGGATGGTTTCTATCCCCTCAATGTCGTGCCTACTCTACACTGCCATCCGAAGGCCCCTCCCCCTTTCACTGCTCCTGTGTCGCCAACTACGTTCACTTAATGGGGCCAGTCCTTCACAGTGACACACGCGTTAGATGAACCACGCGACCGGGATGGTTTCTATCCCCTCAATGTCGTGCCTACTCTACACTGCCATCCCAAGTCCCCTCCCCCTTTCACTGCTCCTGTGTGTGACCTGTGAACTACTCTCTGACTGCACTGTAGGCTACTCACTCCACCAACAAAATATACTCTGCCATCACCCCCCCAAAAACACAATATGCCACGAAGAAAACGCAGCGCACTTTCTAAATACACGCGTGCCTCCAAACATTTGCGAGCCAGTCGCGCAAAACAAACCCAAACAGGTAAATCACACAGCATGTTGCATCCTTCTCAATGTTGCTTGCTTAATCAACTGTATCTTGCATACAAACAGTTCTTATTGCCTATACAAATAAAACATATATTCTTTCAACTTTTAATTGAATATTCAGAGGTAAAAAATTAAGTATATTACAATGAAAGAACATTGTTATTTATACTTTAGGGATACAATATAATAACATGCTATGAAATACCCCTTGGTATTGTACTGTATGTATACTGTTATAGCAGACGGGCAGACAGCTGTCTGTCTGCCTGTCTGAGTAGCTGTCTGCCTGCCTGCCTAATTGTCCATGAGTAGCTGTCTGTCTGCCTGTCTATGAGTAGCTGTCTGCCTGCCTGCCTAATTGTCCATGAGTAGCTGTCTGTCTGCCTGTCTATGAGTAGCTGTCTGCCTTCCTGCCTGTCCAATTGTCCATGAGTAGCTGTCTGTCTGTCTATGAGTAGCTGTCTGCCTGCCTGCCCAATTGTCTATGAGTAGCTGTCTGTCTGTCTATGAGTAGCTGTCTGCCTTCCTGCCTGTCCAATTGTCCATGAGTAGCTGTCTGTCTGTCTATGAGTAGCTGTCTGCCTTCCTGCCTGTCCAATTGTCCATGAGTAGCTGTCTGCCTGCCTGTCCAATTCTCCATGAGTAGCTGTCTGTCTGCCTGTCTATGAGTAGCTGTCTGACTGCCTGCCTGTCCAATTCTCCATGAGTAGCTGTCTGTCTGTCTGCCTGTCTATGAGTAGCTGTCTGCCTGCCTGCCAGCCAGCAAGTTGGTTAACAGAAAATAAATTGTTATGGCTGAGTAAAATAAAATACAATAAACACAATTTGCCTGAAAATAGATTACCCAGCTATGACCTTTTTTATGAAAAAAAATGAGTAGTGATATGGCTGACTGAGTAAAATAAAACAATCTACCTGAAAATAGATAGCTATAACTGAAGAGCAATTTCCGCAATTTCCGCAATTACCATTTCCGCAATTTCCGCAATTTCCGCAATTTCCATTCCCGCAATTTCCATTTCCGCAATTTCCTCAATTTCCATTTCCGCAATTTCCGCAATTTCCATAATTTCCGCAATTACCATTTCCGCAATTTCCGCAATTTCCGCAATTTCCATTTCCGCAATTTCCGCAATTTCCATTTCCACCATTTCCGCAATTCCGCAATTTGACAAAAACGATGGGTTATAGCCCATGTTTTTTGAAATTTTGAAAAAAAAAGTTATCCTCGTTTCTCATCATTTTGGACCGTGGGCTATAGCCCATATCGTACGGCATACTATAGCGCGCCGTTTTTCATCATTTTTGAGGATTTGAAAAAAATGACGAAATTACAAAAACGATGGGTTATAGCCCATGTTTTTTGAAATTTTGAAAAAAAAAGTTAGCCTCGTTTCTCATCATTTTGGACCGTGGGCTATAGCCCATATCGTACGGCATACTATAGCGCGCCGTTTTTCATCATTTTTGAGGATTTGAAAAAAATGACGAAATTACAAAAACGATGGGTTATAGCCCATGTTTTTTGAAATTTTGAAAAAAAAAGTTAGCCTCGTTTCTCATCATTTTGGACCGTGGGCTATAGCCCATATCGTACGGCATACTATAGCGCGCCGTTTTTCATCATTTTTGAGGATTTGAAAAAAATGACGAAATTACAAAAACGATGGGTTATAGCCCATGTTTTTTGAAATTTTGAAAAAAAAAGTTAGCCTTGTTTCTCATCATTTTGGACCGTGGGCTATAGCCCATATCGTACGGCATACTATAGCGTGCCGTTTTTAATCATTTTTGAAGATTTGAAAAAATGACGAAATGACAAAAACGATGGGTTATAGCCCATGTTTTTTGAAATTTTGAAAAAAAAAGTTATCCTCGTTTCTCATCATTTTGGACCATGGGCTATAGCCCATATCGTTCAATTCATCAAAACATTTAGAGACATACTCCATTAATCTACAAACCTTATGAGGCGAAATACAGTCTGGCGGTTTGTAGCGTCCTCCCTCCTCCAGCAGAGAAGGCTTCATCTCTGCTCTCACCTCCTCCATGGTCCGGTTCCAGTTGAACTCCACCAGAAGTGGCCCCACCAGGTGAGGAGAGGTCCCGGGACAGGACGCCAGTGCGGCCTTTTCTACTTTTGGGGTCGTCGTCGACTCGTTTTTTGGGGTCGTCTGATTCTCAATGACGACGATGTGTCTGGAATCCAGCCATAAACCAAGTATTATCACTAACTGAACCACTATTAATATTCGTAGTCGTATTGCCAGTTTCATCTGCATCTTTCCTTGAAGAAATAAGTGACAATGTTTTGAAGATATACAACACAGATATTTGCACAGTTGCTTTTGTGACTGGTTGGTTGGTCGATTCTTCAATTAGGTTGAAAACCTTCGAAAACAAGGAAACAAGGTTTTAACAACAATGCCAAACAATAAACACATCTTTTCAAACCAATAAGTTATCTTTTTAAAACATGCTTGATTTTAAACATTAAATCTATTTTTTTAAATAATCAAACGTCTTTTAAACAATGTGTTTTAACGATAGTGTTTTTAACACAATGAATGCCAAAATGTAATGTCTTATATATATATTTTTTTTTTATAAAGTCGACATTTTAACCAAAATTATTAAAGTCATTTTCAATTAAACATTTTAGATTACTGTAACCTTTAAGATTGAATAAACTTTAAGGTTGAATACATTTAGGAGATTTTTACCTAACAACAAAAGTATTTAAGTAAGTAAATATAAGTATTTAAAGGGAAAAACTGAAGTTGTATCAGCTCCAAGTAACCTATAGGCATTTGACATGCCTTTAAACATGGTAAATCATTACAGATTCACATTTTTGTAGTCTTTTAAGTTAGTAACTAACTGCACTAATAACTAATAACTTTGGGGCGGGCCCGTCTAGAGTTTGAATCAGTCAAAAGGGAGACATCGAAGATGAAGAACGGGAGGGGAAGGATCGACATATGGAATGTCAGAACAGGTCAGCTCCATATATGGAGATCTAAGGGTTTGAGGTCAGATGTATAGAGTTGTTGGCTGGCTCCATATATGCAGATGTAGGTGATGATGATCCAGTCTATCTCCATGTATGGCTATCCAGGGTTTGATGAGGTCAGTGTCGTGAAATGATCTTCATATATAGCACCTTTCCAAAAATATAAACTGAATAAATATTATGGAAATTGTAATTCCATTAAAAAAAGTTTAACTTTCATAAATTATAGATTCAGTGCACATGCACAACGTAAATGATTTCAAGTGTTTATTTGTTTATCTTTACACAATTTTGGCTTCCAGCTCATTAAACCCACTAAAACAGTAGGCCTATATATAGTATGTATATAGTTTTTCACGTGTTTGTTTTGTTTTATTGGAATGTTGTTTTGGCCAGTATTATCTTTTTTTTGTACTTTGTCGCTCACGTGGTGTTGCGTGCTACTACTAGCCTACGTCACTCATAGTAAAGTCAGCTGTTCGCAAGGCGGCATTTCATGAATGGAAGGAGAGAGGAGGGGGTGAACGGGGGGAAGGTCCAACTTCGTTGACCGCAATCGCTTTCATTATGCTGTGATTCACTGTGGTATTTGTTCTAAGTTTAATAAAATATAACAAAAGCAGTACCCTGGCCTGGAGCAGTGATTCTCATGCGACTAAAGCAGCGAGTCTGACAGCTAACACGTTCCCCCGCTTTAGCCTCTCGGCGTCATACGAGACGCCATACGCCATGTTGACTTGTCATCTGACAGCAGAGTTCAAACACTTTAACACTTACATTCATACTGATAACATAATGTTTGTTACCTTATTAACCCTAGAACACTAAACATATTTTTCGTTACACCATCACCAAACACGGGTATATTTTACCCAATATAAAATATTCCATAAACAATATTTCTCATCAAAATATATTGCAGTATACAGCAATACGTGGCAACTAGAGCTTTACTCTTCTTTAATATTTCGTCATGACTTTTTACTATAGGCCTAGCCTACTATAACATTATTAATATTTTAAAACAATTTAATATAAACCATGAAAAGTTGAATCATACACTTCAATGCAGCCAATTCAGTTTTACTGTCATGAAATTAATGAAGGAATAAATACATACATAGTGCGCGTGTGTTTGTGTGTGTAGTGTGTAATGTTTGTGTGCGCGCGCGCGTGGGTGCGTGCTTTTTGTGCGTGCGTGCGTGCGTGCGGGGGGGGGGGGTGCGCGCGCCACCTCTTGGTCACACGACCACCACACACACACAGTCACATGACGTCACACGCCCAAATACAAGCACGCTGCTAGTGTTTGTTTGTTACAACAACAGCCGTTTGTTTTAATATTAAACACGTCGGAATGTAACTTTCATCGACATGAACATGGAGCTAATGAGAGTCGACAGTGTTTTGTTTTACCAGCTGGTGGAAAACTAAAACGAAGAAACACCAATAAGTTCTACAAAGAAGAAGAAGCTGATCAAACAGAAGTTAGGCCTTCATATCGTCCAGCTGAGAGCCCCTCAACAGGTGAGTGTTTGCTGCCGTGTTGTTAGCTGTTAGCTTTAAGTGCTTTAAAACCTTTTACACATCGGGCCCATTGTTTATGTATTCAGCATTTGAGCCACGGAACCACCATCTGATGACATTAACCTCGATCTCGAAGTCGAACCCAAAACTAAAGAATATTTTGTTGCCGTTGGATAAGAGTTTGTCCACACGCCCATGCTGTGTTGATGTTGGTACCATTAGGGGAGATAACAGGCAAACGTTGATTAAAAATGCTATCTAGACTTCTGGTAAATTAATTAGCCTAATGCAGGTATTAAACAATTTTTTTTTACTGTTGACGGGTCCATTTGGTTTCATTCTATCTCAAGAGTTACAGATCTAATAAGGTTATTATAAGGGTCCATTTGGTTAAACTCATATCTGCATGCGGACCACCTGGAACCATGCCCCTCAAGGACCACTGGTGGACTGGCTCATTTTAGCTGTTTAATTACCTTTAAAGGAGTTGATAATTTCACTTTGATGTAGCAGCAAATAGTTATAGTTAGTTAAGTCGTTCCCAAACTGTCATGTCAAGGACCCCCAAATTGACACTATAATTAGCCCGCGGACCCCCATTTGAAGAGATATGCATGCAGGGACCCCCATAAGAGAAGACCCCCAGGGACCCCCATAAGAGAAGATTTATAAGGCTCTAGCAGTGATTCTCAACCCGTTTATAATTCCAAGGACCCCCCAGTTTGACATTAGTCTACGGACCCCCCATTTAATGGCATCTCTATCTCTGAGACCCCCAATTTATATTGTGAAATCAATGTTTATTTAATTCTGAGAGTATAAATGGATCCGTTGGGGTCTCTCAGAGTTACAGGTCCATTTGGTTCCAAACGATCATTTAGCATGGGGACCCCCTGGAACTCCCTCGAGGACCCCTGGGGGTCCCCGGACCCCACTTTGGGAACCACTGAGTTATAGCAGTATTGTTGTTTTGTGTGATGTGATATGAATCTCAGTGGCTATTTTTTGGTTACTTTAGTGTGTGTGTGTGTGTGTGTGTGTGTGTGACTGTGTGTGTGGCTGTTTGGACATGTGAGCTTGTAGATCTGCTATTTGTATACATTTCATGTACAAATCGTCCCCCTGGGTCCACAGTTGATATAGCTTAATGTGCAACATTGTGATTTGGATTGGACACACACGCACACACGCACACACGCACCTGAGTCAAATGACTAATTGACATCACCAGCTGGATTGGTATAGTGATTGATTGATTGATTATTTTATTAGACAATATATCATATGCAGAAAAACAGTACATGGTACAGTCAAAAAAGCACATTTTATCCAAAAGGATGGCACCGAAAAAAGTCCTTGCAGTCTTGTTTCCATTCGGGTCCCAATGCATTCATAATACAGTGATGATAGTAATCGAGGATACCTCATAACACATGAAAGTTATTTGCAGGTGTACCAACAAATCTAAATAAATCTAAATACCAAATAAATAAATAAATCGGGGTGGGTAGTCATCTTCTCTCCTTTTGACCAGCTGATATTGATAGGTAATTTTTCAGACCGGTTTTAAAGGAAGCCAGTGATTTGTTTGTTTTGAGGGAAGGGGGCAGGGCATTCCACACCTGAGTGGCAGTGCTGTGGAAAGTGAATTTACCCATCTTTGTTCTATATGTGGGTGGCACCAGATCATTATTTATACTCCCTCTGGTGTTGTGGCTGTGAGAGTTGCTCACCTTTGTGAGGTAATCGGTTAAGTAAACTAGAATTTCGCCCGCCTTCGGCGGGCTCATCCCAGTGTCGTTGCAGCGCAATATGGGAAGAAGGAAATTGCAGGAGTTGACAGACTCCACTTCATGTTTCAGCTGTGTTTTTAAACTCAGTAGTGTGCCCTGCACACACACACACACACACACACAGAGCGATGTGTGGATAAATCAGAGATTTGGGAAATGTGTTCTGAATGGGCCTGAATATATGTGTGTAGTGTCCTTTTGTGCACTTAAACCTCTCCAGCTGATCCAAAATGCCGCAGCTCGCTTGGTCTTCAACCAGCCAAAATTCTCACATGTCTCCCCCCTGCTCCGTTCCCTCCACTGGCTCCCGGTCGCTGCCCGCACAGAATACAAAACTCTGATGCTGGCATTCAAAGCAACCAAAGGTATGGCTCCCCCATATCTTGCAAGTATGATCGAACCCTACAAACCCTCCCGCTCACTCAGATCAGCCAACGCAGGGAAGCTGGAAGTACCCTCACTAAAAACGCCGGGACAACACTCCACACGTCCCAAACTCTTCTCCCTTCTGGCTCCAAAACTGTGGAATGCACTTCCCATTGCAGTCAGAACTGCAGCATCACTCCCAATCTTCCGCCGTAGTCTGAAAACCCACCTTTTCAGACTCCATCATGGCCCATAGCACTTACCCCACCCCCTTAGATAGCAATTCTGTAGACTTAGATAGCATTTGATACAGTCTTATAGCATGTTATGTAGACAGCATAAGTGCATTGTATGTGCTATTGTCATAGCACGTCATAGTACATATGTATAGCATATAGTATAGATGTATAGCTTATATGTATAGTTTCATTATAGATATTCCACTGTTACTTTCTTAGCTTACGCATGTTTCATGATAAATGTTTTTATGTGATGTATACCCATGCTTTTTTGTTCTTGCTTAATGTAAGTCGCTCTGGATTAAGAGCGTCTGCTAAATGCCTAAATTGTAAATTGTAAATTGTAGGCTGCAACAATGATTTCATAAAGTGTAGTTTAGTTTTGAACAGGCAACTAATGTAGTGATAGATTAATTGAATGGGCCTGAATAGATAGATAGATAGATTTCTTTATTTTTGTGTCATGCACCAAAGGCGCCCAGCCCACATGGGCTAATTGGGCTTACAGGACACACCATATCATTGCATTGAATATTGCATTGTGTACAATAAACAGATATGTTTTGTTGATATTCCCTTTTTTGTTTTTACACAAACAAAACATTCTGCCTTATTTCCCACGCCCTGCATAAAAAGTCTGCCAAAGCGCACACTCGCAATTGCAGCTGGAGGGCGACGCGACACACACACACACACACACACACACACACACACAGAGAGCGATGTGTGGATAAATGACTGAGATTTGGGAAATGCGCACGCAAGCACAGAATGCACGGCGTGACAGGATTATATAGGTCACCCGTTTTGGTGTGACACACACGGCTTCCACATTTAGCTTCATACTGGTTGAAAGTGTCCTTCCAAAAATATTTTTTTTGCTCGAAATTCTTATTCACAATGACATTGAGTTGTGGTGTTGTTTTTAGGGTAATTGTTGCATAAGCGCTATTTCGCACTGGAGTCCCGTGAGGCGGGCCATCTCACTCCCCTCCCCTGTGTCTGAAGCAGCTAGCATGGAAGCTATATGGAACCTTTCCCTCCGAGTGCACACAACCATGCCGTTGTCCACGCGTCCATCCGATAGCTTTTAATGTAAATGTCCCATCCACTGAGCAAAAGCGATATAAGCGCCTTATTCATTAATTCGATTCATTTGGGTGTGGGGCTGTGCAGTGCTGTGGGCTTTAAATTGTGACGGAGGCGAGCTGCTGCTGCTGTTCGACTTCGAGTCGCTGTCTATGGAGCAGTATAGAGTAGGCGTGGCGCAGCATTAGAAGGGCGCAGCAAATACGACATTGAGGGGTAGAAACCATCCCGGTCGCGTGGTTGATCTAACGCGTGTGTCACTGTGAAGGACTGGCCCCATTAAGTGAACGTAGTTGGCGTAGTAGACGCCAACATGACGATTCTGACGTAGGCTGTAGAGGTTGAGCAAGAATAGCGTGTTTGAGAAAAGTAATATTTAAACAGTAAATAAGACATTTTTGGCGAATGCAATGTAGTCTATATGTTTTCTGGGAGTGTGGCGAATTTATTTAGCATATAGAGATGTCTGGTAAAAGTGTGGTTTGGTCGGAGAAAGCTGTTGGATAAACGGCCATGTGCTTATGTACCCCTGTCTATTAGGGTAGCAGGATGGGCCTGAATAGATAGATAGATAGATTTCTTTATTTTTGTGTCATGCACCAAAGGCGCCCAGCCCACATGGGCTTACAGGACACACCATATCATTGCATTCAATATTGCATTGTGTACAATAAACAGATATGTTTTGTTGATATTCCCTTTTGTTTTTACACAAACAAAAGATTCTGCCTTATTTCCCAGGCCCTGCATAAAAAGTCTAAACTCAGTAGTGTGCCCTGCACATGTAGTAACGGATGGGTTATAAATTATTATAATACTGTACTGCACTCCTTAGTATTGCACTGTACTGTAATGTTGTCCTCTGTACTGTACTTTACTGTACGTCTTTACTGTACTGTACTGTACTGTTGTTAGTGTTGTTATTGTTGTTTTTCTTATAATGATTATTATTATTATTGTTATTATTATTACATGCATTATTGTTCTGATGTGAGCTTGTTTGTAAATGAGTGAGTTTACAAAGAAGTTTATTGTTATTATTATGATTATTATTATTAGTATTGTTATTGTGATTATTACATGGATTATTGTTGTGATGTGAGCTTGTGGCTGACTGACTATCTAGAAAATGAAAACATGGCACTTCATTTAAAATAGGTTACAGACCCCTGTTATATGCGCTTGTTTTGGGATTATTTTTATAGACCTATTTACTTGTTTCTATGAGACATGGCAACAGCAGCGAAAGGCATCCACGTCTTTCTCTTGTGAAATGCTGAGATTAGAAACGACCATAATTATTTCATTTCTCAACCTTAAAAAATAAATAAAGACATCTCCATAATCCTTGGGAAGTGTGTGTAGCAAAAGTAGTCGGCATTGTCATGGTTGAAAGTATTCATGCAACACTGACGCTGTAAGCTGTGTGATGCTAACGCGCTAACACCGTTAGCATGGTCTGTGTTGGTGAAAGGGAAAAGGATAGAAATGAAACTACTGGCCAAAATAAATGTCATACAAAACACAACAGCTAAAATCGGAATGTGATGGTGACCTATTGAGCACAAACAGACAATCATGATTTGCTTGCTGGACCTATAATTAATTTATGTGCATTACATTTCCACCTCGCACATATAAATCAAGCCACAGTGCAGTCAGAGAGTAGTTCACAGGTCACACACAGGAGCAGTGAAAGGGGGAGGGGACTTGGGATGGCAGTGTAGAGTAGGCACGACATTGAGGGGTAGAAACCATCCCGGTCGCGTGGTTGATGTAACGCGTGTGTCACTGTGAAGGACTGGCCCCATTAAGTGAACGTAGTTGGCGTAGTAGACGCCAACATGACGATTCTGACGTAGGCTGTTGAGGTTGAGCAAGAATAGCGTGTTTCAGAAAAGTAATATTTAAACAGTAAAGAAGACATTTTTGGCGAATGCAATGTAGTCTATGTCTTTTGTGGGAGTGTGCAGGTTTTATTTTGCATAGAGAGATGTGTGGTGGAAGTGTGGCTTGGTCGGAGATAGAGCACGAATGAACGGCCAGGTGCTCATGCACCCCTGTCTATTAGGGTAGCAGGATGGGGACTGAGGGCACAGAGGGCAGGGTTGAATTTACTATTTTGAAGGTCAACCCCATTTTCAACTGCTTGACTCTGTCTTCTACCCGGAGCCATCCTATGCCATCAAAATGTGTTGCATAAAGGTGGGTCCTGGGTTCTAGGCCTAGGAGGAGTCGAATTAGTTTGTTCTGGGAGGTTTGAAGCTTAATTTTTTTTGACCTTGGGATGTTCGAGAACCAGGAGGTACAGGCGTAGTCAAATATGGGCTGAATAAGAGCTCCAGCTAATGTCCTGAGAGCCCTCTTGTTTACAAAGGAGGAGATTCTCCCCAAGAATCTTGTCCTTTGGTTTACTTTTTTGATCGCCCTTGTTGCCATGCCTTCACCTGTCAGCTTGTTGTCCATGATACAGCCAAGATATGTAATTTCTTTTTTACTGGCAATTATAATATTGTCAATTTTGACACTGAAATCATTTACCCTACTAAGGGAGTGGTTAGACCCAAAGAGAATAGATTCTGTTTTTCCAAGATGTAATGATAGTTTGTTATCCGTAAGCCAAATTCTGATTTTTGTGAGTTCCGAACTGAGCATCTCCTCAACCTGAGTTTTATCTTCTCCCGATATCAGGAGCGCTGAGTCGTCTGCAAACAGGAACAATTTGCAATCACAGGCGGTGCTCATATCATTAATGTGACTGTTCAGTCGTGTTGTGTTGCATCATGATTCTGGTGTACAACATCTAGACCATGTTTAAGTAACAGTACAAGAACTAAAAGGGTTTTAATTTATTGACACTGTCTGATTTATTTTAAAGTGTTGGAGTTTGGAAGCACTCGTTGTTGTTAACTGGCCGTCCTGCTGCCTCCTGCATTATGTGCAAATTCCAAAGGTTGGTGCGCTGGGGCTGTTCAGTGACTTCAACGAGTGCTTCCAACACTTTAGAAAAAAGAATCGCCTGCACAAAAATAAATAATGACGCTGGCTTTACCCATTCTGTACGGGAACCCCTTTTGGTGTTTTAAGCATTAGGTTATGCTTTAGCTATATTGAAACATAGCAGATCTACAAGCTCTCATAGCGCGGCACCGAGTGCTATTTTTGAAAGATCTTGAAAATGTGGCGCAAATTTGGAATATATATTCTTTCCGAGCGAACGTTTTTAACTCAGGAGGAGGGGGTCCCTGTGGAGGGGGTCCCTCTGGAGGGGGTCCCTCTGGAGGAGGGGGTCCCTGGAACGACATATTCTCAGATGGGGGTCGGCGGCCAATTGCATGATTTTGTTTTGGGGGTCCTTGACATGAAATGGTTGGAGAACCGCGGCTATAGAAACATAGTGTTATTATTATTAAATGGTTGGAGAACCGCGGCTATAGAAACATAGGGTTATTATTATTAAATGGTTGGAGAACCGCGGCTATAGAAACAGTGTTATTATTATTAAATGTTTAGAGAATCACGGCTATAGAAACATAGTGTTATTATTATTAAATGTTTAGAGAACCGCGGCTATAGAAACATGGGGTTATTCAGAAAACTGTCAGGATTTAGAAGGCATTTGTAGAATCGTCCTCGGGTGTAAATGGCTTAATTCTCAGGGCTTCTGGGTAATGGAGTCCCAATGCAATGCCCATATATGGAGTGTCATGGCAGCCACCGTGACGCTCTGTTCTCGCTTCTTGTGTCACACGAGGCGTGACGGACTGACGCCCGTATATGGTGGCGTGACTGACGGAGACGCGGGTTTTGCAAGGTTTTCATAGTAGTTTTCGTAGTAATTATTATGCAGAATGTCCCATTTCACACAAGTTATCAAATGTATAAATTGTATAGCAAATATTTAGAAAAATGGCAGATCTACAAACTCAGTGTGTCACATTGCATGCTTGTAGATCAGCAATTTTCAAATGGAGTATATAAGGCGTTCCGTGGACCACCAGTGGTCCTTGAGGGGGTTCCAGGTGGTCCCCAGCTAAATGATGGAGAGTTGGTAACCTAATGGACCCTTATGGATCTTTAACTCTTGAGAGCGTGAAATGAAACCAAATTATTGTTAAACATCTGCATTACTTAATTTACAATAAGTTACACAATTACCAACATCAACACAGCATGGAAGTGTGGACAGAATCTGATCCAACGACACCAAAATATTATTTAGTTTTGGGTCTGAGAGGCTAAATGTCATCAAACGGTGGTTCCGTGGCTCAAATGGGTCTGAGAGGCTAAATGTCATCAGACGGTGGTTCCGTGGCTCAAATGGGTCTGAGAGGCTAAATGTCATCAAACGGTGGTTCCGTGGCTCAAATGGGTCTGAGAGGCTAAATGTCATCAAACGGTGGTTCCGTGGCTCAAATGGGTCTGAGAGGCTAAATGTCATCAAACGGTGGTTCCGTGGCTCAAATGGGTCTGAGAGGCTAAATGTCATCAAACGGTGGTTCCGTGGCTCAAATGCCCGATAAATAATGGGCCTTGATATGAAGAGGGTTGAAAACCACTTATCTAAATGTACAAACTAACATACAGTAACGACATTTTAGTAAAAGTATAGAAACTTTGAAATACTCAAGTAAAATATTTGACTGTTGTTGCTATGCCCAATTTTAGTCCGAAATTATTTAAAAAAAAAGTTTTCTTGTTTGAATTATTATTTTCAATTCCAATTGACAATTTACGTCATGTGTGTCCGAGCACATCGACATACGTTACGTCATGATTCTGTACGATGACAAGACAAGAGCACCGCTCAATTCACACCAGTGTGATTTTTATTTATACAGCTTTTGTCCCCACACGTCTCAATATTTGCAATATATTGACAATGAAAGGAGAAATTAAGTACAGTACAGTACAGTACAGTACAGTACAGTACAGTACAGTACAGTACAGTACAGTACGGCAGCGGTGGCCGAACGGTTTGCGGAGCGGTCCTGATATTGGAAGGTCGCTAGTTCGTATCCCCGGACCGGCCACGTTAAAATTACCACCGCTGAAGTGCCCTTGAGCAAGGCATTGAACCTCTACCATGAAAGGTTCTATGAGCAGGGCCTGGCTGTAAACAAGTTATTGAGCCCTGGGTAAACAATAAAATAGTACCTTTCCTTTCCTTAGTCCAGTTACCCTGGGTAAACATAGTACCTTTCCTTTCCTTAGTCCAGTTACCCTGGGTAATCATAGTACCTTTCCTTTCCTTAGTCCAGTTACCCTGGGTAAACATAGTACCTTTCCTTTCCTTTACCACTCACTTCAGACGGGTCTGATGTTTTTCTTTTTAATATATATCCTTTTTCTTGTTTATTTCTAAAGGCGAATGATGCCTGGTGCTCTTGTCTGGAACCCTCCTCAGAACAGCGTGGGGGAGAGGTACAGATTTGGCTCCCTGCCTCTCCTCCTCAGAACAGCGTGGGGGAGAGGTACAGATTTGGCTCCCTGCCTCTCCTCCTCAGAACAGCGTGGGGGAGAGGTACAGATTTGGCTCCCTGCCTCTCCCCGGCCTGTGGACCTGGCAGACTGGTGAGTTGGAATTTATTTATTTAGTTACATAGTGTTACAATGCTATTACAAATTGTAATAGCATATTATATTAATATTGTCATTTTCAATATTACAATGTATTGCAGTGTTTCAATGTCATTAGCCTTACACTGTTATGGTTACTACAATAATGTTAAATTGTTACAATGTTAAAATCCGTTTGAGGGAATTTGAGTAGGTTTTGGTCATCCGTTAACATTTTGAGGCATTTGCACTTGAGTTTTTCCCCAATATTTTTAACTTCTACGAACCACTACATCTCGGATCCAAATATTCTACTTTTACCTCCACTGCATTTATTTGAAAACATTAGTTACTAGTTACTTTGCAGATTATTTTTTACCCTGGGTAATCATAGTAGCTTTCCTTTCCTTAGTCCAGTTACCCTGGGTAAACATAGTACCTTTCCTTTCCTTTACCACTCACTTCAGACGGGTCTGATGTTTTTCTTTTTAATATATATCCTTTTTCTTGTTTATTTCTAAAGGAGAATGATGCCTGGTGCTCTTGTCTGGAACCCTCCTCAGAACAGCGTGGGGGAGAGGCACAGATTTGGCTCCCTGCCTCTCCTCCTCAGAACAGCGTGGGGGAGAGGTACAGATTTGGCTCCCTGCCTCTCCTCCTCAGAACAGCGTCGGGGAGAGGCACAGATTTGGCCCCCTGCCTCTCCTCCTCAGAACAGCGTGGGGGAGAGGTACAGATTTGGCTCCCTGCCTCTCCTCCTCAGAACAGCGCGGGGGAGAGGTACAGATTTGGCTCCCTGCCTCTCCTCCTCAGAACAGCGTGGGGGAGAGGTACAGATTTGGCTCCCTGCCTCTCCTCCTCAGAACAGCGCGGGGGAGAGGTACAGATTTGGCTCCCTGCCTCTCCTCCTCAGAACAGCGTGGGGGAGAGGCACAGATTTGGCTCCCTGCCTCTCCTCCTCAGAACAGCGTGGGGGAGAGGTACAGATTTGGCTCCCTGCCTCTCCTCCTCAGAACAGCGTGGGGGAGAGGTACAGATTTGGCTCCCTGCCTCTCCTCAGACCAGCGTGGGGGAGAGGTACAGATTTGGCTCCCTGCCTCTCCTCCTCAGAACAGCGTGGAGGAGAGGTACAGATTTGGCTCCCTGCCTCTCCCCGGCCTGTGGACCTGGCAGACTGGTGAGTTGGAATTTATTTAGTTACATAGTGTTACAATGCTATTACAAATTGTAATAGCATATTATATTAATATTGTAATTTTCAATATTACAATGTATTGCAGTGTTTCAATGTCATTAGCCTTACACTGTTATGGTTACTACAATAATGTTAAATTGTTACAATGTTAAAATCCGTTTGAGGGAATTTGAGTAGGTTTTGGTCATCCCTTTACATTTTGAGGCATTTGCACTTGAGTTTTTCCCCAATATTTTTAACTTCTACGAACCACACACTAAACCCAAGCGTTTAGGTTATAAACTGTTTTAAACACATAATTTTGTAACACTTTTTAAACGTGTCACAGTGTTTAGATTATAAACAGAAGAACATGTTTAATCCCTGTAACACTTTTTAAACACATAAACGTGTTTAGTTTTTACAATCAAAGTCAGTCATATAGGTAGGTGTTTAGAATTTGAACACTAGGTGTTCTCGTGAGGTGTTTGAGTGAACTCGTGTTCTACTGTATTGTATGAATATTAATAAACACTTGGCATTTTATTATTACACACATGGTGTTTAGGTTTAAACGCGTCACATGTTCCAGGGATTTACAGTGTACATCTCGGATCCAAATATTCTACTTTTACCTCCACTGCATTTATTTGAAAACATTAGTTACTAGTTACTTTGCAGATTATTTTTTACCCTGGGTAATCATAGTACCTTTCCTTTCCTTAGTCCAGTTACCCTGGGTAATCATAGTACCTTTCCTTTCCTTTACCACTCACTTCAGACGGGTCTGATGTTTTTCTTTTTAATATATATATCCTTTTTCTTGTTTATTTCTAAAGGAGAATGATGCCTGGTGCTCTTGTCTGGAACCCTCCTCAGAACAGCGTGGGGGAGAGGTACAGATTTGGCTCCCTGCCTCTCCTCCTCAGACCAGCGTGGGGGAGAGGTACAGATTTGGCTCCCTGCCTCTCCTCCTCAGACCAGCGTGGGGGAGAGGTACAGATTTGGCTCCCTGCCTCTCCTCCTCAGACCAGCGTGGGGGAGAGGTACAGATTTGGCTCCCTGCCTCTCCTCCTCAGACCAGCGTGGGGGAGAGGTACAGATTTGGCTCCCTGCCTCTCCTCCTCAGACCAGCGTGGGGGAGAGGTACAGATTTGGCTCCCTGCCTCTCCTCCTCAGACCAGCGTGGGGGAGAGGTACAGATTTGGCTCCCTGCCTCTCCTCCTCAGACCAGCGTGGGGGAGAGGTACAGATTTGGCTCCCTGCCTCTCCTCCTCAGACCAGCGTGGGGGAGAGGTACAGATTTGGCTCCCTGCCTCTCCTCCTCAGACCAGCGTGGGGGAGAGGTACAGATTTGGCTCCCTGCCTCTCCTCCTCAGACCAGCGTGGGGGAGAGGTACAGATTTGGCTCCCTGCCTCTCCTCCTCAGACCAGCGTGGGGGAGAGGTACAGATTTGGCTCCCTGCCTCTCCTCCTCAGACCAGCGTGGGGGAGAGGTACAGATTTGGCTCCCTGCCTCTCCTCCTCAGACCAGCGTGGGGGAGAGGTACAGATTTGGCTCCCTGCCTCTCCTCCTCAGACCAGCGTGGGGGAGAGGTACAGATTTGGCTCCCTGCCTCTCCTCCTCAGACCAGCGTGGGGGAGAGGTACAGATTTGGCTCCCTGCCTCTCCTCCTCAGAACAGCGTGGGGGAGAGGCACAGATTTGGCTCCCTGCCTCTCCCCGGCCTGTGGACCTGGCAGACTGGTGAGTTGGAATTTATTTATTTAGTTATAGTGTTACAATGCTATTACAAATTGTAATAGCATATTATATTAATATTGTAATTTACAATATTACAATGTATTGCAGTGTTTCAATGTCATTAGCCTTACACTGTTACTACAATAATGTTAAAATGTTACAATGTTAAAATCCGTTTGAGGGAATTTGAGTAGGTTTTGGTCATCCGTTAACATTTTGAGGCATTTGCACTTGAGTTTTTTCCCAATATTTTTAACTTCTACGAACCACTACATCTCGGATCCAAATATTCTACTTTTACCTCCACTGCATTTATTTGAAAACATTAGTTACTAGTTACTTTGCAGATTATTTTTTATATTTATTACAAAAAATAAATAGAAGCAAAGATTTTAGTTAAATGTTCGCTCTGAAAGATTTGCGCCACATGTTCAGGATTTTTCAAAAATAGCAGATCTACAAGCTCACATTTGAAAACTTGTAAAGGGACATTTTGCAGAATGACTACTTTCTACTTTTGGTACTTTATGTACATTTTTAAAACTAGTACTTTTGTACTTCTGTTGAAGTACATTTAAAAGTCTGGACTTTTACAGAAACAGTATTTCTATACAGCACTATTGATACTTTTACTTAAAGGACAACGTTAGATTCATGTTTTAGGTTATTAGAGAAAGTAAAAGATGAGCACATTTTCTTTCATTTGCTGCTTTCTTTCGTTTTAGCGATTTTACACATTTTTGAAATGGGGGGGTGGGGGGGGGGGGGGGCATTCCAACATGGGGCTAAATATGTTTATTTCTATTTATTTTTTACAAAATGCTATAGCGATTTTATTGTTATTATTATTTATTTTTTAATATAGTCCTACTAGACCCCAGGAAATTACATCTGGCCACAAAAGATCACAGGATCTGTTGAATGTGAACAGTATCCTCCTACACATTCAGTTGATCCTGTGATCTTCTGTGGCCAGATGTAATTTTCTGGGGTCTAGTAGGACTATAGTAAATAATATTAAAGAAATTGCCATAACATTTTGTAAAATAAATGTATTTAGCCCCATGTTCGAATGCCCCCGCCCCCCTGTCAAAAAATGCTAAAATCGTTAAAACGAAAGAAAGCAGCAAATGAAAATAAACCAATAAACACTCATCTTTTGCATTCTCTAATAACAACCTAAAACATGAACCTTGGTTGAAAAAAACTAAAGTTGTCCTCGGAAATGAGAATTCCAACACTGCTTATACTTTTTAATAGTATTCATCATTGCTGTTAGAAATATTGTATTTTTCAGCATTGCAGTGGCAATACCTTGCACTGCGAGCTGTTCTTTTCTAAATCTTTGCCTTTCTGATGTGATTATCAATTTGGCTAATGTTTTATAATCTTTGGTATAGTTGGTTGCTTTAGACGCAGCAATGGTCTTATTAGTTTATTTGTATTTGTCATTTCAGAGATTTAAAATAATAATAAATGTAGTGGAGTAAAAGCATAATATTTGCCTCTGAGATGTAGTGGAGTAGCAATTAGGGGTCGGTGGCAAACACTGTTGTCCAGAAACGCCACAAAAGGCTCTGGTCAGGCTCTGCCAGTGGACCTAATGAGCCCAAGTCCCTCACCTGTGCAATTGCCAGTCTCTGCCTCAGCCAATTGATTGCCACGGCAACCCCACAGCTGCTAATTGATTACTTAACCCATTCTGACCTAAGATCAGATTCATACGAGGTTTCCACTGGACACACACTGGTCTGATGAACCCATTCTGACCTGAGATCAGATTCTAAAAAAAATGTCAGTCGTTCTTCGATTTTTCAAAAATAGCAGACCTACAAGCTCATAGCGCGCCACCGAGTGGCGCGCTACGAGCTTGCAGATCTGCTATTTTTCAATAGCTAAAGCATAACATAGTGCTAACACCAAAATGGGTTCCCGGTCAGACTCAGAATGGGTTAACCACTTGTCACAGTCAGTTTGCACTCTTCAGGCACAGACGGACAGATACAGTAGAGACCTCCATATACAGTATGGGCACAAAAGGGACCCGTTAAAACGGGTGCTATGACAAGTTGACAACGGGTATTATCAGGTTCCCTTAGTTGCATCGTTCTCAAGTAGGCCGATGGGCACGTACAGGTGTAGTCATTTCTAACACTTGTTTTTAACACCTTTTTTGTGTTTATTTATTTATTTATAGGCATTATTTATTAAGGAAAATTATGCCGGCTGCCCTTGATGTCTGGAATGCTCCTTGGGAACGCCAGGGGAGTGACCTTCCGAACGCCGGGGATAGGGTCGAGATGCCTGGGGGGTCTCCCCGCCCAGTCAACGATAGTGGGCGCGCTATGTTGTCTGGAATCCCCATGCAAATGGACCGCTCAAGCTGCTACATTGAGGTACATTAGGCCCGTCACAAGTATTCATAAATGATTTAAATTACAATAAAACATACATGAATAGTGAAAGTATCAGATCTACGAGATCAAAACAGTTTTGAGCTCCTAGATCTGCCACTTCCACTACTTTTTAACATGGGAACGATTTTGACTATTATCCCAAAAGTATTGCAATTATCACAAATACTTATGTAGTAATTGTGATGGGCCTAAGGGTGTGTATGTGTGTGTGTGTGGGGGGGGGGGCACACAGGGGGGGGGGGGGGGGCGCTGAAGGACTTCAGCGCTCCCCCCCTGTGTGTCTGTGTGAGCGAGCGCGCATGTGTGTGCCGTGTGTTTGTTGAAGCTGTGTGAGTTTTCCCTAACTTGTTGTTTCCTTCCCGCCAGGTTGTCCAAATGTTGTAGTTTCTGTTTGATTAACCTCTTTTCGTAGTACTTTCCAGGTGGCAAACGTTGAATTTGTGTCACTCTTCTAGTGACATAAATTAACAGATATTAATTAGTGCAGCTCCGTACCGTATTACCTACATGGCTATAAGGACGTTGTGGTGGTGTGGATGTTAATGCGTGTGTGCGTGCGTGTGTGCGTGTGTGTGTATGTGTGTGTGTGTGTGTGTGTGCGTGCGTGTATGTGTGCGTGCGTGCGTGTATGTGTGCGTGCGTGTGTGTTTGTGTTTCATTCAATAAAACAATTGACAAATTTCATTTCTTCAAGACAATCTAAGAATTTCATTTAATTTCCCATCATTCCTTGGAGTCCCATCATGGCAAGGTAACTATATTACCTATACTATTTGGATTAAGGGCATCTGTTAAATGCCTAAATTGTACATTGTTGATTAAATAATATTAAATATATACACACACACAGCAAGGTGTTTGTATGTATATTTTTTATTTTTATCAACAATGTACAATTTACAATTTAGGCATTTAACAGATGCCTTTAATCCAGAACAATTTACAGTAAGCAAGAACAACAACTAGCTAATAATGAGCATCTGTCTCTTTCTTTCACACGTTGTCACCACTACATCTGGGACCCAGAAGAAAGCATCACAGGAGGAAGGTCTGCCACACCGACAACTGGCCTTGCTGAACACACTGTGTACTGGGGTTGGTATTGCGACACATAATGTACAGTACAGTACAGTACTGTTCACCTATAACGACATGCGACACATAATGTACAGTACAGTACAGTACTGTTCACCTATAACGACATGCGACGCATTATGTACAGTACAGTACATTACTGTTCACCTATAACGACATGCGACACATAATGTACAGTACAGTACAGTACTGTTCACCTATAACGACATGCGACACATAATGTACAGTACAGTACATTACTGTTCACCTATAACGACATGCGACACATAATGTACAGTACAGTACAGTACTGTTCACCTATAACGACATGCGACGCATTATGTACAGTACAGTACATTACTGTTCACCTATAACGACATGCGACACATAATGTACAGTACAGTACATTACTGTTCACCTATAACGACATGCGACACATAATGTACAGTACAGTACATTACTGTTCACCTATAACGACATGCGACACATAATGTACAGTACAGTACAGTACTGTTCACCTATAACGACATGCGACGCATAATGTACAGTACAGTACAGTACTGTTCACCTATAACGACATGCGACGCATTATGTACAGTACAGTACAGTACTGTTCACCTATAACGACATGCGACGCATTATGTACAGTACAGTACAGTACTGTTCACCTATAACGACATGCGACACATAATGTACAGTACAGTACTGTTCACCTATAACGACATGCGACACATAATGTACAGTACAGTACATTACTGTTCACCTATAACGACATGCGACGCATTATGTACAGTACAGTACAGTACTGTTCACCTATAACGACATGCGACGCATTATGTACAGTACAGTACAGTACTGTTCACCTATAATGACATGCGACACATAATGTACAGTACAGTACAGTACTGTTCACCTATAACGACATGCGACGCATTATGTACAGTACAGTACAGTACTGTTCACCTATAACGACATGCGACGCATTATGTACAGTACATTACTGTTCACCTATAACGACATGCGACACATAATGTACAGTACAGTACAGTACTGTTCACCTATAACGACATGCGACACATAATGTACAGTACAGTACATTACTGTTCACCTATAACGACATGCGACACATAATGTACAGTACAGTACATTACTGTTCACCTATAACGACATGCGACGCATTATGTACAGTACAGTACTGTTCACCTATAACGACATGCGACGCATTATGTACAGTACAGTACAGTACTGTTCACCTATAACGACATGCGACGCATTATGTACAGTACAGTACAGTACTGTTCACCTATAACGACATGCGACGCATTATGTACAGTACAGTACATTACTGTTCACCTATAACGACATGCGACACATAATGTACAGTACAGTACATTACTGTTCACCTATAACGACATGCGACGCATTATGTACAGTACAGTACATTACTGTTCACCTATAACGACATGCGACGCATTATGTACAGTACAGTACATTACTGTTCACCTATAACGACATGCGACACATAATGTACAGTACAGTACAGTACTGTTCACCTATAACGACATGCGACACATAATGTACAGTACAGTACAGTACTGTTCACCTATAACGACATGCGACGCATTAAGTACAGTACAGAACATTACTGTTCACCTATAACGACATGCGACACATAATGTACAGTACAGTACAGTACTGTTCACCTATAACGACATGCGACGCATTATGTACAGTACAGTACATTACTGTTCACCTATAACGACATGCGACACATAATGTACAGTACAGTACAGTACTGTTCACCTATAACGACATGCGACACATAATGTACAGTACAGTACATTACTGTTCACCTATAACGACATGCGACACATAATGTACAGTACAGTACATTACTGTTCACCTTTAACGACATGCGACACATAATGTACAGTACAGTACATTACTGTTCACCTATAACGACATGCGACACATAATGTACAGTACAGTACATTACTGTTCACCTATAACGACATGCGACACATAATGTACAGTACAGTACAGTACTGTTCACCTATAACGACATGCGACGCATTATGTACAGTACAGTACATTACTGTTCACCTATAACGACATGCGACGCATTATGTACAGTACAGTACTGTTCACCTATAACGACATGCGACACATAATGTACAGTACAGTACAGTACTGTTCACCTATAACGACATGCGACGCATTATGTACAGTACAGTACAGTACTGTTCACCTATAACGACATGCGACACATAATGTACAGTACAGTACAGTACTGTTCACCTATAACGACATGCGACACATAATGTACAGTACAGTACAGTACTGTTCACCTATAACGACATGCGACACATAATGTACAGTACAGTACAGTACTGTTCACCTATAACGACATTCGACGCATTATGTACAGTACAGTACAGTACTGTTCACCTATAACGACATGCGACGCATTATGTACAGTACAGTACATTATGTTCACCTATAACGACATGCGACACATAATGTACAGTACAGTACATTACTGTTCACCTATAACGACATGCGACACATAATGTACAGTACAGTACAGTTCACCTATAACGACATGCGACACATAATGTACAGTACAGTACATTACTGTTCACCTATAACGACATGCGACACATAATGTACAGTACAGTACAGTACTGTTCACCTATAACGACATGCGACGCATTATGTACAGTACAGTACAGTACTGTTCACCTATAACGACATGCGACACATAATGTACAGTACAGTACAGTACTGTTCACCTATAACGACATGCGACGCATTATGTACAGTACAGTACATTACTGTTCACCTATAACGACATGCGACGCATTATGTACAGTACAGTACATTACTGTTCACCTATAACGACATGCGACACATAATGTACAGTACAGTACTGTTCACCTATAACGACATGCGACGCATTATGTACAGTACAGTACATTACTGTTCACCTATAACGACATGCGACACATAATGTACAGTACAGTACATTACTGTTCACCTATAACGACATGCGACACATAATGTACAGTACAGTACAGTACTGTTCACCTATAACGACATGCGACGCATTATGTACAGTACAGTACAGTACTGTTCACCTATAACGACATGCGACGCATTATGTACAGTACAGTACATTACTGTTCACCTATAACGACATGCGACACATAATGTACAGTACAGTACAGTACTGTTCACCTATAACGACATGCGACGCATTATGTACAGTACAGTACATTACTGTTCACCTATAACGACATGCGACACATAATGTACAGTACAGTACAGTACTGTTCACCTATAACGACATGCGACGCATTATGTACAGTACAGTACAGTACTGTTCACCTATAACGACATGCGACGCATTATGTACAGTACAGTACAGTACTGTTCACCTATAACGACATGCGACGCATTATGTACAGTACAGTACATTACTGTTCACCTATAACGACATGCGACGCATAATGTACAGTACAGTACTGTTCACCTATAACGACATCCGACGCATTATGTACAGTACAGTACTGTTCACCTATAACGACATGCGACGCATTATGTACAGTACAGTACAGTACTGTTCACCTATAACGACATGCGACACATAATGTACAGTACAGTACATTACTGTTCACCTATAACGACATGCGACACATAATGTACAGTACAGTACATTACTGTTCACCTATAACGACATGCGACACATAATGTACAGTACAGTACAGTACTGTTCACCTATAACGACATGCGACGCATTATGTACAGTACAGTACAGTACTGTTCACCTATAACGACATGCGACGCATTATGTACAGTACAGTACATTACTGTTCACCTATAACGACATGCGACGCATTATGTACAGTACAGTACATTACTGTTCACCTATAACGACATGCGACACATAATGTACAGTACAGTACAGTACTGTTCACCTATAACGACATGCGACGCATTATGTACAGTACAGTACATTACTGTTCACCTATAACGACATGCGACACATAATGTACAGTACAGTACAGTACTGTTCACCTATAACGACATGCGACGCATTATGTACAGTACTGTTCACCTATAACGACATGCGACGCATTATGTACAGTACAGTACAGTACAGTACTGTTCACCTATAACGACATGCGACGCATTATGTACAGTACAGTACATTACTGTTCACCTATAACGACATGCGACGCATAATGTACAGTACAGTACTGTTCACCTATAACGACATGCGACGCATTATGTACAGTACAGTACAGTACTGTTCACCTATAACGACATGCGACGCATTATGTACAGTACAGTACTGTTCACCTATAACGACATGCGACACATAATGTACAGTACAGTACATTACTGTTCACCTATAACGACATGCGACACATAATGTACAGTACAGTACAGTACTGTTCACCTATAACGACATGCGACACATAATGTACAGTACAGTACATTACTGTTCACCTATAACGACATGCGACGCATTATGTACAGTACAGTACATTACTGTTCACCTATAACGACATGCGACGCATTATGTACAGTACAGTACAGTACAGTACTGTTCACCTATAACGACATGCGACGCATTATGTACAGTACAGTACTGTTCACCTATAACGACATGCGACGCATTATGTACAGTACAGTACAGTACTGTTCACCTATAACGACATGCGACGCATTATGTACAGTACAGTACAGTACTGTTCACCTATAACAACATGCGACACATAATGTACAGTACAGTACATTACTGTTCACCTATAACGACATGCGACACATAATGTACAGTACAGTACAGTACTGTTCACCTATAACGACATGCGACGCATTATGTACAGTACAGTACATTACTGTTCACCTATAACGACATGCGACGCATTATGTACAGTACAGTACTGTTCACCTATAACGACATGCGACGCATTATGTACAGTACAGTACAGTACTGTTCACCTATAACGACATGCGACACATAATGTACAGTACAGTACTGTTCACCTATAACGACATGCGACGCATTATGTACAGTACAGTACAGTACTGTTCACCTATAACGACATGCGACACATAATGTACAGTACAGTACAGTACTGTTCACCTATAACGACATGCGACGCATTATGTACAGTACAGTACATTACTGTTCACCTATAACGACATGCGACGCATTATGTACAGTACAGTACATTACTGTTCACCTATAACGACATGCGACACATAATGTACAGTACAGTACAGTACTGTTCACCTATAACGACATGCGACGCATTATGTACAGTACAGTACATTACTGTTCACCTATAACGACATGCGACACATAATGTACAGTACAGTACATTACTGTTCACCTATAACGACATGCGACACATAATGTACAGTACAGTACTGTTCACCTATAACGACATGCGACGCATTATGTACAGTACAGTACAGTACTGTTCACCTATAACGACATGCGACGCATTATGTACAGTACAGTACATTACTGTTCACCTATAACGACATGCGACGCATTATGTACAGTACAGTACATTACTGTTCACCTATAACGACATGCGACACATAATGTACAGTACAGTACAGTACTGTTCACCTATAACGACATGCGACGCATTATGTACAGTACAGTACAGTACTGTTCACCTATAACGACATGCGACACATAATGTACAGTACAGTACAGTACTGTTCACCTATAACGACATGCGACACATAATGTACAGTACAGTACATTACTGTTCACCTATAACGACATGCGACGCATTATGTACAGTACAGTACAGTACTGTTCACCTATAACGACATGCGACGCATTATGTACAGTACAGTACAGTACTGTTCACCTATAACGACATGCGACGCATTATGTACAGTACAGTACATTACTGTTCACCTATAACGACATGCGACGCATAATGTACAGTACAGTACAGTACTGTTCACCTATAACGACATGCGACGCATTATGTACAGTACAGTACTGTTCACCTATAACGACATGCGACGCATTATGTACAGTACAGTACAGTACTGTTCACCTATAACGACATGCGACACATAATGTACAGTACAGTACATTACTGTTCACCTATAACGACATGCGACACATAATGTACAGTACAGTACATTACTGTTCACCTATAACGACATGCGACGCATTATGTACAGTACAGTACAGTACTGTTCACCTATAACGACATGCGACGCATTATGTACAGTACAGTACAGTACAGTACTGTTCACCTATAACGACATGCGACGCATTATGTACAGTACAGTACAGTACTGTTCACCTATAACGACATGCGACGCATTATGTACAGTACAGTACAGTACACTGTTCACCTATAACGACATGCGACGCATTATGTACAGTACAGTACAGTACTGTTCACCTATAACGACATGCGACACATAATGTACAGTACAGTACATTACTGTTCACCTATAACGACATGCGACACATAATGTACAGTACAGTACAGTACAGTTGTTCACCTATAACGACATGCGACGCATTATGTACAGTACAGTACAGTACTGTTCACCTATAACGACATGCGACGCATTATGTACAGTACAGTACATTACTGTTCACCTATAACGACATGCGACGCATTATGTACAGTACAGTACTGTTCACCTATAACGACATGCGACGCATTATGTACAGTACAGTACAGTACTGTTCACCTATAACGACATGCGACGCATAATGTACAGTACAGTACAGTACTGTTCACCTATAACGACATGCGACACATAATGTACAGTACAGTACAGTACTGTTCACCTATAACGACATGCGACGCATAATGTACAGTACAGTACAGTACTGTTCACCTATAACGACATGCGACGCATTATGTACAGTACAGTACATTACTGTTCACCTATAACGACATGCGACGCATTATGTACAGTACAGTACATTACTGTTCACCTATAACGACATGCGACACATAATGTACAGTACAGTACTGTTCACCTATAACGACATGCGACGCATTATGTACAGTACAGTACAGTACTGTTCACCTATAACGACATGCGACGCATTATGTACAGTACAGTACATTACTGTTCACCTATAACGACATGCGACGCATTATGTACAGTACAGTACATTACTGTTCACCTATAACGACATGCGACACATAATGTACAGTACAGTACAGTACTGTTCACCTATAACGACATGCGACGCATTATGTACAGTACAGTACAGTACTGTTCACCTATAACGACATGCGACGCATTATGTACAGTACAGTACAGTACTGTTCACCTATAACGACATGCGACGCATTATGTACAGTACAGTACATTACTGTTCACCTATAACGACATGCGACGCATAATGTACAGTACAGTACTGTTCACCTATAACGACATGCGACGCATTATGTACAGTACAGTACATTACTGTTCACCTATAACGACATGCGACGCATTATGTACAGTACAGTACATTACTGTTCACCTATAACGACATGCGACGCATAATGTACAGTACAGTACTGTTCACCTATAACGACATGCGACGCATAATGTACAGTACAGTACATTACTGTTCACCTATAACGACATGCGACACATTATGTACAGTACAGTACTGTTCACCTATAACGACATGCGACGCATTATGTACAGTACAGTACATTACTGTTCACCTATAACGACATGCGACACATTATGTACAGTACAGTACATTACTGTTCACCTATAACGACATGCGACACATTATGTACAGTACAGTACATTACTGTTCACCTATAACGACATGCGACACATAATGTACAGTACAGTACAGTACAGTACTGTTCACCTATAACGACATGCGACACATAATGTACAGTACAGTACATTACTGTTCACCTATAACGACATGCGACACATAATGTACAGTACAGTACAGTACTGTTCACCTATAACGACATGCGACGCATTATGTACAGTACAGTACAGTACTGTTCACCTATAACGACATGCGACGCATTATGTACAGTACAGTACATTACTGTTCACCTATAACGACATGCGACACATAATGTACAGTACAGTACAGTACTGTTCACCTATAACGACATGCGACGCATTATGTACAGTACAGTACAGTACTGTTCACCTATAACGACATGCGACACATAATGTACAGTACAGTACATTACTGTTCACCTATAACGACATGCGACACATAATGTACAGTACAGTACTGTTCACCTATAACGACATGCGACGCATTATGTACAGTACAGTACAGTACTGTTCACCTATAACGACATGCGACGCATTATGTACAGTACAGTACAGTACTGTTCACCTATAAAGACATGCGACGCATTATGTACAGTACAGTACAGTACTGTTAACCTATAACGACATGCGACACATAATGTACAGTACAGTACATTACTGTTCACCTATAACGACATGCGACACATAATGTACAGTACAGTACAGTACTGTTCACCTATAACGACATGCGACGCATTATGTACAGTACAGTACAGTACTGTTCACCTATAACGACATGCGACGCATTATGTACAGTACAGTACATTACTGTTCACCTATAACGACATGCGACGCATTATGTACAGTACAGTACTGTTCACCTATAACGACATGCGACGCATTATGTACAGTACAGTACAGTACTGTTCACCTATAACGACATGCGACACATAATGTACAGTACAGTACTGTTCACCTATAACGACATGCGACACATAATGTACAGTACAGTACAGTACTGTTCACCTATAACGACATGCGACGCATTATGTACAGTACAGTACAGTACTGTTCACCTATAACGACATGCGACGCATTATGTACAGTACAGTACATTACTGTTCACCTATAACGACATGCGACGCATTATGTACAGTACAGTACATTACTGTTCACCTATAACGACATGCGACACATAATGTACAGTACAGTACTGTTCACCTATAACGACATGCGACGCATTATGTACAGTACAGTACAGTACTGTTCACCTATAACGACATGCGACGCATTATGTACAGTACAGTACATTACTGTTCACCTATAACGACATGCGACGCATTATGTACAGTACAGTACATTACTGTTCACCTATAACGACATGCGACACATAATGTACAGTACAGTACTGTTCACCTATAACGACATGCGACGCATTATGTACAGTACAGTACAGTACTGTTCACCTATAACGACATGCGACACATAATGTACAGTACAGTACAGTACTGTTCACCTATAACGACATGCGACGCATTATGTACAGTACAGTACATTACTGTTCACCTATAACGACATGCGACACATAATGTACAGTACAGTACAGTACTGTTCACCTATAACGACATGCGACACATAATGTACAGTACAGTACAGTACTGTTCACCTATAACGACATGCGACGCATTATGTACAGTACTGTTCACCTATAACGACATGCGACACATAATGTACAGTACAGTACAGTACTGTTCACCTATAACGACATGCGACGCATTATGTACAGTACAGTACATTACTGTTCACCTATAACGACATGCGACACATAATGTACAGTACAGTACAGGACTGTTCACCTATAACGACATGCGACGCATTATGTAAAGTACAGTACATTACTGTTCACCTATAACGACATGCGACGCATTATGTACAGTACAGTACAGTACTGTTCACCTATAACGACATGCGACGCATTATGTACAGTACAGTACAGTACTGTTCACCTATAACGACATGCGACGCATTATGTACAGTACAGTACATTACTGTTCACCTATAACGACATGCGACGCATAATGTACAGTACAGTACTGTTCACCTATAACGACATGCGACACATAATGTACAGTACAGTACAGTACTGTTCACCTATAACGACATGCGACGCATTATGTACAGTACAGTACAGTACAGTACTGTTCACCTATAACGACATGCGACACATAATGTACAGTACAGTACTGTTCACCTATAACGACATGCGACACATAATGTACAGTACAGTACAGTACTGTTCACCTATAACGACATGCGACACATAATGTACAGTACAGTACAGTACTGTTCACCTATAACGACATGCGACGCATTATGTACAGTACAGTACATTACTGTTCACCTATAACGACATGCGACACATAATGTACAGTACAGTACAGTACTGTTCACCTATAACGACATGCGACACATAATGTACAGTACAGTACATTACTGTTCACCTATAACGACATGCGACACATAATGTACAGTACAGTACAGTACTGTTCACCTATAACGACATGCGACGCATTATGTACAGTACAGTACATTACTGTTCACCTATAACGACATGCGACACATAATGTACAGTACAGTACATTACTGTTCACCTATAACGACATGCGACACATAATGTACAGTACAGTACATTACTGTTCACCTATAACGACATGCGACACATAATGTACAGTACAGTACTGTTCACCTATAACGACATGCGACGCATAATGTACAGTACAGTACAGTACTGTTCACCTATAACGACATGCGACGCATTATGTACAGTACAGTACAGTACTGTTCACCTATAACGACATGCGATGCATTATGTACAGTACAGTACAGTACAGTACTGTTCACCTATAACGACATGCGACACATAATGTACAGTACAGTACAGTACTGTTCACCTATAACGACATGCGACACATAATGTACAGTACAGTACATTACTGTTCACCTATAACGACATGCGACGCATTATGTACAGTACAGTACAGTACTGTTCACCTATAACGACATGCGACGCATTATGTGCAGTACAGTACAGTACTGTTCACCTATAACGACATGCGACACATAATGTACAGTACAGTACAGTACTGTTCACCTATAACGACATGCGACGCATTATGTACAGTACAGTACTGTTCACCTATAACGACATGCGACGCATTATGTACAGTACAGTACATTACTGTTCACCTATAACGACATGCGACACATAATGTACAGTACAGTACAGTACTGTTCACCTATAACGACATGCGACACATAATGTACAGTACAGTACATTACTGTTCACCTATAACGACATGCGACGCATTATGTACAGTACAGTACAGTACAGTACTGTTCACCTATAACGACATGCGACGCATTATGTACAGTACAGTACAGTACTGTTCACCTATAACGACATGCGACACATAATGTACAGTACAGTACAGTACTGTTCACCTATAACGACATGCGACACATAATGTACAGTACAGTACAGTACAGTACTGTTCACCTATAACGACATGCGACGCATTATGTACAGTACAGTACAGTACTGTTCACCTATAACGACATGCGACGCATTATGTACAGTACAGTACTGTTCACCTATAACGACATGCGACGCATTATGTACAGTACAGTACAGTACTGTTCACCTATAACGACATGCGACACATAATGTACAGTACAGTACAGTACTGTTCACCTATAACGACATGCGACACATAATGTACAGTACAGTACATTACTGTTCACCTATAACAACATGCGACGCATAATGTACAGTACAGTACATTACTGTTCACCTATAACGACATGCGACACATTATGTACAGTACAGTACAGTACTGTTCACCTATAACGACATGCGACGCATTATGTACAGTACAGTACTGTTCACCTATAACGACATGCGACACATTATGTACAGTACAGTACATTACTGTTCACCTATAACGACATGCGACACATTATGTACAGTACAGTACAGTACTGTTCACCTATAACGACATGCGACGCATTATGTACAGTACAGTACATTACTGTTCACCTATAACGACATGCGACACATTATGTACAGTACAGTACATTACTGTTCACCTATAACGACATGCGACACATTATGTACAGTACAGTACAGTACTGTTCACCTATAACGACATGCGACGCATAATGTACAGTACAGTACATTACTGTTCACCTATAACGACATGCGACACATTATGTACAGTACAGTACAGTACTGTTCACCTATAACGACATGCGACGCATTATGTACAGTACAGTACTGTTCACCTATAACGACATGCGACACATAATGTACAGTACAGTACAGTACTGTTCACCTATAACGACATGCGACACATAATGTACAGTACATTACTGTTCACCTATAACGACATGCGACGCATAATGTACAGTACAGTACATTACTGTTCACCTATAACGACATGCGACACATTATGTACAGTACAGTACAGTACTGTTCACCTATAACGACATGCGACGCATTATGTACAGTACAGTACAGTACTGTTCACCTATAACGACATGCGATGCATTATGTACAGTACAGTACAGTACTGTTCACCTATAACGACATGCGACACATAATGTACAGTACAGTACAGTACTGTTCACCTATAACGACATGCGACACATAATGTACAGTACAGTACATTACTGTTCACCTATAACGACATGCGACGCATTATGTACAGTACAGTACTGTTCACATATAACGACATGCGACGCATTATGTACAGTACAGTACAGTACTGTTCACCTATAACGACATGCGACACATAATGTACAGTACAGTACAGTACTGTTCACCTATAACGACATGCGACGCATTATGTACAGTACAGTACATTACTGTTCACCTATAACGACATGCGACACATAATGTACAGTACAGTACAGTACTGTTCACCTATAACGACATGCGACACATAATGTACAGTACAGTACATTACTGTTCACCTATAACGACATGCGACGCATTATGTACAGTACAGTACAGTACAGTACTGTTCACCTATAACGACATGCGACGCATTATGTACAGTACAGTACAGTACTGTTCACCTATAACGACATGCGACACATAATGTACAGTACAGTACAGTACTGTTCACCTATAACGACATGCGACACATAATGTACAGTACAGTACAGTACTGTTCACCTATAACGACATGCGACGCATTATGTACAGTACAGTACAGTACTGTTCACCTATAACGACATGCGACGCATTATGTACAGTACAGTACTGTTCACCTATAACGACATGCGACGCATTATGTACAGTACAGTACAGTACTGTTCACCTATAACGACATGCGACACATAATGTACAGTACAGTACAGTACTGTTCACCTATAACGACATGCGACACATAATGTACAGTACAGTACATTACTGTTCACCTATAACGACATGCGACGCATAATGTACAGTACAGTACATTACTGTTCACCTATAACGACATGCGACACATTATGTACAGTACAGTACAGTACTGTTCACCTATAACGACATGCGACGCATGTAATAATTTGCCAAAATAATTTGCCTCCCAAAATAATTTGGCAAATAATGTTTTAGGAGCTGTTTCTCAACAACCAAAATGTCAAATAATGGTTAGAAGCTGTTTTTCAACAACCAAAAGTGTCAAATAATGTTTTGGGAGCTGTTTCTCAACAACCAAAAGTGTAAAATAATGTTTTAGGAGCTGTTTCTCAACAACCAAAGTGTCAAATAATGGTTAGAAGCTGTTTTTCAACAACCAAAAGTGTAAAATAATGTTTTAGGAGCTGTTTCTCAACAACCAAAGTGTCAAATAATGGCCTAAAATAATTTGCCAAAATAATTTGCCTCCCAAAATAATTTGCCTGCCAAAATAATTTGCCTCCCAAAATAATTTGCCTCCCAAAATAATTTGCCTGCCAAAATAATTTGCCAAAATAATTTGCCTCCCAAAATAATTTGCCTCCCAAAATAATTTGCCTCCCAAAATAATTTGCCAAAATATTTTGCCTCCCAAAATATTTTGCCTCCCAAAATAATTTGCCAAAATAATTTGCCTCCCAAAATAATTTGCCTCCCAAAATAATTTGCCAAAATAATTTGCCTCCCAAAATAATTTGCCTCCCAAAATAATTTGCCTCCCAAAATAATTTGCCTCCCAAAATAATTTGCCAAAATAATTTGCCTCCCAAAATAATTTGCCAAAATAATTTGCCTCCCAAAATAATTTGCCAAAATAATTTGCCACCCAAAATAATTTGCCAAAATAATTTGCCTCCCAAAATAATTTGCCAAAATAATTTGCCTCCCAAAATAATTTGCCAAAATAATTTGCCTCCCAAAATAATTTGCCAAAATAATTTGCCTCCCAAAATAATTTGCCTCCCAAAATAATTTGCCAAAATAATTTGCCTCCCAAAATAATTTGGCAAATAATGTTTTAGGAGCTGTTTCTCAACAACCAAAGTGTCAAATAATGGTTAGAAGCTGTTTTTCAACAACCAAAAGTGTCAAATAATGTTTTGGGAGCTGTTTCTCAACAACCAAAAGTGTAAAATAATGTTTTAGGAGCTGTTTCTCAACAACCAAAGTGTCAAATAATGGTTAGAAGCTGTTTTTCAACAACCAAAAGTGTCAAATAATGTTTTAGGAGCTGTTTCTCAACAACCAAAAGTGTAAAATAATGTTTTATGAGCTGTTTCTCAATAACCAAAAGTGTAAAATAATGTTTTAGGAGCTGTTTCTCAACAACCAAAGTGTCAAATAATGGATAGAAGCTGTTTTTCAACAACCAAAAGTGTAAAATAATGTTTTATGAGCTGTTTCTCAACAACCAAAGTGTCAAATAATGGTTAGAAGCTGTTTTTCAACAACCAAAAGTGTCAAATAATGTTTTAGGAGCTGTTTCTCAACAACCAAAAGTGTAAAATAATGTTTTAGGAGCTGTTTCTAAACAACCAAAGTGTCAAATAATGGTTAGAAGCTGTTTTTCAACAACCAAAAGTGTCAAATAATGTTTTAGGAGCTGTTTCTCAATAACCAAAAGTGTAAAATAATGTTTTAGGAGCTGTTTCTCAACAACCAAAGTGTCAAATAATGGTTAGAAGCTGTTTTTCAACAACCAAAAGTGTAAAATAATGTTTTATGAGCTGTTTCTCAACAACCAAAGTGTCAAATAATGGTTAGAAGCTGTTTTTCAACAACCAAAAGTGTCAAATAATGTTTTAGGAGCTGTTTCTCAACAACCAAAAGTGTAAAATAATGTTTTAGGAGCTGTTTCTCAACAACCAAAGTGTCAAATAATGGTTAGAAGCTGTTTTTTAACAACCAAAAGTGTCAAATAATGTTTTAGGAGCCGTTTCTCAATAACCAAAAGTGTAAAATAATGTTTTAGGAGCTGTTTCTCAACAACCAAAGTGTCAAATAATGGTTAGAAGCTGTTTTTCAACAACCAAAAGTGTCAAATAATGTTTTAGGAGCTGTTTCTCAATAACCAAAAGTGTAAAATAATGTTTTAGGAGCTGTTTCTCAACAACCAAAGTGTCAAATAATGGTTAGAAGCTGTTTTTCAACAACCAAAAGTGTAAAATAATGTTTTAGGAGCTGTTTCTCAACAACCAAAAGTGTAAAATAATGTTTTAGGAGCTGTTTCTCAACAACCAAAGTGTCAAATAATGGCCTCCCAAAATAATTTGCCTAAAATAATTTGCCAAAATAATTTGCCTCCCAAAATAATTTGCCTCCCAAAATAATTTGCCAAAATTATTTGCCTCCCAAAATTATTTGCCAAAATAATTTGCCTCCCAAAATAATTTGCCAAAATAATTTACCTCCCAAAATGATTTGCCAAAATAATTTGCCTCCCAAAATAATTTGCCTCCCAAAATAATTTGCCTGCCAAAATAATTTGCCTCCCAAAATAATTTGCCTGCCAAAATAATTTGCCTCCCAAAATAATTTGCCAAAATAATTTGCCTCCCAAAATAATTTGCCTCCCAAAATAATTTGCCTCCCAAAATAATTGCCAAAATATTTTGCCTCCCAAAATAATTTGCCTCCCAAAATAATTTGCGAAAAATAATTTGCCTCCCAAAATAATTTGCCTCCCAAAATAATTTGCCTCCCAAAATAATTTGCCAAAATAATTTGCCTCCCAAAATAATTTGCCAAAATAATTTGCCTCCCAAAATAATTTGCCAAAATAATTTGCCAAAATAATTTGCCAAAATAATTTGCCTCCCAAAATAATTTGCCTCCCAAAATAATTTGCCAAAATAATTTGCCTCCCAAAATAATTTGCCTCCCAAAATAATTTGCCAAAATAATTTGCCTCCCAAAATAATTTGCCAAAATAATTTGCCTCCCAAAATAATTTGGCAAATAATGTTTTAGGAGCTGTTTCTCAACAACCAAAGTGTCAAATAATGGTTAGAAGCTGTTTTTCAACAACCAAAAGTGTAAAATAATGTTTTAGGAGCTGTTTCTCAACAACCAAAGTGTCAAATAATGGTTAGAAGCTGTTTTTCAACAACCAAAAGTGTCAAATAATGTTTTAGGAGCTGTTTCTCAACAACCAAAAGTGTAAAATAATGTTTTATGAGCTGTTTCTCAATAACCAAAAGTGTAAAATAATGTTTTAGGAGCTGTTTCTCAACAACCAAAGTGTCAAATAATGGATAGAAGCTGTTTTTCAACAACCAAAAGTGTAAAATAATGTTTTATGAGCTGTTTCTCAACAACCAAAGTGTCAAATAATGGTTAGAAGCTGTTTTTCAACAACCAAAAGTGTCAAATAATGTTTTAGGAGCTGTTTCTCAACAACCAAAAGTGTAAAATAATGTTTTAGGAGCTGTTTCTAAACAACCAAAGTGTCAAATAATGGTTAGAAGCTGTTTTTCAACAACCAAAAGTGTCAAATAATGTTTTAGGAGCTGTTTCTCAATAACCAAAAGTGTAAAATAATGTTTTAGGAGCTGTTTCTCAACAACCAAAGTGTCAAATAATGGTTAGAAGCTGTTTTTCAACAACCAAAAGTGTCAAATAATGTTTTAGGAGCTGTTTCTCAATAACCAAAAGTGTAAAATAATGTTTTAGGAGCTGTTTCTCAACAACCAAAGTGTCAAATAATGGTTAGAAGCTGTTTTTCAACAACCAAAAGTGTAAAATAATGTTTTAGGAGCTGTTTCTCAACAACCAAAAGTGTAAAATAATGTTTTAGGAGCTGTTTCTCAACAACCAAAGTGTCAAATAATGGCCTCCCAAAATAATTTGCCTAAAATAATTTGCCAAAATAATTTGCCTCCCAAAATAATTTGCCTCCCAAAATAATTTGCCAAAATAATTTGCCTCCCAAAATTATTTGCCAAAATAATTTGCCTCCCAAAATAATTTGCCAAAATAATTTACCTCCCAAAATGATTTGCCAAAATAATTTGCCTCCCAAAATAATTTGCCTCCCAAAATAATTTGCCTGCCAAAATAATTTGCCTCCCAAAATAATTTGCCTGCCAAAATAATTTGCCTCCCAAAATAATTTGCCAAAATAATTTGCCTCCCAAAATAATTTGCCTCCCAAAATAATTTGCCTCCCAAAATAATTGCCAAAATATTTTGCCTCCCAAAATAATTTGCCTCCCAAAATAATTTGCGAAAAATAATTTGCCTCCCAAAATAATTTGCCTCCCAAAATAATTTGCCAAAATAATTTGCCTCCCAAAATAATTTGCCAAAATAATTTGCCTCCCAAAATAATTTGCCAAAATAATTTGCCAAAATAATTTGCCAAAATAATTTGCCAAAATAATTTGCCTCCCAAAATAATTTGCCTCCCAAAATAATTTGCCTCCCAAAATAATTTGCCAAAATAATTTGCCTCCCAAAATAATTTGCCAAAATAATTTGCCTCCCAAAATAATTTGGCAAATAATGTTTTAGGAGCTGTTTCTCAACAACCAAAGTGTCAAATAATGGTTAGAAGCTGTTTTTCAACAACCAAAAGTGTCAAATAATGTTTTGGGAGCTGTTTCTCAACAACCAAAAGTGTAAAATAATGTTTTAGGAGCTGTTTCTCAACAACCAAAGTGTCAAATAATGGTTAGAAGCTGTTTTTCAACAACCAAAAGTGTCAAATAATGTTTTAGGAGCTGTTTCTCAACAACCAAAAGTGTAAAATAATGTTTTATGAGCTGTTTCTCAATAACCAAAAGTGTAAAATAATGTTTTAGGAGCTGTTTCTCAACAACCAAAGTGTCAAATAATGGATAGAAGCTGTTTTTCAACAACCAAAAGTGTAAAATAATGTTTTATGAGCTGTTTCTCAACAACCAAAGTGTCAAATAATGGTTAGAAGCTGTTTTTCAACAACCAAAAGTGTCAAATAATGTTTTAGGAGCTGTTTCTCAACAACCAAAAGTGTAAAATAATGTTTTAGGAGCTGTTTCTAAACAACCAAAGTGTCAAATAATGGTTAGAAGCTGTTTTTCAACAACCAAAAGTGTCAAATAATGTTTTAGGAGCTGTTTCTCAATAACCAAAAGTGTAAAATAATGTTTTAGGAGCTGTTTCTCAACAACCAAAGTGTCAAATAATGGTTAGAAGCTGTTTTTCAACAACCAAAAGTGTAAAATAATGTTTTATGAGCTGTTTCTCAACAACCAAAGTGTCAAATAATGGTTAGAAGCTGTTTTTCAACAACCAAAAGTGTCAAATAATGTTTTAGGAGCTGTTTCTCAACAACCAAAAGTGTAAAATAATGTTTTAGGAGCTGTTTCTCAACAACCAAAGTGTCAAATAATGGTTAGAAGCTGTTTTTTAACAACCAAAAGTGTCAAATAATGTTTTAGGAGCCGTTTCTCAATAACCAAAAGTGTAAAATAATGTTTTAGGAGCTGTTTCTCAACAACCAAAGTGTCAAATAATGGTTAGAAGCTGTTTTTCAACAACCAAAAGTGTCAAATAATGTTTTAGGAGCTGTTTCTCAATAACCAAAAGTGTAAAATAATGTTTTAGGAGCTGTTTCTCAACAACCAAAGTGTCAAATAATGGCCTCCCAAAATAATTTGCCTAAAATAATTTGCGAAAAATAATTTGCCTCCCAAAATAATTTGCCTCCCAAAATAATTTGCCTCCCAAAATAATTTGCCAAAATAATTTGCCTCCCAAAATAATTTGCCAAAATAATTTGCCTCCCAAAATAATTTGCCAAAATAATTTGCCAAAATAATTTGCCAAAATAATTTGCCTCCCAAAATAATTTGCCTCCCAAAATAATTTGCCAAAATAATTTGCCTCCCAAAATAATTTGCCTCCCAAAATAATTTGCCAAAATAATTTGCCTCCCAAAATAATTGCCAAAATATTTTGCCTCCCAAAATAATTTGCCTCCCAAAATAATTTGCGAAAAATAATTTGCCTCCCAAAATAATTTGCCTCCCAAAATAATTTGCCTCCCAAAATAATTTGCCAAAATAATTTGCCTCCCAAAATAATTTGCCAAAATAATTTGCCTCCCAAAATAATTTGCCAAAATAATTTGCCAAAATAATTTGCCAAAATAATTTGCCTCCCAAAATAATTTGCCTCCCAAAATAATTTGCCAAAATAATTTGCCTCCCAAAATAATTTGCCTCCCAAAATAATTTGCCAAAATAATTTGCCTCCCAAAATAATTTGCCAAAATAATTTGCCTCCCAAAATAATTTGGCAAATAATGTTTTAGGAGCTGTTTCTCAACAACCAAAGTGTCAAATAATGGTTAGAAGCTGTTTTTCAACAACCAAAAGTGTAAAATAATGTTTTAGGAGCTGTTTCTCAACAACCAAAGTGTCAAATAATGGTTAGAAGCTGTTTTTCAACAACCAAAAGTGTCAAATAATGTTTTAGGAGCTGTTTCTCAACAACCAAAAGTGTAAAATAATGTTTTATGAGCTGTTTCTCAATAACCAAAAGTGTAAAATAATGTTTTAGGAGCTGTTTCTCAACAACCAAAGTGTCAAATAATGGATAGAAGCTGTTTTTCAACAACCAAAAGTGTAAAATAATGTTTTATGAGCTGTTTCTCAACAACCAAAGTGTCAAATAATGGTTAGAAGCTGTTTTTCAACAACCAAAAGTGTCAAATAATGTTTTAGGAGCTGTTTCTCAACAACCAAAAGTGTAAAATAATGTTTTAGGAGCTGTTTCTAAACAACCAAAGTGTCAAATAATGGTTAGAAGCTGTTTTTCAACAACCAAAAGTGTCAAATAATGTTTTAGGAGCTGTTTCTCAATAACCAAAAGTGTAAAATAATGTTTTAGGAGCTGTTTCTCAACAACCAAAGTGTCAAATAATGGTTAGAAGCTGTTTTTCAACAACCAAAAGTGTCAAATAATGTTTTAGGAGCTGTTTCTCAATAACCAAAAGTGTAAAATAATGTTTTAGGAGCTGTTTCTCAACAACCAAAGTGTCAAATAATGGTTAGAAGCTGTTTTTCAACAACCAAAAGTGTAAAATAATGTTTTAGGAGCTGTTTCTCAACAACCAAAAGTGTAAAATAATGTTTTAGGAGCTGTTTCTCAACAACCAAAGTGTCAAATAATGGCCTCCCAAAATAATTTGCCTAAAATAATTTGCCAAAATAATTTGCCTCCCAAAATAATTTGCCTCCCAAAATAATTTGCCAAAATAATTTGCCTCCCAAAATTATTTGCCAAAATAATTTGCCTCCCAAAATAATTTGCCAAAATAATTTACCTCCCAAAATGATTTGCCAAAATAATTTGCCTCCCAAAATAATTTGCCTCCCAAAATAATTTGCCTGCCAAAATAATTTGCCTCCCAAAATAATTTGCCTGCCAAAATAATTTGCCTCCCAAAATAATTTGCCAAAATAATTTGCCTCCCAAAATAATTTGCCTCCCAAAATAATTTGCCTCCCAAAATAATTGCCAAAATATTTTGCCTCCCAAAATAATTTGCCTCCCAAAATAATTTGCGAAAAATAATTTGCCTCCCAAAATAATTTGCCTCCCAAAATAATTTGCCAAAATAATTTGCCTCCCAAAATAATTTGCCAAAATAATTTGCCTCCCAAAATAATTTGCCAAAATAATTTGCCAAAATAATTTGCCAAAATAATTTGCCAAAATAATTTGCCTCCCAAAATAATTTGCCTCCCAAAATAATTTGCCTCCCAAAATAATTTGCCAAAATAATTTGCCTCCCAAAATAATTTGCCAAAATAATTTGCCTCCCAAAATAATTTGGCAAATAATGTTTTAGGAGCTGTTTCTCAACAACCAAAGTGTCAAATAATGGTTAGAAGCTGTTTTTCAACAACCAAAAGTGTCAAATAATGTTTTGGGAGCTGTTTCTCAACAACCAAAAGTGTAAAATAATGTTTTAGGAGCTGTTTCTCAACAACCAAAGTGTCAAATAATGGTTAGAAGCTGTTTTTCAACAACCAAAAGTGTCAAATAATGTTTTAGGAGCTGTTTCTCAACAACCAAAAGTGTAAAATAATGTTTTATGAGCTGTTTCTCAATAACCAAAAGTGTAAAATAATGTTTTAGGAGCTGTTTCTCAACAACCAAAGTGTCAAATAATGGATAGAAGCTGTTTTTCAACAACCAAAAGTGTAAAATAATGTTTTATGAGCTGTTTCTCAACAACCAAAGTGTCAAATAATGGTTAGAAGCTGTTTTTCAACAACCAAAAGTGTCAAATAATGTTTTAGGAGCTGTTTCTCAACAACCAAAAGTGTAAAATAATGTTTTAGGAGCTGTTTCTAAACAACCAAAGTGTCAAATAATGGTTAGAAGCTGTTTTTCAACAACCAAAAGTGTCAAATAATGTTTTAGGAGCTGTTTCTCAATAACCAAAAGTGTAAAATAATGTTTTAGGAGCTGTTTCTCAACAACCAAAGTGTCAAATAATGGTTAGAAGCTGTTTTTCAACAACCAAAAGTGTAAAATAATGTTTTATGAGCTGTTTCTCAACAACCAAAGTGTCAAATAATGGTTAGAAGCTGTTTTTCAACAACCAAAAGTGTCAAATAATGTTTTAGGAGCTGTTTCTCAACAACCAAAAGTGTAAAATAATGTTTTAGGAGCTGTTTCTCAACAACCAAAGTGTCAAATAATGGTTAGAAGCTGTTTTTTAACAACCAAAAGTGTCAAATAATGTTTTAGGAGCCGTTTCTCAATAACCAAAAGTGTAAAATAATGTTTTAGGAGCTGTTTCTCAACAACCAAAGTGTCAAATAATGGTTAGAAGCTGTTTTTCAACAACCAAAAGTGTCAAATAATGTTTTAGGAGCTGTTTCTCAATAACCAAAAGTGTAAAATAATGTTTTAGGAGCTGTTTCTCAACAACCAAAGTGTCAAATAATGGTTAGAAGCTGTTTTTCAACAACCAAAAGTGTAAAATAATGTTTTAGGAGCTGTTTCTCAACAACCAAAAGTGTAAAATAATGTTTTAGGAGCTGTTTCTCAACAACCAAAGTGTCAAATAATGGCCTCCCAAAATAATTTGCCTAAAATAATTTGCCAAAATAATTTGCCTCCCAAAATAATTTGCCTCCCAAAATAATTTGCCAAAATAATTTGCCTCCCAAAATTATTTGCCAAAATTATTTGCCTCCCAAAATAATTTGCCAAAATAATTTACCTCCCAAAATGATTTGCCAAAATAATTTGCCTCCCAAAATAATTTGCCTCCCAAAATAATTTGCCTGCCAAAATAATTTGCCTCCCAAAATAATTTGCCTGCCAAAATAATTTGCCTCCCAAAATAATTTGCCAAAATAATTTGCCTCCCAAAATAATTTGCCTCCCAAAATAATTGCCAAAATATTTTGCCTCCCAAAATAATTTGCCTCCCAAAATAATTTGCGAAAAATAATTTGCCTCCCAAAATAATTTGCCTCCCAAAATAATTTGCCTCCCAAAATAATTTGCCAAAATAATTTGCCTCCCAAAATAATTTGCCAAAATAATTTGCCTCCCAAAATAATTTGCCAAAATAATTTGCCAAAATAATTTGCCTCCCAAAATAATTTGCCTCCCAAAATAATTTGCCAAAATAATTTGCCTCCCAAAATAATTTGCCAAAATAATTTGCCTCCCAAAATAATTTGCTTTAGGAGCTGTTTCTCAACAACCAAAGTGTCAAATAATGGTTAGAAGCTGTTTTTCAACAACCAAAAGTGTCAAATAATGTTTTAGGAGCTGTTTCTCAACAACCAAAAGTGTCAAATAATGTTTTAGGAGCTGTTTCTCAACAACCAAAAGTGTAAAATAATGTTTTAGGAGCTGTTTCTCAACAACCAAAGTGTCAAATAATGGTTAGAAGCTGTTTTTCAACAACCAAAAGTGTCAAATAATGTTTTAGGAGCTGTTTCTCAACAACCAAAAGTGTAAAATAATGTTTTAGGAGCTGTTTCTCAACAACCAAAGTGTCAAATAATGGTTAGAAGCTGTTTTTCAACAACCAAAAGTGTCAAATAATGTTTTAGGAGCTGTTTCTCAATAACCAAAAGTGTAAAGTAATGTTTTAGGAGCTGTTTCTCAACAACCAAAGTGTCAAATAATGGTTAGAAGCTGTTTTTCAATAACCAAAAGTGTAAAATAATGTTTTATGAGCTGTTTCTCAACAACCAAAGTGTCAAATAATGGTTAGAAGCTGTTTTTCAACAACCAAAAGTGTCAAATAATGTTTTAGGAGCTGTTTCTCAACAACCAAAAGTGTAAAATAATGTTTTAGGAGCTGTTTCTCAACAACCAAAGTGTCAAATAATGGTTAGAAGCTGTTTTTCAACAACCAAAAGTGTCAAATAATGTTTTAGGAGCTGTTTCTCAATAACCAAAAGTGTAAAATAATGTTTTAGGAGCTGTTTCTCAACAACCAAAGTGTCAAATAATGGTTAGAAGCTGTTTTTCAACAACCAAAAGTGTCAAATAATGTTTTAGGAGCTGTTTCTCAATAACCAAAAGTGTAAAATAATGTTTTAGGAGCTGTTTCTCAACAACCAAAGTGTCAAATAATGGTTAGAAGCTGTTTTTCAACAACCAAAAGTGTCAAATACTGTTTTAGGAGCTGTTTCTAAATAACCAAAAGTGTAAAATAATGTTTTAGGAGCTGTTTCTCAACAACCAAAGTGTCAAATAATGGTTAGAAGCTGTTTTTCAACAACCAAAAGTGTAAAATAATGTTTTAGGAGCTGTTTCTCAACAACCAAAGTGTCAAATAATGGCCTCCCAAAATAATTTGCCTAAAATAATTTGCCAAAATAATTTGCCTCCCAAAATAATTTGCCTGCCAAAATAATTTGCCTCCCAAAATAATTTGCCTCCCAAAATAATTTGCCTGCCAAAATAATTTGCCAAAATAATTTGCCTCCCAAAATAATTTGCCTCCCAAAATAATTTGCCTCCCAAAATAATTTGCCAAAATATTTTGCCTCCCAAAATAATTTGCCTCCCAAAATAATTTGCCAAAATAATTTGCCTCCCAAAATAATTTGCCAAAATAATTTGCCTCCCAAAATAATTTGCCAAAATAATTTGCCTCCCAAAATAATTTGCCAAAATAATTTGCCTCCCAAAATAATTTGCCCCCCAAAATAATTTGCCAAAATAATTTGCCAAAATAATTTGCCTCCCAAAATAATTTGCCAAAATAATTTGCCTCCCAAAATAATTTGCCAAAATAATTTGCCACCCAAAATAATTTGCCAAAATAATTTGCCTCCCAAAATAATTTGCCAAAATAATTTGCCTCCCAAAATAATTTGCCAAAATAATTTGCCTCCCAAAATAATTTGCCTCCCAAAATAATTTGCCAAAATAATTTGCCTCCCAAAATAATTTGCCAAAATAATTTGCCTCCCAAAATAATTTGGCAAATAATGTTTTAGGAGCTGTTTCTCAACAACCAAAATGTCAAATAATGGTTAGAAGCTGTTTTTCAACAACCAAAAGTGTCAAATAATGTTTTGGGAGCTGTTTCTCAACAACCAAAAGTGTAAAATAATGTTTTAGGAGCTGTTTCTCAACAACCAAAGTGTCAAATAATGGTTAGAAGCTGTTTTTCAACAACCAAAAGTGTAAAATAATGTTTTAGGAGCTGTTTCTCAACAACCAAAGTGTCAAATAATGGCCTAAAATAATTTGCCAAAATAATTTGCCTCCCAAAATAATTTGCCTGCCAAATTTGCCTCCCAAAATAATTTGCCTCCCAAAATAATTTGCCAAAATAATTTGCCTCCCAAAATAATTTGCCAAAATAATTTGCCTCCCAAAATAATTTGCCAAAATAATTTGCCTCCCAAAATAATTTGCCCCCCAAAATAATTTGCCCCCCAAAATAATTTGCCTCCCAAAATAATTTGCCAAAATAATTTGCCTCCCAAAATAATTTGCCAAAATAATTTGCCACCCAAAATAATTTGCCAAAATAATTTGCCTCCCAAAATAATTTGCCAAAATAATTTGCCTCCCAAAATAATTTGCCAAAATAATTTGCCTCCCAAAATAATTTGCCTCCCAAAATAATTTGCCAAAATAATTTGCCTCCCAAAATAATTTGCCAAAATAATTTGCCTCCCAAAATAATTTGGCAAATAATGTTTTAGGAGCTGTTTCTCAACAACCAAAATGTCAAATAATGGTTAGAAGCTGTTTTTCAACAACCAAAAGTGTCAAATAATGTTTTGGGAGCTGTTTCTCAACAACCAAAAGTGTAAAATAATGTTTTAGGAGCTGTTTCTCAACAACCAAAGTGTCAAATAATGGTTAGAAGCTGTTTTTCAACAACCAAAAGTGTAAAATAATGTTTTAGGAGCTGTTTCTCAACAACCAAAAGTGTCAAATAATGTTTTAGGAGCTGTTTCTCAACAACCAAAAGTGTAAAATAATGTTTTAGGAGCTGTTTCTCAACAACCAAAGTGTCAAATAATGGTTAGAAGCTGTTTTTCAACAACCAAAAGTGTCAAATAATGTTTTAGGAGCTGTTTCTCAACAACCAAAAGTGTAAAATAATGTTTTAGGAGCTGTTTCTCAACAACCAAAGTGTCAAATAATGGTTAGAAGCTGTTTTTCAACAACCAAAAGTGTCAAATAATGTTTTAGGAGCTGTTTCTCAATAACCAAAAGTGTAAAGTAATGTTTTAGGAGCTGTTTCTCAACAACCAAAGTGTCAAATAATGGTTAGAAGCTGTTTTTCAATAACCAAAAGTGTAAAATAATGTTTTATGAGCTGTTTCTCAACAACCAAAGTGTCAAATAATGGTTAGAAGCTGTTTTTCAACAACCAAAAGTGTCAAATAATGTTTTAGGAGCTGTTTCTCAACAACCAAAAGTGTAAAATAATGTTTTAGGAGCTGTTTCTCAACAACCAAAGTGTCAAATAATGGTTAGAAGCTGTTTTTCAACAACCAAAAGTGTCAAATAATGTTTTAGGAGCTGTTTCTCAATAACCAAAAGTGTAAAATAATGTTTTAGGAGCTGTTTCTCAACAACCAAAGTGTCAAATAATGGTTAGAAGCTGTTTTTCAACAACCAAAAGTGTCAAATAATGTTTTAGGAGCTGTTTCTCAATAACCAAAAGTGTAAAATAATGTTTTAGGAGCTGTTTCTCAACAACCAAAGTGTCAAATAATGGTTAGAAGCTGTTTTTCAACAACCAAAAGTGTCAAATACTGTTTTAGGAGCTGTTTCTAAATAACCAAAAGTGTAAAATAATGTTTTAGGAGCTGTTTCTCAACAACCAAAGTGTCAAATAATGGTTAGAAGCTGTTTTTCAACAACCAAAAGTGTAAAATAATGTTTTAGGAGCTGTTTCTCAACAACCAAAGTGTCAAATAATGGCCTCCCAAAATAATTTGCCTAAAATAATTTGCCAAAATAATTTGCCAAAATAATTTGCCTCCCAAAATAATTTGCCTGCCAAAATAATTTGCCTCCCAAAATAATTTGCCTCCCAAAATAATTTGCCTGCCAAAATAATTTGCCTCCCAAAATAATTTGCCTCCCAAAATAATTTGCCTCCCAAAATAATTTGCCAAAATATTTTGCCTCCCAAAATAATTTGCCTCCCAAAATAATTTGCCAAAATAATTTGCCTCCCAAAATAATTTGCCAAAATAATTTGCCTCCCAAAATAATTTGCCAAAATAATTTGCCTCCCAAAATAATTTGCCAAAATAATTTGCCTCCCAAAATAATTTGCCCCCCAAAATAATTTGCCAAAATAATTTGCCTCCCAAAATAATTTGCCAAAATAATTTGCCTCCCAAAATAATTTGCCACCCAAAATAATTTGCCAAAATAATTTGCCTCCCAAAATAATTTGCCAAAATAATTTGCCTCCCAAAATAATTTGCCAAAATAATTTGCCTCCCAAAATAATTTGCCTCCCAAAATAATTTGCCAAAATAATTTGCCTCCCAAAATAATTTGCCAAAATAATTTGCCTCCCAAAATAATTTGGCAAATAATGTTTTAGGAGCTGTTTCTCAACAACCAAAATGTCAAATAATGGTTAGAAGCTGTTTTTCAACAACCAAAAGTGTCAAATAATGTTTTGGGAGCTGTTTCTCAACAACCAAAAGTGTAAAATAATGTTTTAGGAGCTGTTTCTCAACAACCAAAGTGTCAAATAATGGTTAGAAGCTGTTTTTCAACAACCAAAAGTGTAAAATAATGTTTTAGGAGCTGTTTCTCAACAACCAAAGTGTCAAATAATGGCCTAAAATAATTTGCCAAAATAATTTGCCTCCCAAAATAATTTGCCTGCCAAATTTGCCTCCCAAAATAATTTGCCTCCCAAAATAATTTGCCAAAATAATTTGCCTCCCAAAATAATTTGCCAAAATAATTTGCCTCCCAAAATAATTTGCCAAAATAATTTGCCTCCCAAAATAATTTGCCCCCCAAAATAATTTGCCCCCCAAAATAATTTGCCTCCCAAAATAATTTGCCAAAATAATTTGCCTCCCAAAATAATTTGCCAAAATAATTTGCCACCCAAAATAATTTGCCAAAATAATTTGCCTCCCAAAATAATTTGCCAAAATAATTTGCCTCCCAAAATAATTTGCCAAAATAATTTGCCTCCCAAAATAATTTGCCTCCCAAAATAATTTGCCAAAATAATTTGCCTCCCAAAATAATTTGCCAAAATAATTTGCCTCCCAAAATAATTTGGCAAATAATGTTTTAGGAGCTGTTTCTCAACAACCAAAATGTCAAATAATGGTTAGAAGCTGTTTTTCAACAACCAAAAGTGTCAAATAATGTTTTGGGAGCTGTTTCTCAACAACCAAAAGTGTAAAATAATGTTTTAGGAGCTGTTTCTCAACAACCAAAGTGTCAAATAATGGTTAGAAGCTGTTTTTCAACAACCAAAAGTGTAAAATAATGTTTTAGGAGCTGTTTCTCAACAACCAAAGTGTCAAATAATGGCCTAAAATAATTTGCCAAAATAATTTGCCTCCCAAAATAATTTGCCTGCCAAAATAATTTGCCTCCCAAAATAATTTGCCTCCCAAAATAATTTGCCTGCCAAAATAATTTGCCAAAATAATTTGCCTCCCAAAATAATTTGCCTCCCAAAATAATTTGCCAAAATATTTTGCCTCCCAAAATAATTTGCCAAAATAATTTGCCTCCCAAAATAATTTGCCTCCCAAAATAATTTGCCAAAATAATTTGCCTCCCAAAATAATTTGCCAAAATAATTTGCCTCCCAAAATAATTTGCCTCCCAAAATAATTTGCCTCCCAAAATAATTTGCCTCCCAAAATAATTTGCCTCCCAAAATAATTTGCCAAAATAATTTGCCTCCCAAAATAATTTGCCAAAATAATTTGCCTCCCAAAATAATTTGCCTCCCAAAATAATTTGCCTCCCAAAATAATTTGCCTCCCAAAATAATTTGCCTGCCAAAATAATTTGCCAAAATAATTTGCCTCCCAAAATAATTTGCCTCCCAAAATAATTTGCCAAAATATTTTGCCTCCCAAAATAATTTGCCAAAATAATTTGCCTCCCAAAATAATTTGCCAAAATAATTTGCCTCCCAAAATAATTTGCCAAAATAATTTGCCTCCCAAAATAATTTGCCCCCCAAAATAATTTGCCCCCCAAAATAATTTGCCTCCCAAAATAATTTGCCAAAATAATTTGCCTCCCAAAATAATTTGCCAAAATAATTTGCCACCCAAAATAATTTGCCAAAATAATTTGCCTCCCAAAATAATTTGCCAAAATAATTTGCCTCCCAAAATAATTTGCCAAAATAATTTGCCTCCCAAAATAATTTGCCTCCCAAAATAATTTGCCAAAATAATTTGCCTCCCAAAATAATTTGCCAAAATAATTTGCCTCCCAAAATAATTTGGCAAATAATGTTTTAGGAGCTGTTTCTCAACAACCAAAATGTCAAATAATGGTTAGAAGCTGTTTTTCAACAACCAAAAGTGTCAAATAATGTTTTGGGAGCTGTTTCTCAACAACCAAAAGTGTCAAATAATGTTTTAGGAGCTGTTTCTCAACAACCAAAGTGTCAAATAATGGTTAGAAGCTGTTTTTCAACAACCAAAAGTGTAAAATAATGTTTTAGGAGCTGTTTCTCAACAACCAAAGTGTCAAATAATGGCCTAAAATAATTTGCCAAAATAATTTGCCTCCCAAAATAATTTGCCTGCCAAAATAATTTGCCTCCCAAAATAATTTGCCTCCCAAAATAATTTGCCAAAATAATTTGCCTCCCAAAATAATTTGCCTCCCAAAATAATTTGCCAAAATATTTTGCCTCCCAAAATAATTTGCCAAAATAATTTGCCTCCCAAAATAATTTGCCTCCCAAAATAATTTGCCAAAATAATTTGCCTCCCAAAATAATTTGCCAAAATAATTTGCCTCCCAAAATAATTTGCCTCCCAAAATAATTTGCCAAAATAATTTGCCTCCCAAAATAATTTGCCAAAATAATTTGCCTCCCAAAATAATTTGCCAAAATAATTTGCCTCCCAAAATAATTTGCCTCCCAAAATAATTTGCCTCCCAAAATAATTTGCCAAAATAATTTGCCTCCCAAAATAATTTGCCAAAATAATTTGCCTCCCAAAATAATTTGCCAAAATAATTTGCCACCCAAAATAATTTGCAAAAATAATTTGCCTCCCAAAATAATTTGCCAAAATAATTTGCCTCCCAAAATAATTTGCCAAAATAATTTGCCTCCCAAAATAATTTGCCTCCCAAAATAATTTGCCTCCCAAAATAATTTGCCAAAATAATTTGCCTCCCAAAATAATTTGCCAAAATAATTTGCCACCCAAAATAATTTGCCAAAATAATTTGCCTCCCAAAATAATTTGCCAAAATAATTTGCCTCCCAAAATAATTTCCCAAAATAATTTGCCTCCCAAAATAATTTGCCAAAATAATTTGCCTCCCAAAATAATTTGCCAAAATAATTTACCTCCCAAAATGATTTGCCAAAATAATTTGCCTCCCAAAATAATTTGCCTCCCAAAATAATTTGCCTCCCAAAATAATTTGCCTGCCAAAATAATTTGCCTCCCAAAATAATTTGCCTGCCAAAATAATTTGCCTCCCAAAATAATTTGCCAAAATAATTTGCCTCCCAAAATAATTTGCCTACCAAAATAATTGCCAAAATATTTTGCCTCCCAAAATAATTTGCCTCCCAAAATAATTTGCCAAAATAATTTGCCTCCCAAAATAATTTGCCAAAATAATTTGCCTCCCAAAATAATTTGCCAAAATAATTTGCCTCCCAAAATAATTTGCCTCCCAAAATAATGTCCCAAAAGTGTAAAATAATGTTTTAGGAGCTGTTTCTCAACAACCAAAGTGTCAAATAATGGTTAGAAGCTGTTTTTCAACAACCAAAAGTGTAAAATAATGTTTTAGGAGCTGTTTCTCAACAACCAAAGTGTCAAATAATGGCCTAAAATAATTTGCCAAAATAATTTGCCTCCCAAAATAATTTGCCTGCCAAAATAATTTGCCTCCCAAAATAATTTGCCTCCCAAAATAATTTGCCTGCCAAAATAATTTGCCAAAATAATTTGCCTCCCAAAATAATTTGCCTCCCAAAATAATTTGCCTCCCAAAATAATTTGCCAAAATATTTTGCCTCCCAAAATAATTTGCCAAAATAATTTGCCTCCCAAAATAATTTGCCTCCCAAAATAATTTGCCAAAATAATTTGCCTCCCAAAATAATTTGCCAAAATAATTTGCCTCCCAAAATAATTTGCCTCCCAAAATAATTTGCCTGCCAAAATAATTTGCCTCCCAAAATAATTTGCCTCCCAAAATAATTTGCCTCCCAAAATAATTTGCCAAAATAATTTGCCTCCCAAAATAATTTGCCAAAATAATTTGCCTCCCAAAATAATTTGCCAAAATAATTTGCCACCCAAAATAATTTGCCAAAATAATTTGCCTCCCAAAATAATTTGCCAAAATAATTTGCCTCCCAAAATAATTTGCCAAAATAATTTGCCACCCAAAATAATTTGCCAAAATAATTTGCCTCCCAAAATAATTTGCCAAAATAATTTGCCTCCCAAAATAATTTGCCTCCCAAAATAATTTGCCTGCCAAAATAATTTGCCTCCCAAAATAATTTGCCTCCCAAAATAATTTGCCTGCCAAAATAATTTGCCAAAATAATTTGCCTCCCAAAATAATTTGCCTCCCAAAATAATTTGCCAAAATATTTTGCCTCCCAAAATAATTTGCCAAAATAATTTGCCTCCCAAAATAATTTGCCTCCCAAAATAATTTGCCAAAATAATTTGCCTCCCAAAATAATTTGCCAAAATAATTTGCCTCCCAAAATAATTTGCCTCCCAAAATAATTTGCCTCCCAAAATAATTTGCCAAAATAATTTGCCTCCCAAAATAATTTGCCAAAATAATTTGCCTCCCAAAATAATTTGCCAAAATAATTTGCCTCCCAAAATAATTTGCCTCCCAAAATAATTTGCCAAAATAATTTGCCTCCCAAAATAATTTGCCTCCCAAAATAATTTGCCAAAATAATTTGCCTCCCAAAATAATTTGCCAAAATAATTTGCCTCCCAAAATAATTTGCCAAAATAATTTGCCTCCCAAAATAATTTGCCTCCCAAAATAATGTCCCAAAAGTGTAAAATAATGTTTTAGGAGCTGTTTCTCAACAACCAAAGTGTCAAATAATGGTTAGAAGCTGTTTTTCAACAACCAAAAGTGTAAAATAATGTTTTAGGAGCTGTTTCTCAACAACCAAAGTGTCAAATAATGGCCTAAAATAATTTGCCAAAATAATTTGCCTCCCAAAATAATTTGCCTGCCAAAATAATTTGCCTCCCAAAATAATTTGCCTGCCAAAATAATTTGCCAAAATAATTTGCCTCCCAAAATAATTTGCCTCCCAAAATAATTTGCCTCCCAAAATAATTTGCCAAAATATTTTGCCTCCCAAAATAATTTGCCAAAATAATTTGCCTCCCAAAATAATTTGCCTCCCAAAATAATTTGCCAAAATAATTTGCCTCCCAAAATAATTTGCCAAAATAATTTGCCTCCCAAAATAATTTGCCTCCCAAAATAATTTGCCTGCCAAAATAATTTGCCTCCCAAAATAATTTGCCTCCCAAAATAATTTGCCTCCCAAAATAATTTGCCAAAATAATTTGCCTCCCAAAATAATTTGCCAAAATAATTTGCCTCCCAAAATAATTTGCCAAAATAATTTGCCACCCAAAATAATTTGCCAAAATAATTTGCCTCCCAAAATAATTTGCCAAAATAATTTGCCTCCCAAAATAATTTGCCAAAATAATTTGCCTCCCAAAATAATTTGCCTCCCAAAATAATTTGCCTCCCAAAATAATTTGCCAAAATAATTTGCCTCCCAAAATAATTTGCCTCCCAAAATAATTTGCCACCCAAAATAATTTGCCAAAATAATTTGCCTCCCAAAATAATTTGCCAAAATAATTTGCCTCCCAAAATAATTTGCCTCCCAAAATTATTTGCCTCCCAAAATTATTTGCCAAAATAATTTGCCTCCCAAAATAATTTGCCAAAATAATTTACCTCCCAAAATAATTTGCCTCCCAAAATAATTTGCCTGCCAAAATAATTTGCCTCCCAAAATAATTTGCCTGCCAAAATAATTTGCCTCCCAAAATAATTTGCCAAAATAATTTGCCTCCCAAAATAATTTGCCTCCCAAAATAATTTGCCAAAATAATTTGCCTCCCAAAATAATTTGCCAAAATAATTTGCCTCCCAAAATAATTTGCCTCCCAAAATAATTTGCCAAAATAATTTGCCTCCCAAAATAATTTGCCAAAATAATTTGCCTCCCAAAATAATTTGCCAAAATAATTTGCTTTAGGAGCTGTTTCTCAACAACCAAAGTGTCAAATAATGGTTAGAAGCTGTTTTTCAACAACCAAAAGTGTCAAATAATGTTTTAGGAGCTGTTTCTCAACAACCAAAAGTTTAAAATAATGTTTTAGGAGCTGTTTCTCAACAACCAAAGTGTCAAATAATGGTTAGAAGCTGTTTTTCAACAACCAAAAGTGTCAAATAATGTTTTAGGAGCTGTTTCTCAACAACCAAAAGTGTAAAATAATGTTTTAGGAGCTGTTTCTCAACAACCAAAGTGTCAAATAATGGTTAGAAGCTGTTTTTCAACAACCAAAAGTGTCAAATAATGTTTTAGGAGCTGTTTCTCAACAACCAAAAGTGTAAAATAATGTTTTAGGAGCTGTTTCTCAACAACCAAAGTGTCAAATAATGGTTAGAAGCTGTTTTTCAACAACCAAAAGTGTCAAATAATGTTTTAGGAGCTGTTTCTCAATAACCAAAAGTGTAAAATAATGTTTTAGGAGCTGTTTCTCAACAACCAAAGTGTCAAATAATGGTTAGAAGCTGTTTTTCAACAACCAAAAGTGTCAAATAATGTTTTAGGAGCTGTTTCTCAATAACCAAAAGTGTAAAATAATGTTTTAGGAGCTGTTTCTCAACAACCAAAGTGTCAAATAATGGTTAGAAGCTGTTTTTCAACAACCAAAAGTGTCAAATAATGTTTTAGGAGCTGTTTCTCAATAACCAAAAGTGTAAAATAATGTTTTAGGAGCTGTTTCTCAACAACCAAAGTGTCAAATAATGGTTAGAAGCTGTTTTTCAACAACCAAAAGTGTCAAATAATGTTTTAGGAGCTGTTTCTCAATAACCAAAAGTGTAAAATAATGTTTTAGGAGCTGTTTCTCAACAACCAAAGTGTCAAATAATGGTTAGAAGCTGTTTTTCAAATTAAATAATTTGCCAAAATAATTTGCCTCCCAAAATAATTTGCCAAAATATTTTGCCTCCCAAAATAATTTGCCTCCCAAAATAATTTGCCTCCCAAAATAATTTGCCTCCCAAAATAATTTGCCTCCCAAAATAATTTGCCAAAATAATTTGCCTCCCAAAATAATTTGCCAAAATAATTTGCCTCCCAAAATAATTTGCCTCCCAAAATAATTTGCCAAAATAATTTGCCTCCCAAAATAATTTGCCAAAATAATTTGCCTCCCAAAATAATTTGCCAAAATAATTTGCCTCCCAAAATAATTTGCCTCCCAAAATAATTTGCCAAAATAATTTGCCTCCCAAAATAATTTGCCAAAATAATTTGCCTCCCAAAATAATTTGCCTCCCAAAATAATTTGCCAAAATAATTTGCCTCCCAAAATAATTTGGCAAATAATGTTTTAGGAGCTGTTTCTCAACAACCAAAGTGTCAAATAATGGTTAGAAGCTGTTTTTCAACAACCAAAAGTGTAAAATAATGTTTTGGGAGCTGTTTCTCAACAACCAAAAGTGTAAAATAATGTTTTAGGAGCTGTTTCTCAACAACCAAAGTGTCAAATAATGGTTAGAAGCTGTTTTTCAACAACCAAAAGTGTCAAATAATGTTTTAGGAGCTGTTTCTCAACAACCAAAAGTGTAAAATAATGTTTTATGAGCTGTTTCTCAATAACCAAAAGTGTAAAATAATGTTTTAGGAGCTGTTTCTCAACAACCAAAGTGTCAAATAATGGTTAGAAGCTGTTTTTCAACAACCAAAAGTGTAAAATAATGTTTTATGAGCTGTTTCTCAACAACCAAAGTGTCAAATAATGGTTAGAAGCTGTTTTTCAACAACCAAAAGTGTCAATGTTTCTCAACAACCAAAAGTGTAAAATAATGTTTTAGGAGCTGTTTCTCAACAACCAAAGTGTAAAATAATGGTTAGAAGCTGTTTTTCAACAACCAAAAGTGTCAAATAATGTTTTAGGAGCTGTTTCTCAATAACCAAAAGTGTAAAATAATGTTTTAGGAGCTGTTTCTCAACAACCAAAGTGTCAAATAATGGTTAGAAGCTGTTTTTCAACAACCAAAAGTGTAAAATAATGTTTTATGAGCTGTTTCTCAACAACCAAAGTGTCAAATAATGGTTAGAAGCTGTTTTTCAACAACCAAAAGTGTCAATGTTTCTCAACAACCAAAAGTGTAAAATAATGTTTTAGGAGCTGTTTCTCAACAACCAAAGTGTCAAATAATGGTTAGAAGCTGTTTTTCAACAACCAAAAGTGTCAAATAATGTTTTAGGAGCTGTTTCTCAATAACCAAAAGTGTAAAATAATGTTTTAGGAGCTGTTTCTCAACAACCAAAGTGTCAAATAATGGTTAGAAGCTGTTTTTCAACAACCAAAAGTGTAAAATAATGTTTTATGAGCTGTTTCTCAACAACCAAAGTGTCAAATAATGGTTAGAAGCTGTTTTTCAACAACCAAAAGTGTCAAATAATGTTTTAGGAGCTGTTTCTCAACAACCAAAAGTGTAAAATAATGTTTTAGGAGCTGTTTCTCAACAACCAAAGTGTCAAATAATGGTTAGAAGCTGTTTTTTAACAACCAAAAGTGTCAAATAATGTTTTAGGAGCCGTTTCTCAATAACCAAAAGTGTAAAATAATGTTTTAGGAGCTGTTTCTCAACAACCAAAGTGTCAAATAATGGTTAGAAGCTGTTTTTCAACAACCAAAAGTGTCAAATAATGTTTTAGGAGCTGTTTCTCAATAACCAAAAGTGTAAAATAATGTTTTAGGAGCTGTTTCTCAACAACCAAAGTGTCAAATAATGGTTAGAAGCTGTTTTTCAACAACCAAAAGTGTCAAATAATGTTTTAGGAGCTGTTTCTCAACAACCAAAAGTGTAAAATAATGTTTTAGGAGCTGTTTCTCAACAACCAAAGTGTCAAATAACGGCCCCCCAAAATAATTTGCCTAAAATAATTTGCCTCCCAAAAAAATTTCCCAAAATAATTTGCCTCCCAAAATAATTTGCCTCCCAAAATTATTTGCCAAAATAATTTGCCTCCCAAAATAATTTGCCAAAATAATTTACCTCCCAAAATGATTTGCCAAAATAATTTGCCTCCCAAAATAATTTGCCTCCCAAAATAATTTGCCTCCCAAAATAATTTGCCTGCCAAAATAATTTGCCTCCCAAAATAATTTGCCTGCCAAAATAATTTGCCTCCCAAAATAATTTGCCAAAATAATTTGCCTCCCAAAATAATTTGCCTCCCAAAATAATTGCCAAAATATTTTGCCTCCCAAAATAATTTGCCTCCCAAAATAATAAGCTGTTTCTCAATAACCAAAAGTGTAAAATAATGTTTTAGGAGCTGTTTCTCAACAACCAAAGTGTCAAATAATGGTTAGAAGCTGTTTTTCAACAACCAAAAGTGTCAAATAATGTTTTAGGAGCTGTTTCTCAATAACCAAAAGTGTAAAATAATGTTTTAGGAGCTGTTTCTCAACAACCAAAGTGTCAAATAATGGTTAGAAGCTGTTTTTCAAATAAAATAATTTGCCAAAATAATTTGCCTCCCAAAATAATTTGCCAAAATATTTTGCCTCCCAAAATAATTTGCCTCCCAAAATAATTTGCCTCCCAAAATAATTTGCCTCCCAAAATAATTTGCCAAAATAATTTGCCTCCCAAAATAATTTGCCAAAATAATTTGCCTCCCAAAATAATTTGCCTCCCAAAATAATTTGCCTCCCAAAATAATTTGCCAAAATAATTTGCCTCCCAAAATAATTTGCCAAAATAATTTGCCTCCCAAAATAATTTGCCAAAATAATTTGCCACCCAAAATAATTTGCCTCCCAAAATAATTTGCCAAAATAATTTGCCTCCCAAAATAATTTGCCTCCCAAAATAATTTGCCAAAATAATTTGCCTCCCAAAATAATTTGGCAAATAATGTTTTGCCTCCCAAAATAATTTGCCTCCCAAAATAATTTGCCTCCCAAAATAATTTGCCAAAATAATTTGCCTCCCAAAATAATTTGCCAAAATAATTTGCCTCCCAAAATAATTTGCCTCCCAAAATAATTTGCCTCCCAAAATAATTTGCCAAAATAATTTGCCTCCCAAAATAATTTGCCAAAATAATTTGCCTCCCAAAATAATTTGCCAAAATAATTTGCCACCCAAAATAATTTGCCTCCCAAAATAATTTGCCAAAATAATTTGCCTCCCAAAATAATTTGCCAAAATAATTTGCCTCCCAAAATAATTTGCCTCCCAAAATAATTTGCCAAAATAATTTGCCTCCCAAAATAATTTGGCAAATAATGTTTTAGGAGCTGTTTCTCAACAACCAAAGTGTCAAATAATGGTTAGAAGCTGTTTTTCAACAACCAAAAGTGTAAAATAATGTTTTGGGAGCTGTTTCTCAACAACCAAAAGTGTAAAATAATGTTTTAGGAGCTGTTTCTCAACAACCAAAGTGTCAAATAATGGTTAGAAGCTGTTTTTCAACAACCAAAAGTGTCAAATAATGTTTTAGGAGCTGTTTCTCAACAACCAAAAGTGTAAAATAATGTTTTATGAGCTGTTTCTCAATAACCAAAAGTGTAAAATAATGTTTTAGGAGCTGTTTCTCAACAACCAAAGTGTCAAATAATGGTTAGAAGCTGTTTTTCAACAACCAAAAGTGTAAAATAATGTTTTATGAGCTGTTTCTCAACAACCAAAGTGTCAAATAATGGTTAGAAGCTGTTTTTCAACAACCAAAAGTGTCAATGTTTCTCAACAACCAAAAGTGTAAAATAATGTTTTAGGAGCTGTTTCTCAACAACCAAAGTGTAAAATAATGGTTAGAAGCTGTTTTTCAACAACCAAAAGTGTCAAATAATGTTTTAGGAGCTGTTTCTCAATAACCAAAAGTGTAAAATAATGTTTTAGGAGCTGTTTCTCAACAACCAAAGTGTCAAATAATGGTTAGAAGCTGTTTTTCAACAACCAAAAGTGTAAAATAATGTTTTATGAGCTGTTTCTCAACAACCAAAGTGTCAAATAATGGTTAGAAGCTGTTTTTCAACAACCAAAAGTGTCAATGTTTCTCAACAACCAAAAGTGTAAAATAATGTTTTAGGAGCTGTTTCTCAACAACCAAAGTGTCAAATAATGGTTAGAAGCTGTTTTTCAACAACCAAAAGTGTCAAATAATGTTTTAGGAGCTGTTTCTCAATAACCAAAAGTGTAAAATAATGTTTTAGGAGCTGTTTCTCAACAACCAAAGTGTCAAATAATGGTTAGAAGCTGTTTTTCAACAACCAAAAGTGTAAAATAATGTTTTATGAGCTGTTTCTCAACAACCAAAGTGTCAAATAATGGTTAGAAGCTGTTTTTCAACAACCAAAAGTGTCAAATAATGTTTTAGGAGCTGTTTCTCAATAACCAAAAGTGTAAAATAATGTTTTAGGAGCTGTTTCTCAACAACCAAAGTGTCAAATAATGGTTAGAAGCTGTTTTTCAAATTAAATAATTTGCCAAAATAATTTGCCTCCCAAAATAATTTGCCAAAATATTTTGCCTCCCAAAATAATTTGCCTCCCAAAATAATTTGCCTCCCAAAATAATTTGCCTCCCAAAATAATTTGCCAAAATAATTTGCCTCCCAAAATAATTTGCCAAAATAATTTGCCACCCAAAATAATTTGCCTCCCAAAATAATTTGCCAAAATAATTTGCCTCCCAAAATAATTTGCCTCCCAAAATTATTTGCCAAAATAATTTGCCTCCCAAAATAATTTGCCAAAATAATTTACCTCCCAAAATGATTTGCCAAAATAATTTGCCTCCCAAAATAATTTGCCTCCCAAAATAATTTGCCTCCCAAAATAATTTGCCTGCCAAAATAATTTGCCTCCCAAAATAATTTGCCTGCCAAAATAATTTGCCTCCCAAAATAATTTGCCAAAATAATTTGCCTCCCAAAATAATTTGCCTCCCAAAATAATTGCCAAAATATTTTGCCTCCCAAAATAATTTGCCTCCCAAAATAATAAGCTGTTTCTCAATAACCAAAAGTGTAAAATAATGTTTTAGGAGCTGTTTCTCAACAACCAAAGTGTCAAATAATGGTTAGAAGCTGTTTTTCAACAACCAAAAGTGTCAAATAATGTTTTAGGAGCTGTTTCTCAATAACCAAAAGTGTAAAATAATGTTTTAGGAGCTGTTTCTCAACAACCAAAGTGTCAAATAATGGTTAGAAGCTGTTTTTCAAATTAAATAATTTGCCAAAATAATTTGCCTCCCAAAATAATTTGCCAAAATATTTTGCCTCCCAAAATAATTTGCCTCCCAAAATAATTTGCCTCCCAAAATAATTTGCCTCCCAAAATAATTTGCCAAAATAATTTGCCTCCCAAAATAATTTGCCAAAATAATTTGCCTCCCAAAATAATTTGCCTCCCAAAATAATTTGCCTCCCAAAATAATTTGCCAAAATAATTTGCCTCCCAAAATAATTTGCCTCCCAAAATAATTTGCCTGCCAAAATAATTTGCCTCCCAACATAATTTGCCTGCCAAAATAATTTGCCTCCCAAAATAATTTGCCAAAATAATTTGCCTCCCAAAATAATTTGCCTCCCAAAATAATTGCCAAAATATTTTGCCTCCCAAAATAATTTGCCTCCCAAAATAATTTGCCAAAATAATTTGCCTCCCAAAATAATTTGCCAAAATAATTTGCCTCCCAAAATAATTTGCCAAAATAATTTGCCTCCCAAAATAATTTGCCTCCCAAAATAATTTGCCTCCCAAAATAATTTGCCAAAATAATTTGCCTCCCAAAATAATTTGCCTCCCAAAATAATTTGCCAAAATAATTTGCCTCCCAAAATAATTTGCCAAAATAATTTGCCTCCCAAAATAATTTGCCAAAATAATTTGCTTTAGGAGCTGTTTCTCAACAACCAAAGTGTCAAATAATGGTTAGAAGCTGTTTCTCAACAACCAAAGTGTCAAATAATGGTTAGAAGCTGTTTTTCAACAACCAAAAGTGTCAAATAATGTTTTAGGAGCTGTTTCTCAACAACCAAAAGTGTAAAATAATGTTTTAGGAGCTGTTTCTCAACAACCAAAGTGTCAAATAATGGTTAGAAGCTGTTTTTCAACAACCAAAAGTGTCAAATAATGTTTTAGGAGCTGTTTCTCAACAACCAAAAGTGTAAAATAATGTTTTAGGAGCTGTTTCTCAACAACCAAAGTGTCAAATAATGGTTAGAAGCTGTTTTTCAACAACCAAAAGTGTCAAATAATGTTTTAGGAGCTGTTTCTCAACAACCAAAAGTGTAAAATAATGTTTTAGGAGCTGTTTCTCAACAACCAAAGTGTCAAATAATGGTTAGAAGCTGTTTTTCAACAACCAAAAGTGTCAAATAATGTTTTAGGAGCTGTTTCTCAACAACCAAAAGTGTAAAATAATGTTTTAGGAGCTGTTTCTCAACAACCAAAGTGTCAAATAATGGTTAGAAGCTGTTTTTCAACAACCAAAAGTGTCAAATAATGTTTTAGGAGCTGTTTCTCAACAACCAAAAGTGTAAAATAATGTTTTAGGAGCTGTTTCTCAACAACCAAAGTGTCAAATAATGGTTAGAAGCTGTTTTTCAACAACCAAAAGTGTCAAATAATGTTTTAGGAGCTGTTTCTCAATAACCAAAAGTGTAAAATAATGTTTTAGGAGCTGTTTCTCAACAACCAAAGTGTCAAATAATGGTTAGAAGCTGTTTTTCAACAACCAAAAGTGTCAAATAATGTTTTAGGAGCTGTTTCTCAATAACCAAAAGTGTAAAATAATGTTTTAGGAGCTGTTTCTCAACAACCAAAGTGTCAAATAATGGTTAGAAGCTGTTTTTCAACAACCAAAAGTGTCAAATAATGTTTTAGGAGCTGTTTCTCAATAACCAAAAGTGTAAAATAATGTTTTAGGAGCTGTTTTTCAACAACCAAAAGTGTCAAATAATGTTTTAGGAGCTGTTTCTCAATAACCAAAAGTGTAAAATAATGTTTTAGGAGCTGTTTTTCAACAACCAAAAGTGTCAAATAATGGTTAGAAGCTGTTTTTCAACAACCAAAAGTGTCAAATAATGTTTTAGGAGCTGTTTCTCAATAACCAAAAGTGTAAAATAATGTTTTAGGAGCTGTTTTTCAACAACCAAAAGTGTCAAATAATGTTTTAGGAGCTGTTTCTCAATAACCAAAAGTGTAAAATAATGTTTTAGGAGCTGTTTTTCAACAACCAAAAGTGTCAAATAATGTTTTAGGAGCTGTTTCTCAATAACCAAAAGTGTAAAATAATGTTTTAGGAGCTGTTTCTCAACAACCAAAGTGTCAAATAATGGTTAGAAGCTGTTTTTCAACAACCAAAAGTGTAAAATAATGTTTTATGAGCTGTTTCTCAACAACCAAAGTGTCAAATAATGGTTAGAAGCTGTTTTTCAACAACCAAAAGTGTCAAATAATGTTTTAGGAGCTGTTTCTCAATAACCAAAAGTGTAAAATAATGTTTTAGGAGCTGTTTCTCAACAACCAAAGTGTCAAATAATGGTTAGAAGCTGTTTTTCAAATTAAATAATTTGCCAAAATAATTTGCCTCCCAAAATAATTTGCCAAAATATTTTGCCTCCCAAAATAATTTGCCTCCCAAAATAATTTGCCTCCCAAAATAATTTGCCTCCCAAAATAATTTGCCTCCCAAAATAATTTGCCAAAATAATTTGCCTCCCAAAATAATTTGCCTCCCAAAATAATTTGCCTCCCAAAATAATTTGCCAAAATAATTTGCCTCCCAAAATAATTTGCCAAAATAATTTGCCACCCAAAATAATTTGCCTCCCAAAATAATTTGCCAAAATAATTTGCCTCCCAAAATAATTTGCCTCCCAAAATTATTTGCCAAAATAATTTGCCTCCCAAAATAATTTGCCAAAATAATTTACCTCCCAAAATGATTTGCCAAAATAATTTGCCTCCCAAAATAATTTGCCTCCCAAAATAATTTGCCTCCCAAAATAATTTGCCTGCCAAAATAATTTGCCTCCCAAAATAATTTGCCTGCCAAAATAATTTGCCTCCCAAAATAATTTGCCAAAATAATTTGCCTCCCAAAATAATTTGCCTCCCAAAATAATTGCCAAAATATTTTGCCTCCCAAAATAATTTGCCTCCCAAAATAATAAGCTGTTTCTCAATAACCAAAAGTGTAAAATAATGTTTTAGGAGCTGTTTCTCAACAACCAAAGTGTCAAATAATGGTTAGAAGCTGTTTTTCAACAACCAAAAGTGTCAAATAATGTTTTAGGAGCTGTTTCTCAATAACCAAAAGTGTAAAATAATGTTTTAGGAGCTGTTTCTCAACAACCAAAGTGTCAAATAATGGTTAGAAGCTGTTTTTCAAATTAAATAATTTGCCAAAATAATTTGCCTCCCAAAATAATTTGCCAAAATATTTTGCCTCCCAAAATAATTTGCCTCCCAAAATAATTTGCCTCCCAAAATAATTTGCCAAAATAATTTGCCTCCCAAAATAATTTGCCAAAATAATTTGCCTCCCAAAATAATTTGCCACCCAAAATAATTTGCCTCCCAAAATAATTTGCCAAAATAATTTGCCTCCCAAAATAATTTGCCAAAATAATTTGCCTCCCAAAATAATTTGCCTCCCAAAATAATTTGCCAAAATAATTTGCCTCCCAAAATAATTTGGCAAATAATGTTTTGCCTCCCAAAATAATTTGCCTCCCAAAATAATTTGCCTCCCAAAATAATTTGCCAAAATAATTTGCCTCCCAAAATAATTTGCCTCCCAAAATAATTTGCCTCCCAAAATAATTTGCCTCCCAAAATAATTTGCCAAAATAATTTGCCTCCCAAAATAATTTGCCAAAATAATTTGCCACCCAAAATAATTTGCCTCCCAAAATAATTTGCCAAAATAATTTGCCTCCCAAAATAATTTGCCAAAATAATTTGCCTCCCAAAATAATTTGCCAAAATAATTTGCCTCCCAAAATAATTTGCCTCCCAAAATAATTTGCCAAAATAATTTGCCTCCCAAAATAATTTGGCAAATAATGTTTTAGGAGCTGTTTCTCAACAACCAAAGTGTCAAATAATGGTTAGAAGCTGTTTTTCAACAACCAAAAGTGTAAAATAATGTTTTGGGAGCTGTTTCTCAACAACCAAAAGTGTAAAATAATGTTTTAGGAGCTGTTTCTCAACAACCAAAGTGTCAAATAATGGTTAGAAGCTGTTTTTCAACAACCAAAAGTGTCAAATAATGTTTTAGGAGCTGTTTCTCAACAACCAAAAGTGTAAAATAATGTTTTATGAGCTGTTTCTCAATAACCAAAAGTGTAAAATAATGTTTTAGGAGCTGTTTCTCAACAACCAAAGTGTCAAATAATGGTTAGAAGCTGTTTTTCAACAACCAAAAGTGTAAAATAATGTTTTATGAGCTGTTTCTCAACAACCAAAGTGTCAAATAATGGTTAGAAGCTGTTTTTCAACAACCAAAAGTGTCAATGTTTCTCAACAACCAAAAGTGTAAAATAATGTTTTAGGAGCTGTTTCTCAACAACCAAAGTGTAAAATAATGGTTAGAAGCTGTTTTTCAACAACCAAAAGTGTCAAATAATGTTTTAGGAGCTGTTTCTCAATAACCAAAAGTGTAAAATAATGTTTTAGGAGCTGTTTCTCAACAACCAAAGTGTCAAATAATGGTTAGAAGCTGTTTTTCAACAACCAAAAGTGTAAAATAATGTTTTATGAGCTGTTTCTCAACAACCAAAGTGTCAAATAATGGTTAGAAGCTGTTTTTCAACAACCAAAAGTGTCAATGTTTCTCAACAACCAAAAGTGTAAAATAATGTTTTAGGAGCTGTTTCTCAACAACCAAAGTGTCAAATAATGGTTAGAAGCTGTTTTTCAACAACCAAAAGTGTCAAATAATGTTTTAGGAGCTGTTTCTCAATAACCAAAAGTGTAAAATAATGTTTTAGGAGCTGTTTCTCAACAACCAAAGTGTCAAATAATGGTTAGAAGCTGTTTTTCAACAACCAAAAGTGTAAAATAATGTTTTATGAGCTGTTTCTCAACAACCAAAGTGTCAAATAATGGTTAGAAGCTGTTTTTCAACAACCAAAAGTGTCAAATAATGTTTTAGGAGCTGTTTCTCAACAACCAAAAGTGTAAAATAATGTTTTAGGAGCTGTTTCTCAACAACCAAAGTGTCAAATAATGGTTAGAAGCTGTTTTTTAACAACCAAAAGTGTCAAATAATGTTTTAGGAGCCGTTTCTCAATAACCAAAAGTGTAAAATAATGTTTTAGGAGCTGTTTCTCAACAACCAAAGTGTCAAATAATGGTTAGAAGCTGTTTTTCAACAACCAAAAGTGTCAAATAATGTTTTAGGAGCTGTTTCTCAATAACCAAAAGTGTAAAATAATGTTTTAGGAGCTGTTTCTCAACAACCAAAGTGTCAAATAATGGTTAGAAGCTGTTTTTCAACAACCAAAAGTGTCAAATAATGTTTTAGGAGCTGTTTCTCAACAACCAAAAGTGTAAAATAATGTTTTAGGAGCTGTTTCTCAACAACCAAAGTGTCAAATAACGGCCCCCCAAAATAATTTGCCTAAAATAATTTGCCTCCCAAAAAAAATTCCCAAAATAATTTGCCTCCCAAAATAATTTGCCAAAATAATTTACCTCCCAAAATGATTTGCCAAAATAATTTGCCTCCCAAAATAATTTGCCTCCCAAAATAATTTGCCTCCCAAAATAATTTGCCTGCCAAAATAATTTGCCTCCCAAAATAATTTGCCTGCCAAAATAATTTGCCTCCCAAAATAATTTGCCAAAATAATTTGCCTCCCAAAATAATTGCCAAAATATTTTGCCTCCCAAAATAATTTGCCTCCCAAAATAATAAGCTGTTTCTCAATAACCAAAAGTGTAAAATAATGTTTTAGGAGCTGTTTCTCAACAACCAAAGTGTCAAATAATGGTTAGAAGCTGTTTTTCAACAACCAAAAGTGTCAAATAATGTTTTAGGAGCTGTTTCTCAATAACCAAAAGTGTAAAATAATGTTTTAGGAGCTGTTTCTCAACAACCAAAGTGTCAAATAATGGTTAGAAGCTGTTTTTCAAATTAAATAATTTGCCAAAATAATTTGCCTCCCAAAATAATTTGCCAAAATATTTTGCCTCCCAAAATAATTTGCCTCCCAAAATAATTTGCCTCCCAAAATAATTTGCCAAAATAATTTGCCTCCCAAAATAATTTGCCAAAATAATTTGCCTCCCAAAATAATTTGCCTCCCAAAATAATTTGCCAAAATAATTTGCCTCCCAAAATAATTTGCCAAAATAATTTGCCTCCCAAAATAATTTGCCAAAATAATTTGCCACCCAAAATAATTTGCCTCCCAAAATAATTTGCCAAAATAATTTGCCTCCCAAAATAATTTGCCAAAATAATTTGCCTCCCAAAATAATTTGCCAAAATAATTTGCCTCCCAAAATAATTTGCCTCCCAAAATAATTTGCCAAAATAATTTGCCTCCCAAAATAATTTGCCAAAATAATTTGCCTCCCAAAATAATTTGGCAAATAATGTTTTAGGAGCTGTTTCTCAACAACCAAAGTGTCAAATAATGGTTAGAAGCTGTTTTTCAACAACCAAAAGTGTAAAATAATGTTTTGGGAGCTGTTTCTCAACAACCAAAAGTGTAAAATAATGTTTTAGGAGCTGTTTCTCAACAACCAAAGTGTCAAATAATGGTTAGAAGCTGTTTTTCAACAACCAAAAGTGTCAAATAATGTTTTAGGAGCTGTTTCTCAACAACCAAAAGTGTAAAATAATGTTTTATGAGCTGTTTCTCAATAACCAAAAGTGTAAAATAATGTTTTAGGAGCTGTTTCTCAACAACCAAAGTGTCAAATAATGGTTAGAAGCTGTTTTTCAACAACCAAAAGTGTAAAATAATGTTTTATGAGCTGTTTCTCAACAACCAAAGTGTCAAATAATGGTTAGAAGCTGTTTTTCAACAACCAAAAGTGTCAATGTTTCTCAACAACCAAAAGTGTAAAATAATGTTTTAGGAGCTGTTTCTCAACAACCAAAGTGTAAAATAATGGTTAGAAGCTGTTTTTCAACAACCAAAAGTGTCAAATAATGTTTTAGGAGCTGTTTCTCAATAACCAAAAGTGTAAAATAATGTTTTAGGAGCTGTTTCTCAACAACCAAAGTGTCAAATAATGGTTAGAAGCTGTTTTTCAACAACCAAAAGTGTAAAATAATGTTTTATGAGCTGTTTCTCAACAACCAAAGTGTCAAATAATGGTTAGAAGCTGTTTTTCAACAACCAAAAGTGTCAATGTTTCTCAACAACCAAAAGTGTAAAATAATGTTTTAGGAGCTGTTTCTCAACAACCAAAGTGTCAAATAATGGTTAGAAGCTGTTTTTCAACAACCAAAAGTGTCAAATAATGTTTTAGGAGCTGTTTCTCAATAACCAAAAGTGTAAAATAATGTTTTAGGAGCTGTTTCTCAACAACCAAAGTGTCAAATAATGGTTAGAAGCTGTTTTTCAACAACCAAAAGTGTAAAATAATGTTTTATGAGCTGTTTCTCAACAACCAAAGTGTCAAATAATGGTTAGAAGCTGTTTTTCAACAACCAAAAGTGTCAAATAATGTTTTAGGAGCTGTTTCTCAACAACCAAAAGTGTAAAATAATGTTTTAGGAGCTGTTTCTCAACAACCAAAGTGTCAAATAATGGTTAGAAGCTGTTTTTTAACAACCAAAAGTGTCAAATAATGTTTTAGGAGCCGTTTCTCAATAACCAAAAGTGTAAAATAATGTTTTAGGAGCTGTTTCTCAACAACCAAAGTGTCAAATAATGGTTAGAAGCTGTTTTTCAACAACCAAAAGTGTCAAATAATGTTTTAGGAGCTGTTTCTCAATAACCAAAAGTGTAAAATAATGTTTTAGGAGCTGTTTCTCAACAACCAAAGTGTCAAATAATGGTTAGAAGCTGTTTTTCAACAACCAAAAGTGTCAAATAATGTTTTAGGAGCTGTTTCTCAACAACCAAAAGTGTAAAATAATGTTTTAGGAGCTGTTTCTCAACAACCAAAGTGTCAAATAACGGCCTCCCAAAATAATTTGCCTAAAATAATTTGCCTCCCAAAAAAATTTCCCAAAATAATTTGCCTCCCAAAATAATTTGCCTCCCAAAATTATTTGCCAAAATAATTTGCCTCCCAAAATAATTTGCCAAAATAATTTACCTCCCAAAATGATTTGCCAAAATAATTTGCCTCCCAAAATAATTTGCCTCCCAAAATAATTTGCCTCCCAAAATAATTTGCCTGCCAAAATAATTTGCCTCCCAAAATAATTTGCCTGCCAAAATAATTTGCCTCCCAAAATAATTTGCCAAAATAATTTGCCTCCCAAAATAATTTGCCTCCCAAAATAATTGCCAAAATATTTTGCCTCCCAAAATAATTTGCCTCCCAAAATAATTTGCCAAAATAATTTGCCTCCCAAAATAATTTGCCAAAATAATTTGCCTCCCAAAATAATTTGCCAAAATAATTTGCCTCCCAAAATAATTTGCCTCCCAAAATAATTTGCCAAAATAATTTGCCTCCCAAAATAATTTGCCTCCCAAAATAATTTGCCAAAATAATTTGCCTCCCAAAATAATTTGCCAAAATAATTTGCCTCCCAAAATAATTTGCCAAAATAATTTGCTTTAGGAGCTGTTTCTCAACAACCAAAGTGTCAAATAATGGTTAGAAGCTGTTTTTCAACAACCAAAAGTGTCAAATAATGTTTTAGGAGCTGTTTCTCAACAACCAAAAGTGTAAAATAATGTTTTAGGAGCTGTTTCTCAACAACCAAAGTGTCAAATAATGGTTAGAAGCTGTTTTTCAACAACCAAAAGTGTCAAATAATGTTTTAGGAGCTGTTTCTCAACAACCAAAAGTGTAAAATAATGTTTTAGGAGCTGTTTCTCAACAACCAAAGTGTCAAATAATGGTTAGAAGCTGTTTTTCAACAACCAAAAGTGTCAAATAATGTTTTAGGAGCTGTTTCTCAACAACCAAAAGTGTAAAATAATGTTTTAGGAGCTGTTTCTCAACAACCAAAGTGTCAAATAATGGTTAGAAGCTGTTTTTCAACAACCAAAAGTGTCAAATAATGTTTTAGGAGCTGTTTCTCAATAACCAAAAGTGTAAAATAATGTTTTAGGAGCTGTTTCTCAACAACCAAAGTGTCAAATAATGGTTAGAAGCTGTTTTTCAACAACCAAAAGTGTCAAATAATGTTTTAGGAGCTGTTTCTCAATAACCAAAAGTGTAAAATAATGTTTTAGGAGCTGTTTCTCAACAACCAAAGTGTCAAATAATGGTTAGAAGCTGTTTTTCAACAACCAAAAGTGTCAAATAATGTTTTAGGAGCTGTTTCTCAATAACCAAAAGTGTAAAATAATGTTTTAGGAGCTGTTTCTCAACAACCAAAGTGTCAAATAATGGTTAGAAGCTGTTTTTCAACAACCAAAAGTGTCAAATAATGTTTTAGGAGCTGTTTCTCAATAACCAAAAGTGTAAAATAATGTTTTAGGAGCTGTTTCTCAACAACCAAAGTGTCAAATAATGGTTAGAAGCTGTTTTTCAACAACAAAAAGTGTCAAATAATGTTTTAGGAGCTGTTTCTCAATAACCAAAGTGTCAAATAATGGTTAGAAGCTGTTTTTCAACAACCAAAAGTGTCAAATAATGTTTTAGGAGCTGTTTCTCAATAACCAAAAGTGTAAAATAATGTTTTAGGAGCTGTTTCTCAACAACCAAAGTGTCAAATAATGGTTAGAAGCTGTTTTTCAACAACCAAAAGTGTCAAATACTGTTTTAGGAGCTGTTTCTCAATAACCAAAAGTGTAAAATAATGTTTTAGGAGCTTTTTCTCAACAACCAAAGTGTCAAATAATGGTTAGAAGCTGTTTTTCAACAACCAAAAGTGTCAAATAATGCTTTAGGAGCTGTTTCTCAATAACCAAAAGTGTAAAATAATGTTTTAGGAGCTGTTTCTCAACAACCAAAGTGTCAAATAATGGTTAGAAGCTGTTTTTCAACAACCAAAAGTGTCAAATAATGTTTTAGGAGCTGTTTCTCAATAACCAAAAGTGTAAAATAATGTTTTAGGAGCTGTTTCTCAACAACCAAAGTGTCAAATAATGGCCTCCCAAAATAATTTGCCTAAAATAATTTGCCAAAATAATTTGCCTCCCAAAATAATTTGCCTCCCAAAATAATTTGCCTCCCAAAATAATTTGCCAAAATAATTTGCCTCCCAAAAAAATTTCCCAAAATAATTTGCCTCCCAAAATTATTTGCCAAAATAATTTGCCTCCCAAAATAATTTGCCAAAATAATTTACCTCCCAAAATGATTTGCCAAAATAATTTGCCTCCCAAAATAATTTGCCTCCCAAAATAATTTGCCTCCCAAAATAATTTGCCTGCCAAAATAATTTGCCTCCCAAAATAATTTGCCTGCCAAAATAATTTGCCAAAATAATTTGCCTCCCAAAATAATTTGCCAAAATAATTTGCCTCCCAAAATAATTTGCCTCCCAAAATAATTTGCCAAAATAATTTGCCTCCCAAAATAATTTGCCAAAATAATTTGCCAAAATAATTTGCCTCCCAAAATAATTTGCCAAAATAATTTGCCAAAATAATTTGCCTCCCAAAATAATTTGCCAAAATAATTTGCCTCCCAAAATAATTTGCCAAAATAATTTGCCTCCCAAAATAATTTGCCTCCCAAAATAATTTGCCAAAATAATTTGCCTCCCAAAATAATTTGCCAAAATAATTTGCCTCCCAAAATAATTTGCCAAAATAATTTGCCTCCCAAAATAATTTGCCAAAATAATTTGCCTCCCAAAATAATTTGCCAAAATAATTTGCCTCCCAAAATAATTTGCCTCCCAAAATAATTTGCCAAAATAATTTGCCTCCCAAAATAATTTGCCTGCCAAAATAATTTGCCTCCCAAAATAATTTGCCTCCCAAAATAATTTGCCAAAATAATTTGCCTCCCAAAATAATTTGCCAAAATAATTTGCCTCCCAAAATAATTTGCCAAAATAATTTGCCACCCAAAATAATTTGCCTCCCAAAATAATTTGCCAAAATAATTTGCCTCCCAAAATAATTTGCCAAAATAATTTGCCTCCCAAAATAATTTGCCTCCCAAAATAATTTGCCAAAATAATTTGCCTCCCAAAATAATTTGGCAAATAATGTTTTAGGAGCTGTTTCTCAACAACCAAAGTGTCAAATAATGGTTAGAAGCTGTTTTTCAACAACCAAAAGTGTCAAATAATGTTTTGGGAGCTGTTTCTCAACAACCAAAAGTGTAAAATAATGTTTTAGGAGCTGTTTCTCAACAACCAAAGTGTCAAATAATGGTTAGAAGCTGTTTTTCAACAACCAAAAGTGTCAAATAATGTTTTAGGAGCTGTTTCTCAACAACCAAAAGTGTAAAATAATGTTTTATGAGCTGTTTCTCAATAACCAAAAGTGTAAAATAATGTTTTAGGAGCTGTTTCTCAACAACCAAAGTGTCAAATAATGGTTAGAAGCTGTTTTTCAACAACCAAAAGTGTAAAATAATGTTTTATGAGCTGTTTCTCAACAACCAAAGTGTCAAATAATGGTTAGAAGCTGTTTTTCAACAACCAAAAGTGTCAAATAATGTTTTAGGAGCTGTTTCTCAACAACCAAAAGTGTAAAATAATGTTTTAGGAGCTGTTTCTCAACAACCAAAGTGTCAAATAATGGTTAGAAGCTGTTTTTCAACAACCAAAAGTGTCAAATAATGTTTTAGGAGCTGTTTCTCAATAACCAAAAGTGTAAAATAATGTTTTAGGAGCTGTTTCTCAACAACCAAAGTGTCAAATAATGGTTAGAAGCTGTTTTTCAACAACCAAAAGTGTAAAATAATGTTTTATGAGCTGTTTCTCAACAACCAAAGTGTCAAATAATGGTTAGAAGCTGTTTTTCAACAACCAAAAGTGTAAAATAATGTTTTAGGAGCTGTTTCTCAACAACCAAAAGTGTAAAATAATGTTTTAGGAGCTGTTTCTCAACAACCAAAGTGTCAAATAATGGTTAGAAGCTGTTTTTTAACAACCAAAAGTGTCAAATAATGTTTTAGGAGCCGTTTCTCAATAACCAAAAGTGTAAAATAATGTTTTAGGAGCTGTTTCTCAACAACCAAAGTGTCAAATAATGGTTAGAAGCTGTTTTTCAACAACCAAAAGTGTCAAATAATGTTTTAGGAGCTGTTTCTCAACAACCAAAAGTGTAAAATAATGTTTTAGGAGCTGTTTCTCAACAACCAAAGTGTCAAATAATGGCCTCCCAAAATAATTTGCCTAAAATAATTTGCCTCCCAAAATAATTTGCCTCCCAAAAAAATTTCCCAAAATAATTTGCCTCCCAAAAATTTGCCTCCCAAAATAATTTGCCTCCCAAAATAATTTGCCAAAATAATTTGCCTCCCAAAATAATTTGCCTGCCAAAATAGTTTGCCTCCCAAAATAATTTGCCTGCCAAAATAATTTGCCAAAATAATTTGCCAAAATAATTTGCCTCCCAAAATAATTTGCCAAAATAATTTGCCTCCCAAAATAATTTGCCTCCCAAAATAATTTGCCAAAATAATTTGCCTGCCAAAATAATTTGCCTCCCAAAATAATTTGCCTCCCAAAATAATTGCCAAAATATTTTGCCTCCCAAAATAATTTGCCTCCCAAAATAATTTGCCAAAATAATTTGCCTCCCAAAATAATTTGCCAAAATAATTTGCCTCCCAAAATAATTTGCCAAAATAATTTGCCTCCCAAAATAATTTGCCAAAATAATTTGCCAAAATAATTTGCCTCCCAAAATAATTTGCCAAAATAATTTGCCTCCCAAAATAATTTGCCAAAATAATTTGCCTCCCAAAATAATTTGCCAAAATAATTTGCCTCCCAAAATAATTTGCCAAAATAATTTGCCTCCCAAAATAATTTGCCAAAATAATTTGCCTCCCAAAATAATTTGCCTCCCAAAATAATTTGCCTCCCAAAATAATTTGTCAAATAATGTTTTAGGAGCTGTTTCTCAACAACCAAAGTGTCAAATAATGGTTAGAAGCTGTTTTTCAACAACCAAAAGTGTCAAATAATGTTTTAGGAGCTGTTTCTCAACAACCAAAAGTGTAAAAAAATGTTTTAGGAGCTGTTTCTCAACAACCAAAGTGTCAAATAATGGTTAGAAGCTGTTTTTCAACAACCAAAAGTGTCAAATAATGTTTTAGGAGCTGTTTCTCAACAACCAAAAGTGTAAAATAATGTTTTAGGAGCTGTTTCTCAACAACCAAAGTGTCAAATAATGGTTAGAAGCTGTTTTTCAACAACCAAAAGTGTCAAATAATGTTTTAGGAGCTGTTTCTCAACAACCAAAAGTGTAAAATAATGTTTTAGGAGCTGTTTCTCAACAACCAAAGTGTCAAATAATGGTTAGAAGCTGTTTTTCAACAACCAAAAGTGTCAAATAATGTTTTAGGAGCTGTTTCTCAATAACCAAAAGTGTAAAATAATGTTTTAGGAGCTGTTTCTCAACAACCAAAGTGTCAAATAATGGTTAGAAGCTGTTTTTCAACAACCAAAAGTGTCAAATAATGTTTTAGGAGCTGTTTCTCAATAACCAAAAGTGTAAAATAATGTTTTAGGAGCTGTTTCTCAACAACCAAAGTGTCAAATAATGGTTAGAAGCTGTTTTTCAACAACCAAAAGTGTCAAATACTGTTTTAGGAGCTGTTTCTAACTAACCAAAAGTGTAAAATAATGTTTTAGGAGCTGTTTCTCAACAACCAAAGTGTCAAATAATGGTTAGAAGCTGTTTTTCAACAACCAAAAGTGTAAAATAATGTTTTAGGAGCTGTTTCTCAACAACCAAAGTGTCAAATAATGGCCTCCCAAAATAATTTGCCTAAAATAATTTGCCAAAATAATTTGCCTCCCACAAAAAATTCCCAAAATAATTTGCCTCCCAAAATTATTTGCCAAAATAATTTGCCAAAATAATTTGCCTCCCAAAATGATTTGCCAAAATAATTTGCCTCCCAAAATAATTTGCCAAAATAATTTGCCTCCCAAAATAATTTGCCTCCCAAAATAATTTGCCTCCCAAAATAATTTGCCTGCCAAAATAATTTGCCTCCCAAAATAATTTGCCTCCCAAAATAATTTGCCTGCCAAAATAATTTGCCAAAATAATTTGCCTCCCAAAATAATTTGCCTCCCAAAATAATTTGCCAAAATAATTTGCCTCCCAAAATAATTTGCCAAAATAATTTGCCACCCAAAATAATTTGCCAAAATAATTTGCCTCCCAAAATAATTTGCCAAAATAATTTGCCTCCCAAAATAATTTGCCTCCCAAAATAATTTGCCTCCCAAAATAATTTGGCAAATAATGTTTTAGGAGCTGTTTCTCAACAACCAAAGTGTCAAATAATGGTTAGAAGCTGTTTTTCAACAACCAAAAGTGTCAAATAATGTTTTGGGAGCTGTTTCTCAACAACCAAAAGTGTAAAATAATGTTTTAGGAGCTGTTTCTCAACAACCAAAGTGTCAAATAATGGTTAGAAGCTGTTTTTCAACAACCAAAAGTGTCAAATAATGTTTTAGGAGCTGTTTCTCAACAACCAAAAGTGTAAAATAATGTTTTATGAGCTGTTTCTCAATAACCAAAAGTGTAAAATAATGTTTTAGGAGCTGTTTCTCAACAACCAAAGTGTCAAATAATGGTTAGAAGCTGTTTTTCAACAACCAAAAGTGTAAAATAATGTTTTATGAGCTGTTTCTCAACAACCAAAGTGTCAAATAATGGTTAGAAGCTGTTTTTCAACAACCAAAAGTGTCAAATACTGTTTTAGGAGCTGTTTCTCAACAACCAAAAGTGTAAAATAATGTTTTAGGAGCTGTTTCTCAACAACCAAAGTGTCAAATAATGGTTAGAAGCTGTTTTTCAACAACCAAAAGTGTCAAATAATGTTTTAGGAGCTGTTTCTCAATAACCAAAAGTGTAAAATAATGTTTTAGGAGCTGTTTCTCAACAACCAAAGTGTCAAATAATGGTTAGAAGCTGTTTTTCAACAACCAAAAGTGTCAAATAATGGTTAGAAGCTGTTTTTCAACAACCAAAGTGTCAAATAATGGTTAGAAGCTGTTTTTCAACAACCAAAAGTGTCAAATAATGTTTTAGGAGCTGTTTCTCAACAACCAAAAGTGTAAAATAATGTTTTAGGAGCTGTTTCTCAACAACCAAAGTGTCAAATAATGGTTAGAAGCTGTTTTTTAACAACCAAAAGTGTCAAATAATGTTTTAGGAGCCGTTTCTCAATAACCAAAAGTGTAAAATAATGTTTTAGGAGCTGTTTCTCAACAACCAAAGTGTCAAATAATGGTTAGAAGCTGTTTTTCAACAACCAAAAGTGTCAAATAATGTTTTAGGAGCTGTTTCTCAATAACCAAAAGTGTAAAATAATGTTTTAGGAGCTGTTTCTCAACAACCAAAGTGTCAAATAATGGTTAGAAGCTGTTTTTCAACAACCAAAAGTGTAAAATAATGTTTTAGGAGCTGTTTCTCAACAACCAAAGTGTCAAATAATGGCCTCCCAAAATAATTTGCCTAAAATAATTTGCCAAAATAATTTGCCTCCCAAAATAATTTGCCAAAATAATTTGCCTCCCAAAAAAATTTCCCAAAATAATTTGCCTCCCAAAATTATTTGCCAAAATAATTTGCCTCCCAAAATAATTTGCCAAAATAATTTACCTCCCAAAATGATTTGCCAAAATAATTTGCCTCCCAAAATAATTTGCCTCCCAAAATAATTTGCCTGCCAAAATAATTTGCCTCCCAAAATAATTTGCCTGCCAAAATAATTTGCCAAAATAATTTGCCTCCCAAAATAATTTGCCAAAATAATTTGCCTCCCAAAATAATTTGCCTCCCAAAATAATTTGCCAAAATAATTTGCCTCCCAAAATAATTTGCCTCCCAAAATAATTTGCCAAAATAATTTGCCTCCCAAAATAATTTGCCAAAATAAATTGCCAAAATAATTTGCCTCCCAAAATAATTTGCCAAAATAATTTGCCTCCCAAAATAATTTGCCAAAATAATTTGCCTCCCAAAATAATTTGCCAAAATAATTTGCCTCCCAAAATAATTTGCCAAAATAATTTGCCTCCCAAAATAATTTGCCAAAATAATTTGCCTCCCAAAATAATTTGCCAAAATAATTTGCCTCCCAAAATTATTTGCCAAAATAATTTGCCTCCCAAAATAATTTGCCTCCCAAATTTTCCTCCCAAAATAATTTGCCAAAATAATTTGCCTCCCAAAATAATTTGCCTCCCAAAATAATTTGGCAAATAATGTTTTAGGAGCTGTTTCTCAACAACCAAAGTGTCAAATAATGGTTAGAAGCTGTTTTTCAACAACCAAAAGTGTCAAATAATGTTTTAGGAGCTGTTTCTCAACAACCAAAAGTGTAAAATAATGTTTTAGGAGCTGTTTCTCAACAACCAAAGTGTCAAATAATGGTTAGAAGCTGTTTTTCAACAACCAAAAGTGTCAAATAATGTTTTAGGAGCTGTTTCTCAACAACCAAAAGTGTAAAATAATGTTTTAGGAGCTGTTTCTCAATAACCAAAAGTGTAAAATAATGTTTTAGGAGCTGTTTCTCAACAACCAAAGTGTCAAATAATGGTTAGAAGCTGTTTTTCAAACACCAAAAGTGTCAAATAATGTTTTAGGAGCTGTTTTTCAAACACCAAAAGTGTCAAATAATGTTTTAGGAGCTGTTTCTCAACAACCAAAAGTGTAAAATAATGTTTTAGGAGCTGTTTCTCAACAACCAAAGTGTCAAATAATGGTTAGAAGCTGTTTTTTAACAACCAAAAGTGTCAAATAATGTTTTAGGAGCCGTTTCTCAATAACCAAAAGTGTAAAATAATGTTTTAGGAGCTGTTTCTCAACAACCAAAGTGTCAAATAATGGTTAGAAGCTGTTTTTCAACAACCAAAAGTGTCAAATAATGTTTTAGGAGCTGTTTCTCAATAACCAAAAGTGTAAAATAATGTTTTAGGAGCTGTTTCTCAACAACCAAAGTGTCAAATAATGGTTAGAAGCTGTTTTTCAACAACCAAAAGTGTCAAATAATGTTTTAGGAGCTGTTTCTCAACAACCAAAAGTGTAAAATAATGTTTTAGGAGCTGTTTCTCAACAACCAAAGTGTCAAATAATGGCCTCCCAAAATAATTTGCCTAAAATAATTTGCCAAAATAATTTGCCTCCCAAAATAATTTGCCTCCCAAAATAATTTGCCAAAATAATTTGCCTCCCAAAAAAATTTCCCAAAATAATTTGCCTCCCAAAATTATTTGCCAAAATAATTTGCCTCCCAAAATAATTTGCCAAAATAATTTACCTCCCAAAATGATTTGCCAAAATAATTTGCCTCCCAAAATAATTTGCCTCCCAAAATAATTTGCCAAAATAATTTGCCTCCCAAAATAATTTGCCTCCCAAAATAATTTGCCTCCCAAAATAATTTGTCAAATAATGTTTTAGGAGCTGTTTCTCAACAACCAAAGTGTCAAATAATGGTTAGAAGCTGTTTTTCAACAACCAAAAGTGTCAAATAATGTTTTAGGAGCTGTTTCTCAACAACCAAAAGTGTAAAAAAATGTTTTAGGAGCTGTTTCTCAACAACCAAAGTGTCAAATAATGGTTAGAAGCTGTTTTTCAACAACCAAAAGTGTCAAATAATGTTTTAGGAGCTGTTTCTCAACAACCAAAAGTGTAAAATAATGTTTTAGGAGCTGTTTCTCAACAACCAAAGTGTCAAATAATGGTTAGAAGCTGTTTTTCAACAACCAAAAGTGTCAAATAATGTTTTAGGAGCTGTTTCTCAACAACCAAAAGTGTAAAATAATGTTTTAGGAGCTGTTTCTCAACAACCAAAGTGTCAAATAATGGTTAGAAGCTGTTTTTCAACAACCAAAAGTGTCAAATAATGTTTTAGGAGCTGTTTCTCAATAACCAAAAGTGTAAAATAATGTTTTAGGAGCTGTTTCTCAACAACCAAAGTGTCAAATAATGGTTAGAAGCTGTTTTTCAACAACCAAAAGTGTCAAATAATGTTTTAGGAGCTGTTTCTCAATAACCAAAAGTGTAAAATAATGTTTTAGGAGCTGTTTCTCAACAACCAAAGTGTCAAATAATGGTTAGAAGCTGTTTTTCAACAACCAAAAGTGTCAAATACTGTTTTAGGAGCTGTTTCTAACTAACCAAAAGTGTAAAATAATGTTTTAGGAGCTGTTTCTCAACAACCAAAGTGTCAAATAATGGTTAGAAGCTGTTTTTCAACAACCAAAAGTGTAAAATAATGTTTTAGGAGCTGTTTCTCAACAACCAAAGTGTCAAATAATGGCCTCCCAAAATAATTTGCCTAAAATAATTTGCCAAAATAATTTGCCTCCCACAAAAAATTCCCAAAATAATTTGCCTCCCAAAATTATTTGCCAAAATAATTTGCCAAAATAATTTGCCTCCCAAAATGATTTGCCAAAATAATTTGCCTCCCAAAATAATTTGCCAAAATAATTTGCCTCCCAAAATAATTTGCCTCCCAAAATAATTTGCCTCCCAAAATAATTTGCCTGCCAAAATAATTTGCCTCCCAAAATAATTTGCCTCCCAAAATAATTTGCCTGCCAAAATAATTTGCCAAAATAATTTGCCTCCCAAAATAATTTGCCTCCCAAAATAATTTGCCAAAATAATTTGCCAAAATAATTTGCCTCCCAAAATAATTTGCCAAAATAATTTGCCACCCAAAATAATTTGCCAAAATAATTTGCCTCCCAAAATAATTTGCCAAAATAATTTGCCTCCCAAAATAATTTGCCTCCCAAAATAATTTGCCTCCCAAAATAATTTGGCAAATAATGTTTTAGGAGCTGTTTCTCAACAACCAAAGTGTCAAATAATGGTTAGAAGCTGTTTTTCAACAACCAAAAGTGTCAAATAATGTTTTGGGAGCTGTTTCTCAACAACCAAAAGTGTAAAATAATGTTTTAGGAGCTGTTTCTCAACAACCAAAGTGTCAAATAATGGTTAGAAGCTGTTTTTCAACAACCAAAAGTGTCAAATAATGTTTTAGGAGCTGTTTCTCAACAACCAAAAGTGTAAAATAATGTTTTATGAGCTGTTTCTCAATAACCAAAAGTGTAAAATAATGTTTTAGGAGCTGTTTCTCAACAACCAAAGTGTCAAATAATGGTTAGAAGCTGTTTTTCAACAACCAAAAGTGTAAAATAATGTTTTATGAGCTGTTTCTCAACAACCAAAGTGTCAAATAATGGTTAGAAGCTGTTTTTCAACAACCAAAAGTGTCAAATACTGTTTTAGGAGCTGTTTCTCAACAACCAAAAGTGTAAAATAATGTTTTAGGAGCTGTTTCTCAACAACCAAAGTGTCAAATAATGGTTAGAAGCTGTTTTTCAACAACCAAAAGTGTCAAATAATGTTTTAGGAGCTGTTTCTCAATAACCAAAAGTGTAAAATAATGTTTTAGGAGCTGTTTCTCAACAACCAAAGTGTCAAATAATGGTTAGAAGCTGTTTTTCAACAACCAAAAGTGTCAAATAATGGTTAGAAGCTGTTTTTCAACAACCAAAGTGTCAAATAATGGTTAGAAGCTGTTTTTCAACAACCAAAAGTGTCAAATAATGTTTTAGGAGCTGTTTCTCAACAACCAAAAGTGTAAAATAATGTTTTAGGAGCTGTTTCTCAACAACCAAAGTGTCAAATAATGGTTAGAAGCTGTTTTTTAACAACCAAAAGTGTCAAATAATGTTTTAGGAGCCGTTTCTCAATAACCAAAAGTGTAAAATAATGTTTTAGGAGCTGTTTCTCAACAACCAAAGTGTCAAATAATGGTTAGAAGCTGTTTTTCAACAACCAAAAGTGTCAAATAATGTTTTAGGAGCTGTTTCTCAATAACCAAAAGTGTAAAATAATGTTTTAGGAGCTGTTTCTCAACAACCAAAGTGTCAAATAATGGTTAGAAGCTGTTTTTCAACAACCAAAAGTGTAAAATAATGTTTTAGGAGCTGTTTCTCAACAACCAAAGTGTCAAATAATGGCCTCCCAAAATAATTTGCCTAAAATAATTTGCCAAAATAATTTGCCTCCCAAAATAATTTGCCAAAATAATTTGCCTCCCAAAAAAATTTCCCAAAATAATTTGCCTCCCAAAATTATTTGCCAAAATAATTTGCCTCCCAAAATAATTTGCCAAAATAATTTACCTCCCAAAATGATTTGCCAAAATAATTTGCCTCCCAAAATAATTTGCCTCCCAAAATAATTTGCCTGCCAAAATAATTTGCCTCCCAAAATAATTTGCCTGCCAAAATAATTTGCCAAAATAATTTGCCTCCCAAAATAATTTGCCAAAATAATTTGCCTCCCAAAATAATTTGCCTCCCAAAATAATTTGCCAAAATAATTTGCCTCCCAAAATAATTTGCCTCCCAAAATAATTTGCCAAAATAATTTGCCTCCCAAAATAATTTGCCAAAATAAATTGCCAAAATAATTTGCCTCCCAAAATAATTTGCCAAAATAATTTGCCTCCCAAAATAATTTGCCAAAATAATTTGCCTCCCAAAATAATTTGCCAAAATAATTTGCCTCCCAAAATAATTTGCCAAAATAATTTGCCTCCCAAAATAATTTGCCAAAATAATTTGCCTCCCAAAATAATTTGCCAAAATAATTTGCCTCCCAAAATTATTTGCCAAAATAATTTGCCTCCCAAAATAATTTGCCTCCCAAATTTTCCTCCCAAAATAATTTGCCAAAATAATTTGCCTCCCAAAATAATTTGCCTCCCAAAATAATTTGGCAAATAATGTTTTAGGAGCTGTTTCTCAACAACCAAAGTGTCAAATAATGGTTAGAAGCTGTTTTTCAACAACCAAAAGTGTCAAATAATGTTTTAGGAGCTGTTTCTCAACAACCAAAAGTGTAAAATAATGTTTTAGGAGCTGTTTCTCAACAACCAAAGTGTCAAATAATGGTTAGAAGCTGTTTTTCAACAACCAAAAGTGTCAAATAATGTTTTAGGAGCTGTTTCTCAACAACCAAAAGTGTAAAATAATGTTTTAGGAGCTGTTTCTCAATAACCAAAAGTGTAAAATAATGTTTTAGGAGCTGTTTCTCAACAACCAAAGTGTCAAATAATGGTTAGAAGCTGTTTTTCAAACACCAAAAGTGTCAAATAATGTTTTAGGAGCTGTTTTTCAAACACCAAAAGTGTCAAATAATGTTTTAGGAGCTGTTTCTCAACAACCAAAAGTGTAAAATAATGTTTTAGGAGCTGTTTCTCAACAACCAAAGTGTCAAATAATGGTTAGAAGCTGTTTTTTAACAACCAAAAGTGTCAAATAATGTTTTAGGAGCCGTTTCTCAATAACCAAAAGTGTAAAATAATGTTTTAGGAGCTGTTTCTCAACAACCAAAGTGTCAAATAATGGTTAGAAGCTGTTTTTCAACAACCAAAAGTGTCAAATAATGTTTTAGGAGCTGTTTCTCAATAACCAAAAGTGTAAAATAATGTTTTAGGAGCTGTTTCTCAACAACCAAAGTGTCAAATAATGGTTAGAAGCTGTTTTTCAACAACCAAAAGTGTCAAATAATGTTTTAGGAGCTGTTTCTCAACAACCAAAAGTGTAAAATAATGTTTTAGGAGCTGTTTCTCAACAACCAAAGTGTCAAATAATGGCCTCCCAAAATAATTTGCCTAAAATAATTTGCCAAAATAATTTGCCTCCCAAAATAATTTGCCTCCCAAAATAATTTGCCAAAATAATTTGCCTCCCAAAAAAATTTCCCAAAATAATTTGCCTCCCAAAATTATTTGCCAAAATAATTTGCCTCCCAAAATAATTTGCCAAAATAATTTACCTCCCAAAATGATTTGCCAAAATAATTTGCCTCCCAAAATAATTTGCCTCCCAAAATAATTTGCCAAAATAATTTGCCTCCCAAAATAAATTGCCAAAATAATTTGCCTCCCAAAATAATTTGCCAAAATAATTTGCCTCCCAAAATAATTTGCCAAAATAATTTGCCTCCCAAAATAATTTGCCAAAATAATTTGCCTCCCAAAATAATTTGCCAAAATAATTTGCCTCCCAAAATAATTTGCCAAAATAATTTGCCTCCCAAAATAATTTGCCAAAATAATTTGCCTCCCAAAATAATTTGCCTCCCAAAATAATTTGCCTTCCAAAATAATTTGCCAAAATAATTTGCCTCCCAAAATAATTTGCCTCCCAAAATAATTTGCCTCCCAAAATAATTTGCCTCCCAAAATAATTTGGCAAATAATGTTTTAGGAGCTGTTTCTCAACAACCAAAGTGTCAAATAATGGTTAGAAGCTGTTTTTCAACAACCAAAAGTGTCAAATAATGTTTTAGGAGCTGTTTCTCAACAACCAAAAGTGTAAAATAATGTTTTAGGAGCTGTTTCTCAACAACCAAAGTGTCAAATAATGGTTAGAAGCTGTTTTTCAACAACCAAAAGTGTCAAATAATGTTTTAGGAGCTGTTTCTCAACAACCAAAAGTGTAAAATAATGTTTTAGGAGCTGTTTCTCAATAACCAAAAGTGTAAAATAATGTTTTAGGAGCTGTTTCTCAACAACCAAAGTGTCAAATAATGGTTAGAAGCTGTTTTTCAACAACCAAAAGTGTCAAATACTGTTTTAGGAGCTGTTTCTCAATAACCAAAAGTGTAAAATAATGTTTTAGGAGCTGTTTCTCAATAACCAAAAGTGTAAAATAATGTTTTAGGAGCTGTTTCTCAACAACCAAAGTGTCAAATAATGGTTAGAAGCTGTTTTTCAACAACCAAAAGTGTCAAATAATGTTTTAGGAGCTGTTTCTCAATAACCAAAAGTGTAAAATAATGTTTTAGGAGCTGTTTCTCAACAACCAAAGTGTCAAATAATGGTTAGAAGCTGTTTTTCAACAACCAAAAGTGTCAAATAATGTTTTAGGAGCTGTTTCTCAACAACCAAAAGTGTAAAATAATGTTTTAGGAGCTGTTTCTCAACAACCAAAGTGTCAAATAATGGTTAGAAGCTGTTTTTCAACAACCAAAAGTGTCAAATAATGTTTTAGGAGCTGTTTCTCAATAACCAAAAGTGTAAAATAATGTTTTAGGAGCTGTTTCTCAACAACCAAAGTGTCAAATAATGGTTAGAAGCTGTTTTTCAACAACCAAAAGTGTCAAATAATGTTTTAGGAGCTGTTTCTCAATAACCAAAAGTGTAAAATAATGTTTTAGGAGCTGTTTCTCAACAACCAAAGTGTCAAATAATGGTTAGAAGCTGTTTTTCAACAACCAAAAGTGTCAAATACTGTTTTAGGAGCTGTTTCTAAATAACCAAAAGTGTAAAATAATGTTTTAGGAGCTGTTTCTCAACAACCAAAGTGTCAAATAATGGTTAGAAGCTGTTTCTCAACAACCAAAGTGTCAAATAATGGCCTCCCAAAATAATTTGCCTAAAATAATTTGCCAAAATAATTTGCCTCCCAAAAAAAATTCCCAAAATAATTTGCCTCCCAAAATTATTTGCCAAAATAATTTGCCTCCCAAAATAATTTGCCAAAATAATTTGCCTCCCAAAATAATTTGCCAAAATAATTTGCCTCCCAAAATGATTTGCCAAAATAATTTGCCTCCCAAAATAATTTGCCTCCCAAAATAATTTGCCTCCCAAAATAATTTGCCTGCCAAAATAATTTGCCTCCCAAAATAATTTGCCTCCCAAAATAATTTGCCTGCCAAAATAATTTGCCAAAATAATTTGCCTCCCAAAATAATTTGCCTCCCAAAATAATTTGCCAAAATATTTTGCCTCCCAAAATAATTTGCCAAAATATTTTGCCTCCCAAAATAATTTGCCTCCCAAAATAATTTGCCAAAATAATTTGCCTCCCAAAATAATTTGGCAAAATAATTTGCCTCCCAAAATAATTTGCCTCCCAAAATAATTTGCCAAATTAATTTGCCTCCCAAAATAATTTGCCAAAATAATTTGCCTCCCAAAATAATTTGCCAAAATAATTTGCCACCCAAAATAATTTGCCAAAATAATTTGCCTCCCAAAATAATTTGCCAAAATAATTTGCCTCCCAAAATAATTTGCCAAAATAATTTGCCTCCCAAAATAATTTGGCAAATAATGTTTTAGGAGCTGTTTCTCAACAACCAAAGTGTCAAATAATGGTTAGAAGCTGTTTTTCAACAACCAAAAGTGTCAAATAATGTTTTGGGAGCTGTTTCTCAACAACCAAAAGTGTAAAATAATGTTTTAGGAGCTGTTTCTCAACAACCAAAGTGTCAAATAATGGTTAGAAGCTGTTTTTCAACAACCAAAAGTGTCAAATAATGTTTTAGGAGCTGTTTCTCAACAACCAAAAGTGTAAAATAATGTTTTATGAGCTGTTTCTCAATAACCAAAAGTGTAAAATAATGTTTTAGGAGCTGTTTCTCAACAACCAAAGTGTCAAATAATGGTTAGAAGCTGTTTTTCAACAACCAAAAGTGTAAAATAATGTTTTATGAGCTGTTTCTCAACAACCAAAGTGTCAAATAATGGTTAGAAGCTGTTTTTCAACAACCAAAAGTGTCAAATAATGTTTTAGGAGCTGTTTCTCAACAAACAAAAGTGTAAAATAATGTTTTAGGAGCTGTTTCTCAACAACCAAAGTGTCAAATAATGGTTAGAAGCTGTTTTTCAACAACCAAAAGTGTCAAATAATGTTTTAGGAGCTGTTTCTCAATAACCAAAAGTGTAAAATAATGTTTTAGGAGCTGTTTCTCAACAACCAAAGTGTCAAATAATGGTTAGAAGCTGTTTTTCAACAACCAAAAGTGTAAAATAATGTTTTATGAGCTGTTTCTCAACAACCAAAGTGTCAAATAATGGTTAGAAGCTGTTTTTCAACAACCAAAAGTGTCAAATAATGTTTTAGGAGCTGTTTCTCAACAACCAAAAGTGTAAAATAATGTTTTAGGAGCTGTTTCTCAACAACCAAAGTGTCAAATAATGGTTAGAAGCAGTTTTTTAACAACCAAAAGTGTCAAATAATGTTTTAGGAGCCGTTTCTCAATAACCAAAAGTGTAAAATAATGTTTTAGGAGCTGTTTCTCAACAACCAAAGTGTCAAATAATGGTTAGAAGCTGTTTTTCAACAACCAAAAGTGTCAAATAATGTTTTAGGAGCTGTTTCTCAATAACCAAAAGTGTAAAATAATGTTTTAGGAGCTGTTTCTCAACAACCAAAGTGTCAAATAATGGTTAGAAGCTGTTTTTCAACAACCAAAAGTGTCAAATAATGTTTTAGGAGCTGTTTCTCAATAACCAAAAGTGTAAAATAATGTTTTAGGAGCTGTTTCTCAACAACCAAAGTGTCAAATAATGGTTAGAAGCTGTTTTTCAACAACCAAAAGTGTCAAATAATGTTTTAGGAGCTGTTTCTCAATAACCAAAAGTGTAAAATAATGTTTTAGGAGCTGTTTCTCAACAACCAAAGTGTCAAATAATGGTTAGAAGCTGTTTTTCAACAACCAAAAGTGTCAAATAATGTTTTAGGAGCTGTTTCTCAACAACCAAAAGTGTAAAATAATGTTTTAGGAGCTGTTTCTCAACAACCAAAGTGTCAAATAATGGTTAGAAGCTGTTTTTCAACAACCAAAAGTGTCAAATAATGTTTTAGGAGCTGTTTCTCAATAACCAAAAGTGTAAAATAATGTTTTAGGAGCTGTTTCTCAACAACCAAAGTGTCAAATAATGGTTAGAAGCTGTTTTTCAACAACCAAAAGTGTCAAATACTGTTTTAGGAGCTGTTTCTAAATAACCAAAAGTGTAAAATAATGTTTTAGGAGCTGTTTCTCAACAACCAAAGTGTCAAATAATGGTTAGAAGCTGTTTTTCAACAACCAAAAGTGTAAAATAATGTTTTAGGAGCTGTTTCTCAACAACCAAAGTGTCAAATAATGGCCTCCCAAAATAATTTGCCTAAAATAATTTGCCAAAATAATTTGCCTCCCAAAAAAAATTCCCAAAATAATTTGCCTCCCAAAATTATTTGCCAAAATAATTTGCCTCCCAAAATTATTTGCCAAAATAATTTGCCTCCCAAAATGATTTGCCAAAATAATTTGCCAAAATAATTTGCCTCCCAAAATAATTTGCCTCCCAAAATAATTTGCCTCCCAAAATAATTTGCCTGCCAAAATAATTTGCCTCCCAAAATAATTTGCCTCCCAAAATAATTTGCCTGCCAAAATAATTTGCCAAAATAATTTGCCTCCCAAAATAATTTGCCTCCCAAAATAATTTGCCAAAATAATTTGCCTCCCAAAATAATTTGCCTCCCAAAATAATTTGCCTCCCAAAATAATTTGGCAAATAATGTTTTAGGAGCTGTTTCTCAACAACCAAAGTGTCAAATAATGGTTAGAAGCTGTTTTTCAACAACCAAAAGTGTCAAATAATGTTTTAGGAGCTGTTTCTCAACAACCAAAAGTGTAAAATAATGTTTTAGGAGCTGTTTCTCAACAACCAAAGTGTCAAATAATGGTTAGAAGCTGTTTTTCAACAACCAAAAGTGTCAAATAATGTTTTAGGAGCTGTTTCTCAACAACCAAAAGTGTAAAATAATGTTTTAGGAGCTGTTTCTCAATAACCAAAAGTGTAAAATAATGTTTTAGGAGCTGTTTCTCAACAACCAAAGTGTCAAATAATGGTTAGAAGCTGTTTTTCAAACACCAAAAGTGTCAAATAATGTTTTAGGAGCTGTTTCTCAATAACCAACAGTGTAAAATAATGTTTTAGGAGCTGTTTCTCAACAACCAAAGTGTCAAATAATGGTTAGAAGCTGTTTTTCAACAACCAAAAGTGTCAAATACTGTTTTAGGAGCTGTTTCTCAATAACCAAAAGTGTAAAATAATGTTTTAGGAGCTGTTTCTCAACAACCAAAGTGTCAAATAATGGTTAGAAGCTGTTTTTCAACAACCAAAAGTGTCAAATAATGTTTTAGGAGCTGTTTCTCAATAACCAAAAGTGTAAAATAATGTTTTAGGAGCTGTTTCTCAACAACCAAAGTGTCAAATAATGGTTAGAAGCTGTTTTTCAACAACCTAAAGTGTCAAATAATGTTTTAGGAGCTGTTTCTCAATAACCAAAAGTGTAAAATAATGTTTTAGGAGCTGTTTCTCAACAACCAAAGTGTCAAATAATGGTTAGAAGCTGTTTTTCAACAACCAAAAGTGTCAAATAATGTTTTAGGAGCTGTTTCTCAACAACCAAAAGTGTAAAATAATGTTTTAGGAGCTGTTTCTCAACAACCAAAGTGTCAAATAATGGTTAGAAGCTGTTTTTCAACAACCAAAAGTGTCAAATAATGTTTTAGGAGCTGTTTCTCAATAACCAAAAGTGTAAAATAATGTTTTAGGAGCTGTTTCTCAACAACCAAAGTGTCAAATAATGGTTAGAAGCTGTTTTTCAACAACCAAAAGTGTCAAATACTGTTTTAGGAGCTGTTTCTAAATAACCAAAAGTGTAAAATAATGTTTTAGGAGCTGTTTCTCAACAACCAAAGTGTCAAATAATGGTTAGAAGCTGTTTCTCAACAACCTAAGTGTCAAATAATGGCCTCCCAAAATAATTTGCCTAAAATAATTTGCCAAAATAATTTGCCTCCCAAAAAAAATTCCCAAAATAATTTGCCTCCCAAAATTATTTGCCAAAATAATTTGCCTCCCAAAATAATTTGCCAAAATAATTTGCCTCCCAAAATAATTTGCCAAAATAATTTGCCTCCCAAAATGATTTGCCAAAATAATTTGCCTCCCAAAATAATTTGCCTCCCAAAATAATTTGCCTCCCAAAATAATTTGCCTGCCAAAATAATTTGCCTCCCAAAATAATTTGCCTCCCAAAATAATTTGCCTGCCAAAATAATTTGCCAAAATAATTTGCCTCCCAAAATAATTTGCCTCCCAAAATAATTTGCCTCCCAAAATAATTTGCCTCCCAAAATAATTTGCCTCCCAAAATAATTTGGCAAAATAATTTGCCTCCCAAAATAATTTGCCTCCCAAAATAATTTGCCAAATTAATTTGCCTCCCAAAATAATTTGCCAAAATAATTTGCCTCCCAAAATAATTTGCCAAAATAATTTGCCACCCAAAATAATTTGCCAAATAATTTGCCTCCCAAAATAATTTGCCAAAATAATTTGCCAAAATAATTTGCCTCCCAAAATAATTTGCCAAAATAATTTGCCTCCCAAAATAATTTGCCTCCCAAAATAATTTGCCAAAATAATTTGCCTCCCAAAATAATTTGGCAAATAATGTTTTAGGAGCTGTTTCTCAACAACCAAAGTGTCAAATAATGGTTAGAAGCTGTTTTTCAACAACCAAAAGTGTCAAATAATGTTTTGGGAGCTGTTTCTCAACAACCAAAAGTGTAAAATAATGTTTTAGGAGCTGTTTCTCAACAACCAAAGTGTCAAATAATGGTTAGAAGCTGTTTTTCAACAACCAAAAGTGTCAAATAATGTTTTAGGAGCTGTTTCTCAACAACCAAAAGTGTAAAATAATGTTTTATGAGCTGTTTCTCAATAACCAAAAGTGTAAAATAATGTTTTAGGAGCTGTTTCTCAACAACCAAAGTGTCAAATAATGGTTAGAAGCTGTTTTTCAACAACCAAAAGTGTAAAATAATGTTTTATGAGCTGTTTCTCAACAACCAAAGTGTCAAATAATGGTTAGAAGCTGTTTTTCAACAACCAAAAGTGTCAAATAATGTTTTAGGAGCTGTTTCTCAACAACCAAAAGTGTAAAATAATGTTTTAGGAGCTGTTTCTCAACAACCAAAGTGTCAAATAATGGTTAGAAGCTGTTTTTCAACAACCAAAAGTGTCAAATAATGTTTTAGGAGCTGTTTCTCAATAACCAAAAGTGTAAAATAATGTTTTAGGAGCTGTTTCTCAACAACCAAAGTGTCAAATAATGGTTAGAAGCTGTTTTTCAACAACCAAAAGTGTAAAATAATGTTTTATGAGCTGTTTCTCAACAACCAAAGTGTCAAATAATGGTTAGAAGCTGTTTTTCAACAACCAAAAGTGTCAAATAATGTTTTAGGAGCTGTTTCTCAACAACCAAAAGTGTAAAATAATGTTTTAGGAGCTGTTTCTCAACAACCAAAGTGTCAAATAATGGTTAGAAGCAGTTTTTTAACAACCAAAAGTGTCAAATAATGTTTTAGGAGCCGTTTCTCAATAACCAAAAGTGTAAAATAATGTTTTAGGAGCTGTTTCTCAACAACCAAAGTGTCAAATAATGGTTAGAAGCTGTTTTTCAACAACCAAAAGTGTCAAATAATGTTTTAGGAGCTGTTTCTCAATAACCAAAAGTGTAAAATAATGTTTTAGGAGCTGTTTCTCAACAACCAAAGTGTCAAATAATGGTTAGAAGCTGTTTTTCAACAACCAAAAGTGTCAAATAATGTTTTAGGAGCTGTTTCTCAATAACCAAAAGTGTAAAATAATGTTTTAGGAGCTGTTTCTCAACAACCAAAGTGTCAAATAATGGTTAGAAGCTGTTTTTCAACAACCAAAAGTGTCAAATAATGTTTTAGGAGCTGTTTCTCAACAACCAAAAGTGTAAAATAATGTTTTAGGAGCTGTTTCTCAACAACAAAAGTGTCAAATAATGGTTAGAAGCTGTTTTTCAACAACCAAAAGTGTCAAATAATGTTTTAGGAGCTGTTTCTCAATAACCAAAAGTGTAAAATAATGTTTTAGGAGCTGTTTCTCAACAACCAAAGTGTCAAATAATGGTTAGAAGCTGTTTTTCAACAACCAAAAGTGTCAAATAATGTTTTAGGAGCTGTTTCTCAATAAGCAAAAGTGTAAAATAATGTTTTAGGAGCTGTTTCTCAACAACCAAAGTGTCAAATAATGGTTAGAAGCTGTTTTTCAACAACCAAAAGTGTCAAATACTGTTTTAGGAGCTGTTTCTAAATAACCAAAAGTGTAAAATAATGTTTTAGGAGCTGTTTCTCAACAACCAAAGTGTCAAATAATGGTTAGAAGCTGTTTTTCAACAACCAAAAGTGTCAAATAATGTTTTAGGAGCTGTTTCTCAACAACCAAAAGTGTAAAATAATGTTTTAGGAGCTGTTTCTCAACAACAAAAGTGTCAAATAATGGTTAGAAGCTGTTTTTCAACAACCAAAAGTGTCAAATAATGTTTTAGGAGCTGTTTCTCAATAACCAAAAGTGTAAAATAATGTTTTAGGAGCTGTTTCTCAACAACCAAAGTGTCAAATAATGGTTAGAAGCTGTTTTTCAACAACCAAAAGTGTCAAATAATGTTTTAGGAGCTGTTTCTCAATAAGCAAAAGTGTAAAATAATGTTTTAGGAGCTGTTTCTCAACAACCAAAGTGTCAAATAATGGTTAGAAGCTGTTTTTCAACAACCAAAAGTGTCAAATACTGTTTTAGGAGCTGTTTCTAAATAACCAAAAGTGTAAAATAATGTTTTAGGAGCTGTTTCTCAACAACCAAAGTGTCAAATAATGGTTAGAAGCTGTTTTTCAACAACCAAAAGTGTAAAATAATGTTTTAGGAGCTGTTTCTCAACAACCAAAGTGTCAAATAATGGCCTCCCAAAATAATTTGCCTAAAATAATTTGCCAAAATAATTTGCCTCCCAAAAAAAATTCCCAAAATAATTTGCCTCCCAAAATTATTTGCCAAAATAATTTGCCTCCCAAAATAATTTGCCAAAATAATTTGCCTCCCAAAATGATTTGCCAAAATAATTTGCCTCCCAAAATAATTTGCCAAAATAATTTGCCTCCCAAAATAATTTGCCTCCCAAAATAATTTGCCTCCCAAAATAATTTGCCTGCCAAAATAATTTGCCTCCCAAAATAATTTGCCTCCCAAAATAATTTGCCTGCCAAAATAATTTGCCTCCCAAAATAATTTGCCTCCCAAAATAATTTGCCAAAATAATTTGCCTCCCAAAATAATTTGCCTCCCAAAATAATTTGCCAAAATAATTTGCCTCCCAAAATAATTTGCCAAAATAATTTGCCTCCCAAAATAATTTGCCAAAATAATTTGCCACCCAAAATAATTTGCCTCCCAAAATAATTTGCCAAAATAATTTGCCTCCCAAAATAATTTGCCAAAATAATTTGCCTCCCAAAATAATTTGCCTCCCAAAATAATTTGCCTCCCAAAATAATTTGGCAAATAATGTTTTAGGAGCTGTTTCTCAACAACCAAAGTGTCAAATAATGGTTAGAAGCTGTTTTTCAACAACCAAAAGTGTCAAATAATGTTTTGGGAGCTGTTTCTCAACAACCAAAAGTGTAAAATAATGTTTTAGGAGCTGTTTCTCAACAACCAAAGTGTCAAATAATGGTTAGAAGCTGTTTTTCAACAACCAAAAGTGTCAAATAATGTTTTAGGAGCTGTTTCTCAACAACCAAAAGTGTAAAATAATGTTTTATGAGCTGTTTCTCAATAACCAAAAGTGTAAAATAATGTTTTAGGAGCTGTTTCTCAACAACCAAAGTGTCAAATAATGGTTAGAAGCTGTTTTTCAACAACCAAAAGTGTAAAATAATGTTTTATGAGCTGTTTCTCAACAACCAAAGTGTCAAATAATGGTTAGAAGCTGTTTTTCAACAACCAAAAGTGTCAAATACTGTTTTAGGAGCTGTTTCTCAACAACCAAAAGTGTAAAATAATGTTTTAGGAGCTGTTTCTCAACAACCAAAGTGTCAAATAATGGTTAGAAGCTGTTTTTCAACAACCAAAAGTGTCAAATAATGTTTTAGGAGCTGTTTCTCAATAACCAAAAGTGTAAAATAATGTTTTAGGAGCTGTTTCTCAACAACCAAAGTGTCAAATTATGGTTAGAAGCTGTTTTTCAACAACCAAAAGTGTAAAATAATGTTTTATGAGCTGTTTCTCAACAACCAAAGTGTCAAATAATGGTTAGAAGCTGTTTTTCAACAACCAAAAGTGTCAAATAATGTTTTAGGAGCTGTTTCTCAACAACCAAAAGTGTAAAATAATGTTTTAGGAGCTGTTTCTCAACAACCAAAGTGTCAAATAATGGTTAGAAGCTGTTTTTTAACAACCAAAAGTGTCAAATAATGTTTTAGGAGCCGTTTCTCAATAACCAAAAGTGTAAAATAATGTTTTAGGAGCTGTTTCTCAACAACCAAAGTGTCAAATAATGGTTAGAAGCTGTTTTTCAACAACCAAAAGTGTCAAATAATGTTTTAGGAGCTGTTTCTCAATAACCAAAAGTGTAAAATAATGTTTTAGGAGCTGTTTCTCAACAACCAAAGTGTCAAATAATGGTTAGAAGCTGTTTTTCAACAACCAAAAGTGTCAAATAATGTTTTAGGAGCTGTTTCTCAACAACCAAAAGTGTAAAATAATGTTTTAGGAGCTGTTTCTCAACAACCAAAGTGTCAAATAATGGCCTCCCAAAATAATTTGCCTAAAATAATTTGCCTCCCAAAATGATTTGCCTGCCAAAATAATTTGCCTCCCAAAATAATTTGCCTCCCAAAATAATTTGCCTGCCAAAATAATTTGCCTCCCAAAATAATTTGCCTCCCAAAATAATTTGCCAAAATAATTTGCCTCCCAAAATAATTTGCCTCCCAAAATAATTTGCCAAAATAATTTGCCTCCCAAAATAATTTGCCAAAATAATTTGCCTCCCAAAATAATTTGCCAAAATAATTTGCCACCCAAAATAATTTGCCTCCCAAAATAATTTGCCAAAATAATTTGCCTCCCAAAATAATTTGCCTCCCAAAATAATTTGCCTCCCAAAATAATTTGCCTGCCAAAATAATTTGCCTCCCAAAATAATTTGCCTCCCAAAATAATTTGCCTGCCAAAATAATTTGCCTCCCAAAATAATTTGCCTCCCAAAATAATTTGCCAAAATAATTTGCCTCCCAAAATAATTTGCCTCCCAAAATAATTTGCCTCCCAAAATAATTTGCCAAAATAATTTGCCTCCCAAAATAATTTGCCAAAATAATTTGCCACCCAAAATAATTTGCCACCCAAAATAATTTGCCTCCCAAAATAATTTGCCAAAATAATTTGCCTCCCAAAATAATTTGCCAAAATAATTTGCCTCCCAAAATAATTTGCCTCCCAAAATAATTTGCCTCCCAAAATAATTTGGCAAATAATGTTTTAGGAGCTGTTTCTCAACAACCAAAGTGTCAAATAATGGTTAGAAGCTGTTTTTCAACAACCAAAAGTGTCAAATAATGTTTTGGGAGCTGTTTCTCAACAACCAAAAGTGTAAAATAATGTTTTAGGAGCTGTTTCTCAACAACCAAAGTGTCAAATAATGGTTAGAAGCTGTTTTTCAACAACCAAAAGTGTCAAATAATGTTTTAGGAGCTGTTTCTCAACAACCAAAAGTGTAAAATAATGTTTTATGAGCTGTTTCTCAGTAACCAAAAGTGTAAAATAATGTTTTAGGAGCTGTTTCTCAACAACCAAAGTGTCAAATAATGGTTAGAAGCTGTTTTTCAACAACCAAAAGTGTAAAATAATGTTTTATGAGCTGTTTCTCAACAACCAAAGTGTCAAATAATGGTTAGAAGCTGTTTTTCAACAACCAAAAGTGTCAAATAATGTTTTAGGAGCTGTTTCTCAACAACCAAAAGTGTAAAATAATGTTTTAGGAGCTGTTTCTCAATAACCAAAAGTGTAAAATAATGTTTTAGGAGCTGTTTCTCAACAACCAAAGTGTCAAATAATGGTTAGAAGCTGTTTTTCAACAACCAAAAGTGTCAAATAATGGTTAGAAGCTGTTTTTCAACAACCAAAGTGTCAAATAATGGTTAGAAGCTGTTTTTCAACAACCAAAAGTGTCAAATAATGTTTTAGGAGCTGTTTCTCAACAACCAAAAGTGTAAAATAATGTTTTAGGAGCTGTTTCTCAACAACCAAAGTGTCAAATAATGGTTAGAAGCTGTTTTTTAACAACCAAAAGTGTCAAATAATGTTTTAGGAGCCGTTTCTCAATAACCAAAAGTGTAAAATAATGTTTTAGGAGCTGTTTCTCAACAACCAAAGTGTCAAATAATGGTTAGAAGCTGTTTTTCAACAACCAAAAGTGTCAAATAATGTTTTAGGAGCTGTTTCTCAATAACCAAAAGTGTAAAATAATGTTTTAGGAGCTGTTTCTCAACAACCAAAGTGTCAAATAATGGTTAGAAGCTGTTTTTCAACAACCAAAAGTGTCAAATAATGTTTTAGGAGCTGTTTCTCAACAACCAAAAGTGTAAAATAATGTTTTAGGAGCTGTTTCTCAACAACCAAAGTGTCAAATAATGGCCTCCCAAAATAATTTGCCTAAAATAATTTGCCAAAATAATTTGCCTCCCAAAATAATTTGCCTCCCAAAATAATTTGCCAAAATAATTTGCCTCCCAAAAAAATTTCCCAAAATAATTTGCCTCCCAAAATTATTTGCCAAAATAATTTGCCTCCCAAAATAATTTGCCAAAATAATTTACCTCCCAAAATGATTTGCCAAAATAATTTGCCTCCCAAAATAATTTGCCTCCCAAAATAATTTGCCTCCCAAAATAATTTGCCTGCCAAAATAATTTGCCTCCCAAAATAATTTGCCTGCCAAAATAATTTGCCAAAATAATTTGCCTCCCAAAATAATTTGCCAAAATAATTTGCCTCCCAAAATAATTTGCCTCCCAAAATAATTTGCCAAAATAATTTGCCTCCCAAAATAATTTGCCAAAATAATTTGCCTCCCAAAATAATTTGCCAAAATAATTTGCCTCCCAAAATAATTTGCCAAAATAATTTGCCTCCCAAAATAATTTGCCAAAATAATTTGCCTCCCAAAATAATTTGCCAAAATAATTTGCCTCCCAAAATAATTTGCCAAAATAATTTGCCTCCCAAAATAATTTGCCAAAATAATTTGCCTCCCAAAATAATTTGCCTCCCAAAATAATTTGCCAAAATAATTTGCCTCCCAAAATAATTTGCCTCCCAAAATAATTTGCCTCCCAAATTTTCCTCCCAAAATAATTTGCCAAAATAATTTGCCTCCCAAAATAATTTGCCTCCCAAAATAATTTGGCAAATAATGTTTTAGGAGCTGTTTCTCAACAACCAAAGTGTCAAATAATGGTTAGAAGCTGTTTTTCAACAACCAAAAGTGTCAAATAATGTTTTAGGAGCTGTTTCTCAACAACCAAAAGTGTAAAATAATGTTTTAGGAGCTGTTTCTCAACAACCAAAGTGTCAAATAATGGTTAGAAGCTGTTTTTCAACAACCAAAAGTGTCAAATAATGTTTTAGGAGCTGTTTCTCAACAACCAAAAGTGTAAAATAATGTTTTAGGAGCTGTTTCTCAATAACCAAAAGTGTAAAATAATGTTTTAGGAGCTGTTTCTCAACAACCAAAGTGTCAAATAATGGTTAGAAGCTGTTTTTCAAACACCAAAAGTGTCAAATAATGTTTTAGGAGCTGTTTTTCAAACACCAAAAGTGTCAAATAATGTTTTAGGAGCTGTTTCTCAACAACCAAAAGTGTAAAATAATGTTTTAGGAGCTGTTTCTCAACAACCAAAGTGTCAAATAATGGTTAGAAGCTGTTTTTTAACAACCAAAAGTGTCAAATAATGTTTTAGGAGCCGTTTCTCAATAACCAAAAGTGTAAAATAATGTTTTAGGAGCTGTTTCTCAACAACCAAAGTGTCAAATAATGGTTAGAAGCTGTTTTTCAACAACCAAAAGTGTCAAATAATGTTTTAGGAGCTGTTTCTCAATAACCAAAAGTGTAAAATAATGTTTTAGGAGCTGTTTCTCAACAACCAAAGTGTCAAATAATGGTTAGAAGCTGTTTTTCAACAACCAAAAGTGTCAAATAATGTTTTAGGAGCTGTTTCTCAACAACCAAAAGTGTAAAATAATGTTTTAGGAGCTGTTTCTCAACAACCAAAGTGTCAAATAATGGCCTCCCAAAATAATTTGCCTAAAATAATTTGCCAAAATAATTTGCCTCCCAAAATAATTTGCCTCCCAAAATAATTTGCCAAAATAATTTGCCTCCCAAAAAAATTTCCCAAAATAATTTGCCTCCCAAAATAATTTGCCAAAATAATTTGCCTCCCAAAATAATTTGCCAAAATAATTTACCTCCCAAAATGATTTGCCAAAATAATTTGCCTCCCAAAATAATTTGCCAAAATAATTTGCCTCCCAAAATAATTTGCCAAAATAATTTGCCTCCCAAAATAATTTGCCAAAATAATTTGCCTCCCAAAATAATTTGCCAAAATAATTTGCCTCCCAAAATAATTTGCCAAAATAATTTGCCTCCCAAAATAATTTGCCAAAATAATTTGCCTCCCAAAATAATTTGCCAAAATAATTTGCCTCCCAAAATAATTTGCCAAAATAATTTGCCTCCCAAAATAATTTGCCAAAATAATTTGCCTCCCAAAATAATTTGCCAAAATAATTTGCCTCCCAAAATAATTTGCCAAAATAATTTGCCTCCCAAAATAATTTGCCTCCCAAAATAATTTGCCTCCCAAAATAATTTGCCTCCCAAAATAATTTGCCTCCCAAAATAATTTGCCTCCCAAAATAATTTGGCAAATAATGGTTAGAAGCTGTTTTTCAACAACCAAAAGTGTCAAATAATGTTTTAGGAGCTGTTTCTCAACAACCAAAAGTGTAAAATAATGTTTTAGGAGCTGTTTCTCAACAACCAAAGTGTCAAATAATGGTTAGAAGCTGTTTTTCAACAACCAAAAGTGTCAAATAATGTTTTAGGAGCTGTTTCTCAACAACCAAAAGTGTAAAATAATGTTTTAGGAGCTGTTTCTCAATAACCAAAAGTGTAAAATAATGTTTTAGGAGCTGTTTCTCAACAACCAAAGTGTCAAATAATGGTTAGAAGCTGTTTTTCAACAACCAAAAGTGTCAAATACTGTTTTAGGAGCTGTTTCTCAATAACCAAAAGTGTAAAATAATGTTTTAGGAGCTGTTTCTCAATAACCAAAGTGTCAAATAATGGTTAGAAGCTGTTTTTCAACAACCAAAAGTGTCAAATAATGTTTTAGGAGCTGTTTCTCAATAACCAAAAGTGTAAAATAATGTTTTAGGAGCTGTTTCTCAACAACCAAAGTGTCAAATAATGGTTAGAAGCTGTTTCTCAACAACCAAAAGTGTCAAATAATGTTTTAGGAGCTGTTTCTCAACAACCAAAAGTGTAAAATAATGTTTTAGGAGCTGTTTCTCAACAACCAAAGTGTCAAATAATGGTTAGAAGCTGTTTTTCAACAACCAAAAGTGTCAAATAATGTTTTAGGAGCTGTTTCTCAATAACCAAAAGTGTAAAATAATGTTTTAGGAGCTGTTTCTCAACAACCAAAGTGTCAAATAATGGTTAGAAGCTGTTTTTCAACAACCAAAAGTGTCAAATAATGTTTTAGGAGCTGTTTCTCAATAACCAAAAGTGTAAAATAATGTTTTAGGAGCTGTTTCTCAACAACCAAAGTGTCAAATAATGGTTAGAAGCTGTTTTTCAACAACCAAAAGTGTCAAATACTGTTTTAGGAGCTGTTTCTAAATAACCAAAAGTGTAAAATAATGTTTTAGGAGCTGTTTCTCAACAACCAAAGTGTCAAATAATGGTTAGAAGCTGTTTCTCAACAACCAAAGTGTCAAATAATGGCCTCCCAAAATAATTTGCCTAAAATAATTTGCCAAAATAATTTGCCTCCCAAAAAAAATTCCCAAAATAATTTGCCTCCCAAAATTATTTGCCAAAATAATTTGCCTCCCAAAATAATTTGCCAAAATAATTTGCCTCCCAAAATAATTTGCCAAAATAATTTGCCTCCCAAAATGATTTGCCAAAATAATTTGCCTCCCAAAATAATTTGCCTCCCAAAATAATTTGCCTCCCAAAATAATTTGCCTCCCAAAATAATTTGCCTGCCAAAATAATTTGCCTCCCAAAATAATTTGCCTCCCAAAATAATTTGCCTGCCAAAATAATTTGCCAAAATAATTTGCCTCCCAAAATAATTTGCCTCCCAAAATAATTTGCCTCCCAAAATAATTTGCCAAAATATTTTGCCTCCCAAAATAATTTGCCAAAATATTTTGCCTCCCAAAATAATTTGCCTCCCAAAATAATTTGCCAAAATAATTTGCCTCCCAAAATAATTTGGCAAAATAATTTGCCTCCCAAAATAATTTGCCTCCCAAAATAATTTGCCAAATTAATTTGCCTCCCAAAATAATTTGCCAAAATAATTTGCCTCCCAAAATAATTTGCCAAAATAATTTGCCACCCAAAATAATTTGCCAAAATAATTTGCCTCCCAAAATAATTTGCCAAAATAATTTGCCTCCCAAAATAATTTGCCAAAATAATTTGCCTCCCAAAATAATTTGCCAAAATAATTTGCCTCCCAAAATAATTTGGCAAATAATGTTTTAGGAGCTGTTTCTCAACAACCAAAGTGTCAAATAATGGTTAGAAGCTGTTTTTCAACAACCAAAAGTGTCAAATAATGTTTTGGGAGCTGTTTCTCAACAACCAAAAGTGTAAAATAATGTTTTAGGAGCTGTTTCTCAACAACCAAAGTGTCAAATAATGGTTAGAAGCTGTTTTTCAACAACCAAAAGTGTCAAATAATGTTTTAGGAGCTGTTTCTCAACAACCAAAAGTGTAAAATAATGTTTTATGAGCTGTTTCTCAATAACCAAAAGTGTAAAATAATGTTTTAGGAGCTGTTTCTCAACAACCAAAGTGTCAAATAATGGTTAGAAGCTGTTTTTCAACAACCAAAAGTGTAAAATAATGTTTTATGAGCTGTTTCTCAACAACCAAAGTGTCAAATAATGGTTAGAAGCTGTTTTTCAACAACCAAAAGTGTCAAATAATGTTTTAGGAGCTGTTTCTCAACAACCAAAAGTGTAAAATAATGTTTTAGGAGCTGTTTCTCAACAACCAAAGTGTCAAATAATGGTTAGAAGCTGTTTTTCAACAACCAAAAGTGTCAAATAATGTTTTAGGAGCTGTTTCTCAATAACCAAAAGTGTAAAATAATGTTTTAGGAGCTGTTTCTCAACAACCAAAGTGTCAAATAATGGTTAGAAGCTGTTTTTCAACAACCAAAAGTGTAAAATAATGTTTTATGAGCTGTTTCTCAACAACCAAAGTGTCAAATAATGGTTAGAAGCTGTTTTTCAACAACCAAAAGTGTCAAATAATGTTTTAGGAGCTGTTTCTCAACAACCAAAAGTGTAAAATAATGTTTTAGGAGCTGTTTCTCAACAACCAAAGTGTCAAATAATGGTTAGAAGCAGTTTTTTAACAACCAAAAGTGTCAAATAATGTTTTAGGAGCCGTTTCTCAATAACCAAAAGTGTAAAATAATGTTTTAGGAGCTGTTTCTCAACAACCAAAGTGTCAAATAATGGCCTCCCAAAATAATTTGCCTAAAATAATTTGCCAAAATAATTTGCCTCCCAAAATAATTTGCCTCCCAAAATAATTTGCCAAAATAATTTGCCTCCCAAAAAAAATTCCCAAAATAATTTGCCTCCCAAAATTATTTGCCAAAATAATTTGCCTCCCAAAATAATTTGCCAAAATAATTTACCTCCCAAAATGATTTGCCAAAATAATTTGCCTCCCAAAATAATTTGCCTCCCAAAATAATTTGCCTGCCAAAATAATTTGCCTCCCAAAATAATTTGCCAAAATAATTTGCCAAAATAATTTGCCTCCCAAAATAATTTGCCAAAATAATTTGCCTCCCAAAAGAATTTGCCTCCCAAAATAATTTGCCAAAATAATTTGCCTCCCAAAATAATTTGGCAAATAATGTTTTAGGAGCTGTTTCTCAACAACCAAAGTGTCAAATAATGGTTAGAAGCTGTTTTTCAACAACCAAAAGTGTCAAATAATGTTTTGGGAGCTGTTTCTCAACAACCAAAAGTGTAAAATAATGTTTTAGGAGCTGTTTCTCAACAACCAAAAGTGTAAAATAATGTTTTAGGAGCTGTTTCTCAACAACCAAAGTGTCAAATAATGGTTAGAAGCTGTTTTTCAACAACCAAAAGTGTCAAATAATGTTTTAGGAGCTGTTTCTCAATAACCAAAAGTGTAAAATAATGTTTTAGGAGCTGTTTCTCAACAACCAAATTGTCAAATAATGGTTAGAAGCTGTTTTTCAACAACCAAAAGTGTAAAATAATGTTTTATGAGCTGTTTCTCAACAACCAAAGTGTCAAATAATGGTTAGAAGCTGTTTTTCAACAACCAAAAGTGTAAAATAATGTTTTAGGAGCTGTTTCTCAACAACCAAAAGTGTAAAATAATGTTTTAGGAGCTGTTTCTCAACAACCAAAGTGTCAAATAATGGTTAGAAGCTGTTTTTTAACAACCAAAAGTGTCAAATAATGTTTTAGGAGCCGTTTCTCAATAACCAAAAGTGTAAAATAATGTTTTAGGAGCTGTTTCTCAACAACCAAAGTGTCAAATAATGGTTAGAAGCTGTTTTTCAACAACCAAAAGTGTCAAATAATGTTTTAGGAGCTGTTTCTCAATAACCAAAAGTGTAAAATAATGTTTTAGGAGCTGTTTCTCAACAACCAAAGTGTCAAATAATGGTTAGAAGCTGTTTTTCAACAACCAAAAGTGTCAAATAATGTTTTAGGAGCTGTTTCTCAACAACCAAAAGTGTAAAATAATGTTTTAGGAGCTGTTTCTCAACAACCAAAGTGTCAAATAATGGCCTCCCAAAATAATTTGCCTAAAATAATTTGCCTCCCAAAATAATTTGCCTCCCAAAATAATTTGCCAAAATAATTTGCCTCCCAAAAAAACTTCCCAAAATAATTTGCCTCCCAAAATTATTTGCCAAAATAATTTGCCAAAATAATTTACCTCCCAAAATGATTTGCCAAAATAATTTGCCTCCCAAAATAATTTGCCTCCCAAAATAATTTGCCAAAATAATTTGCCTCCCAAAATAATTTGCCTCCCAAAATAATTTGCCTGCCAAAATAATTTGCCTCCCAAAATAATTTGCCTGCCAAAATAATTTGCCAAAATAATTTGCCTCCCAAAATAATTTGCCTCCCAAAATAATTTGCCAAAATAATTTGCCTCCCAAAATAATTTGCCTCCCAAAATAATTTGCCTCCCAAAATAATTTGCCTCCCAAAATAATTGCCAAAATATTTTGCCTCCCAAAATAATTTGCCTCCCAAAATAATTTGCCAAAATAATTTGCCTCCCAAAATAATTTGCCAAAATAATTTGCCTCCCAAAATAATTTGCCTCCCAAAATAATTTGCCTCCCAAAATAATTTGCCTCCCAAAATAATTTGTCAAATAATGTTTTAGGAGCTGTTTCTCAACAACCAAAGTGTCAAATAATGGTTAGAAGCTGTTTTTCAACAACCAAAAGTGTCAAATAATGTTTTAGGAGCTGTTTCTCAACAACCAAAAGTGTAAAATAATGTTTTAGGAGCTGTTTCTCAACAACCAAAGTGTCAAATAATGGTTAGAAGCTGTTTTTCAACAACCAAAAGTGTCAAATAATGTTTTAGGAGCTGTTTCTCAACAACCAAAAGTGTAAAATAATGTTTTAGGAGCTGTTTCTCAACAACCAAAGTGTCAAATAATGGTTAGAAGCTGTTTTTCAACAACCAAAAGTGTCAAATAATGTTTTAGGAGCTGTTTCTCAACAACAAAAAGTGTCAAATAATGTTTTAGGAGCTGTTTCTCAATAACCAAAAGTGTAAAATAATGTTTTAGGAGCTGTTTCTCAACAACCAAAGTGTCAAATAATGGTTAGAAGCTGTTTTTCAACAACCAAAAGTGTCAAATAATGTTTTAGGAGCTGTTTCTCAATAACCAAAAGTGTAAAATAATGTTTTAGGAGCTGTTTCTCAACAACCAAAGTGTCAAATAATGGTTAGAAGCTGTTTTTCAACAACCAAAAGTGTCAAATACTGTTTTAGGAGCTGTTTCTCAATAACCAAAAGTGTAAAATAATGTTTTAGGAGCTGTTTCTCAACAACCAAAGTGTCAAATAATGGTTAGAAGCTGTTTTTCAACAACCAAAAGTGTCAAATAATGTTTTAGGAGCTGTTTCTCAATAACCAAAAGTGTAAAATAATGTTTTAGGAGCTGTTTCTCAACAACCAAAGTGTCAAATAATGGTTAGAAGCTGTTTTTCAACAACCAAAAGTGTCAAATAATGTTTTAGGAGCTGTTTCTCAATAACCAAAAGTGTAAAATAATGTTTTAGGAGCTGTTTCTCAACAACCAAAGTGTCAAATAATGGTTAGAAGCTGTTTTTCAACAACCAAAAGTGTCAAATAATGTTTTAGGAGCTGTTTCTCAACAACCAAAAGTGTAAAATAATGTTTTAGGAGCTGTTTCTCAACAACCAAAGTGTCAAATAATGGTTAGAAGCTGTTTTTCAACAACCAAAAGTGTCAAATACTGTTTTAGGAGCTGTTTCTCAATAACCAAAAGTGTAAAATAATGTTTTAGGAGCTGTTTCTCAACAACCAAAGTGTCAAATAATGGTTAGAAGCTGTTTTTCAACAACCAAAAGTGTCAAATAATGTTTTAGGAGCTGTTTCTCAATAACCAAAAGTGTAAAATAATGTTTTAGGAGCTGTTTCTCAACAACCAAAGTGTCAAATAATGGTTAGAAGCTGTTTTTCAACAACCAAAAGTGTCAAATACTGTTTTAGGAGCTGTTTCTAAATAACCAAAAGTGTAAAATAATGTTTTAGGAGCTGTTTCTCAACAACCAAAGTGTCAAATAATGGTTAGAAGCTGTTTTTCAACAACCAAAAGTGTCAAATAATGTTTTAGGAGCTGTTTCTCAACAACCAAAAGTGTAAAATAATGTTTTAGGAGCTGTTTCTCAACAACCAAAGTGTCAAATAATGGTTAGAAGCTGTTTTTCAACAACCAAAAGTGTCAAATAATGTTTTAGGAGCTGTTTCTCAATAACCAAAAGTGTAAAATAATGTTTTAGGAGCTGTTTCTCAACAACCAAAGTGTCAAATAATGGTTAGAAGCTGTTTTTCAACAACCAAAAGTGTCAAATAATGTTTTAGGAGCTGTTTCTCAATAACCAAAAGTGTAAAATAATGTTTTAGGAGCTGTTTCTCAACAACCAAAGTGTCAAATAATGGTTAGAAGCTGTTTTTCAACAACCAAAAGTGTCAAATACTGTTTTAGGAGCTGTTTCTAAATAACCAAAAGTGTAAAATAATGTTTTAGGAGCTGTTTCTCAACAACCAAAGTGTCAAATAATGGTTAGAAGCTGTTTTTCAACAACCAAAAGTGTAAAATAATGTTTTAGGAGCTGTTTCTCAACAACCAAAGTGTCAAATAATGGCCTCCCAAAATAATTTGCCTAAAATAATTTGCCAAAATAATTTGCCTCCCAAAAAAAATTCCCAAAATAATTTGCCTCCCAAAATTATTTGCCAAAATAATTTGCCTCCCAAAATAATTTGCCAAAATAATTTGCCTCCCAAAATGATTTGCCAAAATAATTTGCCTCCCAAAATAATTTGCCTCCCAAAATAATTTGCCTCCCAAAATAATTTGCCTCCCAAAATAATTTGCCTGCCAAAATAATTTGCCTCCCAAAATAATTTGCCTCCCAAAATAATTTGCCTGCCAAAATAATTTGCCTCCCAAAATAATTTGCCTCCCAAAATAATTTGCCAAAATAATTTGCCTCCCAAAATAATTTGCCTCCCAAAATAATTTGCCAAAATAATTTGCCTCCCAAAATAATTTGCCAAAATAATTTGCCTCCCAAAATAATTTGCCAAAATAATTTGCCACCCAAAATAATTTGCCAAAATAATTTGCCTCCCAAAATAATTTGCCAAAATAATTTGCCTCCCAAAATAATTTGCCAAAATAATTTGCCTCCCAAAATAATTTGCCTCCCAAAATAATTTGGCAAATAATGTTTTAGGAGCTGTTTCTCAACAACCAAAGTGTCAAATAATGGTTAGAAGCTGTTTTTCAACAACCAAAAGTGTCAAATAATGTTTTGGGAGCTGTTTCTCAACAACCAAAAGTGTAAAATAATGTTTTAGGAGCTGTTTCTCAACAACCAAAGTGTCAAATAATGGTTAGAAGCTGTTTTTCAACAACCAAAAGTGTCAAATAATGTTTTAGGAGCTGTTTCTCAACAACCAAAAGTGTAAAATAATGTTTTATGAGCTGTTTCTCAATAACCAAAAGTGTAAAATAATGTTTTAGGAGCTGTTTCTCAACAACCAAAGTGTCAAATAATGGTTAGAAGCTGTTTTTCAACAACCAAAAGTGTAAAATAATGTTTTATGAGCTGTTTCTCAACAACCAAAGTGTCAAATAATGGTTAGAAGCTGTTTTTCAACAACCAAAAGTGTCAAATACTGTTTTAGGAGCTGTTTCTCAACAACCAAAAGTGTAAAATAATGTTTTAGGAGCTGTTTCTCAACAACCAAAGTGTCAAATAATGGTTAGAAGCTGTTTTTCAACAACCAAAAGTGTCAAATAATGTTTTAGGAGCTGTTTCTCAATAACCAAAAGTGTAAAATAATGTTTTAGGAGCTGTTTCTCAACAACCAAAGTGTCAAATAATGGTTAGAAGCTGTTTTTCAACAACCAAAAGTGTAAAATAATGTTTTATGAGCTGTTTCTCAACAACCAAAGTGTCAAATAATGGTTAGAAGCTGTTTTTCAACAACCAAAAGTGTCAAATAATGTTTAGGAGCTGTTTCTCAACAACCAAAAGTGTAAAATAATGTTTTAGGAGCTGTTTCTCAACAACCAAAGTGTCAAATAATGGTTAGAAGCTGTTTTTCAACAACCAAAAGTGTCAAATAATGTTTTAGGAGCTGTTTCTCAATAACCAAAAGTGTAAAATAATGTTTTAGGAGCTGTTTCTCAACAACCAAAGTGTCAAATAATGGTTAGAAGCTGTTTTTCAACAACCAAAAGTGTCAAATAATGTTTTAGGAGCTGTTTCTCAATAACCAAAAGTGTAAAATAATGTTTTAGGAGCTGTTTCTCAACAACCAAAGTGTCAAATAATGGTTAGAAGCTGTTTTTCAACAACCAAAAGTGTAAAATAATGTTTTAGGAGCTGTTTCTCAACAACCAAAGTGTCAAATAATGGCCTCCCAAAATAATTTGCCTAAAATAATTTGCCAAAATAATTTGCCTCCCAAAAAAAATTCCCAAAATAATTTGCCTCCCAAAATTATTTGCCAAAATAATTTGCCTCCCAAAATAATTTGCCAAAATAATTTGCCTCCCAAAATGATTTGCCAAAATAATTTGCCTCCCAAAATAATTTGCCTCCCAAAATAATTTGCCTCCCAAAATAATTTGCCTCCCAAAATAATTTGCCTGCCAAAATAATTTGCCTCCCAAAATAATTTGCCTCCCAAAATAATTTGCCTGCCAAAATAATTTGCCTCCCAAAATAATTTGCCTCCCAAAATAATTTGCCAAAATAATTTGCCTCCCAAAATAATTTGCCTCCCAAAATAATTTGCCAAAATAATTTGCCTCCCAAAATAATTTGCCAAAATAATTTGCCTCCCAAAATAATTTGCCAAAATAATTTGCCACCCAAAATAATTTGCCTCCCAAAATAATTTGCCAAAATAATTTGCCTCCCAAAATAATTTGCCAAAATAATTTGCCTCCCAAAATAATTTGCCTCCCAAAATAATTTGGCAAATAATGTTTTAGGAGCTGTTTCTCAACAACCAAAGTGTCAAATAATGGTTAGAAGCTGTTTTTCAACAACCAAAAGTGTCAAATAATGTTTTGGGAGCTGTTTCTCAACAACCAAAAGTGTAAAATAATGTTTTAGGAGCTGTTTCTCAACAACCAAAGTGTCAAATAATGGTTAGAAGCTGTTTTTCAACAACCAAAAGTGTCAAATAATGTTTTAGGAGCTGTTTCTCAACAACCAAAAGTGTAAAATAATGTTTTATGAGCTGTTTCTCAATAACCAAAAGTGTAAAATAATGTTTTAGGAGCTGTTTCTCAACAACCAAAGTGTCAAATAATGGTTAGAAGCTGTTTTTCAACAACCAAAAGTGTAAAATAATGTTTTATGAGCTGTTTCTCAACAACCAAAGTGTCAAATAATGGTTAGAAGCTGTTTTTCAACAACCAAAAGTGTCAAATACTGTTTTAGGAGCTGTTTCTCAACAACCAAAAGTGTAAAATAATGTTTTAGGAGCTGTTTCTCAACAACCAAAGTGTCAAATAATGGTTAGAAGCTGTTTTTCAACAACCAAAAGTGTCAAATAATGTTTTAGGAGCTGTTTCTCAATAACCAAAAGTGTAAAATAATGTTTTAGGAGCTGTTTCTCAACAACCAAAGTGTCAAATAATGGTTAGAAGCTGTTTTTCAACAACCAAAAGTGTAAAATAATGTTTTATGAGCTGTTTCTCAACAACCAAAGTGTCAAATAATGGTTAGAAGCTGTTTTTCAACAACCAAAAGTGTCAAATAATGTTTTAGGAGCTGTTTCTCAACAACCAAAAGTGTAAAATAATGTTTTAGGAGCTGTTTCTCAACAACCAAAGTGTCAAATAATGGTTAGAAGCTGTTTTTCAACAACCAAAAGTGTCAAATAATGTTTTAGGAGCTGTTTCTCAATAACCAAAAGTGTAAAATAATGTTTTAGGAGCTGTTTCTCAACAACCAAAGTGTCAAATAATGGTTAGAAGCTGTTTTTCAACAACCAAAAGTGTCAAATAATGTTTTAGGAGCTGTTTCTCAACAACCAAAAGTGTAAAATAATGTTTTAGGAGCTGTTTCTCAACAACCAAAGTGTCAAATAATGGCCTCCCAAAATAATTTGCCTAAAATAATTTGCCAAAATAATTTGCCTCCCAAAATAATTTGCCTCCCAAAATAATTTGCCAAAATAATTTGCCTCCCAAAAAAATTTCCCAAAATAATTTGCCTCCCAAAATTATTTGCCAAAATAATTTGCCTCCCAAAATAATTTGCCAAAATAATTTGCCTCCCAAAATAATTTGCCTCCCAAAATAATTTGCCTCCCAAAATAATTTGCCTCCCAAAATAATTTGCCTGCCAAAATAATTTGCCTCCCAAAATAATTTGCCTGCCAAAATAATTTGCCTCCCAAAATAATTTGCCTCCCAAAATAATTTGCCAAAATAATTTGCCTCCCAAAATAATTTGCCTGCCAAAATAATTTGCCTCCCAAAATAATTTGCCAAAATAATTTGCCTGCCAAAATAATTTGCCTCCCAAAATAATTTGCCAAAATAATTTGCCTCCCAAAATAATTTGCCAAAATAATTTGCCTCCCAAAATAATTTGCCAAAATAATTTGCCTCCCAAAATAATTTGCCAAAATAATTTGCCTCCCAAAATAATTTGCCAAAATAAATTGCCAAAATAATTTGCCTCCCAAAATAATTTGCCAAAATAATTTGCCTCCCAAAATAATTTGCCAAAATAATTTGCCTCCCAAAATAATTTGCCAAAATAATTTGCCTCCCAAAATAATTTGCCAAAATAATTTGCCTCCCAAAATAATTTGCCTCCCAAAATAATTTGCCTCCCAAAATAATTTGCCTCCCAAAATAATTTGCCTCCCAAAATAATTTGCCTCCCAAAATAATTTGGCAAATAATGTTTTAGGAGCTGTTTCTCAACAACCAAAGTGTCAAATAATGGTTAGAAGCTGTTTTTCAACAACCAAAAGTGTCAAATAATGTTTTAGGAGCTGTTTCTCAACAACCAAAAGTGTAAAATAATGTTTTAGGAGCTGTTTCTCAACAACCAAAGTGTCAAATAATGGTTAGAAGCTGTTTTTCAACAACCAAAAGTGTCAAATAATGTTTTAGGAGCTGTTTCTCAACAACCAAAAGTGTAAAATAATGTTTTAGGAGCTGTTTCTCAATAACCAAAAGTGTAAAATAATGTTTTAGGAGCTGTTTCTCAACAACCAAAGTGTCAAATAATGGTTAGAAGCTGTTTTTCAAACACCAAAAGTGTCAAATAATGTTTTAGGAGCTGTTTCTCAATAACCAACAGTGTAAAATAATGTTTTAGGAGCTGTTTCTCAACAACCAAAGTGTCAAATAATGGTTAGAAGCTGTTTTTCAACAACCAAAAGTGTCAAATACTGTTTTAGGAGCTGTTTCTCAATAACCAAAAGTGTAAAATAATGTTTTAGGAGCTGTTTCTCAACAACCAAAGTGTCAAATAATGGTTAGAAGCTGTTTTTCAACAACCAAAAGTGTCAAATAATGTTTTAGGAGCTGTTTCTCAATAACCAAAAGTGTAAAATAATGTTTTAGGAGCTGTTTCTCAACAACCAAAGTGTCAAATAATGGTTAGAAGCTGTTTTTCAACAACCAAAAGTGTCAAATAATGTTTTAGGAGCTGTTTCTCAATAACCAAAAGTGTAAAATAATGTTTTAGGAGCTGTTTCTCAACAACCAAAGTGTCAAATAATGGTTAGAAGCTGTTTTTCAACAACCAAAAGTGTCAAATAATGTTTTAGGAGCTGTTTCTCAACAACCAAAAGTGTAAAATAATGTTTTAGGAGCTGTTTCTCAACAACCAAAGTGTCAAATAATGGTTAGAAGCTGTTTTTCAACAACCAAAAGTGTCAAATAATGTTTTAGGAGCTGTTTCTCAATAACCAAAAGTGTAAAATAATGTTTTAGGAGCTGTTTCTCAACAACCAAAGTGTCAAATAATGGTTAGAAGCTGTTTTTCAACAACCAAAAGTGTCAAATACTGTTTTAGGAGCTGTTTCTAAATAACCAAAAGTGTAAAATAATGTTTTAGGAGCTGTTTCTCAACAACCAAAGTGTCAAATAATGGTTAGAAGCTGTTTCTCAACAACCAAAGTGTCAAATAATGGCCTCCCAAAATAATTTGCCTAAAATAATTTGCCAAAATAATTTGCCTCCCAAAAAAAATTCCCAAAATAATTTGCCTCCCAAAATTATTTGCCAAAATAATTTGCCTCCCAAAATAATTTGCCAAAATAATTTGCCTCCCAAAATAATTTGCCAAAATAATTTGCCTCCCAAAATGATTTGCCAAAATAATTTGCCTCCCAAAATAATTTGCCTCCCAAAATAATTTGCCTCCCAAAATAATTTGCCTGCCAAAATAATTTGCCTCCCAAAATAATTTGCCTCCCAAAATAATTTGCCTGCCAAAATAATTTGCCAAAATAATTTGCCTCCCAAAATAATTTGCCTCCCAAAATAATTTGCCTCCCAAAATAATTTGCCAAAATATTTTGCCTCCCAAAATAATTTGCCTCCCAAAATAATTTGCCAAAATAATTTGCCTCCCAAAATAATTTGGCAAAATAATTTGCCTCCCAAAATAATTTGCCTCCCAAAATAATTTGCCAAATTAATTTGCCTCCTAAAATAATTTGCCAAAATAATTTGCCTCCCAAAATAATTTGCCAAAATAATTTGCCACCCAAAATAATTTGCCAAAATAATTTGCCTCCCAAAATAATTTGCCAAAATAATTTGCCAAAATAATTTGCCTCCCAAAATAATTTGCCAAAATAATTTGCCTCCCAAAATAATTTGCCTCCCAAAATAATTTGCCTCCCAAAATAATTTGGCAAATAATGTTTTAGGAGCTGTTTCTCAACAACCAAAGTGTCAAATAATGGTTAGAAGCTGTTTTTCAACAACCAAAAGTGTCAAATAATGTTTTAGGAGCTGTTTCTCAACAACCAAAAGTGTAAAATAATGTTTTATGAGCTGTTTCTCAATAACCAAAAGTGTAAAATAATGTTTTAGGAGCTGTTTCTCAACAACCAAAGTGTCAAATAATGGTTAGAAGCTGTTTTTCAACAACCAAAAGTGTAAAATAATGTTTTATGAGCTGTTTCTCAACAACCAAAGTGTCAAATAATGGTTAGAAGCTGTTTTTCAACAACCAAAAGTGTCAAATAATGTTTTAGGAGCTGTTTCTCAACAACCAAAAGTGTAAAATAATGTTTTAGGAGCTGTTTCTCAACAACCAAAGTGTCAAATAATGGTTAGAAGCTGTTTTTCAACAACCAAAAGTGTCAAATAATGTTTTAGGAGCTGTTTCTCAATAACCAAAAGTGTAAAATAATGTTTTAGGAGCTGTTTCTCAACAACCAAAGTGTCAAATAATGGTTAGAAGCTGTTTTTCAACAACCAAAAGTGTAAAATAATGTTTTATGAGCTGTTTCTCAACAACCAAAGTGTCAAATAATGGTTAGAAGCTGTTTTTCAACAACCAAAAGTGTCAAATAATGTTTTAGGAGCTGTTTCTCAACAACCAAAAGTGTAAAATAATGTTTTAGGAGCTGTTTCTCAACAACCAAAGTGTCAAATAATGGTTAGAAGCAGTTTTTTAACAACCAAAAGTGTCAAATAATGTTTTAGGAGCCGTTTCTCAATAACCAAAAGTGTAAAATAATGTTTTAGGAGCTGTTTCTCAACAACCAAAGTGTCAAATAATGGTTAGAAGCTGTTTTTCAACAACCAAAAGTGTCAAATAATGTTTTAGGAGCTGTTTCTCAATAACCAAAAGTGTAAAATAATGTTTTAGGAGCTGTTTCTCAACAACCAAAGTGTCAAATAATGGTTAGAAGCTGTTTTTCAACAACCAAAAGTGTCAAATAATGTTTTAGGAGCTGTTTCTCAATAACCAAAAGTGTAAAATAATGTTTTAGGAGCTGTTTCTCAACAACCAAAGTGTCAAATAATGGTTAGAAGCTGTTTTTCAACAACCAAAAGTGTCAAATAATGTTTTAGGAGCTGTTTCTCAATAACCAAAAGTGTAAAATAATGTTTTAGGAGCTGTTTCTCAACAACCAAAGTGTCAAATAATGGTTAGAAGCTGTTTTTCAACAACCAAAAGTGTCAAATAATGTTTTAGGAGCTGTTTCTCAACAACCAAAAGTGTAAAATAATGTTTTAGGAGCTGTTTCTCAACAACCAAAGTGTCAAATAATGGTTAGAAGCTGTTTTTCAACAACCAAAAGTGTCAAATAATGTTTTAGGAGCTGTTTCTCAATAACCAAAAGTGTAAAATAATGTTTTAGGAGCTGTTTCTCAACAACCAAAGTGTCAAATAATGGTTAGAAGCTGTTTTTCAACAACCAAAAGTGTCAAATAATGTTTTAGGAGCTGTTTCTCAATAACCAAAAGTGTAAAATAATGTTTTAGGAGCTGTTTCTCAACAACCAAAGTGTCAAATAATGGTTAGAAGCTGTTTTTCAACAACCAAAAGTGTCAAATACTGTTTTAGGAGCTGTTTCTAAATAACCAAAAGTGTAAAATAATGTTTTAGGAGCTGTTTCTCAACAACCAAAGTGTCAAATAATGGTTAGAAGCTGTTTTTCAACAACCAAAAGTGTAAAATAATGTTTTAGGAGCTGTTTCTCAACAACCAAAGTGTCAAATAATGGCCTCCCAAAATAATTTGCCTAAAATAATTTGCCAAAATAATTTGCCTCCCAAAAAAAATTCCCAAAATAATTTGCCTCCCAAAATTATTTGCCAAAATAATTTGCCTCCCAAAATAATTTGCCAAAATAATTTGCCTCCCAAAATGATTTGCCAAAATAATTTGCCAAAATAATTTGCCTCCCAAAATAATTTGCCAAAATAATTTGCCTCCCAAAATAATTTGCCTCCCAAAATAATTTGCCTCCCAAAATAATTTGCCTGCCAAAATAATTTGCCTCCCAAAATAATTTGCCTCCCAAAATAATTTGCCTGCCAAAATAATTTGCCAAAATAATTTGCCTCCCAAAATAATTTGCCTCCCAAAATAATTTGCCAAAATAATTTGCCTCCCAAAATAATTTGCCTCCCAAAATAATTTGCCTCCCAAAATAATTTGCCTCCCAAAATAATTTGGCAAATAATGTTTTAGGAGCTGTTTCTCAACAACCAAAGTGTCAAATAATGGTTAGAAGCTGTTTTTCAACAACCAAAAGTGTCAAATAATGTTTTAGGAGCTGTTTCTCAACAACCAAAAGTGTAAAATAATGTTTTAGGAGCTGTTTCTCAACAACCAAAGTGTCAAATAATGGTTAGAAGCTGTTTTTCAACAACCAAAAGTGTCAAATAATGTTTTAGGAGCTGTTTCTCAACAACCAAAAGTGTAAAATAATGTTTTAGGAGCTGTTTCTCAATAACCAAAAGTGTAAAATAATGTTTTAGGAGCTGTTTCTCAACAACCAAAGTGTCAAATAATGGTTAGAAGCTGTTTTTCAAACACCAAAAGTGTCAAATAATGTTTTAGGAGCTGTTTCTCAATAACCAACAGTGTAAAATAATGTTTTAGGAGCTGTTTCTCAACAACCAAAGTGTCAAATAATGGTTAGAAGCTGTTTTTCAACAACCAAAAGTGTCAAATACTGTTTTAGGAGCTGTTTCTCAATAACCAAAAGTGTAAAATAATGTTTTAGGAGCTGTTTCTCAACAACCAAAGTGTCAAATAATGGTTAGAAGCTGTTTTTCAACAACCAAAAGTGTCAAATAATGTTTTAGGAGCTGTTTCTCAATAACCAAAAGTGTAAAATAATGTTTTAGGAGCTGTTTCTCAACAACCAAAGTGTCAAATAATGGTTAGAAGCTGTTTTTCAACAACCAAAAGTGTCAAATAATGTTTTAGGAGCTGTTTCTCAATAACCAAAAGTGTAAAATAATGTTTTAGGAGCTGTTTCTCAACAACCAAAGTGTCAAATAATGGTTAGAAGCTGTTTTTCAACAACCAAAAGTGTCAAATAATGTTTTAGGAGCTGTTTCTCAACAACCAAAAGTGTAAAATAATGTTTTAGGAGCTGTTTCTCAACAACCAAAGTGTCAAATAATGGTTAGAAGCTGTTTTTCAACAACCAAAAGTGTCAAATAATGTTTTAGGAGCTGTTTCTCAATAACCAAAAGTGTAAAATAATGTTTTAGGAGCTGTTTCTCAACAACCAAAGTGTCAAATAATGGTTAGAAGCTGTTTTTCAACAACCAAAAGTGTCAAATACTGTTTTAGGAGCTGTTTCTAAATAACCAAAAGTGTAAAATAATGTTTTAGGAGCTGTTTCTCAACAACCAAAGTGTCAAATAATGGTTAGAAGCTGTTTCTCAACAACCAAAAGTGTCAAATACTGTTTTAGGAGCCGTTTCTAAATAACCAAAAGTGTAAAATAATGTTTTAGGAGCTGTTTCTCAACAACCAAAGTGTCAAATAATGGTTAGAAGCTGTTTCTCAACAACCAAAGTGTCAAATAATGGCCTCCCAAAATAATTTGCCTAAAATAATTTGCCAAAATAATTTGCCTCCCAAAAAAAATTCCCAAAATAATTTGCCTCCCAAAATTTTTTGCCAAAATAATTTGCCTCCCAAAATAATTTGCCAAAATAATTTGCCTCCCAAAATAATTTGCCAAAATAATTTGCCTCCCAAAATGATTTGCCAAAATAATTTGCCTCCCAAAATAATTTGCCTCCCAAAATAATTTGCCTCCCAAAATAATTTGCCTCCCAAAATAATTTGCCTCCCAAAATAATTTGCCAAAATATTTTGCCTCCCAAAATAATTTGCCTCCCAAAATAATTTGCCAAAATAATTTGCCTCCCAAAATAATTTGGCAAAATAATTTGCCTCCCAAAATAATTTGCCAAAATAATTTGCCTCCCAAAATAATTTGCCTCCCAAAATAATTTGCCTCCCAAAATAATTTGGCAAATAATGTTTTAGGAGCTGTTTCTCAACAACCAAAGTGTCAAATAATGGTTAGAAGCTGTTTTTCAACAACCAAAAGTGTCAAATAATGTTTTAGGAGCTGTTTCTCAACAACCAAAAGTGTAAAATAATTTGCCTGCCAAAATAATTTGCCTCCCAAAATAATTTGCCTCCCAAAATAATTTGCCTCCCAAAATAATTTGCCAAAATATTTTGCCTCCCAAAATAATTTGCCAAAATAATTTGCCTCCCAAAATAATTTGGCAAAATAATTTGCCTCCCAAAATAATTTGCCTCCCAAAATAATTTGCCAAATTAATTTGCCTCCCAAAATAATTTGCCAAAATAATTTGCCTCCCAAAATAATTTGCCTCCCAAAATAATTTGCCAAAATAATTTGCCACCCAAAATAATTTGCCTCCCAAAATAATTTGCCAAAATAATTTGCCTCCCAAAATAATTTGCCAAAATAATTTGCCTCCCAAAATAATTTGCCTCCCAAAATAATTTGCCTCCCAAAATAATTTGCCTCCCAAAATAATTTGCCAAAATAATTTGCCTCCCAAAATAATTTGGCAAATAATGTTTTAGGAGCTGTTTCTCAACAACCAAAGTGTCAAATAATGGTTAGAAGCTGTTTTTCAACAACCAAAAGTGTCAAATAATGTTTTGGGAGCTGTTTCTCAACAACCAAAAGTGTAAAATAATGTTTTAGGAGCTGTTTCTCAACAACCAAAGTGTCAAATAATGGTTAGAAGCTGTTTTTCAACAACCAAAAGTGTCAAATAATGTTTTAGGAGCTGTTTCTCAACAACCAAAAGTGTAAAATAATGTTTTATGAGCTGTTTCTCAATAACCAAAAGTGTAAAATAATGTTTTAGGAGCTGTTTCTCAACAACCAAAGTGTCAAAAAATGGTTAGAAGCTGTTTTTCAACAACCAAAAGTGTAAAATAATGTTTTATGAGCTGTTTCTCAACAACCAAAGTGTCAAATAATGGTTAGAAGCTGTTTTTCAACAACCAAAAGTGTCAAATAATGTTTTAGGAGCTGTTTCTCAACAACCAAAAGTGTAAAATAATGTTTTAGGAGCTGTTTCTCAACAACCAAAGTGTCAAATAATGGTTAGAAGCTGTTTTTCAACAACCAAAAGTGTCAAATAATGTTTTAGGAGCTGTTTCTCAATAACCAAAAGTGTAAAATAATGTTTTAGGAGCTGTTTCTCAACAACCAAAGTGTCAAATAATGGTTAGAAGCTGTTTTTCAACAACCAAAAGTGTAAAATAATGTTTTATGAGCTGTTTCTCAACAACCAAAGTGTCAAATAATGGTTAGAAGCTGTTTTTCAACAACCAAAAGTGTCAAATAATGTTTTAGGAGCTGTTTCTCAACAACCAAAAGTGTAAAATAATGTTTTAGGAGCTGTTTCTCAACAACCAAAGTGTCAAATAATGGTTAGAAGCAGTTTCTTAACAACCAAAAGTGTCAAATAATGTTTTAGGAGCCGTTTCTCAATAACCAAAAGTGTAAAATAATGTTTTAGGAGCTGTTTCTCAACAACCAAAGTGTCAAATAATGGTTAGAAGCTGTTTTTCAACAACCAAAAGTGTCAAATAATGTTTTAGGAGCTGTTTCTCAATAACCAAAAGTGTAAAATAATGTTTTAGGAGCTGTTTCTCAACAACCAAAGTGTCAAATAATGGTTAGAAGCTGTTTTTCAACAACCAAAAGTGTCAAATAATGTTTTAGGAGCTGTTTCTCAATAACCAAAAGTGTAAAATAATGTTTTAGGAGCTGTTTCTCAACAACCAAAGTGTCAAATAATGGTTAGAAGCTGTTTTTCAACAACCAAAAGTGTCAAATAATGTTTTAGGAGCTGTTTCTCAATAACCAAAAGTGTAAAATAATGTTTTAGGAGCTGTTTCTCAACAACCAAAGTGTCAAATAATGGTTAGAAGCTGTTTTTCAACAACCAAAAGTGTCAAATAATGTTTTAGGAGCTGTTTCTCAACAACCAAAAGTGTAAAATAATGTTTTAGGAGCTGTTTCTCAACAACCAAAGTGTCAAATAATGGTTAGAAGCTGTTTTTCAACAACCAAAAGTGTCAAATAATGTTTTAGGAGCTGTTTCTCAATAACCAAAAGTGTAAAATAATGTTTTAGGAGCTGTTTCTCAACAACCAAAGTGTCAAATAATGGTTAGAAGCTGTTTTTCAACAACCAAAAGTGTCAAATAATGTTTTAGGAGCTGTTTCTCAATAACCAAAAGTGTAAAATAATGTTTTAGGAGCTGTTTCTCAACAACCAAAGTGTCAAATAATGGTTAGAAGCTGTTTTTCAACAACCAAAAGTGTCAAATACTGTTTTAGGAGCTGTTTCTAAATAACCAAAAGTGTAAAATAATGTTTTAGGAGCTGTTTCTCAACAACCAAAGTGTCAAATAATGGTTAGAAGCTGTTTTTCAACAACCAAAAGTGTAAAATAATGTTTTAGGAGCTGTTTCTCAACAACCAAAGTGTCAAATAATGGCCTCCCAAAATAATTTGCCTAAAATAATTTGCCAAAATAATTTGCCTCCCAAAAAAAATTCCCAAAATAATTTGCCTCCCAAAATTATTTGCCAAAATAATTTGCCTCCCAAAATAATTTGCCAAAATAATTTGCCTCCCAAAATGATTTGCCAAAATAATTTGCCTCCCAAAATAATTTGCCAAAATAATTTGCCTCCCAAAATAATTTGCCTCCCAAAATAATTTGCCTGCCAAAATAATTTGCCTCCCAAAATAATTTGCCTCCCAAAATAATTTGCCTGCCAAAATAATTTGCCTCCCAAAATAATTTGCCTCCCAAAATAATTTGCCAAAATAATTTGCCTCCCAAAATAATTTGCCTCCCAAAATAATTTGCCTCCCAAAATAATTTGCCAAAATAATTTGCCTCCCAAAATAATTTGCCAAAATAATTTGCCTCCCAAAATAATTTGCCAAAATAATTTGCCACCCAAAATAATTTGCCTCCCAAAATAATTTGCCAAAATAATTTGCCTCCCAAAATAATTTGCCAAAATAATTTGCCTCCCAAAATAATTTGCCTCCCAAAATAATTTGCATCCCAAAATAATTTGGCAAATAATGTTTTAGGAGCTGTTTCTCAACAACCAAAGTGTCAAATAATGGTTAGAAGCTGTTTTTCAACAACCAAAAGTGTCAAATAATGTTTTGGGAGCTGTTTCTCAACAACCAAAAGTGTAAAATAATGTTTTAGGAGCTGTTTCTCAACAACCAAAGTGTCAAATAATGGTTAGAAGCTGTTTTTCAACAACCAAAAGTGTCAAATAATGTTTTAGGAGCTGTTTCTCAACAACCAAAAGTGTAAAATAATGTTTTATGAGCTGTTTCTCAATAACCAAAAGTGTAAAATAATGTTTTAGGAGCTGTTTCTCAACAACCAAAGTGTCAAATAATGGTTAGAAGCTGTTTTTCAACAACCAAAAGTGTAAAATAATGTTTTATGAGCTGTTTCTCAACAACCAAAGTGTCAAATAATGGTTAGAAGCTGTTTTTCAACAACCAAAAGTGTAAAATAATGTTTTAGGAGCTGTTTCTCAACAACCAAAGTGTCAAATAATGGTTAGAAGCTGTTTTTCAACAACCAAAAGTGTCAAATAATGTTTTAGGAGCTGTTTCTCAACAACCAAAAGTGTAAAATAATGTTTTAGGAGCTGTTTCTCAACAACCAAAGTGTCAAATAATGGCCTCCCAAAATAATTTGCCTAAAATAATTTGCCAAAATAATTTGCCTCCCAAAAAAAATTCCCAAAATAATTTGCCTCCCAAAATTATTTGCCAAAATAATTTGCCTCCCAAAATAATTTGCCAAAATAATTTGCCTCCCAAAATGATTTGCCAAAATAATTTGCCTCCCAAAATAATTTGCCAAAATAATTTGCCTCCCAAAATAATTTGCCTCCCAAAATAATTTGCCTCCCAAAATAATTTGCCTGCCAAAATAATTTGCCTCCCAAAATAATTTGCCTCCCAAAATAATTTGCCTGCCAAAATAATTTGCCTCCCAAAATAATTTGCCTCCCAAAATAATTTGCCAAAATAATTTGCCTCCCAAAATAATTTGCCTCCCAAAATAATTTGCCAAAATAATTTGCCTCCCAAAATAATTTGCCAAAATAATTTGCCTCCCAAAATAATTTGCCAAAATAATTTGCCACCCAAAATAATTTGCCTCCCAAAATAATTTGCCAAAATAATTTGCCTCCCAAAATAATTTGCCAAAATAATTTGCCAAAATAATTTGCCTCCCAAAATAATTTGCCTCCCAAAATAATTTGCCTCCCAAAATAATTTGGCAAATAATGTTTTAGGAGCTGTTTCTCAACAACCAAAGTGTCAAATAATGGTTAGAAGCTGTTTTTCAACAACCAAAAGTGTCAAATAATGTTTTGGGAGCTGTTTCTCAACAACCAAAAGTGTAAAATAATGTTTTAGGAGCTGTTTCTCAACAACCAAAGTGTCAAATAATGGTTAGAAGCTGTTTTTCAACAACCAAAAGTGTCAAATAATGTTTTAGGAGCTGTTTCTCAACAACCAAAAGTGTAAAATAATGTTTTATGAGCTGTTTCTCAATAACCAAAAGTGTAAAATAATGTTTTAGGAGCTGTTTCTCAACAACCAAAGTGTCAAATAATGGTTAGAAGCTGTTTTTCAACAACCAAAAGTGTAAAATAATGTTTTATGAGCTGTTTCTCAACAACCAAAGTGTCAAATAATGGTTAGAAGCTGTTTTTCAACAACCAAAAGTGTAAAATAATGTTTTATGAGCTGTTTCTCAACAACCAAAGTGTCAAATAATGGTTAGAAGCTGTTTTTCAACAACCAAAAGTGTCAAATAATGTTTTAGGAGCTGTTTCTCAACAACCAAAAGTGTAAAATAATGTTTTAGGAGCTGTTTCTCAACAACCAAAGTGTCAAATAATGGTTAGAAGCTGTTTTTTAACAACCAAAAGTGTCAAATAATGTTTTAGGAGCCGTTTCTCAATAACCAAAAGTGTAAAATAATGTTTTAGGAGCTGTTTCTCAACAACCAAAGTGTCAAATAATGGTTAGAAGCTGTTTTTCAACAACCAAAAGTGTCAAATAATGTTTTAGGAGCTGTTTCTCAATAACCAAAAGTGTAAAATAATGTTTTAGGAGCTGTTTCTCAACAACCAAAGTGTCAAATAATGGTTAGAAGCTGTTTTTCAACAACCAAAAGTGTCAAATAATGTTTTAGGAGCTGTTTCTCAACAACCAAAAGTGTAAAATAATGTTTTAGGAGCTGTTTCTCAACAACCAAAGTGTCAAATAATGGCCTCCCAAAATAATTTGCCTAAAATAATTTGCCTCCCAAAATGATTTGCCAAAATAATTTGCCTCCCAAAATAATTTGCCAAAATAATTTGCCTCCCAAAATAATTTGCCTCCCAAAATAATTTGCCTCCCAAAATAATTTGCCTGCCAAAATAATTTGCCTCCCAAAATAATTTGCCTCCCAAAATAATTTGCCTGCCAAAATAATTTGCCTCCCAAAATAATTTGCCTCCCAAAATAATTTGCCAAAATAATTTGCCTCCCAAAATAATTTGCCTCCCAAAATAATTTGCCAAAATAATTTGCCTCCCAAAATAATTTGCCAAAATAATTTGCCTCCCAAAATAATTTGCCAAAATAATTTGCCTCCCAAAATAATTTGCCAAAATAATTTGCCACCCAAAATAATTTGCCTCCCAAAATAATTTGCCAAAATAATTTGCCTCCCAAAATAATTTGCCTCCCAAAATAATTTGCCTCCCAAAATAATTTGCCTGCCAAAATAATTTGCCTCCCAAAATAATTTGCCTCCCAAAATAATTTGCCTGCCAAAATAATTTGCCTCCCAAAATAATTTGCCAAAATAATTTGCCTCCCAAAATAATTTGCCTCCCAAAATAATTTGCCAAAATAATTTGCCTCCCAAAATAATTTGCCAAAATAATTTGCCTCCCAAAATAATTTGCCAAAATAATTTGCCACCCAAAATAATTTGCCTCCCAAAATAATTTGCCAAAATAATTTGCCTCCCAAAATAATTTGCCAAAATAATTTGCCTCCCAAAATAATTTGCCTCCCAAAATAATTTGCCTCCCAAAATAATTTGGCAAATAATGTTTTAGGAGCTGTTTCTCAACAACCAAAGTGTCAAATAATGGTTAGAAGCTGTTTTTCAACAACCAAAAGTGTCAAATAATGTTTTGGGAGCTGTTTCTCAACAACCAAAAGTGTAAAATAATGTTTTAGGAGCTGTTTCTCAACAACCAAAGTGTCAAATAATGGTTAGAAGCTGTTTTTCAACAACCAAAAGTGTCAAATAATGTTTTAGGAGCTGTTTCTCAACAACCAAAAGTGTAAAATAATGTTTTATGAGCTGTTTCTCAATAACCAAAAGTGTAAAATAATGTTTTAGGAGCTGTTTCTCAACAACCAAAGTGTCAAATAATGGTTAGAAGCTGTTTTTCAACAACCAAAAGTGTAAAATAATGTTTTATGAGCTGTTTCTCAACAACCAAAGTGTCAAATAATGGTTAGAAGCTGTTTTTCAACAACCAAAAGTGTCAAATACTGTTTTAGGAGCTGTTTCTCAACAACCAAAAGTGTAAAATAATGTTTTAGGAGCTGTTTCTCAACAACCAAAGTGTCAAATAATGGTTAGAAGCTGTTTTTCAACAACCAAAAGTGTCAAATAATGTTTTAGGAGCTGTTTCTCAATAACCAAAAGTGTAAAATAATGTTTTAGGAGCTGTTTCTCAACAACCAAAGTGTCAAATAATGGTTAGAAGCTGTTTTTCAACAACCAAAAGTGTAAAATAATGTTTTATGAGCTGTTTCTCAACAACCAAAGTGTCAAATAATGGTTAGAAGCTGTTTTTCAACAACCAAAAGTGTCAAATAATGTTTTAGGAGCTGTTTCTCAACAACCAAAAGTGTAAAATAATGTTTTAGGAGCTGTTTCTCAACAACCAAAGTGTCAAATAATGGTTAGAAGCAGTTTTTTAACAACCAAAAGTGTCAAATAATGTTTTAGGAGCTGTTTCTCAATAACCAAAAGTGTAAAATAATGTTTTAGGAGCTGTTTCTCAACAACCAAAGTGTCAAATAATGGTTAGAAGCTGTTTTTCAACAACCAAAAGTGTCAAATACTGTTTTAGGAGCTGTTTCTCAACAACCAAAAGTGTAAAATAATGTTTTAGGAGCTGTTTCTCAACAACCAAAGTGTCAAATAATGGTTAGAAGCTGTTTTTCAACAACCAAAAGTGTCAAATAATGTTTTAGGAGCTGTTTCTCAATAACCAAAAGTGTAAAATAATGTTTTAGGAGCTGTTTCTCAACAACCAAAGTGTCAAATAATGGTTAGAAGCTGTTTTTCAACAACCAAAAGTGTAAAATAATGTTTTATGAGCTGTTTCTCAACAACCAAAGTGTCAAATAATGGTTAGAAGCTGTTTTTCAACAACCAAAAGTGTCAAATAATGTTTTAGGAGCTGTTTCTCAACAACCAAAAGTGTAAAATAATGTTTTAGGAGCTGTTTCTCAACAACCAAAGTGTCAAATAATGGTTAGAAGCAGTTTTTTAACAACCAAAAGTGTCAAATAATGTTTTAGGAGCCGTTTCTCAATAACCAAAAGTGTAAAATAATGTTTTAGGAGCTGTTTCTCAACAACCAAAGTGTCAAATAATGGTTAGAAGCTGTTTTTCAACAACCAAAAGTGTCAAATAATGTTTTAGGAGCTGTTTCTCAATAACCAAAAGTGTAAAATAATGTTTTAGGAGCTGTTTCTCAACAACCAAAGTGTCAAATAATGGTTAGAAGCTGTTTTTCAACAACCAAAAGTGTCAAATAATGTTTTAGGAGCTGTTTCTCAACAACCAAAAGTGTAAAATAATGTTTTAGGAGCTGTTTCTCAACAACCAAAGTGTCAAATAATGGCCTCCCAAAATAATTTGCCTAAAATAATTTGCCAAAATAATTTGCCTCCCAAAATAATTTGCCTCCCAAAAAAATTTCCCAAAATAATTTGCCTCCCAAAATTATTTGCCAAAATAATTTGCCTCCCAAAATAATTTGCCAAAATAATTTACCTCCCAAAATGATTTGCCAAAATAATTTGCCTCCCAAAATAATTTGCCTCCCAAAATAATTTGCCTGCCAAAATAATTTGCCTCCCAAAATAATTTGCCTGCCAAAATAATTTGCCAAAATAATTTGCCTCCCAAAATAATTTGCCAAAATAATTTGCCTCCCAAAATAATTTGCCTCCCAAAATAATTTGCCAAAATAATTTGCCTCCCAAAATAATTTGCCAAAATAATTTGCCTCCCAAAATAATTTGCCAAAATAATTTGCCTCCCAAAATAATTTGCCAAAATAATTTGCCTCCCAAAATAATTTGCCAAAATAATTTGCCTCCCAAAATAATTTGCCAAAATAATTTGCCTCCCAAAATAATTTGCCAAAATAATTTGCCTCCCAAAATAATTTGCCAAAATAATTTGCCTCCCAAAATAATTTGCCAAAATAATTTGCCTCCCAAAATAATTTGCCAAAATAATTTGCCTCCCAAAATAATTTGCCAAAATAATTTGCCTCCCAAAATAATTTGCCAAAATAATTTGCCTCCCAAAATAATTTGCCTCCCAAAATAATTTGCCTCCCAAAATAATTTGGCAAAATAATTTGCCTCCCAAAATAATTTGCCTCCCAAAATAATTTGCCTCCCAAAATAATTTGGCAAATAATGTTTTAGGAGCTGTTTCTCAACAACCAAAGTGTCAAATAATGGTTAGAAGCTGTTTTTCAACAACCAAAAGTGTCAAATAATGTTTTAGGAGCTGTTTCTCAACAACCAAAAGTGTAAAATAATGTTTTAGGAGCTGTTTCTCAACAACCAAAGTGTCAAATAATGGTTAGAAGCTGTTTTTCAACAACCAAAAGTGTCAAATAATGTTTTAGGAGCTGTTTCTCAACAACCAAAAGTGTAAAATAATGTTTTAGGAGCTGTTTCTCAATAACCAAAAGTGTAAAATAATGTTTTAGGAGCTGTTTCTCAACAACCAAAGTGTCAAATAATGGTTAGAAGCTGTTTTTCAAACACCAAAAGTGTCAAATAATGTTTTAGGAGCTGTTTCTCAATAACCAAAAGTGTAAAATAATGTTTTAGGAGCTGTTTCTCAACAACCAAAGTGTCAAATAATGGTTAGAAGCTGTTTTTCAACAACCAAAAGTGTCAAATACTGTTTTAGGAGCTGTTTCTCAATAACCAAAAGTGTAAAATAATGTTTTAGGAGCTGTTTCTCAACAACCAAAGTGTCAAATAATGGTTAGAAGCTGTTTTTCAACAACCAAAAGTGTCAAATAATGTTTTAGGAGCTGTTTCTCAATAACCAAAAGTGTAAAATAATGTTTTAGGAGCTGTTTCTCAACAACCAAAGTGTCAAATAATGGTTAGAAGCTGTTTTTCAACAACCAAAAGTGTCAAATAATGTTTTAGGAGCTGTTTCTCAACAACCAAAAGTGTCAAATAATGTTTTAGGAGCTGTTTCTCAACAACCAAAGTGTCAAATAATGGTTAGAAGCTGTTTTTCAACAACCAAAAGTGTCAAATTATGTTTTAGGAGCTGTTTCTCAATAACCAAAAGTGTAAAATAATGTTTTAGGAGCTGTTTCTCAACAACCAAAGTGTCAAATAATGGTTAGAAGCTGTTTTTCAACAACCAAAAGTGTCAAATAATGTTTTAGGAGCTGTTTCTCAATAACCAAAAGTGTAAAATAATGTTTTAGGAGCTGTTTCTCAACAACCAAAGTGTCAAATAATGGTTAGAAGCTGTTTTTCAACAACCAAAAGTGTCAAATACTGTTTTAGGAGCTGTTTCTAAATAACCAAAAGTGTAAAATAATGTTTTAGGAGCTGTTTCTCAACAACCAAAGTGTCAAATAATGGTTAGAAGCTGTTTCTCAACAACCAAAGTGTCAAATAATGGCCTCCCAAAATAATTTGCCTAAAATAATTTGCCAAAATAATTTGCGTCCCAAAAAAAATTCCCAAAATAATTTGCCTCCCAAAATTATTTGCCAAAATAATTTGCCTCCCAAAATAATTTGCCAAAATAATTTGCCTCCCAAAATAATTTGCCAAAATAATTTGCCTCCCAAAATGATTTGCCAAAATAATTTGCCTCCCAAAATAATTTGCCTCCCAAAATAATTTGCCTCCCAAAATAATTTGCCTGCCAAAATAATTTGCCTCCCAAAATAATTTGCCTCCCAAAATAATTTGCCTGCCAAAATAATTTGCCAAAATAATTTGCCTCCCAAAATAATTTGCCTCCCAAAATAATTTGCCAAAATATTTTGCCTCCCAAAATAATTTGCCTCCCAAAATAATTTGCCAAAATAATTTGCCTCCCAAAATAATTTGGCAAAATAATTTGCCTCCCAAAATAATTTGCCTCCCAAAATAATTTGCCAAATTAATTTGCCTCCCAAAATAATTTGCCAAAATAATTTGCCTCCCAAAATAATTTGCCAAAATAATTTGCCACCCAAAATAATTTGCCAAAATAATTTGCCTCCCAAAATAATTTGCCAAAATAATTTGCCAAAATAATTTGCCTCCCAAAATAATTTGCCAAAATAATTTGCCTCCCAAAATAATTTGCCTCCCAAAATAATTTGCCTCCCAAAATAATTTGCCAAAATAATTTGCCTCCCAAAATAATTTGCCTCCCAAAATAATTTGCCAAAATAATTTGCCTCCCAAAATAATTTGGCAAATAATGTTTTAGGAGCTGTTTCTCAACAACCAAAGTGTCAAATAATGGTTAGAAGCTGTTTTTCAACAACCAAAAGTGTCAAATAATGTTTTGGGAGCTGTTTCTCAACAACCAAAAGTGTAAAATAATGTTTTAGGAGCTGTTTCTCAACAACCAAAGTGTCAAATAATGGTTAGAAGCTGTTTTTCAACAACCAAAAGTGTCAAATAATGTTTTAGGAGCTGTTTCTCAACAACCAAAAGTGTAAAATAATGTTTTAGGAGCTGTTTCTCAACAACCAAAGTGTCAAATAATGGTTAGAAGCAGTTTTTTAACAACCAAAAGTGTCAAATAATGTTTTAGGAGCCGTTTCTCAATAACCAAAAGTGTAAAATAATGTTTTAGGAGCTGTTTCTCAACAACCAAAGTGTCAAATAATGGTTAGAAGCTGTTTTTCAACAACCAAAAGTGTCAAATAATGTTTTAGGAGCTGTTTCTCAACAACCAAAAGTGTAAAATAATGTTTTAGGAGCTGTTTCTCAACAACCAAAGTGTCAAATAATGGTTAGAAGCTGTTTTTCAACAACCAAAAGTGTCAAATAATGTTTTAGGAGCTGTTTCTCAACAACCAAAAGTGTAAAATAATGTTTTAGGAGCTGTTTCTCAACAACCAAAGTGTCAAATAATGGCCTCCCAAAATAATTTGCCTAAAATAATTTGCCAAAATAATTTGCCTCCCAAAATAATTTGCCTCCCAAAAAAATTTCCCAAAATAATTTGCCTCCCAAAATTATTTGCCAAAATAATTTGCCTCCCAAAATAATTTGCCAAAATAATTTACCTCCCAAAATGATTTGCCAAAATAATTTGCCTCCCAAAATAATTTGCCTCCCAAAATAATTTGCCTCCCAAAATAATTTGCCTGCCAAAATAATTTGCCTCCCAAAATAATTTGCCTGCCAAAATAATTTGCCAAAATAATTTGCCTCCCAAAATAATTTGCCAAAATAATTTGCCTCCCAAAATAATTTGCCTCCCAAAATAATTTGCCAAAATAATTTGCCTCCCAAAATAATTTGCCAAAATAATTTGCCTCCCAAAATAATTTGCCAAAATAATTTGCCTCCCAAAATAATTTGCCAAAATAATTTGCCTCCCAAAATAATTCGCCAAAATAATTTGCCTCCCAAAATAATTTGCCAAAATAATTTGCCTCCCAAAATAATTTGCCAAAATAATTTGCCTCCCAAAATAATTTGCCAAAATAATTTGCCTCCCAAAATAATTTGCCAAAATAATTTGCCTCCCAAAATAATTTGCCAAAATAATTTGCCTCCCAAAATAATTTGCCAAAATAATTTGCCTCCCAAAATAATTTGCCTCCCAAAATAATTTGGCAAAATAATTTGCCTCCCAAAATAATTTGCCTCCCAAAATAATTTGCCTCCCAAAATAATTTGGCAAATAATGTTTTAGGAGCTGTTTCTCAACAACCAAAGTGTCAAATAATGGTTAGAAGCTGTTTTTCAACAACCAAAAGTGTCAAATAATGTTTTAGGAGCTGTTTCTCAACAACCAAAAGTGTAAAATAATGTTTTAGGAGCTGTTTCTCAACAACCAAAGTGTCAAATAATGGTTAGAAGCTGTTTTTCAACAACCAAAAGTGTCAAATAATGTTTTAGGAGCTGTTTCTCAACAACCAAAAGTGTAAAATAATGTTTTAGGAGCTGTTTCTCAATAACCAAAAGTGTAAAATAATGTTTTAGGAGCTGTTTCTCAACAACCAAAGTGTCAAATAATGGTTAGAAGCTGTTTTTCAAACACCAAAAGTGTCAAATAATGTTTTAGGAGCTGTTTCTCAATAACCAAAAGTGTAAAATAATGTTTTAGGAGCTGTTTCTCAACAACCAAAGTGTCAAATAATGGTTAGAAGCTGTTTTTCAACAACCAAAAGTGTCAAATACTGTTTTAGGAGCTGTTTCTCAATAACCAAAAGTGTAAAATAATGTTTTAGGAGCTGTTTCTCAACAACCAAAGTGTCAAATAATGGTTAGAAGCTGTTTTTCAACAACCAAAAGTGTCAAATAATGTTTTAGGAGCTGTTTCTCAATAACCAAAAGTGTAAAATAATGTTTTAGGAGCTGTTTCTCAACAACCAAAGTGTCAAATAATGGTTAGAAGCTGTTTTTCAACAACCAAAAGTGTCAAATAATGTTTTAGGAGCTGTTTCTCAACAACCAAAAGTGTCAAATAATGTTTTAGGAGCTGTTTCTCAACAACCAAAGTGTCAAATAATGGTTAGAAGCTGTTTTTCAACAACCAAAAGTGTCAAATTATGTTTTAGGAGCTGTTTCTCAATAACCAAAAGTGTAAAATAATGTTTTAGGAGCTGTTTCTCAACAACCAAAGTGTCAAATAATGGTTAGAAGCTGTTTTTCAACAACCAAAAGTGTCAAATAATGTTTTAGGAGCTGTTTCTCAATAACCAAAAGTGTAAAATAATGTTTTAGGAGCTGTTTCTCAACAACCAAAGTGTCAAATAATGGTTAGAAGCTGTTTTTCAACAACCAAAAGTGTCAAATACTGTTTTAGGAGCTGTTTCTAAATAACCAAAAGTGTAAAATAATGTTTTAGGAGCTGTTTCTCAACAACCAAAGTGTCAAATAATGGTTAGAAGCTGTTTCTCAACAACCAAAGTGTCAAATAATGGCCTCCCAAAATAATTTGCCTAAAATAATTTGCCAAAATAATTTGCCTCCCAAAAAAAATTCCCAAAATAATTTGCCTCCCAAAATTATTTGCCAAAATAATTTGCCTCCCAAAATAATTTGCCAAAATAATTTGCCTCCCAAAATAATTTGCCAAAATAATTTGCCTCCCAAAATGATTTGCCAAAATAATTTGCTTCCCAAAATAATTTGCCTCCCAAAATAATTTGCCTCCCAAAATAATTTGCCTCCCAAAATAATTTGCCTCCCAAAATAATTTGCCTCCCAAAATAATTTGCCTGCCAAAATAATTTGCCAAAATAATTTGCCTCCCAAAATAATTTGCCTCCCAAAATAATTTGCCAAAATATTTTGCCTCCCAAAATAATTTGCCTCCCAAAATAATTTGCCAAAATAATTTGCCTCCCAAAATAATTTGGCAAAATAATTTGCCTCCCAAAATAATTTGCCTCCCAAAATAATTTGCCAAATTAATTTGCCTCCCAAAATAATTTGCCAAAATAATTTGCCTCCCAAAATAATTTGCCAAAATAATTTGCCACCCAAAATAATTTGCCAAAATAATTTGCCTCCCAAAATAATTTGCCAAAATAATTTGCCAAAATAATTTGCCTCCCAAAATAATTTGCCAAAATAATTTGCCTCCCAAAATAATTTGCCTCCCAAAATAATTTGCCAAAATAATTTGCCTCCCAAAATAATTTGCCTCCCAAAATAATTTGCCAAAATAATTTGCCTCCCAAAATAATTTGGCAAATAATGTTTTAGGAGCTGTTTCTCAACAACCAAAGTGTCAAATAATGGTTAGAAGCTGTTTTTCAACAACCAAAAGTGTCAAATAATGTTTTGGGAGCTGTTTCTCAACAACCAAAAGTGTAAAATAATGTTTTAGGAGCTGTTTCTCAACAACCAAAGTGTCAAATAATGGTTAGAAGCTGTTTTTCAACAACCAAAAGTGTCAAATAATGTTTTAGGAGCTGTTTCTCAACAACCAAAAGTGTAAAATAATGTTTTATGAGCTGTTTCTCAATAACCAAAAGTGTAAAATAATGTTTTAGGAGCTGTTTCTCAACAACCAAAGTGTCAAATAATGGTTAGAAGCTGTTTTTCAACAACCAAAAGTGTAAAATAATGTTTTATGAGCTGTTTCTCAACAACCAAAGTGTCAAATAATGGTTAGAAGCTGTTTTTCAACAACCAAAAGTGTCAAATAATGTTTTAGGAGCTGTTTCTCAACAACCAAAAGTGTAAAATAATGTTTTAGGAGCTGTTTCTCAACAACCAAAGTGTCAAATAATGGTTAGAAGCTGTTTTTCAACAACCAAAAGTGTCAAATAATGTTTTAGGAGCTGTTTCTCAATAACCAAAAGTGTAAAATAATGTTTTAGGAGCTGTTTCTCAACAACCAAAGTGTCAAATAATGGTTAGAAGCTGTTTTTCAACAACCAAAAGTGTAAAATAATGTTTTATGAGCTGTTTCTCAACAACCAAAGTGTCAAATAATGGTTAGAAGCTGTTTTTCAACAACCAAAAGTGTCAAATAATGTTTTAGGAGCTGTTTCTCAACAACCAAAAGTGTAAAATAATGTTTTAGGAGCTGTTTCTCAACAACCAAAGTGTCAAATAATGGTTAGAAGCAGTTTTTTAACAACCAAAAGTGTCAAATAATGTTTTAGGAGCCGTTTCTCAATAACCAAAAGTGTAAAATAATGTTTTAGGAGCTGTTTCTCAACAACCAAAGTGTCAAATAATGGTTAGAAGCTGTTTTTCAACAACCAAAAGTGTCAAATAATGTTTTAGGAGCTGTTTCTCAATAACCAAAAGTGTAAAATAATGTTTTAGGAGCTGTTTCTCAACAACCAAAGTGTCAAATAATGGTTAGAAGCTGTTTTTCAACAACCAAAAGTGTCAAATAATGTTTTAGGAGCTGTTTCTCAACAACCAAAAGTGTAAAATAATGTTTTAGGAGCTGTTTCTCAACAACCAAAGTGTCAAATAATGGCCTCCCAAAATAATTTGCCTAAAATAATTTGCCAAAATAATTTGCCTCCCAAAAAAAATTCCCAAAATAATTTGCCTCCCAAAATTATTTGCCAAAATAATTTGCCTCCCAAAATAATTTGCCAAAATAATTTACCTCCCAAAATGATTTGCCAAAATAATTTGCCTCCCAAAATAATTTGCCTCCCAAAATAATTTGCCTGCCAAAATAATTTGCCAAAATAATTTGCCTCCCAAAATAATTTGCCAAAATAATTTGCCTCCCAAAATAATTTGCCAAAATAATTTGCCTCCCAAAATAATTTGGCAAATAATGTTTTAGGAGCTGTTTCTCAACATCCAAAGTGTCAAATAATGGTTAGAAGCTGTTTTTCAACAACCAAAAGTGTCAAATAATGTTTTGGGAGCTGTTTCTCAACAACCAAAAGTGTAAAATAATGTTTTAGGAGCTGTTTCTCAACAACCAAAAGTGTAAAATAATGTTTTAGGAGCTGTTTCTCAACAACCAAAGTGTCAAATAATGGTTAGAAGCTGTTTTTCAACAACCAAAAGTGTCAAATAATGTTTTAGGAGCTGTTTCTCAATAACCAAAAGTGTAAAATAATGTTTTAGGAGCTGTTTCTCAACAACCAAAGTGTCAAATAATGGTTAGAAGCTGTTTTTCAACAACCAAAAGTGTAAAATAATGTTTTATGAGCTGTTTCTCAACAACCAAAGTGTCAAATAATGGTTAGAAGCTGTTTTTCAACAACCAAAAGTGTAAAATAATGTTTTAGGAGCTGTTTCTCAACAACCAAAAGTGTAAAATAATGTTTTAGGAGCTGTTTCTCAACAACCAAAGTGTCAAATAATGGTTAGAAGCTGTTTTTTAACAACCGAAAGTGTCAAATAATGTTTTAGGAGCCGTTTCTCAATAACCAAAAGTGTAAAATAATGTTTTAGGAGCTGTTTCTCAACAACCAAAGTGTCAAATAATGGTTAGAAGCTGTTTTTCAACAACCAAAAGTGTCAAATAATGTTTTAGGAGCTGTTTCTCAACAACCAAAAGTGTAAAATAATGTTTTAGGAGCTGTTTCTCAACAACCAAAGTGTCAAATAATGGCCTCCCAAAATAATTTGCCTAAAATAATTTGCCAAAATAATTTGCCTCCCAAAAAAAATTCCCAAAATAATTTGCCTCCCAAAATTATTTGCCAAAATAATTTGCCTCCCAAAATAATTTGCCAAAATAATTTACCTCCCAAAATGATTTGCCAAAATAATTTGCCTCCCAAAATAATTTGCCTCCCAAAATAATTTGCCTGCCAAAATAATTTGCCAAAATAATTTGCCTCCCAAAATAATTTGCCAAAATAATTTGCCTCCCAAAATAATTTGCCAAAATAATTTGCCTCCCAAAATAATTTGGCAAATAATGTTTTAGGAGCTGTTTCTCAACATCCAAAGTGTCAAATAATGGTTAGAAGCTGTTTTTCAACAACCAAAAGTGTCAAATAATGTTTTGGGAGCTGTTTCTCAACAACCAAAAGTGTAAAATAATGTTTTAGGAGCTGTTTCTCAACAACCAAAAGTGTAAAATAATGTTTTAGGAGCTGTTTCTCAACAACCAAAGTGTCAAATAATGGTTAGAAGCTGTTTTTCAACAACCAAAAGTGTCAAATAATGTTTTAGGAGCTGTTTCTCAATAACCAAAAGTGTAAAATAATGTTTTAGGAGCTGTTTCTCAACAACCAAAGTGTCAAATAATGGTTAGAAGCTGTTTTTCAACAACCAAAAGTGTAAAATAATGTTTTATGAGCTGTTTCTCAACAACCAAAGTGTCAAATAATGGTTAGAAGCTGTTTTTCAACAACCAAAAGTGTAAAATAATGTTTTAGGAGCTGTTTCTCAACAACCAAAAGTGTAAAATAATGTTTTAGGAGCTGTTTCTCAACAACCAAAGTGTCAAATAATGGTTAGAAGCTGTTTTTTAACAACCGAAAGTGTCAAATAATGTTTTAGGAGCCGTTTCTCAATAACCAAAAGTGTAAAATAATGTTTTAGGAGCTGTTTCTCAACAACCAAAGTGTCAAATAATGGTTAGAAGCTGTTTTTCAACAACCAAAAGTGTCAAATAATGTTTTAGGAGCTGTTTCTCAATAACCAAAAGTGTAAAATAATGTTTTAGGAGCTGTTTCTCAACAACCAAAGTGTCAAATAATGGTTAGAAGCTGTTTTTCAACAACCAAAAGTGTCAAATAATGTTTTAGGAGCTGTTTCTCAACAACCAAAAGTGTAAAATAATGTTTTAGGAGCTGTTTCTCAACAACCAAAGTGTCAAATAATGGCCTCCCAAAATAATTTGCCTAAAATAATTTGCCTCCCAAAATAATTTGCCAAAATAATTTGCCTCCCAAAAAAAATTCCCAAAATAATTTGCCTCCCAAAATTATTTGCCAAAATAATTTGCCAAAATAATTTACCTCCCAAAATGATTTACCAAAATAATTTGCCTCCCAAAATAATTTGCCTCCCAAAATAATTTGCCAAAATAATTTGCCTCCCAAAATAATTTGCCTCCCAAAATAATTTGCCTGCCAAAATAATTTGCCTCCCAAAATAATTTGCCTGCCAAAATAATTTGCCAAAATAATTTGCCTCCCAAAATAATTTGCCTCCCAAAATAATTTGCCAAAATAATTTGCCTCCCAAAATAATTTGCCTCCCAAAATAATTTGCCAAAATAATTTGCCTTCCAAAATAATTTGCCTCCCAAAATAATTGCCAAAATATTTTGCCTCCCAAAATAATTTGCCTCCCAAAATAATTTGCCTCCCAAAATAATTTGCCTCCCAAAATAATTTGCCAAAATAATTTGCCTCCCAAAATAATTTGCCAAAATAATTTGCCTCCCAAAATAATTTGCCAAAATAATTTGCCTCCCAAAATAATTTGCCAAAATAATTTGCCTCCCAAAATAATTTGCCAAAATAATTTGCCTCCCAAAATAATTTGCCTCCCAAAATAATTTGCCTCCCAAAATAATTTGTCAAATAATGTTTTAGGAGCTGTTTCTCAACAACCAAAGTGTCAAATAATGGTTAGAAGCTGTTTTTCAACAACCAAAAGTGTCAAATAATGTTTTAGGAGCTGTTTCTCAACAACCAAAAGTGTAAAAGAATGTTTTAGGAGCTGTTTCTCAACAACCAAAGTGTCAAATAATGGTTAGAAGCTGTTTTTCAACAACCAAAAGTGTCAAATAATGTTTTAGGAGCTGTTTCTCAACAACCAAAAGTGTAAAATAATGTTTTAGGAGCTGTTTCTCAACAACCAAAGTGTCAAATAATGGTTAGAAGCTGTTTTTCAACAACCAAAAGTGTCAAATAATGTTTTAGGAGCTGTTTCTCAACAACAAAAAGTGTCAAATAATGTTTTAGGAGCTGTTTCTCAATAACCAAAAGTGTAAAATAATGTTTTAGGAGCTGTTTCTCAACAACCAAAGTGTCAAATAATGGTTAGAAGCTGTTTTTCAACAACCAAAAGTGTCAAATAATGTTTTAGGAGCTGTTTCTCAATAACCAAAAGTGTAAAATAATGTTTTAGGAGCTGTTTCTCAACAACCAAAGTGTCAAATAATGGTTAGAAGCTGTTTTTCAACAACCAAAAGTGTCAAATACTGTTTTAGGAGCTGTTTCTCAATAACCAAAAGTGTAAAATAATGTTTTAGGAGCTGTTTCTCAACAACCAAAGTGTCAAATAATGGTTAGAAGCTGTTTTTCAACAACCAAAAGTGTCAAATAATGTTTTAGGAGCTGTTTCTCAATAACCAAAAGTGTAAAATAATGTTTTAGGAGCTGTTTCTCAACAACCAAAGTGTCAAATAATGGTTAGAAGCTGTTTTTCAACAACCAAAAGTGTCAAATAATGTTTTAGGAGCTGTTTCTCAATAACCAAAAGTGTAAAATAATGTTTTAGGAGCTGTTTCTCAACAACCAAAGTGTCAAATAATGGTTAGAAGCTGTTTTTCAACAACCAAAAGTGTCAAATAATATTTTAGGAGCTGTTTCTCAACAACCAAAAGTGTAAAATAATGTTTTAGGAGCTGTTTCTCAACAACCAAAAGTGTAAAATAATGTTTTAGGAGCTGTTTCTCAACAACCAAAGTGTCAAATAATGGTTAGAAGCTGTTTTTCAACAACCAAAAGTGTCAAATAATGGTTAGAAGCTGTTTTTCAACAACCAAAAGTGTAAAATAATGTTTTATGAGCTGTTTCTCAACAACCAAAGTGTCAAATAATGGTTAGAAGCTGTTTTTCAACAACCAAAAGTGTCAAATAATGTTTTAGGAGCTGTTTCTCAACAACCAAAAGTGTAAAATAATGTTTTAGGAGCTGTTTCTCAACAACCAAAGTGTCAAATAATGGTTAGAAGCTGTTTTTCAACAACCAAAAGTGTCAAATAATGTTTTAGGAGCTGTTTCTCAATAACCAAAAGTGTAAAATAATGTTTTAGGAGCTGTTTCTCAACAACCAAAGTGTCAAATAATGGTTAGAAGCTGTTTTTCAACAACCAAAAGTGTAAAATAATGTTTTATGAGCTGTTTCTCAACAACCAAAGTGTCAAATAATGGTTAGAAGCTGTTTTTCAACAACCAAAAGTGTCAAATAATGTTTTAGGAGCTGTTTCTCAACAACCAAAAGTGTAAAATAATGTTTTAGGAGCTGTTTCTCAACAACCAAAGTGTCAAATAATGGTTAGAAGCTGTTTTTTAACAACCAAAAGTGTCAAATAATGTTTTAGGAGCCGTTTCTCAATAACCAAAAGTGTAAAATAATGTTTTAGGAGCTGTTTCTCAACAACCAAAGTGTCAAATAATGGTTAGAAGCTGTTTTTCAACAACCAAAAGTGTCAAATAATGTTTTAGGAGCTGTTTCTCAATAACCAAAAGTGTAAAATAATGTTTTAGGAGCTGTTTCTCAACAACCAAAGTGTCAAATAATGGTTAGAAGCTGTTTTTCAACAACCAAAAGTGTCAAATACTGTTTTAGGAGCTGTTTCTAAATAACCAAAAGTGTAAAATAATGTTTTAGGAGCTGTTTCTCAACAACCAAAGTGTCAAATAATGGTTAGAAGCTGTTTTTCAACAACCAAAAGTGTAAAATAATGTTTTAGGAGCTGTTTCTCAACAACCAAAGTGTCAAATAATGGCCTCCCAAAATAATTTGCCTAAAATAATTTGCCAAAATAATTTGCCTCCCAAAAAAAATTCCCAAAATAATTTGCCTCCCAAAATTATTTGCCAAAATAATTTGCCTCCCAAAATAATTTGCCTCCCAAAATGATTTGCCAAAATAATTTGCCTCCCAAAATAATTTGCCAAAATAATTTGCCTCCCAAAATAATTTGCCTCCCAAAATAATTTGCCTCCCAAAATAATTTGCCTGCCAAAATAATTTGCCTCCCAAAATAATTTGCCTCCCAAAATAATTTGCCTGCCAAAATAATTTGCCAAAATAATTTGCCTCCCAAAATAATTTGCCTCCCAAAATAATTTGCCAAAATAATTTGCCAAAATAATTTGCCTCCCAAAATAATTTGCCTCCCAAAATAATTTGCCAAAATAATTTGCCTCCCAAAATAATTTGCCAAAATAATTTGCCTCCCAAAATAATTTGCCTCCCAAAATAATTTGCCAAAATAATTTGCCTCCCAAAATAATTTGCCAAAATAATTTGCCTCCCAAAATAATTTGCCAAAATAATTTGCCACCCAAAATAATTTGCCAAAATAATTTGCCTCCCAAAATAATTTGCCAAAATAATTTGCCTCCCAAAATAATTTGCCTCCCAAAATAATTTGCCTCCCAAAATAATTTGGCAAATAATGTTTTAGGAGCTGTTTCTCAACAACCAAAGTGTCAAATAATGGTTAGAAGCTGTTTTTCAACAACCAAAAGTGTCAAATAATGTTTTGGGAGCTGTTTCTCAACAACCAAAAGTGTAAAATAATGTTTTAGGAGCTGTTTCTCAACAACCAAAGTGTCAAATAATGGTTAGAAGCTGTTTTTCAACAACCAAAAGTGTCAAATAATGTTTTAGGAGCTGTTTCTCAACAACCAAAAGTGTAAAATAATGTTTTATGAGCTGTTTCTCAATAACCAAAAGTGTAAAATAATGTTTTAGGAGCTGTTTCTCAACAACCAAAGTGTCAAATAATGGTTAGAAGCTGTTTTTCAACAACCAAAAGTGTAAAATAATGTTTTATGAGCTGTTTCTCAACAACCAAAGTGTCAAATAATGGTTAGAAGCTGTTTTTCAACAACCAAAAGTGTCAAATAATGTTTTAGGAGCTGTTTCTCAACAACCAAAAGTGTAAAATAATGTTTTAGGAGCTGTTTCTCAACAACCAAAGTGTCAAATAATGGTTAGAAGCTGTTTTTCAACAACCAAAAGTGTCAAATAATGTTTTAGGAGCTGTTTCTCAATAACCAAAAGTGTAAAATAATGTTTTAGGAGCTGTTTCTCAACAACCAAAGTGTCAAATAATGGTTAGAAGCTGTTTTTCAACAACCAAAAGTGTAAAATAATGTTTTATGAGCTGTTTCTCAACAACCAAAGTGTCAAATAATGGTTAGAAGCTGTTTTTCAACAACCAAAAGTGTCAAATAATGTTTTAGGAGCTGTTTCTCAACAACCAAAAGTGTAAAATAATGTTTTAGGAGCTGTTTCTCAACAACCAAAGTGTCAAATAATGGTTAGAAGCTGTTTTTTAACAACCAAAAGTGTCAAATAATGTTTTAGGAGCCGTTTCTCAATAACCAAAAGTGTAAAATAATGTTTTAGGAGCTGTTTCTCAACAACCAAAGTGTCAAATAATGGTTAGAAGCTGTTTTTCAACAACCAAAAGTGTCAAATAATGTTTTAGGAGCTGTTTCTCAATAACCAAAAGTGTAAAATAATGTTTTAGGAGCTGTTTCTCAACAACCAAAGTGTCAAATAATGGTTAGAAGCTGTTTTTCAACAACCAAAAGTGTCAAATAATGTTTTAGGAGCTGTTTCTCAACAACCAAAAGTGTAAAATAATGTTTTAGGAGCTGTTTCTCAACAACCAAAGTGTCAAATAATGGCCTCCCAAAATAATTTGCCTAAAATAATTTGCCAAAATAATTTGCCTCCCAAAATAATTTGCCTCCCAAAATAATTTGCCAAAATAATTTGCCTCCCAAAAAAATTTCCCAAAATAATTTGCCTCCCAAAATTATTTGCCAAAATAATTTGCCTCCCAAAATAATTTGCCAAAATAATTTACCTCCCAAAATGATTTGCCAAAATAATTTGCCTCCCAAAATAATTTGCCTCCCAAAATAATTTGCCTCCCAAAATAATTTGCCTGCCAAAATAATTTGCCTCCCAAAATAATTTGCCTGCCAAAATAATTTGCCAAAATAATTTGCCTCCCAAAATAATTTGCCAAAATAATTTGCCTCCCAAAATAATTTGCCTCCCAAAATAATTTGCCAAAATAATTTGCCTCCCAAAATAATTTGCCAAAATAATTTGCCTCCCAAAATAATTTGCCAAAATAATTTGCCTCCCAAAATAATTTGCCTCCCAAAATAATTTGCCAAAATAATTTGCCTCCCAAAATAATTTGCCAAAATAATTTGCCTCCCAAAATAATTTGCCAAAATAATTTGCCTCCCAAAATAATTTGCCTGCCAAAATAATTTGCCTCCCAAAATAATTTGCCTCCCAAAATAATTTGCCTCCCAAAATAATTTGCCAAAATAATTTGCCAAAATAATTTGCCTCCCAAAATAATTTGCCAAAATAATTTGCCACCCAAAATAATTTGCCTCCCAAAATAATTTGCCAAAATAATTTGCCTCCCAAAATAATTTGCCAAAATAATTTGCCTCCCAAAATAATTTGCCTCCCAAAATAATTTGCCAAAATAATTTGGCAAATAATGTTTTAGGAGCTGTTTCTCAACAACCAAAGTGTCAAATAATGGTTAGAAGCTGTTTTTCAACAACCAAAAGTGTCAAATAATGTTTTGGGAGCTGTTTCTCAACAACCAAAAGTGTAAAATAATGTTTTAGGAGCTGTTTCTCAACAACCAAAGTGTCAAATAATGGTTAGAAGCTGTTTTTCAACAACCAAAAGTGTCAAATAATGTTTTAGGAGCTGTTTCTCAACAACCAAAAGTGTAAAATAATGTTTTATGAGCTGTTTCTCAATAACCAAAAGTGTAAAATAATGTTTTAGGAGCTGTTTCTCAACAACCAAAGTGTCAAATAATGGTTAGAAGCTGTTTTTCAACAACCAAAAGTGTAAAATAATGTTTTATGAGCTGTTTCTCAACAACCAAAGTGTCAAATAATGGTTAGAAGCTGTTTTTCAACAACCAAAAGTGTCAAATAATGTTTTAGGAGCTGTTTCTCAACAACCAAAAGTGTAAAATAATGTTTTAGGAGCTGTTTCTCAACAACCAAAGTGTCAAATAATGGTTAGAAGCTGTTTTTTAACAACCAAAAGTGTCAAATAATGTTTTAGGAGCCGTTTCTCAATAACCAAAAGTGTAAAATAATGTTTTAGGAGCTGTTTCTCAACAACCAAAGTGTCAAATAATGGTTAGAAGCTGTTTTTCAACAACCAAAAGTGTCAAATAATGTTTTAGGAGCTGTTTCTCAATAACCAAAAGTGTAAAATAATGTTTTAGGAGCTGTTTCTCAACAACCAAAGTGTCAAATAATGGTTAGAAGCTGTTTTTCAACAACCAAAAGTGTCAAATACTGTTTTAGGAGCTGTTTCTAAATAACCAAAAGTGTAAAATAATGTTTTAGGAGCTGTTTCTCAACAACCAAAGTGTCAAATAATGGTTAGAAGCTGTTTTTCAACAACCAAAAGTGTAAAATAATGTTTTAGGAGCTGTTTCTCAACAACCAAAGTGTCAAATAATGGCCTCCCAAAATAATTTGCCTAAAATAATTTGCCAAAATAATTTGCCTCCCAAAAAAAATTCCCAAAATAATTTGCCTCCCAAAATTATTTGCCAAAATAATTTGCCTCCCAAAATAATTTGCCTCCCAAAATGATTTGCCAAAATAATTTGCCTCCCAAAATAATTTGCCAAAATAATTTGCCTCCCAAAATAATTTGCCTCCCAAAATAATTTGCCAAAATAATTTGCCTCCCAAAATAATTTGCCAAAATAATTTGCCTCCCAAAATAATTTGCCTCCCAAAATAATTTGCCAAAATAATTTGCCTCCCAAAATAATTTGCCAAAATAATTTGCCTCCCAAAATAATTTGCCAAAATAATTTGCCACCCAAAATAATTTGCCAAAATAATTTGCCTCCCAAAATAATTTGCCAAAATAATTTGCCTCCCAAAATAATTTGCCTCCCAAAATAATTTGCCTCCCAAAATAATTTGGCAAATAATGTTTTAGGAGCTGTTTCTCAACAACCAAAGTGTCAAATAATGGTTAGAAGCTGTTTTTCAACAACCAAAAGTGTCAAATAATGTTTTGGGAGCTGTTTCTCAACAACCAAAAGTGTAAAATAATGTTTTAGGAGCTGTTTCTCAACAACCAAAGTGTCAAATAATGGTTAGAAGCTGTTTTTCAACAACCAAAAGTGTCAAATAATGTTTTAGGAGCTGTTTCTCAACAACCAAAAGTGTAAAATAATGTTTTATGAGCTGTTTCTCAATAACCAAAAGTGTAAAATAATGTTTTAGGAGCTGTTTCTCAACAACCAAAGTGTCAAATAATGGTTAGAAGCTGTTTTTCAACAACCAAAAGTGTAAAATAATGTTTTATGAGCTGTTTCTCAACAACCAAAGTGTCAAATAATGGTTAGAAGCTGTTTTTCAACAACCAAAAGTGTCAAATAATGTTTTAGGAGCTGTTTCTCAACAACCAAAAGTGTAAAATAATGTTTTAGGAGCTGTTTCTCAACAACCAAAGTGTCAAATAATGGTTAGAAGCTGTTTTTCAACAACCAAAAGTGTCAAATAATGTTTTAGGAGCTGTTTCTCAATAACCAAAAGTGTAAAATAATGTTTTAGGAGCTGTTTCTCAACAACCAAAGTGTCAAATAATGGTTAGAAGCTGTTTTTCAACAACCAAAAGTGTAAAATAATGTTTTATGAGCTGTTTCTCAACAACCAAAGTGTCAAATAATGGTTAGAAGCTGTTTTTCAACAACCAAAAGTGTCAAATAATGTTTTAGGAGCTGTTTCTCAACAACCAAAAGTGTAAAATAATGTTTTAGGAGCTGTTTCTCAACAACCAAAGTGTCAAATAATGGTTAGAAGCTGTTTTTTAACAACCAAAAGTGTCAAATAATGTTTTAGGAGCCGTTTCTCAATAACCAAAAGTGTAAAATAATGTTTTAGGAGCTGTTTCTCAACAACCAAAGTGTCAAATAATGGTTAGAAGCTGTTTTTCAACAACCAAAAGTGTCAAATAATGTTTTAGGAGCTGTTTCTCAATAACCAAAAGTGTAAAATAATGTTTTAGGAGCTGTTTCTCAACAACCAAAGTGTCAAATAATGGTTAGAAGCTGTTTTTCAACAACCAAAAGTGTCAAATAATGTTTTAGGAGCTGTTTCTCAACAACCAAAAGTGTAAAATAATGTTTTAGGAGCTGTTTCTCAACAACCAAAGTGTCAAATAATGGCCTCCCAAAATAATTTGCCTAAAATAATTTGCCAAAATAATTTGCCTCCCAAAATAATTTGCCTCCCAAAATAATTTGCCAAAATAATTTGCCTCCCAAAAAAATTTCCCAAAATAATTTGCCTCCCAAAATTATTTGCCAAAATAATTTGCCTCCCAAAATAATTTGCCAAAATAATTTACCTCCCAAAATGATTTGCCAAAATAATTTGCCTCCCAAAATAATTTGCCTCCCAAAATAATTTGCCTCCCAAAATAATTTGCCTGCCAAAATAATTTGCCTCCCAAAATAATTTGCCTGCCAAAATAATTTGCCAAAATAATTTGCCTCCCAAAATAATTTGCCAAAATAATTTGCCTCCCAAAATAATTTGCCTCCCAAAATAATTTGCCAAAATAATTTGCCTCCCAAAATAATTTGCCAAAATAATTTGCCAAAATAATTTGCCTCCCAAAATAATTTGCCAAAATAATTTGCCTCCCAAAATAATTTGCCAAAATAATTTGCCAAAATAATTTGCCAAAATAATTTGCCTCCCAAAATAATTTGCCAAAATAATTTGCCTCCCAAAATAATTTGCCAAAATAATTTGCCTCCCAAAATAATTTGCCTCCCAAAATAATTTGCCAAAATAATTTGCCTCCCAAAATAATTTGCCAAAATAATTTGCCTCCCAAAATAATTTGCCAAAATAATTTGCCTCCCAAAATAATTTGCCTGCCAAAATAATTTGCCTCCCAAAATAATTTGCCTCCCAAAATAATTTGCCTCCCAAAATAATTTGCCAAAATAATTTGCCAAAATAATTTGCCTCCCAAAATAATTTGCCAAAATAATTTGCCACCCAAAATAATTTGCCTCCCAAAATAATTTGCCAAAATAATTTGCCTCCCAAAATAATTTGCCAAAATAATTTGCCTCCCAAAATAATTTGCCTCCCAAAATAATTTGCCAAAATAATTTGGCAAATAATGTTTTAGGAGCTGTTTCTCAACAACCAAAGTGTCAAATAATGGTTAGAAGCTGTTTTTCAACAACCAAAAGTGTCAAATAATGTTTTGGGAGCTGTTTCTCAACAACCAAAAGTGTAAAATAATGTTTTAGGAGCTGTTTCTCAACAACCAAAGTGTCAAATAATGGTTAGAAGCTGTTTTTCAACAACCAAAAGTGTCAAATAATGTTTTAGGAGCTGTTTCTCAACAACCAAAAGTGTCAAATAATGTTTTATGAGCTGTTTCTCAATAACCAAAAGTGTAAAATAATGTTTTAGGAGCTGTTTCTCAACAACCAAAGTGTCAAATAATGGTTAGAAGCTGTTTTTCAACAACCAAAAGTGTAAAATAATGTTTTATGAGCTGTTTCTCAACAACCAAAGTGTCAAATAATGGTTAGAAGCTGTTTTTCAACAACCAAAAGTGTCAAATAATGTTTTAGGAGCTGTTTCTCAACAACCAAAAGTGTAAAATAATGTTTTAGGAGCTGTTTCTCAACAACCAAAGTGTCAAATAATGGTTAGAAGCTGTTTTTCAACAACCAAAAGTGTCAAATAATGTTTTAGGAGCTGTTTCTCAATAACCAAAAGTGTAAAATAATGTTTTAGGAGCTGTTTCTCAACAACCAAAGTGTCAAATAATGGTTAGAAGCTGTTTTTCAACAACCAAAAGTGTAAAATAATGTTTTATGAGCTGTTTCTCAACAACCAAAGTGTCAAATAATGGTTAGAAGCTGTTTTTCAACAACCAAAAGTGTCAAATAATGTTTTAGGAGCTGTTTCTCAACAACCAAAAGTGTAAAATAATGTTTTAGGAGCTGTTTCTCAACAACCAAAGTGTCAAATAATGGTTAGAAGCAGTTTTTTAACAACCAAAAGTGTCAAATAATGTTTTAGGAGCCGTTTCTCAATAACCAAAAGTGTAAAATAATGTTTTAGGAGCTGTTTCTCAACAACCAAAGTGTCAAATAATGGTTAGAAGCTGTTTTTCAACAACCAAAAGTGTCAAATAATGTTTTAGGAGCTGTTTCTCAATAACCAAAAGTGTAAAATAATGTTTTAGGAGCTGTTTCTCAACAACCAAAGTGTCAAATAATGGTTAGAAGCTGTTTTTCAACAACCAAAAGTGTCAAATAATGTTTTAGGAGCTGTTTCTCAACAACCAAAAGTGTAAAATAATGTTTTAGGAGCTGTTTCTCAACAACCAAAGTGTCAAATAATGGCCTCCCAAAATAATTTGCCTAAAATAATTTGCCTCCCAAAATAATTTGCCTCCCAAAAAAAATTCCCAAAATAATTTGCCTCCCAAAAATTTGCCTCCCAAAATAATTTGCCTCCCAAAATAATTTGCCTCCCAAAATAATTTGCCTGCCAAAATAATTTGCCTCCCAAAATAATTTGCCTGCCAAAATAATTTGCCAAAATAATTTGCCTCCCAAAATAATTTGCCAAAATAATTTGCCTCCCAAAATAATTTGCCAAAATAATTTGCCTCCCAAAATAATTTGCCTCCCAAAATAATTTGCCAAAATAATTTGCCTCCCAAAATAATTTGCCTCCCAAAATAATTGCCAAAATATTTTGCCTCCCAAAATAATTTGCCTCCCAAAATAATTTGCCAAAATAATTTGCCTCCCAAAATAATTTGCCAAAATAATTTGCCTCCCAAAATAATTTGCCAAAATAATTTGCCTCCCAAAATAATTTGCCAAAATAATTTGCCTCCCAAAATAATTTGCCAAAATAATTTGCCTCCCAAAATAATTTGCCAAAATAATTTGCCTCCCAAAATAATTTGCCAAAATAATTTGCCTCCCAAAATAATTTGCCTCCCAAAATAATTTGTCAAATAATGTTTTAGGAGCTGTTTCTCAATAACCAAAAGTGTAAAATAATGTTTTAGGAGCTGTTTCTCAACAACCAAAGTGTCAAATAATGGTTAGAAGCTGTTTTTCAACAACCAAAAGTGTCAAATAATGTTTTAGGAGCTGTTTCTCAATAACCAAAAGTGTAAAATAATGTTTTAGGAGCTGTTTCTCAACAACCAAAGTGTCAAATAATGGTTAGAAGCTGTTTTTCAACAACCAAAAGTGTCAAATAATGTTTTAGGAGCTGTTTCTCAATAACCAAAAGTGTAAAATAATGTTTTAGGAGCTGTTTCTCAACAACCAAAGTGTCAAATAATGGTTAGAAGCTGTTTTTCAACAACCAAAAGTGTCAAATAATGTTTTAGGAGCTGTTTCTCAACAACCAAAAGTGTAAAATAATGTTTTAGGAGCTGTTTCTCAACAACCAAAGTGTCAAATAATGGTTAGAAGCTGTTTTTCAACAACCAAAAGTGTCAAATAATGTTTTAGGAGCTGTTTCTCAATAACCAAAAGTGTAAAATAATGTTTTAGGAGCTGTTTCTCAACAACCAAAGTGTCAAATAATGGTTAGAAGCTGTTTTTCAACAACCAAAAGTGTCAAATAATGTTTTAGGAGCTGTTTCTCAATAACCAAAAGTGTAAAATAATGTTTTAGGAGCTGTTTCTCAACAACCAAAGTGTCAAATAATGGTTAGAAGCTGTTTTTCAACAACCAAAAGTGTCAAATACTGTTTTAGGAGCTGTTTCTAAATAACCAAAAGTGTAAAATAATGTTTTAGGAGCTGTTTCTCAACAACCAAAGTGTCAAATAATGGTTAGAAGCTGTTTTTCAACAACCAAAAGTGTAAAATAATGTTTTAGGAGCTGTTTCTCAACAACCAAAGTGTCAAATAATGGCCTCCCAAAATAATTTGCCTAAAATAATTTGCCAAAATAATTTGCCTCCCAAAAAAAATTCCCAAAATAATTTGCCTCCCAAAATTATTTGCCAAAATAATTTGCCTCCCAAAATAATTTGCCAAAATAATTTGCCTCCCAAAATGATTTGCCAAAATAATTTGCCTCCCAAAATAATTTGCCAAAATAATTTGCCTCCCAAAATAATTTGCCTCCCAAAATAATTTGCCTCCCAAAATAATTTGCCTGCCAAAATAATTTGCCTCCCAAAATAATTTGCCTCCCAAAATAATTTGCCTGCCAAAATAATTTGCCTCCCAAAATAATTTGCCTCCCAAAATAATTTGCCAAAATAATTTGCCTCCCAAAATAATTTGCCTCCCAAAATAATTTGCCTCCCAAAATAATTTGCCAAAATAATTTGCCTCCCAAAATAATTTGCCAAAATAATTTGCCTCCCAAAATAATTTGCCAAAATAATTTGCCACCCAAAATAATTTGCCAAAATAATTTGCCTCCCAAAATAATTTGCCAAAATAATTTGCCTCCCAAAATAATTTGCCAAAATAATTTGCCTCCCAAAATAATTTGCCTCCCAAAATAATTTGGCAAATAATGTTTTAGGAGCTGTTTCTCAACAACCAAAGTGTCAAATAATGGTTAGAAGCTGTTTTTCAACAACCAAAAGTGTCAAATAATGTTTTGGGAGCTGTTTCTCAACAACCAAAAGTGTAAAATAATGTTTTAGGAGCTGTTTCTCAACAACCAAAGTGTCAAATAATGGTTAGAAGCTGTTTTTCAACAACCAAAAGTGTCAAATAATGTTTTAGGAGCTGTTTCTCAACAACCAAAAGTGTAAAATAATGTTTTATGAGCTGTTTCTCAATAACCAAAAGTGTAAAATAATGTTTTAGGAGCTGTTTCTCAACAACCAAAGTGTCAAATAATGGTTAGAAGCTGTTTTTCAACAACCAAAAGTGTAAAATAATGTTTTATGAGCTGTTTCTCAACAACCAAAGTGTCAAATAATGGTTAGAAGCTGTTTTTCAACAACCAAAAGTGTCAAATACTGTTTTAGGAGCTGTTTCTCAACAACCAAAAGTGTAAAATAATGTTTTAGGAGCTGTTTCTCAACAACCAAAAGTGTAAAATAATGTTTTATGAGCTGTTTCTCAACAACCAAAGTGTCAAATAATGGTTAGAAGCTGTTTTTCAACAACCAAAAGTGTCAAATAATGTTTTAGGAGCTGTTTCTCAACAACCAAAAGTGTAAAATAATGTTTTAGGAGCTGTTTCTCAACAACCAAAGTGTCAAATAATGGTTAGAAGCTGTTTTTTAACAACCAAAAGTGTCAAATAATGTTTTAGGAGCCGTTTCTCAATAACCAAAAGTGTAAAATAATGTTTTAGGAGCTGTTTCTCAACAACCAAAGTGTCAAATAATGGTTAGAAGCTGTTTTTCAACAACCAAAAGTGTCAAATAATGTTTTAGGAGCTGTTTCTCAATAACCAAAAGTGTAAAATAATGTTTTAGGAGCTGTTTCTCAACAACCAAAGTGTCAAATAATGGTTAGAAGCTGTTTTTCAACAACCAAAAGTGTCAAATAATGTTTTAGGAGCTGTTTCTCAACAACCAAAAGTGTAAAATAATGTTTTAGGAGCTGTTTCTCAACAACCAAAGTGTCAAATAATGGCCTCCCAAAATAATTTGCCTCCCAAAATAATTTGCCTCCCAAAATAATTTGCCTCCCAAAATAATTTGCCTCCCAAAATAATTTGCCAAAATAATTTGCCTCCCAAAAAAATTTCCCAAAATAATTTGCCTCCCAAAATTATTTGCCAAAATAATTTGCCTCCCAAAATAATTTGCCAAAATAATTTACCTCCCAAAATGATTTGCCAAAATAATTTGCCTCCCAAAATAATTTGCCTCCCAAAATAATTTGCCTGCCAAAATAATTTGCCTCCCAAAATAATTTGCCTGCCAAAATAATTTGCCAAAATAATTTGCCTCCCAAAATAATTTGCCAAAATAATTTGCCTCCCAAAATAATTTGCCTCCCAAAATAATTTGCCAAAATAATTTGCCTCCCAAAATAATTTGCCAAAATAATTTGCCAAAATAATTTGCCTCCCAAAATAATTTGCCAAAATAATTTGCCTCCCAAAATAATTTGCCAAAATAAATTGCCAAAATAATTTGCCTCCCAAAATAATTTGCCAAAATAATTTGCCTCCCAAAATAATTTGCCAAAATAATTTGCCTCCCAAAATAATTTGCCAAAATAATTTGCCTCCCAAAATAATTTGCCAAAATAATTTGCCTCCCAAAATAATTTGCCAAAATAATTTGCCTCCCAAAATAATTTGCCAAAATAATTTGCCTCCCAAAATAATTTGCCAAAATAATTTGCCTCCCAAAATAATTTGCCAAAATAATTTGCCTCCCAAAATAATTTGCCTCCCAAATTTTCCTCCCAAAATAATTTGCCTCCCAAAATAATTTGCCTCCCAAAATAATTTGCCTCCCAAAATAATTTGCCTCCCAAAATAATTTGGCAAATAATGTTTTAGGAGCTGTTTCTCAACAACCAAAGTGTCAAATAATGGTTAGAAGCTGTTTTTCAACAACCAAAAGTGTCAAATAATGTTTTAGGAGCTGTTTCTCAACAACCAAAAGTGTAAAATAATGTTTTAGGAGCTGTTTCTCAACAACCAAAGTGTCAAATAATGGTTAGAAGCTGTTTTTCAACAACCAAAAGTGTCAAATAATGTTTTAGGAGCTGTTTCTCAACAACCAAAAGTGTAAAATAATGTTTTAGGAGCTGTTTCTCAATAACCAAAAGTGTAAAATAATGTTTTAGGAGCTGTTTCTCAACAACCAAAGTGTCAAATAATGGTTAGAAGCTGTTTTTCAAACACCAAAAGTGTCAAATAATGTTTTAGGAGCTGTTTTTCAAACACCAAAAGTGTCAAATAATGTTTTAGGAGCTGTTTCTCAACAACCAAAAGTGTAAAATAATGTTTTAGGAGCTGTTTCTCAACAACCAAAGTGTCAAATAATGGTTAGAAGCTGTTTTTTAACAACCAAAAGTGTCAAATAATGTTTTAGGAGCCGTTTCTCAATAACCAAAAGTGTAAAATAATGTTTTAGGAGCTGTTTCTCAACAACCAAAGTGTTAAATAATGGTTAGAAGCTGTTTTTCAACAACCAAAAGTGTCAAATAATGTTTTAGGAGCTGTTTCTCAATAACCAAAAGTGTAAAATAATGTTTTAGGAGCTGTTTCTCAACAACCAAAGTGTCAAATAATGGTTAGAAGCTGTTTTTCAACAACCAAAAGTGTCAAATAATGTTTTAGGAGCTGTTTCTCAACAACCAAAAGTGTAAAATAATGTTTTAGGAGCTGTTTCTCAACAACCAAAGTGTCAAATAATGGCCTCCCAAAATAATTTGCCTAAAATAATTTGCCAAAATAATTTGCCTCCCAAAATAATTTGCCTCCCAAAATAATTTGCCAAAATAATTTGCCTCCCAAAAAAATTTCCCAAAATAATTTGCCTCCCAAAATTATTTGCCAAAATAATTTGCCTCCCAAAATAATTTGCCAAAATAATTTACCTCCCAAAATGATTTGCCAAAATAATTTGCCTCCCAAAATAATTTGCCTCCCAAAATAATTTGCCTCCCAAAATAATTTGCCTGCCAAAATAATTTGCCTCCCAAAATAATTTGCCTGCCAAAATAATTTGCCAAAATAATTTGCCTCCCAAAATAATTTGCCAAAATAATTTGCCAAAATAATTTGCCTCCCAAAATAATTTGCCAAAATAATTTGCCTCCCAAAATAATTTGCCTCCCAAAATAATTTGCCAAAATAATTTGCCTCCCAAAATAATTTGCCAAAATAATTTGCCTCCCAAAATAATTTGCCAAAATAATTTGCCTCCCAAAATAATTTGCCAAAATAATTTGCCTCCCAAAATAATTTGCCAAAATAAATTGCCAAAATAATTTGCCTCCCAAAATAATTTGCCAAAATAATTTGCCTCCCAAAATAATTTGCCAAAATAATTTGCCTCCCAAAATAATTTGCCAAAATAATTTGCCTCCCAAAATAATTTGCCAAAATAATTTGCCTCCCAAAATAATTTGCCAAAATAATTTGCCTCCCAAAATAATTTGCCTCCCAAAATAATTTGCCAAAATAATTTGCCTCCCAAAATAATTTGCCTCCCAAAATAATTTGCCAAAATAATTTACCTCCCAAAATGATTTGCCAAAATAATTTGCCTCCCAAAATAATTTGCCTCCCAAAATAATTTGCCTGCCAAAATAATTTGCCTCCCAAAATAATTTGCCTGCCAAAATAATTTGCCAAAATAATTTGCCTCCCAAAATAATTTGCCAAAATAATTTGCCTCCCAAAATAATTTGCCTCCCAAAATAATTTGCCAAAATAATTTGCCTCCCAAAATAATTTGCCAAAATAATTTGCCTCCCAAAATAATTTGCCAAAATAATTTGCCTCCCAAAATAATTTGCCAAAATAAATTGCCAAAATAATTTGCCTCCCAAAATAATTTGCCAAAATAATTTGCCTCCCAAAATAATTTGCCAAAATAATTTGCCTCCCAAAATAATTTGCCAAAATAATTTGCCTCCCAAAATAATTTGCCAAAATAATTTGCCTCCCAAAATAATTTGCCAAAATAATTTGCCTCCCAAAATAATTTGCCAAAATAATTTGCCTGCCAAAATAATTTGCCTCCCAAAATAATTTGCCTCCCAAAATAATTTGCCTCCCAAAATAATTTGCCAAAATAATTTGCCAAAATAATTTGCCTCCCAAAATAATTTGCCTCCCAAAATAATTTGCCTCCCAAAATAATTTGGCAAATAATGTTTTAGGAGCTGTTTCTCAACAACCAAAGTGTCAAATAATGGTTAGAAGCTGTTTTTCAACAACCAAAAGTGTCAAATAATGTTTTAGGAGCTGTTTCTCAACAACCAAAAGTGTAAAATAATGTTTTAGGAGCTGTTTCTCAACAACCAAAGTGTCAAATAATGGTTAGAAGCTGTTTTTCAACAACCAAAAGTGTCAAATAATGTTTTAGGAGCTGTTTCTCAACAACCAAAAGTGTAAAATAATGTTTTAGGAGCTGTTTCTCAATAACCAAAAGTGTAAAATAATGTTTTAGGAGCTGTTTCTCAACAACCAAAGTGTCAAATAATGGTTAGAAGCTGTTTTTCAAACACCAAAAGTGTCAAATAATGTTTTAGGAGCTGTTTCTCAATAACCAAAAGTGTAAAATAATGTTTTAGGAGCTGTTTCTCAACAACCAAAGTGTCAAATAATGGTTAGAAGCTGTTTTTCAACAACCAAAAGTGTCAAATACTGTTTTAGGAGCTGTTTCTCAATAACCAAAAGTGTAAAATAATGTTTTAGGAGCTGTTTCTCAACAACCAAAGTGTCAAATAATGGTTAGAAGCTGTTTTTCAACAACCAAAAGTGTCAAATAATGTTTTAGGAGCTGTTTCTCAACAACCAAAAGTGTAAAATAATGTTTTAGGAGCTGTTTCTCAACAACCAAAGTGTCAAATAATGGTTAGAAGCTGTTTTTCAACAACCAAAAGTGTCAAATAATGTTTTAGGAGCTGTTTCTCAATAACCAAAAGTGTAAAATAATGTTTTAGGAGCTGTTTCTCAACAACCAAAGTGTCAAATAATGGTTAGAAGCTGTTTTTCAACAACCAAAAGTGTCAAATAATGTTTTAGGAGCTGTTTCTCAATAACCAAAAGTGTAAAATAATGTTTTAGGAGCTGTTTCTCAACAACCAAAGTGTCAAATAATGGTTAGAAGCTGTTTTTCAACAACCAAAAGTGTCAAATACTGTTTTAGGAGCTGTTTCTAAATAACCAAAAGTGTAAAATAATGTTTTAGGAGCTGTTTCTCAACAACCAAAGTGTCAAATAATGGTTAGAAGCTGTTTCTCAACAACCAAAGTGTCAAATAATGGCCTCCCAAAATAATTTGCCTAAAATAATTTGCCAAAATAATTTGCCTCCCAAAAAAAATTCCCAAAATAATTTGCCTCCCAAAATTATTTGCCAAAATAATTTGCCTCCCAAAATAATTTGCCTCCCAAAATAATTTGCCTGCCAAAATAATTTGCCTCCCAAAATAATTTGCCTCCCAAAATAATTTGCCTGCCAAAATAATTTGCCAAAATAATTTGCCTCCCAAAATAATTTGCCTCCCAAAATAATTTGCCTCCCAAAATAATTTGCCAAAATATTTTGCCTCCCAAAATAATTTGCCTCCCAAAATAATTTGCCAAAATAATTTGCCTCCCAAAATAATTTGGCAAAATAATTTGCTTCCCAAAATAATTTGCCAAATTAATTTGCCTCCCAAAATAATTTGCCAAAATAATTTGCCTCCCAAAATAATTTGCCAAAATAATTTGCCACCCAAAATAATTTGCCAAAATAATTTGCCTCCCAAAATAATTTGCCAAAATAATTTGCCTCCCAAAATAATTTGCCTCCCAAAATAATTTGCCAAAATAATTTGCCTCCCAAAATAATTTGGCAAATAATGTTTTAGGAGCTGTTTCTCAACAACCAGAGTGTCAAATAATGGTTAGAAGCTGTTTTTCAACAACCAAAAGTGTCAAATAATGTTTTGGGAGCTGTTTCTCAACAACCAAAAGTGTAAAATAATGTTTTAGGAGCTGTTTCTCAACAACCAAAGTGTCAAATAATGGTTAGAAGCTGTTTTTCAACAACCAAAAGTGTCAAATAATGTTTTAGGAGCTGTTTCTCAACAACCAAAAGTGTAAAATAATGTTTTATGAGCTGTTTCTCAATAACCAAAAGTGTAAAATAATGTTTTAGGAGCTGTTTCTCAACAACCAAAGTGTCAAATAATGGTTAGAAGCTGTTTTTCAACAACCAAAAGTGTAAAATAATGTTTTATGAGCTGTTTCTCAACAACCAAAGTGTCAAATAATGGTTAGAAGCTGTTTTTCAACAACCAAAAGTGTCAAATAATGTTTTAGGAGCTGTTTCTCAACAACCAAAAGTGTAAAATAATGTTTTAGGAGCTGTTTATCAACAACCAAAGTGTCAAATAATGGTTAGAAGCTGTTTTTCAACAACCAAAAGTGTCAAATAATGTTTTAGGAGCTGTTTCTCAATAACCAAAAGTGTAAAATAATGTTTTAGGAGCTGTTTCTCAACAACCAAAGTGTCAAATAATGGTTAGAAGCTGTTTTTCAACAACCAAAAGTGTCAAATAATGTTTTAGGAGCTGTTTCTCAACAACCAAAAGTGTAAAATAATGTTTTAGGAGCTGTTTCTCAACAACCAAAGTGTCAAATAATGGTTAGAAGCAGTTTTTTAACAACCAAAAGTGTCAAATAATGTTTTAGGAGCCGTTTCTCAATAACCAAAAGTGTAAAATAATGTTTTAGGAGCTGTTTCTCAACAACCAAAGTGTCAAACAATGGTTAGAAGCTGTTTTTCAACAACCAAAAGTGTCAAATAATGTTTTAGGAGCTGTTTCTCAATAACCAAAAGTGTCAAATAATGTTTTAGGAGCTGTTTCTCAACAACCAAAGTGTCAAATAATGGTTAGAAGCTGTTTTTCAACAACCAAAAGTGTCAAATAATGTTTTAGGAGCTGTTTCTCAACAACCAAAAGTGTAAAATAATGTTTTAGGAGCTGTTTCTCAACAACCAAAGTGTCAAATAATGGCCTCCCAAAATAATTTGCCTAAAATAATTTGCCAAAATAATTTGCCTCCCAAAATAATTTGCCTCCCAAAATAATTTGCCAAAATAATTTGCCTCCCAAAAAAAATTCCCAAAATAATTTGCCTCCCAAAATTATTTGCCAAAATAATTTGCCTCCCAAAATAATTTGCCAAAATAATTTACCTCCCAAAATGATTTGCCAAAATAATTTGCCTCCCAAAATAATTTGCCTCCCAAAATAATTTGCCAAAATAATTTGCCAAAATAATTTGCCTCCCAAAATAATTTGCCAAAATAATTTGCCTCCCAAAAGAATTTGCCTCCCAAAATAATTTGCCAAAATAATTTGCCTCCCAAAATAATTTGGCAAATAATGTTTTAGGAGCTGTTTCTCAACAACCAAAGTGTCAAATAATGGTTAGAAGCTGTTTTTCAACAACCAAAAGTGTCAAATAATGTTTTGGGAGCTGTTTCTCAACAACCAAAAGTGTAAAATAATGTTTTAGGAGCTGTTTCTCAACAACCAAAAGTGTAAAATAATGTTTTAGGAGCTGTTTCTCAACAACCAAAGTGTCAAATAATGGTTAGAAGCTGTTTTTCAACAACCAAAAGTGTCAAATAATGTTTTAGGAGCTGTTTCTCAATAACCAAAAGTGTAAAATAATGTTTTAGGAGCTGTTTCTCAACAACCAAAGTGTCAAATAATGGTTAGAAGCTGTTTTTCAACAACCAAAAGTGTAAAATAATGTTTTATGAGCTGTTTCTCAACAACCAAAGTGTCAAATAATGGTTAGAAGCTGTTTTTCAACAACCAAAAGTGTAAAATAATGTTTTAGGAGCTGTTTCTCAACAACCAAAAGTGTAAAATAATGTTTTAGGAGCTGTTTCTCAACAACCAAAGTGTCAAATAATGGTTAGAAGCTGTTTTTTAACAACCAAAAGTGTCAAATAATGTTTTAGGAGCCGTTTCTCAATAACCAAAAGTGTAAAATAATGTTTTAGGAGCTGTTTCTCAACAACCAAAGTGTCAAATAATGGTTAGAAGCTGTTTTTCAACAACCAAAAGTGTCAAATAATGTTTTAGGAGCTGTTTCTCAATAACCAAAAGTGTAAAATAATGTTTTAGGAGCTGTTTCTCAACAACCAAAGTGTCAAATAATGGTTAGAAGCTGTTTTTCAACAACCAAAAGTGTCAAATAATGTTTTAGGAGCTGTTTCTCAACAACCAAAAGTGTAAAATAATGTTTTAGGAGCTGTTTCTCAACAACCAAAGTGTCAAATAATGGCCTCCCAAAATAATTTGCCTAAAATAATTTGCCTCCCAAAATAATTTGCCTCCCAAAATAATTTGCCTCCCAAAAAAATTTCCCAAAATAATTTGCCTCCCAAAATTATTTGCCAAAATAATTTACCTCCCAAAATGATTTGCCAAAATAATTTGCCTCCCAAAATAATTTGCCTCCCAAAATAATTTGCCTCCCAAAATAATTTGCCTCCCAAAATAATTTGCCTCCCAAAATAATTTGCCTGCCAAAATAATTTGCCAAAATAATTTGCCTCCCAAAATAATTTGCCTGCCAAAATAATTTGCCTCCCAAAATAATTTGCCTCCCAAAATAATTTGCCAAAATAATTTGCCTCCCAAAATAATTTGCCTCCCAAAATAATTGCCAAAATATTTTGCCTCCCAAAATAATTTGCCTCCCAAAATAATTTGCCAAAATAATTTGCCTCCCAAAATAATTTGCCAAAATAATTTGCCTCCCAAAATAATTTGCCTCCCAAAATAATTTGCCTCCCAAAATAATTTGCCTGCCTCAACAACCAAAGTGTCAAATAATGGTTAGAAGCTGTTTTTCAACAACCAGAAGTGTCAAATAATGTTTTAGGAGCTGTTTCTCAACAACCAAAAGTGTAAAATAATGTTTTAGGAGCTGTTTCTCAACAACCAAAGTGTCAAATAATGGTTAGAAGCTGTTTTTCAACAACCAAAAGTGTCAAATAATGTTTTAGGAGCTGTTTCTCAACAACCAAAAGTGTAAAATAATGTTTTAGGAGCTGTTTCTCAACAACCAAAGTGTCAAATAATGGTTAGAAGCTGTTTTTCAACAACCAAAAGTGTCAAATAATGTTTTAGGAGCTGTTTCTCAACAACCAAAAGTGTAAAATAATGTTTTAGGAGCTGTTTCTCAACAACCAAAGTGTCAAATAATGGTTAGAAGCTGTTTTTCAACAACCAAACGTGTCAAATAATGTTTTAGGAGCTGTTTCTCAACAACCAAAAGTGTAAAATAATGTTTTATGAGCTGTTTCTCAACAACCAAAGTGTCAAATAATGGTTAGAAGCTGTTTTTCAACAACCAAAAGTGTCAAATAATGTTTTAGGAGCTGTTTCTCAACAACCAAAGTGTCAAATAATGGTTAGAAGCTGTTTTTCAACAACCAAAAGTGTCAAATAATGTTTTAGGAGCTGTTTCTCAATAACCAAAAGTGTCAAATAATGTTTTAGGAGCTGTTTCTCAACAACCAAAGTGTCAAATAATGGTTAGAAGCTGTTTTTCAACAACCAAAAGTGTCAAATAATGTTTTAGGAGCTGTTTCTCAATAACCAAAAGTGTAAAATAATGTTTTAGGAGCTGTTCCTCAACAACCAAAGTGTCAAATAATGGTTAGAAGCTGTTTTTCAACAACCAAAAGTGTCAAATAATGTTTTAGGAGCTGTTTCTCAATAACCAAAAGTGTAAAATAATGTTTTAGGAGCTGTTTCTCAACAACCAAAGTGTCAAATAATGGTTAGAAGCTGTTTTTCAACAACCAAAAGTGTCAAATAATGTTTTAGGAGCTGTTTCTCAATAACCAAAAGTGTAAAATAATGTTTTAGGAGCTGTTTCTCAACAACCAAAGTGTCAAATAATGGTTAGAAGCTGTTTTTCAACAACCAAAAGTGTCAAATAATGTTTTAGGAGCTGTTTCTCAATAACCAAAAGTGTAAAATAATGTTTTAGGAACTGTTTCTCAACAACCAAAGTGTCAAATAATGGTTAGAAGCTGTTTTTCAACAACCAAAAGTGTCAAATAATGTTTTAGGAGCTGTTTCTCAACAACCAAAAGTGTAAAATAATGTTTTAGGAGCTGTTTCTCAACAACCAAAGTGTCAAATAATGGTTAGAAGCTGTTTTTCAACAACCAAAAGTGTCAAATAATGTTTTAGGAGCTGTTTCTCAACAACCAAAAGTGTAAAATAATGTTTTAGGAGCTGTTTCTCAACAACCAAAGTGTCAAATAATGGTTAGAAGCTGTTTTTCAACAACCAAAAGTGTCAAATAATGTTTTATGAGCTGTTTCTCAATAACCAAAAGTGTAAAATAATGTTTTAGGAGCTTTTTCTCAACAATCAAAGTGTCAAATAATGGTTAGAAGCTGTTTTTCAACAACCAAAAGTGTCAAATAATGTTTTAGGAGCTGTTTCTCAATAACCAAAAGTGTAAAATAATGTTTTAGGAGCTGTTTCTCAACAACCAAAGTGTCAAATAATGGTTAGAAGCTGTTTTTCAACAACCAAAAGTGTCAAATAATGTTTTAGGAGCTGTTTCTCATTAACCAAAAGTGTCAAATAATGTTTTAGGAGCTGTTTCTCAACAACCAAAGTGTCAAATAATGGTTAGAAGCTGTTTTTCAACAACCAAAAGTGTAAAATAATGTTTTAGGAGCTGTTTCTCAACAACCAAAGTGTCAAATAATGGTTAGAAGCTGTTTTTCAACAACCAAAAGTGTCAAATAATGTTTTAGGAGCTGTTTCTCAACAACCAAAAGTGTAAAATAATGTTTTAGGAGCTGTTTCTCAACAACCAAAAGTGTAAAATAATGTTTTAGGAGCTGTTTCTCAACAACCAAAGTGTCAAATAATGGTTAGAAGCTGTTTTTCAACAACCAAAAGTGTCAAATAATGTTTTAGGAGCCGTTTCTCAATAACCAAAAGTGTAAAATAATGTTTTAGGAGCTGTTTCTCAACAACCAAAGTGTCAAATAATGGTTAGAAGCTGTTTTTCAACAACCAAAAGTGTCAAATAATGTTTTAGGAGCTGTTTCTCAATAACCAAAAGTGTAAAATAATGTTTTAGGAGCTGTTTCTCAACAACCAAAGTGTCAAATAATGGTTAGAAGCTGTTTTTCAACAACCAAAAGTGTCAAATAATGTTTTAGGAGCTGTTTCTCAACAACCAAAAGTGTAAAATAATGTTTTAGGAGCTGTTTCTCAACAACCAAAGTGTCAAATAATGGCCTCCCAAAATAATTTGCCTAAAATAATTTGCCTCCCAAAATAATTTGCCTCCCAAAATAATTTGCCTCCCAAAAAAATTTCCCAAAATAATTTGCCTCCCAAAATTATTTGCCAAAATAATTTACCTCCCAAAATGATTTGCCAAAATAATTTGCCTCCCAAAATAATTTGCCTCCCAAAATAATTTGCCTCCCAAAATAATTTGCCTCCCAAAATAATTTGCCTCCCAAAATAATTTGCCTGCCAAAATAATTTGCCAAAATAATTTGCCTCCCAAAATAATTTGCCTGCCAAAATAATTTGCCTCCCAAAATAATTTGCCTCCCAAAATAATTTGCCAAAATAATTTGCCTCCCAAAATAATTTGCCTCCCAAAATAATTGCCAAAATATTTTGCCTCCCAAAATAATTTGCCTCCCAAAATAATTTGCCAAAATAATTTGCCTCCCAAAATAATTTGCCAAAATAATTTGCCTCCCAAAATAATTTGCCTCCCAAAATAATTTGCCTCCCAAAATAATTTGCCTCCCAAAATAATTTGTCAAATAATGTTTTAGGAGCTGTTTCTCAACAACCAAAGTGTCAAATAATGGTTAGAAGCTGTTTTTCAACAACCAAAAGTGTCAAATAATGTTTTAGGAGCTGTTTCTCAACAACCAAAAGTGTCAAATAATGTTTTAGGAGCTGTTTCTCAACAACCAAAAGTGTAAAATAATGTTTTAGGAGCTGTTTCTCAACAACCAAAGTGTCAAATAATGGTTAGAAGCTGTTTTTCAACAACCAAAAGTGTCAAATAATGTTTTAGGAGCTGTTTCTCAACAACCAAAAGTGTAAAATAATGTTTTAGGAGCTGTTTCTCAACAACCAAAGTGTCAAATAATGGTTAGAAGCTGTTTTTCAATAACCAAAAGTGTAAAATAATGTTTTAGGAGCTGTTTCTCAACAACCAAAGTGTCAAATAATGGTTAGAAGCTGTTTTTCAACAACCAAAAGTGTCAAATACTGTTTTAGGAGCTGTTTCTCAATAACCAAAAGTGTAAAATAATGTTTTAGGAGCTGTTTCTCAACAACCAAAGTGTCAAATAATGGTTAGAAGCTGTTTTTCAACAACCAAAAGTGTCAAATAATGTTTTAGGAGCTGTTTCTCAACAACCAAAAGTGTAAAATAATGTTTTATGAGCTGTTTCTCAATAACCAAAAGTGTAAAATAATGTTTTAGGAGCTGTTTCTCAACAACCAAAGTGTCAAATAATGGTTAGAAGCTGTTTTTCAACAACCAAAAGTGTCAAATAATGTTTTAGGAGCTGTTTCTCAACAACCAAAAGTGTAAAATAATGTTTTAGGAGCTGTTTATCAACAACCAAAGTGTCAAATAATGGTTAGAAGCTGTTTTTCAACAACCAAAAGTGTCAAATAATGTTTTAGGAGCTGTTTCTCAATAACCAAAAGTGTAAAATAATGTTTTAGGAGCTGTTTCTCAACAACCAAAGTGTCAAATAATGGTTAGAAGCTGTTTTTCAACAACCAAAAGTGTAAAATAATGTTTTATGAGCTGTTTCTCAACAACCAAAGTGTCAAATAATGGTTAGAAGCTGTTTTTCAACAACCAAAAGTGTCAAATAATGTTTTAGGAGCTGTTTCTCAACAACCAAAAGTGTAAAATAATGTTTTAGGAGCTGTTTCTCAACAACCAAAGTGTCAAATAATGGTTAGAAGCAGTTTTTTAACAACCAAAAGTGTCAAATAATGTTTTAGGAGCCGTTTCTCAATAACCAAAAGTGTAAAATAATGTTTTAGGAGCTGTTTCTCAACAACCAAAGTGTCAAACAATGGTTAGAAGCTGTTTTTCAACAACCAAAAGTGTCAAATAATGTTTTAGGAGCTGTTTCTCAATAACCAAAAGTGTCAAATAATGTTTTAGGAGCTGTTTCTCAACAACCAAAGTGTCAAATAATGGTTAGAAGCTGTTTTTCAACAACCAAAAGTGTCAAATAATGTTTTAGGAGCTGTTTCTCAACAACCAAAAGTGTAAAATAATGTTTTAGGAGCTGTTTCTCAACAACCAAAGTGTCAAATAATGGCCTCCCAAAATAATTTGCCTAAAATAATTTGCCAAAATAATTTGCCTCCCAAAATAATTTGCCTCCCAAAATAATTTGCCAAAATAATTTGCCTCCCAAAAAAAATTCCCAAAATAATTTGCCTCCCAAAATTATTTGCCAAAATAATTTGCCTCCCAAAATAATTTGCCAAAATAATTTACCTCCCAAAATGATTTGCCAAAATAATTTGCCTCCCAAAATAATTTGCCTCCCAAAATAATTTGCCTGCCAAAATAATTTGCCTCCCAAAATAATTTGCCAAAATAATTTGCCAAAATAATTTGCCTCCCAAAATAATTTGCCAAAATAATTTGCCTCCCAAAAGAATTTGCCTCCCAAAATAATTTGCCAAAATAATTTGCCTCCCAAAATAATTTGGCAAATAATGTTTTAGGAGCTGTTTCTCAACAACCAAAGTGTCAAATAATGGTTAGAAGCTGTTTTTCAACAACCAAAAGTGTCAAATAATGTTTTGGGAGCTGTTTCTCAACAACCAAAAGTGTAAAATAATGTTTTAGGAGCTGTTTCTCAACAACCAAAAGTGTAAAATAATGTTTTAGGAGCTGTTTCTCAACAACCAAAGTGTCAAATAATGGTTAGAAGCTGTTTTTCAACAACCAAAAGTGTCAAATAATGTTTTAGGAGCTGTTTCTCAATAACCAAAAGTGTAAAATAATGTTTTAGGAGCTGTTTCTCAACAACCAAAGTGTCAAATAATGGTTAGAAGCTGTTTTTCAACAACCAAAAGTGTAAAATAATGTTTTATGAGCTGTTTCTCAACAACCAAAGTGTCAAATAATGGTTAGAAGCTGTTTTTCAACAACCAAAAGTGTAAAATAATGTTTTAGGAGCTGTTTCTCAACAACCAAAAGTGTAAAATAATGTTTTAGGAGCTGTTTCTCAACAACCAAAGTGTCAAATAATGGTTAGAAGCTGTTTTTTAACAACCAAAAGTGTCAAATAATGTTTTAGGAGCCGTTTCTCAATAACCAAAAGTGTAAAATAATGTTTTAGGAGCTGTTTCTCAACAACCAAAGTGTCAAATAATGGTTAGAAGCTGTTTTTCAACAACCAAAAGTGTCAAATAATGTTTTAGGAGCTGTTTCTCAATAACCAAAAGTGTAAAATAATGTTTTAGGAGCTGTTTCTCAACAACCAAAGTGTCAAATAATGGTTAGAAGCTGTTTTTCAACAACCAAAAGTGTCAAATAATGTTTTAGGAGCTGTTTCTCAACAACCAAAAGTGTAAAATAATGTTTTAGGAGCTGTTTCTCAACAACCAAAGTGTCAAATAATGGCCTCCCAAAATAATTTGCCTAAAATAATTTGCCTCCCAAAATAATTTGCCTCCCAAAATAATTTGCCTCCCAAAAAAATTTCCCAAAATAATTTGCCTCCCAAAATTATTTGCCAAAATAATTTACCTCCCAAAATGATTTGCCAAAATAATTTGCCTCCCAAAATAATTTGCCTCCCAAAATAATTTGCCTCCCAAAATAATTTGCCTCCCAAAATAATTTGCCTCCCAAAATAATTTGCCTGCCAAAATAATTTGCCTCCCAAAATAATTTGCCTGCCAAAATAATTTGCCAAAATAATTTGCCTCCCAAAATAATTTGCCTGCCAAAATAATTTGCCTCCCAAAATAATTTGCCTCCCAAAATAATTTGCCAAAATAATTTGCCTCCCAAAATAATTTGCCTCCCAAAATAATTGCCAAAATATTTTGCCTCCCAAAATAATTTGCCTCCCAAAATAATTTGCCAAAATAATTTGCCTCCCAAAATAATTTGCCAAAATAATTTGCCTCCCAAAATAATTTGCCTCCCAAAATAATTTGCCTCCCAAAATAATTTGTCAAATAATGTTTTAGGAGCTGTTTCTCAACAACCAAAGTGTCAAATAATGGTTAGAAGCTGTTTTTCAACAACCAAAAGTGTCAAATAATGTTTTAGGAGCTGTTTCTCAACAACCAAAAGTGTCAAATAATGTTTTAGGAGCTGTTTCTCAACAACCAAAAGTGTAAAATAATGTTTTAGGAGCTGTTTCTCAACAACCAAAGTGTCAAATAATGGTTAGAAGCTGTTTTTCAACAACCAAAAGTGTCAAATAATGTTTTAGGAGCTGTTTCTCAACAACCAAAAGTGTAAAATAATGTTTTAGGAGCTGTTTCTCAACAACCAAAGTGTCAAATAATGGTTAGAAGCTGTTTTTCAATAACCAAAAGTGTAAAATAATGTTTTAGGAGCTGTTTCTCAACAACCAAAGTGTCAAATAATGGTTAGAAGCTGTTTTTCAACAACCAAAAGTGTCAAATACTGTTTTAGGAGCTGTTTCTCAATAACCAAAAGTGTAAAATAATGTTTTAGGAGCTGTTTCTCAACAACCAAAGTGTCAAATAATGGTTAGAAGCTGTTTTTCAACAACCAAAAGTGTCAAATAATGTTTTAGGAGCTGTTTCTCAATAACCAAAAGTGTAAAATAATGTTTTAGGAGCTGTTTCTCAACAACCAAAGTGTCAAATAATGGTTAGAAGCTGTTTTTCAACAACCAAAAGTGTCAAATAATGTTTTAGGAGCTGTTTCTCAATAACCAAAAGTGTAAAATAATGTTTTAGGAGCTGTTTCTCAACAACCAAAGTGTCAAATAATGGTTAGAAGCTGTTTTTCAACAACCAAAAGTGTCAAATAATGTTTTAGGAGCTGTTTCTCAACAACCAAAAGTGTAAAATAATGTTTTAGGAGCTGTTTCTCAACAACCAAAGTGTCAAATAATGGTTAGAAGCTGTTTTTCAACAACCAAAAGTGTCAAATAATGTTTTAGGAGCTGTTTCTCAATAACCAAAAGTGTAAAATAATGTTTTAGGAGCTGTTTCTCAACAACCAAAGTGTCAAATAATGGTTAGAAGCTGTTTTTCAACAACCAAAAGTGTCAAATAATGTTTTAGGAGCTGTTTCTCAATAACCAAAAGTGTAAAATAATGTTTTAGGAGCTGTTTCTCAACAACCAAAGTGTCAAATAATGGTTAGAAGCTGTTTTTCAACAACCAAAAGTGTCAAATACTGTTTTAGGAGCTGTTTCTAAATAACCAAAAGTGTAAAATAATGTTTTAGGAGCTGTTTCTCAACAACCAAAGTGTCAAATAATGGTTAGAAGCTGTTTTTCAACAACCAAAAGTGTAAAATAATGTTTTAGGAGCTGTTTCTCAACAACCAAAGTGTCAAATAATGGCCTCCCAAAATAATTTGCCTAAAATAATTTGCCAAAATAATTTGCCTCCCAAAATAAATTCCCAAAATAATTTGCCTCCCAAAATTATTTGCCAAAATAATTTGCCTCCCAAAATGATTTGCCAAAATAATTTGCCTCCCAAAATAATTTGCCAAAATAATTTGCCTCCCAAAATAATTTGCCTCCCAAAATAATTTGCCTCCCAAAATAATTTGCCTGCCAAAATAATTTGCCTCCCAAAATAATTTGCCTCCCAAAATAATTTGCCTGCCAAAATAATTTGCCAAAATAATTTGCCTCCCAAAATAATTTGCCTCCCAAAATAATTTGCCAAAATAATTTGCCTCCCAAAATAATTTGCCTCCCAAAATAATTTGCCAAAATAATTTGCCTCCCAAAATAATTTGCCAAAATAATTTGCCTCCCAAAATAATTTGCCAAAATAATTTGCCACCCAAAATAATTTGCCAAAATAATTTGCCTCCCAAAATAATTTGCCAAAATAATTTGCCTCCCAAAATAATTTGCCAAAATAATTTGCCTCCCAAAATAATTTGCCTCCCAAAATAATTTGCCTCCCAAAATAATTTGGCAAATAATGTTTTAGGAGCTGTTTCTCAACAACCAAAGTGTCAAATAATGGTTAGAAGCTGTTTTTCAACAACCAAAAGTGTCAAATAATGTTTTGGGAGCTGTTTCTCAACAACCAAAAGTGTAAAATAATGTTTTAGGAGCTGTTTCTCAACAACCAAAGTGTCAAATAATGGTTAGAAGCTGTTTTTCAACAACCAAAAGTGTCAAATAATGTTTTAGGAGCTGTTTCTCAACAACCAAAAGTGTAAAATAATGTTTTATGAGCTGTTTCTCAATAACCAAAAGTGTAAAATAATGTTTTAGGAGCTGTTTCTCAACAACCAAAGTGTCAAATAATGGTTAGAAGCTGTTTTTCAACAACCAAAAGTGTAAAATAATGTTTTATGAGCTGTTTCTCAACAACCAAAGTGTCAAATAATGGTTAGAAGCTGTTTTTCAACAACCAAAAGTGTCAAATACTGTTTTAGGAGCTGTTTCTCAACAACCAAAAGTGTAAAATAATGTTTTAGGAGCTGTTTCTCAACAACCAAAGTGTCAAATAATGGTTAGAAGCTGTTTTTCAACAACCAAAAGTGTCAAATAATGTTTTAGGAGCTGTTTCTCAATAACCAAAAGTGTAAAATAATGTTTTAGGAGCTGTTTCTCAACAACCAAAGTGTCAAATAATGGTTAGAAGCTGTTTTTCAACAACCAAAAGTGTAAAATAATGTTTTATGAGCTGTTTCTCAACAACCAAAGTGTCAAATAATGGTTAGAAGCTGTTTTTCAACAACCAAAAGTGTCAAATAATGTTTTAGGAGCTGTTTCTCAACAACCAAAAGTGTAAAATAATGTTTTAGGAGCTGTTTCTCAACAACCAAAGTGTCAAATAATGGTTAGAAGCTGTTTTTTAACAACCAAAAGTGTCAAATAATGTTTTAGGAGCCGTTTCTCAATAACCAAAAGTGTAAAATAATGTTTTAGGAGCTGTTTCTCAACAACCAAAGTGTCAAATAATGGTTAGAAGCTGTTTTTCAACAACCAAAAGTGTCAAATAATGTTTTAGGAGCTGTTTCTCAATAACCAAAAGTGTAAAATAATTTTTTAGGAGCTGTTTCTCAACAACCAAAGTGTCAAATAATGGTTAGAAGCTGTTTTTCAACAACCAAAAGTGTCAAATAATGTTTTAGGAGCTGTTTCTCAACAACCAAAAGTGTAAAATAATGTTTTAGGAGCTGTTTCTCAACAACCAAAGTGTCAAATAATGGCCTCCCAAAATAATTTGCCTAAAATAATTTGCCAAAATAATTTGCCTCCCAAAATAATTTGCCTCCCAAAATAATTTGCCAAAATAATTTGCCTCCCAAAAAAATTTCCCAAAATAATTTGCCTCCCAAAATTATTTGCCAAAATAATTTGCCTCCCAAAATAATTTACCTCCCAAAATGATTTGCCAAAATAATTTGCCTCCCAAAATAATTTGCCTCCCAAAATAATTTGCCTCCCAAAATAATTTGCCTGCCAAAATAATTTGCCTCCCAAAATAATTTGCCTGCCAAAATAATTTGCCAAAATAATTTGCCTCCCAAAATAATTTGCCTCCCAAAATAATTTGCCTCCCAAAATAATTTGCCAAAATAATTTGCCTCCCAAAATAATTTGCCAAAATAATTTGCCTCCCAAAATAATTTGCCTCCCAAAATAATTTGCCTCCCAAAATAATTTGCCAAAATAAATTGCCAAAATAATTTGCCTCCCAAAATAATTTGCCAAAATAATTTGCCTCCCAAAATAATTTGCCAAAATAATTTGCCTCCCAAAATAATTTGCCAAAATAATTTGCCTCCCAAAATAATTTGCCAAAATAATTTGCCTCCCAAAATAATTTGCCAAAATAATTTGCCTCCCAAAATAATTTGCCAAAATAATTTGCCTCCCAAAATAATTTGCCTCCCAAAATAATTTGCCTCCCAAAATAATTTGCCAAAATAATTTGCCTCCCAAAATAATTTGCCTCCCAAAATAATTTGCCTCCCAAAATAATTTGCCTCCCAAAATAATTTGGCAAATAATGTTTTAGGAGCTGTTTCTCAACAACCAAAGTGTCAAATAATGGTTAGAAGCTGTTTTTCAACAACCAAAAGTGTCAAATAATGTTTTAGGAGCTGTTTCTCAACAACCAAAAGTGTAAAATAATGTTTTAGGAGCTGTTTCTCAACAACCAAAGTGTCAAATAATGGTTAGAAGCTGTTTTTCAACAACCAAAAGTGTCAAATAATGTTTTAGGAGCTGTTTCTCAACAACCAAAAGTGTAAAATAATGTTTTAGGAGCTGTTTCTCAATAACCAAAAGTGTAAAATAATGTTTTAGGAGCTGTTTCTCAACAACCAAAGTGTCAAATAATGGTTAGAAGCTGTTTTTCAAACACCAAAAGTGTCAAATAATGTTTTAGGAGCTGTTTCTCAACAACCAAAGTGTCAAATAATGGTTAGAAGCTGTTTTTCAACAACCAAAAGTGTAAAATAATGTTTTAGGAGCCGTTTCTCAATAACCAAAAGTGTAAAATAATGTTTTAGGAGCTGTTTCTCAACAACCAAAGTGTCAAATAATGGTTAGAAGCTGTTTCTCAACAACCAAAAGTGTAAAATAATGTTTTAGGAGCTGTTTCTCAATAACCAAAAGTGTAAAATAATGTTTTAGGAGCTGTTTCTCAACAACCAAAGTGTCAAATAATGGTTAGAAGCTGTTTTTCAACAACCAAAAGTGTCAAATAATGTTTTAGGAGCTGTTTCTCAATAACCAAAAGTGTAAAATAATTCTTTAGGAGCTGTTTCTCAACAACCAAAGTGTCAAATAATGGTTAGAAGCTGTTTTTCAACAACCAAAAGTGTCAAATAATGTTTTAGGAGCTGTTTCTCAACAACCAAAAGTGTAAAATAATGTTTTAGGAGCTGTTTCTCAACAACCAAAGTGTCAAATAATGGCCTCCCAAAATAATTTGCCTAAAATAATTTGCCAAAATAATTTGCCTCCCAAAATAATTTGCCTCCCAAAATAATTTGCCAAAATAATTTGCCTCCCAAAAAAATTTCCCAAAATAATTTGCCTCCCAAAATTATTTGCCAAAATAATTTGCCTCCCAAAATAATTTACCTCCCAAAATGATTTGCCAAAATAATTTGCCTCCCAAAATAATTTGCCTCCCAAAATAATTTGCCTCCCAAAATAATTTGCCTGCCAAAATAATTTGCCTCCCAAAATAATTTGCCTGCCAAAATAATTTGCCAAAATAATTTGCCTCCCAAAATAATTTGCCTCCCAAAATAATTTGCCTCCCAAAATAATTTGCCAAAATAATTTGCCTCCCAAAATAATTTGCCAAAATAATTTGCCTCCCAAAATAATTTGCCAAAATAATTTGCCTCCCAAAATAATTTGCCAAAATAAATTGCCAAAATAATTTGCCTCCCAAAATAATTTGCCAAAATAATTTGCCTCCCAAAATAATTTGCCAAAATAATTTGCCTCCCAAAATAATTTGCCAAAATAATTTGCCTCCCAAAATAATTTGCCAAAATAATTTGCCTCCCAAAATAATTTGCCAAAATAATTTGCCTCCCAAAATAATTTGCCAAAATAATTTGCCAAAATAATTTGCCTCCCAAAATAATTTGCCTCCCAAAATAATTTGCCTCCCAAAATAATTTGCCAAAATAATTTGCCTCCCAAAATAATTTGCCTCCCAAAATAATTTGCCTCCCAAAATAATTTGGCAAATAATGTTTTAGGAGCTGTTTCTCAACAACCAAAGTGTCAAATAATGGTTAGAAGCTGTTTTTCAACAACCAAAAGTGTCAAATAATGTTTTAGGAGCTGTTTCTCAACAACCAAAAGTGTAAAATAATGTTTTAGGAGCTGTTTCTCAACAACCAAAGTGTCAAATAATGGTTAGAAGCTGTTTTTCAACAACCAAAAGTGTCAAATAATGTTTTAGGAGCTGTTTCTCAACAACCAAAAGTGTAAAATAATGTTTTAGGAGCTGTTTCTCAATAACCAAAAGTGTAAAATAATGTTTTAGGAGCTGTTTCTCAACAACCAAAGTGTCAAATAATGGTTAGAAGCTGTTTTTCAAACACCAAAAGTGTCAAATAATGTTTTAGGAGCTGTTTCTCAATAACCAAAAGTGTAAAATAATGTTTTAGGAGCTGTTTCTCAACAACCAAAGTGTCAAATAATGGTTAGAAGCTGTTTTTCAACAACCAAAAGTGTCAAATACTGTTTTAGGAGCTGTTTCTCAATAACCAAAAGTGTAAAATAATGTTTTAGGAGCTGTTTCTCAACAACCAAAGTGTCAAATAATGGTTAGAAGCTGTTTTTCAACAACCAAAAGTGTCAAATAATGTTTTAGGAGCTGTTTCTCAATAACCAAAAGTGTAAAATAATGTTTTAGGAGCTGTTTCTCAACAACCAAAGTGTCAAATAATGGTTAGAAGCTGTTTTTCAACAACCAAAAGTGTCAAATAATGTTTTAGGAGCTGTTTCTCAATAACCAAAAGTGTAAAATAATGTTTTAGGAGCTGTTTCTCAACAACCAAAGTGTCAAATAATGGTTAGAAGCTGTTTTTCAACAACCAAAAGTGTCAAATAATGTTTTAGGAGCTGTTTCTCAACAACCAAAAGTGTAAAATAATGTTTTAGGAGCTGTTTCTCAACAACCAAAGTGTCAAATAATGGTTAGAAGCTGTTTTTCAACAACCAAAAGTGTCAAATAATGTTTTAGGAGCTGTTTCTCAATAACCAAAAGTGTAAAATAATGTTTTAGGAGCTGTTTCTCAACAACCAAAGTGTCAAATAATGGTTAGAAGCTGTTTTTCAACAACCAAAAGTGTCAAATAATGTTTTAGGAGCTGTTTCTCAATAACCAAAAGTGTAAAATAATGTTTTAGGAGCTGTTTCTCAACAACCAAAGTGTCAAATAATGGTTAGAAGCTGTTTTTCAACAACCAAAAGTGTCAAATACTGTTTTAGGAGCTGTTTCTAAATAACCAAAAGTGTAAAATAATGTTTTAGGAGCTGTTTCTCAACAACCAAAGTGTCAAATAATGGTTAGAAGCTGTTTCTCAACAACCAAAGTGTCAAAAAATGGCCTCCCAAAATAATTTGCCTAAAATAATTTGCCAAAATAATTTGCCTCCCAAAAAAAATTCCCAAAATAATTTGCCTCCCAAAATTATTTGCCAAAATAATTTGCCTCCCAAAATAATTTGCCAAAATAATTTGCCTCCCAAAATAATTTGCCAAAATAATTTGCCTCCCAAAATGATTTGCCAAAATAATTTGCCTCCCAAAATAATTTGCCTCCCAAAATAATTTGCCTCCCAAAATAATTTGCCTCCCAAAATAATTTGCCTGCCAAAATAATTTGCCTCCCAAAATAATTTGCCTCCCAAAATAATTTGCCTCCCAAAATAATTTGCCTCCCAAAATAATTTGCCAAAATATTTTGCCTCCCAAAATAATTTGCCTCCCAAAATAATTTGCCAAAATAATTTGCCTCCCAAAATAATTTGGCAAAATAATTTGCCTCCCAAAATAATTTGCCAAATTAATTTGCCTCCCAAAATAATTTGCCAAAATAATTTGCCTCCCAAAATAATTTGCCAAAATAATTTGCCACCCAAAATAATTTGCCAAAATAATTTGCCAAAATAATTTGCCAAAATAATTTGCCTCCCAAAATAATTTGCCAAAATAATTTGCCTCCCAAAATAATTTGCCTCCCAAAATAATTTGCCAAAATAATTTGCCTCCCAAAATAATTTGGCAAATAATGTTTTAGGAGCTGTTTCTCAACAACCAAAGTGTCAAATAATGGTTAGAAGCTGTTTTTCAACAACCAAAAGTGTCAAATAATGTTTTGGGAGCTGTTTCTCAACAACCAAAAGTGTAAAATAATGTTTTAGGAGCTGTTTCTCAACAACCAAAGTGTCAAATAATGGTTAGAAGCTTTTGGTTGTTGAGAAACAACCAAAAGTACAGTACTGTTCACCTATAACGACATGCGACACATTATGTACAGTACCTTACTGTTCACCTATAACGACATGCGACACATTATGTACAGTACAGTACAGTACTGTTCACCTATAACGACATGCGACGCATTATGTACAGTACAGTACATTACTGTTCACCTATAACGACATGCGACACATTATGTACAGTACAGTACATTACTGTTCACCTATAACGACATGCGACACATTATGTACAGTACAGTACAGTACTGTTCACCTATAACGACATGCGACGCATAATGTACAGTACAGTACATTACTGTTCACCTATAACGACATGCGACACATTATGTACAGTACAGTACAGTACTGTTCACCTATAACGACATGCGACGCATTATGTACAGTACAGAACAGTACTGTTCACCTATAACGACATGCGACGCATAATGTACAGTACAGTACATTACTGTTCACCTATAACGACATGCGACACATTATGTACAGTACAGTACAGTACTGTTCACCTATAACGACATGCGACACATTATGTACAGTACAGTACATTACTGTTCACCTATAACGACATGCGACACATAATGTACAGTACAGTACATTACTGTTCACCTATAACGACATGCGACGCATTATGTACAGTACAGTACAGTACTGTTCACCTATAACGACATGCGACGCATTATGTACAGTACAGTACAGTACTGTTCACCTATAACGACATGCGACACATTATGTACAGTACAGTACATTACTGTTCACCTATAACGACATGCGACACATAATGTACAGTACAGTACATTACTGTTCACCTATAACGACATGCGACGCATTATGTACAATACAGTACAGTACTGTTCACCTATAACGACATGCGACACATAATGTACAGTACAGTACATTACTGTTCACCTATAACGACATGCGACACATAATGTACAGTACAGTACAGTACTGTTCACCTATAACGACATGCGACACATAATGTACAGTACAGTACATTACTGTTCACCTATAACGACATGCGACGCATAATACAGTACAGTACAGTACTGTTCACCTATAACGACATGCGACGCATTATGTACAGTACAGTACAGTACTGTTCACCTATAACGACATGCGACGCATTATGTACAGTACAGTACAGTACTGTTCACCTATAACGACATGCGACGCATTATGTACAGTACAGTACAGTACTGTTCACCTATAACGACATGCGACGCATTATGTACAGTACAGTACAGTACTGTTCACCTATAACGACATGCGACACATTATGTACAGTACAGTACATTACTGTTCACCTATAACGACATGCGACACATAATGTACAGTACAGTACATTACTGTTCACCTATAACGACATGCGACGCATTATGTACAATACAGTACAGTACTGTTCACCTATAACGACATGCGACACATAATGTACAGTACAGTACATTACTGTTCACCTATAACGACATGCGACACATAATGTACAGTACAGTACAGTACTGTTCACCTATAACGACATGCGACACATAATGTACAGTACAGTACATTACTGTTCACCTATAACGACATGCGACGCATAATACAGTACAGTACAGTACTGTTCACCTATAACGACATGCGACGCATTATGTACAGTACAGTACAGTACTGTTCACCTATAACGACATGCGATGCATTATGTACAGTACAGTACAGTACTGTTCACCTATAACGACATGCGACACATAATGTACAGTACAGTACAGTACTGTTCACCTATAACGACATGCGACACATAATGTACAGTGCAGTACAGTACTGTTCACCTATAACGACATGCGACACATAATGTACAGTACAGTACATTACTGTTCACCTATAACGACATGCGACGCATTATGTACAGTACAGTACAGTACTGTTCACCTATAACGACATGCGACGCATTATGTACAGTACAGTACAGTACTGTTCACCTATAACGACATGCGACACATAATGTACAGTACAGTACAGTACTGTTCACCTATAACGACATGCGACGCATTATGTACAGTACAGTACAGTACTGTTCACCTATAACGACATGCGACGCATTATGTACAGTACAGTACATTACTGTTCACCTATAACGACATGCGACACATAATGTACAGTACAGTACAGTACTGTTCACCTATAACGACATGCGACACATAATGTACAGTACAGTACATTACTGTTCACCTATAACGACATGCGACGCATTATGTACAGTACAGTACAGTACTGTTCACCTATAACGACATGCGACGCATTATGTACAGTACAGTACAGTACTGTTCACCTATAACGACATGCGACACATAATGTACAGTACAGTACTGTTCACCTATAACGACATGCGACACATAATGTACAGTACAGTACAGTACTGTTCACCTATAACGACATGCGACGCATTATGTACAGTACAGTACAGTACTGTTCACCTATAACGACATGCGACGCATTATGTACAGTACAGTACTGTTCACCTATAACGACATGCGACGCATTATGTACAGTACAGTACAGTACTGTTCACCTATAACGACATGCGACACATAATGTACAGTACAGTACTGTTCACCTATAACGACATGCGACACATAATGTACAGTACAGTACATTACTGTTCACCTATAACGACATGCGACACATTATGTACAGTACAGTACAGTACTGTTCACCTATAACGACATGCGACACATTATGTACAGTACAGTACAGTACTGTTCACCTATAACGACATGCGACGCATTATGTACAGTACAGTACAGTACTGTTCACCTATAACGACATGCGACACATTATGTACAGTACAGTACATTACTGTTCACCTATAACGACATGCGACACATTATGTACAGTACAGTACAGTACTGTTCACCTATAACGACATGCGACGCATAATGTACAGTACAGTACATTACTGTTCACCTATAACGACATGCGACACATTATGTACAGTACAGTACATTACTGTTCACCTATAACGACATGCGACGCATTATGTACAGTACAGTACATTACTGTTCACCTATAACGACATGCGACACATTATGTACAGTACAGTACAGTACTGTTCACCTATAACGACATGCGACGCATTATGTACAGTACAGTACATTACTGTTCACCTATAACGACATGCGACACATTATGTACAGTACAGTACAGTACTGTTCACCTATAACGACATGCGACGCATTATGTACAGTACAGTACAGTACTGTTCACCTATAACGACATGCGACGCATAATGTACAGTACAGTACATTACTGTTCACCTATAACGACATGCGACACATTATGTACAGTACAGTACTGTTCACCTATAACGACATGCGACACATTATGTACAGTACAGTACATTACTGTTCACCTATAACGACATGCGACACATAATGTACAGTACAGTACATTACTGTTCACCTATAACGACATGCGACGCATTATGTACAGTACAGTACAGTACTGTTCACCTATAACGACATGCGACGCATTATGTACAGTACAGTACAGTACTGTTCACCTATAACGACATGCGACACATTATGTACAGTACAGTACATTACTGTTCACCTATAACGACATGCGACACATAATGTACAGTACAGTAAATTACTGTTCACCTATAACGACATGCGACACATAATGTACAGTACAGTACAGTACTGTTCACCTATAACGACATGTGACGCATAATGTACAGTACAGTACATTACTGTTCACCTATAACGACATGCGACGCATAATGTACAGTACAGTACAGTACTGTTCACCTATAACGACATGCGACGCATTATGTACAGTACAGTACAGTACTGTTCACCTATAACGACATGCGACGCATTATGTACAGTACAGTACAGTACATTACTGTTCACCTATAACGACATGCGACACATAATGTACAGTACAGTACAGTACTGTTCACCTATAACGACATGCGACACATAATGTACAGTACAGTACATTACTGTTCACCTATAACGACATGCGACACATAATGTACAGTACAGTACAGTACTGTTCACCTATAACGACATGCGACGCATTATGTACAGTACAGTACAGTACTGTTCACCTATAACGACATGTGACGCATTATGTACAGTACAGTACAGTACTGTTCACCTATAACGACATGCGACACATTATGTACAGTACAGTACAGTACTGTTCACCTATAACGACATGCGACACATTATGTACAGTACAGTACATTACTGTTCACCTATAACGACATGCGACACATAATGTACAGTACAGTACAGTACTGTTCACCTATAACGACATGCGACGCATTATGTACAGTACAGTACAGTACTGTTCACCTATAACGACATGCGACGCATTATGTACAGTACAGTACAGTACTGTTCACCTATAACGACATGCGACACAATGTACAGTACAGTACAGTACTGTTCACCTATAACGACATGCGACGCATTATGTACAGTACAGTACAGTACTGTTCACCTATAACGACATGCGACACATAATGTACACGTACAGTACAGTACTGTTCACCTATAACGACATGCGACACATAATGTACACGTACAGTACATTACTGTTCACCTATAACGACATGCGACACATAATGTACACGTACAGTACAGTACTGTTCACCTATAACGACATGCGACACATAATGTACAGTACAGTACAGTACTGTTCACCTATAACGACATGCGACGCATTATGTACACGTACAGTACAGTACTGTTCACCTATAACGACATGCGACACATAATGTACAGTACAGTACATTACTGTTCACCTATAACGACATGCGACACATAATGTACACGTACAGTACAGTACTGTTCACCTATAACGACATGCGACACATAATGTACAGTACAGTACAGTACTGTTCACCTATAACGACATGCGACGCATTATGTACAGTACAGTACAGTACTGTTCACCTATAACGACATGCGACACATAATGTACACGTACAGTACAGTACTGTTCACCTATAACGACATGCGACACATAATGTACACGTACAGTACATTACTGTTCACCTATAACGACATGCGACACATAATGTACACGTACAGTACATTACTGTTCACCTATAACGACATGCGACGCATTATGTACAGTACAGTACTGTTCACCTATAACGACATGCGACACATTATGTACAGTACAGTACTGTTCACCTATAACGACATGCGACGCATTATGTACAGTACAGTACAGTACTGTTCACCTATAACGACATGCGACGCATAATCTACAGTACAGTACATTACTGTTCACCTATAACGACATGCGACACATTATGTACAGTACTGTTCACCTATAACGACATGCGACACATAATGTACACGTACAGTACATTACTGTTCACCTATAACGACATGCGACGCATTATGTACAGTACAGTACTGTTCACCTATAACGACATGCGACACATTATGTACAGTACAGTACAGTACAGTACTGTTCACCTATAACGACATGCGACGCATTATGTACAGTACAGTACAGTACTGTTCACCTATAACGACATGCGACGCATAATGTACAGTACAGTACATTACTGTTCACCTATAACGACATGCGACACATTATGTACAGTACAGTACTGTTCACCTATAACGACATGCGACACATTATGTACAGTACAGTACATTACTGTTCACCTATAACGACATGCGACACATAATGTACAGTACAGTACATTACTGTTCACCTATAACGACATGCGACGCATTATGTACAGTACAGTACAGTACTGTTCACCTATAACGACATGCGACGCATTATGTACAGTACAGTACTGTTCACCTATAACGACATGCGACACATAATGTACAGTACAGTACATTACTGTTCACCTATAACGACATGCGACACATAATGTACAGTACAGTACATTACTGTTCACCTATAACGACATGCGACGCATTATGTACAGTACAGTACAGTACTGTTCACCTATAACGACATGCGACACATAATGTACAGTACAGTACATTACTGTTCACCTATAACGACATGCGACACATAATGTACAGTACAGTACAGTACTGTTCACCTATAACGACATGCGACGCATAATGTACAGTACAGTACATTACTGTTCACCTATAACGACATGCGACGCATAATGTACAGTACAGTACAGTACTGTTCACCTATAACGACATGCGACGCATTATGTACAGTACAGTACAGTACTGTTCACCTATAACGACATGCGACGCATAATGTACAGTACAGTACATTACTGTTCACCTATAACGACATGCGACACATAATGTACAGTACAGTACAGTACTGTTCACCTATAACGACATGCGACACATAATGTACAGTACAGTACATTACTGTTCACCTATAACGACATGCGACACATAATGTACAGTACAGTACAGTACTGTTCACCTATAACGACATGCGACGCATTATGTACAGTACAGTACTGTTCACCTATAACGACATGCGACGCATTATGTACAGTACAGTACAGTACTGTTCACCTATAACGACATGCGACACATTATGTACAGTACAGTACAGTACTGTTCACCTATAACGACATGCGACACATAATGTACACGTACAGTACAGTACTGTTCACCTATAACGACATGCGACACATAATGTACAGTACAGTACAGTACTGTTCACCTATAACGACATGCGACGCATTATGTACACGTACAGTACAGTACTGTTCACCTATAACGACATGCGACACATAATGTACAGTACAGTACATTACTGTTCACCTATAACGACATGCGACACATAATGTACACGTACAGTACAGTACTGTTCACCTATAACGACATGCGACACATAATGTACAGTACAGTACAGTACTGTTCACCTATAACGACATGCGACGCATTATGTACAGTACAGTACAGTACTGTTCACCTATAACGACATGCGACACATAATGTACACGTACAGTACAGTACTGTTCACCTATAACGACATGCGACACATAATGTACACGTACAGTACATTACTGTTCACCTATAACGACATGCGACACATAATGTACACGTACAGTACATTACTGTTCACCTATAACGACATGCGACGCATTATGTACAGTACAGTACTGTTCACCTATAACGACATGCGACACATTATGTACAGTACAGTACAGTACTGTTCACCTATAACGACATGCGACGAATTATGTACAGTACAGTACAGTACTGTTCACCTATAACGACATGCGACGCATAATGTACAGTACAGTACATTACTGTTCACCTATAACGACATGCGACACATTATGTACAGTACAGTACTGTTCACCTATAACGACATGCGACACATAATGTACACGTACAGTACATTACTGTTCACCTATAACGACATGCGACGCATTATGTACAGTACAGTACTGTTCACCTATAACGACATGCGACACATTATGTACAGTACAGTACAGTACAGTACTGTTCACCTATAACGACATGCGACGCATTATGTACAGTACAGTACAGTACTGTTCACCTATAACGACATGCGACGCATAATGTACAGTACAGTACATTACTGTTCACCTATAACGACATGCGACACATTATGTACAGTACAGTACTGTTCACCTATAACGACATGCGACACATTATGTACAGTACAGTACAGTACTGTTCACCTATAACGACATGCGACGCATTATGTACAGTACAGTACTGTTCACCTATAACGACATGCGACACATTATGTACAGTACAGTACATTACTGTTCACCTATAACGACATGCGACGCATTATGTACAGTACAGTACATTACTGTTCACCTATAACGACATGCGACACATAATGTACAGTACAGTACAGTACTGTTCACCTATAACGACATGCGACACATAATGTACAGTACAGTACATTACTGTTCACCTATAACGACATGCGACACATAATGTACAGTACAGTACAGTACTGTTCACCTATAACGACATGCGACGCATTATGTACAGTACAGTACAGTACTGTTCACCTATAACGACATGCGACGCATTATGTACAGTACAGTACAGTACTGTTCACCTATAACGACATGCGACACATTATGTACAGTACAGTACAGTACTGTTCACCTATAACGACATGCGACACATTATGTACAGTACAGTACATTACTGTTCACCTATAACGACATGCGACACATAATGTACAGTACAGTACAGTACTGTTCACCTATAACGACATGCGACGCATTATGTACAGTACAGTACAGTACTGTTCACCTATAACGACATGCGACGCATTATGTACAGTACAGTACAGTACTGTTCACCTATAACGACATGCGACACATAATGTACAGTACAGTACAGTACTGTTCACCTATAACGACATGCGACGCATTATGTACAGTACAGTACAGTACTGTTCACCTATAACGACATGCGACACATAATGTACACGTACAGTACAGTACTGTTCACCTATAACGACATGCGACACATAATGTACACGTACAGTACATTACTGTTCACCTATAACGACATGCGACACATAATGTACACGTACAGTACAGTACTGTTCACCTATAACGACATGCAACACATAATGTACAGTACAGTACAGTACTGTTCACCTATAACAACATGCGACGCATTATGTACACGTACAGTACAGTACTGTTCACCTATAACGACATGCGACACATAATGTACAGTACAGTACATTACTGTTCACCTATAACGACATGCGACACATAATGTACACGTACAGTACAGTACTGTTCACCTATAACGACATGCGACACATAATGTACAGTACAGTACAGTACTGTTCACCTATAACGACATGCGACGCATTATGTACAGTACAGTACAGTACTGTTCACCTATAACGACATGCGACACATAATGTACACGTACAGTACAGTACTGTTCACCTATAACGACATGCGACACATAATGTACACGTACAGTACATTACTGTTCACCTATAACGACATGCGACACATAATGTACACGTACAGTACATTACTGTTCACCTATAACGACATGCGACGCATTATGTACAGTACAGTACTGTTCACCTATAACGACATGCGACGCATTATGTACAGTACAGTACATTACTGTTCACCTATAACGACATGCGACGCATTATGTACAGTACAGTACAGTACTGTTCACCTATAATGACATGCGACACATAATGTACACGTACAGTACAGTACGGCTGTTTCCTGTCTCCTTTTACTGTTACTGTCGATCAGTGTCCCTCGCGGGCGCGGCGGTGGCCGGCGGGTCCGAGGTGTCCTCCTACCCATGAGGTCACCTCAAACTTCTTGTGCCTAAATTATTTGACCTTCATTGCCATCCCTTACGGGAAGCAGCGTAGTCAGACAATTTCCCTGGTTGGATGTGGCTGCCGAGTTGGCCGAGCCCGCCTGTGCCGCATACAACCAGTCTTTGCCCGGCCCGCGGGGGCTCAAGGCCCCTTAAGCAGTTCCCCGACCCGTGCTCTTTGGGTGCGGAGCGGGGCTTTCTGCTCCTTCTTGGTGGTATTTCCGAACTGTGCCCGCAAGGGTTGTTGATGGATGCGAGGGGCGCTCTCGTTGCTTGATCCGGCATGCCGTTCATGGATCCGCCTGCCCGCCATGGCGGGTGGGGGACCCATGGGCTTGCGTGGGGGTCGGTGCGGTGGCGTCCGCCTTGTTCGATCGGCAGTTCGCCTAGATTCGGTCGGGGGGAAGAGCACGGTGTCAACCCGCATGAAGCCCGCATGTTTGCTAGGATCTTCGGATCGCAGGCAACGTTTGTGGCGCACCCTCTTAGAGGGCAGTGCGGTGACCTAACGTTCACTGCAACCCTTTGGGCTCTGCAGGGACGCCTTACGCTCGTAACCCGATTCGGGTAAGGCTCCTCCGTTAGGAGGGGAATATACCACCAACCTAGAGTTCCGGGTTGTGCTTGGTCGGCGGGCGTCTGGGCTCCGGCCCTCGCCCATCTACACTGCGTACAACCACTCTTTGCCCGGCCCGCGTGGGCTCAAGGCCCCACAGTAAAGTAGAGGCGTCCTGGCCTACACCCGTAAGGGAGTGGGAGAGGGGCGCCTTCTGCTTTGGTCCTGGCTGGATGTGGCTGCCGAGCGTTTGGACTTCGGTCCTCGCCCGCCTGTGCCGCATACAACCATTTAAACCGTCTCGGTGGGTCGTGTATGTCCCTCGGTATCCTTCGGAATCCCTGTGGTTCTGCATTTGGGGTGTCGCAGTGCCTAGGCACTTCGTCCCCTTGAATTCAGATTGGAATTGTCCTTCGGGATCCTTGTGATTCCGCTTTTGGGGTTCGCAGCGCCTCTGCGCTTCGTCCCCCTGATTTCAGGTGTAGAGTGATTCCCCCCGTCCGGGCCATTTTGGGTCGGAGCCGGCTCTGCGCCGGGATACCGCATACATTGCGGTCGCAACTGTGATTGCCTTCTAAATAGATACATTGTGGTCGCAACTGTGATTGCATTATAAATAGATACATTGTGGTCGCAACTGTGATTGCATTCTAAATAGATACATTGTGGTCGCAACTGTTATACTTTTACTGTTATTGTCGATCACATAATCACCACCTGTCTCCTTTTACTGTCCATCACATAATCACCACCTGTCTCCTTTTACTGTCCATCACATAATCACCACCTGTCTCCTTTTACTGTTATTGTCGATCACATAATCACCACCTGTCTCCTTTTACTGTTATTGTCGATCACATAATCACCACCTGTCTCCTTTTACTGTCCATCACATAATCACCACCTGTCTCCTTTTAATGTCGATCACATAATCACCACCTGTCTCCTTTTACTGTTATTGTCGATCACATAATCACCACCTGTCTCCTTTTACTGTTATTGTCGATCACATAATCACCACCTGTCTCCTTTTACTGTCCATCACATAATCACCACCTGTCTCCTTTTACTGTCCATCACATAATCACCACCTGTCTCCTTTTACTGTCCATCACATAATCACCACCTGTCTCCTTTTACTGTCCATCACATAATCACCACCTGTCTCCTTTTACTGTCGATCACATGATCACCAACTGTCTCCTTTTACTGTTACTGTCGATCTCATAATCTCCACCTGTCTCCTTTACGGTTCACCTATAACAACATGCGACACATAATGTACAGTACAGTACGGCTCACCTATAACGACATGCGACACATAATGTACAGTACAGTACGGCTCACCTATAACGACATGCGACACATAATGAACAGTACAGTACGGCTCACCTATAACGACATGCGACACATAATGTACAGTACAGTACAGTACAGCAGCAACAACTCCACCACCTGAGAGCCCTCTGTCCTGGAGCTTCAGGCCTTTGTTATGCGTCATTGAAGTGAGTTCAGTTTGTTCATGTTCATTTGTATATTGCATTTTATCTTTATCTGTTTTCCTGAAACTCTAGAGAGTGTGTGTAATGCGCAGTGCACACACTCTCTAGAGTTTCAGGAAAACAGATAAAGGTGAAATGCATATATATATATATATATATATATATATATATATATATATATATATTGCATTTTATCTTTATCTGTTTTCCTGAAACTCTAGAGAGTGTGTGTAATGCGCAGTGCACACACTCTCTAGAGTTTCAGGAAAACAGATAAAGGTGAAATGCATATATATATATATATATATATTGCATTTTATCTTTATCTGTTTTCCTGAAACTCTAGAGAGTGTGTGTAATGCGCAGTGCACACACTCTCTAGAGTTTCAGGAAAACAGATAAAGGTGAAATGCATATATATATATATATTGCATTTTATCTTTATCTGTTTTCCTGAAACTCTAGAGAGTGTGTGTAATGCGCAGTGCACACACTCTCTAGAGTTTCAGGAAAACGGATAAAGATAAAATGCAATATACAAATGAACATGAACAAACTGAACTCACTTCAATGACGCATAACAAAGGCCTGAAGCTCCAGGACAGAGGGCTCTCAGGTGGTGGAGTTGTTGCTGCTGCTGACAAACACTGACTGCATGGACAGGCACTGTCCATGCAGTTACCATGCAGTTAACATGTAACACACTGCCACCACAAAGTCCTCACCATGTAACACACCGCCACCACAACGTCCTCACCATGTAACACACCGCCACCACAAAGTCCTCACCATGTAACACACCGCCACCACATAATCACCACCTGTCTCCATTTACTGTCCATCACATAATCACCACCTGTCTCCTTTTACTGTCCATCACATAATCACCACCTGTCTCCTTTTACTGTCCATCACATAATCACCACCTGTCTCCTTTTACTGTCCATCACATAATCACCACCTGTCTCCTTTTACTGTCCATCACATAATCACCACCTGTCTCCTTTTACTGTCCATCACATAATCACCACCTGTCTCCTTTTAATGTTACTGTCGATCACATAATCACCACCTGTCTCCTTTTACTGTATCACATGATCACCACCTGTCTCCTTTTACTGTTACTGTCGATCGGTGCTGTTCTGTGCTGTGTTCTGCTACCCCCCCAACCCCTCCCCTCCCCCTGTTTGGGGGGAGGGGAGGGGTCCCCACTCTCGGCCTGCACCTTGTCGTGGTGAGTGGGCTTTAAACCAAGACAGGCCATTTTTACCCATTAACTCATTTACTGAATGAATAAATGGTGCAAAAATAAATAACAGCCCGGGTTACTATTTGGTAATATACGGGTATATATTCTTTCAGAACATTTTTAACTCAAATCTGTGCTTCTGGTGGGGTGTCCCTGGAACAACATATTTTCAGATGGGGGTCGGCGGCCAAATACATATAATTCTGGGGGTCTTTTTTCAGAAACCGACTATTTAGAAGACTTTTTTTTGTTTTTTAGAATCGGTCGGGTCTAATTAGGCTAGTTGGGGTCCGTTGAAAATAGCATGCTGGCCAAAAATAGAGGAACATAACTGAAGACAAGCATTTATAGAAAAGCTTCTCTCTTCACCACTGGGAGTATTAAACATAAAATAGTTTTTTAACCCATTTAGACCTGAGGACGATTCTATGAATGTCTTCTAAATCCTGACAGTTTTCTGATAAACCCCATGTTTCTATGTCAGTCATTCTCAAACATTTTCATGTCAAGGACCCCCAAAAATATATGTAATTGCCCGCCGGCCCCATCTAAAAATGATGTATCAGGGAAGATTTGAGTTAAAAATGTTCATCCTGGAATATTATATTCAAAGATTTGCGCCACATTTTCACGATTTTTCAAAAATAGCAGACCCACAAGCTCGTAGCACGGCACTCGGTGCCGCGCTATGAGCTTGTAGATCTGCTATTTTTCATAACATAATGCTTAAATCACCAAAAGGGTTCCCGCCCAAAATGGGTTCATGGACAATAGAATATTTTGTCTCAAGTATTTTCAATCTGGAAATTGTAGGCAAGACACACTGATTTGGAGCTGTAAATTATAAAACTAAAACTAAGGCACTGGTTGTGGTACTTCTGGTTTACCAGAACGGGGTTCAACTCCCTGCGGTGCCCTGCTCAATGTGTTGTTACATGGTTCATTTTCTGCTCATTGTGTTGCTTTTTCATAGATTTTCATAGATTTTCAGGATTCCAATAAAAAAAACATTGACAATGTTTTTCAGGATTTCAATTCAAATATAGCCAAAATAGCTGATCTACAAGATCGGCTCTTTTTTTTGCCATGACAGTAATACATGCAATATGGCCCTCTGGAGTGAGTGTGGAAATATAATATAGTGGTCCTCTGGAGTGAGTGTGGAAATATAATATAGTGGTCCTCTGGAGTGAGTGTGGAAATATAGTGGCCCTCTGGAGTGAGTGTGGAAATATAGTGGCCCTCTGGAGTGAGTGTGGAAATATAGTGGCCCTCTGGAGTGAGTGTGGAAATATAGTGGCCCTCTGGAGTGAGTGTGGAAATATAGTGGCCCTCTGGAGTGAGTGTGGAAATATAGTGGCCCTCTGGAGTGAGTATGGAACTATAGTGGCCCTCTGGAGTGAGTGTGGAAATATAGTGGCCCTCTGGAGTGAGTGTGGAAATATAGTGGCCCTCTGGAGTGAGTGTGGAAATATAGTGGCCCTCTGGAGTGAGTGTGGAAATATAGTGGCCCTCTGGAGTGAGTGTGGAACTATAGTGGCCCTCTGGAGTGAGTGTGGAACTATAGTGGGCCTCTGGAGTGGAAATATAATATAGTCAGGGCTGCACACAACTTTTTTGGTCTAGTACTCAGAGACTTAACAACTTAGAGTTCTCAACAGGCCCCAAAATAGTTTTGGGGGGAAATTTTGCTGGCTTTTCAGAGTAAAATCTCCCTCATCTGCTTGGTACTCTTGCGCCTTTAGTCTGAAAACGTCCCCGGCATTTAATGTGTTTTAATAACCATTTAAACTCTACTTTGTGGACTATGTTCCACAAGGTCTGTACTAGGCCCCTTCCATTTTCCCTCTACACCACCACTAAGAAACAAGGCTTGAATGTTCACTATTGTCACCAAATGATGAACATTATGGAACATTAAGCTCATAAATAGCTACTTGCTCCTGATTGGCAGAAATTGTCACCTACCTGATTAAAAAAAAAAAAAAAAAACTATTTATTAAAGAGCTGGAGAGACAGGCATATTCCTGTTACTATATAGCAATGCTTAGAGTCTATAGCAATGATTACTGTCACAATAGGCCTATAGTTATTTAACACTTACTGGACACACACTCTATAGCAATGATTACTGCCACAATGTCTGAGTGGCATGAGGCGTTGGAGTAGCATAAAAACCTCTCATAAAGCTTGTAGGTGATGCAGAGGAGTGAAATGGGTCGGTAGCTCTTTGGGGATGATGGGTCTTTGCCAGGTTTGGGGATTGCAACCACTTTGGCCTTTTTCCAGACAGAAGGGATGGTTTTCTGTGCCATGCATGTGTTCAGCATCCCCACAAGCCAGGTCTTTGCGTTAGGTCCCAGGTGCTGTATCATTTCTGCCAGTATGTCATCAATCCCTGCTGCTTTTCCGGGTTTCAACTTTCCCATTGCAGTTTTGAGTTCTTCTAGGTCGAAGGGTTTGTTTTGAGGGCTGGCTGATTGTGGTTGGTCTGATACCACTGTGCGATGGTATTCTCCTGTGGGCCGGCGGTGGTGTTGGTTTACGACTGTTGGCCACCAGTTGTGATGCAACAGAGTTTGCTGTGACCGTTTTGATTATGGGATGGCTCCCTGAGGTCCCTGATCCCCATGGGGTCCAACAGTGGTCATTGAAGCGTGCATACACACAGGCACGCACACATGCACCTACACACGCACAGGCGCACATGCGCATGCACACACTAACCAAATGTAACTCTGAGAGTGTAACACATGTAACCAAATGGACTCTTACAGGTCTGTCATTCTGAGAGTGTAACACATGTAACCAAATGGACCATCCATTACATGTCTGTAACTCTGAGAGTGTAACACATGTAACCAAATGGACCATCCATTACATGTCTGTAACTCTGAGAGTGTAACACACATGTAACCAAATGGACCCTTACAGGTCTGTAACTCTGAGAGTATATATGGTGGCCGATGGGCACGTACACGTCTAGTGTAACCAAAACCAAATGGACCATTTGGTCCATGTCTGGAAGTCTGAGAGTGTAACACATGTAACCAAATGGACCCAACACTGGTTATCGAAGCGTCCACACACACGCACGCACACACGTGTAACCAAATGGATCCTTACAGATTCAACACTGTTTTTTGTTAATCATCGAATGAAATGTGGGAGGTCGGCAAGAATTTTTTTTAAAAATCTAAGCAAATACCGGTAATTCGAAAATGTTATTTTTGTGCTTTTGTGTTTCTCTTCTTTATATATTACTTTACTGTTGAAATATTTACATTTCAACGAAAAGGACCTGTAAATGACAACACAAAAACTAAGGCACTGGTGTCGTACTTCTGGTTTGCCGGAACGGGGTTCAACTCCCTGCAGTGCCCTGCTCAATGTGTTGTATTTACATGGTTCATTGGTCAATGGTCTCAGAGGTCATTGAGCGGCGCGCTATAGTGCGTGATTCTTCATCATTGTTGAGGATTTAAAAAAAGGTGAAAGGCTATAGTCCATGGTCACGGACCGCATACTGGTCAAGGTCATTTATACTGGTCAAGGTCGGGTGAAGGTCATTTATACTGGTCAAGGTCATTAGTCCATGGTCTCGGAGGGCATACGGTTTCGAAATTGAAATTCGATTTGTAGCGATTTGTAGCGAAAGGCTACAGTCCATGGTCATGGACCGCATACTGGTCAAGGTCATTCATACTATAGCACGCCGTTTTTCATCATTTTTGAGGATTTAAAAAAAATGAAAAAATAAAAAAACGATGGGTTATAGCCCATGTTTTTTGAAATTTTGAAAAAAAAAGTTAGCCTCGTTTCTCATCATTTTGGACCGTGGGCTATAGACCATATCGTATGGCATACTATAGCGCGCAGTTTTTCATCATTTTTGAAGATTTAAAAAAAATGACGAAATGACAAAAACGATGGGTTATAGCCCATGTTTTTTGAAATTTTGGAAAAAAAAGTTAGCCTCGTTTCTCATCATTTTGGACCGTGGGCTATAGACCATATCGTACAGCATACTATAGCGCGCAGTTTTTCATCATTTTTGAAGATTTTAAAAAAATGACGAAATGACAAAAACGATGGGTTATAGCCCATGTTTTTTGAAATTTTGGAAAAAAAAGTTAGCCTCGTTTCTCATCATTTTGGACCGTGGGCTATAGCCCATATCGTACGGCATACTATAGCGCGCAGTTTTTCATCATTTTTGAGGATTTGAAAAAAATGACGAAATGACAAAAACGATGGGTTATAGCCCATGTTTTTTGAAAATTTGGAAAAAAAAGTTAGCCTCGTTTCTCATCATTTTGGACCGTGGGCTATAGCCCATATCGTACGGCATACTATAGCGCGCAGTTTTTCATCATTTTTGAGGATTTGAAAAAAATGACGAAATGACAAAAACGATGGGTTATAGCCCATGTTTTTTGAAATTTTGGAAAAAAAAGTTAGCCTCGTTTCTCATCATTTTGGACCGTGGGCTATAGCCCATATCGTACGGCATACTATAGCGCGCAGTTTTTCATCATTTTTGAGGATTTGAAAAAAATGACGAAATGACAAAAACGATGGGTTATAGCCCATGTTTTTTGAAATTTTGGAAAAAAAAGTTAGCCTCGTTTCTCATCATTTTGGACCGTGGGCTATAGCCCATATCGTACGGCATACTATAGCGCGCAGTTTTTCATCATTTTTGAGGATTTTTAAAAAAATGACGAAATGACAAAAACGATGGGTTATAGCCCATGTTTTTTGAAATTTTGGAAAAAAAAGTTAGCCTCGTTTCTCATCATTTTGGACCGTGGGCTATAGCCCATATCGTACGGCATACTATAGCGCGCAGTTTTTCATCATTTTTGAGGATTTGAAAAAAATGACGAAATGACAAAAACGATGGGTTATAGCCCATGTTTTTTGAAATTTTGGAAAAAAAAGTTAGCCTCGTTTCTCATCATTTTGGACCGTGGGCTATAGCCCATATCGTACGGCATACTATAGCGCGCAGTTTTTCATCATTTTTGAGGATTTGAAAAAAATGACGAAATGACAAAAACGATGGGTTATAGCCCATGTTTTTTGAAATTTTGGAAAAAAAAGTTAGCCTCGTTTCTCATCATTTTGGACCGTGGGCTATAGCCCATATCGTACGGCATACTATAGCGCGCAGTTTTTCATCATTTTTGAGGATTTGAAAAAAATGACGAAATGACAAAAACGATGGGTTATAGCCCATGTTTTTTGAAATTTTGGAAAAAAAAGTTAGCCTCGTTTCTCATCATTTTGGACCGTGGGCTATAGCCCATATTGTACGGCATACTATAGCGCGCAGTTTTTCATCATTTTTGAGGATTTTAAAAAAAATGACGAAATGACAAAAACGATGGGTTATAGCCCATGTTTTTTGAAATTTTGGAAAAAAAAGTTAGCCTCGTTTCTCATCATTTTGGACCGTGGGCTATAGCCCATATCGTACGGCATACTATAGCGCGCAGTTTTTCATCATTTTTGAGGATTTGAAAAAAATGACGAAATGACAAAAACGATGGGTTATAGCCCATGTTTTTTGAAATTTTGGAAAAAAAAGTTAGCCTCGTTTCTCATCATTTTGGACCGTGGGCTATAGCCCATATCGTACGGCATACTATAGCGCGCAGTTTTTCATCATTTTTGAGGATTTGAAAAAAATGACGAAATGACAAAAACGATGGGTTATAGCCCATGTTTTTTGAAATTTTGGAAAAAAAAGATAGCCTCGTTTCTCATCATTTTGGACCGTGGGCTATAGCCCATATGGTACGGCATACTATAGCGCTCAGTTTTTCATCATTTTTGAGGATTTGAAAAAAATGACGAAATGACAAAAACGATGGGTTATATCCCATGTTTTTTGAAATTTTGGGGAAAAAAGTTAGCCTCGTTTCTCATCATTTTGGACCGTGGGCTATAGCCCATATCGTACGGCATACTATAGCGCGCAGTTTTTCATCATTTTTGAGGATTTGAAAAAAATGACGAAATGACAAAAACGATGGGTTATAGCCCATGTTTTTTGAAATTTTGGAAAAAAAAGTTAGCCTCGTTTCTCATCATTTTGGACCGTGGGCTATAGCCCATATCGTACGGCATACTATAGCGCGCAGTTTTTCATCATTTTTGAGGATTTGAAAAAAATGACGAAATGACAAAAACGATGGGTTATAGCCCATGTTTTTTGAAATTTTGGAATAAAAGGTTAGCCTCGTTTCTCATCATTTTGGACCGTGGGCTATAGCCCATATCCTACGGCATACTATAGCGCGCAGTTTTTCATCATTTTTGAGGATTTGAAAAAAATGACGAAATGACAAAAACGATGGGTTATAGCCCATGTTTTTTGAAATTTTGGAAAAAAAAGTTAGCCTCGTTTCTCATCATTTTGGACCGTGGGCTATAGCCCATATCGTACGGCATACTATAGCGCGCAGTTTTTCATCATTTTTGAGGATTTGAAAAAAATGACGAAATGACAAAAACGATGGGTTATATCCCATGTTTTTTGAAATTTTGGGGAAAAAAGTTAGCCTCGTTTCTCATCATTTTGGACCGTGGGCTATAGCCCATATCGTACGGCATACTATAGCGCGCAGTTTTTCATCATTTTTGAGGATTTGAAAAAAATGACGAAATGACAAAAACGATGGGTTATAGCCCATGTTTTTTGAAATTTTGGAAAAAAAAGTTAGCCTCGTTTCTCATCATTTTGGACCGTGGGCTATAGCCCATATCGTACGGCATACTATAGCGCGCAGTTTTTCATCATTTTTGAGGATTTGAAAAAAATGACGAAATGACAAAAACGATGGGTTATAGCCCATGTTTTTTGAAATTTTGGAAAAAAAGGTTAGCCTCGTTTCTCATCATTTTGGACCGTGGGCTATAGCCCATATCGTACGGCATACTATAGCGCTCAGTTTTTCATCATTTTTGAGGATTTGAAAAAAATTACGAAATGACAAAAACGATGGGTTATAGCCCATGTTTTTTGAAATTTTGGAAAAAAAAGTTAGCCTCGTTTCTCATCATTTTGGACCGTGGGCTATAGCCCATATCGTACGGCATACTATAGCGCGCAGTTTTTCATCATTTTTGAGGATTTGAAAAAAATTACGAAATGACAAAAACGATGGGTTATAGCACATGTTTTTTGAAATTTTGGAAAAAAAAGTTAGCCTCGTTTCTCATCATTTTGGACCGTGGGCTATAGCCCATATCGTACGGCATACTATAGCGCGCAGTTTTTCATCATTTTTGAAGATTTGAAAAAAAATGACAAAAACGATGGGTTATAGCCCATGTTTTTTGAAATTTTGGAAAAAAAGGTTAGCCTCGTTTCTCATCATTTTGGACCGTGGGCTATAGCCCATATCGTACGGCATACTATAGCGCTCAGTTTTTCATCATTTTTGAGGATTTGAAAAAAATTACGAAATGACAAAAACGATGGGTTATAGCCCATGTTTTTTGAAATTTTGGAAAAAAAAGTTAGCCTCGTTTCTCATCATTTTGGACCGTGGGCTATAGCCCATATCGTACGGCATACTATAGCGCGCAGTTTTTCATCATTTTTGAAGATTTGAAAAAAAATGACAAAAACGATGGGTTATAGCCCATGTTTTTTGAAATTTTGGAAAAAAAGGTTAGCCTCGTTTCTCATCATTTTGGACCGTGGGCTATAGCCCATATGGTACGGCATACTATAGCGCTCAGTTTTTCATCATTTTTGAGGATTTGAAAAAAATGACGAAATGACAAAAACGATGGGTTATATCCCATGTTTTTTGAAATTTTGGGGAAAAAAGTTAGCCTCGTTTCTCATCATTTTGGACCGTGGGCTATAGCCCATATCGTACGGCATACTATAGCGCGCAGTTTTTCATCATTTTTGAGGATTTGAAAAAAATGACGAAATGACAAAAACGATGGGTTATAGCCCATGTTTTTTGAAATTTTGGAAAAAAAAGTTAGCCTCGTTTCTCATCATTTTGGACCGTGGGCTATAGCCCATATCGTACGGCATACTATAGCGCGCAGTTTTTCATCATTTTTGAGGATTTGAAAAAAATGACGAAATGACAAAAACGATGGGTTATAGCCCATGTTTTTTGAAATTTTGGAATAAAAGGTTAGCCTCGTTTCTCATCATTTTGGACCGTGGGCTATAGCCCATATCCTACGGCATACTATAGCGCGCAGTTTTTCATCATTTTTGAGGATTTGAAAAAAATGACGAAATGACAAAAACGATGGGTTATAGCCCATGTTTTTTGAAATTTTGGAAAAAAAAGTTAGCCTCGTTTCTCATCATTTTGGACCGTGGGCTATAGCCCATATCGTACGGCATACTATAGCGCGCAGTTTTTCATCATTTTTGAGGATTTGAAAAAAATGACGAAATGACAAAAACGATGGGTTATATCCCATGTTTTTTGAAATTTTGGGGAAAAAAGTTAGCCTCGTTTCTCATCATTTTGGACCGTGGGCTATAGCCCATATCGTACGGCATACTATAGCGCGCAGTTTTTCATCATTTTTGAGGATTTGAAAAAAATGACGAAATGACAAAAACGATGGGTTATAGCCCATGTTTTTTGAAATTTTGGAAAAAAAAGTTAGCCTCGTTTCTCATCATTTTGGACCGTGGGCTATAGCCCATATCGTACGGCATACTATAGCGCGCAGTTTTTCATCATTTTTGAGGATTTGAAAAAAATGACGAAATGACAAAAACGATGGGTTATAGCCCATGTTTTTTGAAATTTTGGAAAAAAAGGTTAGCCTCGTTTCTCATCATTTTGGACCGTGGGCTATAGCCCATATCGTACGGCATACTATAGCGCTCAGTTTTTCATCATTTTTGAGGATTTGAAAAAAATTACGAAATGACAAAAACGATGGGTTATAGCCCATGTTTTTTGAAATTTTGGAAAAAAAAGTTAGCCTCGTTTCTCATCATTTTGGACCGTGGGCTATAGCCCATATCGTACGGCATACTATAGCGCGCAGTTTTTCATCATTTTTGAGGATTTGAAAAAAATTACGAAATGACAAAAACGATGGGTTATAGCACATGTTTTTTGAAATTTTGGAAAAAAAAGTTAGCCTCGTTTCTCATCATTTTGGACCGTGGGCTATAGCCCATATCGTACGGCATACTATAGCGCGCAGTTTTTCATCATTTTTGAGGATTTAAAAAAAATGACGAAATGACAAAAACGATGGGTTATAGCCCATGTTTTTTGAAATTTTGGAAAAAAAAGTTAGCCTCGTTTCTCATCATTTTGGACCGTGGGCTATAGCCCATATCGTACGGCATACTATAGCGCGCAGTTTTTCATCATTTTTGAAGATTTGAAAAAAAATGACAAAAACGATGGGTTATAGCCCATGTTTTTTGAAATTTTGGAAAAAAAAGTTAGCCTCGTTTCTCATCATTTTGGACCGTGGGCTATAGACCATATCGTACGGCATACTATAGCGCGCAGTTTTTCATCATTTTTGAAGATTTAAAAAAAATGACGAAATGACAAAAACGATGGGTTATAGCCCATGTTTTTTGAAATTTTGGAAAAAAAAGTTAGCCTCGTTTCTCATCATTTTGGACCGTGGGCTATAGCCCATATTGTACGGCATACTATAGCGCGCAGTTTTTCATCATTTTTGAGGACAAAAACGATGGGTTATAGCCCATGTTTTTTGAAATTTTGGAAAAAAAAGTTAGCCTCGTTTCTCATCATTTTGGACCGTGGGCTATAGCCCATATCGTACGGCATACTATAGCGCGCAGTTTTTCATCATTTTTGAAGATTTGAAAAAAAATGACAAAAACGATGGGTTATAGCCCATGTTTTTTGAAATTTTGGAAAAAAAAGTTAGCCTCGTTTCTCATCATTTTGGACCGTGAGCTATAGCCCATATCGTACGGCATACTATAGCGCGCAGTTTTTCATCATTTTTGAGGATTTGAAAAAAATGACGAAATGACAAAAACGATGGGTTATAGCCCATGTTTTTTTAAATTTTGGAAAAAAAAGTTAGCCTCGTTTCTCATCATTTTGGACCGTGAGCTATAGCCCATATCGTACGGCATACTATAGCGCGCAGTTTTTCATCATTTTTGAGGATTTGAAAAAAATGACGAAATGACAAAAACGATGGGTTATAGCCCATGTTTTTTGAAATTTTGGAAAAAAAAGTTAGCCTCGTTTCTCATCATTTTGGACCGTGGGCTATAGCCCATATTGTACGGCATACTATAGCGCGCAGTTTTTCATCATTTTTGAGGACAAAAACGATGGGTTATAGGCCATGTTTTTTGAAATTTTGGGAAAAAAAGTTAGCCTCGTTTCTCATCATTTTGGACCGTGGGCTATAGCCCATATCGTACGGCATACTATAGCGCGCAGTTTTTCATCATTTTTGAGGATTTGAAAAAAATGACGAAATGACAAAAACGATGGGTTATAGCCCATGTTTTTTGAAATTTTGGAAAAAAAAGTTAGCCTCGTTTCTCATCATTTTGGACCGTGGGCTATAGCCCATATCGTACGGCATACTATAGCGCGCAGTTTTTCATCATTTTTGAGGATTTGAAAAAAATGACGAAATGACAAAAACGATGGGTTATAGCCCATGTTTTTTGAAATTTTGGAAAAAAAGGTTAGCCTCGTTTCTCATCATTTTGGACCGTGGGCTATAGCCCATATCGTACGGCATACTATAGCGCTCAGTTTTTCATCATTTTTGAGGATTTGAAAAAAATTACGAAATGACAAAAACGATGGGTTATAGCCCATGTTTTTTGAAATTTTGGAAAAAAAAGTTAGCCTCGTTTCTCATCATTTTGGACCGTGGGCTATAGCCCATATCGTACGGCATACTATAGCGCGCAGTTTTTCATCATTTTTGAGGATTTGAAAAAAATTACGAAATGACAAAAACGATGGGTTATAGCACATGTTTTTTGAAATTTTGGAAAAAAAAGTTAGCCTCGTTTCTCATCATTTTGGACCGTGGGCTATAGCCCATATCGTACGGCATACTATAGCGCGCAGTTTTTCATCATTTTTGAGGATTTGAAAAAAATTACGAAATGACAAAAACGATGGGTTATAGCACATGTTTTTTGAAATTTTGGAAAAAAAAGTTAGCCTCGTTTCTCATCATTTTGGACCGTGGGCTATAGCCCATATCGTACGGCATACTATAGCGCGCAGTTTTTCATCATTTTTGAGGATTTAAAAAAAATGACGAAATGACAAAAACGATGGGTTATAGCCCATGTTTTTTGAAATTTTGGAAAAAAAAGTTAGCCTCGTTTCTCATCATTTTGGACCGTGGGCTATAGCCCATATCGTACGGCATACTATAGCGCGCAGTTTTTCATCATTTTTGAAGATTTGAAAAAAAATGACAAAAACGATGGGTTATAGCCCATGTTTTTTGAAATTTTGGAAAAAAAAGTTAGCCTCGTTTCTCATCATTTTGGACCGTGGGCTATAGACCATATCGTACGGCATACTATAGCGCGCAGTTTTTCATCATTTTTGAAGATTTAAAAAAAATGACGAAATGACAAAAACGATGGGTTATAGCCCATGTTTTTTGAAATTTTGAAAAAAAAGTTAGCCTCGTTTCTCATCATTTTGGACCGTGGGCTATAGCCCATATTGTACGGCATACTATAGCGCGCAGTTTTTCATCATTTTTGAGGACAAAAACGATGGGTTATAGCCCATGTTTTTTGAAATTTTGGAAAAAAAAGTTAGCCTCGTTTCTCATCATTTTGGACCGTGGGCTATAGCCCATATCGTACGGCATACTATAGCGCGCAGTTTTTCATCATTTTTGAAGATTTGAAAAAAAATGACAAAAACGATGGGTTATAGCCCATGTTTTTTGAAATTTTGGAAAAAAAAGTTAGCCTCGTTTCTCATCATTTTGGACCGTGAGCTATAGCCCATATCGTACGGCATACTATAGCGCGCAGTTTTTCATCATTTTTGAGGATTTGAAAAAAATGACGAAATGACAAAAACGATGGGTTATAGCCCATGTTTTTTTAAATTTTGGAAAAAAAAGTTAGCCTCGTTTCTCATCATTTTGGACCGTGAGCTATAGCCCATATCGTACGGCATACTATAGCGCGCAGTTTTTCATCATTTTTGAGGATTTGAAAAAAATGACGAAATGACAAAAACGATGGGTTATAGCCCATGTTTTTTGAAATTTTGGAAAAAAAAGTTAGCCTCGTTTCTCATCATTTTGGACCGTGGGCTATAGCCCATATTGTACGGCATACTATAGCGCGCAGTTTTTCATCATTTTTGAGGACAAAAACGATGGGTTATAGGCCATGTTTTTTGAAATTTTGGGAAAAAAAGTTAGCCTCGTTTCTCATCATTTTGGACCGTGGGCTATAGCCCATATCGTACGGCATACTATAGCGTGCAGTTTTTCATCATTTTTGAGGATTTAAAAAAAATGACGAAATGACAAAAACGATGGGTTATAGCCCATGTTTTTTGAAATTTTGGAAAAAAAAGTTAGCCTCGTTTCTCATCATTTTGGACCGTGAGCTATAGCCCATATCGTACGGCATACTATAGCGCGCAGTTTTTCATCATTTTTGAGGATTTGAAAAAAATGACGAAATGACAAAAACGATGGGTTATAGCCCATGTTTTTTGAAATTTTGGAAAAAAAAGTTAGCCTCGTTTCTCATCATTTTGGACCGTGGGCTATAGCCCATATCGTACGGCATACTATAGCGCGCAGTTTTTCATAATTTTTGAGGATTTAAAAAAAATGACGAAATGACAAAAACGATGGGTTATAGCCCATGTTTTTTGAAATTTTGGAAAAAAAAGTTAGCCTCGTTTCTCATCATTTTGGACCGTGAGCTATAGCCCATATCGTACGGCATACTATAGCGCGCAGTTTTTCATCATTTTTGAGGATTTGAAAAAAATGACGAAATGACAAAAACGATGGGTTATAGCCCATGTTTTTTGAAATTTTGGAAAAAAAAGTTAGCCTCGTTTCTCATCATTTTGGACCGTGGGCTATAGCCCATATTGTACGGCATACTATAGCGCGCAGTTTTTCATCATTTTTGAGGACAAAAACGATGGGTTATAGCCCATGTTTTTTGAAATTTTGGGAAAAAAAGTTAGCCTCGTTTCTCATCATTTTGGACCGTGGGCTATAGCCCATATCGTACGGCATACTATAGCGTGCAGTTTTTCATCATTTTTGAGGATTTAAAAAAAATGACGAAATGACAAAAACGATGGGTTATAGCCCATGTTTTTTGAAATGTTGGAAAAAAAAGTTAGCCTCGTTTCTCATCATTTTGGACCGTGGGCTATAGCCCATATCGTACGGCATACTATAGCGCGCAGTTTTTCATCATTTTTGAGGATTTGAAAAAAATGACGAAATGACAAAAACGATGGGTTATAGCCCATGTTTTTTGAAATTTTGGAAAAAAAAGTTAGCCTCGTTTCTCATCATTTTGGACCGTGGGCTATAGACCATATCGTACGGCATACTATAGCGCGCAGTTTTTCATCATTTTTGAAGATTTTAAAAAATGACGAAATGACAAAAACGATGGGTTATAGCCCATGTGTTTTGAAATTTTGGAAAAAAAAGTTAGCCTCGTTTCTCATCATTTTGGACCGTGAGCTATAGCCCATATCGTACGGCATACTATAGCGCGCAGTTTTTCATCATTTTTGAGGATTTGAAAAAAATGACGAAATGACAAAAACGATGGGTTATAGCCCATGTTTTTTGAAATTTTGGAAAAAAAAGTTAGCCTCGTTTCTCATCATTTTGGACCGTGGGCTATAGCCCATATCGTACGGCATACTATAGCGCGCAGTTTTTCATAATTTTTGAGGATTTAAAAAAAATGACGAAATGACAAAAACGATGGGTTATAGCCCATGTTTTTTGAAATTTTGGAAAAAAAAGTTAGCCTCGTTTCTCATCATTTTGGACCGTGAGCTATAGCCCATATCGTACGGCATACTATAGCGCGCAGTTTTTCATCATTTTTGAGGATTTGAAAAAAATGACGAAATGACAAAAACGATGGGTTATAGCCCATGTTTTTTGAAATTTTGGAAAAAAAAGTTAGCCTCGTTTCTCATCATTTTGGACCGTGGGCTATAGCCCATATCGTACGGCATACTATAGCGCGCAGTTTTTCATCATTTTTGAGGATTTGAAAAAAATGACAAAATGACAAAAACGATGGGTTATAGCCCATGTTTTTTGAAACTTTGGAAAAAAAAGTTAGCCTCGTTTCTCATCATTTTGGACCGTGGGCTATAGCCCATATCGTACGGCATACTATAGCACGCAGTTTTTCATCATTTTTGAAGATTTGAAAAAAATGACAAAAACGATGGGTTATAGCCCATGTTTTTTGAAATTTTGGAAAAAAAAGTTAGCCTCGTTTCTCATCATTTTGGACCGTGAGCTATAGCCCATATCGTACGGCATACTATAGCGCGCAGTTTTTCATCATTTTTGAGGATTTGAAAAAAATGACGAAATGACAAAAACGATGGGTTATAGCCCATGTTTTTTGAAATTTTGGAAAAAAAAGTTAGCCTCGTTTCTCATCATTTTGGACCGTGGGCTATAGCCCATATCGTACGGCATACTATAGCGTGCAGTTTTTCATCATTTTTGAGGATTTAAAAAAAATGACGAAATGACAAAAACGATGGGTTATAGCCCATGTTTTTTGAAATTTTGGAAAAAAAAGTTAGCCTCGTTTCTCATCATTTTGGACCGTGGGCTATAGCCCATATCGTACGGCATACTATAGCGCGCAGTTTTTCATCATTTTTGAGGATTTGAAAAAAATGACGAAATGACAAAAACGATGGGTTATAGCCCATGTTTTTTGAAATTTTGGAAAAAAAAGTTAGCCTCGTTTCTCATCATTTTGGACCGTGGGCTATAGACCATATCGTACGGCATACTATAGCGCGCAGTTTTTCATCATTTTTGAAGATTTAAAAAAAATGACGAAATGACAAAAACGATGGGTTATAGCCCATGTTTTTTGAAATTTTGGAAAAAAAAGTTAGCCTCGTTTCTCATCATTTTGGACCGTGAGCTATAGCCCATATCGTACGGCATACTATAGCGCGCAGTTTTTCATCATTTTTGAGGATTTGAAAAAAATGACGAAATGACAAAAACGATGGGTTATAGCCCATGTTTTTTGAAATTTTGGAAAAAAAAGTTAGCCTCGTTTCTCATCATTTTGGACCGTGGGCTATAGCCCATATCGTACGGCATACTATAGCGCGCAGTTTTTCATAATTTTTGAGGATTTAAAAAAAATGACGAAATGACAAAAACGATGGGTTATAGCCCATGTTTTTTGAAATTTTGGAAAAAAAAGTTAGCCTCGTTTCTCATCATTTTGGACCGTGGGCTATAGCCCATATCGTACGGCATACTATAGCGCGCAGTTTTTCATCATTTTTGAGGATTTGAAAAAAATGACGAAATGACAAAAACGATGGGTTATAGCCCATGTTTTTTGAAATTTTGGAAAAAAAAGTTAGCCTCGTTTCTCATCATTTTGGACCGTGGGCTATAGACCATATCGTACGGCATACTATAGCGTGCAGTTTTTCATCATTTTTGAAGATTTTAAAAAAAATGACGAAATGACAAAAACAATGGGTTATAGCCCATGTTTTTTGAAATTTTGGAAAAAAAAGTTAGCCTCGTTTCTCATCATTTTGGACCGTGGGCTATAGCCCATATCGTACGGCATACTATTGCGCGCAGTTTTTCATCATTTTTGAGGATTTGAAAAAAATGACGAAATGACAAAAACGATGGGTTATATCCCATGTTTTTTGAAATTTTGGAAAAAAAAGTTAGCCTCGTTTCTCATCATTTTGGACCGTGGGCTATAGCCCATATCGTACGGCATACTATAGCGCGCAGTTTTTCATCATTTTTGAGGATTTGAAAAAAATGACGAAATGACAAAAACGATGGGTTATAGCCCATGTTTTTTGAAATTTTGGAAAAAAAAGTTAGCCTCGTTTCTCATCATTTTGGACCGTGGGCTATAGCCCATATCGTACGGCATACTATAGCGCGCAGTTTTTCATCATTTTTGAGGATTCGAAAAAAATGACGAAATGACAAAAACGATGGGTTATAGCCCATGTTTTTTGAAATTTTGGAAAAAAAAGTTAGCCTCGTTTCTCATCATTTTTGACCGTGGGCTATAGCCCATATCGTACGGCATACTATAGCGCGCAGTTTTTCATCATTTTTGAGGATTTAAAAAAAATGACGAAATGACAAAAACGATGGGTTATAGCCCATGTTTTTTGAAATTTTGGAAAAAAAAGTTAGCCTCGTTTCTCATCATTTTGGACCGTGGGCTATAGCCCATATCGTACGGCATACTATAGCGCGCAGTTTTTCATCATTTTTGAGGATTTGAAAAAAATGACGAAATGACAAAAACGATGGGTTATAGCCCATGTTTTTTGAAATTTTGGAAAAAAGAGTTAGCCTCGTTTCTCATCATTTTGGACCGTGGGCTATAGCCCATATCGTACGGCATACTATAGCGCGCAGTTTTTCATCATTTTTGAGGATTTGAAAAAAATGACGAAATGACAAAAACGATGGGTTATAGCCCATGTTTTTTGAAATTTTGGAAAAAAAAGTTATCCTCGTTTCTCATCATTTTGGACCGTGGGCTATAGACCATATCGTACGGCATACTATAGCGCGCAGTTTTTCATCATTTTTGAAGATTTTAAAAAAATGACGAAATGACAAAAACGATGGGTTATAGCCCATGTTTTTTGAAATTTTGGAAAAAAAAGTTAGCCTCGTTTCTCATCATTTTGGACCGTGGGCTATAGCCCATATCGTACGGCATACTATAGCGCGCAGTTTTTCATCATTTTTGAGGATTTGAAAAAAATGACGAAATGACAAAAACGATGGGTTATAGCCCATGTTTTTTGAAATTTTGGAAAAAAAAGTTAGCCTCGTTTCTCATCATTTTGGACCGTGGGCTATAGCCCATATCGTACGGCATACTATAGCGCGCAGTTTTTCATCATTTTTGAGGATTTGAAAAAAATGACGAAATGACAAAAACTATGGGTTATAGCCCATGTTTTTTGAAATTTTGGAAAAAAGTTAGCCTCGTTTCTCATCATTTTGGACCGTGGGCTATAGCCCATATCGTACGGCATACTATAGCGCGCAGTTTTTCATCATTTTTGAGGATTTGAAAAAAATGACAAAATGACAAAAACGATGGGTTATAGCCCATGTTTTTTGAAATTTTGGAAAAAAAAGTTAGCCTCGTTTCTCATCATTTTGGACCGTGGGCTATAGCCCATATCGTACGGCATACTATAGCGCGCAGTTTTTCATCATTTTTGAGGATTTTTAAAAAAATGACGAAATGACAAAAACGATTGGTTATAGCCCATGTTTTTTGAAAATTTGGAAAAAAAAGTTAGCCTCGTTTCTCATCATTTTGGACCGTGGGCTATAGCCCATATCGTACGGCATACTATAGCGCGCAGTTTTTCATCATTTTTGAGGATTTGAAAAAAATGACGAAATGACAAAAACGATGGGTTATAGCCCATGTTTTTTGAAATTTTGGAAAAAAAAGTTAGCCTCGTTTCTCATCATTTTGGACCGTGGGCTATAGCCCATATCGTACGGCATACTATAGCGCGCAGTTTTTCATCATTTTTGAGGATTTTTAAAAAAATGACGAAATGACAAAAACGATGGGTTATAGCCCATGTTTTTTGAAATTTTGGAAAAAAAAAGTTAGCCTCGTTTCTCATCATTTTGGACCGTGGGCTATAGCCCATATCGTACGGCATACTATAGCGCGCAGTTTTTCATCATTTTTGAGGATTTTAAAAAAATGACGAAATGACAAAAACGATGGGTTATAGCCCATGTTTTTTGAAATTTTGGGAAAAAAAGTTAGCCTCGTTTCTCATCATTTTTTACCGTGGGCTATAGCCCATATCGTACGGCATACTATAGCGCGCAGTTTTTCATCATTTTTGAGGATTTAAAAAAAATGACGAAATGACAAAAACGATGGGTTATAGCCCATGTTTTTTGAAATTTTGGAAAAAAAAGTTAGCCTCGTTTCTCATCATTTTTTACCGTGGGCTATAGCCCATATCGTACGGCATACTATAGCGCGCAGTTTTTCATCATTTTTGAGGATTTAAAAAAAATGACGAAATGACAAAAACGATGGGTTATAGCCCATGTTTTTTGAAATTTTGGAAAAAAAAGTTAGCCTCGTTTCTCATCATTTTGGACCGTGAGCTATAGCCCATATCGTACGGCATACTATAGCGCGCAGTTTTTCATCATTTTTGAGGATTTGAAAAAAATGACGAAATGACAAAAACGATGGGTTATAGCCCATGTTTTTTGAAATTTTGGAAAAAAAAGTTAGCCTCGTTTCTCATCATTTTGGACCGTGGGCTATAGCCCATATCGTACGGCATACTATAGTGCGCAGTTTTTCATCATTTTTGAAGATTTGAAAAAAAAGACAAAAACGATGGGTTATAGCCCATGTTTTTTGAAATTTTGGAAAAAAAAGTTAGCCTCGTTTCTCATCATTTTGGACCGTGGGCTATAGACCATATCGTACGGCATACTATAGCGCGCAGTTTTTCATCATTTTTGAAGATTAAAAAAAAATGACGAAATGACAAAAACGATGGGTTATAGCCCATGTTTTTTTAAATTTTGGAAAAAAAAGTTAGCCTCGTTTCTCATCATTTTGGACCGTGGGCTATAGCCCATATCGTACGGCATACTATAGCGCGCAGTTTTTCATCATTTTTGAGGATTTGAAAAAAATGACGAAATGACAAAAACGATGGGTTATAGCCCATGTTTTTTGAAATTTTGGAAAAAAAAGTTAGCCTCGTTTCTCATCATTTTGGACCGTGGGCTATAGCCCATATTGTACGGCATACTATAGCGCGCAGTTTTTCATCATTTTTGAGGATTTGAAAAAAATGACGAAATGACAAAAACAATGGGTTATAGCCCATGTTTTTTGAAATTTTGGAAAAAAAAGTTAGCCTCGTTTCTCATCATTTTGGACCGTGGGCTATAGCCCATATCGTACGGCATAATATAGCGCGCAGTTTTTCATCATTTTTGAGGATTTAAAAAAAATGACGAAATGACAAAAACGATGGGTTATAGCCCATGTTTTTTGAAATTTTGGAAAAAAAAGTTAGCCTCGTTTCTCATCATTTTGGACCGTGGGCTATAGCCCATATCGTACGGCATACTATAGCGCGCAGTTTTTCATCATTTTTGAGGATTTGAAAAAAATGACGAAATGACAAAAACGATGGGTTATAGCCCACGTTTTTTGAAATTTTGGAAAAAAAAGTTAGCCTCGTTTCTCATCATTTTGGACCGTGGGCTATAGACCATATCGTACGGCATACTATAGCGCGCAGTTTTTCATCCTTTTTGAAGATTTTAAAAAAATGACGAAATGACAAAAACGATGGGTTATAGCCCATGTTTTTTGAAATTTTGGAAAAAAAAGTTAGCCTCGTTTCTCATCATTTTGGACCGTGGGCTATAGACCATATCGTACGGCATACTATAGCGCGCAGTTTTTCATCATTTTTGAAGATAAAAAAAAAATGACGAAATGACAAAAACGATGGGTTATAGCCCATGTTTTTTTAAATTTTGGAAAAAAAAGTTAGCCTCGTTTCTCATCATTTTGGACCGTGGGCTATAGCCCATATCGTACGGCATACTATAGCGCGCAGTTTTTCATCATTTTTGAGGATTTGAAAAAAATGACGAAATGACAAAAACGATGGGTTATAGCCCATGTTTTTTGAAATTTTGGAAAAAAAAGTTAGCCTCGTTTCTCATCATTTTGGACCGTGGGCTATAGCCCATATTGTACGGCATACTATAGCGCGCAGTTTTTCATCATTTTTGAGGATTTGAAAAAAATGACGAAATGACAAAAACAATGGGTTATAGCCCATGTTTTTTGAAATTTTGGAAGAAAAAGTTAGCCTCGTTTCTCATCATTTTGGACCGTGGGCTATAGCCCATATCGTACGGCATACTATAGCGCGCAGTTTTTCATCATTTTTGAGGATTTGAAAAAAATGACGAAATGACAAAAACGATGGGTTATAGCCCATGTTTTTTGAAATTTTGGAAAAAAAAGTTAGCCTCGTTTCTCATCATTTTGGACCGTGGGCTATAGCCCATATTGTACGGCATACTATAGCGCGCAGTTTTTCATCATTTTTGAGGATTTGAAAAAAATGACGAAATGACAAAAACAATGGGTTATAGCCCATGTTTTTTGAAATTTTGGAAGAAAAAGTTAGCCTCGTTTCTCATCATTTTGGACCGTGGGCTATAGCCCATATCGTACGGCATACTATAGCGCGCAGTTTTTCATCATTTTTGAGGATTTGAAAAAAATGACAAAATGACGAAAACGATGGGTTATAGCCCATGTTTTTTGAAATTTTGGAAAAAAAAGTTAGCCTCGTTTCTCATCATTTTGGACCGTGGGCTATAGCCCATATCGTACGGCATACTATAGCGCGCAGTTTTTCATCATTTTTGAGGATTTGAAAAAAATGACAAAATGACAAAAACGATGGGTTATAGCCCATGTTTTTTGAAATTTTGGAAAAAAAAGTTAGCCTCGTTTCTCATCATTTTGGACCGTGGGCTATAGCCCATATCGTACGGCATACTATAGCGCGCAGTTTTTCATCATTTTTGAGGATTTTTAAAAAAATGACGAAATGACAAAAACGATGGGTTATAGCCCATGTTTTTTGAAATTTTGGAAAAAAAAGTTAGCCTCGTTTCTCATCATTTTGGACCGTGGGCTATAGCCCATATCGTACGGCATACTATAGCGCGCAGTTTTTCATCATTTTTGAGGATTTGAAAAAAATGACGAAATGACAAAAACGATGGGTTATAGCCCATGTTTTTTGAAATTTTGGAAAAAAAAGTTAGCCTCGTTTCTCATCATTTTGGACCGTGGGCTATAGCCCATATCGTACGGCATACTATAGCGCGCAGTTTTTCATCATTTTTGAGGATTTTTTAAAAAATGACGAAATGACAAAAACGATGGGTTATAGCCCATGTTTTTTGAAATTTTGGAAGTTAGCCTCGTTTCTCATCATTTTGGACCGTGGGCTATAGCCCATATCGTACGGCATACTATAGCGCTCAGTTTTTCATCATTTTTGAGGATTTGAAAAAAATGACAAAATGACAAAAACGATGGGTTATAGCCCATGTTTTTTGAAATTTTGGAAAAAAAAGTTAGCCTCGTTTCTCATCATTTTGGACCGTGGGCTATAGCCCATATCGTACGGCATACTATAGCGCGCAGTTTTTCATCATTTTTGAGGATTTTTAAAAAAATGACGAAATGACAAAAACGATGGGTTATAGCCCATGTTTTTTGAAATTTTGGGAAAAAAAGTTAGCCTCGTTTCTCATCATTTTGGACCGTGGGCTATAGCCCATATCGTACGGCATACTATAGCGCGCAGTTTTTCATCATTTTTGAGGATTTGAAAAAAATGACAAAATGACAAAAACGATGGGTTATAGCCCATGTTTTTTGAAATTTTGGAAAAAAAAGTTAGCCTCGTTTCTCATCATTTTGGACCGTGGGCTATAGCCCATATCGTACGGCATACTATAGCGCGCAGTTTTTCATCATTTTTGAGGATTTTTAAAAAAATGACGAAATGACAAAAACGATGGGTTATAGCCCATGTTTTTTGAAATTTTGGGAAAAAAAGTTAGCCTCGTTTCTCATCATTTTGGACCGTGGGCTATAGCCCATATCGTACGGCATACTAAAGCGCGCAGTTTTTCATCATTTTTGAGGATTTGAAAAAAATGACGAAATGACAAAAACGATGGGTTATAGCCCATGTTTTTTGAAATTTTGGAAAAAAAAGTTAGCCTCGTTTCTCATCATTTTGGACCGTGGGCTATAGCCCATATCGTACGGCATACTATAGCGCGCAGTTTTTCATCATTTTTGAGGATTTGAAAAAAATGACAAAATGACAAAAACGATGGGTTATAGCCCATGTTTTTTTTAATTTTGGAAAAAAAAGTTAGCCTCGTTTCTCATTATTTTGGACCGTGGGCTATAGCCCATATCATACGGCATACTATAGCGCGCAGTTTTTCATCATTTTTGAGGATTTTAAAAAAATGACGAAATGACAAAAACGATGGGTTATAGCCCATGTTTTTTGAAATTTTGGAAAAAAAAGTTAGCCTCGTTTCTCATCATTTTGGACCGTGGGCTATAGCCCATATCGTACGGCATACTATAGCGCGCAGTTTTTCATCATTTTTGAGGATTTGAAAAAAATGACGAAATGACAAAAACGATGGGTTATAGCCCATGTTTTTTGAAATTTTGGAAAAAAAAGTTAGCCTCGTTTCTCATCATTTTGGACCGTGGGCTATAGACCATATCGTACGGCATACTATAGCGTGCAGTTTTTCATCATTTTTGAAGATTAAAAAAAAATGACGAAATGACAAAAACAATGGGTTATAGCCCATGTTTTTTGAAATTTTGGAAGAAAAAGTTAGCCTCGTTTCTCATCATTTTGGACCGTGGGCTATAGCCCATATCGTACGGCATACTATAGCGCGCAGTTTTTCATCATTTTTGAGGATTTGAAAAAAATGACGAAATGACAAAAACGATGGGTTATAGCCCATGTTTTTTGAAATTTTGGAAAAAAAAGTTAGCCTCGTTTCTCATCATTTTGGACCGTGGGCTATAGCCCATATTGTACGGCATACTATAGCGCGCAGTTTTTCATCATTTTTGAGGATTTGAAAAAAATGACGAAATGACAAAAACAATGGGTTATAGCCCATGTTTTTTGAAATTTTGGAAGAAAAAGTTAGCCTCGTTTCTCATCATTTTGGACCGTGGGCTATAGCCCATATCGTACGGCATACTATAGCGCTCAGTTTTTCATCATTTTTGAGGATTTGAAAAAAATGACAAAATGACGAAAACGATGGGTTATAGCCCATGTTTTTTGAAATTTTGGAAAAAAAAGTTAGCCTCGTTTCTCATCATTTTGGACCGTGGGCTATAGCCCATATCGTACGGCATACTATAGCGCGCAGTTTTTCATCATTTTTGAGGATTTGAAAAAAATGACAAAATGACAAAAACGATGGGGCCATGTTTTTTGAAATTTTGGAAAAAAAAGTTAGCCTCGTTTCTCATCATTTTGGACCGTGGGCTATAGCCCATATCGTACGGCATACTATAGCGCGCAGTTTTTCATCATTTTTGAGGATTTTTAAAAAAATGACGAAATGACAAAAACGATGGGTTATAGCCCATGTTTTTTGAAATTTTGGAAAAAAAAGTTAGCCTCGTTTCTCATCATTTTGGACCGTGGGCTATAGCCCATATCGTACGGCATACTATAGCGCGCAGTTTTTCATCATTTTTGAGGATTTGAAAAAAATGACAAAATGACAAAAACGATGGGTTATAGCCCATGTTTTTTTAAATTTTGGAAAAAAAAGTTAGCCTCGTTTCTCATTATTTTGGACCGTGGGCTATAGCCCATATCGTACGGCATACTATAGCGCGCAGTTTTTCATCATTTTTGAGGATTTTAAAAAAATGACGAAATGACAAAAACGATGGGTTATAGCCCATGTTTTTTGAAATTTTGGAAAAAAAAGTTAGCCTCGTTTCTCATCATTTTGGACCGTGGGCTATAGCCCATATCGTACGGCATACTATAGCGCGCAGTTTTTCATCATTTTTGAGGATTTGAAAAAAATGACGAAATGACAAAAACGATGGGTTATAGCCCATGTTTTTTGAAATTTTGGAAAAAAAAGTTAGCCTCGTTTCTCATCATTTTGGACCGTGGGCTATAGACCATATCGTACGGCATACTATAGCGTGCAGTTTTTCATCATTTTTGAAGATTTAAAAAAAATGACGAAATGACAAAAACAATGGGTTATAGCCCATGTTTTTTGAAATTTTGGAAGAAAAAGTTAGCCTCGTTTCTCATCATTTTGGACCGTGGGCTATAGCCCATATCGTACGGCATACTATAGCGCGCAGTTTTTCATCATTTTTGAGGATTTGAAAAAAATGACGAAATGACAAAAACGATGGGTTATAGCCCATGTTTTTTGAAATTTTGGAAAAAAAAGTTAGCCTCGTTTCTCATCATTTTGGACCGTGGGCTATAGCCCATATTGTACGGCATACTATAGCGCGCAGTTTTTCATCATTTTTGAGGATTTGAAAAAAATGACGAAATGACAAAAACAATGGGTTATAGCCCATGTTTTTTGAAATTTTGGAAGAAAAAGTTAGCCTCGTTTCTCATCATTTTGGACCGTGGGCTATAGCCCATATCGTACGGCATACTATAGCGCGCAGTTTTTCATCATTTTTGAGGATTTGAAAAAAATGACAAAATGACGAAAACGATGGGTTATAGCCCATGTTTTTTGAAATTTTGGAAAAAAAAGTTAGCCTCGTTTCTCATCATTTTGGACCGTGGGCTATAGCCCATATCGTACGGCATACTATAGCGCGCAGTTTTTCATCATTTTTGAGGATTTGAAAAAAATGACAAAATGACAAAAACGATGGGGCCATGTTTTTTGAAATTTTGGAAAAAAAAGTTAGCCTCGTTTCTCATCATTTTGGACCGTGGGCTATAGCCCATATCGTACGGCATACTATAGCGCGCAGTTTTTCATCATTTTTGAGGATTTTTAAAAAAATGACGAAATGACAAAAACGATGGGTTATAGCCCATGTTTTTTGAAATTTTGGAAAAAAAAGTTAGCCTCGTTTCTCATCATTTTGGACCGTGGGCTATAGCCCATATCGTACGGCATACTATAGCGCGCAGTTTTTCATCATTTTTGAGGATTTGAAAAAAATGACGAAATGACAAAAACGATGGGTTATAGCCCATGTTTTTTGAAATTTTGGAAAAAAAAGTTAGCCTCGTTTCTCATCATTTTGGACCGTGGGCTATAGCCCATATCGTACGGCATACTATAGCGCGCAGTTTTTCATCATTTTTGAGGATTTTTTAAAAAATGACGAAATGACAAAAACGATGGGTTATAGCCCATGTTTTTTGAAATTTTGGAAGTTAGCCTCGTTTCTCATCATTTTGGACCGTGGGCTATAGCCCATATTGTACGGCATACTATAGCGCGCAGTTTTTCATCATTTTTGAGGATTTTTTAAAAAATGACGAAATGACAAAAACGATGGGTTATAGCCCATGTTTTTTGAAATTTTGGAAAAAAAAGTTAGCCTCGTTTCTCATCATTTTGGACCGTGGGCTATAGCCCATATTGTACGGCATACTATAGCGCGCAGTTTTTCATCATTTTTGAGGATTTGAAAAAAATGACGAAATGACAAAAACAATGGGTTATAGCCCATGTTTTTTGAAATTTTGGAAGAAAAAGTTAGCCTCGTTTCTCATCATTTTGGACCGTGGGCTATAGCCCATATCGTACGGCATACTATAGCGCGCAGTTTTTCATCATTTTTGAGGATTTGAAAAAAATGACAAAATGACGAAAACGATGGGTTATAGCCCATGTTTTTTGAAATTTTGGAAAAAAAAGTTAGCCTCGTTTCTCATCATTTTGGACCGTGGGCTATAGCCCATATCGTACGGCATACTATAGCGCGCAGTTTTTCATCATTTTTGAGGATTTGAAAAAAATGACAAAATGACAAAAACGATGGGGCCATGTTTTTTGAAATTTTGGAAAAAAAAGTTAGCCTCGTTTCTCATCATTTTGGACCGTGGGCTATAGCCCATATCGTACGGCATACTATAGCGCGCAGTTTTTCATCATTTTTGAGGATTTTTAAAAAAATGACGAAATGACAAAAACGATGGGTTATAGCCCATGTTTTTTGAAATTTTGGAAAAAAAAGTTAGCCTCGTTTCTCATCATTTTGGACCGTGGGCTATAGCCCATATCGTACGGCATACTATAGCGCGCAGTTTTTCATCATTTTTGAGGATTTGAAAAAAATGACGAAATGACAAAAACGATGGGTTATAGCCCATGTTTTTTGAAATTTTGGAAAAAAAAGTTAGCCTCGTTTCTCATCATTTTGGACCGTGGGCTATAGCCCATATCGTACGGCATACTATAGCGCGCAGTTTTTCATCATTTTTGAGGATTTTTTAAAAAATGACGAAATGACAAAAACGATGGGTTATAGCCCATGTTTTTTGAAATTTTGGAAGTTAGCCTCGTTTCTCATCATTTTGGACCGTGGGCTATAGCCCATATCGTACGGCATACTATAGCGCTCAGTTTTTCATCATTTTTGAGGATTTGAAAAAAATGACAAAATGACAAAAACGATGGGTTATAGCCCATGTTTTTTGAAATTTTGGAAAAAAAAGTTAGCCTCGTTTCTCATCATTTTGGATCATTTTTTTACGGCATACTATAGCGCGCAGTTTTTCATCATTTTTGAGGATTTGAAAAAAATGACGAAATGACAAAAACGATGGGTTATAGCCCATGTTTTTTGAAATTTTGGAAAAAAAAGTTAGCCTCGTTTCTCATCATTTTGGACCGTGGGCTATAGCCCATATCGTACGGCATACTATAGCGCGCAGTTTTTCATCATTTTTGAGGATTTGAAAAAAATGACAAAATGACAAAAACGATGGGTTATAGCCCATGTTTTTTTAAATTTTGGAAAAAAAAGTTAGCCTCGTTTCTCATTATTTTGGACCGTGGGCTATAGCCCATATCGTACGGCATACTATAGCGCGCAGTTTTTCATCATTTTTGAGGATTTAAAAAAAATGACGAAATGACAAAAACGATGGGTTATAGCCCATGTTTTTTGAAATTTTGGAAAAAAAAGTTAGCCTCGTTTCTCATCATTTTGGACCGTGGGCTATAGCCCATATCGTACGGCATACTATAGCGCGCAGTTTTTCATCATTTTTGAGGATTTGAAAAAAATGACGAAATGACAAAAACGATGGGTTATAGCCCATGTTTTTTGAAATTTTGGAAAAAAAAGTTAGCCTCGTTTCTCATCATTTTGGACCGTGGGCTATAGACCATATCGTACGGCATACTATAGCGCGCAGTTTTTCATCATTTTTGAGGATTTTTTAAAAAATGACGAAATGACAAAAACGATGGGTTATAGCCCATGTTTTTTGAAATTTTGGAAGTTAGCCTCGTTTCTCATCATTTTGGACCGTGGGCTATAGCCCATATTGTACGGCATACTATAGCGCGCAGTTTTTCATCATTTTTGAGGATTTTTTAAAAAATGACGAAATGACAAAAACGATGGGTTATAGCCCATGTTTTTTGAAATTTTGGAAAAAAAAGTTAGCCTCGTTTCTCATCATTTTGGACCGTGGGCTATAGCCCATATTGTACGGCATACTATAGCGCGCAGTTTTTCATCATTTTTGAGGATTTGAAAAAAATGACGAAATGACAAAAACAATGGGTTATAGCCCATGTTTTTTGAAATTTTGGAAGAAAAAGTTAGCCTCGTTTCTCATCATTTTGGACCGTGGGCTATAGCCCATATCGTACGGCATACTATAGCGCGCAGTTTTTCATCATTTTTGAGGATTTGAAAAAAATGACAAAATGACGAAAACGATGGGTTATAGCCCATGTTTTTTGAAATTTTGGAAAAAAAAGTTAGCCTCGTTTCTCATCATTTTGGACCGTGGGCTATAGCCCATATCGTACGGCATACTATAGCGCGCAGTTTTTCATCATTTTTGAGGATTTGAAAAAAATGACAAAATGACAAAAACGATGGGGCCATGTTTTTTGAAATTTTGGAAAAAAAAGTTAGCCTCGTTTCTCATCATTTTGGACCGTGGGCTATAGCCCATATCGTACGGCATACTATAGCGCGCAGTTTTTCATCATTTTTGAGGATTTTTAAAAAAATGACGAAATGACAAAAACGATGGGTTATAGCCCATGTTTTTTGAAATTTTGGAAAAAAAAGTTAGCCTCGTTTCTCATCATTTTGGACCGTGGGCTATAGCCCATATCGTACGGCATACTATAGCGCGCAGTTTTTCATCATTTTTGAGGATTTGAAAAAAATGACGAAATGACAAAAACGATGGGTTATAGCCCATGTTTTTTGAAATTTTGGAAAAAAAAGTTAGCCTCGTTTCTCATCATTTTGGACCGTGGGCTATAGCCCATATCGTACGGCATACTATAGCGCGCAGTTTTTCATCATTTTTGAGGATTTTTTAAAAAATGACGAAATGACAAAAACGATGGGTTATAGCCCATGTTTTTTGAAATTTTGGAAGTTAGCCTCGTTTCTCATCATTTTGGACCGTGGGCTATAGCCCATATCGTACGGCATACTATAGCGCTCAGTTTTTCATCATTTTTGAGGATTTGAAAAAAATGACAAAATGACAAAAACGATGGGTTATAGCCCATGTTTTTTGAAATTTTGGAAAAAAAAGTTAGCCTCGTTTCTCATCATTTTGGACCGTGGGCTATAGCCCATATCGTACGGCATACTATAGCGCGCAGTTTTTCATCATTTTTGAGGATTTTTAAAAAAATGACGAAATGACAAAAACGATGGGTTATAGCCCATGTTTTTTGAAATTTTGGAAAAAAAAGTTAGCCTCGTTTCTCATCATTTTGGACCGTGGGCTATAGCCCATATCGTACGGCATACTATAGCGCGCAGTTTTTCATCATTTTTGAGGATTTGAAAAAAATGACAAAATGACGAAAACGATGGGTTATAGCCCATGTTTTTTGAAATTTTGGAAAAAAAAGTTAGCCTCGTTTCTCATCATTTTGGATCATTTTTTTACGGCATACTATAGCGCGCAGTTTTTCATCATTTTTGAGGATTTGAAAAAAATGACGAAATGACAAAAACGATGGGTTATAGCCCATGTTTTTTGAAATTTTGGAAAAAAAAGTTAGCCTCGTTTCTCATCATTTTGGACCGTGGGCTATAGCCCATATCGTACGGCATACTATAGCGCGCAGTTTTTCATCATTTTTGAGGATTTGAAAAAAATGACAAAATGACAAAAACGATGGGTTATAGCCCATGTTTTTTTAAATTTTGGAAAAAAAAGTTAGCCTCGTTTCTCATTATTTTGGACCGTGGGCTATAGCCCATATCGTACGGCATACTATAGCGCGCAGTTTTTCATCATTTTTGAGGATTTAAAAAAAATGACGAAATGACAAAAACGATGGGTTATAGCCCATGTTTTTTGAAATTTTGGAAAAAAAAGTTAGCCTCGTTTCTCATCATTTTGGACCGTGGGCTATAGCCCATATCGTACGGCATACTATAGCGCGCAGTTTTTCATCATTTTTGAGGATTTGAAAAAAATGACGAAATGACAAAAACGATGGGTTATAGCCCATGTTTTTTGAAATTTTGGAAAAAAAAGTTAGCCTCGTTTCTCATCATTTTGGACCGTGGGCTATAGACCATATCGTACGGCATACTATAGCGCGCAGTTTTTCATCATTTTTGAAGATTTTTAAAAAAATGACGAAATGACAAAAACGATGGGTTATAGCCCATGTTTTTTGAAATTTTGGAAAAAAAAGTTAGCCTCGTTTCTCATCATTTTGGACCGTGGGCTATAGCCCATATCGTACGGCATACTATAGCGCGCAGTTTTTCATCATTTTTGAGGATTTTTAAAAAATGACGAAATGACAAAAACGATGGGTTATAGCCCATGTTTTTTGAAATTTTGGAAAAAAATGTTAGCCTCGTTTCTCATCATTTTGGACCGTGGGCTATAGCCCATATCGTACGGCATACTATAGCGCGCAGTTTTTCATCATTTTTGAGGATTTGAAAAAAATGACGAAATGACAAAAACGATGGGTTATAGCCCATGTTTTTTGAAATTTTGGAAAAAAAAGTTAGCCTCGTTTCTCATCATTTTGGACCGTGGGCTATAGACCATATCGTACGGCATACTATAGCGCGCAGTTTTTCATCATTTTTGAAGATTTAAAAAAAAATGACGAAATGACAAAAACGATGGGTTATAGCCCATGTTTTTTGAAATTTTGGAAAAAAAAGTTAGCCTCGTTTCTCATCATTTTGGACCGTGAGCTATAGCCCATATCGTACGGCATACTATAGCGCGCAGTTTTTCATCATTTTTGAGGATTTGAAAAAAATGACGAAATGACAAAAACGATGGGTTATAGCCCATGTTTTTTGAAATTTTGGAAAAAAAAGTTAGCCTCGTTTCTCATCATTTTGGACCGTGGGCTATAGACCATATCGTACGGCATACTATAGCGTGCAGTTTTTCATCATTTTTGAAGATTTAAAAAAAATGACGAAATGACAAAAACAATGGGTTATAGCCCATGTTTTTTGAAATTTTGGAAAAAAAAGTTAGCCTCGTTTCTCATCATTTTGGACCGTGGGCTATAGCCCATATCGTACGGCATACTATAGCGCGCAGTTTTTCATCATTTTTGAGGATTTAAAAAAAATGACGAAATGACAAAAACGATGAGTTATAGCCCATGTTTTTTGAAATTTTGGAAAAAAAAGTTAGCCTCGTTTCTCATCATTTTGGACCGTGGGCTATAGCCCATATCGTACGGCATACTATAGCGCGCAGTTTTTCATCATTTTTGAGGATTTGAAAAAAATGACGAAATGACAAAAACAATGGGTTATAGCCCATGTTTTTTGAAATTTTGGAAAAAAAAGTTAGCCTCGTTTCTCATCATTTTGGACCGTGGGCTATAGACCATATCGTACGGCATACTATAGCGCGCAGTTTTTCATCATTTTTGAAGATTTTAAAAAAATGACGAAATGACAAAAACGATGGGTTATAGCCCATGTTTTTTTTAATTTTGGAAAAAAAAGTTAGCCTCGTTTCTCATCATTTTGGACCGTGGGCTATAGCCCATATCGTACGGCATACTATAGCGCGCAGTTTTTCATCATTTTTGAGGATTTGAAAAAATGACAAAATGACGAAAACGATGGGTTATAGCCCATGTTTTTTGAAATTTTGGAAAAAAAAGTTAGCCTCGTTTCTCATCATTTTGGACCGTGGGCTATAGCCCATATCGTACGGCATACTATAGCGCGCAGTTTTTCATCATTTTTGAGGATTTGAAAAAAATGACAAAATGACAAAAACGATGGGTTATAGCCCATGTTTTTTGAAATTTTGGAAAAAAAAGTTAGCCTCGTTTCTCATCATTTTGGACCGTGGGCTATAGCCCATATCGTACGGCATACTATAGCGCGCAGTTTTTCATCATTTTTGAGGATTTTTTAAAAAATGACGAAATGACAAAAACGATGGGTTATAGCCCATGTTTTTTGAAATTTTGGAAAAAAAAGTTAGCCTCGTTTCTCATCATTTTGGACCGTGGGCTATAGCCCATATCGTACGGCATACTATAGCGCGCAGTTTTTCATCATTTTTGAGGATTTGAAAAAAATGACGAAATGACAAAAACGATGGGTTATAGCCCATGTTTTTTGAAATTTTGGAAAAAAAAGTTAGCCTCGTTTCTCATCATTTTGGACCGTGGGCTATAGCCCATATCGTACGGCATACTATAGCGCGCAGTTTTTCATCATTTTTGAGGATTTTTTAAAAAATGACGAAATGACAAAAACGATGGGTTATAGCCCATGTTTTTTGAAATTTTGGAAGTTAGCCTCGTTTCTCATCATTTTGGACCTTGGGCTATAGCCCATATCGTACGGCATACTATAGCGCTCAGTTTTTCATCATTTTTGAGGATTTGAAAAAAATGACGAAATGACAAAAACGATGGGTTATAGCCCATGTTTTTTGAAATTTTGGAAAAAAAAGTTAGCCTCGTTTCTCATCATTTTGGACCGTGGGCTATAGCCCATATCGTACGGCATACTATAGCTCGCAGTTTTTCATCATTTTTGAGGATTTGAAAAAAATGACAAAATGACAAAAACGATGGGTTATAGCCCATGTTTTTTTTAATTTTGGAAAAAAAAGTTAGCCTCGTTTCTCATTATTTTGGACCGTGGGCTATAGCCCATATCGTACGGCATACTATAGCGCGCAGTTTTTCATCATTTTTGAGGATTTTAAAAAAATGACGAAATGACAAAAACGATGGGTTATAGCCCATGTTTTTTGAAATTTTGGAAAAAAAAGTTAGCCTCGTTTCTCATCATTTTGGACCGTGGGCTATAGCCCATATCGTACGGCATACTATAGCGCGCAGTTTTTCATCATTTTTGAGGATTTGAAAAAAATGACGAAATGACAAAAACGATGGGTTATAGCCCATGTTTTTTGAAATTTTGGAAAAAAAAGTTAGCCTCGTTTCTCATCATTTTGGACCGTGGGCTATAGACCATATCGTACGGCATACTATAGCGCGCAGTTTTTCATCATTTTTGAAGATTTTTAAAAAAATGACGAAATGACAAAAACGATGGGTTATAGCCCATGTTTTTTGAAATTTTGGAAAAAAAAGTTAGCCTCGTTTCTCATCATTTTGGACCGTGGGCTATAGCCCATATCGTACGGCATACTATAGCGCGCAGTTTTTCATCATTTTTGAGGATTTTAAAAAAATGACGAAATGACAAAAACGATGGGTTATAGCCCATGTTTTTTGAAATTTTGGAAAAAAATGTTAGCCTCGTTTCTCATCATTTTGGACCGTGGGCTATAGCCCATATCGTACGGCATACTATAGCGCGCAGTTTTTCATCATTTTTGAGGATTTGAAAAAAATGACGAAATGACAAAAACGATGGGTTATAGCCCATGTTTTTTGAAATTTTGGAAAAAAAAGTTAGCCTCGTTTCTCATCATTTTGGACCGTGGGCTATAGACCATATCGTACGGCATACTATAGCGCGCAGTTTTTCATCATTTTTGAAGATTTTAAAAAAAATGACGAAATGACAAAAACGATGGGTTATAGCCCATGTTTTTTGAAATTTTGGAAAAAAAAGTTAGCCTCGTTTCTCATCATTTTGGACCGTGAGCTATAGCCCATATCGTACGGCATACTATAGCGCGCAGTTTTTCATCATTTTTGAGGATTTGAAAAAAATGACGAAATGACAAAAACGATGGGTTATAGCCCATGTTTTTTGAAATTTTGGAAAAAAGAGTTAGCCTCGTTTCTCATCATTTTGGACCGTGGGCTATAGCCCATATCGTACGGCATACTATAGCGTGCAGTTTTTCATCATTTTTGAAGATTTAAAAAAAATGACGAAATGACAAAAACAATGGGTTATAGCCCATGTTTTTTGAAATTTTGGAAAAAAAAGTTAGCCTCGTTTCTCATCATTTTGGACCGTGGGCTATAGCCCATATCGTACGGCATACTATAGCGCGCAGTTTTTCATCATTTTTGAGGATTTAAAAAAAATGACGAAATGACAAAAACGATGGGTTATAGCCCATGTTTTTTGAAAATTTGGAAAAAAAAGTTAGCCTCGTTTCTCATCATTTTGGACCGTGGGCTATAGCCCATATCGTACGGCATACTATAGCGCGCAGTTTTTCATCATTTTTGAGGATTTGAAAAAAATGACGAAATGACAAAAACAATGGGTTATAGCCCATGTTTTTTGAAATTTTGGAAAAAAAAGTTAGCCTCGTTTCTCATCATTTTGGACCGTGGTCTATAGCCCATATCGTACGGCATACTATAGCGCGCAGTTTTTCATCATTTTTGAGGATTTGAAAAAAATGACGAAATGACAAAAACGATGGGTTATAGCCCATGTTTTTTGAAATTTTGGAAAAAAAAGTTAGCCTCGTTTCTCATCATTTTGGACCGTGGGCTATAGCCCATATCGTACGGCATACTATAGCGCGCAGTTTTTCATCATTTTTGAGGATTTTAAAAAAATGACGAAATGACAAAAACGATGGGTTATAGCCCATGTTTTTTGAAATTTTGGAAAAAAAAGTTAGCCTCGTTTCTCATCATTTTGGACCGTGGGCTATAGACCATATCGTACGGCATACTATAGCGCGCAGTTTTTCATCATTTTTGAAGATTTTTAAAAAATGACGAAATGACAAAAACGATGGGTACAAAGGGAGTCTACCAACGCGCCTCAAGCCTAAAACGGCTGATCCGGTGCTTCACAGGTGCAGGGACATCAAAGTTGCAAAAGGAGAGGAGACTGGAGCAACACGGACATTTGGAGCCTTTTATTAAGGTGCTGAGTATACAAAACGACTAACGTTTCGACCTTGCGGTCTTCATCAGAGTCATGGGTGGTAGCATTTGAGCATGTCTTATATACAGGATGGGCTATCAATGAGCCAATGACAGGAAACCATATGACATGTAATAGCCCGTTACTACCAGCAGTCTAGATAATGTAAGGGTGGCTATGGAAAAAAACGCTGCTAAACAGTAAAATAAATAAAGTAAAACAGTGATTTAACCATAAAAAAGCCATCAGAATTAAAAAACAGTATTAAGGAACAACAGTGCACATACATATTTAAGGGCCTTGTGGCCAAATAAATAGAAAAAATAAAACAGAGGTACAAAGGACAATACAACACTCTCAGGGCAAAAAACAGAAGATTTCAGGGACCGTCTAAAAAGGGGGATTATAAAAAGCATGAAAGGCTCAGTTCTTCATTTAGGCCATTGGGTTCTAAAGTGTCTAATGCGTGTATCCACTGTGCTTCTCTGCGGAGCAATTTATTAATTATATCACCTCCCCGTGGAGGGGCTGTGATTTTTTCTATTCCCCAGAATTTGAGGGAAGCTGGTGACCCATGGTTGGCCTCTTTGTAGTGTCTGGCCATGGCATAATCAAGATTTTGGGTTCGAATGGCGGTTTTATGTTCTCCAATCCTTAATTTGAGTTGTCTTTTTGTTTGGCCTATGTAGGCTAGTCCACAAGGACATTTAAGCATATAAATAACATGTGTTGAGTTGCAATTAATGAAAGATGATATTTTAAATTTTTTACTTGTGCGTGGATGGGTAAAAAATTTGGAGTTAAAAGAATTGGAGCATTGTGCGCAGTTACCGCATTTATAAAATCCTTGGGGGGGGTTTGAGAGCCATGTCGAGGGGGGGGGGGCATTCATGTCCGAGTGGACTAGACGGTCTCTGAGGCTTCTGGAGCGTCTGAAAGCAAAGAAAGGTGGGTCAGTACATATATTTACAAGTTTGGGATCACTTTTCAGGATGTGCCAGTGTTTGAGAAATGTATTTTTGATTACCCCTGCCGCTGGTGTGAATGGTGTGGAGAAACAGAGTCGTGTTGGTGTCTGCTTTTTCTTTTTGGTGAGAAGGGATGTTCTGTCAGTGTGAAGCGCACTGTTAAAGGCTGTATCCAAGTTTTCTTGGTTGTAGCCTCTGTCTCTAAAACGATTCGTGAGGTCAGTAGCTTTTGATATATAGTCCGTGGTGGAGCTACAGTTACGTCTAAGGCGTAAGTATTGGCCTTTAGGGATATTGCGGATGAGTTGTTTGGAATGGTTACTATCTGCTCTGAGTAGGGTGTTCCTGCTGAGCGGTTTGCGGTAGATGGTAGTGTTAAATAAGCCATCTGCGCTCTTGAATATTGTCAGGTCTAAAAAGTTAATTCTGTCATTGTCGAACTCCATGGTAAACGCTAGGTATTTGGTAGTGGAGTTAATATATTGATGGAACAAATGCAGCTCATCGGTAGTACCTTTCCATATTAAAGCCACATCGTCAATGTATCTGCGCCAGAGTGTAATTTTGGGGAGGAAAACATTGTTAACAGGGTTGTAAATAAACCGTTCTTCCCAAAAGCCCATGACCAAGCAGGCATAAGAAGGGGCAAATGCACTGCCCATGGCAGTCCCTTGACATTGTAGGTAAAAGTTACCAGAGTATTTGAAGAAGTTGTTAGAGAGAATAATCTCAGCTAGGTCAGTCAGAAAGGCTGAGGGGGGCAATGTGTGTGCCGGGCGTGTACCCAAATAATGGGAAATAGCTTCTAGGCCAGCATTATGCGGTATACATGTATATAGGCTCTGCACATCAAGTGTAGCTAAAATCACATCATCATGTTCACACTTCAGGTTGTTGATTAAATTGAGAACATCAGTCGTGTCGCCAAGGTAAGAAGGTAAATTTTGTACATGGTTTCTTAAAAAATGGTCAACATATTGAGACAGAGGTTCAGTTAAGCTGCCTATGGACGACACTATATAACGATGGGTTATAGCCCATGTTTTTTTTAATTTTGGAAAAAAAAGTTAGCCTCGTTTCTCATCATTTTGGACCGTGGGCTATAGCCCATATCGTACGGCATACTATAGCGCGCAGTTTTTCATCATTTTTGAGGATTTGAAAAAAATGACAAAATGACGAAAACGATGGGTTATAGCCCATGTTTTTTGAAATTTTGGAAAAAAAAGTTAGCCTCGTTTCTCATCATTTTGGACCGTGGGCTATAGCCCATATCGTACGGCATACTATAGCGCGCAGTTTTTCATCATTTTTGAGGATTTGAAAAAAATGACAAAATGACAAAAACGATGGGTTATAGCCCATGTTTTTTGAAATTTTGGAAAAAAAAGTTAGCCTCGTTTCTCATCATTTTGGACCGTGGGCTATAGCCCATATCGTACGGCATACTATAGCGCGCAGTTTTTCATCATTTTTGAGGATTTTTTAAAAAATTACGAAATGACAAAAACGATGGGTTATAGCCCATGTTTTTTGAAATTTTGGAAAAAAAAGTTAGCCTCGTTTCTCATCATTTTGGACCGTGGGCTATAGCCCATATCGTACGGCATACTATAGCGCGCAGTTTTTCATCATTTTTGAGGATTTGAAAAAAATGACGAAATGACAAAAACGATGGGTTATAGCCCATGTTTTTTGAAATTTTGGAAAAAAAAGTTAGCCTCGTTTCTCATCATTTTGGACCGTGGGCTATAGCCCATATCGTACGGCATACTATAGCGCGCAGTTTTTCATCATTTTTGAGGATTTTTTAAAAAAATGACGAAATGACAAAAACGATGGGTTATAGCCCATGTTTTTTGAAATTTTGGAAGTTAGCCTCGTTTCTCATCATTTTGGACCGTGGGCTATAGCCCATATCGTACGGCATACTATAGCGCTCAGTTTTTCATCATTTTTGAGGATTTGAAAAAAATGACGAAATGACAAAAACGATGGGTTATAGCCCATGTTTTTTGAAATTTTGGAAAAAAAAGTTAGCCTCGTTTCTCATCATTTTGGACCGTGGGCTATAGCCCATATCGTACGGCATACTATAGCGCGCAGTTTTTCATCATTTTTGAGGATTTGAAAAAAATGACGAAATGACAAAAACGATGGGTTATAGCCCATGTTTTTTGAAATTTTGGAAAAAAAAGTTAGCCTCGTTTCTCATCATTTTGGACCGTGGGCTATAGACCATATCGTACGGCATACTATAGCGCGCAGTTTTTCATCCTTTTTGAAGATTTAAAAAAAAATGACGAAATGACAAAAACGATGGGTTATAGCCCATGTTTTTTGAAATTTTGGAAAATAAAGTTAGCCTCGTTTCTCATCATTTTGGACCGTGGGCTATAGACCATATCGTACGGCATACTATAGCGCACAGTTTTTCATCATTTTTGAAGATTTAAAGAAAATGACGAAATGACAAAAACGATGGGTTATAGCCCATGTTTTTTGAAAAAGTTAGCCTCGTTTCTCATCATTTTGGACCGTGGGCTATAGCCCATATCGTACGGCATACTATAGCGCGCAGTTTTTCATCATTTTTGAGGATTTGAAAAAAATGACGAAATGACAAAAACGATGGGTTATAGCCCATGTTTTTTGAAATTTTGGAAAAAAAAGTTAGCCTCGTTTCTCATCATTTTGGACCGTGGGCTATAGACCATATCGTACGGCATACTATAGCGCGCAGTTTTTCATCATTTTTGAAGATTTTAAAAAAATGACGAAATGACAAAAACGATGGGTTATAGCCCATGTTTTTTGACATTTTGGAAAAAAAAGTTAGCCTCGTTTCTCATCATTTTGGACCGTGAGCTATAGCCCATATCGTACGGCATACTATAGCGCGCAGTTTTTCATCATTTTTGAGGATTTGAAAAAAATGACGAAATGACAAAAACAATGGGTTATAGCCCATGTTTTTTGAAATTTTGGAAAAAAAAGTTAGCCTCGTTTCTCATCATTTTGGACCGTGGGCTATAGACCATATCGTACGGCATACTATAGCGTGCAGTTTTTCATCATTTTTGAAGATTTAAAAAAAATGACGAAATGACAAAAACAATGGGTTATAGCCCATGTTTTTTGAAATTTTGGAAAAAAAAGTTAGCCTCGTTTCTCATCATTTTGGACCGTGGGCTATAGCCCATATCGTACGGCATACTATAGCGCGCAGTTTTTCATCATTTTTGAGGATTTGAAAAAAATGACAAAATGACAAAAACGATGGGTTATAGCCCATGTTTATTGAAATTTTGGAAAAAAAAGTTAGCCTCGTTTCTCATCATTTTGGACCGTGGGCTATAGACCATATCGTACGGCATACTATAGCGCGCAGTTTTTCATCATTTTTGAAGATTTTAAAAAAATGACGAAATGACAAAAACGATGGGTTATAGCCCATGTATTTTGACATTTTGGAAAAAAAAGTTAGCCTCGTTTCTCATCATTTTGGACCGTGAGCTATAGCCCATATCGTACGGCATACTATAGCGCGCAGTTTTTCATCATTTTTGAGGATTTGAAAAAAATGACGAAATGACAAAAACAATGGGTTATAGCCCATGTTTTTTGAAATTTTGGAAAAAAAAGTTAGCCTCGTTTCTCATCATTTTGGACCGTGGGCTATAGACCATATCGTACGGCATACTATAGCGTGCAGTTTTTCATCATTTTTGAAGATTTAAAAAAAATGACGAAATGACAAAAACAATGGGTTATAGCCCATGTTTTTTGAAATTTTGGAAAAAAAAGTTAGCCTCGTTTCTCATCATTTTGGACCGTGGGCTATAGCCCATATCGTACGGCATACTATAGCGCGCAGTTTTTCATCATTTTTGAGGATTTGAAAAAAATGACGAAATGACAAAAACGATGGGTTATAGCCCATGTTTTTTGAAATTTTGGAAAAAAAAGTTAGCCTCGTTTCTCATCATTTTGGACCGTGGGCTATAGCCCATATCGTACGGCATACTATAGCGCGCAGTTTTTCATCATTTTTGAAGATTTTAAAAAAATGACGAAATGACAAAAACGATGGGTTATAGCCCATGTTTTTTTAAATTTTGGAAAAAAAAGTTAGCCTCGTTTCTCATCATTTTGGACCGTGGTCTATAGCCCATATCGTACGGCATACTATAGCGCGCAGTTTTTCATCATTTTTGAGGATTTGAAAAAAATGACGAAATGACAAAAACGATGGGTTATAGCCCATGTTTTTTGAAATTTTGGAAAAAAAAGTTAGCCTCGTTTCTCATCATTTTGGACCGTGGTCTATAGCCCATATCGTACGGCATACTATAGCGCGCAGTTTTTCATCATTTTTGAGGATTTGAAAAAAATGACGAAATGACAAAAACGATGGGTTATAGCCCATGTTTTTTGAAATTTTGGAAAAAAAAGTTAGCCTCGTTTCTCATCATTTTGGACCGTGGGCTATAGCCCATATCGTACGGCATACTATAGCGTGCCGTTTTTCATCATTTTTGAAGATTTGAAAAAAATGACAAAATGACAAAAACGATGGGTTATAGCCCATGTTTTTTGAAATTTTGAAAAAAAAAGTTATCCTCGTTTCTCATCATTTTGGACCATGGGCTATAGCCCATATCGTACGGCATACTATAGCGCGCCGTTTTTCATCATTTTTGAAGATTTGAAAAAAATGACGAAATGACAAAAACGATGGGTTATAGCCCATGTTTTTTTAAATTTTGAAAAAATAAGTTATCCTCGTTTCTCATCATTTTGGACCATGGGCTATAGCCCATATCGTACGGCATACTATAGCGCGCCGTTTTTCATCATTTTTGAGGATTTGAAAAAAATGACGAAATGACAAAAACGATGGGTTATAGCCCATGTTTTTTGAAATTTTGAAAAAAAAAGTTATCCTCGTTTCTCATCATTTTGGACCATGGGCTATAGCCCATATCGTACGGCATACTATAGCGCGCCGTTTTTCATCATTTTTGAGGATTTGAAAAAAATGACAAAATGACAAAAACGATGGGTTATAGCCCATGTTTTTTGAAATTTTGAAAAAAAAAGTTATCCTCGTTTCTCATCATTTTGGACCATGGGCTATAGCCCATATCGTACGGCATACTATAGCGCGCCGTTTTTCATCATTTTTGAGGATTTGAAAAAAATGACGAAATTACAAAAACGATGGGTTATAGCCCATGTTTTTTGAAATTTTGAAAAAAAAAGTTAGCCTCGTTTCTCATCATTTTGGACCGTGGGCTATAGCCCATATCGTACGGCATACTATAGCGTGCCGTTTTTCATCATTTTTGAAGATTTGAAAAAAATGACGAAATGACAAAAACGATGGGTTATAGCCCATGTTTTTTGAAATTTTGGAAAAAAAAGTTAGCCTCGTTTCTCATCATTTTGGACCGTGGGCTATAGACCATATCGTACGGCATACTATAGCGCGCAGTTTTTCATCATTTTTGTGAAGATTTTTAAAAAATGACGAAATGACAAAAACGATGGGTTATAGCCCATGTTTTTTGAAATTTTGGAAAAAAAAGTTAGCCTCGTTTCTCATCATTTTGGACCGTGGGCTATAGCCCATATCGTACGGCATACTATAGCGCGCAGTTTTTCATCATTTTTGAGGATTTGAAAAAATGACGAAATGACAAAAACGATGGGTTATAGCCCATGTTTTTTGAAATTTTGGAAAAAAAAGTTAGCCTCGTTTCTCATCATTTTGGACCATGGGCTATAGCCCATATCGTACGGCATACTATAGCGCGCCGTTTTTCATCATTTTTGAGGATTTGAAAAAAATGACGAAATTACAAAAACGATGGGTTATAGCCCATGTTTTTTGAAATTTTGAAAAAAAAAGTTAGCCTCGTTTCTCATCATTTTGGACCGTGGGCTATAGCCCATATCGTACGGCATACTATAGCGTGCCGTTTTTCATCATTTTTGAAGATTTGAAAAAAATGACAAAATGACAAAAACGATGGGTTATAGCCCATGTTTTTTGAAATTTTGAAAAAAAAAGTTATCCTCGTTTCTCATCATTTTGGACCATGGGCTATAGCCCATATCGTACGGCATACTATAGCGCGCCGTTTTTCATCATTTTTGAGGATTTGAAAAAAATGACAAAATGACAAAAACGATGGGTTATAGCCCATGTTTTTTGAAATTTTGAAAAAAAAAGTTATCCTCGTTTCTCATCATTTTGGACCATGGGCTATAGCCCATATTGTACGGCATACTATAGCGCGCCGTTTTTCATCATTTTTGAGGATTTGAAAAAAATGACAAAATGACAAAAACGATGGGTTATAGCCCATGTTTTTTGAAATTTTGAAAAAAAAAGTTATCCTCGTTTCTCATCATTTTGGACCATGGGCTATAGCCCATATCGTACGGCATACTATAGCGCGCCGTTTTTCATCATTTTTGAGGATTTGAAAAAAATGACGAAATTACAAAAACGATGGGTTATAGCCCATGTTTTTTGAAATTTTGGAAAAAAAAGTTATCCTCGTTTCTCATCATTTTGGACCATGGGCTATAGCCCATATCGTACGGCATACTATAGCGCGCCGTTTTTCATCATTTTTGAAGATTTGAAAAAAATGACGAAATGACAAAAACGATGGGTTATAGCCCATGTTTTTTGAAATTTTGAAAAAAAAAGTTATCCTCGCTTCTCATCATTTTGGACCATGGGCTATAGCCCATATCGTACGGCATACTATAGCGCGCCGTTTTTCATCATTTTTGAGGATTTGAAAAAAATGACAAAATGACAAAAACGATGGGTTATAGCCCATGTTTTTTGAAATTTTGAAAAAAAAAGTTATCCTCGTTTCTCATCATTTTGGACCATGGGCTATAGCCCATATCGTACGGCATACTATAGCGCGCCGTTTTTCATCATTTTTGAGGATTTGAAAAAAATGACAAAATGACAAAAACGATGGGTTATAGCCCATGTTTTTTGAAATTTTGAAAAAAAAAGGTATCCTCGTTTCTCATCATTTTGGACCATGGGCTATAGCCCATATCGTACGGCATACTATAGCGCGCCGTTTTTCATCATTTTTGAGGATTTGAAAAAAATGACAAAATGACAAAAACGATGGGTTATAGCCCATGTTTTTTGAAATTTTGAAAAAAAAAGTTATCCTCGTTTCTCATCATTTTGGACCATGGGCTATAGCCCATATCGTACGGCATACTATAGCGCGCCGTTTTTCATCATTTTTGAGGATTTGAAAAAAATGACGAAATTACAAAAACGATGGGTTATAGCCCATGTTTTTTGAAATTTTGAAAAAAAAAGTTAGCCTCGTTTCTCATCATTTTGGACCGTGGGCTATAGCCCATATCGTACGGCATACTATAGCGTGCCGTTTTTCATCATTTTTGAAGATTTGAAAAAAATGACGAAATGACAAAAACGATGGGTTATAGCCCATGTTTTTTGAAATTTTGGAAAAAAAAGTTAGCCTCGTTTCTCATCATTTTGGACCGTGGGCTATAGACCATATCGTACGGCATACTATAGCGCGCAGTTTTTCATCATTTTTGTGAAGATTTTTAAAAAATTACGAAATGACAAAAACGATGGGTTATAGCCCATGTTTTTTGAAATTTTGGAAAAAAAAGTTAGCCTCGTTTCTCATCATTTTGGACCGTGGGCTATAGCCCATATCGTACGGCATACTATAGCGCGCAGTTTTTCATCATTTTTGAGGATTTGAAAAAATGACGAAATGACAAAAACGATGGGTTATAGCCCATGTTTTTTGAAATTTTGGAAAAAAAAGTTAGCCTCGTTTCTCATCATTTTGGACCATGGGCTATAGCCCATATCGTACGGCATACTATAGCGCGCCGTTTTTCATCATTTTTGAGGATTTGAAAAAAATGACGAAATTACAAAAACGATGGGTTATAGCCCATGTTTTTTGAAATTTTGAAAAAAAAAGTTAGCCTCGTTTCTCATCATTTTGGACCGTGGGCTATAGCCCATATCGTACGGCATACTATAGCGTGCCGTTTTTCATCATTTTTGAAGATTTGAAAAAAATGACAAAATGACAAAAACGATGGGTTATAGCCCATGTTTTTTGAAATTTTGAAAAAAAAAGTTATCCTCGTTTCTCATCATTTTGGACCATGGGCTATAGCCCATATCGTACGGCATACTATAGCGCGCCGTTTTTCATCATTTTTGAAGATTTGAAAAAAATGACGAAATGACAAAAACGATGGGTTATAGCCCATGTTTTTTGAAATTTTGAAAAAATAAGTTATCCTCGTTTCTCATCATTTTGGACCATGGGCTATAGCCCATATCGTACGGCATACTATAGCGCGCCGTTTTTCATCATTTTTGAGGATTTGAAAAAAATGACAAAATGACAAAAACGATGGGTTATAGCCCATGTTTTTTGAAATTTTGAAAAAAAAAGTTATCCTCGTTTCTCATCATTTTGGACCATGGGCTATAGCCCATATTGTACGGCATACTATAGCGCGCCGTTTTTCATCATTTTTGAGGATTTGAAAAAAATGACAAAATGACAAAAACGATGGGTTATAGCCCATGTTTTTTGAAATTTTGAAAAAAAAAGTTATCCTCGTTTCTCATCATTTTGGACCATGGGCTATAGCCCATATCGTACGGCATACTATAGCGCGCCGTTTTTCATCATTTTTGAGGATTTGAAAAAAATGACGAAATTACAAAAACGATGGGTTATAGCCCATGTTTTTTGAAATTTTGGAAAAAAAAGTTATCCTCGTTTCTCATCATTTTGGACCATGGGCTATAGCCCATATCGTACGGCATACTATAGCGCGCCGTTTTTCATCATTTTTGAAGATTTGAAAAAAATGACGAAATGACAAAAACGATGGGTTATAGCCCATGTTTTTTGAAATTTTGAAAAAATAAGTTATCCTCGTTTCTCATCATTTTGGACCATGGGCTATAGCCCATATCGTACGGCATACTATAGCGCGCCGTTTTTCATCATTTTTGAGGATTTGAAAAAAATGACGAAATGACAAAAACGATGGGTTATAGCCCATGTTTTTTGAAATTTTGGAAAAAAAAGTTAGCCTCGTTTCTCATCATTTTGGACCATGGGCTATAGCCCATATCGTACGGCATACTATAGCGCGCCGTTTTTCATCATTTTTGAGGATTTGAAAAAAATGACGAAATTACAAAAACGATGGGTTATAGCCCATGTTTTTTGAAATTTTGAAAAAAAAAGTTAGCCTCGTTTCTCATCATTTTGGACCGTGGGCTATAGCCCATATCGTACGGCATACTATAGCGTGCCGTTTTTCATCATTTTTGAAGATTTGAAAAAAATGACAAAATGACAAAAACGATGGGTTATAGCCCATGTTTTTTGAAATTTTGAAAAAAAAAGTTATCCTCGTTTCTCATCATTTTGGACCATGGGCTATAGCCCATATCGTACGGCATACTATAGCGCGCCGTTTTTCATCATTTTTGAAGATTTGAAAAAAATGACGAAATGACAAAAACGATGGGTTATAGCCCATGTTTTTTGAAATTTTGAAAAAATAAGTTATCCTCGTTTCTCATCATTTTGGACCATGGGCTATAGCCCATATCGTACGGCATACTATAGCGCGCCGTTTTTCATCATTTTTGAGGATTTAAAAAAAATGACAAAATGACAAAAACGATGGGTTATAGCCCATGTTTTTTGAAATTTTGAAAAAAAAAGTTATCCTCGTTTCTCATCATTTTGGACCATGGGCTATAGCCCATATTGTACGGCATACTATAGCGCGCCGTTTTTCATCATTTTTGAGGATTTGAAAAAAATGACAAAATGACAAAAACGATGGGTTATAGCCCATGTTTTTTGAAATTTTGAAAAAAAAAGTTATCCTCGTTTCTCATCATTTTGGACCATGGGCTATAGCCCATATCGTACGGCATACTATAGCGCGCCGTTTTTCATCATTTTTGAGGATTTGAAAAAAATGACGAAATTACAAAAACGATGGGTTATAGCCCATGTTTTTTGAAATTTTGGAAAAAAAAGTTATCCTCGTTTCTCATCATTTTGGACCATGGGCTATAGCCCATATCGTACGGCATACTATAGCGCGCCGTTTTTCATCATTTTTGAAGATTTGAAAAAAATGACGAAATGACAAAAACGATGGGTTATAGCCCATGTTTTTTGAAATTTTGAAAAAATAAGTTATCCTCGTTTCTCATCATTTTGGACCATGGGCTATAGCCCATATCGTACGGCATACTATAGCGCGCCGTTTTTCATCATTTTTGAGGATTTGAAAAAAATGACGAAATGACAAAAACGATGGGTTATAGCCCATGTTTTTTGAAATTTTGAAAAAAAAAGTTATCCTCGTTTCTCATCATTTTGGACCATGGGCTATAGCCCATATCGTACGGCATACTATAGCGCGCCGTTTTTCATCATTTTTGAGGATTTGAAAAAAATGACAAAATGACAAAAACGATGGGTTATAGCCCATGTTTTTTGAAATTTTGAAAAAAAAAGTTATCCTCGTTTCTCATCATTTTGGACCATGGGCTATAGCCCATATCGTACGGCATACTATAGCGCGCCGTTTTTCATCATTTTTGAGGATTTGAAAAAAATGACAAAATGACAAAAACGATGGGTTATAGCCCATGTTTTTTGAAATTTTGAAAAAAAAAGGTATCCTCGTTTCTCATCATTTTGGACCATGGGCTATAGCCCATATCGTACGGCATACTATAGCGCGCCGTTTTTCATCATTTTTGAGGATTTGAAAAAAATGACGAAATTACAAAAACGATGGGTTATAGCCCATGTTTTTTGAAATTTTGAAAAAAAAAGTTAGCCTCGTTTCTCATCATTTTGGACCGTGGGCTATAGCCCATATCGTACGGCATACTATAGCGTGCCGTTTTTCATCATTTTTGAAGATTTGAAAAAAATGACGAAATGACAAAAACGATGGGTTATAGCCCATGTTTTTTGAAATTTTGAAAAAAAAAGTTATCCTCGTTTCTCATCATTTTGGACCATGGGCTATAGCCCATATCGTACGGCATACTATAGCGCGCCGTTTTTCATCATTTTTGAGGATTTGAAAAAAATGACGAAATTACAAAAACGATGGGTTATAGCCCATGTTTTTTGAAATTTTGAAAAAAAAAGTTAGCCTCGTTTCTCATCATTTTGGACCGTGGGCTATAGCCCATATCGTACAGCATACTATAGCGTGCCGTTTTTCATCATTTTTGAAGAATTGAAAAAAATGACGAAATGACAAAAACGATGGGTTATAGCCCATGTTTTTTGAAATTTTGAAAAAAAAAGTTATCCTCGTTTCTCATCATTTTGGACCATGGGCTATAGCCCATATCGTACGGCATACTATAGCGCGCCGTTTTTCATCATTTTTGAGGATTTGAAAAAAATGACGAAATGACAAAAACGATGGGTTATAGCCCATGTTTTTTGAAATTTTGAAAAAAAAAGTTATCCTCGTTTCTCATCATTTTGGACCATGGGCTATAGCCCATATCGTACGGCATACTATAGCGCGCCGTTTTTCATCATTTTTGAGGATTTAAAAAAAATGACGAAATGACAAAAACGATGGGTTATAGCCCATGTTTTTTGAAATTTTGAAAAAAAAAGTTATCCTCGTTTCTCATCATTTTGGACCATGGGCTATAGCCCATATCGTACGGCATACTATAGCGCGCCGTTTTTCATCATTTTTGAGGATTTGAAAAAAATGACGAAATTACAAAAACGATGGGTTATAGCCCATGTTTTTTGAAATTTTGAAAAAAAAAGTTAGCCTTGTTTCTCATCATTTTGGACCGTGGGCTATAGCCCATATCGTACGGCATACTATAGCGTGCCGTTTTTCATCATTTTTGAAGATTTGAAAAAAATGACGAAATGACAAAAACGATGGGTTATAGCCCATGTTTTTTGAAATTTTGAAAAAAAAAGTTATCCTCGTTTCTCATCATTTTGGACCATGGGCTATAGCCCATATCGTACGGCATACTATAGCGCGCCGTTTTTCATAATTTTTGAGGATTTGAAAAAAATGACGAAATTACAAAAACGATGGGTTATAGCCCATGTTTTTTGAAATTTTGAAAAAAAAAGTTAGCCTCGTTTCTCATCATTTTGGACCGTGGGCTATAGCCCATATCGTACAGCATACTATAGCGTGCCGTTTTTCATCATTTTTGAAGATTTGAAAAAAATGACAAAATGACAAAAACGATGGGTTATAGCCCATGTTTTTTGAAATTTTGAAAAAAAAAGTTATCCTCGTTTCTCATCATTTTGGACCATGGGCTATAGCCCATATCGTACGGCATACTATAGCGCGCCGTTTTTCATCATTTTTGAGGATTTGAAAAAAATGACAAAATGACAAAAACGATGGGTTATAGCCCATGTTTTTTGAAATTTTGAAAAAAAAAGGTATCCTCGTTTCTCATCATTTTGGACCATGGGCTATAGCCCATATCGTACGGCATACTATAGCGCGCCGTTTTTCATCATTTTTGAGGATTTGAAAAAAATGACAAAATGACAAAAACGATGGGTTATAGCCCATGTTTTTTGAAATTTTGAAAAAAAAAGTTATCCTCGTTTCTCATCATTTTGGACCATGGGCTATAGCCCATATCGTACGGCATACTATAGCGCGCCGTTTTTCATCATTTTTGAGGATTTGAAAAAAATGACGAAATTACAAAAACGATGGGTTATAGCCCATGTTTTTTGAAATTTTGAAAAAAAAAGTTAGCCTCGTTTCTCATCATTTTGGACCGTGGGCTATAGCCCATATCGTACGGCATACTATAGCGTGCCGTTTTTCATCATTTTTGAAGATTTGAAAAAAATGACGAAATGACAAAAACGATGGGTTATAGCCCATGTTTTTTGAAATTTTGGAAAAAAAAGTTAGCCTCGTTTCTCATCATTTTGGACCGTGGGCTATAGACCATATCGTACGGCATACTATAGCGCGCAGTTTTTCATCATTTTTGTGAAGATTTTTAAAAAATTACGAAATGACAAAAACGATGGGTTATAGCCCATGTTTTTTGAAATTTTGGAAAAAAAAGTTAGCCTCGTTTCTCATCATTTTGGACCGTGGGCTATAGCCCATATCGTACGGCATACTATAGCGCGCAGTTTTTCATCATTTTTGAGGATTTGAAAAAATGACGAAATGACAAAAACGATGGGTTATAGCCCATGTTTTTTGAAATTTTGGAAAAAAAAGTTAGCCTCGTTTCTCATCATTTTGGACCATGGGCTATAGCCCATATCGTACGGCATACTATAGCGCGCCGTTTTTCATCATTTTTGAGGATTTGAAAAAAATGACGAAATTACAAAAACGATGGGTTATAGCCCATGTTTTTTGAAATTTTGAAAAAAAAAGTTAGCCTCGTTTCTCATCATTTTGGACCGTGGGCTATAGCCCATATCGTACGGCATACTATAGCGTGCCGTTTTTCATCATTTTTGAAGATTTGAAAAAAATGACAAAATGACAAAAACGATGGGTTATAGCCCATGTTTTTTGAAATTTTGAAAAAAAAAGTTATCCTCGTTTCTCATCATTTTGGACCATGGGCTATAGCCCATATCGTACGGCATACTATAGCGCGCCGTTTTTCATCATTTTTGAAGATTTGAAAAAAATGACGAAATGACAAAAACGATGGGTTATAGCCCATGTTTTTTGAAATTTTGAAAAAATAAGTTATCCTCGTTTCTCATCATTTTGGACCATGGGCTATAGCCCATATCGTACGGCATACTATAGCGCGCCGTTTTTCATCATTTTTGAGGATTTGAAAAAAATGACAAAATGACAAAAACGATGGGTTATAGCCCATGTTTTTTGAAATTTTGAAAAAAAAAGTTATCCTCGTTTCTCATCATTTTGGACCATGGGCTATAGCCCATATTGTACGGCATACTATAGCGCGCCGTTTTTCATCATTTTTGAGGATTTGAAAAAAATGACAAAATGACAAAAACGATGGGTTATAGCCCATGTTTTTTGAAATTTTGAAAAAAAAAGTTATCCTCGTTTCTCATCATTTTGGACCATGGGCTATAGCCCATATCGTACGGCATACTATAGCGCGCCGTTTTTCATCATTTTTGAGGATTTGAAAAAAATGACGAAATTACAAAAACGATGGGTTATAGCCCATGTTTTTTGAAATTTTGAAAAAAAAAGTTAGCCTCGTTTCTCATCATTTTGGACCGTGGGCTATAGCCCATATCGTACGGCATACTATAGCGTGCCGTTTTTCATCATTTTTGAAGATTTGAAAAAAATGACAAAATGACAAAAACGATGGGTTATAGCCCATGTTTTTTGAAATTTTGAAAAAAAAAGTTATCCTCGTTTCTCATCATTTTGGACCATGGGCTATAGCCCATATCGTACGGCATACTATAGCGCGCCGTTTTTCATCATTTTTGAAGATTTGAAAAAAATGACGAAATGACAAAAACGATGGGTTATAGCCCATGTTTTTTGAAATTTTGAAAAAATAAGTTATCCTCGTTTCTCATCATTTTGGACCATGGGCTATAGCCCATATCGTACGGCATACTATAGCGCGCCGTTTTTCATCATTTTTGAGGATTTGAAAAAAATGACAAAATGACAAAAACGATGGGTTATAGCCCATGTTTTTTGAAATTTTGAAAAAAAAAGTTATCCTCGTTTCTCATCATTTTGGACCATGGGCTATAGCCCATATTGTACGGCATACTATAGCGCGCCGTTTTTCATCATTTTTGAGGATTTGAAAAAAATGACAAAATGACAAAAACGATGGGTTATAGCCCATGTTTTTTGAAATTTTGAAAAAAAAAGTTATCCTCGTTTCTCATCATTTTGGACCATGGGCTATAGCCCATATCGTACGGCATACTATAGCGCGCCGTTTTTCATCATTTTTGAGGATTTGAAAAAAATGACGAAATTACAAAAACGATGGGTTATAGCCCATGTTTTTTGAAATTTTGGAAAAAAAAGTTATCCTCGTTTCTCATCATTTTGGACCATGGGCTATAGCCCATATCGTACGGCATACTATAGCGCGCCGTTTTTCATCATTTTTGAAGATTTGAAAAAAATGACGAAATGACAAAAACGATGGGTTATAGCCCATGTTTTTTGAAATTTTGAAAAAATAAGTTATCCTCGTTTCTCATCATTTTGGACCATGGGCTATAGCCCATATCGTACGGCATACTATAGCGCGCCGTTTTTCATCATTTTTGAGGATTTGAAAAAAATGACGAAATGACAAAAACGATGGGTTATAGCCCATGTTTTTTGAAATTTTGAAAAAAAAAGTTATCCTCGTTTCTCATCATTTTGGACCATGGGCTATAGCCCATATCGTACGGCATACTATAGCGCGCCGTTTTTCATCATTTTTGAGGATTTGAAAAAAATGACAAAATGACAAAAACGATGGGTTATAGCCCATGTTTTTTGAAATTTTGAAAAAAAAAGTTATCCTCGTTTCTCATCATTTTGGACCATGGGCTATAGCCCATATCGTACGGCATACTATAGCGCGCCGTTTTTCATCATTTTTGAGGATTTGAAAAAAATGACAAAATGACAAAAACGATGGGTTATAGCCCATGTTTTTTGAAATTTTGAAAAAAAAAGGTATCCTCGTTTCTCATCATTTTGGACCATGGGCTATAGCCCATATCGTACGGCATACTATAGCGCGCCGTTTTTCATCATTTTTGAGGATTTGAAAAAAATGACGAAATTACAAAAACGATGGGTTATAGCCCATGTTTTTTGAAATTTTGAAAAAAAAAGTTAGCCTCGTTTCTCATCATTTTGGACCGTGGGCTATAGCCCATATCGTACGGCATACTATAGCGTGCCGTTTTTCATCATTTTTGAAGATTTGAAAAAAATGACGAAATGACAAAAACGATGGGTTATAGCCCATGTTTTTTGAAATTTTGAAAAAAAAAGTTATCCTCGTTTCTCATCATTTTGGACCATGGGCTATAGCCCATATCGTACGGCATACTATAGCGCGCCGTTTTTCATCATTTTTGAGGATTTGAAAAAAATGACGAAATTACAAAAACGATGGGTTATAGCCCATGTTTTTTGAAATTTTGAAAAAAAAAGTTAGCCTCGTTTCTCATCATTTTGGACCGTGGGCTATAGCCCATATCGTACAGCATACTATAGCGTGCCGTTTTTCATCATTTTTGAAGATTTGAAAAAAATGACGAAATGACAAAAACGATGGGTTATAGCCCATGTTTTTTGAAATTTTGAAAAAAAAAGTTATCCTCGTTTCTCATCATTTTGGACCATGGGCTATAGCCCATATCGTACGGCATACTATAGCGCGCCGTTTTTCATCATTTTTGAGGATTTGAAAAAAATGACGAAATGACAAAAACGATGGGTTATAGCCCATGTTTTTTGAAATTTTGAAAAAAAAAGTTATCCTCGTTTCTCATCATTTTGGACCATGGGTTATAGCCCATATCGTACGGCATACTATAGCGCGCCGTTTTTCATCATTTTTGAGGATTTAAAAAAAATGACGAAATGACAAAAACGATGGGTTATAGCCCATGTTTTTTGAAATTTTGAAAAAAAAAGTTATCCTCGTTTCTCATCATTTTGGACCATGGGCTATAGCCCATATCGTACGGCATACTATAGCGCGCCGTTTTTCATCATTTTTGAGGATTTGAAAAAAATGACGAAATTACAAAAACGATGGGTTATAGCCCATGTTTTTTGAAATTTTGAAAAAAAAAGTTAGCCTTGTTTCTCATCATTTTGGACCGTGGGCTATAGCCCATATCGTACGGCATACTATAGCGTGCCGTTTTTCATCATTTTTGAAGATTTGAAAAAAATGACGAAATGACAAAAACGATGGGTTATAGCCCATGTTTTTTGAAATTTTGAAAAAAAAAGTTATCCTCGTTTCTCATCATTTTGGACCATGGGCTATAGCCCATATCGTACGGCATACTATAGCGCGCCGTTTTTCATCATTTTTGAGGATTTGAAAAAAATGACGAAATTACAAAAACGATGGGTTATAGCCCATGTTTTTTGAAATTTTGAAAAAAAAAGTTAGCCTCGTTTCTCATCATTTTGGACCGTGGGCTATAGCCCATATCGTACAGCATACTATAGCGTGCCGTTTTTCATCATTTTTGAAGATTTGAAAAAAATGACGAAATGACAAAAACGATGGGTTATAGCCCATGTTTTTTGAAATTTTGAAAAAAAAAGTTATCCTCGTTTCTCATCATTTTGGACCATGGGCTATAGCCCATATCGTACGGCATACTATAGCGCGCCGTTTTTCATCATTTTTGAAGATTTGAAAAAAATGACGAAATGACAAAAACGATGGGTTATAGCCCATGTTTTTTGAAATTTTGAAAAAAAAAGTTATCCTCGTTTCTCATCATTTTGGACCATGGGCTATAGCCCATATCGTACGGCATACTATAGCGCGCCGTTTTTCATCATTTTTGAAGATTTGAAAAAAATGACAAAATTACAAAAACGATGGGTTATAGCCCATGTTTTTTGAAATTTTGAAAAAAAAAGTTAGCCTCGTTTCTCATCATTTTGGACCATGGGCTATAGCCCATATCGTACGGCATACTATAGCGCGCCGTTTTTCATCATTTTTGAAGATTTGAAAAAAATGACGAAATGACAAAAACGATGGGTTATAGCCCATGTTTTTTGAAATTTTGAAAAAATAAGTTATCCTCGTTTCTCATCATTTTGGACCATGGGCTATAGCCCATATCGTACGGCATACTATAGCGCGCCGTTTTTCATCATTTTTGAGGATTTGAAAAAAATGACGAAATGACAAAAACGATGGGTTATAGCCCATGTTTTTTGAAATTTTGAAAAAAAAAAGTTATCCTCGTTTCTCATCATTTTGGACCATGGGCTATAGCCCATATCGTACGGCATACTATAGCGCGCCGTTTTTCATCATTTTTGAGGATTTGAAAAAAATGACAAAATGACAAAAACGATGGGTTATAGCCCATGTTTTTTGAAATTTTGAAAAAAAAAGTTATCCTCGTTTCTCATCATTTTGGACCATGGGCTATAGCCCATATCGTACGGCATACTATAGCGCGCCGTTTTTCATCATTTTTGAGGATTTGAAAAAAATGACAAAATGACAAAAACGATGGGTTATAGCCCATGTTTTTTGAAATTTTGAAAAAAAAAAGGTATCCTCGTTTCTCATCATTTTGGACCATGGGCTATAGCCCATATCGTACGGCATACTATAGCGCGCCGTTTTTCATCATTTTTGAGGATTTGAAAAAAATGACAAAATGACAAAAACGATGGGTTATAGCCCATGTTTTTTGAAATTTTGAAAAAAAAAGTTATCCTCGTTTCTCATCATTTTGGACCATGGGCTATAGCCCATATCGTACGGCATACTATAGCGCGCCGTTTTTCATCATTTTTGAGGATTTGAAAAAAATGACGAAATTACAAAAACGATGGGTTATAGCCCATGTTTTTTGAAATTTTGAAAAAAAAAGTTAGCCTCGTTTCTCATCATTTTGGACCGTGGGCTATAGCCCATATCGTACGGCATACTATAGCGTGCCGTTTTTCATCATTTTTGAAGATTTGAAAAAAATGACGAAATGACAAAAACGATGGGTTATAGCCCATGTTTTTTGAAATTTTGGAAAAAAAAGTTAGCCTCGTTTCTCATCATTTTGGACCGTGGGCTATAGACCATATCGTACGGCATACTATAGCGCGCAGTTTTTCATCATTTTTGTGAAGATTTTTAAAAAATGACGAAATGACAAAAACGATGGGTTATAGCCCATGTTTTTTGAAATTTTGGAAAAAAAAGTTAGCCTCGTTTCTCATCATTTTGGACCGTGGGCTATAGCCCATATCGTACGGCATACTATAGCGCGCAGTTTTTCATCATTTTTGAGGATTTGAAAAAATGACGAAATGACAAAAACGATGGGTTATAGCCCATGTTTTTTGAAATTTTGGAAAAAAAAGTTAGCCTCGTTTCTCATCATTTTGGACCATGGGCTATAGCCCATATCGTACGGCATACTATAGCGCGCCGTTTTTCATCATTTTTGAGGATTTGAAAAAAATGACGAAATTACAAAAACGATGGGTTATAGCCCATGTTTTTTGAAATTTTGAAAAAAAAAGTTAGCCTCGTTTCTCATCATTTTGGACCGTGGGCTATAGCCCATATCGTACGGCATACTATAGCGTGCCGTTTTTCATCATTTTTGAAGATTTGAAAAAAATGACAAAATGACAAAAACGATGGGTTATAGCCCATGTTTTTTGAAATTTTGAAAAAAAAAGTTATCCTCGTTTCTCATCATTTTGGACCATGGGCTATAGCCCATATCGTACGGCATACTATAGCGCGCCGTTTTTCATCATTTTTGAAGATTTGAAAAAAATGACGAAATGACAAAAACGATGGGTTATAGCCCATGTTTTTTGAAATTTTGAAAAAATAAGTTATCCTCGTTTCTCATCATTTTGGACCATGGGCTATAGCCCATATCGTACGGCATACTATAGCGCGCCGTTTTTCATCATTTTTGAGGATTTGAAAAAAATGACAAAATGACAAAAACGATGGGTTATAGCCCATGTTTTTTGAAATTTTGAAAAAAAAAGTTATCCTCGTTTCTCATCATTTTGGACCATGGGCTATAGCCCATATTGTACGGCATACTATAGCGCGCCGTTTTTCATCATTTTTGAGGATTTGAAAAAAATGACAAAATGACAAAAACGATGGGTTATAGCCCATGTTTTTTGAAATTTTGAAAAAAAAAGTTATCCTCGTTTCTCATCATTTTGGACCATGGGCTATAGCCCATATCGTACGGCATACTATAGCGCGCCGTTTTTCATCATTTTTGAGGATTTGAAAAAAATGACGAAATTACAAAAACGATGGGTTATAGCCCATGTTTTTTGAAATTTTGGAAAAAAAAGTTATCCTCGTTTCTCATCATTTTGGACCATGGGCTATAGCCCATATCGTACGGCATACTATAGCGCGCCGTTTTTCATCATTTTTGAAGATTTGAAAAAAATGACGAAATGACAAAAACGATGGGTTATAGCCCATGTTTTTTGAAATTTTGAAAAAATAAGTTATCCTCGTTTCTCATCATTTTGGACCATGGGCTATAGCCCATATCGTACGGCATACTATAGCGCGCCGTTTTTCATCATTTTTGAGGATTTAAAAAAAATGACGAAATGACAAAAACGATGGGTTATAGCCCATGTTTTTTGAAATTTTGAAAAAAAAAGTTATCCTCGTTTCTCATCATTTTGGACCATGGGCTATAGCCCATATCGTACGGCATACTATAGCGCGCCGTTTTTCATCATTTTTGAGGATTTGAAAAAAATGACAAAATGACAAAAACGATGGGTTATAGCCCATGTTTTTTGAAATTTTGAAAAAAAAAGTTATCCTCGTTTCTCATCATTTTGGACCATGGGCTATAGCCCATATCGTACGGCATACTATAGCGCGCCGTTTTTCATCATTTTTGAGGATTTGAAAAAAATGACAAAATGACAAAAACGATGGGTTATAGCCCATGTTTTTTGAAATTTTGAAAAAAAAAGTTATCCTCGTTTCTCATCATTTTGGACCATGGGCTATAGCCCATATCGTACGGCATACTATAGCGCGCCGTTTTTCATCATTTTTGAGGATTTGAAAAAAATGACGAAATGACAAAAACGATGGGTTATAGCCCATGTTTTTTGAAATTTTGAAAAAAAAAGTTATCCTCGTTTCTCATCATTTTGGACCATGGGTTATAGCCCATATCGTACGGCATACTATAGCGCGCCGTTTTTCATCATTTTTGAGGATTTAAAAAAAATGACGAAATGACAAAAACGATGGGTTATAGCCCATGTTTTTTGAAATTTTGAAAAAAAAAGTTATCCTCGTTTCTCATCATTTTGGACCATGGGCTATAGCCCATATCGTACGGCATACTATAGCGCGCCGTTTTTCATCATTTTTGAGGATTTGAAAAAAATGACGAAATTACAAAAACGATGGGTTATAGCCCATGTTTTTTGAAATTTTGAAAAAAAAAGTTAGCCTTGTTTCTCATCATTTTGGACCGTGGGCTATAGCCCATATCGTACGGCATACTATAGCGTGCCGTTTTTCATCATTTTTGAGGATTTGAAAAAAATGACGAAATGACAAAAACGATGGGTTATAGCCCATGTTTTTTGAAATTTTGAAAAAAAAAGTTATCCTCGTTTCTCATCATTTTGGACCATGGGTTATAGCCCATATCGTACGGCATACTATAGCGCGCCGTTTTTCATCATTTTTGAGGATTTAAAAAAAATGACGAAATGACAAAAACGATGGGTTATAGCCCATGTTTTTTGAAATTTTGAAAAAAAAAGTTATCCTCGTTTCTCATCATTTTGGACCATGGGCTATAGCCCATATCGTACGGCATACTATAGCGCGCCGTTTTTCATCATTTTTGAGGATTTGAAAAAAATGACGAAATTACAAAAACGATGGGTTATAGCCCATGTTTTTTGAAATTTTGAAAAAAAAAGTTAGCCTTGTTTCTCATCATTTTGGACCGTGGGCTATAGCCCATATCGTACGGCATACTATAGCGTGCCGTTTTTCATCATTTTTGAAGATTTGAAAAAAATGACGAAATGACAAAAACGATGGGTTATAGCCCATGTTTTTTGAAATTTTGAAAAAAAAAGTTATCCTCGTTTCTCATCATTTTGGACCATGGGCTATAGCCCATATCGTACGGCATACTATAGCGCGCCGTTTTTCATCATTTTTGAGGATTTGAAAAAAATGACGAAATTACAAAAACGATGGGTTATAGCCCATGTTTTTTGAAATTTTGAAAAAAAAAGTTAGCCTCGTTTCTCATCATTTTGGACCGTGGGCTATAGCCCATATCGTACAGCATACTATAGCGTGCCGTTTTTCATCATTTTTGAAGATTTGAAAAAAATGACGAAATGACAAAAACGATGGGTTATAGCCCATGTTTTTTGAAATTTTGAAAAAAAAAGTTATCCTCGTTTCTCATCATTTTGGACCATGGGCTATAGCCCATATCGTACGGCATACTATAGCGCGCCGTTTTTCATCATTTTTGAAGATTTGAAAAAAATGACGAAATGACAAAAACGATGGGTTATAGCCCATGTTTTTTGAAATTTTGAAAAAAAAAGTTATCCTCGTTTCTCATCATTTTGGACCATGGGCTATAGCCCATATCGTACGGCATACTATAGCGCGCCGTTTTTCGTCATTTTTGAAGATTTGAAAAAAATGACAAAATTACAAAAACGATGGGTTATAGCCCATGTTTTTTGAAATTTTGAAAAAAAAAGTTAGCCTCGTTTCTCATCATTTTGGACCATGGGCTATAGCCCATATCGTACGGCATACTATAGCGCGCCGTTTTTCATCATTTTTGAAGATTTGAAAAAAATGACGAAATGACAAAAACGATGGGTTATAGCCCATGTTTTTTGAAATTTTGAAAAAATAAGTTATCCTCGTTTCTCATCATTTTGGACCATGGGCTATAGCCCATATCGTACGGCATACTATAGCGCGCCGTTTTTCATCATTTTTGAGGATTTGAAAAAAATGACGAAATGACAAAAACGATGGGTTATAGCCCATGTTTTTTGAAATTTTGAAAAAAAAAAGTTATCCTCGTTTCTCATCATTTTGGACCATGGGCTATAGCCCATATCGTACGGCATACTATAGCGCGCCGTTTTTCATCATTTTTGAGGATTTGAAAAAAATGACAAAATGACAAAAACGATGGGTTATAGCCCATGTTTTTTGAAATTTTGAAAAAAAAAGTTATCCTCGTTTCTCATCATTTTGGACCATGGGCTATAGCCCATATCGTACGGCATACTATAGCGCGCCGTTTTTCATCATTTTTGAGGATTTGAAAAAAATGACAAAATGACAAAAACGATGGGTTATAGCCCATGTTTTTTGAAATTTTGAAAAAAAAAAGGTATCCTCGTTTCTCATCATTTTGGACCATGGGCTATAGCCCATATCGTACGGCATACTATAGCGCGCCGTTTTTCATCATTTTTGAGGATTTGAAAAAAATGACAAAATGACAAAAACGATGGGTTATAGCCCATGTTTTTTGAAATTTTGAAAAAAAAAGTTATCCTCGTTTCTCATCATTTTGGACCATGGGCTATAGCCCATATCGTACGGCATACTATAGCGCGCCGTTTTTCATCATTTTTGAGGATTTGAAAAAAATGACGAAATTACAAAAACGATGGGTTATAGCCCATGTTTTTTGAAATTTTGAAAAAAAAAGTTAGCCTCGTTTCTCATCATTTTGGACCGTGGGCTATAGCCCATATCGTACGGCATACTATAGCGTGCCGTTTTTCATCATTTTTGAAGATTTGAAAAAATGACGAAATGACAAAAACGATGGGTTATAGCCCATGTTTTTTGAAATTTTGGAAAAAAAAGTTAGCCTCGTTTCTCATCATTTTGGACCGTGGGCTATAGACCATATCGTACGGCATACTATAGCGCGCAGTTTTTCATCATTTTTGTGAAGATTTTTAAAAAATGACGAAATGACAAAAACGATGGGTTATAGCCCATGTTTTTTGAAATTTTGGAAAAAAAAGTTAGCCTCGTTTCTCATCATTTTGGACCGTGGGCTATAGCCCATATCGTACGGCATACTATAGCGCGCAGTTTTTCATCATTTTTGAGGATTTGAAAAAATGACGAAATGACAAAAACGATGGGTTATAGCCCATGTTTTTTGAAATTTTGGAAAAAAAAGTTAGCCTCGTTTCTCATCATTTTGGACCATGGGCTATAGCCCATATCGTACGGCATACTATAGCGCGCCGTTTTTCATCATTTTTGAGGATTTGAAAAAAATGACGAAATTACAAAAACGATGGGTTATAGCCCATGTTTTTTGAAATTTTGAAAAAAAAAGTTAGCCTCGTTTCTCATCATTTTGGACCGTGGGCTATAGCCCATATCGTACGGCATACTATAGCGTGCCGTTTTTCATCATTTTTGAAGATTTGAAAAAAATGACAAAATGACAAAAACGATGGGTTATAGCCCATGTTTTTTGAAATTTTGAAAAAAAAAGTTATCCTCGTTTCTCATCATTTTGGACCATGGGCTATAGCCCATATCGTACGGCATACTATAGCGCGCCGTTTTTCATCATTTTGAAGATTTGAAAAAAATGACGAAATGACAAAAACGATGGGTTATAGCCCATGTTTTTTGAAATTTTGAAAAAATAAGTTATCCTCGTTTCTCATCATTTTGGACCATGGGCTATAGCCCATATCGTACGGCATACTATAGCGCGCCGTTTTTCATCATTTTTGAGGATTTGAAAAAAATGACAAAATGACAAAAACGATGGGTTATAGCCCATGTTTTTTGAAATTTTGAAAAAAAAAGTTATCCTCGTTTCTCATCATTTTGGACCATGGGCTATAGCCCATATTGTACGGCATACTATAGCGCGCCGTTTTTCATCATTTTTGAGGATTTGAAAAAAATGACAAAATGACAAAAACGATGGGTTATAGCCCATGTTTTTTGAAATTTTGAAAAAAAAAGTTATCCTCGTTTCTCATCATTTTGGACCATGGGCTATAGCCCATATCGTACGGCATACTATAGCGCGCCGTTTTTCATCATTTTTGAGGATTTGAAAAAAATGACGAAATTACAAAAACGATGGGTTATAGCCCATGTTTTTTGAAATTTTGGAAAAAAAAGTTATCCTCGTTTCTCATCATTTTGGACCATGGGCTATAGCCCATATCGTACGGCATACTATAGCGCGCCGTTTTTCATCATTTTTGAAGATTTGAAAAAAATGACGAAATGACAAAAACGATGGGTTATAGCCCATGTTTTTTGAAATTTTGAAAAAATAAGTTATCCTCGTTTCTCATCATTTTGGACCATGGGCTATAGCCCATATCGTACGGCATACTATAGCGCGCCGTTTTTCATCATTTTTGAGGATTTAAAAAAAATGACGAAATGACAAAAACGATGGGTTATAGCCCATGTTTTTTGAAATTTTGAAAAAAAAAGTTATCCTCGTTTCTCATCATTTTGGACCATGGGCTATAGCCCATATCGTACGGCATACTATAGCGCGCCGTTTTTCATCATTTTTGAGGATTTGAAAAAAATGACAAAATGACAAAAACGATGGGTTATAGCCCATGTTTTTTGAAATTTTGAAAAAAAAAGTTATCCTCGTTTCTCATCATTTTGGACCATGGGCTATAGCCCATATCGTACGGCATACTATAGCGCGCCGTTTTTCATCATTTTTGAGGATTTGAAAAAAATGACAAAATGACAAAAACGATGGGTTATAGCCCATGTTTTTTGAAATTTTGAGAAAAAAAAGGTATCCTCGTTTCTCATCATTTTGGACCATGGGCTATAGCCCATATCGTACGGCATACTATAGCGCGCCGTTTTTCATCATTTTTGAGGATTTGAAAAAAATGACGAAATGACAAAAACGATGGGTTATAGCCCATGTTTTTTGAAATTTTGAAAAAAAAAGTTATCCTCGTTTCTCATCATTTTGGACCATGGGCTATAGCCCATATCGTACGGCATACTATAGCGCGCCGTTTTTCATCATTTTTGAGGATTTGAAAAAAATGACGAAATGACAAAAACGATGGGTTATAGCCCATGTTTTTTGAAATTTTGAAAAAAAAAGTTAGCCTCGTTTCTCATCATTTTGGACCGTGGGCTATAGCCCATATCGTACGGCATACTATAGCGTGCCGTTTTTCATCATTTTTGAAGATTTGAAAAAAATGACGAAATGACAAAAACGATGGGTTATAGCCCATGTTTTTTGAAATTTTGAAAAAAAAAGTTATCCTCGTTTCTCATCATTTTGGACCATGGGCTATAGCCCATATCGTACGGCATACTATAGCGCGCCGTTTTTCATCATTTTTGAGGATTTGAAAAAAATGACGAAATTACAAAAACGATGGGTTATAGCCCATGTTTTTTGAAATTTTGAAAAAAAAAGTTAGCCTCGTTTCTCATCATTTTGGACCGTGGGCTATAGCCCATATCGTACAGCATACTATAGCGTGCCGTTTTTCATCATTTTTGAAGATTTGAAAAAAATGACGAAATGACAAAAACGATGGGTTATAGCCCATGTTTTTTGAAATTTTGAAAAAAAAAGTTATCCTCGTTTCTCATCATTTTGGACCATGGGCTATAGCCCATATCGTACGGCATACTATAGCGCGCCGTTTTTCATCATTTTTGAGGATTTGAAAAAAATGACGAAATGACAAAAACGATGGGTTATAGCCCATGTTTTTTGAAATTTTGAAAAAAAAAGTTATCCTCGTTTCTCATCATTTTGGACCATGGGCTATAGCCCATATCGTACGGCATACTATAGCGCGCCGTTTTTCATCATTTTTGAGGATTTAAAAAAAATGACGAAATGACAAAAACGATGGGTTATAGCCCATGTTTTTTGAAATTTTGAAAAAAAAAGTTATCCTCGTTTCTCATCATTTTGGACCATGGGCTATAAGCCCATATCGTACGGCATACTATAGCGCGCCGTTTTTCATCATTTTTGAGGATTTGAAAAAAATGACGAAATTACAAAAACGATGGGTTATAGCCCATGTTTTTTGAAATTTTGAAAAAAAAAGTTAGCCTTGTTTCTCATCATTTTGGACCGTGGGCTATAGCCCATATCGTACGGCATACTATAGCGTGCCGTTTTTCATCATTTTTGAAGATTTGAAAAAAATGACGAAATGACAAAAACGATGGGTTATAGCCCATGTTTTTTGAAATTTTGAAAAAAAACGTTATCCTCGTTTCTCATCATTTTGGACCATGGGCTATAGCCCATATCGTACGGCATACTATAGCGCGCCGTTTTTCATCATTTTTGAGGATTTGAAAAAAATGACGAAATTACAAAAACGATGGGTTATAGCCCATGTTTTTTGAAATTTTGAAAAAAAAAGTTAGCCTCGTTTCTCATCATTTTGGACCGTGGGCTATAGCCCATATCGTACAGCATACTATAGCGTGCCGTTTTTCATCATTTTTGAAGATTTGAAAAAAATGACGAAATGACAAAAACGATGGGTTATAGCCCATGTTTTTTGAAATTTTGAAAAAAAAAGTTATCCTCGTTTCTCATCATTTTGGACCATGGGCTATAGCCCATATCGTACGGCATACTATAGCGCGCCGTTTTTCATCATTTTTGAGGATTTGAAAAAAATGACGAAATTACAAAAACGATGGGTTATAGCCCATGTTTTTTGAAATTTTGAAAAAAAAAGTTAGCCTCGTTTCTCATCATTTTGGACCGTGGGCTATAGCCCATATCGTACAGCATACTATAGCGTGCCGTTTTTCATCATTTTTGAAGATTTGAAAAAAATGACGAAATGACAAAAACGATGGGTTATAGCCCATGTTTTTTGAAATTTTGAAAAAAAAAGTTATCCTCGTTTCTCATCATTTTGGACCATGGGCTATAGCCCATATCGTACGGCATACTATAGCGCGCCGTTTTTCATCATTTTTGAGGATTTGAAAAAAATGACGAAATGACAAAAACGATGGGTTATAGCCCATGTTTTTTGAAATTTTGAAAAAAAAAGTTATCCTCGTTTCTCATCATTTTGGACCATGGGCTATAGCCCATATCGTACGGCATACTATAGCGCGCCGTTTTTCATCATTTTTGAGGATTTGAAAAAAATGACGAAATTACAAAAACGATGGGTTATAGCCCATGTTTTTTGAAATTTTGAAAAAAAAAGTTAGCCTCGTTTCTCATCATTTTGGACCGTGGGCTATAGCCCATATCGTACAGCATACTATAGCGTGCCGTTTTTCATCATTTTTGAAGATTTGAAAAAAATGACGAAATGACAAAAACGATGGGTTATAGCCCATGTTTTTTGAAATTTTGAAAAAAAAAGTTATCCTCGTTTCTCATCATTTTGGACCATGGGCTATAGCCCATATCGTACGGCATACTATAGCGCGCCGTTTTTCATCATTTTTGAAGATTTGAAAAAAATGACGAAATGACAAAAACGATGGGTTATAGCCCATGTTTTTTGAAATTTTGAAAAAAAAAGTTATCCTCGTTTCTCATCATTTTGGACCATGGGCTATAGCCCATATCGTACGGCATACTATAGCGCGCCGTTTTTCATCATTTTTGAAGATTTGAAAAAAATGACAAAATTACAAAAACGATGGGTTATAGCCCATGTTTTTTGAAATTTTGAAAAAAAAAGTTAGCCTCGTTTCTCATCATTTTGGACCGTGGGCTATAGCCCATATCGTACGGCATACTATAGCGCGCCGTTTTTCATCATTTTTGAAGATTTGAAAAAAATGACGAAATGACAAAAACGATGGGTTATAGCCCATGTTTTTTGAAATTTTGAAAAAAAAAGTTATCCTCGTTTCTCATCATTTTGGACCATGGGCTATAGCCCATATCGTACGGCATACTATAGCGCGCCGTTTTTCATCATTTTTGAGGATTTGAAAAAAATGACGAAATGACAAAAACGATGGGTTATAGCCCATGTTTTTTGAAATTTTGAAAAAAAAAGTTATCCTCGTTTCTCATCATTTTGGACCATTGGCTATAGCCCATATCGTACGGCATACTATAGCGCGCCGTTTTTCATCATTTTTGAGGATTTGAAAAAAATGACGAAATTACAAAAACGATGGGTTATAGCCCATGTTTTTTGAAATTTTGGAAAAAAAAGTTTGCCTCGTTTCTCATCATTTTGGACCGTGGGCTATAGCCCATATCGTACGGCATACTATAGCGCGCCGTTTTCATCATTTTTGAAGATTTGAAAAAAATGACGAAATGACAAAAACGATGGGTTATAGGCCATGTTTTTTGAAATTTTGAAAAAAAAAGTTATCCTCGTTTCTCATCATTTTGGACCATGGGCTATAGCCCATATCGTACGGCATACTATAGCGCACCGTTTTTCATCATTTTTGAGGATTTGGAAAAAAAATTAAAAAAGAAAAAGAAAAAATCCGCATTTTTTGCAATTTCCATTTCCGCAATTTCCGCAATTACCATTTCCGCAATTTCCGCAATTTCCGCAATTTGCTTTTTCCGCAATTTGCAATTTCCGCAATTTCCGCAACACTCCGCAATTCCTCCGCAATTTTTCCACAATTTTTCAAAAAAAATCAAAAACCGATGGGCTATAACCCATCGTTTTTATTTATTTTTTTTAACACATTTTTCTGCAACACTCCGCAATTTGATGTTTCTCATCCTCCGCAACACTCCGTAATTTGCTAATGTTTCTCATCCTCCGCAACACTCAATTTTTCCGGTAAATACAACACATTGAGCAGGGAAAAAATGGGTTTGATGAGGTCAGATCAACAAGAATGTCAGAACAGGTCAGCTCCATATATGGAGATCTAAGGGGGGCAGTGTCTTGAGTGTACAGGGTTTGATGAGGGCCCAGGTAGAGCTGGGCCTTAATTTTGGGGCCTGTTGAGAACTCTAGTTTTCGCTGGCTGCCGGGCGTGGCTGCACTAATAACTTTGGGGCAGGCCCGTCTAGAGTTTATATGGACAGGTATCAGTCAAAAGGGAAGGGAGGGAGGGAAGGGAAGGGAGACATCGAAGATGAAGGATGGATGGGGAATGAACGTATGGAATGTCAGAACAGGTCAGCTCCATATATGGAGATCTAAGGGTTTGAGGTCAGATGTAGAGTTGCTGGCCAATATTGATGACATCAGGGATCTCCATATATGGTCTTATTATTGATGACATCAGGGATTTTCATCCCTGGTGATGTCACGTGATGTCACGAGGCAGACAAACTAACTAACGAACTAATTAACTGACAGGAATTGCACGTTTTCATAGTAAATAATAATAATAATAATAAATAGGAGAGCATCCTGACTGGCTGCTTCAATGGTATATGGCAGCTGCACAGACCTCAAACGCAAAGCAATGCAGAGGGTTGTGCGCACAGTCGAATGCATCAGCGGATGTGATTCCCACATACAGTCAGGTACATGAACAAACTATCAAGAATGAGAAAGAACCAGGGCAAAGGAAAATTATTTTTTGTACTCTCGCCCTTTCTTCAATATTCCTACTTTATTTTATGTGTACATTATGTAGATGAATTGTTAATTTGTATTCCCCCCCCCCCCCCCCCCCCAACATGAAAGCTGATGGTTATCTTGATGTGATGTCAAGACATAAAACGGTTAGATTTGAAAGCACAAGAGATAAAAGAAACTATTGAAATGCCAGAAATAATTAAAAAAGGGTTTTAATTAAGAGTAACAATTTTCATACAAGTCACCCTAGCACAAAGTAATAAAATCAGACCAACTGCTTACAAAGGTTGTCATAACTCAAATACAGTTGTTCAATTTTATAAATAACACAATATCTAATACAGTAATCAAGAAATAAGTCTTCAGCACATAGGCCTATATCTCATATTGTTTGTGAACTAAAATGCCATATTTATTCTTAAATATGCCATATGCATGTTTTCACTTCCTAATTATACTGTAATATTACACAATTTGCAAATGAATAGGTATTATGAATAGGTTAGTACATACAGTAGCCCCTATTTCCACTATTCATATTTATTGGGTGATGATATTATATGCCATTAGTTGGCTCTTTTAAGATTTGTTTTTGTTTTTGTTTTTCATTTGGTTTTACATGGGTAGATCCATATCACAGGAAATCAAACTCACAGTTTTGCCCTGAAACATGCAAATTTCTGACATTACACACGGGGGAAATCCTTTATTGATCATGGAATTAATAAACTGGTGTTTTAACAGTGTTGAGTGACTAGTTAAAAGGCAACATGCGAAGAAACAACAGCAGGGGGCAATGTCAGAAAATGTACAAGCAGCATTGAGCTACTGCCAAGCCACAGAATAGGCCTACCTACTGCAGGTTTGAAAACCAACCCAATCAATGCTCTGCAAAATGACCCAAACCTCAGATCATTTAAAGGACATCTACATTATTACAATACAAATTTACAACTGAGGCAATGTGGAAAAAGGATCTACTTCTAATCAATGAGTTAATGTGACACATGTGAAAAAGAGGTACTTTTTTCTGTTTCCATGGCAGAGGGAAACACTGCAAAGATAAGATCTTCCTGAGATTGGAAAATGTTGCTTCTCGTTCCGAGCCGAACTTTAGACTGGTTCGCCGGCTGGTATTGACACTGCATCGCTTCAATAATTTGGCCCTTTGCTGAAGGGATCCCGCCTCATTGTGCTACCATAGCACATGGATGGATGACACACACCTGGCTGACCAGGTGCCCCAGGAATACCTCTTTTACCCTCAGATCCATTTATACCAGGGGCCCCGGGTTTACCTGGAGGCCCTGGCTTACTGTACCCCTGGGGACCCATTGGCCCTGGGAAGATAAGCAATAATAAAAAACAATGTTCTGCATACTTGGTTTGCTACTACCTAATATCTGAATTTTAACTATTTTTGTCCTGGTATATGCAAATTATTTTCAAAAGAATATATATTTTTTTACATACTGTACGTATATATTTGGGGATATTTGACATGAAAAAGTGTGAGAACCACTGGCTTAGCAAATCACTTTTCATTTTCTGAGTGTGAAGTGATTCAACCTATTTGTCGTCAGATTAATTACCTGGGGGTCCCGGGAGTCCTGGATCTCCAACCTGTGTCCTTCCAGGGTTCCCTTTCTCACCCATGAAACCTGCATCACCTACAGACACAAGGAAGGGTGCGTGTCCATGTAAGAAAATGTTTATAACACACATGCATATGGTCTCCCACGTGCATTCGCGCTCTCTCTCTCTCTCACACACACACCAAAAACAGACAATCTGCTGCGATGTGTTTTGAGATCTGCTATATTGGGTGTGTGGCACAACTAAGTACCATATAAATCATGCACAGCTCTAAATAGAAAATACCTGTAATACCTCTAAATAACACCAACCTGTTGTACGCACGCACGCACGCGCGCACACGCACACACACACACACACACACACACACACACACACACACACACACACACACACACACACACACACACACACACACACACACACACACACACACAGCAAATCAAACTGATCCACTTCCCCCTTGATTTTACCTTTCATTCCATGAACACCAGGTCGCCCTGGTCGACCCGGGTGGCCTGGCTGTCCAGTGGAGCCCGGTAGGCCAGGGAACCCCCTGGACCCCTGGCCCCCCGTCGGGCCTGGTGAGCCAGGAACGCCTGGCCTGGTGTGACATGTGTCACAAGCACCCTGCTGGTTGCCAAGCAGCAGCGAGGGCATCTCAGCTGGGATGACACAAAACAAGACATTCGTGATATCGTCACTGCAGGTGGAAACCGTGTATGTACAATAAAATGCCACAGACGAAAAACAGTCTAAGTCCACACTATTTATACATAAGTATAAATGATAGATAAGGGGAGGGGTCAGAATGAAATTTGGACTTCGTCTGTGGTACTCAAATTGTATTTTCTTCTTTAAAAAAAAAAAACTGCGTTGTGATACCTCGAAAATGCTTTGGCCATGTCTCGCGACCCCCGCCCCGCACCCCTCCCCACCACCAATACAAATTGACCTACAATAACCTTAATAATAGAGAAAATACATCATAAATAAATACTGAAACCAGATAATCATTAAGGAACGTTTATGCATGCACAATGTAAACTCAAAATTTCTATTTTCCAGCCATTGAGTTGCAAAAATAATAATAATTAAATAATAATAATAATTAGGGTACCCTCCAAAATAAATTTGCGACCCCCCGATCGCGAACCCCAGGTTGAGAACCCCTGCAATAGTACTACTAGTTATTATTTAGTCATAAGTTCTTGTAGGACCACTTCATGTTCAACCCATCTACCCATATAATTATCACTTTGTTAAACCCCACCCCAAAAAGCGATTGTCCAATGCCAATCCAAATAGTTTAGCAACCGTTGCTATGCAGGTCAATGAAATGACCGATTATTTATATGGCGAAATCCTATCATTTAACATGCATCTCAATGGGTGAGAAGGACAGCTTGCCCTGTCTCCTCGCTGCTAACATGCCTATTGGACAAGGACGGGTTGGGGAGGGACTTTGCGAAGGGCTAATTGGTTCTAGCTAATGCCCATTATATTATGGTACTCAAACAGTTTTTGAGTGGTGCAACCACTCCTACAATCAGCAATGTCCATGTACCTACCTGTGTGTGTGTGTGTGTGTGTGTGTGTGTGTGTGTACCTGTGTGTGCACATGAGCCTGAGTATGTTACTGATTTATACCAGTAGGGGGCGGCAGAAACAGAGGGAGGGGTAGTGCTATGTCTCTAATGAGAGAGAGAGAGAGAGAGAGAGAGGGGGGGGGGGGGAATTGCACCACTCAGTTCACACGTGTGTGATTTTTTGTCTATACTCGGTCTGTGGACAGTTCAGAAACCCGCTTACCAGTGACATCAATGGGGAATCCAAGCAAATACAAATGGCAGGCTTTCAATTCCTGGAAAGTTGGCATGCTATAGAAGCAAAAATAAACTAGAAAAAGTGCCCTTCTGGGCACAGGTCTCCACCAGGAGGATAGGAGTGTGTGTGTGTGTGTGTGTGTGTGTGTGTGTGTGTGTGTGTGTGTGTGTGTGTGTGTGTGTGTGTGTGTGTGTGTGTGTGTGTGTGTGTGTGTGTGTGTGTGTGTGTGTGTGGCTTGGCCTGTTGTAGCGCCACCATGAGACTTATTTGAAAACGGTCAAGTGGCATTTCTTCCAAAGCCTAGTGGGATGCATGCACAGTTTCACCACAATCGGACGCTGCGTTGAGTAGTAGATTTGTACAAAACGGGCACAAAGCGGGCTACTCCTGAAAAGTTTAGAAGCCAATGAGGGTAGATTATGAGAAATCAAACAAACCCGTCTTGATCAGAGATTATGAGAAATCAAACAAACCCGTCTTGATCACATGACTATGGAGAGCATGTGTACCGATTTGCGTGAAATCTGGATAAAATCTGAAGGAGTAATATTAGAAAATGTGTTTTACATATGTCGGCCTCCTGGTGGCGCTATAAAGAACAGATGTGAAGGCAAAGGTTTTTCCTTGGCCTTTAGGGAGTTGGCATACAAAGTTATCCACAGATCCGTGCAGTTAGAGGTAAAAACACTTTTCGTAAATTGCACGTTGCGGTCATGATTTGAGGCTTTTTGTTCAAAGCAAATCCTGCAAAATTCGAACACATATGTTAGCCAATTAGCATGGAATATGAAATATCGGACAGATCCGTCTTGAGCACATGACTAGAGAGATACTGTGTAATGATTTGCGGGATTTGTTTTACAAAATCTGGAGGAGTAATATAAAATAAATGTGTTTTCCCAAGGTCGGCCTCCTGGTGGCGCTATAACAGGCTGGTACCAGACACACGCACACGTGCACGCGCACACACACACACGCGCGTGCGCACACACACACACACACACACACACACACACACACACACACACAGTGCAAAACCTACTCTCTCCCCATGCCTTCGGCCTGGTGGAGTTAAATGGAGATCTGCCTAACAATGATGTCACTGGTAGATGGGTTTCTGAACTATCCACAGCCCTCCTATGAGACAAAGGGCTGTATTTTGCGTGTCTTAAGTACCAGGTCTTATTCCCTAACTTGAGTAAACTAAAGACCTGGAGGCGTGATCAATGCCATTTGGCTATTCTGAGTGGCCAAAGAGCATTGATCACGCCTCCAGGTCTTTAGTTTACTCAAGTTAGGGAATAAGACCTGGTACTTAAGACACGCAAAATACAGCCCACAGAGTGAATATACAAAAATGGTACCATATTATAATTTATGAGCATTGGTGAGGACCAATTATATGAAGATCAGTTGAACATTAATTTTGTGCTCCTTTAATACTTTGGTTAAGTATTTATAAAACCCACAGACAGGCTTAACCACTTTCAACCTGTCCTCCTTACTTTGGGCATGCCATTATAGGGCGAATATTGGAAAAATAATTTATCTACAGTTCATTCCCTATTTTCACTATTTTTGCAAAAAACATTAAATGTGAAGGTAAAAGTTTTAGGCTGGCAACAACCATAAAACATGTTCACTGACACAGATCTCATGATCTGACCACAACACTCACCTCGAAGCATGTCTCTGCAAATCTCACGGATGTACGTCTCAGACATATGCCTTTCCTTTAAAAAAAAAAAGAAACATAGTTTTCCAGTCAATTTGAACCAATTATGGATTATTTTTAAATTGTCAATGGTTAAATTTAAATAGCTTGTAGCATATAGACAGATTCCATAGCGGGTCTCATGGTCGCAGCCTACGTATTTCCTGTAGGCGGAGACGACACATCTGCGGTTTCCCCGCACCAAGCTTCTACTACAGTGAATGGGAAAGTGACTGATGTTAGTCTGCTTCAAACGTTACTCTTTTACCTGCTTTTTACTAACACTAACATTACAAAGATGCCCAGAACATCGGGATGAACCTGTAAGTTTATGGCTGCTCCAACAGTAGTGGCAACATTAAAATAAAATAAAAACGGAATGTCAAAACATCTACCGCGGTGGCTGAGACCAGAGCCATAGAGTAATGGTTGAGACAAAGCAGTGAAAGATACATAATGTCAGTCTTACCCAATACCCAATCTTTCTGTTTTAGGAACACAAGGCTGCTGTACTTTATACCTCATACTAAGCATTAAAGTATGAGGTATAAAGTAGAGCAGCCATGTGTTCCCAAAGATTGGGTATTGTTCCCAAAGATTGGGTATTGGGTAAGACTGACGTTATGTATCTTTCAGGACCTTTCACTGCTTTGTCTCAACCATTACCCCAATGGCTCTGCTCTCAGCCACCGCAGCAGATATTTTGACATTTTGACATGTGCCACTAATGTTGGAGCAGCCATAAACTACACAGGTTCATCCCGATGTTCTGGGCATCTTTGTAATGTTCGTGTTAGTAAAAAGCAGGTAAAAGAGTAAGAGTAACGTTTGAAGCAGACTAACATCAGTCACTTTTCCATTCACTGTAGTAGAAGCTTGGTGCGGGGAAACCGCAGATGTGTCGTCTCCGCCTACAGGCTGCGACCATGAGACCCGCTACGGAATGGGTCTACAGAGGCAATACGCCTGACATCATCATTGTACCTGGCCGGAAGTTGTGCAGGAAAGCCTACTGAGTGTCAAAAAAACTTTCTGGCCTTGACAGCCCATACATCCAAACAGAAAAGTCCTTGATTGTATTAAACATCGTTAAACTCATCAATATTACTGTACAGAAAGCTTGAATTATCCTTTTTCTATCTTATCTGCAGTTTTTGTATCGTAAAAATCCACCATAGACTTAATTGAGTGTCAGAGTTCGGAAGCACTCGTTTTCAATAACAACGTCTTGCAGCCTCTTGCATTATCTGCAATTTAGAAATAGGTGGTATGCGGGACCGTTGAGTGATTTCCAACTAGCACTTCTAAACTACAACACTCCACGCTGCTCATTGTTTTGCCACTCATGATGGGGGGGGGGCATGTCCCGGTGGAAAAGTGATGCATGTGCATAGTGCATACTAAGGATGAGAGAAATGTGTCACAATGGATGCTGCACATACAGATCTTCCTTCAGGGCCTGGTGGACCAGGAGAGCCAAGGTCTCCACGTTCTCCTCTGGGACCAGGTGGACCGGTCATCCCTGGTTGTCCAGGTCTCCCATCGTGACCTCCTGGACCTCTCTGCCCTTGCTCTCCTGTTAGCCCTTTCTGGCACAATTACAAGCATCCTGTTAGTGCTTACAAACAGCGCAATATGATTAAAGAAAGGCAGGTGGACATTCATTGACGTTTACTTACCTCTCCTTTTGGGCCCATTGCACCGTGAGAACCCTGTTAAAAACGAAATGAAGAAATTCGAAACAGACAGATCAAATTTCTGCTAAACACTCAAACCAAAGGATTTTCATTATCTCCAATTAGAATGTTTATAAACTTGAATTCAGATCTAGCCGCTCAAATAACAAATACACAAATAATTGGAGACCTGAGAGAAGACCATTACAGTAGTCTTACATGTCATGCTGCATTAGTCAGGCTATGTGGTACTGTATGCGCCTGGACCGCTAGGCCAGTCGGTGCACCAAAGATTGTCAACATTTTTAAAGAAATTTAATTACCATTTTTAAGAAATGTTCAAAACTGTTAAAATAATTTTCCAAAATAATTTCAGAATTTTTATAAATAGTGAAAATAGCAGATCTACAAGCTCTCAACAGCTTCAATATAGGCTATTGTCATTATTTTTGATAATGGGCTTCAGTGGTTAATTCATAATGTATTTTTGTAAATTTGAGTGCCGGGGAGATACCAAATCTATCTTTTGGGTCTCTAGCTGAAACGTTTTGTGAAATTCTGCATCCAAATGAATAATTGATTTGTTCAAAGTATTGAGGCAGCCAATCTATGGCACCATGGTCCTTCAGTGAAAGAGCTACAGTATGTATTTGGTATGCATGTGTCATCCCCATAAACCTGGCAAGATTATTTTTTAATGTATGTATAATTTAAGGAGTATGTAAATAAAAGAAGCTGATGTATATTTTCTATCTAACAACTTAAGAGAGAGACTGACGACGATGCAGGCAGAATGAAAGTTTCCGAGTCCACTTTATTATCAAGAGTAGAATACAGCATTCCCAGCCATGGGTCCTAAATATACATCAAAGCCTAAGCATTAAACCGTGAGGACGTACAGTATTATTGCTAATGAAGACTAAATAGTTGGAGATATAAAAAACAAAGCTATTGTTTTCAAAACAAACTCACCTGAGCTCCTGGGTGGCCATGCTGTCCCTTGTCACCGCTCTTTCCCTATCATGTAAAATGCAATCTTTTATTTTTGGCATTATTCTGCCATCAATTGCACAGAGGTGACATTGAATATACGTCAGTTGCAAACATGTTCAAAAGTAGAAATAATTGCTGATCTACAATATCTTAGCTAACATTGTCATACGATTTAGTAGTAAAATAGGGCATTGGTTCTTGGAAAAGAAACAAGAACATTTTGAAATATGGAGATAGGTTTCTGGCCAACAGTGACAATAGGCCTGTATATGATAAATGTTCAAAGACTGTTAAAATGTGCTATTTGAAAGGTTCATTTTTCCCCATGGCAGGCATCAAATTAATTGTTCTGTTGTTCTGTTGGCTTAATGTTGAACAATGATATTTGAAGAAGGCAATAAGTCTAGCTTGTAATAAATAAAACCCAGTCTTCTTTCAATTCTGCATTAAAAGAGACAATACAAAAAAGTTCACAAAAAGTTCAGAAACGTAACTTTGGTCGATACTTTCTCCCCTTTAATAATACTAATTGGCATTGTATTGTATATCATTTTCATTGTTGATTAGTCACCTTTACAACGAGGTACAGCTTGTAAGGACCAGGCATTCGTGGAATGAGCAACAAAGCTAAATGTGTTGTTCATGCCAAAATCCCCTGCAATATCGTTCTGTTGTTGTTTTGAGTTTCTTCGTAGATTGGATGATTCACTTTCCCACGTAATAAGGGAAAACAACACATGTTGGCCATTTTTACACTGTATTAATTTTACACTCGGCATAGGGAACTCAGTAGCGAAGATCCATGCACAGCCACAACAGCTTGGCATGTCGTCCTCCTCATGCTGGTCACCAACCTATAGCCACATTTTGCTGTGGGATGGCATCCCATTCCTCAACCAAGATTTGTTGCAAGTCAGCCAACGTAGTTATGTTGGTCACTCTAGCACGTACAGCACGCCCAAGCTGATCCCACAAGTTTTCAATTGGGTTGAGGTCTGGACTCATGACAGGCCATTCCATCCTCTCCACTCTGGAGGTACTCTGTGATGATTCGGTTCTGTGGGGGACTGGAGTGAACATTGTCATCCTGAAGGATGGCGTTAGGTCCCAGATTCTGAAGATATGGGATCGCCACTGACTTCAGAATCTCATCCCGATAACCCACAGCAAAAGTTGGTGACCAGCATGAGGAGGAGGTTCCATGCTGTTGTGGCTGTGTATGGATCTTAGACACGCTATACTTGAGTGTAAAATGAATAAAATGTAAACATGTGTGTTGTTTTTTCCTTATTACTGTGAGAGAGTGCAATCATCCAATTCACTAAGCAACTCAAAACATGGGTGAATACCAACAGAACAATATTGCAGGGGATTCTGGCAATTGCCTTGGTGGGCACTGGGCGCTACCCACTGAGCGCTACCCAGTGGGCGCTACCCACGTGTTTAGCTGTGTTGCTCATTCCACAAATGCCTGGTCCTAACAAGCAATACCTCGTTGTAAAGGTGACTGATCAACGATAAAAATGATCAAAAATACCAGTAAAACGCACTGAGGGTGAGAAGCGACCTCACGTGCACGCATCCGCCTGGGTGACGGCAGACTGCTGTGCGAGCGCTGGTGCTTTGGCATGGGGGGTCAGATTAACATTATGGAATGAATTCTGTACTGGCCATATATGGAGCGTGACTTGAGTGTACAGGGTTTGATGAGGTCAGATCAACATATGGAATGTCAGAACAGGTCAGCTCCATATATGGAGATCTAAGGGTTTGAGGTCTGATGTAGAGTTACTGGCCAGCTCCATGTATGCAGATCTAGGTGATGATCCAGTCTTCTCCATGTTTGGTTATCCAGGGTTAGATGAGGTCAGTGGCATGATCTTCATATATGGAGATGGAGGTGTGATGTCACAAGGCGTGGCCATATGGAGGCGTGGGGTGAATAACTAACTGAAGGACGGGAGATGCAGGTTTTCAATGTCGCAACAATACCAATCAATTGGTATTAATAAAGGGGAGAAATAATCGACCAAAGTTACGTTTCCAAACCTTTTGTGAGGAGTTTTACATTATTAACGCAGTGGTTCTCAACCTTTTTAATTTCAAGGAGCCCCAGTTAGATATGCATTAGGCCACATCCCCAAATTAGTACAATTTGTTAGAGCTCAAATAGAAATGTCACATTTGGTAGTTTTTTAGATTTTTGGAGATTCCCATCATATGTGGTCAACAGGCTGATTGCATGTGTAAGTTGTGTCTTAGTTACCTCCCCTCCTGTTTCACCTGGGCTACCTCGTTGACCCTGATGAAAGAAAAACAACATATGGATTAGTGGATAAGTGTTGTATATGTATAACCTCGCGTCACCAGACCTTCCACCTCAGAGGGAAGCCTGGTCTGTGTTCGTAAAGCGCTTGTGTGATCCAGTCTAGGCGTGGTTTAGACCGGATGATAAAAAATAAAAATAAAATATATACAAATAAAATCGGCATCGTTGTTTTGATCCCCTCTCATAGAGTTCTGGTACCCTCTGTTTGTTTTTAGTCTAGCCAGTCGCTACGAGTTGGAATAAAATATACCAAACATACTATTCCAAAATGTAGTTGAAGAAATTTATGACAGACAGACAGACAGACAGTATATATCGTCTGTCCAAAATTGTTACTGCACAAAATGCATCAATTCACACCACGTTTCGAGCTTGTGGAATTGCTACTTTTTTAATTTCTATGTTTTGTCTGACTCTGCAGTATGATCAAATAGGGTGTTTACGAAAAAACACCAAAAGTTTGAATATGGAGAATATGGCGACAATATGCTATACTAGTCTGTACACCACCTCCTGCCCCCTACTCCATGCCTCTGGTCATTAATTTGTATGGCCTGTGGTGATAGGTTATCCGTGCTTCTGGTCAGACTGAATTAAATACAGGCATTTCCTTTTGAGAAATGCATGTCTTATAAATTATGTTTGATATATATGTTTAAAGTTGAATTAAAAATGAATGAATGCATCGCAATGTGACGCTCTGTGTGCTCCTATTTTCACTATTTGTCATATTAATCAGGGCTTGTGCTTAACGCAGATGTTTAAGGAAATGCGGTTAAAGAGTGGTTAAGAAAATCTCTGTTTCCATTTTTCACCCCAAATCAAACCCGGCCTAAACGATTCACAACCTGTTGGCATGGGTGAGCCGGGAGGATTATTGCAAGTGGGCCCACAAATAACTGGCAAAACTCTAACACGTTATTGATAACATAACATTAAAACAAACAAGAATTGATTAAATAAATGAATTACCAGCTGCATTATTATTATCTGCCGGGGTCCGCTATAACTGCCTCTGTGTCAGTTTCAGTGCAGTACTTTAGGTAGGAACCAAAATTCTCTTATGGCGGAACTATTGTATTCTGAGTCGTTCGTTTCCGCCCGGACATACGGTTTAGCCCGAGTGGAATAGTAAGAGAGTGGTGACACGCTTTGATCTTGCCGCTAAGCAGGTGCCTGGGTCAACACTAGTGTCGTCACTCTCATACTATTACACTCGGGGTTTAGCCAAGCGTGAATCTATTCTACGACCGAGCATAGACATGGTAACACCCACCTGCCTCTGATTGGCCTACCGACACTGCCCGCATTGCATGGTCTCACCAGACTGTCCTCCGAGATGCGAGGTTACTCCGTGGTGGGAAATAATACAAGTACGGTATAATAATGACAGCTTGGCACGCGCGACAGAATGCAGCCTTGTAACTAACTTGTAAGAGGCAAACTAATATTGTTTATGCCATTTGCTTTGATTGAATAGCCTAATTGATTGAACACGTACGTTGTAGGCTACTATGATTTGATTTGGGTGTGTTCTAAATAAAGTGTTTAGTATTTATAATTGTGTATTAATCTTAGGGATGTTCCGATCACGTTTTTTTGCTCCCGATCCGATTCCGATCATTAGATTTTGAGACAAACCGATCTTTCCCGATTCAATCTTTATATTTTTATATAACACTTATGCCATATCACAATATATATATAAACAAATATCCTAATGTATGTCACTCTAGTCTAGTCTGTTGTGTTGCCTTTCAATTATTGAAAGGCAAAATGTGACTATACTTTTATTAGAATGACTGTCATTGTGGGGTTTTTTCTTTCTATGAAAGCATGGAATCATAGCAAAATAATGATTTATTGGTTAATTAGAGTGAATACAGTTCTACAGCTTATAGAACTGAAGTAAAGTTAAAACTCTTTAAGACTATCTCTCTCATGAGAGTACTACAGACACCTATGCCATCATGCATAGTGGGGGTTGTATTTCCTTTGTTTTCATCATTCTCCCCAATTCCGATCTTTTGAAAATCATGTGATCGGAGCCGATTTCCGATCACCCAATCGGGACAACCCTAATTAATCTAAATTATAGTAAACTAATACTATTATACTAAAAAAGATAAAGATCAATGGAAAATAGACCTTTTTACAGTACAATAATGTTTCAAGTTTACACGTGACATACAAATAAATTACACAATAATCAACACAAACACTTTATTTAGAACGCACCCAAATCATATGACAGCGTACGTGTTAAATCAATTATTCCATCATTTTGTAGAAGCCTCTTCTACAGAAAAAAAAGTTACTGTCGCACGTGCCAAGCTGTCATTCTCTTGTATTATTATATATCGTAATTGTATTAATTCCAATTTCCCACCACAGAGTAACCTCGCGGCAGACTATCCAGCACTATCCTCCACCTCGGAGCAGAGCTCTGCGGTCGGCAGTGTCAGTAGGCCAATCAGAGGCAGGCGGGGCGTTACCATGTCTATGCTCGGACGTAGAATAGAATCACGCTTTAGCAAATGAGAAAGCCAACTGGACAGCACAGCGACGTCAGCCAATGAGAAAACCAGCTGGACTAGAGGACTAGCTTGCACATCGATGATAGACTCAGCTTGCTATTGCATAGCAGCTGGTAAAAATAAATAGCAACTTAAAAATGATTCAAACCTTTATTTATTCTCGAAAGACATTGATATCATCCTCATTTGCAGTGTCGAGATACACTTAATACAATATTTCAAAGCTATAAACAAAAACAGAACAGAACAGTAACATTTCCTCATCGTGTGACGTAGCACGTAGGCTATGTTTAAAATCAAAGATATAAATTGACCGTAGGGCCTATGCTATGGGAGAACAGATCTTTAATTTAAGCTGCAGGTCACTCCACGTGGTCGGGGTACTAAAACAAAAGGCTGTTTTCCCCACCTCTGTGGTTATATACTACGTTAGTTCCAGTGTTCCACTGATCCAAACCAGAACACAATCGATTGATCATTAGAATAAACATGCTCTGAAACGCTGCACTCATCTACCCATTATTTGGTACTATCTATTTTAACATTTGTCAAGTTGGTCACGTGGGCGAAAAATGTGCGCTCCAGCCAATTACAACGTGTTCGGAAAAAGATGTGCGGAAAAGATGTGGCAAGCCAATCAGAGTCACCAGCTCTCAGCCCACACCAGGCCCGCCCCCGGCTCACACGTCACTACTAATCTGCAGCGTTCTCTCTCTCCGTCTCTCCGCTCGCAATCGGCAGCCATCTTGCTTTTTATTTATATGGGCGAGTGGCAATTTAATGCAAATAAATTAATTATAGGTCCAGCAAGCAAATCATGATGGTCTGTAGGTCACAATAACATTCCGATTTTAGGTGTTGTGTTTTGTATGACATTTTGGCCAGTAGTTTTATATCTATCTCAGCTATTGCCTGATAGCACACATGCTAACAGTGCTGACCACAACGTTAGCAGCATTTGATGACAGGTTGCCATAGCAACGTACAGTGTGCGCAGACCTAACGTGAGCTTCTGGGACAGAAACTTGCGTTTTCATGACAGCAGCAGCTGCTGCAGCCTCTGATAGCTACTGTGCTAAAGATGCTAAAGCAACACAAAAAAACATCCACGCGCAAACCAAAACAAACCAGGGTTGCCACATATCGTGGATGTGAGAGTGAAACAAGCAAACAGGTCTATAAAAATGTTAATAGGCCAGTTCAAAGTAGGTAAATCAGAAATGGTCCGAAAATTAGTCTTAAAATAATCAATTATAGTGTTGACTGTCAAACTTTGTTGTCTAATGTTGTTTCAGAGCAGTGGAACTCAAACATTTCCATGTCAAGGACTACCAATATTTTAAATCAACTTTACAGATAAACAAGTCCAAAGTAGCTTATAATGATCAGACTTGCCAACACTGTCTCTAGGTTGAACGTTCTACTTTACAAGCTCACACGTTTTTTTTAATCTTCAAACTGAGACATATTTTATGATAATACTGTTAGCACAGTCATCATACTCCAAGAGCATACAAATGGAACCAAATGGACCCTGATTTTCAGAGTTAAATTAACACTGATGAAAGTGTACTCCCAGAGAGCAAATGGTATCAAATGGGGGTCTGTGGCCTAATGCATTTCAAACTGGGGGTTCTTGGTATTATATTCTCTGCATATCTTATCAACTTGGGGTGAATATTTCACCACAATACTTTACTGAATATTTCACAAGAATATAACACAAGAGTCAAATGTACGGTCAAATGTAATCACAATATAGGCTACAGATGTAAATATATTTATGACACAGTAAAATGTCGAAAATTAGTGCTATTCCCCCCCACACACACACACGACAGGCAAGGCTGTTGTTTGCATCGTTAGCAGGCAGCAGCTACCTTAGCACTGCTCTCTGTGACTGTAGTTGTTTCACCATGTTTGCGTATTTATGAGAAATAAAAAACACTTTCTGTTATTATAATAATTTATAACCCATCCGTTACTACATGTGCAGGGCACACTATTGAGTTTAAAAACACAGCTGAAACATGAAGTGGAGTCTGTCAACTCCCGCAATTTCCTTCTACCCATATTGCGCTGCAACGTAACTAGGATGAGCCGACCGAAGGGCGGCGAAATTCTAGTAGTTCACAATTACAAACATTATAGTATAAACATTACAGTACCTTGAGGCCCTTATGGCCTGGCATTCCTGGATGTCCTGGCTGTCCAGCTCTTCCTGGATCCCCTGGTTTTCCCTTAAACATAATTTAGTTAATTCCGGAGTAGCCGTCTTCTTACCGAATTCTGATGTTATTATATCAATTAACCAGTGGTAGAGGCAGAAACATTTAATAATAAAAATCCATGCCAAGAGCTCCTCAGCTCCGACCGTGCGGCGGGTCTATCTCTAAATCGCTTATTTTGATCTTTCAACAATTATTTTTTGTCCCAAATGGGCAAATGTGTAACATTCGAGCATGGGGCTAAATATGTATTTCTTTACAAAATATTATGGCGATTTATTTACTCTAGTCCTACTAGACCCCAAGAAATTACATCTCGCGACAAATGATCACGAGATCTACTGAATGTATCAAACTGACATATTGAGCCTATGACACACAGTGTGGCTTCCCCCAGTAGGCTACCTTCACATTCAGTAGATCCTGTGATCTTCTGTGGCCAGATGTAATTTCCCGAGGTCTATTAGGACTATAGTAAATAATAAAAAAGAATCGCCATAATATTTTGTAAAAAAATACGAAAGAAAGCAGCAAATGGAAAAAAAAATACACTCATATTTTACTTTCTCTAATAACAACCTAAAACATGAACCTTGGTTGAAAAAAACGCTCTTCAAAAAAATACATAATTTGCGTCAATACGTGTTTCAAATGAAAATAAGTCATGTTGGTCTACTGATATTGTCGCACGACATGACACCTTTTCACCAAAGTAAGAATTAGGCTTTTTAAGATATACTGTAGTATCAAAACAATGTTACTGGTGTATTCAATTACAGCACAGTGTAAATACTTTTCTGGATCACACCGGAGTAAATACCAAAGTAGTTATATTCGACACAATACGGTACATATTATCTTCTATTCACAGCATTGAGCCATACATCTTACATAAACATTCTGTTTAATACGTTAACGTTAAACTACGTTCTTTTGAAGTAATTCAAATGTTGCTATTTTGTCCAAGTCAGCATTCCACATTTTAAAATGTATTCAAACATAGTCAAATTTAGTGTTGGATTAGTAAATACCACAACGTGCTTTGGAAAATTGTCATCCAGACCATTATATAGTATACCATTAGTCATCAAGGGTCTAAACATGCCAGTATGGTTATTAAAAATGTCCATAAAACATAAATATACCTCCAGTCCTGGATTCCCATGAATGCCTGGTACTCCACTTTCACCCTTGTTTCCCTTTATTTAGAAAACAATGTGCAATTATGTTAAATTAAGATTGTAGTCTATGAGTTCAGTACACTAAACCTTTTCTAAAGAGTGGCGGGTGTTCGAAGTGGGGGTGTTTCGAAGTGGCAATCTGTTCCCGTTACGGTAGTGTTCCACTGTCTTACCATATAATACACGTGGATTGATTGAGTGCAGTCTTGTAAATATACTTTGCTAATTATGCGGTTGAGGTACTGATATATAAAGTGAGAGACTCACTATAGAAAGGAAATGTGGATGGAGGTCTGGCTGAGGCAGGTCATTTGGTTTCTTTTCCAAATGGACACGCTCCAATAATTTCAGATTGAGGCTCGTCCAAGCGCTGTGTCCACATGTCCATAAACTACAGTTTAATTCCTTTGCCATTCACCAATATGCATTGGCTTGTTAATGTGGACATACGCTAATTAGAAGTGATTGGGAGACAGCGTGTCCAGACCAGCGCAGGCCACACTGCTTACATTTCCACCAAAATTCCACTGACGAAGGCAGTAGGATTGGAACACCACTTAGTTGGGCATCTTTGGTGTGGCCAAGAGGTTATAACTCCAGCTGGAGCCTGTTTTATAACGGCACAGGAAATGCAGCCCAAAGGAAACAGACAATGCTGACACAAGTACAGTATTGAACATCTCGGTATACACTCTGGTTAGAACAAAAAATATAAAGGTTTACAGTTTGAGCACAGACATAAATATCAAATATCAAATGTTAAAATGTAATAGAGCAACAAGCCGCAAGAGGCCGTGGTTTACAGTTATTGTAAAACAGGGCCACAACGCAATAATTTACTGATAACAAATAGTAATTCTTCTGCCAAGCAATGCCGTTCTTCAGAGATGTTCAGCGGAATATGGTTGCCAAGCAACACACAGACACAGCATCATTTTTCAACACTGGCATAGAACTGATGTAGAGCCTGTTTTAGCTCCATTTTTATGATTGTTTTCATATCCATAGCCAGATATTTCTCAGCACACCCAGTCTGAAAACAGCAAACAAACAGACTATGTTGTAGCTTGTAGATCGGCTTCTTTCTGTGCACGACAACAATGCTTCCGCAATTAGAATTATGATCTTCACCTTTCCAGCTCTTAAATTTCACCTCAGTACTGACGTAATGCAGTCACAGGTGTGCATTTAGAGCATGTAAAGTATTTTACAACGACTTTGAACATGGCTCAGCCATAAGCAAGGTCAAGGTTTTCTATGGTGCTTCCTATGGTGCTTTTTTGTTTTCTATGGTGCTTCCCTGTCATCTATGGTGCCTCCTATGGTGCCTCCCTGTCTTCTATGGTGCCTCCTATGGTGCCTCCCTGTCTTCTATGGTGCTTCCAATGGTGCTTCCCTGTCTTCTATGGTGCTTCCCTGTCTTCTATGGTGCTTCCCTGTCTTCTATGGTGCCTCCCTGTCTTCTATGGTGCCTCCCTGTCTTCTATGGTGCCTCCCTGTCTTCTATTGTGTCTCCCTGTCTTATATGGAGCCTCCCTGTCTTCTATGGTGCTTCCGACTTGGCAAGGCCTGACGATGTTTGGCGTCGTTTCCGTACGCTGCAGCCTTTATGGTTACTGTAGTGTCATCTGTTTACACTATGTTACACGATACAGTACACTGTTAGGGTTAAGGTTCACCTACAGTATGTGGTCCTACAGTATGAGTCCAAAAATGAACATGAATAATAGATCAGGATACCAAAGTACGACTTTTATAAGAAGAATGATCGGTCACCATTACCTTTTGTCCATCTTGTCCTGTTAAGCCGTCAGCACCAGGTAAACCCATCTCACCCTGCAGGAGTATGAGAATGCTGTTGTATGTGATGGTGTTGCTCACTGAAAATAGCCTATGTACAGTACAAGCTTGTGGCTCTGTAAATTGG